>NC_080690.1:13136616-14463733 GCF_030445035.2 Dasypus novemcinctus
ACATTTGTTGTCTCAGGTTCTTTGTCTCCCTGTCCCTCATCCTCCTGGGAATTGTATAGCACTGTCCTGGTCTGCTGAACCCCAAAGCAAGTCCCTCAGACAACTTTTGGCTCTTTCTCCATTGTTTTTTGTGAGAGAGTTGAGCCCTGCCTGCCTACTTTGATGCCATCTTTCCAGAACTCCCCAGCTTCTTTTGTATTAGCAAAAGACAAAAGTTTATTTTTGTATGAATCATCCTGTGATGATTTTGTAACATTTTACTAGAAACAGTTATACCTACAATGACTCAAAAATCAGATGAAATTGGTATGTTGCATGTGGGAACAAAAGAAGAAATAAATATGTCACTCATTTCACTTTCCAGCCTCTGAAGTAGGTGGTAATAGTAGTTTCTTCTCTTTGTAATTATACAGGAAGTAAAGTAAAAATGGAAAACATAGCAACAGAAAACCATAGTCAAAATGCTTCTAATGAGCTCTTTTATATCCTTAAAAAAATTTGTGAATATGTTAGAGATTTCTCATGTCACAGTAGTTTTGCATCAATATTTTTCTATATGTATTCTATAATGCTACAATTATATTTAGATTTTATGATGAGATATCAGATACTAAGAGAATTTGAGAGTGATATGGGGAAAATGTAGCATCAAAGATTGTCATCTCTTTATATATTCATCTTAAGTTTCTGTTGTTTTGAGAACAGCTGGAACATATGCACGCTGGTTATGATTCTTCCTAACCTCTGGCATTTTGATTTTTATCATTTTCAGAACCCTTACATATACTCACACATCGCTTCCATCCCTCTTCACAGCTCAGCATTTTTAACTTTCAGAACCAAGGACTATAACCTGAATGAGTAATATCAAAAAGCAATTTACATTGTGCCATCAAACTGTCTTGACACAATTCTATATCCAGGCAATATCACCCTACAGAAGAATATGATAACTGGCATTAGGAAACAGGAATTTAAGCCCCTTCAATGCTAGTTACTCTAAGTTGGACCTTGGAAAAATCTCTCCCAGTTTCAGTGTTTTTCAACTGTGAAATAGAATGAAAATGAAAACAGTAAGCTCTCTTTCCCAGAAATGTTAGGTGTCCAAATAAGATTATATGTATCTGGCTTCCCACCTGGAGACTGAACCAAGATCATCATTCCTTATATTCAGGCCTATCTGTGCAAGAGGAAGACAGATTTCAGAGCCTATGATAGACAGAGTGGAAGAGACAATGGAATGGAAGCATTTGGGGGCCAGAGAAGAAAAGAGCAGGGAGCACCAGGTAGACCAAAGGGAGGCAAAATGAAAGTCAGAAAACAGCTCCTGCAGACAGTGTTAGGGCTTACAGGGCTGTGGGGGCATGATGTCATTTGTATCCTTTTGAGTTTTTGCATAGCTTCTTTCAAGCTCTCTTCCTGATGGATTTTCAGTAGATATTTTTGTGGTGGATATCATTCTTTATGTGTTTGTCACTCACCATGAAAAATTCACATTTCAGCAGATCTATAGCAGATGTTTATAAAGAATCCCATTGACTAACACTAGAGCTTAATACTAAGTTTTAATAATGTGTGATCAAACCTTTCTTGAATTCTGATTGGCTCGCTGTCTTTGTGGTCTAATCCACCAGTCAGCGATGCATAGCGATAACAAATGTTTACAGGAATTATTCTTGTATGTTCAGTCTTATGTTTTACAGGAAAAGTGGTCAGAAAGAGCACATCATTGTGGCTAAGAGCAGGGACTTTACATTCAAATCCTGTTTAGACTCTGGCTATGTGACCTGTAGCAATATTAAAAGTAGTTAACCCATAGGTCTGTGATAAAAATCAAATGACATTATGCTTGTAAAATATTTGGCAGAGTATCTAGTACATGTAAGCACTCCAAAGTGCTAGCTATTATTTTTTAAATGTTAAATGAATACTATAAACTGTCTAGTTCAACTGACTCCTCTGATCAAATGTGTCGAAACATATTGTGCTTCTCCAGTAATAAATGTATGCACATGCATATCTTTGTTTTAGATTTTATATAAACCACATCTATGTGAATTAACTAGGAACATGTATGTGTTTGACCACTGGGTGGTCTATATTTTTTGCGTTATGCTGATTTACCTTGAACAGAATAGACTTTAGGTGGACACTTTGGGGTTTTGTTGTCCTTGCCTTGCCAAGTATGTTGTTCTCATTCTTAATGCTAATCCTTTCGTCTATCATCACAATCTCATCCTCTGCAATTTCTCAGCAGCTTTGCTTCACAATTGTGCTTTCTTCCATGCTTACTCAAGTTATTTTTTTTTCTTGGATTACATTCCTTCAACAATGAATGTTTTCAAATTTTCCCCACATGAAAAACAAAGTTACACCTTGCTCTCTGAGAACCTTCAGGCTTGGCTTCCAAAACCACTTTCAATCCATCTTATTCCTCTCCTTTAAAGTCCAGTTCCCTGAAATGGGTCCCCATCAGTGCCAGATAACCACATTAATGCTGAGCAGATGAACATGGGAGCACGGCACTGGCACAGCAAAGGCACAAAATTATTAGAGTCACTTACAATGCACTCATGCAGAACTGTGCAATTAGATAATGTGCAAAAAAAAAAAAAAGCCATTCTAACCCCAAAATACATGTAAGTTTTGTGTCAATTCAAAAATACAATGTCATTCAGAATAACCTTTAAGAGAGTGCCCCCTATAGTCTTTCGAAAGCTTATAAGCACTAAAGGTCTTAACGTAATTCTGCCTCAGGTCTTCACTTATTTCTTTTGTCTTCATTTAACTGCTGCAGCTCTGAAATATGACTTCTGACCCAAAATATATCCACTGACACTACTCTTGTCAAGGCCTTCTGTATCACTAAAACAAGTGCCTTGCTTCTTTAAAACACTCAATATCTCTTTAGATATTGACCCCTCTCTTTCTGAAGCCCTCTATGGCCTAACACTCTATTTTAGCTGTACTAAAATTCTCTCAGGTTCCTGAAAGATTCAAATACTTAACCTTACATGTGTCCTCAGACTTTTTCCACTGTGTTTCCAAAGCATATTATAGTGCCTGTCACACAATACATAGAGCGATCCAGGAAAGGTGGATTGACTCATTGTTGAAGGTCTGAACCTGATTAGCCAAGACACTACAGCTTCTATACTCAGTTAGATCCCCATTGTTCCACTGATTTCCACCAGAACTCATCTCCCTCACCTCCACCATCAGCATTTGCAATTTCTGACTTCCTTCTCTTGATTTTGTACTTCAAAACATTTGTTACAGGAATGGATTAACTTTATGAACATATTTTTCTGGAGTATATACAGCTTCAAATCACCACAGTATCCTTATCAAAAATCAATTGGGGGAAGCAAATGTGGCTCAAGTGATAGGGCTTCCACCTACTATATGGGAGGACTCAGGTTCGAACCCTGGGGCCTCCTGGTGAAAAAGAAGAAGAGAAAAGTGTGCCTGTTTGGTGAGCCATGGCCCATGTGGTGAGCTAATAACTGCACAGTGAGCCACTGCCTGCACAAGTGAGTCATGCAGCAAGATGATGATGCAATGAAAGAGAGACGAAGAGGAGTGTCAAGATGAAGCACAGCAGAAACCAGGAACCAAGATGGTGCAGCTAACAGGGAAACTCTCTCCACATCAGAGGTCCCCAGGATCAAATCCCAATGAATCCTAGAGGAGAAAAAATGAGAAGAGAAGACCAAAAGAAAAATAGATACAGAAGATCACACAGCAAATGGATACAGAGAACAAGAACAGCAAGGCAGGGGGAGGGGAAGGGGGAAATAAATAAATAAATAAATAACTCTTTTAAAAAAAGAACATTTGTTAAAGTCAAAAATTATATAGAAGCAGATGTGGCTCAAGTGATTGGGCTCCTGCCTAGCATATAAGAGGTCCAGGGTTTGATTCCCAAGGCATCCTGGTGAAGGCAAGCTGGCCTACACAGTGAGCTGGTCCATGTGGAGTGCTGAGCCACATGGAGAGCTAGCGCAGCAAGATGATGCAATAAAAAGAGAAACAGAGGAGAGAAAATAAGAGACGCAGCAGATCAGGTTGCTGAGGTGGTACAAGAGACTGAGAACCTTTCCCCTGCTGTGAAATGTCTCAGGATCAGTTCCCAGTGCTGCCTAAAGAGCAGACAACCAGACAAAGAATACATAGCAAATGGAAACAGACAGCAGACAGGAAGTGCAAAACAATTGGGGCGGGGGGGGAGGGAATAAATAAATCTTTTTAAAAAATTATATGGAATATTATTGTTACAAATTCGTGTTCTAATTTTCCGAGTCTCCTGTAACTCTTTTTATTAAATTATTTTATGTTCTTAACTGTACCCTCAAGCAACTATTTCAAATCATTCTTTTATATGTTGATCTATTCCTCAAAGTCCTCACAAGGACTGCAGTTTTGCTTTACAAAGCAGAAGCCATGCCATATTACCTTATAACCCCTCTTTCAACCTTCACCTTAATAGCCTTTAATTTCTTCCTATTCATATCTTGACCCACCCCATTTTCCATCTTTCCATGGACTTTCTCTACAATAATTTTATCCTTCAATCCATATTTGCAGTATCCTTTATTGGCTCCTTCTCTCATTTTCATAGATATACTGGTTCCTCATTCTTAAAAAGTCACCCAGATATTCATTTGATCCTACTTCCCACTCCATTTATTCTCCTATCTCCTGCCTTAGATAACTGCCAAACTTTAAAAATGGGTGGACTCTGTTGGTCACTGTCATTCCCTGAACATGTGATTCTTTCTTAATTCCCAAAAGTGTTGTTTTCACAATTATCTTTATTCTCTTGAAGGACATCAGTAACACCCTACCTAATTGACATCTCACCATTCATTTGTATTTATTGATTTATAAGTGATTCTCCTGTTATTTAACTACCTGGTCATAGAAACTTGAAACCACAGCATGTCTCTTGAGTAGGAATAGATGAATAATAATTTGACTCATAATCCATGGTCAGTTTCAAGAAATATGTCTCAAAATTCCCAAAGGGATTTAAAAGTAGAAGCAAAATCATGGTTACATATAAATGAAGCTCATATAATGAACAGACTAATAATTTAAATGACAAAAGTGGATAATTGAAGACAGAGAAACATGTTGCTGACACCAAATTATGGCAGTAAGTAAATACAATAGAAAAACATGAAAAGCACCTGATAGATTTAAGTTCTTGGGAAACTGGGGTATTCATTAGGGGATAAAATCTGACTTGGAGGACTGTAAGCAAAATACATGTGTTTATATATTTCTAATAGTTTTCTGATGATACAATTACCACAGGATGCCCAGCAGGAGGCAGAACAGGCCAGGAGTAATTCAAGGGCCATAAGAGTCAACTGTGCTGTGTTTTTAAAAACGAGTATTAAAGTATAAATGCTTAAGGTAAAAGAAGTAAAACCGAGAATGACATAATAGGTTTGCAGTCCATTTAGAAATATTATTGATTTGAAATAACTCCTTTTTAAAGCTAAAAATGAAGTTTTTGATAATTGTTACAAAATGAATGAAGGGTAGAAGGAAATTTATATACAAGAATAAAGAAAAAAAAAGAAGAGTTAGGTATTAGCAAACTCACTGCTGCTATATAAAATCTATAAATGAGGCAACAATTAGTAGGATTTTCCTTTTTTTTAAAAAAAAAAACAATGGTATTCAAGTATACTGATCATAATACTGGGCTCCCCATCCTCCATTCATTTCAATGTTAAATCATCTATTTAAGAAAACAAGATGAGTTTTCTCAAACGTTATCAAGTGAACATTAATCTGCTTTTGCTAGTTTTGACAGTCCATGAAATGGGGTGTCTTCTAGCACCATCCTTTAGGAGCTTTGCTTTCCCTGATGAGTGAAAGAGCTGGAAATCAAAGCCTTGCAAAACCAGCTCCAAGCTTCTTTATCCATTTGAATAACTCCTCTCCTTTCCACACAAATCCTCCACCTTGCTCTTACTTATCTGTTTTGTGCACTCTTCATATAAAGTGTTTATTCCTAATTTTGCCTTGGTTCAGGCAGTTCCTGTAATTCTCTCCACTGTTTTTAATTCACCCAAATTCTCCTCATTTTTCAATCCGCATTTCAATTTCCTGTCTTTTATGAACATTTGCAATAGTCTATAGAAATATTTTTTCACAGCTTTATCTTGTCCTTTAAAAAGCCTATTTTGTTC
The DNA here is from genome assembly GCF_030445035.2 of Dasypus novemcinctus. Taxonomy (NCBI): domain Eukaryota; kingdom Metazoa; phylum Chordata; class Mammalia; order Cingulata; family Dasypodidae; genus Dasypus; species Dasypus novemcinctus. The sequence continues at coordinate 13,142,823 of NC_080690.1, forward strand.
TTATTTTTTGTTCTTTTTTTGATGTTTATGCAAAGCCTAGAATGTTTACATTCCTCAGGCACTTTTTAAAGATGAATTAATTAATTTTTTATTGTCTTTTTTAAAAAAGATAAATAGATCGCACAAAATGTTACATTAAAAAATGCAGGAGGTTCCCACATACCCCACTCCCCATCCCACCCCCTCCTCCCACATCAACAACCTCTTTCATCAGTGTGGCATAGTCACTGTATTTGATGAATACATTTTGGAACACTGCTATACCACATGGATTATAGTTTACATTGTAGTTTACACTTTCCCCTAGTCCATTCAGTGGGTTATGGCAGGATATATAATGTCAAGCATCTGTCACTGCAATATCATTCAGGACAATTCCAAGTCCTGAAAATGCTCCCATATCACACCTCTTCTTCCCTCTCCCTGCCTTCAGCAACTCCCGTGGTCACTGTCTCTGTATCAATGATACAATTTCTTCCATTGCTAAAGTCACAATAGTTCTATAGAATACCAGTAAGTCCACTCTAATCCATATTTTATTCCTTCATCCTGTGGACCCTACGATAGCGATGTCTACTTCACCTCTAAATCAAGAGGGGGATTAGATCCCACATGGTTGATGGATGTGATTCTCCTACTTGCCATTGTAGACACTCTTGGTTCCCCGGTGTGGTGGTTGACCATCCTCACCTTCCTGTTAGCTGACCTGTGTAAGTCCAACAAATTGGAGAGAAGGTGTTGCAACTCTGCTCAGGCTCAGGGCCCAGCTGGCTTGTGGCCAGTCCAGAGATTCAAGTCTCCTGAGCATACACCAACCCCAGCACCAAGCACAGGTTCAGTAAAAGTGACAGAAGAGGCCTAAGTAGAGAGGTCACATCTGAGTCCAACTCCTACACTCAGGAGCACAAATTCCAAAGTAGGGCCCACTAGCAAGGCACTGAACTTGAGAGCCATCTGCCATGACCATAGAACCTGGGTGTCTCCTTAGCCCTCAGGAGTACCACTTCCTGGGGTTGCATCTATTTGGCTATCTCTGGGATCCTGCTGAGACATGTGTAAGCAAAACCCCTCTGATGACCTCCCAACTCATTTTGAAGTCCCTTTGCCATATAAACTCATTTGTCCTTACCATTTCTCCCTTTTACTCAAGGTCTTTTCCTAGATGCATCACTAGCCGGTGATTGGTAGTAATCCCTCAGCACCAGAAAGGCTCATCCCAGGAGTCATGTCCCACGCTGGGGGGAAGATAATGCATTTACATGCGGAGTTTGGCTTAGAAAATAGTCACATTTGAGCAACATGGAGGCTCTCAGGAGGTAACTCTCTGGCACCCTGCAGCTCTAGGCCAAGTTGAAATTTCAAGCACATAGGCTCATAAGCATGGTCATCAGTATCAAGGGCCCATCATTGGGTCAACCTTCTTCAATGGTCTTTGCCCTTGTTCTTGAGGGATTGTTGCTCTTCCATTGGGGAATGCTACAGAGCTCCCTATGATGGAAGCTCAGCTACTCCCTCAATTGTCATGTGTAACTCTACCCACTGTAACAATACCCAACAAATATCCAAACATATCTATATACCCTATATGCATGCTTTGAAGAACTCCCTCCCACCCATGCATCCCCCATCAATGATACCCCACACTAGTGCTCCTCCCCTACCATAGATGAACCCCTCTGTGATCCAAAACTTCTTAAAAAATGAAGCCTAATATATTGCCAGATTCAATTAGTAGGAAAATGAAATAGTAGTGATAGGTTTAAAGATTAGAAATAGAATATATACTAATTTAAAAAAACTAAAATAAAAATAAATTGGGGTATTGAAAAATGAAAAGTATTATAAAACTTTTTTTTGATGTTTTGCCTTTCATCATTGTAATAGGTATTGCCCTATATGTACAGTGGCAAGGCAATCTCTTCCATTCCTTTCTCAGTGTCCACATAATTTTTTAAAAATTTCTTTTATTATGTCTTCAAAATAGTTTTAAATTACAGTAAAGTCACATATACAAAATAGGGGACTCCTGTATATCCAACATCAAACCCTTTTTCCCCTTCCCCAGCAATGATCTTTTACTTTTTATATTTGCTGGTGTACAGATATGAAACACAGCTACTAACCATGGTTACATTATGGTTTACCTTATGGTTTACATTTTAGACTTTACACTTTTATAAATTTTTGGTGAAATTTAACATGGCTTATATCCATCACTGCAGGATCTTGTGGAACACTTCCATTGTCCCCCAGTTACCCCCTCTTCTGTCTATCCTATTCTACTTCCCCCCTCCCCTTGGGGCCCACAGGGATAAACAAACTTCACTGTTTGAAGGACAAGATTCATAGATACTTGCAACAATGCTAAGGGCTTGACACTAGTCTATCCTCCCCCATTGGGAGTCACCATGCTCTTAAAAGACACCCTTCCCTCTGTTTGAGAACATCAGGCCTCCCCAGGATGGGGGTATAACACCTTCCCACTTATTGTATGGGTCTCCATCCACTGATATAGCGCACTATGACATGATGAGCACCCACACACTACCTAAAAGTCTGCCCCATGTGCACCCTCTACCAGACGCTCCCCATCAAATACCTTAAACTAGTAACCACTCCTTATTATATTTTCTAAAGAGTATTCTCAACATAATAGTTTCAACCATGTTCCTGACAATCTCCTGTGTTCACCTGCTTCCCCCAAACCCTCCAGCCAATTCCAAGGACCATCTGACCCATCCTCCCAACCCTAGCCCCCCTCAAGCCTACAAAGCCCCATCCAATAATATCCCTATGCTCCCGTCTTATCCCTTCACTGCACTACTACTTACCTCCACCTTATCATAGATTTTGCCCATGTAGGCATCAGCTCACAACCTTCTTCTACCCCCACCCTATTTCCTATAAGACTATCATCCAGTCTCTAGCTCTCTGAGATAGCTTGATTTGCTTAATTCATATCAGAGAGTTCATGTAATATTTGTCCTTCAATGCCTGGCTTGCTTCACTCAACATAAGGTCCTCAAGATTCATTCATGTTATCCCATGTGTTAGTATTGTATTCCTTCTTACAGCCGAGTGAGAGTTCTGAAATAGATCCCCACATATACAGTCATCTGATATTTGACAAGACCACCAAGCCCACTCAACTGGAGAGAATGCCCTCTTCAACAAATGGTGCTTGGAGAGTTGGATATCCATATGCAAAGAATGAGAGAGGATTACCATCTCACACCTTATACAAAAAATCAACTCAAGATGGATCAAAGATCTAAATATAAGAGCCAAGACCATGAAGACCTTGGAAGACAATGTAGGGAAGGATCTACAGGACCTTGTAATAGGAAATGGCTTCATGAATTTCACACCCAAAGCATGAGCAGTGAAAGATAAAATAGATAAATGGGACCTCCTCAAAATTAAAGCCTTTTGCATTTCAAAGGAGTTTATCAAGAAAGTGAAAAGACAGCCTACCCAATGGAAGAAAATATTTGGTAGCCATATATCTGATAGGAGCCTAATATCCAACGTATATAAAGAAATCCTGTATCTCGAAAATAAAAAAGGCAAAAACATATTAAAAAATGGGCAAGAGATTTGAAGAGACACTTCTCCAAAGAAGAAATACAAATGGCTAAAAGGCACATGAAAAGATGTTTAACATCACTAGCTATTAGGGAACTGCAAATCAAAACTACCACGAAATACTGTCTTCCACCCATTAGACTGGTGGCTATTAAAAAAACAGAGGACTGAGAACCAGCAAATGGCAGCAGAGAAAGGAGCTCCTAGAGTCAGCTCCTGCTACAGGGCAGTTAATAAACACCCAGCTCCTTGAGGCCAGAAGAGCATCCTGCAACATCCCTGAAGGAATGGAAGGAGGACACTGCTCATCAGCAGAGAAGACTCATAAGTAGAGCACTCCATGCCATGAAGTCAGTGCCCATCCTCCAATGGAGGCACAAGTCACCTCAGGAGCTGTTCTGCAGATGAAATCAAAAGCTCCACTTTACAAAAACAGGGAAGGAAGAGATGGTTGGGCACCAACTTCAGCTACTTATGAGTAAAGTCAGTGGGATAAAGTATAATCCTGAGAATGGCTAAAGGTTGAGCCTGTCCAAGTCAGAAAGAGGTCAGTAGCTGCCATCTTAACTCCACACCTGGCATGAGGGGAAGCAGGGCAGACTGAAAATCACAGTGCTGGTGGGGACCAGTTTCTTTCCATCCAGATCAGATTGCAGCTTCAGCCTAGGCCCCAGTGCCACTTCCAGCAGGGAGAAAGTTGTAGGGACCAGCACCAGCCTCTCCAGGAAATTACCAGCCAAGCCATGGAGATCAGTGATTATCCTACCCTGGTGGCACAAGCTGCCCCAGGAGCTATTCTGTGGCTGGAATTGGAAGTTCTATTTCCCAAAAACAGGGGAGGAGGAGATGGTTGGCTGCAGATTTTGGCTACTGATTGGTAGACTCAGCTGGCTCAGGTATAACCCTGGGAACAGCTGGGGTGTGAATCTGCCCAAGTTGGAAAGAGGTTCGTGGCCACCATTTTGACTCTGCCCCCAGCCTGAGGGGAAGCCAGCTGACTGAAAGTCACAATGATGGTAGGAATCAGTTTCTTTCACCCAAATCAGCCTGCAGCCCTAGACAAGGCTTCAGACCTGCCTCTGGTAAGAAGGAGGCTGGTGGGCCCTCTATCGGCCTATCCAGGTAATTGCACATACCTTTGGCTGACACAGACTGAAAATTGAGAGCCTATTGACACAGATATTGTCATCTTGGACCTGCACTGCCTAGATGGCTGCCCACACCTGCAGCTTCATCCCCACCCCAGACAGGGAAGAAAGGGGAGTGAAGCTTCATCAGTCTCTCTGGGCAACTACAGTCAAGGCCTGCACAACTTGGATTACTCCACACAGCTGTGATTTTGTCCCTACGCCTGGCAAAAGAGAAAGTGGGGAGAAGCTTCATTGGTCCCTGGCACAATGAGGGCAGCTTGAGCCTCCATAGCCTACAGCGCCAATTATAACCTGGGGTCCTACTGCACAACCAACAAGGGAGAAATGGTAGGAAGCCTTAAACTAAAGAAAAAAATTGCACCCAGAATAAATACTCTAGTAAGCCAGATGCCAAGACACCAACAAAAAAATTACAATCCACACCAAGAAACAGAAAGCTATGGCCCAGTTAAAGGAACAAGATAAGCCTTCAGATGACATAAAGGAGTTGAGACAACTAATCATAGATGTTCAAACAGATCTCCTTAACAAATGCAATGAGATGGCTAAAGAGATTAAAGATATTAAGAAGACACTGGATGAACACAAAGAAGAATTTGAAAGCATACATAGAAAAATAGCAGATCTAATGGGAATGAAAGGTGCAATAAATGAAATTTAAAAAACATTGGAATCATATAATAGCAGATTTGAGGAAGCAGAAGAAAGGATTGGTGAGCTTGAAGAAATGGCCTCTGTAAGTAAACATAAAAAGAAGAGATGAAGAAAAGAATAGAAAAAATTGAACAAGGTCTCAGGGAACTAAATGACAGTAAAAGGCATGCAAACATACATGTCATGGGTGTCCCAGAAGAAGAGAAGGGAAAAGGAGCAGAAGGAATATTTGAAGAAATAATGGTAGAAAATTTCCCAACCCTATTGAAGGACATAGATATCCATGTCCAAGAAGCACAATGTACTCCATCTGAAAAAATTCAAATAGACCAGCTCCAAGACATACTCATGAGAAAGTCAGATGTCAAAGACAAAGAGAATTCTGAGAACAGCAAGAGAAAAGCAATGCATAACCAATAAGGCATACCCAATAAGATTAAGTGCCAATTTCTCACCAGAAACCATGGAGGCAAGAAGACAGTGGCCTGATATATTTAAGATATTACAAGAGAAAAACTTCCAGCCAAGAATCTTATATCCAGCAAGACTGTCTTTCAAAAATGAGGGCGAGATTAGAATATTCATGGATAAACAGAAACAGAGAATTTCTAAGCAAGAGATCAGATTTTCAGGAAATACTAAAGGGTGTGCTAGAGCCTGAAAGAAAAGACAGGAGAGAGGGGCCTAGAAGAGAGTCTAGAAATGAAGATTATATCAATAAAAGTAACTGAAAGCATCAGGAGTGGTGAAAATAAATTATGACAGATATAACTCAAATAGTCAGGAAGAAAACTTAACCAATGATGCAAAGCACTTATATTAAGAAAACTGCTACTCAGTGTTAAAAGAAATTTTAAAAAAGATCTAAATAACTGGAAGAATATTCCATACTCATGGATTGGAAGATGAAATATCATTAATATGTCAATTCTACTCAGATTGATATGCAGATTCAATGCAATCCCAATAAAAATTCCATCAGCATTTAAAAAAGAATTGAAAACACAATCATCACATTTATTTGGAAGGGTAGGGGTTTCTGAATAGCAAGAAACATCATAAAAAGGAATAGCAAACCCTCATCTTCAGACTTTAAATCATATACCAAGCTATAGTGGTAAAACAGCATGGTACTGGTATAAAGACAGACACATAGACCAATGGAACCAAATTATGGTTCAGAAACAGACCCCCCAAGTGGTCAAGTGATTTTTGTCTAGCCTGTCAAACACACACAGCTTGGGCAGAACAGTCCATTCAACAAATGGTGCTGAAAGAATTGGATATCCATGGCCAAAAGAAGGAAAGAGGAATCCTATTTCACATCTTATCCAAAAATTAACTCAAAATGGATCAAAAACCTAAAAATAAAAGCAAGAATCATAAAACTTCTGGAAGAAATTTTAAGAAAATATTTTCAAGACCTGGTGGTGGTGGTGGATTCTTAAAGGAGATAAGGGGAGAACTGAGAAGGACTACTGATACTTAACGTATGTAGATGTTTTAATTAGTTTTACTGTAAAAGTGTAGAAATGTATAGAGTGGGTGGTAACACGTAGTGAGTAAGAGCTAGTTTATAAAGGGGATGTGGCTGAAAATGGTAGTCTAGGGATGTAAATGCCAATTGACAGAATGCTAGAGAATACCCTAGGAACTGAATAGCACAGCAAACCAAGAGGTGAATGAGACTTGTGGTTGATGGTATGGATGCAAGAGTGTCCTTTATGAGCTAGAGCAAATGTACATTACTACTGCAGGGTATTGGGAATGTGGAGAAGCATGGGAAAAATACAGCTGGAGTAACCTATGAACTGTGGTTAGCAATAATAATATAATATTCTTGCATCTATGCGAAAGATATACTGTGTTGATAATGAGGCAATATGGAAATGTGAGCCAAATGTACACTATGGACATGGTAACCATCAGATGATATTATCTTATCTTTAGCAAATGTTCCACCACAGTGTCGTGTGTTGATGGAGAGGTGTTGTTTGGGAATTCTATACATGTGCATGATTATTTTATAAGTTTACAACTTCTGTCATAAAAAATATACTTTAAAAATAACAATAGAGTGGGGTGGGGGGAAAACACACCAAACGTAAGATAAGGACTATGATTACTAGTAAGATTTTGACAATATTCTTTCATAATTTGTAACAAACATCTCACGACAATGCAAGGTGTTGGTGGAGGGTTGATATATGGGACCCCTGTATGATGTTATGCATGTTTGCTTTGTAAGTACAATTTTTACTATACACTTAATTGTTTATGTATGTTCATATATAAATGATATAAAGATAATAATAATAGGGTTGGTTGGGGGAAAATACTTTGGTTAGTAGTAATATTTTGACAATGCTCTTTAATCATTAGTTTAAAAAGTTTAACAACAATGCAAGTTATTGGTGGTAGGGTGAGTTAGGAGAGTCCTGTATGATGTTAACATATGTTTGTTTTGTAAGTTCACAACTATTATTATACACTTATTGTCTATGTTTGTTTATGTGTGAGTGTTACACTTCAATAAATTAATTTTAAAAAAACAGAGGACTACAAGTGTTAGGATGTGGAGGAATGGGAACCCTCATCCACTGCTGGTGGGAATGTAGAAGGATCCAGTCATTCTGGAGGACAGTTTGGCAGTTCCTCAAAAAACTAGCTATAGATTTGTCATATGACCCAGCAATTCCACTGCTGGGTATATACCCAGAAGAACTGAAAACAAGGACACTAACAAATTTATGCACACCAGTGTTCATAACAGCATTATTCACAGTTGCCAAAAGTTGAAATTAAGTCAGGCACTTTTTAAAAGCAAGTTTGTGTCACATACTTTAATTTAATTCTTCCTTGTCCCCAGTAAATTATATGTATACAAGAAGCACTCGATATTTATTGGGAAAAAAGGAAAGGATGAACAAGTGAATGTAAGTTGAGGCAGATATGTTGATTTTTCTTTGGAGACAGCAAATTAATATCATCTTCTATTTCTATTTCATTACCATGAAAAGGAGAATGATTGAGAAATGTAAAATATGTAAAATAGAAAGAATAAATATTGCCAACATTTCTGCATAAATTTTAGAAAATGATTATGAAGGAATATGCTACCCATAGACTAAATAGAAAATAACTTACTATATAAGTAAAAATAAATAGGGGACCCAGGAAAAGTACATTTCTAATGATATGTGTTTCTTTCCTATGATCTGAAAAGCAGGTTATATTTAAAGTGCATGCATTTAAATCCTTTCTCACACCGTTCAAGGGAATGAATTTAGTGTCCAGAGCATAGTACATAATTGCAAGTGTCACTCAACTTCAGTAGCTCCACGTTTCCACTGTTGCCAAGGAGTAAAGCAAAGGGACTCTCAGCCTCCATTCAAAGTGTACCTAAGATTACCATTAAATTTAATGTAATTAGAATTACAATTAACCGTTATATCATTTTTAAAAGAAAATTATTTTTCCATCAAGTTTTATAATGGCCTTTGGCATGGTGAAGTGAAATTGGACCTGAAAATAAAATCTTAGCCAAATGAAAAGCTCAGATGAACCGACAATTTTCATACTTTGGAATATTCCTATGTGTTGTGTCCCGATGACCTTTGTGAGGACAAAGCCTGAAAGGATACTCAATTAAATTTATATCCCAAGGCACATTATAAACTTGTCAGACCCGGAACAAATGCACTGTGAAGTTCGTGAAAGCAGCTCCTGGTACTAGGGAGTGGGAAGAGAAGAGGCTGCAGGTCAGTCCTTCCTGCTTAAATCAGCATTCACCTCATGAGACTCAGATCCATGGGACCAAGAAGGGCCCTCAAAGCTCCCCGGTATCATGTGCTTAATTATCCCAACGTACTTCAGCATCCGTACCCACAGGCAGAACTTGATCCCATTTCTAGCCATGAACTTGGGAAGTGTACGTGTATACACTGTATTCTCTTCTCAGCAATTCAGTTAAGGGTCAGGTATTGAAGAAATGCTCATTACCTTTTGTGATGCAGGCCAAGGTAGCAGAGGCCAATGTAGCAGTGGGCATCGCAAGGCTCGCTTTCTCTTGGGCTATGTTTTTGGTCCGTTCACACTTTCATTTCCTGTTGACTTTTTCCTCATCTTTCAAAATCTAGTGAAATGATAAATAATAAACAAAAGAAATTTCCAGGTTATTTTGATTCTTGTACCTTACGCAGAGTCTAATGGTGCTTTTTGCTGTATAAGCCAGATAAAAGCTGAGCTCCTTCACCAGGTTTCAATCAGGGTAGAGCCATGGGCTCGTGTCCTTCAGTGAATAGCCATGTAGACCGTGTTACAGGAAACTGTTCCCAGGGGAAAGTTTATCTTGAAGTCTTAGGAGTCCTTAGATGTCAATTTTTTTAGGCAACACTGCACAGTAGGGCAATCCCACTTGTGGATTCTTAAGGTGGACACTTATCTCTAGACATAAAAATAACTGGAAACTGTTCTCCTTTAGACCTGCATCAATATTTCTCAAAAGCAAAGTGCTTGTACTATACTCACGTCCTGTGCTAAACACACACTTTTATTAGCAATTTTGTGTCATAAAGCTTCTTAAAAGCAGATTCATTGGCAGAAAGAAAGCCTTTTGAGAAATAAAACACCTTTAGAAACTTAAATTTCTCCTTTCTCTATTTTTTTAAAAAGATTTCTCTCACATTTATGTTCAAAATATATGCCTGTTTTCCATTAACATTAAATATTTATCATGATACAAAGCATGACATTGTATCAGAATGTCTAAGTTAAACTTTAAAACCATTAAAAAAAACAGGTTGTGGTTGTTCTTTTTATGTAAGAGGAGGTAAAATAAAGCTCTTTAAAAATTACTAACTCACTTCAAACAATATTTTTAAATGCGGCAATATAGAGAGGGTTAAGATTCAGTTTGGGCCCATGTTTCAATTACGTTTCCTGAGGAAAATAATTGAAAGTTGTGTGAACTTTTCTTTCCATACTACCTTCACCCATTTGCAGAAATCCACCCACTAGCAGTAGCATGAATCTGCAAGTCACGTCTCAGTCCAGCAAAAATAGGAAAAAGCAATTGGGGTCATTGAACAGACATGCAAGGTGATTTCTGGGATTTAATCTGAGGTGAATATAAAAATACTGTGCGGGTGGGAACTAATTCAAGCTTGTCTCTTTTGGTCTTAGAGAAGTATTTATTGGCTGCCCAATTACAGAGCATCCACTACTTGCAAAGGACAACTAGGAAGTCAAAGACGACGCATCCCCAGTCTGTCCTCCAGGAGTTTCCCTTGGATACTTGGATAAAGATTTTGGTAGTACCCTCTCAGCGCAATGATAACTTATTATTCTTCTAGCAAAGGTAGCAATTAATACAGGAATAGTGAAGAGAGAGGTTGATTGGACGAGGAGGGTGGGAGAGGGCCATAAGAAAGCAAGAGGTGCCTTGGGCATGTTGAGTTCTTTGATCAATGTCCCTGGAGAGATGAGCAAGAAGAAAGACTTTCCAGACAGAGAGAACCTTATTATGAAAAACAAGGCAGCCTGAGGTGCAGGAGTCTTTGGGTCTTTGGGAGTATTTAAAGATGTTGAGCATCATCCGTTATCTCTTTTGAAAAGTTTAGGTTGGCAACACCTTGAGCTATGATCTTCTAAATGAAAGATGCATACTCAGGTCAAAGTTGGGGATGGGGATATACAAGATAATCAACTAGTACTGATTTATTTTATCATTTCAAGTTTGGAGTTTTTGTATAGTGTGCATAATATTTCAGTAGAGTAGAACATGTACATAATTTATAAAAAAAATAAATATACATTATTGGTGACACATGTACCTTCCTTTGACTCTTAAGTATCGCCCAAATATCTCATACCTGAGAACAGGAGTATTTTTAGCACCATAACCAACAACAAAGGCTTTGCTATTGCTTTATTTGAGATTATGGTTTAGAAAGGAGGAAATGGGATAAAGTTGATTTAGAGAAATGCTATTATAAATCTCAGACTTTTATGTTAATTATAGAATTATAACATATAGTGAATGGCTATATATAATCACATAGGAGGAGGTGAAGACCCTGAGATTATTTCAGGACTCCAATATGAATCAAATTTTTGTCCCCAATATATTGACTTAGTACATGATAGCAACTCAGATTAATAATTACTTACATTCAAGCTACCTGTGTTTAAATTCCAGCTCCACCATTAAGAGTCAGTTTTACTTAAGTTACAAATCCTTTCTAAAGCTAGTTTTCTCACTTGCACAATGAACATGATAATACTATTATTTAAAAACTGGGAATAAGGTAAAGAGATTACTTCATAACATTTTATTGTCATAGTAGAGCATTAACACGTCTCCCCAAAGACTGTTAATTCTTAAAGGGAAAGGTACTTTTGTTTAATTTTGTATTTATTGTTTATTAGGATCCAGACTCTATGAAGTTCTGTTACCTACCTGGTAGATTTTTGCCTGTCAGAGTTGCAAATGATTTCTGTCTAGTAGAAAAGGTAGCCCCAAAACATAAGGTTGTACTGCCTTGTAGGATACTGGCCAGTTTTGTATTACTATCTAGCAATTACGCCAACAATTTATGTTTCCAGGTCTATATACACAGCCTATATATACAAAATGACTTGAATTCTCTTTGAATAAACTTCACCATTTTGTTTGTAGGATAAATTAACAGGATAAATAAATTTTTGATATGTGCTTACTATTTATTTATGTGAGATTCATTTTTTAAACCATTTTGGAGATTATTATTTCACAATGGCTAATATTGCCAAATATTAACTAAATGTTATATACAACTATTAGCTCATTGGGTTCTGAAAACAAGAATGATGGCGGTCAGTACAAACCATATTTTACAGAAAAGAAAACTCTGTTGTGTGATCATCAGGTATTGATCAAGTAGATGTCAAAACAAAAGAAAGTACATCTTGCTCTAAAAACTATCATTTTTCAGTTACCTCTATCTCTTGATCAAAAGAATTTAGGACTTAATACCTACCACAGAGCCAAGTTATCCTCTGTTCCACCAAAACTTCATCGTAATTAGATTAAAGAGAATATGTGGAACTTTTATTTATTGAGATTCTTATTTTATGGTTCCTTATTTTCTCCCCTGATTTCTTTTTATTCTGTATTCAGTGTCTCAGTTCAGGTTATACCATCAGTCATTAAGGTTTGAAATTTTGAAATTGTCTCAGGATCCACATTCTCCAGATATATAATCTAAAAAAAAAAATCACATATACTCATGCACAAAATTCTACATCTTTTACCTCTACAAAGTAAGAGAAAATATTAAATAAGAATAGGATTTCTAGTGTCTGTCCTTTCTACTGTTAAAATATCTGAATGAAACTGACTCCCAATTCTCCCTAATCCAAGGCATCCCATGAGCAAGTCACCTGACCTCAGGTAGGGCAAGGCATTTTACGGTCGCTTTCATGACTGTTGCTGTTATTATTAGGTTTGAGGCCTTGGGAAGCAAGTTGACATAAACAAACAAGGTACATGCACTGTCAGTGTATGCATATTTAAATATTTATAATGTTATTCATGTTATGCTATACTTAAATTTTTGCACCTTATAAATTAAACAACTCGCAATTGAAATGGATATAACAATGAATATAAATAAAATTCTAATTTTTCTTTCCTTAATCCAAATTGATTGTCTAGCAGCCCCAGGTCCCACATGGGTAAGTGCAGATCATGTAATTCTATATACCTGCCAACATTATCTTCTCTAAATGGGGTATCTCTTGGTCTCACTGCAGGAAAGTTTCACAAGTGCAATATGTCCTAGACATAACCTGAATCTCCTGCCCCCTTGCTTTGGGTAATATGGTGCCCTCTGTAGGGAATATTTCCTGTATGCCATCTCTTTTCATATGCCCTTATCAAATCCTAACCATTCAAGGACTGCTGAATGTTTCAGCACTAGCCTCTCTCTCTCATCTCCCTATTTGAACTCATCTCTCGCCTTTTGATATTCTGTGTTCTAGCACTTGGGGCAACTTACTTTGTTTCCTAAGCAGAATAACGCTCTCCCTCCATTGCACATAGATATCCACTGTGAATATGTAAGCTTATATGGCAAAAGGGACTTTGCAGATGTGATTAAGTGAAGGCTCTTGAGATGGGAGATTGCCCTGGTTTATCTGGGATAACAATGGAATCACAAGGGTCATTAAGAAAGCAAAGTAGGAGAGTCAAAGTCAGAGGAAGGGATTTGATGGCAGAATCAGAAAGAAAATGATCTGAAGAAAGAGGCCATGAGTTTAGGAATAGAGATGGACTCTAGAAGTTAGAAAAGCCAAGGCAGTGAATTATCCCATAGGGCCTCCAGAAAGAGTGCAGACTTGCTGACCCATTTTATACTTCTGTACTCCAGAACTTCAGGATAATAAAATTGTGTCACTTTAGCCACTAAACTTGTGATAATTTGCTACAACAGGAGTAGGGAAGTAATACATCTTATAATGACAAAATTGAAATTTTCTTCTCTATATTGGAAGTTCCAAGATGACAAACGATAGCTTAATCTATTTTGTTTCCCACATACTTCTTTGGAAATAATAAGATCTTCAATTAATATTTATAGAATGGATGACTTTCTTTGAGAGCAAAACAATCACAGTTTAATTAGTTCCCAATTGGGTAAGAATATGTATCCCCAGTTGAGTTAGTCTAAAAGGACACCATCTGTGATTATGAATGACCTTGAGGAGAATCTCACATTTTTTGTTAGACTGAGTTGAAGATTGGCAAATACACCCTAATATTGGATCATATGTAAGTTTATTTATGGGACATGGCATTTTGATACCAAATGGAAAAACAAAACTCTACATGCCTTCCTATATTTTTTTGCAGGAAATGAAATCGAGACATATTTCCACAATAAATCTAAATGTCTCCTATATTACTAGGCTTAAAAAGGTTATGTACATTAGATATTACATCATTGTTTGAAGTACATTAGTGCTTTTGAAAACAGCTGCTTTCAATCTCTATTCTCATAAAAAGAGCAACCACACAGTCTGTGCTTTTTCTAATGGCTTTAAACTGTATGTTAACTTAGAAATTCTTATCCACACTAATGTTTGTGTTCCATAATATAGAATATTAATGGAAACATAAAGTAGAAAAGTCTTCACAAATAAGGGAGAGAGAGAAACTTATGTTTTTCCACATATTTTGTTCTCAAAATGCTTCCCCTTTGGCAATGAATGTGTTTCTATAAAAGCTTCATGAGGCAAAATTACTAATAAATGTATTTAGCACAGGATGTGAAAATGGAATAGAGGCATTGATTTTGAGAAACTTTTCTAGATGAGGAAAGTTTTGGCCATTCTTTGTATATGGAGCTTACTTGTCATCAATGAATTCATATTAAGGAATATTCTATTGAGCACAGAATTGGTGAATATAGGTGGCATATATACCAAATGTAAGAATTCCTGTGACTTCAGAGGCAGCTTTCCTCCAGGAACAGTTCCCTGAAAGATTGGCTGAACATCTTTTCTCTGAAGAACGTGATCTCCATCGTCCTGATTCTAACTGGAAACCAGTCTGGTTTAGAGCAGGGGAAATGGAAAACTCAATCTCTCAGTAAAGGGAATCTGTAACATTACCCATGAAACAAGAATGGAATTATACAGAGAACCATTATTATTATCACCATGATCATTATTTACTCATCCTTTAAGCACTTAGGATGGGTAAATGCAAAAGAAAATCAGATTCCTTGAACTGAAAGGCCAAATGGCCCAACCCAGCAGGATATAGCTCTTCTTGTGCTACAGCCAGAGAGGACATTTAGCACAATGGTCAGGAGCACATGCTGTATTTGGCCTGCACTAAAAAGGCAATGAGCATTTCTTAATGGGTGTCCCTTACCTGAACCAGGGGGGAGAGGATATATACATATACACCTGTTTACTTAATGACTAGAAATGGGGTCATCACTTTGGACTTTCTCAATGCTGAAGAAAACTTGAATGTTTTGTAAAAATAAAACATGGTGCCTGGGAGGTTTCTGGCTTCTTAATCCTTCGCCCTCCTGCAGAGCCCAGCAGAGCTAGCTCAGTGTCTGCCTGAGCCCGAGCTCCCCTCTTGGCCCCCCTGCTAGAAATGGTGAATATGGTATATTTGTTTTATATTTGACAAGCCCATAATTTACCTTGGGATTTACATTAACTGACAGCATTTCGGGCTTTGTGCTATGAAAAGGCGCCGGGAGATAAAGGGAAATTCTGAGTCATGAAAACTGCACGTTAGTGTGGAAGAGAAAGAATTATGCCAAAATGAGCTGCATTTGGATCACAGGAAAGGATGTTTAATCGTAAAAGTTGTTCCTTTGATCTCTTTATTTACTTTTATTTGTATAATTTCTTTCTTTTGATATTATGTACTGGCATTCCCCTTCATTCCCACTTCTAAAAGTTTATCCAGAATATCCTAATATTGATTTTCAAACCCTCCTGCAATGTTTCCCTAACATTCCTCAATTATTCACATTATTCACTTCAATATCTTCATTGATATTAACAAAGAACATAAACAGATATTTAAAACAACTTGCTGGATTGGTGATTATCGGCAGATATAAAATCTTTTTATTTTTCTTTCTTTTTTTTATTTAGGTCTCATTGTATTTTTCTTGGGCTATTTTTTAGAATTCGGTTATTAGGCTATATTTTGTCATGACCTAGTAGTCATGCTGTTTCCATCCTTGGCAGCAACAGCAGTGGGGAGCTACTGAAGTAGTATATGAGTCTCCAAAGAGAACTTGAGCCCCTAATATGTATGCAAGGCCTAAAACTTGCCTCAAAGATGTATAAAACAACTTCCAACCTTCAGCAACTTATAAAGCAACAGGAAAGGTGAGGCAAGTTTCCAGAAAGTTCTAGTAAAATAAGAATTATTGATGTTTCTAAAAGGAATGTCCAAAAACATTGTGTGGCTTCTCTAGAACTAGATGAATATTTTCCTGACTTATCTGATCATTGTGGTGCACTTAAAGAGTTTTACTGGAAATAATGCATTCTTTTCTTCTCTGCCTCTATCCCTTGAGGGGAGGGGCCTCTTCTGTGATGCCAAGGAGGGGGGATGGGGCTCAGACTCGGATGCACAGGAGTCCTAGAGCCCTCAAGCCTTGGCTGCAGGACTGAGGTAGCCCCTGGGGCTCATGACCAGAAGACGTTCTTTTGAGCCTGTTGTCTGTCACAGACTGAAGGCTCTTGGGTATGTGACTTAGCATGGTAGATTTTTAGATCTGTCTCAGTTTTACATTATTCTAGCTCATTTACTCAATCAAGGAAGACTGCCGGCTCTCTGTGGCCAAAGCACTGGGCTGGGCACCAGGGAAACCGTGAGGAATGAAGGGGACTCTCCCGGGACATGGACGACGTCCTTGGAGAGAGAGATGGCGATTTTGTCATCGCCCCAGGAATAGTTGGGAATAGGCACACCCATTTAGCCACATGGAATGTCTGTCTCTGCCTATTTATATAAACAAAAATGAGGCTGAGGCATGAAGGAGGGATGTGATATTCATTGGGTCGAACATAGAAGGAAACATTTCAGGCGGAAGGAGCAGTTGCCGTCACTAATTAGGGGCTGCATTTTGACGTCTTCGCAACATATGAAGGTAAAAGTGACAACAGAAGTATGGTGCACCCTCTCTTATCTCAAGAGCTTCACCATTTTATGACTTATGGCCATATAACAACAATAGGCCCAGAAAAACAAGTCTCTGGTGAAGCTGCTACAGATTTTGCAGGTGTTTATTTTTTTAAAAATAATTAATAATGTAAAAGGTAAACTCAACATACTAAAATACAGATATTAATAACCTTATATTTATATTATATGGCTAATGATTTTTTTCTCATCCTGTGAATTTTAACACCTCAGAATAATCCTTCCTTAACATTTTAGTGAAAAAGCATGTTACATTTTTTGAAAATGAAATTTCCTTTTCTGTCTTCCATCCAAATCTCAAAATATTTTTACAGTAGTTTAGAATGTTATTTTTTCTCCACTACAGATGTTACGCATGAGTATTGTAGAAAGTTCCAGAAATTAACAAAAAGAGGTTAAAAAATATGTCAAGATAACTGTGTGTGTGAGGGGGAAGGTTAGATAGTTGTTGGATCAAAATTTTTACACATTTTAAGACTTTGCCATGTGGGGCATAGTTATCTCACAGAATAATCATATCAGTTATAATCATGCCAGCATTTGAGTAAGCTTGCACCTTTCCATTTTCTCTAAAAGCAATCCAAAAATCATAGTTAGAAATTGTGAGAGTACAAATTTGAAAAAAAAACATGTTTAATATTGCAGTTCTTTGATCATCAGGTAATTGTGTCATGTTTGTGGGACATTTGTATGTACAGCATTCCTTTTTGAATAAAAATATTTTGCAGGTTTTTATTTTGCTATGTTATAAATATTAATTGGTCTCTTGGTCTTTGAATTCACCAATCTTAAAAATATCAATCTTTATAATTTGGTTTGTTTTTCAGTTTACCAGAGCTTTTTGTTGTCTTTTAAGAAAAGAATGCAGCACACGAACAGTATTCCTTAAAAATGCATTGAGGCCTGGAGCAAGTGGGGGGTCGCTATGAACCTGGTAGTGGATGAGATGTTCCCCGAGAGCACCGGGCTCTACAGGTTGGAGGCAGCACCAGGCTTTTGATGGACTTGGCAGCCAATGAAAAGGCCATTCATGCAGACTTTTTCAACGATTTTGAAGATCTTTTTGATGATGAAGATATCCAGTAAGACATGTCTCGCTGTGCACATCGATAGTCCTGTTCCATAGCCATGAGGTGGATCTCATCAAGGACAACTCAAATGAGTTTCGAAGGAAGGGTGGAAATCACTTGAAGTTAGGACATGGTTAACAAGAAAGAACATGGTTTGTCTTAGCCATTAGGATGATACCTGTTCATCTCTGAATGTGACCAGCTTTTGTTCTTATTTCAATTTAAGAAAAGCAAGGAAGTAGATTTGGCTCAACTGATAGAGCATCTGCCTACCATATAGGAGGTCCAGGGTTCAAACCCAGGGCCTCCTGACCCATGTGGTGAACTAGCCTATGCACGGTGCTGATGCACACAAGGAGTGCTGTTCCACACAGGGATGTCCCCTGCATATGGGAGCCCCACGCACAAGGAGTGCGCCCTGCAAGGAGAGCTGCCCCACATGAGGAAAGCCCAGCCTGCCCAGGAGTGGTGCCACACACACAGAGAGGTGATGCAGCAAGATGACATAACAAAGAGAGATACCAATTCCCAGGCCGCTGAGAAGAATGCAAGCAGACACAGAAGAACACACAGCAAATGGACACAGAGAGCAGACAAAGGTGGGGAGGGGGATAAATAAAAAATAAATCTAAAAAAAACATAAAGAAAAGCAGTGTCATCGTTTAAAAAAATTCATTAAGATCATTTTGCAAAGAGTATTTCAGGGAGGAACAGTATCCTTTATTTTTACTCAAATACTGAGATTCAACTTTCTGCTAATGCAGGGTTTTTATTTCCAAAATCACTAAATGATTGAAGAGTGACTTTTATACTTAATATATTTAATGTAATGCTCCTAGAAATTTTGTACCACATTTTAAAAAATGACCTTTATTACAATGAAAATATGTTTTTTTCATGTTTTGTTAATTATACTAAATTCCAAACTCAACTTTTAGGAATACATAAAGCTTTCTGCATATCTTTTTTTTAAATGACTGTAAGGGATTTCTGTTATTTTAAAGTAATTTCATGTGATGTAACCATGGTGTGTTACTGCACAGATGCTATGAAAACAATTTGTATCATACAATTTGCCTCTTATAGTACATGTTCTAATTGCATTGTATGCAACAAATATACAAATAAAATAGTCTATTATAACAATCATATTAAATACCCTTGTTTAAAGGTAATTAACAATGTTCTAATTACCTCTCAGGAGGTGAGCTATCCAGGTTTTAAATCAAATTAACAAATGAAATGAAATTCAGAGAAAGAGTTATGTTGTTTTCCTTTTCAATGAACTAGTCAATGAATTCAGAGACCTTTAAATGTATGTGATTATATCAATGATAGGTATTACAATTTAGACTAGAATTAATTAGAACATTGTTAATTACCTTTAAACAAGAGTATTTAATATGGTTATTATAATAGATTATTTTATTTGTATATTTGTTGCATACAATGCAATTAGAACATGCCTCCATGTTGCTCAAATGTGGCCAATCTCAAAGCCAAACTCAGCAAGTAGATGCATTGCCTTTCCCCCAGCATGGAACATGACTCCTGGGGATGAGCCTCCCTGGCACTGAGGGATAACTACCAAGTACCAGCTGATGATGTAACTAGAAAACGACCTTGAATAAAAGGGTCAACTCAGACCAACAGAATATCTCAGCCTACATGTAATATCAGGAGTTAAAACTGCTTTTTGACCTTGAATAAAAGGGGGAAATGGAAAGAACAAATGAGTTTATATGGTTATGAGTCTCCAAAAAAGAGCCAGGAGGTAATCAGAGAGGTTGCCCTATGCACACCTCAGCAGAGTCCCAGAGACAGCTAAAGTAGAAACAACCCCAGGTATTGGTTCTTCTGAGGGCTACAGAGACCCACAGGTTCTATTTCATGGCAGGTGGAGTTCAGTGCCATATCAGTTGGCCCTACTTTGGAGTTTGTGTTCCTGAGTGTGATGGAGTTGGACTCAAATGTGATCTTTGTTCACAAGCCTTTCCTGTTACTTTTACTGGATCTGTGGTTGGTGCTGGGGTTTAGTGTATACTCAGGGGACCTGAATCTCTGGACTGTCCATGTGATAGCCAGGCCCAGAACCTCAACACACTTGCATCCTCTACCCTCTGGTTTATTGGACTTACCCCAACCAGCTAACAGGGAAGTAAAGAAGGTCAAAAACCACACCAGGGAGCCAAGAGTGCCTACAACTGCAAGCAGGAGAATTGTATCCATCATCCATGTGGAATCTAAGCACCCTCTCGATATAGAGGTAGAGTGGACATAACCATCCCAGGGTCCACAGAATGGAGGAATAGAGTATGGATTAGAGTTGACTTATTGATATTCTGTTCTGGAACTATTATGATTAGTAATGGAAGTAAATGTAGCATTGACGTAGAGATAAAGTGGCCATGGTAGCTGCTGAGGGTAGGGAGTGGGAAGAAGAGATGTCATGTGGGGGCATTTTCAGAACTTGGAGTTGTCCTGGGTGGTACTGTAGGGACAGTTACTGGACATTGTATGTCCTCCCATGGCCCACTGAGTGGAATGTGGGAGAGTGTGGACTATAATGTGGACCATTGACCATGTGGTGCAGCAGTGCTCAGAGATGTATTCATCAAGTGCAATGAATGTCCCATGATGATGGAGGAGGTGGTTGTTATGGGAGTAGTGGGGTGAGAGGGGTGGGGGTGGGGGGTATATTAAAAAACATTAAAAATAAATAAAGACAGAAAAAAAAATCCTTGATAGCTACCACCACACCAAATCTGCAGGATAGATCACAATAAAATTTCCTTTATTCTTATGTTTGATCCAGCAGCAGTCATCCATCCACCTGCATTCTCAGATGCCCCTTCTGAGTAAGTTTGGGTTAATCAACACAAATGTTTTAGTTGACATCATGCACATCAATATCATGTTTCCTTTTCCTGTTTATGGCAGGTCTACTGAATCCATAGAAAGTGCTCTTGTCTTTTCTTTTCTAGAAAATATTTTGTGCCTAAAAGAACATATGACACCCTCTAAAATATTCCTTGATTTCTAGGAATTTGGGATGTGAAAATTTGTTCACCGCCACTAGAAAGAAAAGGAATTGAAACTAAAATTACCAGAGGAGAGTCTAAGATTCATACATATTTGATAAAATATATTTGGTGTAACTTCTTTGTAAGGGCTGGTACATAAGCTAATTAAAATGTACTCTTCCTTTTCTTAAAGTTATTAAAGAATAACATTTCCACTACCTTTTTTTTTGAAATGTAGTGCTGACATATTATAGTCATATTCTAAAGATGTTTCCAAGACATGATTTACTAGCATCAATTGCCATGATACAAAGGCACTCAGAAAAAACCACACAGAAGCATTAAATGTCTGCTCTATGTGTCTAATACAGAGTATCCTCTAATATTTTATACCCAATTGAGGGGAAACAAGGTCACCAATATTTACACAAACTGTTAATATTGTCAGTGGCCTAGGGGTCACACTCACTTTTGGTTTCTTCTAATTAATACTAATTGTGCAAGGTCTAGGAGTAAGCTTTTGCCCCTTGACTAGGTTATCACCTAAACCTCTGTGAGCCAATGACCCTCACAGTTAAGGAAGTTAATTGCTATTGCAGTGCTATCAGCCAGCGGAAGACATTTGACCAACTACTGAGATAGCCTCTCAGTGACTGAAATATTTTGAAACAATGTGGTCTTATTCCCACACTTCAGGAAGAAAAAAAAAATCACACTGCAAAATCCTACAGCTCCTCTGGGGAGGTTGCATCATTTTCAAATGCTAAGAACTCATTAGAAGGTTCATTGGATGAAGTTGAGGAATGAAGGCAGACAAATAAAGTTTTAAAATACATCTAATCACTGAGTATGTGAAAGATAAACACAAGTAGTGATTAGAATATCTTCTTATGGCATCTCTAACATGCCTAGAAGAATGTTTGTAGGTTAACAGGAACAATTATTCCAAAGGAAGAATTAAACTCCATTTTCTAAGAACACATTTTGAAGAAAACTTATTTATACAGAGTAGGTTTTTACACAAAGGTCATACAAATACGTTGTTAATATACACTAAAGAGAGCATATTATTCTTAAGCAATCCTTACTGTCCTTAAATATTTAAAACACGATCCAAGCAGAGGTTTCTCTGCAACTGAAAAGTATGTATACCATACCTGAAACATTTAACAAACAAAAATATTTTATGTAATTTTAGCCCTTGCCAGTGTTCTGAAGAGCCCCAGCTAGCCAATATCCATAGAGAACCTTTGTATTTCCATTTATGGTAGGGAACATGCTGAAACTTGTCTGAGGGATAAAGTGAAAGGCCTCTGGCAAAAAAGGGAATACAGAAATTTGGCATTAAAGATTTACAGTCATTTTGCTAGATGACTCATATTCACCTTAAAATTAATGCACCAATAGAAAATCTGTAGAACTGGTTTTGAGAGATTGAAAGGCATACACTTCTATTCCTTTTATGACCAATTTTAATATTAAATCATTAGCTATTATATTTAATGGTATCACTAAGGATTACCATGCCTTACTGATAAAATTAAATATATACTGCTAAACAGGTTCTTTGATTGTTTGTTTTGTGAGATCATAACTGTACTTTTGGGGATAATGAAAACAACAAACATTAGGAAGCTGTGGTACTTGTGTAGACTGCCAGAGGCTATGTAATGCTCTGAAATTGCCACTGATTAGTTTCAAAGAGTCAACCAGAACCTCAGGGAATCAATTTCTGTAGAGCATAGTATTTTCTGATTTTTTAAATTTGTTACAGCCTTCCTTTAAAATCGCAATATTTTATTTTTAAAAATTAATACAGAGTATTTTTAGAAAACTAAAAATGACTGTGGTGGTTTGGAACTGTGTGTACCCCAGAAAACCATTCCAGTGGATATAAAAATATTTTAAATAGGATATTTTAATAGGTTACTACAGTTAAAGCATGGCGCATTGTGGCTTTAATCTCATACTGGAGTTCTTTATAAGAGAATATAATTCAGACAAAGAGGGAGAAGCAAGAAGCTAAAAGCAACAAAACCCGGAAGAGAAAGGAGAGACCAGCAGACTCTGCCATTTGCCTTGCCATATGACAGAGGAGTCCAGGATTGCTGGCAGCCAGTCTTTGGAAAGAAAGTATCACTTGATACAGACTTGATTCAGACATTTTCCTCAGCCTCAAAACTGTAAGCTTGTAAGCTAATACATTCCCATTGTTAAAAGCCAATCCATTTTATGGTATCTGCTTTGAGCAGTTTAGCAGTGGCAGGTATGGGGGAGTTTCTGAGAGGGGAGCAGTGGTTATGATTGCCCAGGAGAAATAAAAGAGAAACCTTATAGAACCAAGTAGGAAGAATGTGAAGGAAATCTTCTAGGCAAGTTATATGTAATGTATCTGAATTTATACTATTAATAACAAAGTAACAAAGTGCACTTTCAAACCATGTTTTCATTGGTCTAGCTGAAGGTATTTTAAGATTGTCTAATGGGGTATGGGTGGCCCAGCTTCAGTGTTGAATAAATGAGGCAATGATATAATATGAATATAGTGTGCATCAGATGAATACAAAGGAACTTAATGTGCTTTTTAACAAATGAACTGATGGTTAAATGAATGAATGAATAAGTGAATATGAAATTTAAATTTCAAGTTGTTTAAAGAGATTTTTATGGTACTTGTAGACATTATTTTGAAAGTTTCTTTTTTCCAAATTGAATTTCTAAGAACATATTATGCTTTATGGGGATAATAGGATTAAATTTTTAAGAGTAGTGTAGTTTCAGATAAATCTAGCATCTCGTACATAGACCCAGTAAAAACTCCTATTTTGCAAAGTAGAATTTGAAATTGCTTGCAAAGAGATATCACAGCAAATGCATCAAGCACGTTTTCTGTAAATTTTAACTTCTCTTTCCCTTCCTAATATTTTCAAGACCAATTGAATTAAACTATTATTTACTTTTGCATAGCAACAGGCTGTAAAATATCTTTTTTACTTTGAGATCATATTCCTAATGAGTTTTCTCATTATTTTAGTGGGAAACTGAGCTATGAGTAGAAGTCTCATTGACATAACCTTTATATTTTTTAATAATATTTATCAACTATCTATCTAATAATCAGCACTCATGGATACAAATGTTATTATTTATTTGAGTTCTTTCTGCATAAAGCCATATCAGAAATTGTTTAATTACTTTAAACAAACACTATTAACTGTTTGAAAGTTTAACAATTTTACCCAAAATTATAATAAACACTATAAATCATTCTTGTAACAATTTTTGAATGGACTGTCTCTTTTTAGTTTGTTTTTTCCTAATCTAACTAAAAGAAAACTCTTTAACTGTATTTTTTTAAAATTCCAAATCCATGTTTTCAGGTTGATAATCCACAGTTGACATCTGCTTTATTTTCTTTTCTAGCCATAATGACCTTTTCTAATTCCAAAGCTCTTAGGGGAACATTACAGACAAAGAAAGAATGTTCTCTGTATTAGTTTTCAATTGCTGGGTAACAAATTACTGAAAATTAGTGGCTTAACATAATATACATTTTATTACCTACAGTTTCTGTGGGTCAGGAGTGGCACAGCTTCACCAGATACTCTGCTGTGTAGGGTCACAATCCTTCAATGGAGTTGTATGCCAGGTTGCATTCTTATCTGGTAGCTCAGATGGGAAAGAATCCACTTCTGTACTCACTCAGATTGTGGGCATTGTCTGTAGAACTGATGGTTCAGGAAGTTTCTTGAGGAGGCTGGCTTCAATTCTTTGCCATGTGAACTTTCCTAACATGGCAGTTTAGTTTATTGAGCCAGCAAGGAAAGTCTCAAGAGCAAGCCTGCTAGTGAAATGGAGTCCTGTACGACATAATGAAATTGTAAAAGTGATATCCCATCACTGCTGACGAAGTCTAGTGCTTAGAAGCAAGTCACAGGTCCTGCCTATATTCAAGGGGGATGGTATTGCACAAAAGTGTGAAGAACAGGACAGGACCATGGGATAGGTTAGAGTTTGTCAACCGCCCATTCTCATGGGAAAAATTTCTTTCTAGTGGAGTCCACTCTTGCTAAGCTAATAGTTAGTTGACTTAATTTTAAAATTGAAGTATAATTGCATTTTTATAGGCAATGTAAATATAGTATATCTATTTTCTAAGCTTTTGCAGATATTTTGAAAGTAGTGTTACTACATTATTCTGTGGGACAGAATATATAACTGCAAATATATAGAAAGAAAAGACTTTGAGGACATTTTTATTATTTTATAAATAGGCATTTTGATATATTGGCATATTTAAATTAAAATGTCAAAAGCATTTATGTTTTTAACTTGGATTTTCTTAAATTAAAAATGTACTGTTTATCACAGCTGCTACTATTTCATCTTTACAAAGGCAAAGCCACCATCCAAATTAACCGTAGCAATTAACAGATTGGGTTGTTCACCACAGGCAAATGTCTGTCTTTTAGAGTTACAAATGAGAATTTAAGGTTTGAAGCAGTAGGTGGTATATTCTCTGACAATAAAATGATTATTTAATTTTATAAAGAATCAGTCCATCTATGTAAATCTTCACTTAGAGATTACTTAAATAAATTTTTGAATTTTATTTTATTAAAATCTTATTTAGTATTAACTTATCTGCTCTGTGAGTGGTACCTCTGAAAAGTTTTTGGGTTTTTTTTTTTTTTTTTTGGTAATTTTACTTGGTCTCTATTCTGTTGATATAGAATTCATGACTCTTGTGAATAATGTAGATAATGTAGAAAAGTAAAAATGCCAGGTAATTTATTGTTGTAAAGGTTCAGAAGCTCACATTGTTTAACATGAAACACAGTTTTAATGTTTAATTTGTGAATCAACACAGTTCCTCATTTAATGAGACCTTAATAATTGTGCGTGGCTTATACTGATGGATGGAAGAGTGAGCAAAAAGAGTCAACCTGTGGAAAGAGCTTTGATATTTGATTTATTACATTAATATTATCTTTGGCAATGTACCATAGAGATTGCCAGCTGCAATATTTTGGGCAAATTAATTACCTTATTGAACCACAGTGTAACAGGAATAGTAATTATTACCTAATGTGGTTGTTTGATTTGTAAACAAATACGCAAATATACCTTACTCTGGGAAAATCTAAAAAACATTTTCCTCCTTCATTTCTGCCCCCACTATCTAAAGCACATATAAATTAGTTCAAAGAAATTAGAAATTTAAGAATCTAGATTATTAGACCTTTTTACTTTGAAATAATTTTAAACACCAGAAAATCCATGAGTATAATACACTGTTTATCGTATCTGCTACTATTTCATGTTTATAAAGGCAAAACCACCATCCAAATTAATGGTAGCAGGCACGGCTGTCAGGATTAACAAATAAAAATATATAGGTAAGTTACACTGAAATTTCAGATAAGTAACAAATGATCTTTAGTATAATTATGTCCCATGCATTATTTGGGACACAAATATACCAAAACATTATTCTTTGTTTATCTGAAATTTCAATTTAACTGGGTATCTTGTATTTTGTCTGATAACCCTTCATTCAGATTGTTAATATTTGTCACATTTTCTCTATCATTCTCTACCCCTCTCTCTTTTCTGTCTCTGTATATGTGCACATGTGCATGCATTTGCACACATATGTGGGAATATGTATATATAATATGTAAACAATATAAAATGTATAACATTTTAGAATATATATGAACATATACAATGAATAAAATTTAAAACAATATACAATAAAATAAAAAATATAACATGGTCCTTTACCAGTAAATGCTCCCATATTTATTTTCTAAGAATAGAGATATTTTCTTACTCATAAAATTGTAAATATAAGAAAATTTACCATTGATTAAATACTATTGACTAAATAGTCCATGTTCAGATTTCATGATTTTTCAAACTACTACTGCTCTTTAAAGAATTTTTCTCTAGTCCAGTATCCAATTCAGGAACACACATTGCATTCATTTATCGTAACTCTAGTCACCTTTAATTTTAAGTACTCCTCAGACATTTTTTGCCTTTGTGACATTGTCATTTTTGAGGAATTCAGACTACTTATTTTATATAATGTCCCTCACTTTGAGTTTGTTTGATGCTTCCTTACGACTCAGATAAGGTTTTTAGCATGGATACCACAGAAGAGATGGTGCCCCATTCCATGCAATTTTTATAAATTTTTGTTAAAAATGTATAATTTGGGACAGAAAACAAATGTTGTATCTATCAACTTCACTTACTAAGCTCTCTTTGAAGATGTCAGTAAACTTTATCCATTATTCTTGTCAAGAAAGGAATCTCTAAATTTACCGGTATCTATGTCTACATATAAAATGTCACATTCTAAAACACTTTAAAACACTTTGAGGTAAGAAATCTACTTCTAAAAATGTGTTTCAGGGTAATTATTAGAAAAGTGTATAAGAGTGTGTATAAGCTCATTTATGATAATTTTTGAAATAAAAGTGAATAAATTCAAACCTCTTAAATGTCCATTAACAAAAGGTTAAATATTCTAGTACAGTTGAAAATTATGCAGCCATTATCGTCTTGATCATGTAGAGCTCAAAGACATAGAGTACCTAGAAATGTATTCTATAAAAATGGTGACGGGGTTATCTCTAATTAGAAAAACCATGTAATTTTTTCTTTATTCGTTAATCAAATTTTTTATTTAAAGTGCATTAGTTGTATAATCAGAAATATCTGGATTCATGCAGTAATAAATAGAATGCCTTTTAATATTCATTTTGAGAAAATTCTCTAATAATATGTCTAAAAACAGGAAGACTGTTTCCCCAAAGAAATTTAAAGTTACTTACATTGTTACTTGTTCAGTTGTATTTTATCATACTTTTAATGGGAATGTGAATAAAATAGGAATTTCCTTAATATAATTTCAGCAATATACAATTTTGATATATATTATATTTTTGACATGTATTAGAATATCCTTTTTTTCTTTATATGCATAACATACATGAAATATATGTGTGTTTTTATACTACTTCATAATTTATATATATAATATCTACCAAATAGCACACTGAATTATTCATAGATATGGAAATAGAGTTATTTCATTTTTTCTATAAGTGTAGATAGTGATCTACATATTGTAGGTGAAAAGTTCCATACTGGTCTATGAAATAAAATGCTTAATAAGGTTTAAAAAATCTTCATCTGCAGTTGTTTGATTATTTGCTCTATTAGAATTTAACCTTTATAAGATGCACTATTCCTCCAGTAATTGTTTCTTAAAATATTTTGTATATAATGATAGATACCAATATTATTATTTCTTGGTCTTCTAGAGTATTTCTCAATAAGCAACATCATTATTTTAGATATTTTATTCTAAATTACATTTTATGTGGTATTATAATTTATTCCTCATAGTGCTCTGATACATATTTGGGGGAACAATGCTTTCCATCCTTTTATGTTCATGTCTGATTGTTCATCTTATATTTGCAAACTATACCAGATGCCCAAGAAAACTTAAGAGTGGAAGATGATGTTGACCTTGGTCTATGAGCGAGTAGGTTAGGATTTGAGAAGATACCCATGACCCCATGGTCTTTATGGATTTTGATGATATTTGGCATAGTAGTAAACGCATTAAAATTTCCACTGCCTATATAGTATATATGACAAGTTGTCATAAAGTGAGTATGACAGCAAGTGGAAGAAGAATTTTCCTCTGACAGTCTGCCAGCAATCTGCATCCTGTTTTTATTATTTATTTATTCTTTCATTTTGAGAGGGGCAAATCTTTATGCATTTATGAAATGAAAACACATCAAGGACATTTAGTTACCCAATGTCCTTGTTTTTGTTTTGTTCTTTTTAAAGATTTATTTATTTATTTAATTCTACCCCCTCCCCCGGTTGTCTGTTCTCTGTGTCTATTTGCTGTGTCTTTTTTCTTTGTCCACTTCTGTTGTTGTCAGCGGCTCGGGAAGTGTGGGCGGTGCCATTCCTGGGCAGGCTGTACTTTCTTTCGCGCTGGGTGGCTCTCCTTACGGGGCGCACTCCTTGCGCGTGGGGCTCCCCTACGCGGGGGACACCCCTGCATGGCACTCCTTGCGCACATCAGCACTGCGCATGGGCCAGCTCCACATGGGTCAGGAGGCTCGGGGTTTGAACCGCGGACCTCCCATGTGGTAGACGGATGCCTAACCACTGGGCCAAGTCCGTTTCCCCAATGTCCTTTTTATCAAAGCTTTATTGGGGGATCAGAGCACACATTATACCTAATAAAAAGGATATTTAGATTAAACATTTATTTATAGGTGTCATGAAGTTAAAAATAACTGCAGAGTCTATATTGTTGGCAAAATATTTTGATTAAGCTATATGAACTGGGCCTAACATTTCTTAACCCCATCTTTACATGTTAAATGGTTTTCTTTAAACAATATGCAATTTTAAAAATTATAGAATGTGTTTTTTTTCTTTTATGAAAATAAATGTGGAGGAATTCTCTTTCTGACACAGCTGAGTCACTCCTATCAAATGATCTTTCCTGCAACTAACAACCATAAATTCTAGACAAACTATAATAGAAAACAAAACAAAACACACAGCTATCTAAAAGCACTGGAACAGAAAAAATATTAAGTGGAAGCTAAAGAAGAGTCAACACTTAAAAAAGGGAATGGGGGAAATGGACTTGGCCCAATGGATAGGGCATTCGCCTACTACATGGGAAGTCCATGATTCAAACCCCGGGCCTCCTTGACTGGTGTGGAGCTGGCCCATGCGCAGTGCTGATGCGTGCAAGGAGTGCCCTCCCACACATGGGTGTCCCTTGCAGGGGGGGAAAGGCTAAGAAATAAATAAAAAATAAATCTTAAAAAAAAGAAGAGAGAATGGCATATGAACAATTTATATTTTCTATGATACTTTGCCCAAGAGTGCCCCAAGTCTATAGGCCCTGGGACAGTTAAAACTCCTACATAGGTATCCAGGTTAATGGGTTTGACCAAAGAACAGAGCTCAAAAAAGCCACAGTTGTTTTCTTTTCTTTTTTTTTCTGTTAAGGGATACTTTATTTTTTTTTAAATAACGCTTTTTAAATTAAAGTTAATAGATCACATAGGACGTTACATTAAAAAAACATAAGAGGTTCCCATATAACCCACCCCCGATCCCCCACCTCCATCATTTTTGTAAATTGTATTTTTTGAAGATACGTACATCACAAAAAAGGTTACTGAAGGCAAGCATGCAAAAGTTTGGCTCTCAGAACTGGCCGCCTCCGAGGTCTGAGGCACGAAATACGCCTCCCTTGGTTGGCCCCTTGGGATGAGGTATGCACCTACGCCTCCCCGCAGGGGAAACTCACGCAAGCCCCCTCAGACCACCTCCGTCTGGGCCAATCTCAGGGCCTCCTACCTCGTAAAGACACGCCTGCTCTCTTCCACCTATCAGCGAGCTATCCAGCTCAGCCCTCTCAAATTTAAGCTCTCCCTAGTAACTACTGACCAGCCTAGTAGACGAGTTCTGCTTCTATGCCCTTATAAGGTAACAACAGCTAATCTAGCCTATCAGAACCCAATCACCCTCCACCAATCCCCTCTCTTCATACTCTATAAAACTGCTTGTACTTCCTCAATAAAGTAGACCTGCGCCATCCACCTCGTCTCCGCAGTTGTCCTTCGAGTCACTGTGCGTCCTCTCACGCCTGCGCCTCCCCACCCCGAGCCCCCTGTCTAGAGAAGCGGGGGCTCCTCACCTCAGTTACATTATAAAAAACATAAGAGGTTCCCATATATCCCCAATCCCCCCACTCCACTCCTCCCACATCAGCAACCTCACCCATCATTGTGGCACATTCATCGAACATAGTAAACACATTTTGGAGCACTGCTGCACCACAGAGATAATAGTTTGCCCTGTAGTTCACATTCTCCCCCAGTACATTCAGTGGGTTATGGCAGGATATATAACGTCCAGCATCTAACTGCAATATCATTTAGGAAAACTCCAAGTCCCAAAAATGTCCCCTCATCACATCTCTTCTTCCCACTCCCTACCCTCAGCAACTACTGTGGCCACTTTCTCCCTGTCAACGATACAATTTCTTCTATTAGTAGTCACAGTAGTTTTATAGTAGAATATCATTAAGCCACTCTAATCCATATTTTACTCCTCCATTCTGTGGGCCGTGGGATGGTGATGTCCACTCCACTTCTATATTGAGAGGGGGTTTAGATTACACATGGATGATGGATACAATTCTCCTGCTTGCAGTTGTAGGCACTCTCAGTTCCCTTGTGTGGTGGTTGACAATCTCCATCTTCACCTCCCTGTTAGCTGACCTGTGTAAGTTCAACGAACCAGAGAGTAGGAGTTTGCAGCTCTGCTGAGGCTCAGGGCCCAGCTGGCATGTGGACAGTCCAGAGATTCAAGTCTCCTGAGCATACCCCAACCCTAGCACCAACCACACGTTTAGTAAAAGTGACAGAAGAGGCATGTATAGAAAGGTCACATCTGAGTTCAACTCCATTACACTCAGGGACACAAATTCTGAAGTAGGGCCCACTGATGGTACTGAACTCCAGGGCTATCTGCCATGACCATATCCCTGTGGGTCTCTGTAGCCCTCAGGAGAACCATACCTGGGGTTGTATCCACTTTGGCTGTTTCTGGGGTCCTCCTGAGGAATGCATGAATGTGACCCCTCTGATGACCTCCTGGCTCTTTTTTGAAGACTCTTAGTCATATAAACTCGTTTGTCTTTGCCATTTCCCCCTTTTATTCAAGGTCAAAAAGCAGTTTTTAACACATGATCCTATATGTGGGCTGAGATATTCTGCTGGTCTGAGTTGACCCTTTTATTCAAGGTCTTTTTCTATTTATATCGCCAGCTGGCACTTGGTAGTAATCCCTCAGTGCAAGGGAGGCTCATCCCTGGGAGTCATGTCCCATGCTGGGGGGAATGTAATACATTTACATGCTGAGTTTGGCTTAGTGAGTGGCCACATTTGAGCAACATGGAGGCTTTCAGGAGGTAACTCTTAGGCACCCTGCAGCTCTAGACCTAGTTCATATTTCAGGCACACAGGTGCATAAGCATAGTCATCATTATCAAGGGCTCATTGTTGGAAAATTCTTCTTTGTTGGTCTTTGCTGTTGCACTTGGGGGTGTGTTTCTGTTCCATTGGGGAATGTGATAGAGCTCCCTTGGCTAGAAACTCAGCACTCCCTCAGTTGTCATATGTAACTGTAGCTACTCTGAAAATACCCAACATATATCCAAACACTTTTATATACATGCCCTGGAGAACTCCCTCCCAACCATATGTCCCCCATCAATAACACCCCACACCAGCATTCCTCCCCCACCATAGCTGAACCTCTCTGTTGTCCAGAACTTCTTCAACAATGAAGTCTAATATATTGCCAAATTCAGTTAATAGGAAAATGAAATATAGTGATGGGTTTAAAGATTAGAAGTATACATACTAATTTAGAAATACTAAGATGAAGTAAAAAATAAATTGGTGTATTAATAAAATTGAACAATATTATGAAGGTTTGTTTTTAACATTTTGCCTTTCTTCACTGTAATAGGTGTTGCCCTGTATGTACAGTGGCAAGGCATTTTCTTTCATTTCTTCCTTAGTGTTTACATCCATTCTTTTTTTAAAATTTTTTTTCTAATTTTTAATTTTGTCTTCAAAAAAGTTTTAGATCACAGTAATTCACATATACAATATAGAGGGCTCCCATTTACCCAATATCACACCCTTTCCCCCCTTCCCCAGCAATGATCTTTTTACATGTTCATGTTACATTTGCTGCAGCTGATGCACAGATTTTGAAACATAGCTTTCAAACATGGTTCCATATTGGTTTACATTATGGTTTGTATTTTAGACTGTACAAATTTCTAAATGTTTAGTTTCCTATGTTTTACATTATGGTTTATATTTTAGCTTATAAACTTGTATACATTTTTGGTGTACGTTAACATGTTCTATATCCATCATTACATGATCTTGTGGAGCACTTCCACTGCCCCCTAGTTACCCTGCTTCCATCTATTATTTACCTCTTTCCCACTCCCCTCAGGGCCCACAATGACAATCAGTCTTCACTATGAGGGACCAGATTTACAGATACTTGCAACAATGCTGAGGACTTGACATACTAGATTGCCCTAATCCATTGGGAGCCACCAATTCTCTTAAGGGACACAATTCCCTGTTTGAGAACATCAGATCTCCCCAGGATATGGGTACACCTTCACACTCATTGTATGGTCTCCACCCAAT
The DNA here is from genome assembly GCF_030445035.2 of Dasypus novemcinctus. NCBI lineage: Eukaryota > Metazoa > Chordata > Mammalia > Cingulata > Dasypodidae > Dasypus > Dasypus novemcinctus. The sequence goes on from NC_080690.1 coordinate 13,176,339, forward strand.
GATTTAACACACTATGACAAACTGAGCACTCACACAGTCCCTAGCAGCCTGCCCCTATGCCAGATGCCCTCTTAAGCACCTTAAACATGTAATCCTTCCTTATTATATTTTCTAAAGAGTTTTCTCAACATTATAGTTTCAACTATATACCTGAGATTCTCCCATATTCAACTGTTCCCCCTGGCTCTCCCCCCAATTCCTTGGGCCATCTGACCCATTCTCCCAAACCTAGCCCCCACAAGCCTGTAAAGCTCCACCCAATGGTATCCCTATGCCCCCATCTTATACCTTCCCTGTACAAATACTTACCTCCAGGTTATCATAGACTTCACCCATGTAGGTATCAGCTCATAGCCTTCCTCTCCCTTTCCCCCCAAATTCCTTTAAGCCTATCTTCCATCTCTGAGACAGCTTGGTTTTCTTATTTCATTTTTTTTCATATCAGAGAGGTCATGTAGTATTTGTCCTTCAATGCCTGGCTTGCTTCACTCAGCATAAGGTCCTCAAGATTCATCCATGTTATCACATGTGTTTGTACTGTATTCCTTCTTATAGCTGAGTAGTATTCCATTGTATGTATATACCACATTTTATTTATCCATTCATCTGTTGATGGGAATTTGGGTTGATTCCAACTTTTGGCAATAGTGGATAATGCTGCTATGAACATTGGTGTGCATCACAGCTGTTTTAAATAAAAGAAATGGCAAGAAATTGGGAACTCCATATGTAAGGAAAATTGAGCATGTGATGGGTGGGGAGTGGGAATGTGGGAACTATGTACTTTTTTGCATGCTTTTTCTGTCTACCTACAACTTCTCTAGTTAAAAAAGCCAAAAATTAAAAAACAATGGAAAATAAACCTCTTTGTTTATTTAATATTGAAATTCACATACATTTAAAAGACTATTTTACAGATAAGCACACATAGCCTATGTAGGGATTTAAATTGGGATATTGGCTAAAACATAATTTTCACATGATATTCACACACAAAACCAGGTGTTCCTATTTAGCCTGATAAATCCTTACAGGAGTCTGATGCCACACTCAATGAAATGATTGAGGCACTCTATAGGAAGAGGTGGGAACGTATTAAGGAAAATTGACAGGTCTTTGTTCTGGGGTTAGGCTAGCAACATGAGAAAGTCATTACCATCGCTTTCCTAAAGGGGCAAAAGGTGGAGAGGCTGGTTGGTGCTACACAGAATGACAACTGGTAGAATCTGTGGCTTTTGCTAGAAAGGTGGAACTAAACCAGGTCAGTTGACAAGGAAGAGCCAGGTAAAAAGTTCACTTCTCATTCTTCCCCACCCTGGAATCTGTCTCATCATTCAATCAACATGAGATTCTAAGTGCCTACTATAGTCTTGTGGTCAATTTTCTCTTAAGTTAATTAACTATTAGCATTTCATTTTCTCTTAAAATGTCCATTCACATCTTTTTCCTAATTTCTTTTATTTTGTTTTAAACACTTTTATCTCAAGATTTTTTTTGATATAGGCATATTTAAACGTCCTTTTATTAGCCATTAGCCTGTCATAAATATAAATATATTTCCTAGTTTATCATTTTAGCTTTACTTTTTTAAGGTGCCTTCTGAAATAAGATTTTAAAATTTTGTATGGGTATACCTACTAAGGTTTATTTTATCATTTCTTCTGGAGATTTTTCTTTTTTCAATTGGAAATACTCTCCGTATTCCATTTAGAATTTAAATATATTTGTAGATTTTTCTGATATTTCATATTTAAGTATAAATTTAAGAATATGTATATTTCAAGCTCATTCAGAAATTTGCATGGATGTATGGTTTGATAAAAATTCTAAGATGTGTGTTTGTGTGTTTTATATAACTAACGATCCCAATAAATTTTGGAATAATCTATCCCTTTTCATTTTATTTTACACATTACATCAGAGTCTATTTACAGATTATATAAATTGTTCCATTGATCTGTTTAGCCATCATCACACTATTTTATTTATTATAGATTTATAATTTTTAACATTGATTAGGTAAGTCACTTTGTGGCCTGGTCCTGCTTGCTGTTTTTCTTGTTTTCACAGAAGCCCTCATTAGGTTCTTTAAATCAGTTTCCCACTCAGAGAAAGAAAATCTACTAGCAGTCCCAGTGTAGAGAAACCCGGCATGTAGAAAGAAAAGTGCAGTTTGCAAACCACTTCACGAATTGGCAAAAATTTACCCTGTCCATTTTAGGCAACATGCAGTTATGTATTGCCTTATGTAAATGGACTAAGTGATTAAATCACCTGTAAACCTCTTTGGATTTTCATTCATAAAGCAAAAGTATAAAGTGGCTTTATAACTGTCAGAAAATTGTATGAAAATTGGTGTGATTTCTGTATTTTTCTCATCTATGTAGTACCGTTTTAAATTGAGAGTTAAAGGCAAACCAAAAAAAAAAGAGAAGAAAATGATTACCCAGCATCAGCTCTGATTCAGATTAAAGTAAGAGTTGTTTCTACACTTTTGAAAATAAGTGCTGAAATGTCCAGAAGCTATGCCTGCTTTCAAAGATGAACGTGTTTTCTCGGCGCACCTTGGGGAGCTGGGCTCGTGAACGCCGTGTTCATCACTGCTCTCATTCTCTGGCCCACCTGCTAATTTGCTGCAAGCAACAGAACTGATGATAATATTTTTGCTTTTCACCCACTAAATTACCTATATGCCCCAAATGGTCTAATTGGTATTCTGTGCCTCCAAGTATAAATAGTTGACTTTCATAAACAAATGAAAACTAACAGAATTCTCTGCCTGGGCTCCTTGCAGGTAGATAAGTCTTGTGACATGCTCACTGCCATCAACCTCTGCTGGAAGGTGATGCCCTGCCATGCTTTACCTGACCCGGCTCCTGCATTCAGACTCAGAGAACCAGATTTAACTTGATTAACTATTCCGCTGGTAAGTCATTAGCAGTTTCCTTCTTCACCCTAGACTTTAGAGACCTTTTACAGAGTCTGTTATAAATAAATTTGACAACATACAAGTTATGACTTGTCATTCTTATATCCCACAGAACAACTGAATTTAAAGATGAAAATGCTTGGCTTTAGGAGGGCGAGAGGCATGAAAAAGAATGTGGACAACAGCATGCAGCTCTGCAGTGCAGATGGAGTCTGGCAGTGCTCGCCGCAGGGAAACCGGTTCACATGCTGACTAAGTATGGAAATCTCATTTAAACCAAGTGGGAAATTATAGTTGCCAAATTGGCAATTACTTCAGTCGCATATATATATATCTTTCATCCTAAGTTTCCATCATTGCATGGGTCACTTCTGACCTGGGGGCTCTTTGCAATTCTTGAGTGTAGCAATGTGCCCTTCCTTCTGAGCACTGCCTGAACTGCTGCTCAGGCAGAAAGAACCCCGTAGAAAACATACAGAGGACCCCAGCAGCCACTGAGCTGCTCTGCTAGGAACTGGCTGTGCAGACTGTTCATCATCTGTTGGGAGTTCTTTCCACATTAGAATCGTTTGATGTATCAACTTTGAAATGAAGTAGTCTCTGCGTGGTCTAGGCAGGTAAAATGCCCACAGCTTTCCCCATGAGAAGCTGAGAGCCTAACAGGCTCATAATATACACAAATATTTACAGCTTCCAAAAGACCCCACACACCAAACTGTCTCCAGCCAGGGCATGCTCTGTTATTTGCAACAAGTTCAGGCTCTGCTCAGCCTACGTTCCTTGCCTCTTCTGTGATTGTGATGAGTCAGGTCTATTAATTCAGTCATTTGCTCAAATATTTATGAGCATCTTTCACAGGGCAGTCTTGATGACAGGTGGCAGAATTTAAAGGAGAAACAAGATAATCATTGTCTGACCTTCTCTGAACTTCATATCTGCAGGAAGGACATTAAATAAGAAATTATGGTAATTGTTGAGTGATGTGATAGAATTTGAGGGGCTATAAGATCATGTAGTAAGATCACCTGACCTAGTCAAGTGAGACCAGACAACTTGTTTAATAAGTAGACTGGTGGGGCATTGTTAAATGAATAAGAAGACATTTAGGGTGGTGCCTAAAGGGTGATTTGAACTTGGTTCTGTGAAAGGGTGACAATGCAGGAGCAGGCATGGAGGCCAGGACTGGCTGAGGGAGGAACATGGGAGCAGGTCAGAAGCCAAGGAGGTTAAGGCTCTCTGAGGAATTGCAATAAGGTCAAGACAGCTGTCAAAGGGATGTGCCCAGGGAAGGCAGGAGAGGGGGCTGGAGGAGGAGGCCCTGAAAGGTCTTCTCCTAGTCCTTAAAGTTACATGCTCACATGAATGTGCCTCCTACGTAGGAGGAGACTTTCATTTTGTATCAGTAAAAGCATCCAACATATACATTTCTGAGCACTAAATGAAAGCGCCATAGGTGGAAAAGCCTGGCACACAGAAGGCATTCAATAAGTAATTTTTTGATTCTGGCCCTGAATGACTTTGCCAAATAAAAATTATAACTCCATCCATTTGTAAAGATTTTGTAATACACATGTATGAGAATTTCTTTACAGATCCTTTTGGCAAATAGTATTTTATCTTTAAAAACATTTCTTTACCTTAGGCAAAACTTTTTGCCTAAAAACTTAAAAGCACAGAAATAGATGAATGTCATTATAATTATAAGCATATTGAATAAGAGCACTATAAATAAAAATAACTCATCAGGTTCGTTTTACAACCTGAGGAATGCAGGTTAATTAAGAAATCGTGTTGTGTAAATTTAGAAATGCATTTCTATACCTCAGATCTAGCAATGATTTTTCAAGGAACTGATTGATCTCACAGTTTTGAAACAGCCTATTTCGGTCAAACTCTAGTCAATGCCTATGTATTTGCTTATCTCAAATTGTCTCTTCCATTGGCAAATTCACAATTTAAATTTTCAAGTAATTCATACAGCTAAATATATATTGATAGATGGATATATAGAGACCTTAAAAATATATATATATAAACTTTATGGCAAAGAGTTTAAAAGGAGTGATTCATTAAAAACATCTGATAATATTATGTAATAGTCCTAATGTTATAAAAACAAAGGCTATCTCTGATAAATCATTCATGCTATTCTACTTTAAGAATATTATGGTTAAATAATTAGAAACTCTGAAATACATACCAGTATCTTTCCTAAGTATATAGGTAGAACACAATCCAATGAGAGGTCTTAATATAGAAATATATAAAAAATAATAAATTGATTATAATTATTCATGAGAAAACTGTATAATTTTTCATAGTATTCCATATATTCTATAAAATATTTTCTTGCAGATTTCTTAGCATGTACTGATATCAATCTATGCTATTTTCTATATATGAAGATGTTACTAATTTTAGCCTCTTCTCAGTGTATCTTCAAAAATGCATGCATTTTTTTTTGTTTCATAATTATAGGTAGAGTTCAAAAACTGCTGGAAATGGTGGCAGTATATATTATAATTATTACACATGTGTATATATAACCAATTATATCAGCTCTTTCTGTTGGTGAAGGAGAAGGTTTGTCTTTCTTCCCCCACTCCCTTCTCAATTAAGGAAATAGGCCTCTGCCACATGGTAGACCAGGTGTCAATATTGTGTGCAGGAATCTATGGGTGAAAAAAAAGGGGGGTGAAAGTAGGTGTGCTTCTTCACCTGACAACTCTGTAACTGAAAATATTAAACAGCTCAGTGCCCAAGGGAACAGTGTTTCCACCAAGGAATATAGTCATGGACTGATTGAGCAGAATGGTGAGACAGATGCCCAGCCATTTGTGACTCTTCATGCTGCTGAGCCAATAGGAAGAAAAGGGGGCAAAGAGAATGGTTTGATTACCAAAGGAAAACTGAATTTCTGCTATACAATGAGGAAGATGGTGTACAAATAAAAACAAAGTGTTGGCTCCAGCAGATTCAGTGGGATACCTCTTGGTATCCCTATCATCCTGATCAATGAAAGACTTGTACATGAAGAACAGGACTACCAATGATTCAGAGATTTTTTTAAAAAAATTTTGGAATGAAGGTTTAGCTCACCCCCTACAGGAACAAACAAATAAAAATGGAAACTGTACCAATCATGGATTTTTGGTTTGTTTGTTTTATTTCATTTTCTTGATTCCTCTCCTCCTTTTTTGTCCCTGCTACAGCAATTGTGAGACTAACATTTTAGATTTACAGATGCAAAGATGATTACATTATTTCCCCAGAATGATGCATTAGTGAACGGAATTTGTGAATTCACTGTGTTGGATGCACAAACTTTCTACTCATAAAAGACAAGATAGATGCCAAGAAAGAAAAGGGGTGGAATGTGCTACATAGCTTCTATTAATCTCTCCAACAGTGGGCTTTAGCAGGAGATCAGAGGCAGCATGAAAAGAGGTTGGAGTTTTGTTCTCTGGCTTCTTCCCTTCTGGGTCACCTTCAGTTGACCTCCACCAAAAGCAACATACACCTACAGTCTGGGTATCCTCTCATGTGTGGAGCCATAATAGCTCCCTCACTTTTGCTCTGTCTGTGGCACTACATTATTCTTTGCTGAGTTCCCTAAACCCTTCCCACCCTTTTATAAGTATTCCCTTCACTAACTTTCCTCTATTTCCCCATTTAATTGGAAAAGTTAGTTAAATGTGAAAGCATGAAATAGCTTTAAACATTTCAAGTTAAATATTCAAAAGATTTTCCAATCTTTTAGAATAGGTTTATTGCTTTTTATTTTCCATTATCTTTCTTGCATAAATTTTACCTACAGTACGTTATTTAATTGTGGCTTCAGATTTTTAAGGTGGATTGAGAACATAAAAACACTTGTCAAAAAGATCTGCAGACAGAATTCTAGATTTTCACTGTTTTTCATACTCTCCTATATCTTTAGGTTAATGGCAAAAATTCTTAAGTGACTTCCTATATCAAGTTTTTCCAATGCATTCTATTTGCTTTTCACAGAAACAACTTTATTTTTGCACAAATCTATTTTCAATTGACATGATGTATACCTAAAATACAAAAAAATAATAATACGATGTCGAACTGGCCTAAAAATATTCAGGAACAAAAACCACTGACCAAGATAAGCATTCAATTGGTAGGAGGAAGGGGATAGAGTACAGCCTACAAGGCAAGAAGGTCCTCCATGCTGTGGGAATCAGAGGAATGATGAGTGAGCATATCAGTAACTGCATCCTTGGGGAGAGGGAGCTGCCTGGACAGAGTGTGGGAGTGAGAGCTGAAGGGTCAACCTGGAAGACATGGGTGCAAGAGGAGGAGCTGGGATGGAACTAGAAGGCAAGGTCAGGTACGTTGGAAACTAACTGGAAGGTTATTTAATAAATACAAGAGAATTTTCATACCCTAGTGCAGTTACATTTTACAAACTATTTTGCAGTTGTTTTAGCTTGCTTCCTCCCTGTGGACAGATAGACAAGTGTTTGTTTCTCAGGGTGCATCATGCTTTGGGATGAGCTCAGGATGAAAAATTAAACAACCCTGGCTGGGAATTCTGCTTCTGACACTGAAGTGTCATGATTCCTCAGTCTTTCTGTTATCATATTTATCTTAACTGTAAATGTGAGCAAGTTTAGCTCAGAGAGGTTCCGTGTTAAGGTGTATTACATGAAATTACCCTTCATTAGTTCTAAATAAATACGAGTTTCCTTCTTTCTTTCCTCACTGGTATATTATCTCTAAGATACATTACAAAGTGGTTTAATATTGTGAAGGCAATCCCAGCCATGTTTTCACAACATCTGTGTGAATTGCTGTCTCTTAGTTTTATTCTTAAAGTGGGCCACTTGCTAAGTTCTCTGCAACTGTGGGAAAACTTTTGCTTCATAGCTCATAATATATCATTTGTGATCTCCTACTTGATTTTATTCCACTTTTCTTTGGTCATATTGAGTATTTATTCAATTTAAGTATTCTTTAAAGTCACACCATTTGAACAATTTAGTTGAGCCCCCTGGAGCTGTGCAATGTAGCAGCCCTGTTGTGACCTAATTCTCTTCGGCAAGAGGTCTTCCCGTGGGGAGTCAGAGAGCTAACCTAGATGTCCACAAAAGCACCTGCTATAGATGCAGCTCTACCTCCGAAGGCGTGATGAAGGGACCATCATTTCCAGATACTCTAGTCAATGCTTCTTCTCGCTGTTGAACTGATTAAGCATTTATTGGGGTCTCTCTCTCACTCGCTCGCTCACTCGCTCTCGCTCTCGTTCTCTCACTCTCTCACTCTCTCGCTCTCTCATTATTTGGTTTTGATATGGAATAATTCTAAATGTACTTTAAGGGCTATTAAATCAGTGAGATGTTCAAGTCCAAGGAGGAAAACAAGATATAGCTGCTTTATTATTCTCATGATTTCCTCTGTGATTTGTATGTTCCAATCTTATTTACAAAGTGATATCTATGTTGGATAAGTAATAAAAACTCATGATTTTACAAAAAGGACTTGGAACAAATTCTAATACAGTAAAAGGAAAAAATGAAACAGGATAAGGCAATCTACTTCTATTTCACCCACTTTTTGTCACTTATATGAGAGAGGAGAGAAATGGATATTTACATTAAATTTTGGAGAGTTTAACATGTTCTTCCTTAAATATGTCTTCCATATAACATTTTCAGAATTCTTTTATTAACACCTATGAACATTTTCCTAAGAACAGAAAAGATCTATTTTTAACTAAATCTGAAAAAATAACTAAATCTTTAAAAAAAAAAATGCTTTGTGTCTCTGAGGAAGACACCTCCCTGATCCCTCAGGTGTCAGGAAATGAATGAATGAGTGATTATTCAATTTTAGGATCCTGATGATAACTATCGTAAAACTCATTATCAACTGCTTTAAGTTTAGGAAACACAAAATACATTTGTGGACCTGAAAAATTGTCCATCATTACCTTATTAATATAGACTCTTATGTTTTTACTATTATTATTAGTTAACCACCTTTGTACATTGGTAGTACTATGGTATGGTTTACTGCGTATACCATATCACACGTATCAAAGGAAGATACAGGAACAAGGTCACACATCCAGTCTCTGAGAGGGTTTAATAAATCTTAGTGCTCTCAGAGCAGAGGCAATATTATAAAATATTATTGGGGTGAGATATATGCACCCAAACTAAAGGGCTGCATTAATTGTCACTCAGCTAGATACCAACTTTCAACAAAATATAGTGTTATGCTAACTTGGAGCTATTAGAAAAAGGGGAATGCTTTTCAAGGCTTAGTTTTATTGCTGATGAAAGTGCCATGTTTCATTAAAAATATTCCAGTAGGGAAGCAGACTTGGCCCAGTGGATAGGGCATCCATCTACCACATGGGAGGTCTGCGGTTCAGTCCCAGGGCCTCCTTGACCCATGTGGAACTGGCCCATGCACAGTGCTGATGTATGCAAGCAGTGCCGTGCCACACTGGTGTGTCCCCCTGTAGGGGAACCCCACGTGCAAGGAGCGCGCCCCATAAGGAAAGCCGCCCAGCGCGAAAGAAAGTTCAACCTGCCCAGGAATTGTGTTGCACACACGGAGGACTGACACAACAAGACGACATGACAAAAAGAAACACAGATTCCCGTGCCGCTGACAACAACAGAAAGGGACAAAGAAGAACATGCAGCAAATGAACACAGAGAACAGACAACGGGGTGGGGGAGGGGAAGGAGAGAGACATTTTTAATTAATTAATTAATTAATTTAAAATATATATTCCAATAATAGAAAGTCAGGGCAAAGTAACCCAACAATGGATTTGTGTCTTGGGCTAATTAATAAAGATATGAAGCAATGGGGATTGCATTTTAAAAGTAGACAAAAAAGATCAGAGACTCACAGACAAGCTTCCTCACTAATTGAGGCATATTACTAGGACAGGGTGTTGGTAAATTACCTGAAAATTCAATTGGGGTTCATTTTCAAGGGGCCTCCAATATTTTACTAATTGAAAATATAATTAAGAATGTGAAAGAGAAGGGGGACGTAAAAATGCTGATTGTAATCAGAAGATTAAATTTTACCTTCATATATCTTCTTTTCCTTAACTGTGCCTTGTATAAGTTATTTTCTCAGGCAGCAATGAAGAAAGCCCATTTGGCAATGCAAGAATCAGAGTGCTGATTTTTTTAAAGGAAAAATATGTTGGTACCTTAGTTACCTTAGCAATTGCCTCAAATGCCGTATCAACTTCCACTTGCTGGGACATTTGCACAGAGGTCATGCATCTCAAAATGAATCTGCACGTTGTTTGTGTCCTGTCCATTGCAGAACCCGAACAGGATCAGGAGCCAGGCAGAACTGAGAACATTTCATTATCAAGACAGAAGGAGGTATGGGTTGAATGGAGGACTCTAACCAACATGACTCAGAAAAGAATCTATTCCATGTTTAGTACAAAACTTTGTGTTTATAATTGCTGAATTGAGTTTTCCTCCAATATTTTTCCTAATGACTTAAAATGGGGCTGTCTTATCATATATCATGTTTGCATGGTACCACTAACATGTGGCCATTTAAAAATTTCCCTTTTGAGCCAGATAAATACATTATTTTGTGGCTATGAACCTTGTAAGATTATGAGAATACCCTGGAAAAGGAGACAGACCTTAGAGGAAAAGAAATAACAAAGAAAAGATGGATTGGACATAAATTCCACAGTAACTGCATACATAGTGATACAAGTGTGTTAATTTAATATAATCATAGGATAGTTTGTTTCTTCCTGAAGTAATAGGGGAATATACTGATAAAAGAATGGTAAGATGAGAGAAGGGGCCCTATTTAGATCTTATCTGAATAATCAGACAGAATTCCACTACGCATGAGGGGACTGCAAAGCTCTGTAAGAGAATCAGGTACAAAATAACCCAAAGAATATTTTGACATGTTTTTATTCCACTTATAAAAAATGACGGATTTGTTTCATTTCAGTAAAGCAGCTACTCTTAAAGTTTGTATTCCTTTTTTGTAAAGAGGTAGAGCAATGGAACATAACTCACCAAACCAATTGGAATGAATCACAAACTTAGCAGATATTGCTGAAAATGGAAAAGCATTGCATCTGAGTGAATAATAGAGAAGCACACAGTTATTCTGGTAAGCTTTAGTGCAGCTATAAGGGAAATGAGTTTCCGTTTATTTGGATTTAAAATATATTTTAAAATCTCTGGGATTTTATGTAAGAAAAAGATATTTCCCTTTTAATTGTATAGAAGTTTTTATGAAACATTGTTCCATTTACTTAGTGATTTAAATAATTACTTGCTTTATGATTCAAAATTTTATTAATAAAACTCAAATTAGACAATTTCAAAAATTAATTAAAAATCATCCCCAAATCTTAGTACCCAGATATCATTAATTTTTTCTGAAATATATACATATAATGCTATAGTATATTTGAAAAGAAGGTATCATATTAATGCACAACCATAAATGAATTGCAACTAACTTTTTTCACTTAATATTATAAAGTCTTTATTTAGGTCAGTATTAACAGATCTACCTCCATTTTTTTAAATGGTTAGAGTGAAATCCATAGAAATTTAGTAACTGCTATCCTTTAATGGAACATTTAGATTAGCCCAATATATTGCTACCACTAAAAATATTAGAATAGACCTCTTTGTATATGCTCACGCTATATGTGCATTTTAAATTTTGAGAAATTGTCAAATCAGTGTCTTGTATAACAGTATTTCTTTCCCTCATTTATTATCACTGAATCTTTAATTACTTTAATCTTTGCAAATTTGATTGGCAAAAACAATCTCATTTTCATCTATATTTATTATTAAGGACATTAATGATCCTTTCAGATAATTTTAGGGATTTACTTGCCAAATTTTCTATTGGTCTAGTCATTATTTTTCTTATTTTGTAACACCTCATTTATATGCTATAAACTTATATATTATAGGGTATTTGGGGTGTGCATGAAATCCTATGAAAGAAGATACCAATCTGAGGAAACTGAAAGACCCCAAGGTCACCCAGTGGTAAGTGTTGGGTGCTAGATCCCAACCCAGGGTTTCTAGCCACAGAATCATTTCCATCATCTCCAGGGTCAGTCTATCATTTCATATCATTTCAGATCACTGGGATCATTTTAGGTCGTAATTCTATTCAATTATGAAACTAGCAATACTATTAGTTTGTAGTGCAGAATAACAAATTACCACAAACTTAGAAGCTTACACTATAACCATTGATTATCTTAGAGTTTCTGGAGGTCAGAAGCCCAGGCACATCTTAACTGGGTTCTTTGCTTCAGGATTTCACCAGGCTAAAATCCAGGTGTCAACCAAGGGCTGTGTCTCATCAGAAGCTCAAATGAGGAAATATCTGTTTCTGTTCACTCTAAGGTTGTTGGCATAATTCATCTCCTTACAGTTGTAGGACTGAGATTTCTGGATTTTCTGGCAGTTGGAGAAATGTAATGTTCAGCTTCCATTTCCCACCACAGTTCCTTGTGCATGGCCCTCTCCATAGTCTCTTTCACAAGACGGCAGCTTATTTCTTCAAAATCAGAGATGGAGAGAAAGTCTCACACCTGAGGAGGGCTCAGTTCCTTTTTTAAGGACTTTCACCTAATTAAGTCAGGTCCATCCAGAAACATCTCCCTTTTGATTAACTAGAAATCAACTGATTTGGGACCTTAGTTATATCTGCAACAAGCCCTTTGTCTTTGCCATATTCTGTTGACAAGGAGTAAGTCACAAGTCCTGCCCACACTCAAGAAGTTTATACAAGGTATCACTATAAGGCAAAAATTAGGGGACCATCATACAGACAATTTTTTATTTGTCTTTAACTCCAAAACCCATGCAATTTCCATTAACTTTGACAATTTGTGGAATTTTAAGGGACAAAGGAGCCTGTGGTCAGTCAAGGGCTATGAAAGAAAAACAGAAAAGGAGTAGCAAAAGCAAAGGAGGGAGGTTTTTTTATCTGCCAAGAACTATCAGTGGGAAGCTGGCAGAATAGGAAGCTCCAGGAATCAATCCCTCTCCAAAACAACTAGTGAAATTGCAGGCATTGTCTGAATCAACTATGTTGAAACCCCAGACACTAGTCAATATTGTGAAGCATCAGGGAGGAACAGGATGAAGAGGCTGGTAAATACAGGGGAGTACCACCCTCCCTGCACTGGCTATCATCCCCTTCCTCCAGCCTTGTGGAGGGCAGCAGTAGGGACTGGAGATCAAGCTCCTGGAGCACTTTGCTTGTGCCAGGGTGGGACATAAAGACCTAGTTCTCCAAGCTTAAGAGCTGCATGATCTGATTGCCAAACATTACTTTTGATCAGGTATTTCAGATCACTGGAGCCAGCACTGAGGACAGTCATTATTCTAAACCCTCTCAGGCAAAAGTGGCAGAGGAAGCATAAAAACAGTAATAACCATCCTCAAAATTACAGGAAATAGTTAAAGGGCTGCATTATCTGGACAAGTGCTGAATCAAGAAAATCTAGCTTCAAAACCCACAGAAGCTCCTGGCACCTTGCAGGCCCCTCCTGCACTCCATCAACTATGTGGGGTAGAGTTAGATTATGTTCCCATTGTGGGTCTTTGGCCCCATCCAAGAAGGAGCACAGTGGCCACTATCTACATATTGGGGTGCACATTATGAGTGCCAATCTATCAGGTGGAAGTCTGAGAGACCCGCCTTCCCAGAGTTTGTACTGAGGGCAGAAAAGCAGGTTGCAGACAGCTGGGATAGTTTAAGAAACAATTAAGAAGAACTGGCCTGAGAGCACACAGGAGGGGTAAAAGTCCTGTAATCTGTCAACAGGAAATTGCTAAGGCACAAGCCCAGGAAAAGAAGCAGGCCCCATGGTCACAGGCAGGCTCAGATAAGAAAGAGAGGATCCAGCACTTCATATTTGCCTCAGGCTGATCTTAGTAGGAGGACTAAACTCTGAAAGAAATGACCAGACAAAGCAGAACCAATTTCCTAAGACTGTGAGAGGTGTTTTTTGCTTTGGTTTGTTTGTAACAGACTAGCCATTGTCCTTCTAGAAAATCTCTATCATATCAATAACTGGATACAAATTTAAGGAACAGGCAGCTCAGGGACTAAATTCCAGAGTTAATACTTTAAAATGTACTATGCACAACAAAATATTACAAGACAAAGAAATAGGAAATGATAGCCCATCCAAATAAACGAGATAAAAATCCAGAAACCATCAATGAAGAGGATCAGGCTTTGGACTTTGCTGAAGAGACTTGAAAAAAAAATGATTCTCAATATGCTCAATAAAATAAAGCAAGAGAAAGAACTAAAGAATATGAGGAAGCCAATAAATGAATATGGGAATTTCTTTGAGATTCTCCATAGCAACCCAAACAAATACTGGAGCTGAATAACACAAAAACCGAAATGAGAAATTCCCTAAATGGTTCCAAGAGCAGATTAGAGGTGAAAGAAGAAAGAATCAGTGATCTCAAAGGCAAGATATTTTAAAGGATTCAGGCAGAGGAGGAGTAAGAAAAGGTATTATAAAGGATTCAGGCAGAGGAGCAGAAAGAAAAAAGAATGGAAAAGAAAAATGAACAGAGCCTAAGAGACTTGTGGGATACCATCAAGCATGCCAATGTGTATATTGTGGGAGTCCCAGAAGTAGATGAAAGAGAGAAAGGGGACAGAAGGAATAATCAAAGAAATAATGGCAGAAAATGTCCCAAATTTAATGAAAGACCTGAATATATGCATTCAAGATGCCCAACAAACACCAACAAGATAAACTCAGACACAGGCCCAGAAACATAATAATGAAACTGTCAAATACCAAGGCCAAGAACAGAGTTCTGAAAGCTGTGGGGGGAAAAAAAACAATGAGTTATGTACAATGGAATCCCAATAAGATTAAGTCCTGATTCCTCATCAGGTATCATGAAGGCAAGAAGGCAGTGCCGAAAGAAAACAATTGTCAACTAAGATTTTTATATGCAGCAAGACTTTCTTTTAAAATTAAGGGCAAGATTAAGACATTCCCAAATAAACAGAAGCTGAGGGAATTCATTGCCACTAGATGCCCTGCAAGCAATGATAAAAGGAGCTCTTCAGAGTGAAAGGAAAGGACCTTAGACAGTGGATTGAAGTGGCATAAAGAACTAAAGATCTACAAGAAAGTTATCCATATGGATAATTATATATGCCAGTTTTATGGTATTGTATTTTTTATATATAACCCTACTTTTACATCTTATAATTTATTAAAGCAAATGCATAAAACATAATGATAAATCTATGGTTTTGGACATATAATATATATGGGAGGCATAGGAACAGTGTATATGTGTCATTGAAGATAAATTGGTATCAACTCAAATATGATTATAATAGAGTCAGGATGTTAAAATTTAACCCCATGGTAAACACAAAGTAAATATATTAAAAAATATACTCAGAAAGAAATGAGAAGGGACTCAAAATGTTACAATACAAAAAAGCAAATATAGATGGAAATAGGCATTATTGGAAAAATTGAGGGTCAAAAACATATAAGATTTACAAAGACAAAATATCAAAGTGGCTGAAGAAAGTCCTGCATTATCAGTAGTTACTTTACATGGAAAGGAATTAAACTATCAAGTCAAAAGGCAGTGATTGGCAGAATGGAGTGAAAGGCATGACCCAAATATAGACTGTTTACAAGAAATTCATCTTAACCTCAAAAACCTAAGCAGGTTGAAAGTGAAAGGATGGAAAAATAATATACTATGTCAATAGTAAGTAAAAAGAGAGCTGAGGTAACTGTACTAATATCAGATAAAATAGACTTTAAATAAAAAAAAAACTAGTACAAGGGAGAAAGGTGGTCATTATATGCTGATAATGGGAATCACTTCAGCAAGAAGATATAACAGTTATAAATATATATGCACCTAACATCAGAGCCTAAAAATAAATGACTCATATACTAACAGATATGAAGGGAGAGATAGACAGTTCTACACTGATAGTTGGAGATTTCAGTACAACAGTTTAAAAACTGGACAGAACATCTAGACAGAAGATCAAAAAGTTAATAGAAGACTTCAAAGATACTCTAAACTAACTAGACCTTACAGACATCTTAAAACACTTCACCCAACAGCAGTAGAATATACATTTTTGTCAAGAGCGTATGGCTTATTCTGTAGGATACACCATATGTAAGGTCACAAAACATGTCTCAATAAATTCAAAATATTGAATTCATACAATGTGTCATTTTCAACCACAAAGCTAGAATGGATAATAGAGGGAGAAATGGGAAATTAACAAATATGAGGAAATTAAACAACATAATCCTAAACAACCGATAGGTCAAAAAAAAATCACAAGGGAAATTAAGAAATATCTTGAGATGAATGAAAAAGAAAACATAAAAAAATACTTAAGGGGTACAGCAAAGGCAATGCTGAGAGGGAAATTTATAGTTCAAAATGCTTACATTTAAAAGAAAGAGAGATCTTGCATTAGACCTACCATCAAAACTGGAGTATCTAACTACCTCAATTAGTGGGGCTCTTGAGGGATGTGGAGACATCCAGACACTATAGTCAGGGCAGATAGCTCAGGAGTTTGGTGTCTTGCCAGTGTATCCACTTTGGAATTTATGCTCCCCAGAGTGACAGAGTTGGACTCAGTTGTGGTTTTCCTGCACATGGCTCCTCTGTCCTTCTATTTGAACCTGTAATTAGTACTAGAGTTGGTAGGTGTGCATCCACAAGACTTAAATCTTTGGGCTGTCCATGTGCCAGCTGGGCCCAGAATCTCAATGGAGTTGCAATATCTACTCTCCAATTCATTGGTGTCATCCAGGACAACATGGGGGTGATGATGGACAATTACCATACCAAGGAACCAAGAGAGTCTACAACTGCTACCAAGAGGTTCCCATCCATAGGCCCTAAGGGGATATAGCCCCCTCTCAAGTAGAGGTGGGTGGACATCACCATTCCAGAATCCTCAGTATTGGGGAATGAACTATGGACTAAAGTAGACTTACTGGTATTCTACTATAGACTTATTGTGATTCTAGCAATGGCAGAAATTATGCCATTGATGCGGAGGCAGTGGCCACTGGAGGTTATAATACAGGTATAATACAGGGGCATTTTCGGGTCTAGGGAATTAACCTAAATGACATTGCAATGAAAGATACAGGCCATTATAAATCTGGCCATAATGTACAGAATTGGGTGGGAGAGAGTGTAAACTTTAATCTGTGCTTAGTGGCAATTCTCCAAAATGTGTTCATCAATTTCAAAGAATGTACCTCACTAATGAAGGATGTTGTTAATGTGGGAAAATGTGGGAACTATGGGGAGCAGGGCATATGGGAATCCCCTATATTTTTATGTGACATTTGTATTAATATAATATAAGCATCTTTTAAAAATAAAAAAAAATTTAAAAACTGAAGTATCTAGAAAAAGAAGAGCAAACTTACCCAAAGTGATCAGAAGGAAGGAAATAACAGATCAGAATGGAGATAAATGAAAGAGAATACAAAAAACAGTAGAGAGATTCAAAATACAAAGACTGGATCTTTGAAAAGATCAATAAAATAAACAACCCTTTAGCTAGGATGACAAAGAATAAAAGACAGAGGATGCAAATAAATAAAATGTACAATGAAAAAGGGAACATTACTAACTACACCTCAGAAATAACCTAGATGAAATGAAATGGACAAATTCCTGGAAACACACAAACTACCTACATTGACTCAAGAAGAAATAGATCTCAACAAACCAATAATTAGTAAAGAGACTTAATCAGTAATCAAAAACCTCCCAAAAAAGGAAAGTCCAGGATCAGATGTTTTCACAGGGGAATTTTATTGAACGTTCCAAGAAGAATTAACACCAGTCCTGCTCAAACTCTTCCAAAAAATTGAAGAGGAGGGAATACTACTTAACCCATTCTATGTAGTCAACATCACCTTACCACCAAAGCCAGATAAAGATACTACAAAAAAAAAAAAAGAAAGAAAATTATAGCCCAATCTCACTAAGGAATATAAATGCAAAGATCCTCAACAAAAATACTTGCAAATAGAGTCCAACGGCACACTAAAAGATTAAAGGAATTATATGCTATGATCAAGTGGGTTTTATTCCAGGAATGCAAGGGTGGTTCAACACAAGAAAATCAGTTAATGTAATAAGCCACATTAACAAATTGAAGAAGAAAAATTACATGATCATTATGATTGATGTAGAAAAGGCATTTGACAAAATCCAGCATTCTTTCTTGACAAAAACACTTCAAAAGGCAGGAAAAGAAGGAAATCTCCTAGGCATGATGTAAGGATTATATGAAAAACCTTTAGCCAACATCATACTCAATGGTGAAAGGCTGAAAGCTTTCCCTCTAAGATCAGGAACAGGACAAGGATGCCCACTGCCACCACTGTTATTCAACATTGTACTGTAGGTTCTAGCTAGAGCTCTTAGGTAAGAAAAGAAAAAGAATCCAAATCAGAAAGGAAGGAGTATAATTTTTACCATTTGCAGATGACATAATACAATATGTAGAAATGCTTTAAAAATTGACAATAAAACTACTTGAGTTAATAAACAAATTCAGCAAAGGGTCAGGATACAAGATCCACAGACAAAAATCAGTAGCGTTTCTATACACTAGAAATGAACAATCTAAGGAGAAAACAAATTCCATTTACAATAGCAACTAAAAGAATCAAATATCTAGGAATAAAGTTAAACAGGAATGTAAAGAATCTGTACTCAGAAAACTACAAAACATTGATTAAAGAAAACAAAGAAGACTTAAATAAATGGAAGGGCATTCCATATTCATGGATTGTAAGATTAAATATCATTAAGATGTCAATTCTACCCAAATTGATTTACAGATTCAATGCAATCCCAATCAAAATTCCAACAGTCTATTTACAGAATTGGAAAAGTCAATTACCACATTTATTTGGAAGAGAAAGGGGCCCTGAATAGCCAAAAATATCTTTAAAAGGAAGAACAAAGTCAGTTGACTCACTCTTCCTGACTTAAAAGCATATTATAAAGTTACAGTGATCTAAACAACATGGTATTGGCATGAAGACAAAAATATAAATCAATGGAATCAAATCAACAGTTGCCTCTACAGTTGCAGATTTTTGGCAAGGCTACCAAGCCCACTCAAATGGGACAGAGCGATAACTTTATCAAACGTGTTTGGATACGTGGTGTCCGTATCCAAAATAATGGAAGAGGACCTCTATCTCACACCTTAAACAAAAATTAACTCAAAATGGATCAAAAAGCTAAATATAAGCACCAGGACCATAAAACTCCTGGAAGAAAATTTAGGAAAGCATCGTTAAGATCTTGTGGTAAAAGGTAGTTTCTTAGTCCTTACACCCAGAGCACAAGGAACGAAAGATATAATGGGACTTTCTCAAAATTAAATGCTTTTGTACTTCAAAGAACTTTGTCAAAAAGGTGAAAAGGCAGCCTACTCGATGGGAGAAAATATTTGGAAACCACATATGTGATAAGGGTTTAATATCCAAGATATATAAAGATATCCTACAACTCAACAATAAAAACAAACAACATTATTAAAAATGGTCAAAAGACATGAAGAGTTTTTTCGAAAGTGGAAATACAAATGGCAAAATAGCACATGAAAAGATGTTCAACATCTCTTGCTATTGGGAAACACAAACTAAAACTACAATGAGATATCATTTCTCACCTATTACGATAGTCACTATTAACAAAAAAAAAATAGAAAATGTAAAGTGTTGGAGAGGATGCAGAGAAATAGGAATGTTTATTCACTGTTGATGGGAGTGTAGAATTGAGTAGCCACTGTGGAAGACTGCATTATAGTTCCTCAGGTAGTTAAATATACAGCTATCATACAACCCAGCAATCACACTCCTGGGTATAAAAGTAGGGATGCAAGCAGACATTTGCACATCAGCGTTGATGTGGTTTTATTCACAATTGCCAAAAGACGGAAATAACCCAGGTGTCCATTAACAGATGAATGGATAAACAAAATGTGATATATGCATACAATGGATGATTATTCAACTGTAAGGAGAAATGAAGTCATGATACACATGACAATATGGTTGAAACTTGAGGATATTATGTTGAGCTAAACAACCCAGACAAAAAAGGGCAAATACTTTATGATCACACTAACATGAACTAAATGTAATAGTGAAGTCATGGAGTTAATAGCTGGACTATTGGTCACCAGAAGATGAGATGAAGTTAGAGAATGGAGAGCAGTGGCTTAATTTGTGCAGAATTGGTAATAAGTCTGATTGTAAATAATTGGATTTGAATATAGGTGATGATAGCACATTAGAGTGAATGTAATTTGCAGCACCAATATGAGGGTATGATTGTGGTTGAATGAGAAAGTTTAGGGTTGTGTATATCACTAGAAGAAAAGCTAAAGGTAAAACATGGAACTATAGAGTGTAGTGATGAGTGTGTTTAATAGTACAAATTTAAGAAGGTTCTTAAATGAAATTGAACAAGTGTACATTAATATTACAAGATGTAAATAACAGTGGAATTTGAGCTAAAATGTACCTAAAGCAAACTATGGACTGTAATGCATAGGAATATATTAATATTTTTTGTTCAATTGTAAAAAAGAGAGAATTATTATAAGTGACAGAAAACAGATGCAAAGTACTGCATATTGTTTGACTCCATTTATATAAAATGTAAATATAAATAAAAAGAGATGGAATTAGATTAGCTGATTTAAATGGTAGGGGATGAATAGAAGGATTGAAAGGTACCTGGTAAGGCATAGGGAGACTTTCTTTTTGGAGCAATGAAAATTATCTAATATTGATTGTGGTGATGAATGCACAACTCTGTGATTATACCAAAACCCATTGAATGTACAGTTTGAATGGATTGTATAGTATATAAATATATCTCAATAAATTTTTAAAGAAAATATTCTAACAGCTTTCTTTGCAGAAATGGAAAAGTTAGTCATCAAATTTATCAAAGGGTAAGAGGCCCCAAATAGCCAAAAACATCTTGAAGAAGAATGAAGTTAGAAGACTCACTCTTCCTGATCTTAAAATTCATTGAAAAGCCACAGTAATCAAAACAGCATGGAACTGGCACAAGGATAGACATATAGACCAATGGAATTGAATTGATAATTCAGAATTCACATTAATGGCCAACTGATTTTTTATACATATTAATAAAGCATACAATTTATTCAAAGTGCACAGTCAATTGTATTTGGTTTAATCACATAGTTATGGGTTCATCACTTCAATCATTATTAAAGCATTTTCATTATTTCAATAATAACAATAATAAGCAAAAAAACAGACAAACAAAAAATCCCTCACCTTTCAATTTCTGTTTCGCCTGCCACACATAGCTGCTATTTCTGGCATTCTTGCACAATTATTTATTAAGCAGGTTTATTGAAATATATTCACATACCATGTCCAAACTATACTATCCAAAGCATATAATCAATGTCTCTTTTTTAGTCCTTTATTATAAAATTATAAAATAAATAGAAAAATAGATTGAAAGAAACTACAAATTTTAAAAAAGAGTGCAGGGCCAGGTTAGATTTAATATAATTGATTATAAAAAAAATAGATAGCATAGCAAGGAACCTTTATAAATATAAATATAATAGAAATTAATTACAACATATTCTAATTTTTATATTACAGCTCTGACTATTGGACAATAATCTCTAAGAAGAAAATAAATTATTGGTTTAGTTATTTAAAAATCCTTTTAGGTCATGATTCTTTCTAGATAATCAAATTCCTGTTTGGGAATTCTTCACATCTTATTGGAATGGATTACAGCAGATAACAATTTGCCAACTCATAATTTTATGAAGCAGAAAAATTCAAAATCTTGTTCAACAGTAATCATGCTAAATCATTGATCCAGATAAATTATTTTAATTAAAGAGTATGAATAAGAAAGGGATAAAGAAAAATGAAGTATTCAAAAATATATCTTTTCTCCAGTCCTCCTCAATTAAAAGCAACTGTTTACTTTGTCTGAAAAAAATTATGGAATACTGATCACAGGAACAATTTGTCAGTTGCACTGAGTAATTATTGTTCATATAATGCTGGTATTTTACATTTGTCTTGTCTACTCCAGCTCCTTTTTGGTTATTATTTGCATGGAACACCGTCTTCCAACCTTTTGCTTTTAACTTGGTTGTGTCCTTACATCTGAAGTGGGTTTATTGTAGACAACTTATAAATGGCTTACATTTTTTAGCCATTCTATCTGTCTATGTCTTTCGATTGGGGAGTACAATCCATTAAAATTCAGTGTTACTGGTGGCTGATGGGTATGGGGAATGGCAGGAAGAGATGAGATGTGGAGGTGCCTTTGGGACTTGGAGTTGCCCTGGATGGTGCTTCAGGGGCAATCACCGGATATTGTAAATCCTCCCAGGGCTCACTGGATGGAATGGGGGAGAGTGTGGGCCATGATGTGGACCAATGACCATGAGGTGCAGAGATACCCAGAGATGTACTTACCAAATGCAATGGATGTGTCATGATGATGGGAGTGAATGTTGCGGGGGTGGGGAGGGGTGCGGTGGGGGTGGTGGGGTCGAATGGGACCTCATATTTTTTTAATGTAATATTTTTACAAAATCAAGTGAGATTAGATTAAAAAACTGCACTTAAAAAAAATTCAGTGTTACTACTGTAAAGGCATTACTTACTTCATCCATTTTGTCCTTCTGCTCTCTGTTGTTATATCATTCTCTTGTCTCTCTTATCCTTTAGTTTATCCTCCCTAAACTCTTTTCCAAATCTCTTGCCCTTGTTTTTTCCTTTCAGGCTGCAACACTCCCTAGTGTTATCTCTTGCAAATCTGGTCTTTTGGTAACATATTCTATAGGTTTTTGTTTGTCTGCATAGACTTTGAACTCACCATCAGTTTTTTTTTATTAGTTATTTTTAAATTTATGTTATTTTTCTCTATTTATTCCCCCCTTTCCCCAGATGGCTCACTCATCTGTCTGCTTGCCTTCTTCAAGAGGGACCAGGACCCAAACCTGGGACCACCCATGTGAGAGACAAGTGCCCAAAGGACTGAACCACATCTGCTCTCTGTGAAATCTGCTGGCTTGTGGCCTCTGCTTGTTGCAGTGGGGACAGAGCCTAGCTCTGTTGCAGTGTCATCTAGCTCTGTTGTAGCAGGAGGCAGCATTTAACTCTGTTGCAGCAGGAGGTTAAGTTTTAGCTCTGTTGCAGCAGTGTCTAGCTCTGTTGCACTGGGAGATGGCATCTGCTCATCTTCTTTTAGGAGGCACTGAGACCCAAACCCAGGACTTCCCATGTGGTAGGCAGGCTCACAAAGAGTTGAGTCACATCCACTTCCCTCACCTTCATTTTTGAAGGACAGCTTTGGATACAGAATTCTTGGCTGGCAGTTTTTCTCTTTCAGTAGCTTAAATACATTATACCACTGTCTTCTCTCATCCTTGGTTTCTGATAGAAGGTTGGCACTTAATCTTATCAAGTTTCCCTTCTTTGTGATGCTTTGCTTTTCTCTTGCCACTTTCAGAATCTTCTCTTTATCTCTGATATTTCTTATTCTGAATAGTAGGTGTCTCAGTGTAGGTGTTTTCAGATTTATTCTGTTTGGGGTGTGCTGTCTTTCTTGGGTATTGATATTTATGTCCTTCATAAGGGTTGGGAAATTTTCAGTTATTATTTCCTCAGATATTCTTTCTGCCCCTTTCCCATTCTCTTCTCCTTTTGGGACACCAATAATACGAATATTTGTGCATTTCATGTTGTCATTCAATTCCATGAGACTCTTCCATTTTTTTTCCACTATCTTTTCTTTCTGTTCTACTGTCTTCTCTAGTTCAGATTTTCTGTCTTAGAAATCACTAATTCTGTCTTGAAGAAATTCAAATCTGCTCTTATGTGCCTCTAATGTATTTTTAATCTCATCCATCTTTTCTTTCATTC
This sequence comes from Dasypus novemcinctus, assembly GCF_030445035.2. Taxonomy (NCBI): domain Eukaryota; kingdom Metazoa; phylum Chordata; class Mammalia; order Cingulata; family Dasypodidae; genus Dasypus; species Dasypus novemcinctus. The sequence goes on from NC_080690.1 coordinate 13,200,320, forward strand.
CCATAATGTCCATAATGTCTGTTACCTATTGGAGATTCAAAGCAGGCTCTGCTGACCAAATTCACTGAAGAAAAGCACCCCAATCTCCCTTCCCTTTTCTCTTTAAATAGCTGACAGGGAGGAAGATGTCTGTTCCCCTCTCAGTTGGCTACAGTAGGACTGGTGTTTTAACCCAGCTTAATATTTTGGGGGTGTGTGAGGGGAGACCTTCCTGACTGCCACGGGAGCTTGGTAACTCACATTTTTCATTTCATCTTCTTCATCTCTTATCCTGGGAGTTGTATTTCTGCTGACCCCCAAATCAGTTCCCTTGGTCAGCTTTTGACTCTTTCTCATTGTTTTTGTGAGAGATTTCAGTCCTGCCTGTTAGTCCATTGTCTTCTTCCCATAATCCTCCAACTGATTTTTGAACAAGGGTGACAAGTTCACTCAATTAGGAAAAAACACTCTTCAACATACTGTATATCTACATGCAAAAGAAGGAAGATGGACCCCTACCTTATACCATATAAAAAAATCAACTCAAAATGGATCAAAAACCTAAATATAAGAACCAGAATTATGAAACTCCAATTGGAAAATGTAGAGAAGCATCTTTAGGACATTATGTTAGTCAATGGTTTCTTAGACTTTACACCCAAAACAGAAGCAACAATAGAAAAAATATATACATGGGACCTCATCAAAATTTAAACCTTTTGGGCCCCAATGGACCTTATCATGAAAGTAAAATGACAGACTCACAAAGGGAGAAAATACTTGGAAATCACATCTCCAGTAAGGGTTTAATAGCCAGAATATACATAGGCATACAACTCAACTAAAAAAAAGATAAGGAATCCAATTTTAAAATGGGCAAGACTGAATAAACATATTTCTCCAAAGATATACAAATGGTCATAAAACACATGAAAAGACACTTATCACCATGAGCCATTAGGGAAATGCACATCACCATGGGATTCCACTTCATACCCTCTGAAATGATGACTACTTAAAAAAAGAGAAAAGAAAATTAAAAGTGTTGGAGAGGATATGGAGATGTAGGAATACTCGTTCATTGCTGGTAGCAAAGTAAAATCATGCAGCTGCTGTGAATAACCACAATAAAAATTATTATGAACTTCAGGGAGAGAGATTTATGTCCATGCTAAAATAAAGACAAAAATACTTAAAAGGAAACCATAGTTATATAGGTAACCAGGAAACAGGGATATGGAGAAGGTAGAGTTGAGTACTGATAATTTGTTGGTGATCCAGCATGACTTTTTTTTTAATTTTTATTTTTTAAAGATACTTAGATTACAAAAAATGTTGCACACAAAATATAAGGGATTCCCATATGCCCTACTCCCCATACCTCCTGTCCCTCCCCACATTAACAACTTCTTTCCTTAGTGTGGTACATTCATTGCAATTGATGAACACATTTTGGAGCACTGCCACTAAGCATGGATTAGAGTTCACATTGTAGTTTACCACTCTCTTCCACCCAATTCTGTAGGTTATGGCTGGGTATATAATAACTGTATCAGTCATTGCAGTGTCATTCAGGACAGTTCCAAGTCCCAAAAAATGTCCCCATATTACACCTGTTTTTCCCTCTCACTGCCTTCAGCGCCTCCAAGTGGCCACTGTCTTCACATCAATAACATAATTTCTTCCATTGCTAGAATACCAATAAGTCTATAGTAGAATACCAGTACGTCCATTCTAGTCCTTTTTTTATTCCCCAATCCTGAGGATTCTGGGATGGTGATGCCCACTCCACCTATAATTGAGAGGGGGCCTCGATCCCATATGGCTGTTGGATGGGATTCTCTTACTTAAAGTTGTAGACACTCTTGGTTCATTGATATGGTGGTTGTCCATCCTCATCTCCTTGTTAGTTGTCATGGGTAAGTCCAATGAACTGGAGAGTAGGTATTGCAACTCTGCTGAGACTCAGGACCCAGCTGGCACATGGACAGTCAAAAGATTCAAGTCTCTTGGACCTGTGCCTTCCAACTCCAGCACCAACTATAGGTTCAAATAGAAGGGACAGAAGAGGCATGTGGAGAGAAGCTACATCTGAGTCCAACTTTGTCACACTGGCAAGGCATCAAACTCCAGAGTTATCTGTCATCACCATAGGACCAGAGTGTCTCCAGAGCCCTCTGGAGCCCCCCTATTTGGGATAGTTTCTACTTTGGCAGTCTATGAGATCCTGCTGAGATGTGCATAAGCATTACCTCTGGGATGACCTCCCAACTCACTTTGAAGTCTCTTAGCCATATAAACTCATTTGTCTTTACCTTTTCCCCCTTTTATTCAAGGTCTTTTTCCAGTTCCAGGATGACTTTTAAGATCATATGTTGGCCTGTCTCCTGACATTCTTCTCCTTTGACTAGACAGCATTTGCTACAAGATGTGGTATATATTAGTTTGCTTGTCTTGTTCCTTTAGCCTAGTCCACAATGGCAAAAATTACCTCTTTCATTGTTGTTTGCTCAGAATTTTCCCTGCACCTGTCACACGGTAGGCATTCAAACAGTTTTTTATTGAATCACTGTGCCGAACAGGGAGATTAATTTATTACAGAAGGTATAAAAATATAACTTCCACATACATCTACTCTAAGAACATCTATAAGATTATGTAATATTGTTAAGCATTTTTTAAACCCCTGCTTCTTCTTTCATTTTCATACTCTTCCAAATTTCATGGGAATTTTTAGGTCATTCAATTTCAAACAAGGTTGGGTTACAGGTTTCAAATTAAATAAAAGTAGATTTTCCTGTGATTTAAAAGTGGAATAAGTTTCTAATCAATTATGCATATAGTTCACTTGGCTTGTCCTTCACAGCGCAGAATTTCTAATGGTGATTAAAGTTGGGAAAACCACAAACAGTGCCTCTACTACATGCTATCATTTTCTTTAATTACAATACTATTTGTTTCTTAATGAAGTAAAAATAAAATCCAATATATAAATGTTACGACATTTAGGGATATCTAATTCATACTCCTATCCTGTGATTGATTTTCTTTGATGAGGAATTAAAGTGAGCTAAGGCCTTTAAAACTAAATATATTCTAAGCTTCTCAACCTATCAGTCTTCAAATAATTGCATTTCATTTTTTTTTCAAAGCCATTCAGCTCCTTTGAGGAAATCTTTCTCAGCACAGGTATCTTCATGAAAATGCAATCAATGTAATTTATCATGCACTTGAATCTGAAAAAACAGACTAGTCCAAATTGCATGTTAACTTTGAAGGCAGTCACACTGCTGTTATTTATCATAAAAATATTTTTCTGTCTCCTTGCCTTCATCCTTATGTTATGGTTCAGCTAATGTAAAATGAAAGAATAAATATTATGAATAAAAATATCATTAGTAAATCTGAAGATTTGGAACTTACATTGTCTAGTATTAATTAGTGATTGTAACCATTTTAGTTTGAATAATCATGTACTAGAATATATATTTGAAATTTCAGAATATGTAAAGCAAAATCATATTTTGACAATATTTTAATATATGCACAGAATGTAAGGTAAGCAGTTTTGTTTTTATTATTTTTATTTTAACTTTTCAAAATTTCATTGGTCACAGCGAGGAAATTATAATTAATATATGTTTTCCCTGTTTTAGTTTGCCCAAGGGCTACCAATACAAAGTACCAGAAATGTGCTGGCTTTTATAAAGGGGATTTATTTGAGGTAAAAGCCTACAGTTCTGAGGCCAGGAAATATACAAATCAAGGCAGCATCAGAGATGCTTTCTCACCAAATCAGCTACTGTTTTTTTTTGGTTTTTTTGTTTTTAAAGATTTATTTATTTATTTATTCCCCCCCCCCCCCCCCCCCCAGGTTGTCTGTTCTCTGTGTCTATTTGCTGCATCTTGTTTCTTTGTCCACTTCTGTTGTCTTCAGCGGCACAGGACGTGTGGGCGGCGCCATTCCTGGGCAGTCTGCACTTTCTTTCGCTCTGGGCAGCTCTCCTTAGGGGTGCACTCCTTGTGCATGGGGCTCCCCTACACGGGGGACACCCCTGCGTGGGGTGGCACTCCTTGCGCGCATCAGCACTGCGCATGGGCCAGCTCCACATGGGTCAAGGAGGCCCGGGGTTTGAACCGTGGACCTCCCATGTGGTAGGCGGATGCCCTAACCACTGGGCCAAGTCTGTTTCCCCAAATCAGCTACTGTTGATCCTGGCATGTTGCCGCATGGTAAATCAAGATGGCAGACAGTCTCTGCAGAGATTTCTGCCTTCCCCTCCAGAATCTACCATTATCCAGAGCTCAGCTTTGGGCAACCAGGCATTCTGCTTGTCTCTTCCCGGATTCCCTCTATCACTCACGGCTGCTCCACTTTCTTCCAGAATTTAGTGTGAGCTATTGGGCATATGGGTCATCTCTCCCTGGGTCTCTGCTCCTTTAGCTTCTCAGGGTTTCTGTTTATTGGCAGTTCTCTCTCTCCCATTGCAGGGTCAAGACCTAGTTTAGTTATAGATGCTGTGGTTGGCAGAATTTTAATAAGACCCCCAGTGATCCTTGCAGATGACTCCTGTCACTAGGCTGTGTATTTGGCACATTGACTTTAAAAAAGGGAGGTGATCCTCGGTGAATCTGACCTAATCAGATGAATCCTAAAGAGGCATGGGGGGGCAGTGGACTTGGCCCAGTGGTTAGGGCATCCATCTACCACATGGGAGGTCGGCGGTTCAAACCCCGGGCCTCCTTGACCGGTGTGGAGCTGGCCCAGGCACAGGGAGTGCCGTGCCACAAAGTGGTATCCCCTGCGTAGGGGAGCCCCACGAACAAGGAGTGTGCCCCATAAGGAGAGCTGGCCAGCACAAAAGAAAGTGAAGCTTGCCCAAGAATGGCACCGCACACACACAGAGCTGACACAACAAGATGATGCAATAAAAAGAAACACAGATTCCCGTGCCGCTGACAACAACAGAAGTGGACAAAGAAGAACACGCAGCAAATGGACACAGAGAACAGAAAAATGGGGGTGAGAGGGGAGAAATTTTTAAAAATTAAAAATAAAGAAAAAGAGGTACTTACTCACCAAAAAAAAAAAAAAAAAGTGCAAGGGGGATTCCACTTGAGAGAGATTTCCATTGCTGGCTTTAAAAATGGAGCCTATCATAGGGTGAGGGATGCAGATGGCTTTTAGGAACTGAAGAGTGGCCCCCAGCTTACAGCCAGCAAAGAAACATGGACCTCAGTCCTACAACTGCATGGAACTGAATTCTGCCAACAGCCTGAATTAATTTGGAAGATGACTCTTCCCTAGAGCCTCCAGATGAGAACTCAGTCCTGGAGACCCCTTGATTTCAGCCTTTGAGATGCTGAGCTAGAACTCAGTCACACCATGCCTGGACTTCTGACCTACCAGCCTTGGAGATGATAAATGATTTAAACCTCTAAGTTTGTGGCAATTTGTTACAAAGCATTAGAAAAGCTAATACAGATGCTTATACAAATAGGTACATGTGAAGCAGGCTGATCTCTAGGCATTCTTTTCATAATAAATTCTATGATACTATTATGAGAACTCTAGTCTACAGTTACGCATTTGCTTTGATTCATTTATCAGGTATTTATTGATTCCTAGGTACCAGGCATTGAGGATACAATATTTAAAATCTTCCTTACATTCAATATCTTGTAAATTACCAAAAAATAAATGGAGGGGCCCTCTTATTTAAATAATCTCTTGTATCAATTCCTTCTCTTCTGTCGATGCCGAAAGACAAAACTGGGCTTAATCTAGGCCCTCAACAAATCTTGTTTGGCAATGATGTAACTGCCATTCTCGTTTCCCTAATTTTTAGCCCATTCTCCTTCTTTCATGCTGCTGCCAAGCTGTCCTTCAAACCGATGAGATATTTTTACTCACTGGCTCAATATTCTTTAAAAATTACCTTTTCCCTACAATATATTTAAAATCCTGGGCATGAACCCAGGGGACTTATGATGGGGCCTCTGGATGTCTTCAGTCTCATAAATCTGCTTCTCACCTCTCTTTTCACAATCCAGGAGACACCTGTAAGTCCATGCTACTCTCATGCTATTTCATCTGACACTTGCTCTCCCCCATTTTCTGCATAGCAAGGATTATATTTCCAGAAACCAACCTCTTTCATTTAAATTGTGCTGTTAATTTGCATGAATTTGCATACCATATTCTCTTGGGGTCAAAAATTCATATCAACTATATCTGGAGTTAAACCCCCCATTTTCCTCAAATATTGTATATGTTCTCTTGTTTTCTTGATCAGTGTCTGACTTTTGTCTGTTTCCTTGGTATGTCCCAAGAACTAGGTTCTGCTTTTGTTGACCATATATTTTTATTTATTTATGTTTATAATTTCTCCTGTTTATTGGTTCTTTTTTCAATCTTTTCAATTACACTTTATTTATTTTCTAGCTTCTTGAATGAAATTCTTCCCTCATTTGTATTCATTCAGTAAACATACACTGAACACTTACAATGAGTCCTGCACCATTCCATATACTTTAAAAACAGGAATTCATTTCACCCTCATAAAATTATGAGGGGTCTGCGATTACCTCGTTTTTTGTTTTTTTGTGTTTTTTTTTTTGGTACCGGGGCCAGGGATTGAACCCAAGACCTCATATGTGGGAAACCAGCACTCAATCACTAAGCCACACTGGCACTGTTGAGTTAATTTTTTCATTTGTTTGCCTGTTGTCTGTTTTTTTGTGTGTGTTTAGGTGACACCAGGGACTGAACCCATGACCTCCCATGTGGGAAACATGCTCAATCACTTGAACCACATCTGCTTGCCATTTCCTCATTTTTAGATAAGAGAGTCGAGCCATTGTGCATTAACTAAAACACTCAAGGTCCCTGAATGTTAGTGAAGAATTTGGATCTGAAGCCCATACAATCAAAAAATTCACAGTCCTGGGAAGCAGACTTGGCCCAAGTGTTAGGGCATCCATCTACCACATAGGAAGTCTGCGGTTCAAACGCTGGGCCTCCTTGACCCGTGTGGAGCTGGCCCACGTGCAGTGCTAATGTGCTCAAGTAGTGCCATGCCACTCAGGGATGTCCCCCGCGTAGGGGAGCCCCACGCGCAAGTGTGTGCCCTGTAAGGAGAGTCGCCCAGCACAAAAGAAAGCGCAGCCTGCCCAGGAATGGCGCCGCACACACAGAGAGCTGACACAGCAAGATGACGCAACAAAAAGAAACAGATTCCTGATGCCGCTGACAAGGGAAGTGGACACAGAAGAACACGCAGCAAGTAGACACAGAGAACAGAGAACTGGAGTGGCGGGTGGCAGGGGAAGGGGAGATAAATAAATAAATAAATAAATCTTTAAAAAATTCACAGTCCTTTCTTACAACACTAACATCTTTCCTGTTTATTATAATAAATACATTGGGGACATAATTTCCCTGAAGGTATAGTTTTAGCTGTACTCCTAGGTTTTCAAATATAGTACCTACATTTGTAATTTTTCCTTTAATGTAATATAGCTAGGAATGTATTTTCTAGCTTCCAAATATGTCTTTGATGATTTGTTTTGAATATCTTCTTTTTTATTTTTAGTTTAATTGCTTAGGTTTGGAGGTGATACAATGTGCGATACTGAATCTTTGAAATGTATTGAGAATTTGTTTGTCAACTGGTATTTGGCAAGTTCTATAAATGTTCAGTTTGAAATGATAAAGCTTGCTAATTGCATTCCTCAAATCAACATCCTTACTTCTATGATTCCTCTCTCTTACAACATCATATTTTTATAGAGATATATGAAAATCTTTCCTTATGATTCTGGTTCATCAAGTTCTTTTATACTTCTAACAATATTGGATAAATTTGTATTTATCAGGTACATACATTCTTTTCTTAGAGCTGTGGAATTTTAATTAGAAAAGTTCTTTAGGTTCCTTAATTTCCTTTTTTTTTTTTTTTCTTCTTTTTGCACTCAACCTTCCCTTATGAGTCAATGCCAAACTCTGGTCCTTGGGAAAGAATGGGAAATGGCCAATCCTATCACAAGTCAATGATCAGACAAGACAAGTTTCCCTCTACTGACAATTCTCTTCTCTGCTTCCCCCAAACACTGCAGATTTTCACTCTTACAAGAACTAATTGTAGATAGTGAAATCCCACCCTTCAATTACAGAGTGTCTGGTACCAGTCCACTCCATACATTGAGTGTTTTGCCTCATCCCCTTTTCTCAACAAGAATAGATATTTCCGTCCTTTTCCAGGTTCTTGATCCTAAACCAATAGGCACATGGCTTTAGCCCCAGCTTACAATCACATTTGTTTGTTCTGTTTCTGGTCACCAAAATGAACCTATTGTCTTTGACTAAGGTTACAGTTTATTATTATCATTAGGTAAAATATGCATTTTTAATGATCATTCTTGTTTTTAGAAGGTGTAGTGTTATTTCAAACCATCTAATCTTCAAGTCCTACTACCATAGTAGCAGTAATACATTGTACTTCCTACAGTAATTTTACATGTATGTTATCGTTTGATAATTCCAAAAAAAAAAGTAGTGCTATGAATGATGTTACTTTCATTTTATAGAAAAATAAAATAGGAAGTTAGATACATTGTCAAAATTCATTATCTTAGAAAAGATGGAAAAGGATCTAGATTTTCTGGAACCAGGTACAGTAATATATTTTTCTACATTTCATTATAGACTAACCCTACTTGTTAGAAAATATGTTTGAGAAAGTGATCAATTAGAAATTACTTTTCATTCTTGATTTTGATATTTTATATTTATACTACTTTTAGAGGTTCAGGAATCTTATCTTGAGCTAGCTCTTCTCTCAAATTGATGTCCCTATCACCATGTCTTAAATAGTTACTTTTCTTAGAAGAACCAGGGAATTGTTGGAGTCAACATTGAATGAAAATTTTCCGTTCAAATTGACATCTAACCCATTTGAGAAATTGAGAAATCAAAAATCAGCAGACAATGAAGAAAAGAAGCTTGCCTATGCCATGTCCCACTTCAGAGCACCTCTAGGAGGGGGAGAATTAAAAAGGGAAAATTAGCATAAAATGTAGCATATTAAATTTTGACTCTGAAATAAGAATGATTTTGTGGAATTGTATGTACATGTATATACATACACATATATATCAAAATCAATAAATATTAAATAAATTATATAGCATTTAATTTAGAAAATACATACTATGTATATGTTTTTCAATTGTGATTATATTTCAATAGATTTTATGAAATGAATAACTATTAGAATTTCAATACATTATAGTATTATATTGATCAAGGAGAACATTGTACATATTTTCTCTTTCTGGCAGAATTTGAGTTACCTAAATTTCTGGTCAATAATTTTTATAAAGATGTTAACTGTAGAATGTAATTTCTATGCCAAATTTTCAAGTATAATAAACCAAATGTAGAGCTTTTGTTACCTTAACTTAATTGTATGAAGTTAGAAAATGCAATTTTCATATCTCTGGTATAAATATTGTTGATGGTCACAATGAATCTTGATCAGATTTTTCTTTAGAATTTTTCTATGCAGCATTTTATTAGCAACAGTTTTAATCATTTTACCTAGAACTGGACAGATATTGCTAATCTCAAATTCTCTAAGGTGGAATTGCTTTTGCTCCTATATAAATCAGTATCTAGTCAAGAAAACAGAGACAACTCTAGGTATTTAATTAATATTAGTGTTGGGAATTTATTACACATGGAGGACTAACACAATCAAAATATACCAGTGTGGTTAGCCAAGGAAAATTAAAATCTATAGATAGGTTAAAGTTACCAGAATTTTAGAGCATAGAGTAGGGATTTCTCAGAGTCAGGCTGATCTCTCAGAAAGGGTTTTATTAGGATTTGGGGGTCCCAAATGTCAGGAATATTGTTGGTACCTCAGGAATTCAAAGAAGGGGCCCCAAGTGGAGCAGTTTAGAGGGAGGCAGTAGTTGATTGCCTCTTCCTGTGCTTTGAGGTTGTATGATGAGGTTAGTCCCAGGAGTGCCAAAAGAAGAGGGAAGGAGTAATGATGGGCAAGTGGATGGGAAAAGCAAGCAAACAGGAAGAAGCAAGTCTCTTCTCCCAACTCCTGACTTCCTAATCCCTTCTAGTGTCCCAATTATTAGTAGAGCCAATAATTGGGCTATCAAAGGTGTATTTGGATTTGAGAGAAAAATAGGTAAATTTGGTGCAGCTATGGTATAGATTATTTCATGATGAATAATACAAGCTAAAGATATTTATTTATAAAAATATACCATGCGTTAAATAAAACTCTATCAAACACTATGCAATTTGTAACTAATACCTGAATAATTACAAAAAACTCTTTCTGTAAATTACAGAATATGAATCATTAATTCATATTATTATATTAATTTAACATAAATACATTTAAAATTCATATATTTTTAAAGGACACACAAATATAATCTCACCAATGTTATTTTTTAAAACTAGCTTGAAGTTTTATATGGTACAATTTTTTAAAAATAATACTAAAAAATAAAATAAAAAAAAATAAAAATTACTAATCCTAGTATATATGTAATATTGGGTAACTAATAATAAATATGTTAACATTACATTTCCAGCAGTGAAACAAATTCTTAAAAAGTCAGATTGAAACATGCATGCACTGTTCTTTCACTCTAGTCAGTGTCCTCTATAATGATATAAATTAGTTCTATTCACTACAATTCTGGTATCTGGAAGTAACTCCTTATAGACTGACCTTGCCACAGAAAATAATGATGAACTCAGGCCAAAAATACACAAATAACAACCTGAAGACTGTGAAGCATAAACAAAAGCAAGCAGATTTTGGCAGAGATTTGAAACATGGAAGGAGGGACTATTAAAGGATGAGCTTCCCTTTTCTAGGGAGTCAGGTGAAAAGGAGGTCACAGTTACAGTACTGGATAGGCCAACCAAAACTCCAGAGAAAATCCCACCTGTTTCAGGACTGAAAAACCGTAAGACAGAAACACAGCAAGCAAACCCACAGGAACATTAGGAGAAGATCCTAGAAAGAAGAAAACAAGAAAAGAGAACGCCCTCTTGACATAGAGGTGCAATGGACACAACCAATCCAATGTCCACATAGAAGAGGTGGCATTGGATTGGGAAAAGTGGACATAATGGACAAAGGGTATGGGGAAAGGCAGGAAGAGATGAGAGGTGGAGGCGTCTTCGGGACATGGAGCTGCCCTGGATGGTGCTTCAGAGGTAATCACCGGACATTGTAAATCCTCACAGGGCCCACTTGATGGAATAGAGGAGAGTATGGGCCATGATGTGAACCAATGTATATGAGGTGCAGAGGTGCCCAAAGATGTACTTACCAAATCCAATGGATGTGTCATGATGATGGGAACGAGTGTTGTTGGGGGGGGGGGAGAGGGGGGTGGGGGGGTGGGGTTGAATGGGACCTCACATATATATTTTTAATGTAATATTATTACAAAGTCAATAAAAAATAAAAAATAAAAAATAAAAAAAAATAATAAAAAAATAAAAAAATTAAAAAAAAAAGAAAAGAGAACGCTAAACCTATGTCACACTGTTCTGAAGCCCTTGGCTGAACTAAGCATTTATGGAGGAGACACAAAACAGCTTGTAGCCAAGGCTAAAAGAACTAAACTGAGACTTGAGCTTCTTCTTGCAATTGGCAAGACAGAACTTGAATTTTGAATCTAACCATTTTATTTATGTGCTAACAAAAAAGCAACACTATTTGAAGACTATGCAGCATAAAGGTCATGATAACAAGGATACAATCCAAAGTTACTGAATATACAATGATGCAAATAATATGAACCATCATCAGGAAAATGGATGATCTATATAAATCAAACCCAAGATCATTCAGGTATTAAAATTGTGCTAAATATGGTTGAAAATGCTCTTCATGAATGAAAAGAATGGAAATCTTAGCTTCAAAACAGAAACTATTAAAAATATAAATTCTAAAATTGAAATACACAATGATCAAAATTTTTAAAATTCATGAAATGTGCTTAATGGCAGAATAGAGATAGATGAAAGAGTGAATTTGAAGATAGATTTTTAAAAATTATTTATTCAAGAAAAAAGAAAAAACATTGAGGGAAAAAAGAATCAAGAATGAAATCCCAGACAAAAAAACACCCCGTAAATTAAAAGGAAGCAAAGAGGGAATCTAAGAAGGTCAAAGTGACTAGAGTTTATGAGTCATAATTCTGGAGAAGAAAAACTCAAGTCTTGGGAAAAATTATACATGAAAGGAGTTGAATAAAAAAATATGAGGTGATCACACAGAACCAGGAGTTTTACTCCCACTACTTAGCATGTAAAACCTCAAAATTCACAAGGGATTAGGTGGAACACACAGGTTTTTTTCTAAGTATCAGAGAAAAACTATCTCTAGGCTAAAGACATCTCTGGTTATGACTAGCAAAGCTTAAAAAAAAGGCCCAAGTATCAACTGTTTTCAAGTATTTTAATTACATCTCACAACAAAGCTCAAACATATTTATAGAAATACAAAAATACCTTTAGTGCCCAACAAGGTAAAATTCACTATGAATAGCATCCAAGAAATAATTACCAGGCATGGAAAGAAGAAGGAAAATACAATCGATAATGACGAAGAAAATCAATTGATTCAAACCAACCAAGAAGTGACACAGATGTTAAAAGATTTTAAAATTACCTAAGTTGAACCTCTAGAGATAATAATAATAATTTTAAAAAACCACATATTGTTTGCAGTGAAAAATACCCTATATGGGATTAATAGTAAAAAAGACATTAGAGTCATAGCAGTAGACACTATCCAAAATGAAGCACAGAGCACAACACAACTGAAAAAAAAGAGCAGAGCATTAGTGAGTTGTGAGACAACTTCAAGTGTCCTAGGATACATGTGTGTTAGGAATTCCAAAAGGAGAAGAGAAAGAAAGGAAGGACTGAAAGATTTTTTGAAGGAATAATGACTGGTATTTTTTCAGATTTGATGAGAACCATAAACCCTCAAATCCAAGATGTTCAACAAACCACAAGGATAAGAAATATGAAGAAAACTCCACCAAGGCATAGCATAAGATAAATGTGCAAAGCAGTGATAAAAAATATATATATTAAAAGAGCAAGAGGGGAAAAAAACATTACTAACAGAGAAATAATCATGATAGCAGAATTTGCATTGAACACAGTACAATCCAGGAGACACTGAGGCAACATTTTGAAACTACCAAATGAAAAACACTGTCATCCTAGAATTTGTTAAAGGAATTCATCACAAGCTGGTCTATATAAGAAACATTAGGATTTAGATAAATTACTACTTAAAGAGAGACTTATAGCTTTAAAATGCCTTAAGTGGGCGGGGGGGGGGGCATTTCAGGCAGCTTTCAATTAAATGGATTCAACTTTCACCTCTAGAAAATAAAACCTAAAGTAAGCTTAATAAAGAAAATAATAAAGATGAAAGTGGAAACAATGAAAAAATTTTAAAAAATTAAAAAGCAGCAATGAAATCTAAGGGAGGTTCTTTGGGAAGTTCAATAAAAGTAATAAATCTTTAGCTAGACTGATGAGGACGAAGAAGAAGAAAAGGGGGAAGGAGAGGAAAGGAGGAAGGGAGATGGGAAGAGAGATGAGAACAAATTACAAATATTAGGCATGAGAGATGAGATATTATTACAGGTTTAACAGATATTAAAAGGATAATAAGGAAATGGTATGAACAATTTTATGCCAATAAATTTGAAAACTTAGATGGAATGGACAAATTACTTTTTTTGGCTTTTTAAAAAATGTTACATTCAAAAAATATGAGGTCCCCATATACCCCCCATCCCCCTCACCCCACTCCACCCATAACAACAACCTCCTCCATCATCATGGGACATTTATTGCACTACATTAAGCCCCAGCGCCAACCACAGGCCCAGTAAAAGAAACAGGAGAGGCTTGTGAACAAATACCATATTTGAGTCCAACTCCATCACACTCAGGAACACGAACTCCAAAGTAGGGCCAACTGACATGGCACTGAACTCCATCTGCCATGAACATAGAATCTGTGGGTCTCTGTAGCCCCCAGAAGAACTAATACCTGGGGTTGTATCTACTTTAGCTGACTCTGCCGAGGTGTGCATAAGGGCAACCCCTCTGATGACTTCCCGGCTCCTTTTCGGAGACTCATAGCCATATAAACTCATTTGTCCTTTCCATTTCCCCCTTTTATTCAAGGTCAAAAAGCAGTTTTAACTCCTGATATTACATGTAGGCTGAGATATTCTGTTGGTCTGAGTTGACCCTTTTATTCAAGGTCATTTTCTAGTTATATCATCAGCTGTTACTTGGTAGTGATCCTTGGCACCAGAGAGGCTCATCCCCAGGAGTCATGTCCCACGCTGCGGGGAAGGCAATGCATTTACATGTTGAGTTTGGTTTTGAGACTGGCCACATTTGAGTAACATGGAGGCTTTCAGGAGGTAACTCTTAGGCACCCTGCAGCTCTAGGACTAGTTCTTATTTCAGGTGCACAGGCTAACAAGCATAATCATTAGTATCAAGGACTCATTGTTGGACCATCCTTCTTTATTGGTATTAGCCATTTCACTCGGGGGATTGTTGCTGTTCCATTAGAGAATGTGATAGAGCTCCCCTGGTTAGGAACTCAGCACTCCCCCAGTTATCGTTTTTAATTGTAACCACAATAAAAATATCCAAACATTTTTATGTACCCTGTGTATATGCCCTGGAGAACTCCCTCCCAACCATGTGCCCCCTATCAATAACATCCCATACCAGTATTCCTCCTCTGCCATTGTTGAACCTCTCTGTGGTCCAAAATTTCTTTGAAAATGAAGCCTAATATATTGCCAGGTTCCATTAATAGTAAAGTGGAATATAGTGATGGGTTTAAAGGTTAGATATAGAATACATAGTAATTCAGAAAAAAATAAAGTAAAAATAAATTGGGGTATCAAAAATTAAAAAATGAAAAAGCTTCATTTTTGATGTTTTGCTTCCATCATTGCAATAAGTGTTGCCCGTATGCACATTGGCAAGGCAACTGCTTCCCTCTCTTCCTCAGTGTCTGTGTCCTTTCTTTTTCTTTTTCTTTTTCTAATTATTAAGCTTGTCTTCACAAAAGTTTTAGATGACAGTAATTCATATATACAATATACAGTACTCCTACATATCCAACATCAGACACTTTGTCCCTTCCCCAGCAATAATCTTTTTACATGTTTATACTATATTTACTGCAACTGATGTACAGATATTGAGACAATAACTTTCCAACAAGGTTACACTTGGTTTATATTTTGGTATATATTACATTATGGTGTATATTTTAGGCTATACAACTTTCTAAATTTTTAATTATCTTATGTTTTACATTATGATTTACATTTTAGCCTAGGCCCTTATACATTTTTGGTGTAATTTAACATGTCCTTTATCCATCCTTGCATAATCTTGTGGAACACTTCCATTGCCCCACAGTTACATGGATTCCATCTATTCTATACCCCTTTCCCCCTCCCCACGGGGCCTACAGTGACAATCAATCTTCATAGCTTGAAGGGCCATGTTCAGAGATACTTGGGACAATGTTGCATTGGGAGCCACCATTTCTCTCAAGAGATACAATTCCCTCTATTTGAGAACATCAGTCATCCCCAGGATGTAGGTATACCTTCACTCTCATTGTATGGGTCTCTATCCAATGATATAATCGTCTATGACAAAGTGAGCACTCACACACTCCCTAGAAGCCTGTCCTGTGTCAGATTCTCCCCTTTAAACATCTTAAATGGGTAACCTTCCCTGTTATATTTTTGAAAAAGTTTTCTCAACATTATACTCTCAACCACATACATGACAATCTCCTATGTTCATATGTTCCCACACACTTTCCCCAATTTCTTGGGCCATATTACCCATCCTCCCCTCCCTAGACCCCCTCAAGCCTGCAAAGCCCAAAGTTATCCCTATGCCCCCATTTTATCCCTTCCCTGTAGAAATACTCACCTCCAGCTTGTCATAGATTTCACCCGGGTAGGTGTCAGCTCGCAACCTTCCTCTACCCCCCAAATTCCTTTAAGCCTATCAACCAATCTCTAGCTCTCTGCGGCAACTTGGTTTACTCATTTCATATCATTGAGGTCATGTAGTATTTGTCCTTCAATGCCTGGGTTGCTTAACTCAACATAAGGTTCTCAAGATTCATCCATGTTATCACATGTGTTTGTAGTGTATTTGTTCTTAAAGCTGAATAGTATTCCATTGTAAGTATATACCACATTTTCTTTATCAGCTCATCTGTTGATGGACATTTGGATTGATTCCAACTTTTGGCAATAGTGAACAATGCTGCTATGAACGTTGGTGTGCATATATCAGTTTGTGTCCTTGTTTTCAGCTCCACTGGGTATATACCCAGCAGTGAAATTGCTGGGGCACATGGCAAATCTATAGCTAGATTTTTGAGAAACCGCCAAACTGTCCTCCAGAATGGCTTGATCCTTCTGAATTCCCACCAGCAGTGGATGAGTGTTCCCATTCCTCCACATCCTCACCAGCACTTGTAGTCTTCTGTTTTGTTCATAGCTGCCATTCTTATGGGAGTAAGATGGTGTCTCACTGGAGTTTTGCTTTGCATTTCCCTAATAGATAGAGATTTGGAGCATATTTTCATGTGCTTTTTAGCCATTTGTATTTCTTCTTTGGAGAAGTGTCTGTTTAAAACTTTTCCCCATTTTTTAAATGGGTTGTTTGTCTTTTTATTTTCAAGATATAGGAGTTCTTTATATATGCAGGATATAAATCTCCTATCAGATATATGGTTACCAAATATTTTCTCCCATTGTGTAGGCTCTCTTTTCACTTTCTTGACAAACTACTTCAAGGTACAGAAGGCTTTAATTTTAAGGAGATCCCATTTATCTATTTGTTCTTTTGCTGCTCATGCTTTGGATGTGAAGTTCATGAAGCCATTTCCAATTACAAGGTCCTGTAGTTGGTTCCCTACATTGTCTTCCAAAGTCTTTATGGTCTTGGCTCTTATATTTAGGTCTTTGATCCATCTTTAGTTGATTTTAATGTAAGGTGTGAGTTGGTAATCCTCTTTCATTCTTTTATATATGGATATCCATTTCTCCAGGCACCATTTGTTGAAGAGGCAATTCTCTCCCAGTGGAGAGCGTTAGGTGGCCTTATCAAATATTATATGACTGTATATATGAGCAGCTATATCAGAACTCTCAGTTCCATTCCATTGGTCAGTGTGCCTATCCTTGTGCCAATACCATGCTGATTTCACTACTGTAGTTTGTAGTATGTTTTGAAGTCAGGTAGTGTGATTCCTCCAATTTCGTTTTTCTTTTTCAATATGTCTTTGGCTATTCAGGGTCTCTTTCCTTTCCAAATAAATTTCATAGCTAGATTTTCTAGTTCCTTAAAGAATGCTGTGTTGATTTTTATTGGGATTGCATTGAATGTGTAGATCAGTTTTGGTAGGATAGACATCTTAATAATATTTAGTCTTCCTATCCATGAACAGGGAATATTCTTCCATTTATTTAGGTCTTCTTTGATTTCCTTGAACAGTGCTGTGTAGTTCTCTATGTATAAGTTTTTTACATCTTTAGTTAAATTTATTCCTAGGTATTTGATTTTTTTATTTACTATTGTAAATGGTATTTGCTTCTTGATTTCCTCCTGAGCTTGCTCATTATTAGTGTACAGAAATACTACTGATTTTTGTGCACTGATCTTATAACCTGTGGCTTTACTAAACTCATTTATGAGCTCTAGAAGCTTTCTTGTAGACTTCTCAGGGTTTTCTATGTATAAGATCATGTCATCTGCAAATAATGAAATTTTGATTTCTTCCTTTCCAATTTGGATGTCTTTTATATCTCAGTCTTGCCTCAGTGCTCGAGCAAGTACTTCTAAGACAATGTTAAATACAAGGGGTGATAGTGGGCATCCTTGTCTTGTTCCTGATCTTAGAGGGAAAGATTTTAGGATTTCACCATTGTAAATGATGTTGGTTGTGGGTTTTTCATATATACCCTTTATCATGTTCAGAAAATTTCCTTGTATTCCAATCTTTTGCTGTGTTTTCATCAAGACAGTGTGGTGTATTTTATCAAATGCTTTCTCTGCATCTATAGATCATGTGGTTTTGTTCCTTCAATCTTTTTATATGGTATATTACATTGATTGTTTTTCTTATGTTGAACCATTCTTGCATATCCAGAACGAATCCCACTTCATCATGGTGTATAATTAATTTAATGTGTTGTTGAATATGATTAGCAAGTGTTTTGTTGAGGATTTTTGCATCTAGGTTCATTAGAGAAATTGGTCTGTAATTTTCCTTTCTTATGGTTTCTTTGTTTGGCTTTGGTACTAGGGTAATGTTGGCATCATAGAATGAGTTAGACAATGTTCCTTCTGTTTCAGTTTTTTGGAAGAGTTTCAGCAAGATTTGTGTTAGTTCTTTCCAGAATGTTTTGTAGAATTCACCTGTGAAACCATCTGGCCCAGGGCTCTTCTTAGTTGTGAGGTTTTCAATGGCCGATTCTATCTCTTTACTTGTGATTGGTTTGTTGAGATCATCAATTTCTTCTTTCATCAATATAGGCTGCTCATGTGTTTCCAGGAATTTGTCCATTTCCTCTAAAGTGTACTTCTTGTTGGAATATAGTTTTTCAAAGTATCCTCTTATGATAGCCTTTATTTCTGTGGGGTGAATGGTGATATCTCCTTTCTCATTTCTTATTTTGTGTATTTACATCTTCTCTCTTTTTTTCTTTGTTAGTCTAGCTAAGGGTTTGTCAATTTTATTAATCTTCTCATGGAACCAGCTCTTCATTTTGTTTATCTTTTCAAGTGCTTTCTTATTTTCTGTTTCATTTAGTTCTGCTCTTATCTTTGTTATTTCTTTCTTTCTTCTTCCTTTGGGAATACTTTGTTGTTTCTTCACTAATTCCTCCAAGTGTGCAGTTAGTTCTTCAATTTTTGCTCTTTCTTCTTTTTTGATGTATAAATTTATGCCTATAAATTTTCCTTTCAGTACTGCTTTTGCTGCATCCCATAAATTTTGTTATGTTGTGTTACCATTTTCATTAGTTTCAAGGTAGTTATTTCTTTTGAGATTTCCTCCTTCTGAGTGTGTTGTTTAGTTTCCATATATTGGTGTGAAATCTGGACCTCTGGCCCTTGCAGATTTCCAGCTTCATTCCATTGTGGCCAGAGAAATTATTTTGTATGATTTTGATCTTTCTGAATTCATCAAGACTTTCTTTGTGGCTTAGCATATGGTCTATCTTGGAGAATGATCCATGTGCACTGGAGAAAAATGTATATCCTGCTGTGTAATGTTCTGTGTATGTCTATTAGATCCAGCTCCTCCAATATACTGTTCAAAGTTTTTGTTTCTTTATTGATTCTCTCTTGAGATGTTCTGCCCAAAGTTGACAGTGGTATATTAAAGTCTCCCACTACAATTGTAGAGGCATCTATTCTTTCACTTAGTTTTAGCAGTGTTTGCCTCATATATTTGGAGGTGCCCTTGTTAGGAGCATAAATGTTTACAATTGTTCATTCTTCTTGAAAGATTATCCTTTTCATTAATATGTAGTGTCCATCTTTGTCTCTCACAATTGTTTTGCATTTAAAGTCTATTTTGTCTGATATTAATATAGCTACTCCTGCCCTTTTTTGGTTATTGTTTGCTTGTAGGATTGTTTTCCAGCCATTCACTTTCAATCTCCTTGAATCCCTGGGTCTAAGATGTGTTTCTTTAAACAGCATATAGATGGGTCATATTTCCTTATCCAATCTTCCAGTCTGAATCTTTTGACAGGTGAGTTTAATCCATTGACATTCAATATTATCACTTTCAAGGAATTATTTATGCTAGCCATATTTTCTTTGGACTTGTGTTTGTCATATTTTGTTTGTTTTTTTCTTCTCTTTTTGTCTTTTTAGTAGCTCTTACACTCTCCTCCAACTCTGCCTCTCCTGTTTTTTTCTTGCTTCCTGCAGAACTTCCTTTAGTATTTCTTGAAGGGCAGAGTTCTTGTTGGCATACTCTCTTAGTTTCTGTTTATCTGTGAATATTTTGAACTCTCCATCATTTCTGAATGCTAGCTTAGCTGGATAGAGTATTCTTGGTTGTAAATTTTTTTTAGTACCTTGACTATGTCATACCACTGCTTTCTTGCCTCCATGGTTTCAGATGAGAAATCAGCATTTAACCTTATGGAGCCTCCCTTGTATGTGATGGCTCTCTTTTCTCTTGTTCCTTTTAGAATTTCTCTTTGTCTTGAGCACTGGATAATTTAACAAGTATATGTCTTGGGGTAGACCTGTTGGGATTTATGCTGTTTGGGGTGTGTTGTGCTTCATGAACATGTACATCCATCTCCCTCAGTAGATTTAGGAAGTTTTCATCTATTATTTCCTCCAATACCCCTTCTGTCCCCTTTCCCTTCTCTTCTCCTTCTGGAATGCCTATAATGTGTATGTTTGTGCATTTTGCATTGTCATTCAAGTCCCTACGTCACAGCTGGATTTTTTCTATCTTTTAATTGATCAGTTCTACTATCTGTTTGATTTCAGATGTACTGTCTTCCACATCACTAATTCTCTCCTCTGTCTCTTCTAATCTGGCATTATTTGCTCATCATATCTGTTATCTTTTTGTGTGCAATTTCTTCTGTATTCTCTCCAAGTGTTTTCTTCATATTCTTAATCTCTTCCTTCACTTCATCAAATTAGTCTCTAATATATGTTTTGAGAGCTTTAAATATTTGTTTGATATTCTGCTCCTCTTCCTGGTTTTTAGTTTGTTCATTGGATTGGGCCATGTTTTCCTGATTATTGGTTTGGTTTGTAGTTTTTTGTTGCTGTCTGGTCATCATTTTATCTTGATGGGTTTAATCAGTTCCTTAGCTTCTTTGTCTAGTCTTGGGATTTAATTAGTTGTTTTTACATATGTGTTATGTCTTCTCTTTGTCACTTTGTTCTTGTTATTCCATTTTCTTGTTGCTGGCTAAGTTCACTTTGAAGGAATATATTAGG
Organism: Dasypus novemcinctus; assembly: GCF_030445035.2. NCBI lineage: Eukaryota > Metazoa > Chordata > Mammalia > Cingulata > Dasypodidae > Dasypus > Dasypus novemcinctus. The sequence continues at coordinate 13,221,423 of NC_080690.1, forward strand.
ACCAGGGAAAACAAAATGAGTAAGAAAAGAAATTGTATAATAGTAGTATTGATAATAAATGTTAACAGAGGAACCATGTGAGACCTAGGAGAATGGATATTAGACTCATGTAGAGTTATAATAGTAAGTAGAGTACCTATAATAGACAGTCAACTGAATATGGGGAGGAATATAGTATGAATTAAAAGGCCAGTATTTTCATGAGAGAAGGAAAGAGAAAAGAAAGACAATAATATAAAGAGTGAATAAAAGACAGAAAACAGAACAAAGGTATTAGAGATAAGTCAGACAATTTGGGGGCCAAACAAAGGGAGGTGGAATGTAAGAGAAACAATAGATGATGGAGGATAGAAAGATGTAGAGGAAAGAGGATAGTGTTGGTGGCCAAAATCAATACACACAGAAAAGAGGATATGGAGGATGAGGAAACACAGCAAATGTGAAGCACTCCCTGCAGCACCTAATATACAAAAAATTAAATTAAATTAAAAAAAGAGAAAGGAAGAAAAAGAGAAAAAAAAGGGGGGACAAGGCAAGGGGAGGAAGCAAGCAAGAAAAAGAGGAAAAAAGAAAAGAAAAAGTGCCTTAGGGGGATAAAGAGGAAGTGAAAAAAACAGAAGACAATGCACCAATAACAAACAAACAAAATAAACCACGAAAGTTTCAAGCTAGGAATCCTCTTTACAGTTAAATAAAATGCTTAGGGATCTGACTTTCCTCCTTTCTCCCTTCTTCACTTCCCTCTCTCCCAGGGCAGCAGGAAAGCTGCATGAGGGATCCAGTAGGAGATTCAAGTGGGTCCTTGGTGAACCAACTCAACACAGAAGACAATAACTCTATTTCCAGTGAAAGAGCATATACCCTCACCAGATACCCCAAATATGCCATTGAACGCTTGGAGGGATGTCCTACAGTCGCTCCCCCTTAGGTGTGCTAGCAGAAGGCTAATTGATTTTCTGATTCCACCTTCTCCCAGATCAAGTTTCCTATCCCAGGGCATTTAGGTAAATTGGGCTTTCTCAGCAGATTCACCTCTCCTTTCTTCCCAGGTCCTCCCCAAGCCAGCTGGTATGCTCCTTCGAGCTCAAAAAAAAAAAAAAAAAAAAAAAGCAGAGGGCTAGGGTAATCACGTACCTTAGTCAGACCTCAGGGCACACTGGATTCAGGAATGGGAAGTCCAGGATATTGCAGACTCAGTGTATGTCTGTCTGTGGAGCGTGGGCTACAGGGGTTTAGGGGACACAGACCTGGGAACCATGCATCCAGGAAATATGGAGTTTGGGAATGCTGCCACACAACCAACAGTTTTCAGGGATCACCATGGCTGCCAGCCCTAGGGAGAAGGATCCAGCCCACAACTTCTGACCTCCATGTCAGAAACCCAAAATTCTACCTCTTTCAAGAACCTCTTCTGTCACTGTCTCACCAAATCAATGTCCAGACACCTCCTGCCCTGCAAGCCCCCGAAACAGCCTGCTCTGGCAGGACTCTGACCCTACTCAGCCACTTCTTTGCAGGAGAGATTATGAAGTGCATTCACTCAGATGCCACCTTCCCAACTCCTCCCTGACAAATTACTTTTTAAAAAAACACACAAAAATCAAAGCTTACTGAAAAGAAATGTAGTTAATTCCTAAAGACCCAAGCTGAAAGTTTTCTCTAGCTAGGGGAACAAGGGAAAGAGGAGAGCATATAAAAAGGCAACAGCTGCTGCAATGTCTAACAGGAAATGGAGGCTAATTACCTGATCATGTTGCAGTTTTACTGTACTGTGTAAAAGGGCCTGGGATAAAAAGATGACTTCATAGTGAAAAAAGCCCACACTAGGAAACTGGTTGTCTACAAGTCAACATTTACTAGGAAAGAGGGTATGGCTGATAACTCCAGAACAGGTGGTTCCATCTCTGATATGAGATGATAGCACAACCTGTTAGTTTCTGATCAAGTAGAATTCATAAGAAAGTGGTGCTACCAAAGAGAACAAAAAGGATTTCAGGCCAACACTTGAAACTTTAATGTTTCTTTAACCCAACTATTTATTCTTATCTACATGGGCTAATAGAGTAAGTTGTAGTTCCAGCAGAACCAAAGTTCTCTATTTAAAGTTAATATTAAACATTTCACTTAACCAGCCTCTCCAGACATATCTGCAGACAAATGATCAACAAATCAATACATACTGATTTTGTGCCTGCTCTGCCTAGCCCCCTGGTAATTGTTCAGAAGTGCCGGAGAACTCTTTTTCCATTTGAAACATCCCAACCAGAAGGAACCTTGCTGGCTGCAGCAGGCATATTCTTGAGTCTATTTATGGTGGAACCACTCCATTGAAAATGCAAGGCAGTAGAACAAGATCATTTTTTTCACTACTATCTCAAAGAATCCCCAAGTAGCTGAGCCATAATACACATCTTTGAACGGAGAACAGCTACACAAAGGAGACTTTTGACAGGAAGCACCTGTCTGTGTCTCCATGAGTCTTCATTAACATGTCATATGCTTGTCTGTCCTAGAGAAAGATGCAGAGGCTGAGTTCTAAAACCTAGCAGGCAGCCCAAAGACATTCCTCCTCAAACTGTGATCATTCTTGAGGTGGGGAGGGTAGCCACTCTTTCCCTTTCTTTTTCCTTAGGAGAAGGTAACATTTTATAGTAAGGTTTTCAACAGCTGGTGTCAATTTATTCTCTGTGTATATCATAATTCTAATTCTTATTTAGTACGTTGGTGTTTCAGCCTCTTTTTTAACTCAACTTGCCACAATTACATGTATTTATTTTGTTCAAATAAGCAACAGAATTACAATGACCATTATCTGTTTTCTAATTCTTTGATTTTTTTATTATGATGAAATATGCATAACATAAAATTGACCTCCAGTGACATTGAAAAAAAAAAACAAAAAAGAAAGAAATTTAGATAACTTAGCCCAATATGTATCAAAGTGTTGAATTTGTATTTTTAAATGTTCTGACCAAGAAGTCTCTAGGCACAGATGGCTAGTGAAGTCTACAAAATATCATGAAAGAAATAATATCAATTTACAGTAAATCTTTTACAAAAATGAAGAGGAAAGAATACTTCACAATTTAACCTAGAAGTCTAGAATCATCTAGGCATCAAAACTAAGAAAAGAAGGTAGAAGGCAAATGAACAGAAACTGATATCCCTCATGAGTACAGATGCAACATTTGTAAAAACAATGTTAGTAAATAAACCTAACAATATATAAAAATTATAACACATCATGGCCAAGTGGTATTTAACATGGAGAGGCAAGGTTGGTTTAACATTTGAAAATCAATCATATAATTCATTATTTATACAGAATATAAAAATACTATAGAATCAATTCAATAGATGTGCAAGAATAGTATGATGAAAGAAATATTGTCAAAGAGCTAAGAAAAAATGCTACTTTTAAAGAATTAAGGGAAATTAGGATGGCAGTTACCTGCACTGCACCTCCCCCCCCCCCCCCCCCCAAAGAAAAGATACTGTCAATAAAGAGAGAGAGAGATAATAAAGGAACCAAGTGGAAATTCTGGAGTAGACAAGTAAAATAATTGAAATTAAAACTTCACTAGAGGAGCTCAACAACAGATTTGCTCTGGATAAATAAAGAATCAACATATCTGAAGAGTGTTAGAGACCATTCAATGTGAAGAACAGAAAGGAAAAGAAAAAGACATATTAACAGAGTCTCAGAGACTTGTATAATAGGAGTTCCAGAAGAAAGTACTGGAGGGTTTGAAAAATAAGAAATACTGGCATAAAATTTTCCCAATTTGATGGAAAGCATTAATTTACACATCCAAGAAGCTCAGTATGTTTCATCTAGGATAAACACAAAGATTCATATCTAGATATATTATAGTTAAACTGTTGAGAATCAAGGAGCAAAAAAGTTTGACATAGAAGACCATACATTATATAATTCCATATATAGGAAATCTCTAGAAAAGGCAAATCCCTAGAGACACAAAATAGATTCAGTTTGCCTGGGGATAGGGGTGATTACTGGTATCTACTCTAAATGGGTATGAAGAATCTTTTTTGGAGAGATGGAAATGTTCTCTAACAGGATTGTGTTGATAATTTGCAAAACTCAATAAGTATATTAAAAATCATCAAACTGTATACTTAAAATGGGTAAAATTTATGATATATAAATTATACTTATTAATGTTCTAAAAGTCACACAAGTAGTAAATTTTATACAGGTAGTAAATTGAAAATCTAGGCATTTCTGTCTCCACAATCTAAGCTACATTAGATGGTTTCTCTAAACATACCAAGGTCCATGAGGGTTGTTTCAGGCCTTACAGTCTTCTAAATTGCTTTCTTTAGTTGAAGCATTTTGAATTTCTGTTGCTGGTCAAAATCAACACCATTGATTTTCCAGTGATAATGTACTGTGAGTGTTGGTTGAGTGTTAATAGTGGAACTTATGGATGTGCTGCACAACAGGTATCATGCTTAAAGACTGATTCCTAGCTGAGAGTCATAAGTGGGACCACGGATATTGAATCAGGCTTAGAGTGGAACTTCTATTATTAATATAGGCTAAAGCTTATGCTGAGAAATGATGCCAATTAAAGAAAAATTGACTGAGCTCAGGTTACAACACCAAAACACAACATGTGATTATTGCAAACACACAGGTATTAGAGTTGTTTTGATTTGTTTTGTTTTGATATTAAACATTTTCAGTCTCTTATCAACAGAAGCATCAATGAAACATACATTAAAGGATTTGCTAGAAGATCCTCCGTGCTTTAGACATTAGGAAAACTCTGACTATTCTGTTTCCAGTTTATTCTGGAAATGTAAATTAGGTCTGAGTGAATAATAATAAATTGGAAAGCATAGTCTTTCACTTTCAAAATCATATTTACCCTTCTTAATGTGTCCCTAAAGCAAATTCCCTTCAGGGCATATTAAACTTATAAGCATTATATAATGGTTTGTGAATTGCAAGCAATATATATAAGTATAGAGAAAAAAGCTAGACATAATATCAAAATCACATTACATGATACACATTTCTTTATTTTCAGGAAAAAAATATCACTTTTTGTTGATACAAAGAGTTCTAAAATTAGTTTAATGCTTACTAACCAACTGCCTATGTTTACTTGAAAACCTGTTCTTTAAAAATTGAAATCTTGCAAGGCATATGTTTCTCAGTCTTTTCATTTTAATTCATTCATTTCCAACAACTCATGTTTAATAATTAAGATACAATAAACCAAAAATAATGTAGATATAGAAACATTGAGATAGAATTGAATTAGAATTACTATACAGCACTCAATAGAGTAGAATTAAAATGGAAATTAGTTTGGCTCATTATAAAGGAAACTTTGTTTTCTATCTCAAAATAAGATTACTTTGAAATAAAAATGGCAAACATCTTGAGTAGTGCATATTTCTTATCAAAAGACTGGCAAATTAATACAAAATATAGTACAGGCTATTATCAAACTCAGCAGATAGTATATGATACTGAAATGCACAAAAAGGGAATATATAATACATTCTTATTATACTAGATGACAATAAAATTTATCGAGTATAGAACTATGACTTGGTTTCAAAAATAATTTTCTTGGATATGGTATCTAAATCTTTTATCTGTAGCAAGCATTTTGCCTATCTTTCTCTTCTGACATAATTTTTTAGTTCTTTATGTAGATCTGGATTAGGTTTTTTAAAGTATTAAATGTAAAAGATCTCTCCCCACTTGCCATTTGCTCTTGTTCTCGTCACAAGTAAATAATAAAATTACTTTCACCTTATCTCTCAGTGTTAGTCTCCAGATTAAAAGGGTTAACCTAACAGATTTTGCTTTCACAGAGGGAACACTCACCTTTTCTTTCCACATTGCAAGTCTCTATAATTTGTGTACAGGTAAATCATGGAAGAATCTACTGGGGACATTTATCAGACACTGGTGATAGAACCCTTATGTGACACTATGGGCCCCAGAACTACAGTGTCCTTGAAAGACACACACAGGAGATACACATACTAGATAATAAATGCCTACAGTGTAAGTATAGTCCTTGACCTAATCAAATAAACACCATGTGGTACAGAGAGAGCTATAATCCTATACTGTGCATTCAGCATAGCTGATGTTCTTGCTGCTGCACCACAAAATAATTAGACTGGAATTCAAATAACAAAATAAAACTAGAAGACTACTTTATATTTGTAACGTAAGAAATTCATGATTATCTAACCTATAGATGTAGAAGGAATCACACTTGATATTCAAAGCTATTTTAAAGTAACTCACATGGTATTTTTAAAACAAGGCCTCAAATTCCTTTGCCACATATCTCATCAAGAGGTAGACTTTATGTCCTTTCACCCTGAATCTGCTCTCTACATAACCAATAAAACAACTTGGGGGAGCAGATGTGGGTCAAGTAGTTGAGCTTCCCACTTGTGAGGTCCTGGGTTCGATCCCCAGTGCCTCCTAAAAACAAAAGCAAACAACAAGCAAACAAACAAAAACAACTCAGAGACGTTGATGTAGCTCAGTGGTTGAATGTGGGCTTCCCACGTACAAGGTCCCAGGTTCAATTCCCAGCCTGGTATCTAAAAAAAAAAAAAGGAAGAGATGCTATGTCCATTCCTTAAGAAACTGGCAGCTCCTACTTCCTGTTTCCTTTGGATACTCTCCCTTGGAATGCAGTTATGCTTTAAAGAGCCTTGGCATCCTGTGCTCATGTGGAAAGGCCCACATGGAGGGAAACAAAGGCCCTAAGTTGCCAACCATGTAATTGAGCATCCCAAAAGTGGAATCTGTCCACATTCAGGCCAACCGAGAGCAGAGATGAGCATCTCTCATTGAGCCCTGACCAAATCATCAGCACAATAGGCCTCATAATGATGCAAACCAGTGAGGGTGCAAATGTGTGACTGAATTTCAGTCAGTTGCTAAATTGTAGAACCAGATTCCTCAGTAGAGGATCCTGTTGAGTTAGGTAGGCTACAGAACATATTTTCCTATCAACTTCTTCAAGGCCAAAATAATGTATTACACAGCTTTCTTTTTACCTGGAATATCAAATATATGTTTACAGATGGTGGAATAATGTGGTGGTACTTGACTGCTTGTGTTTCCTTCCAGTAAGTCACAGGCATTGTATTCTGTAATGTAAGTCAAAGGCTTTGTAACTTATTTCAAGAGTAACCTGAAATAGTATGATGTAAAAATTGGCTTTCTCAGTTTTCTCACTTGTTCACATGAATATGCAATTGTAGTCTTAAAAAAAAAAAACCCAGCAATTTAGAAAAAAATAATATAGAACCAAGAATTATGAGAGCTACTTTCATAAAATATGAGTGAGTTAAATCCATAGATTCATATACAGAATTTCTATCATCATTTAAAAAGCTAACAGGTGATTAAAAATGATAAACAGGGAAGCAGACTTTGCCCAGTGGGTAGGGCGTCCACCTACCACATGGGAGGTCCGCTATTCAAACCCCAGGCCTCCTTGACTGGTGTGGAGCTGGCCCATGTACAGTGCTGATGCGTGCAAGGAGCGCCCTGCCACGCAGGGGTGTCCCCCATGTAGGGCAGCCCCACGTGCAAGGAGTGCGCCCCATAAGGAGAGCCGCCCAGCACAAAAGAAAGTGCAGGCTGCCCAGGAATGACGCCACACACGGAGAGCTGACACAGCAAGACGACGCAACAAAAAGAAACACAGATTCCCCTGCCGCTGACAACAGAAGCGGACAAAGAAGAAAGACGCAGCAAATAGACACAGAGAACAGACAACCGGGGTGGGGGGGCGGGAAGGGGAGAGAAATAATAAATCTTTTTAAAAAAATACAAGGACTGTTTAAAAACAAAAACAAAAACAACAGAAGCGGACAAAGAAGACGCAGTAAATAGACACAGAACAGACAACCAGGGTGGGTGCAAAGGAAGAGAAATAAATAAATAAATAAATCTTAAAAAAAAAAAAGAAAAACAAAGCAAGGTTTGTTCCATCTGTCCTGGACTTCCATATTTTAAAGATAGAGTCTGTCAAATTAAGAAAGAAAGTATTCTTAGGATTAAAGAGAGGCTAGACAGCAAATAGAAAAGGTAATGGTAGTAAGTCAAAGTTTGAATCAACTCCCAGTTCCTTAAAAGCAGAAGGTGATGAAGATTTTCAACTGAGCTATATTTAATTATAGTCAGTGAAGAATACAGATAGGAACGAATGGGAGGAGAGCTTTCCATTAACATTCTGGGGACTTCGGGGAAAATCCAAACTAAGTAGACAGATCTGACCCTCCCACACTTACACACGCAAAAAAAAAAAAAAAAAAAAAAACCCAAGAGAAGGTAGGGAACTATCTAAAGGAGCTGCTTTGGATATATAGAGAACAGGTACTCTGAGTCATCTAGGAGGGTACCGGAAAGATGAAGAAGCCAAAGGAAAACCATGAGTGGCTTACCCATGTGGCTGGAAATGGCACATATACCCCACCCTCAGGGCAAGTAGCCAAGGCGCCCCTGGCTCGCTGTTGCCATTGGACTGGGAAGGGGTGTTCCCTGGGAGGAAGAGGGGTATGGCAGAGGGTAGAGAGCAGTTTCTTTGTGGTGAGTTTGGCCAGCTGAGCCCCCTTCGAATCTCGGAAGGGACCCCAACCTGACAGGGAGAGGGGAGGGGGAATCTGTTCAGGCAGGCTGTCATATCCAGGTACCCCAGGAGAGAGAGCAATTAGATTAGAGAGAGGGTGGGGACAGGTGGCTAATTAGCAGGGCTCTAGCAAGCTGTAGAAGACTAAAATGCCTGGAGGAAAGGGGGCAGCTAGCTCTCTGAAGACTAACCTAAGGAGATAATTTAGCTCAGTGGAGGAATTCTGGCCTCTCATATAAGAGGTGCCCAGTTCAATTCACTGATTCTCCTTAGAGAAGTGACCAAGAGAGTGGTCCACCTGGTTATCAGGTATCCAGCTGATACCTTATGACAGGGAATATATAGACATTCTTTCTATTTCAGGCTTACTTGGATCTGTTATTTTTTTTTAAAGGTATCTTTTTTTTTTTCTTATTTTACTCACTAAAACCCAGTATATCACCTGCAGAGGGCTGGCTGCAGGGTAATTGAGTGATGAACACCAGCATCCTAAGAAGCTCCTTAGGGGCATAAGAAAGAACTCTATTTTCTCTTGGCTGTTTGTTTGTTTGTTTGTTTGTTTTTTTCCTTTTTTGTTCTGCTGCTTTATTTCTTGTTTGTTGTTTCCCCTTTATTTGTTCCCCCTCCCTTTTTTTTTCTTTTACCAATTTTTTCTATCGCATTATTTCTTTTCTTTCTTTCATTTTTCCATCTTCTGCTCTCTATTGTTTTTATTCATTCCACCTCTTTCTGTTTGTTATTCAATTTTGTTTTATTTTGTTTTTATTTCTTTCTCACTCTTTTTTCCTCATTTTCTTTCCTTTTTATTTTTTCTGGGTTTTCCCCCCTTTCTTTTTTCTTTTCCTTTCTTCTCATTATTCTGGCATTTTAATTCATTCTATATATTTTTCTCTATTTTTGTTTCTCATTTCATGTTTTCTATTCCACTTTTTTATTCTTATTCCTCTGTATTTCTTATGGTTTTTGCTTGTGCTATTCATTTTCCTAGGTCCTATATGGCTCCTCTTCTACCTTTTTTTCATTGTTATTACTATTATTCTTTTTTTCTTATCCCTTTCTATTTTCTCTGGTTCTAATTTTTTTTCAAGGGAACTCAACAGGAAGGAAATAGAATAAGAGAAATGAAGTGTCAAAGTGAAAGGTTTCCACACACACACAAACAAGAAAATAAAACTCTAGGATAGAAAGAGAAGCTAAACAACTGTATAAATCCATCAAGATAAACAGGTGCTTAGACACCAACAAGAAATTACAAACCATACTAAGAAATAGGAAGACATGGCCCAGTATAACAAACAAACTAAAAAGTAGGAAGAAATGCAGAATGTGGAACAACTAATCAGAGATGTCCAAACAAATGTCATGAATCAATTTAATGAAGTAAAGAAAGAGATTAAGAAGACACTGGCAGAACATACTGAAGAAATTGTAAACATACATAAAAAGGTAACAGATATAATGGTGATGAATGACACAATGCAAGAAATTGAATGAACACTGGAAGCACATAACAGCAGATTTGAACAGACAGAGAAAAGAATCAGCGATGTGGAAGACAGTACTGTTGAAATCAGAAAAAAAGTACAACAGATAGATAAAAAGATAGAAAAAACCCAGCAGGGTCTTAGGGACTTGAATGCCAATGTGAAATGCACAAACATATACATTATAAGCATCCCGGAGGGAGGAGTAAAGGGGCAGAAGGAATGTTGGAAGAAATAATGGCTGAAAATTTACAAACTCTATTGAGGGACATGGATGTACATGTCCAAGAAGCTCGGCAAAACCCCAGAGAGTAAAAATCCTAACAAGCCAAGAGATATACTTTTCAAATTGTCCAATGCTCAAGACATAGAATACTGAAAGCAGCAAGAAAAAAGAGAACCATCACATACAAGGGAAGTTCAATAAGATTAAGTGTTGATTTCTCATCTGAGACCACGGAGGCAAGAAGGCAATGGTATGACATAGTTAAGGTGCTAAAAGGAAAAAACTCCAGGCAATAATTCTCTATCCAGGAAAGCTGGCATTCAAAAATGAGGGAGAGTTCAAAATATTCACAGATAATCAGAAATTAAGAGAGTCTATCAATAAGAAACCTGCCCTTCAAGAAATACTAAAGGGAATTCTACAGGTTGAAAGGAAAAAACCGGAGAGAGAGAGTTGGAGGAAAGTGGAAGAACAACTAAAGATAAAAAGAGACATTAAAAACAACATATGGTACACATAAACCTAAAGAAAATATGGCTAATGTAAGTAATACCTTTACAGTAACAATATTGAATGTTAATGGTTTAAACTCCCCAATCAAGAGACATAGATTGGTGGAATGGATAAGGAAATATGACCTATCTATATGCTGTCTGCAAAAAACACACCTTAGATCCAGGGACACAAGGAGGCTAAAAGTGAATGGTTGGAAAACAATTCTACTTGCAAACAATAACAAAAAAATGGTGGGAGTAGATATGCTAATTGTATTTGTCAGGGTTCTCTAGGGAAACAGAATCAACAGGAAATATCTATCAATAGTATGAGGGGATGCACAAGCTCAGGTTCCATGGGCAGAGTACAAGCCAGGGGCTCTGATGAAAGTCCAGTGAAGGTCCTTGAGTTTCTGGAAGACATTGGCTGTCCAAAGATGAGCTGGAAATTCTCTCTGAATGCTGAAATCACTTTCTCTTTTAAGGCATTCAACTTATTGGATAAAGTATCACTCATTGATGATGGCAATCTCCCTGATTGATGTAAATGTAACCAGCCATCTATGCAGTAAACTCATTGATGACTAAAATCCATAAATGCCCTTGTATTACAGTTAGCCCAGTGTTTGCTTGACCAAACAACTGGGCACAATTACCTGGTAAGTTGACATATTAGCCTAACCATCACATTAATACTGGACAAAATAGACTTTAAAACAAAACTATTGTAAGAGACAATGGAGGACACTATATATTAATAAAAGGGGAAATATATTAAGAAGAAAGAACAATCATAAACATTTATGCACCTAACCAGGACTCCTCAAAATATATGAGGCAAATATTGAAAAAACTAAGTGGAAAAATAGATGCCTCTAATATATTATTCAAAGTAATAATAGTGTACTAAAGTCCCACACATCTGTCCTATCTAATGATGTTAATGGTGTATTAAAGTCCCACACATACGTCCCACCATTAGACATAAGATCTCAACAGAGAATCAATAAAGAAACAAAGACTTTGAATAATACATGAAAGGATCTGGACCTAATAGACATACACATAACATTACACCCCAATACAGCAGGATATGCATTCTTCTCAAGTGTACATGGATCATTCTCCAGGATAGACCACATGCTAAGCTACAGAACAACTCTCAGTGAATTCAGAAAGATTGAAATTATACAAAGCAACTTCTCTGACCTCAATAAAATGAAACTGGAAATCAGTAAGGGGCAGAGAAGCATATTAGGCAAAAAGATATAGAATTTAAGCAACATGCTTAAGAAATGCAAAAGAAATCAGTAACTACCTTGAAATGAATGAAAATGACAACAAAATGTATCAAAACCTATGGGATGCAGCAAAAGCTGTACTGAGAGGGAAATTCATAGCTATAAATGCCTATATTAAAAAAGAAGAAAAAGCTAAAATCAAAGACCTAACTGTCCACCTGGAGGAATTAGAAAAAGGACAACACACTAACCCCAAAGGAAATAGAAAGAAGGAAATAACAAAGGTTAGAGTAGAACTAAATGAAATTGAAATAAAGAAAGTACTAGAAAAATTTTTAAAAATAAATACTGATTCTTTGAGAAGATCAAAAAAACTGACAAACCTTTAGCTAGACTAACAAAGAAAAAAAGAGAGAAGATGCAAATACATGAAATAAGAAACAAGGAAGGGGATATCGCCCTGACCCCACAGAAATAAAGAGTATCATAATAAGATATTTTGATTGTATGCCAACGAAAGGAATAATTTAGAAGAAATGGATGAATTCCTACAAACACACAACAGCCTACATTGCCAAAGAAGAAATTGATGAACTCAACAGAACAATCACAAGGAATGAGATTAAATCAGTCATCAAAAACCTCCTGATTAAGAAGACCCCAGGACCAGATGGCTTCCCAGGTGAATTCTACCGAATATTCTGGAAAAAACTAACAACAATCCTGCTTAAACTCTTCCAAAAAATAGAAGTGGAGGGAATATTGCCTAACTCATTCTATGATGCCAGCATCACCTTAATACCAAAGCCAAACAAAGATGCCATAAGAAAGGAAAACTATAAACCAATCTCTCTAATAAACAAAGATGCTAAAATTTTCAACACAATACTTCCTAATCCTCAACAAAATACTTGCTAAATGTATTCAACAACACATCAAATAAATATTACACCAGAACAAGTGGGTTTCACCCATGGTATGCAAGGATGGTTCAACATAAGAAAATCAATCAATGTAATACACCATATAAACAGATCAAAAGAAAAAAAATCATGCAATGATCTCTATAGATGCAGAAAAAGCATTCCACAAAGCACAGCATCCTTTACTGATAAAAATGCTTCAAAAGATAGGAATAGAAGGAAACTTCTTCAACATTATAAAGGGTATATATGAAAAACCCATAGCTAATATCATACTCAATGGTGAAATCCTAAAAAACTTCCCTCTAAAATCTGGAACAAGTCAAGGATGTCCACTGTTGCCACTCTTTGTTAACATTGTATTAGAAGTACTCACTCAAGTGTTTAGGCAAGAAAAAGATATAAAAGGCATCCAAATTGGAAAGGAAGAAGTGAAAATTTCACTATTTACAGATGATATGATCCCATACTTCAAAAGCCTTGAAAAATCTACAACAAATCTACTAGAGCTTATAAATTACTTCTGTAAACTTTCAGGTTATATGATTAATGTGAATCAGGTTATATGATTAATGTGCATTTTTGTACACTAGTAATGAGCAATCTGAGGAGGAAATCTAGAAAAAATCCCATTACAATAGCAACTAAAAGAATCAAATACCTAGGAATAAATTTAACTAAAGATGTAAACAATTTGTATGCAGAAAACTGCATAACACTGTTAAAGGAAACCAAAGAAGACCTAAATAAATGGAAGAGTATTCCCCGTTCATAGATAGGAAGACTGACATCATTAAGATGTCTATCCTACCTGTATTAGTCAGCCAAAGGGGTGCTGATGCAAAATACCAGAAATTGGTTGGTTTTTATAAAGGTATTTATTTGGGGTAGGGGCTTACAGATACCAGGGTATAAAGCATAAGTTACTTCCCTCACCAAAGTCTGTTTTCACGTGTTGGTGCAAGATGGCTGCTGATGTCTGCAAGGGTTCAGGCTTCCTGTGTTCCTCTCTTCCCTGGGTTTGCTTCTTTCCAGACTTAGGGTTCCTCTCTTCCCAGGGCTCCAGCTTAAGGCTTCAGCATCAAACTCCAACATCAAAACTCCAACATCAAAAACCCCCAACTTTGTCCTTTGCCATGTCTTTCATCTGTGAGTTCCCACCCACCAAAGAGTGGGGACTCAATGCCCTACTGGCACAAGAGGTTTATGTAATTGCTTAAAAGAGTAAACCTGTGAATACAATGTAATCTAATATGCCCACAGGAAAAGATCAGTTTACAAACATAATTCAATATTTCTTTTTGGAATTCATCAATAATATCAAACTGCTGTACTACCCAAACCGATTTACAGATTTAACACAATCCCAATAAAAATTACCACAACATTTTTACTGAACTGGAAAAGCTAATTATGAAATTTATTTGGAAGGTCGAGGGGCCCCAAGTAGCCAAAGACATATTGAAAAAGAAAAACAAAATTGGAGAATCACACTACCTGACTTTAAAAGATACTACAAAGCTACAGTGGTCAAAACTGTATGGTATAAGCACAAGGATAGACATACTGATCAGTGGACTCAAATTTAGAGTTCTGATATAGATCTTTGCATATACAGTCAATTGATATTTGAAAAGGCCACTAAGCCCACTCAACTAGAAGAGAATGGCCTCTTCAACAAATGGTGCTTAGAGAACTGGATATCAATATCTAAAAAATTGAGAAAGAAACACCATCTCACACCTTTTACAAAAATTAACTCAAGATGGATCAAAGATCTAAATATAAGATCCAAGACCATAAAGGTCTTGGAAGATAATGTATGGATGCATCTACAAGATCTCATATTAGGAAATGGTTTCATGAACTTTACATCCAAATCATGAGCAATGAAATAAAAAATAGATAAACAGGACCTCCTCAAAATGAAAAACTTTTGCACCACAAAGGAGTTTGTCGAGAAAGTGAAAAGACAGCCTATTCAATGGGAGAAAATATTTAGCAACCATATTTCTGATAGGGGCCTAATATCCAGCATATATAAAGAAATCCTACACCTTAGAAATAAGACAAACAACCTCTTAAAAAATGGGCAAGTGATTTGAATAGGCATTTCTCCAAAGGAGAAATACAAATGGTTAAAAAGCACATGAGAAGATGCTCAACATCACTAACTATTAGGGAAATATAAATCAAAACTACAATGAGATGTTTTCTTACACCCAGTAGCCTTGCAGCTATTTAAAAAAACAGAGGACTACAAGTGTTGTAGAGGATTTGGAGGAATAGGAACCATTATCCACTGTTGGTGGGAATGCATAATGATGCAACCATTGTGGAGAACATTCTGGCAGTTCCTTAGGAAGGTAACTATAAAACTGTCATATGATGCAGCAATCCCATTACTGGATATATACTCAGAAGAATTGAAAGCAGGGACACAAATAGAAATATGCACTCCAATGTTCATAGTGGCATTATGCATTATTCATTATTTGGAAGCAACCCAAATGTTAATCAACAGAAGAATGGATAAGTAAACTCCGGTATATGCATACAGTGAAATATTACTCAGCTGTAAGAACGAATGCAGTATTAACACACAGGATAACATAGATGAATCCTGAAGACCTCATTTTAAGTGAAGCAAGCCAGTTACTGAAGGACAACTATTACATGGCCTCACAGATGTGAATTAAGTAAATGGAGCAGACTCACATAGGTATAGTCTGGAAGATAGGTTTATAGGTCACAGAAAGTGAGTAGAGGGTTGTAAGACAATGCCCATATGGTGAAAATCTATGATAATGTGGAATGGTGTAGTTGCGCAATGGACAGGCATGACAATGGTGCAGCGATGCTATTGGGTTGGGCAATGCTGGCCTGTGAGGGGGCTAGGGTGGAGGTGTTGCACTGTCCATGGAACTGAGTGAAAGGTTGGGGGAGCAAGCAGATGAGCTCTGGGGATTTGTGGGTATGTGGTTGAAACAACAATGTTGAGAATATTTTTGTGGCAAATACAGCAGGGGATGGTTACCGGTTAGGGTATTGGAT
This sequence comes from Dasypus novemcinctus, assembly GCF_030445035.2. NCBI lineage: Eukaryota > Metazoa > Chordata > Mammalia > Cingulata > Dasypodidae > Dasypus > Dasypus novemcinctus. The sequence continues at coordinate 13,237,493 of NC_080690.1, forward strand.
GTGAGTGTCATGTGGGACAGAGCATACCTGGGGCAGGCTTCCAGGGAGTATGTGAGTGTTCCTCCTGTCACAGTACATTGTATCAGACCTACACAATGAATGGGAAGGTGTTTGTATTAGCCACAGGAGTGCTGATGCAAAACACCAGAAATCTGTTGGCTTTTTATAAAGGGTATTTATTTGGAGTAGAAGCTTACAGTTACCAGGCCATAAAGCATAAGTTACTTCCCTCACCAAAGTCTGTTGCCAAGTGTTGGAGCGAGATGGCTGCTGACATCTGCCAAGTGTTCTGGCTTCTTGGGTTCCTCTCTTCCCCAGACTTGTTTTTCTCTGGGTTCAGCTGCCCTGCTCTCTCCACAAGGCCAGCTATAGACTATCAGGCAACCGGTTCTCTCTCCTGGCTCAACTGCTCTGCTCCTCTATGTGCTTACTTCCTGGGCTCCAGCTCAAAACTCCAACTCTCTTCTCTGCTGTGTAGTCCTTCTTATGTGGCCCGATCAAAGCTCTAATCATAATTTAATCCTGCCCAGGTATAGTCCAGTTTACAAACATAATCCAATATCTATTTTTGGAATTAATAAATAATACCAAACTGCTACAGTATTGGACTCCTATCCTGGGGAGTCCTGCTATGTTCTCAAATAGAGGGGCAGGAGTCTCTTGAGAGCATAGGCTGTGCCTAATAGAGGAGAACAGGCCAGTATGTCAAGCCCTCAATATTTTTGCAAATAATCATGAATCTTGAGGCTTGGTCATTGCCATGGGTCCTGAGGGGAGGGGGAGGTAGGAATAGAATAGATGGGACATGGGGCATTTTAGAGGCAATGGAATTGTTCTACATGATGTTGCAATGATGGACATAGGCCATGTTAAATTTCATCAAAATGACCTAAAATGTAAAATATAATGTAAATCGTTGACCATGGTTAGTAACAATGCTTCAATATTTGCACATCAATTTTAACAAATGTACCACCCACATGTAAAATATTATTAAGGAAAAAGGGAAAAGGAGAAGGATGTTCAGTATATGGGAATCCCCTATATTCTGTACATGACTCTTCTATAAACTAAAGTTTTTTTAAGATAAAATGAAAAAAAAATAAGACACTGGGAGAATAAATGGAAGAAAATATCACTGTACATACAAGACAACAGATGTTACAATGATGAAACACATACCAAAGTTTATTTTTCTTAATTTCATTTTTTTATATTTTATTATTTCAAATCTTCTTAATTTTTGTATTTTGTCATTTTTAAGATGATTATGATTTAATATTCTTATTAATTTTTTTCAGCTATTTTGTTAGCTTCATTTTTGAAGAAGTTTTGGATCACAGAAAGGTTACAACTGTGGCAGGGAGGATCATTGGTCCTAGGTGTCAGTGATAGGGAATGTATGGGATGAGGCTCACTTGGGGCATATCTATAAGGCATATGAAAGATTTCAAGTGTTCATAGGGCATTGTCACAATGGGTGGAGATCCACACAATAACCAAAAGAATATCCAATTCCTATCCTGGGGAATTCTGCCACATTCTCTAAGGGATAGCAGGAATTCCCTGATGACAGGGGTAGAGACTAATGAAGGAAGATGGACCGTTGACAGGCCCTTGATATTGATGATTGTACTTATGAACCTTTTCTTTTGAAATGGAAACTTAGCCTAGTTTTATAGAAGTTACCTCCTGAGGGCCTCCTTTTTGCTCAAATGTGGCCTCTTTCTAAGCCAAATTCAGCATATAAGTGCATTACCTTTCCCCTGGTGTAGGACAAGACTCCCAGAGATGAGCCTCCGTGGCACTGAGGGATTACTACCAAGCACCAACTGAAAAAAGCAATGCAACTGGAAAAAGACATTGCTAAAAGGGGAAAGGGGAAAGACAAATGAGTTTATATGACTAAGAGACTTCAAAGTGAATCAGAGGTCATTCCAGAAGTTACGCTTATGCACATCTCAGCAGGATCTCATTGACTGCCATAGTAAATATTACCTCAAATAGTGGGGGCATCTAGACAATAGGTGGGGACCATAGTGGGGACATCTAGACAATAGTGGGGACATCTAGACTAGGACTGACAGCTCAGGGGTTTGGCACCCTGCCAATGGGCCTGATTTTGGAAGTTATGCTCCCCAGTGTGATAGAGTTGGACTCAGTTGTGGTTTCCCTACACATGTCTCTTCTGCCCCTTTCCATTTGAAACTATATTTAGTACTAGAGTTGATAGGTTGATGTCTAAGAGACTTAAATCCTTGGGCTTTCCATGTGCCAGTCAGGCCCTGAATCAGCAGAGTTGCAACACCTACTCTGCAATTCATTGGACTCACCCAGGACAACAAACAAGGAAATGATGAAGGATAACAACCATCCCAAGGAACAGAGAGAGTCTACAAGTGCAAACAAAATAGTACCATTCATCTGCCCCATGGGATCTGAACCCCCATTAGAGGTGGAATGGGTATCACCATCCCTGAATCCTCAGGACTGAGGAATGAACAATGAACTAGAGTAGGCTTTACTGTTATTATGCTATAGACTTATTGTTATTCTAGCAATGGAAGAACTTTTATCACTGATGTGGAAACAGTGGCCGACAGAGGTTCTGAGTTGAGGGAGAGGGAGAAACCAGGTGTAATATGGGGGCATTTTCAGTACACTGGAACTGTCCTGAATGACATTGCAATGACAGATACAGGCCATATATATCTTGTCATAACTTACAAAATTGTGCAGGAAAAAGTGTAAACTATAATGCAAACTATAATCCACACTTAGTGGCAATGCTCCAATATATGTTCATCAATTGTAACAAATGCACCTCACTAAAGAAAAATGTTGTTAATGTGGGAAAGCATGGGAGGAGAAGGGAGTGGGGGATATGAGAATCCCCTTCAGCTTTTATGTAACATTTATATAATCTAAATATCTTCTTAAAAATAAGTAAATAAAAATAATAAAAAATTTTTAAAAATCCAAGAGTGAATAGATGGGATGCTCTGCCTCATCAACATGATTTTAAATTCTATCAATTTCATAACTGTTGAGGAGCTCAGAAATATTTCCTAAGTGCAAGTAATCATGCCAGTTTTGGTGTTCAGACTATAGAAACTCCCAAAGCTCTGTGTAAAACAAAAAACTGGACATACTCAGGATTTGTAATCCTTAGTTAGATCCATTCTCTCCCAAATTGGAAAATATTCCAGGTCCTTCCCACCTTCCATTTCAGAGTTCCACATGCTCTTCATTCTATTTTTCAGACTAAAAGGAATCTGGTCTAAATTTAGGAAAAAATAGACACACCTCTTATATCTTAAATTACATATTATTTACGAATTTATTTGTTTGACTCCTCTAGATAATGCCTTCAACTTAATATCAAAGTATCAAATATAAATCTTGGATCTGTATGACATTGTTTACTGTGGCAGTTTGATATTATTTATGAATTCCAAAAGGCAATATCGATTATGTTTGTAAACTGGTCTGTTGCTCTGGGTGTGATATCCTTTGTATTAAATTCCAAGGTTTTACCTTCATTTGATTATGCTAAAATTAGGCTTTGATTCGACTATGTCAATAGGGCATGAAGTTGAGTACCCACCCCTTTGGTGGGCTGAATAAATGGTCATTCACTCAAGGCAAAAACACAGCAGGGGAGAGAACTTAGTTTTGATGCCGGAGCTCTGTGGTGAGCTGAGCCATTGACCTGATAGCTTGCAGCTGAAGAGACCAGAGCCTAAGCAGCCTAGCAGGCCCAGAAAGAAGAGAGCCCTCCAGCCTATAGCTGAGATTGGAAGAAGCTGGGCCCATGGAACCTTAAGAGGAAAGAGGAAGGCTGAACCATTGCAGACATCACCCTCCATCTTGCTTCAACATGTGGCAACAGACTTTGTTTAGGAACTAATCTTGAATCGAATTCTTTAGGGCCTTGTAACTGTAAGCCTTTATCCCAAATAAATAAGCTTTATAAAAGCAAACAGATTTATGATAATTTGCATCAGCACCCCTTTTTGCTGAGTACAGAATTTGGTACTGAGAAGTGGGATGGTGCTTTTTCAATTACCAAAATGCTGAAACAGTTTTATAAATGGGTAATGGGTATTTTTTGGAGGAATTGTGAGATGTTTGATAGAAAAAGGCTAGATTGCTTTGAAGAGACTCTTGGTAGGAATATGGACCCTAAAGAGACTTGATGAGGCCTTAGAAGTAAATGATGACACTATTATTGGAAACTGGAGGAAAGGCAATCCACATTCTGAAGTTGCAGAAAACTTAGCAAGACTGACTAGAAATAAGACACTTGTAGTTATCAAATCTAGGAATGTTTTCTTTCTAATCATTGGTGTTAGAGTTCTCCAACTGTGTTTCCTGGAGTCCTGGAGTACTGAGACAGTGTTTCTAGAACTGTCATTGTTGGTGGAGGGAGATGGATAGGAGGGATAAGCTAGGAGGGAGGATGAAAGTCAGAGGGAAAAGAGGTACGGGCAGTTGGGTAGCTCCAGGACTCCAAACTCCTCTTCAAATAGAAAAACTCTGATTTCATTTTCTATATATCTGCTTCCAGATGAGAGCACACTAGAAACTAAAAGGTTCTATGGGTTCAAAAAGTTTGAGAAACGTGGTTTCAAACAACAAAAGACAAGGGAAAGGAACTTTTACTACGTATTCATTATGTGCCATGTACTCTGCCACACCTTTTCCAAAAGTAAACATTGTTTTATTTAATTTTCACAGCAAATTTAAAGAAAGTTAGGGATTTTAACTGAAAGAAAGCTATGTCTCAAATACATTAATTAATTCAGGCAAAATCACATTGAGTGTAAGAAAACCAGTATTTGCAACCAGGTATAGTTGATGAACAAGCCAGTTTCTACCCTGATTCATTTTGTAGCTGTTTGTTTTGGATTGAAATGTACCCCCATAGAAGACTTGTTCAAATCCCAACCCCCAGTCCTGTGAATGTGAACACATTTAAAAATGGGATATCTGAAGATATTATTAGTTAAAATGAGGCCAAACAGGATTATGGTGGGCCCTTAACACAGTAAGACTGTTGTCCTTTTAAGCAGAGGAAATTTTGTAGTAAGTCTCATAGCAAGTCAGAAACAGAGACAGAGCCTGAGTTTTGCTACAAGTCAAGGACCATCATGGATTTCCAGCCATGCCCCAGAAGCCCTTGGAGAGGAAACCAGGCCATGCCAATTCCTAGATTTCAGATTTCTTGCCTCCAGAACTATTTCACTGTATTTGTCTTAGCAGTTTGGAAACTAAAACACTGAGTATCCCAAAACTAATGTCAGGGACTTCAGCAATGTTCATTTTCACTTTGAATGTCATAAAAATAACATTCTTCCACAAAAAATAGCTAAATTGTAAAGAAGTATTTTTGCATTTTTTATCTTTTATAAATTTATATCAGAAATTGCTTTATTTTATTCTTTTATAAACTATTCAGATATAATACTTAGAATTTAATTAATAAGCTTAAGATTGCCTTTCTCTTGGAAAAATTGGAGAATCACACTTTGCTTCAACTTTTCTCTACTTTTCTATTTTTTGAGAATTCAACTCTTGAATAATATATGAAGAAAGAGAAATATAAAGAATACGATGTAACAAAAAATAGCCACAAATCTTTAACTTACTTTACAATATATTACTATGCAATTAAGGACAGGATTTTTCTTTGTTTTAGTACTTGTTGAGTAATGACAAAGGTATGTGATCTTCACATTATAACAAGTAGAAAAAGAAGGGGGGAAAGGACAATCTCAAATCAATTTTACATGAAAGCAAAGAATTTTAAAAGTATTGCTTTCCCTTGAAATTTCATATAAGCACCAACAAAATCATCATGTGTGTTGGTGGAGGGGGGATGTTTTAGGAAAAAAAATAGTTTTTTTTCAAAGACTGTTTATTGCTTTAAATGTTGTTTAAAAGCTTTTTTAAAAGCATCATTTTTTCCCCTCCTTAGGCATCAACAGGAGATAATTGCCTTAGCATGCTTTTAAATAATCCTGTTTAAAACCCATAGTAGCATCAAAAGCCCGTGCTTGGAAAACTTTTTACTTAACTGGATTGTGTGGGTGTAGATCTGGGGTCAGCCACAGCACCTCTATACATAACTGCAGTTTAAATTTTCTTTTAGAATAATTTTTAAATTTTAACTTTTTAAATTGACATACTGTAAAATTAACTTTTTTTGACTGCACATATGAATTTCAGAAATGTATGGATTTACTTAGCTCTTCCCCTGGTCAGGACACAGTTCCCTCAACCCCCAAAATTCCTACATGCTTTCCCTTTGTAATCACATGCTCCTCCTACCCTTGGCCTCTGGCTACCACTGATCCATTCATCACCATAGTTTTGTCTTTTTGAGGCTGTTATACAGTGTGCAACATGCTTTGTCTGTGATTAGGAAGCTAACTAAGAGCTGAAGTGTGACATGATTTTCTCTGCACACGTGATGAACTGCGGCAATGAAATCAGCTGTGGAAAACAAAAATCTTGGACCATCTGTGGTCATTGCTCACCTAATGAGCTTCAGACTTTCTAAGCCAAGCAGTTTGCACATCCCAGAAGGATATATTTGGATCTGGGCAAATCAGAGTGGGGTGAAGTCTTCCTTCAGAGGAAGAACATTCAAATTCTGCAATGGCTATGAATTATGATACCAGAATTAAGATCACCATCCCCTTTTCTTTTGAATAACTGTCACATCAATAAGTAGAATAACCTCTTGGGAATTTTTGTCTCTCCACAAGTGAACAGAGACATTTCTTCTTTGCAGCCAGGGCATGTTGTAGTGCCACATGGATATGAAAGAAGAAAGTCAAGTGGCTTTATCTAAAAGCTGAAATCTAAATTTCCATTGCATTTAAATATAATTGACCCTAGGTTTTATGAGTTTTTCATTTGGTTTGAGAAATTTTAGTTACTGATATAAACCTAAATTAGCAAAAGATGTTCGCCTATTTTTAATATAATAAAAGAGCTGTTTGGGTCAGTTTAATAAAATCTTACAAATTGAAAGTGAAAATTGGGATTCTGTTTGAAACATACTTCCAAAGAACATTTAATAGTGTAATAATTCTAACTAGATTGTGTGAATTTTAGCATTGTAAAATGTGATACATTCCTTTTTTTTTTTTTTTTTTTTTTAGATTGGCTAGGGTGAGCAGATGTTCAACAATTAGAAGTCTGTTTAGAATCTTCCTACCTGCTGGGTTTAATTTCAGAAGCAAGCACCGTTCTTGAAGACAGACAAAATGTTATTTGTTCTTTTATCTGTGCACCACATTGCACTAATTTTCATTATTTTCAGCTCTGCTTATGTCAGGTCATTTTTAGTATATGTAAATTCCAATTGTAATCCTTAGAAGGAATGGGTAAATTTTGCTCCCGTATCTGGTAAATGAAATATTACAAAAGCATTGAGATATACAGGTAGCATATATTGATTTTTTATTCAAAACTAAAAATAAAACCATGGATTTTCTAACTGTATTAAAAGAAATGCAGTTTTTTAGGAGAAGTGTTGAATCATCTCTTCAAGTTTGTGAGATATTAAATAAAGTATTTTATAGTATCTTCACATATAGTTAAATTTAAGTGTATTCTAAGTTTCTATGGCTTGATTTTTAAAATATTTTCAATGATCACACTCCCATTTCCAACAAGTAATGGCAGCTTTCCTCTTTTCCTTTCCTTATTCTGTTTACCACGTCATATGTACTACAAACTTGGTTGAGCCCACCACTACAGTATTGAATAGAAACATTGATGTCAGACCTCCTTGTTTTAGTCTCTTTCTCAAAATAAAAAAGCATTTAGTATTTAGACACTAAGTCCAATGACTATTTAGCATTTTGCATACTCCATAATACAAAGGAAGTTTCCTTCTATTGCTAGTATGATAAATGTTCTCATCATAAAAGATTATCAGATGCTTTTTATTCATCTATTGAATGGAGCATGAGCTATTTCTCTTTATTCTGTTAATGTTTAAATTATTTATTGACTTAGTGTTAAATCAACCTAGCATTTCTGGAATAAGCCTCACTTGTTCATGATAGATTATGTTATTTATATATCACTGGATTTGATTCACAAATACTTTATTTAGAATTTGGCATTCATATTCATGAAATAAATTGGTCTGTAATTTTCCTTTTTTGTAATATTCTTGTTAGGTTTTGATATTAAGGATATACTTGCCTCATGAAATGATCTGGGAAGCATTTCTTCCTTTTCTGTTTAGTGGAACATTTGGCATAAGTTTTGCAATATTTCTTTCTTAAATGTTTGTAAAGCTCATTGGAGAAGGTGTGTAGAATTAATGATTTTTTGTGGAAGATTTTTTTACCTAGAGTTTAAATTTCTCTAATCACTATAAGATGTTCATATTTTCTACTTGTTCTGGTTTTAGTATTATAAATTATATTGTTCTTAGATTTCATCCAATTCACTTGAATTTTAAAATGTATAGCCATAAATTCTTTCATTATATCCTTTAACAAAGTTGAAGACATTTCCATGATTCATTGTAAATAAGCTCTTAGCAAACTCTGTCAATTTTTGTGTATGGTTTGTTACATTTTATATAACTTTGTCAGATGTTCTAGTATATTAAAAATATTATCCATAATATGTGTATGCTGTACATATATTTTATCTCTAAATCATCTTTTGAATTTTTAAATCCTTAATTTGTATACAGTCTAGTCCTTTACTCTTTTTCTTTTTATATTTTTTGTTTTCTATCTTGCTGAAAGTTCATGTCTTCCATCTTGGGAAGACTTCCAAAGTTACCAGTTGTTGATGGTTTGCGCTGGATGGGCTCCAGAAGATTATGTTCTTAAAGTTAATCCATTCCTGTAGGTGTAGACCTATTGTTGGTGGGACTTTTTGATTAGGTTAATTCACTTAAGGGCATTTTTTATTATGTTACTTCAGTAAGGTATGTCCTAGGATGGGTCTTAATCTTCTTACTGGAATTGTTTATAAACAGGATGAATTTAGATGAAACGAGAAAAAAGCCAGAAGAAGCCAGAAGCTGAAGCAATGAAACCCAGAAGAAAAGGGAAAGACTAGCTGATGCCACCATGTGCCTTGCCATGTAACAGAGGAGTCCAGGAACACTGGCAACTGGTCTTCCAAGAGAAAAGCATCATCTAATGAAGCCTTGATTTGGACATTTTCACTGCCTCAGATCTGCACACTTACAAGCAAATAAGTATTGCAAAAGCCAACCCATTTCCACTTTATTGCACTTTGACAACCTAGAAAACTAGGTCACTAGTGTTCTGAATCACACACTAGGGGGGTTATCTGTATTCACACACACAAAATAAGATATTAACTATCAACATCCCCTACAAATCTCATTTAAATCTCATTTAAATAAATAATACTTTATGATACAAATATTACTCAAAAATATTTTTATTTACTTATTTTAATTTTTAAAGAAGCTTTAGATTACATAAATGTCACAAAAACATAGGGGATTCCCATGTGCCCCACCCTTTCCCCCTCCCACACTTTCCCACACTAACAGCATCATTAGCGTGGTACATTTCTTACAATTGATGAACGCATTGTAAAGCATCACTACTAACTATGGACTATACTTCACATTATAGTTTACACTCTGCAATGCACAATTTTATAGGTTTTGACAAATGTATAATGGGCTGTATCCATCATTTCAATGTCATGCAGGACAATTCCAATGTCTCCAAAATGTCCCATGTTATACCTATTCTTCCCTCTCCCTCCCCTCAAAACCTCTGGTTACCATTGCCTTTATGTCAAAGATACAATTTCCTCCATTGCTAGAATAACCATAAGTCTATTTTAATCCATAGTTGCATTCTCCCCTCCCCTTATGTTTGTTTGTTCCTCAATCTTGAGGATTTGGGGATGGTGATGCCCATTCTGTTCCTGATTGAGAGGGGGCCTAGATCCCATGGGATAGATGGATGGAACTGTCTTGCTTATAGTTATAGATACTCTCTGTTTTTTGGTATGGGTATTGTCCATCATTATCCTTTTGTTAGTTGTCCTGGGTGAGTCCAGTGAACTGGAGAGTAGGTGTTAGAACTCTCCTGAGTTTCAGGGTTCAACTGGCATATGAACAGGCAGAAGATTTAAGTCTCTGGGACTTATATTGAATGAGCATAGTGCTCGTTAGAGGTTCAAAAGGGACAGAGGAGCCATGTGTAGGGAAATTATAAATGAGTCTAACTCTTTTACATTGGGGAATATATATTCCAAAATAAGGTCCACTGACAGTGTGCTGAATTCCTGAGATTATCTGCCCTGACCTTAGTGTCTAGATGCCTCTAGAGTCCTTCCTCTGGTAATAAGCTAAATGCTAGCAAAACCTAGTTCTGTCTTTTAGGCCATTGCACTCACTGATACATAATTCTGTTAATCTATGGACTTTGCAATCCTCTCCTGCTTTAATTCCCTCTTATGTCCACATTTTACTCTGGTATTCAGCCATATTAAACAATTTGGAGTTCCTTAAGTAAGCCACAGCACCCCACCCCCCATACCCCCATGTCTTTGTCTATGCTAAGTCCTCTGGAAGGAATAGCCAGTCAGGAAGTCTGACATGGATGCATACATGCTTACAACACTTGTTAAGGAAGAGATGCCTTATCTACCACTGGCCATGCCTTCTGTGCCCTTGATTGTACAAGAGTGTGTCAACATGCAGACTGGCCAGCACTTTAAGATGGAAATGTCACAGCCCCTCACCAAAATAGATTGTCCTATGTAATTCTGCCTTTTAGGGGATTTTGAACTGCAAGCCATGAGAAATAAAATCATTTAATTATGAAAACATAAGCCTAGGGCCATAGAAAGAAACAAAGACAGAACAAGAAAGCTGAGATATACCAATGGTGGAGCTTTGAAACACGTACCCCAAAACGGAGGCGGCTGAGGCCACAGCAGTAGAGCCCTACCACTTCTTCTGAGCTGCTTGAACGATTCTGTGCCCCAAAGAACATTTAAGAAACCTGGCCTTGTGGGCAAAATTTTCTTATTTTCTTGATTTCCTTATCTGAATCTCTGGCATCCAGAAAACACAATTAAGAGTTTTCAAAGCTTCTCATTACATCCATGTCTCTATATGCATAACTCTTACTCGTTCTTCTAAAACTAGTTCAAATGCCACTTCCTCTTGCAGGCCTGTCCTTCATTGCAAAAACAAAGTCAACGCTAGCTACCTAGCTAGTTCGATCAGCAAATGAATTTAGGAGAACAGTATTAGAACCTCTAAGAGGTGCAGATTATCTGGCTTGGAGGCAACACACAGGAAAATTGAATGCTTGAGGAAAAATAATATGATAGGAATATCAGGATGAGCAATGAAAAAAAAAAAGAAGGATCAGCTTGGACTAGGATTCTGTTCTTCAAAAATGTTACTTGAGTGGATAAACATTTGGGAGTGAGAAAATGGAGTTTCCTAGAGTAAATTCCTTCTCTCTCTACAAACATAAGACATGAGGCAGCACAGAAATGGACAATGTTAATGGTAGTGGGTAACATTTTTTACATATAAATCTCTTGTATATTACATAAATAAAATAGTTTAAAATTTCATCAAAATCTGTGGAAGTGAAAAGAAAGGTAGCATTTGGTATAATGAGTTGCATACCTGATTGACCTGTGATCTAATAATTCTGTAGTTAGAAAAAGCATAGCATAGCTGGTAGTGATACTATAGAATTCTGTCACACATACATAAATGCCAAATATAATAGAGTCTTGAAGGGTTTGACTGACTTGTTTACTATAGTGCAAGATCTACCTACAAAATACATTTCTTCTATGGGTTTCAAGACTATTTCCAGACATTATCATGTACATAGACTGGAAAGAGAAGCTTCAGTGAATTTTAGGACAGCACTGACTAGTTGATACATCAACTAAATTTATTCCAAGTTAGGCAGAGACCAAATTACTTTATCAATACAGTGAGAAAGTGGATTCAATAGAACTACCAGAATCTACAAGATTGTGTTTTGTGTTGTTCTGTTGGTGGTTTGTGAATGTTTCTTGCAGTTTAATTTTGAATGGACTGGAATAGCTATGACTAGATGTTATATGTGAATAAAATATTAGTATCAATTTCAATTCCATTGTTTATCCACCAAATATCTTGAGAAAAAGTCATCCAATAATATATTTAAAACAGCTTTTGCAGTGAAAAATTCTAATGGCTTTAGTAAAATTCAATAAGGATTTAAATGATATCAGGACAATGCTTAGGTCTTATTCTTGGTAGTTTCAAGTTAAAATGTAATCTTAGGGGGAGCAGATGTGGCTCAGGCAGTTGGACCTCCAACTTCCATATCGGAAGTCCCAGGTTCTGTTCCCATCGCCTCCTAAAGAAGACAAAAAACAGCAAGCAGACATCAAGCAAAAATAATGAGCAGACAATGAGCCAAAACAAAACAAAGCAAAAAAACTAACAGGGAGCAGATGTGGCTCAAGACATTGGGTGCCCACCTCCTACATGAGGAGTCCAGGGTTCAGTTCCCAATGCCTCCTAAAAGAAAAAACAAAACAGACAACAAGCAGAAAATGAGCAAACAAACAAAAGAAATGAGCCAACAAGCAGACAATAAGCAAAAACAACAAGCAAACAGACAAGGGAGTCATCTGGGGGAGGACTAAAAGAAATTGAAATAATGTAATCTTAGTATCATTCCAAATCCATATATTTTAATATATTTTAAATGTTTTAATTATTATACTTATTTTTGCTCAAATTTTTACATATATGGCCAGTGGTGTCTCATTCACATTGTTTCTTGAATCCTTTCCAATAATGTTAATATTAATTATAGCAGCCCTGCCTACTGAAATGGCAAGATTTTTCAGGTTTACCCTCATCTCTGCATAGGTTATTGTTTATAGGCACTGTCAGTGAACAGAGCCAGGGCATATGTATTTTTTAATGTATTTTTTTATTTTTTTATTTTTTTTAAAGATTATTTTATTTATTTCTCTCCCCTTCCCCCGTGTTGTCTGCTCTCCGTGTCCATTCTCTGTGTGTTCTTCCGTGTCTGCTTGCATTGTCAGGGGACACTGGGAAACTGTGTCTCTTTTTTGTTGTATCATCTTGAGTCAGCTCTCCATGTGTGTGGCACCACTCCTGGGCAGGCTGCACTTTTTTTACATGGGTGAGCTCTCCTTGCAGGGCACACTCCTTGCAAGTGGGGGTCCTCTACATGGGGGCACCGCTGCATGGCATGGCACTCCTTGTGTGCATCAGCACTGCATGTGGGCCAGCTCCACACGGATCAGGAGGCCCTGGATATCGAATCCTGGACCCTCTATATGGTAGGCAGGTGCTTTATCAGTTGAGCCACATTTGCTTCCCTGTATTTTTTTTTAATTTTAATTTTTTTAAAGATACTTAGATTACATATATGTTATATAAAAAATATAGGAGATTCCCACACACCCTGCTCCCCACATCTCCCACACTTTCCCACATTACCAACATCCCTCATTAGTGTGGTACATTCATTGCAATTGATGAACACATTTTGGAGCATTGCCACTAAACATGGATTACAGTTTACATTGTAGTTTACACTCTCTCTCACACAATTTTCTGTTATGACAAGACATATAATGGTCTGTATCTGTCATTGCAATGTCATTCAGGACAATTCCCAAGCCCCCAAAATGCCCCCATATTATACCTGTTTTTCCCTGCCACTGGCTCCAGATCGACGATAAAATCTCTTCCATTGCTAGAATCACAATGAGTCTATAGTAGTATACCATTAAGTCTACTTTCGTCCATAGTTCATTCCCCAATCTTGAGGATTCTGGGATGGTGGCATCCTCTCCACCTCTAGCTAAGAGGGGGCTGGTATCCCATAGGGCCGATGGGTGGGTCTCTCTTGCTTGTAGTTGTAGACTTTCTCGGTCCCTTGGTATGGTGGTTGCCCATCATCACCTCCTTGTTAGTGGTCCTGGGTGAGACCAAAGAACTGGAGAGTAGGTGCTGAACTCCATTGAGATTCAGGGCACAGCTGGCATATGGACAACCTAAAGATTTAAGTCTCTTGGATGTACACTTACCAACTCTAGTACTAATTATAGGCTCAAATAGAAGGACAGAAGAGTCATGTGTAGGGAAACCACTGAGTCCAAATCCGTCACACTGGGAAGCATAAATTCCAAAGTAGGATCCACTGCCAAGACACTAACTCCCAAGCTATCTGCCCTGACTATAGGGACTGGATGTCTGCAGAGCCCTCAGGAGCCCTGCTATTTGAGGTAGTATCTACTTTGGCAACCAAAGAGATTCTGCTGAGATGTGCATAAGCATAACCTCTGGAATGACCTCCTGACTCACTTTGAATTCTCTTAGCCATAAAAACTCATTTGTCTTTACCTTTTCCCCCTTTTGATCAACGTCTTTTTCCAGTTGTGTTCCTAGTTGGTGCTTGGTATTATAGTAATCCCTCAGTGGCAGGGAGTCTCATCCCCAGGAGTCATGTCACACGCTGGGGAGGTCGGTAATATATTTATATGCTGAGTTCAGCTTAGAGAGAGTCCATATTTGACCAACAAGAAGGCTCTCAGGAGGCAACTCTTAGGCACCCATTAATAGTAGGCTAAATTTCTATTTCAAGAGTAAAAATTCATAAGCACAGTCATCAATATCAAGGGCCTGTTGATGGACCATCTTCCTTCACTAGTTATTGCCCCTGTACTCAGGGCATTTTTGCTGTTCCATTAGAGAAAGTGGCACAGTTCTCCAGGATGGGAATTGGTTATCCTTTCAGTTATGGTATGGATCTCCAGCCACCATGACAGTGCTCTGTGAATACTTGAACACATTTATATGTCCTATGCATACTCAGGTGAGCTGCCTCCCACGTATCCCCCATCACTGACACCCCCCACCAATGATCCTCCCCTTCCACAGTTGGAACCCTTCTGTGATCCAAAACCTCTTCAAAAATGAAACCAATAAAATAGTCAAATACAATTAATAAGAAAATGAAATAATAATGATGATTTTTAAAATAGATAAAATACAAAAAAAATTTTTTTAAAGGTAAAAAAAATTGGGTTAATAGAAAATAATGAAAAAATATTTTAAAAGATTTTCTGACATTTTGCCTTTCATCACTGTAAGATTTTTGTCTTGTATGTACCATTATATTTTCTTCCATTTATTGCCCCAGTGTCTTACTTTTTTCAGTTTGTCTTCAAAGAAGTTTTTGTTTACAGAAAAGTCATGTACCAAATACAGGGGACTCCCATATACCCAACATTCTCCCCCTTTTCCCCCTTCCCCTATTAATAACATTGTATATGTGGATGGTACATTTGTTACAACTGATGTGCAAATATTGAAACATAGTTACTAACCACTATCAATGGTTTATATTCTGGGCCACATACTTTTATAAATTTTGATAAAATTTAACATGGTCTGTATCCATCATAGCAAGTTCATTTAGAACACTTTCATCGCCCCCAAAATGCCCCCTGTTCCATCTATTCTACTCCCCATCCCCCTAGCTCAGGGCACACAGCAAACACCAGGTTTCACTCCTTGAAGGACAAGATTCATAGTTACTTGCAACAGCACTGAGGGCTTGACACCCAGGTCTGTCCTACCCTATTAGGCACCACCCATGCTCTCAAGACACTCCTGCCCCTCTATCTGAGAACATAGTGGGCTCCCCAGGATGGGAGTCCAACAAACTTCCTGCTCATTATGTGGGTCTCCACCACTGATGTAACACACTATGACAAGATAAACACTCACACACTCCCTAAAACCTTGTCCCAGGTGTGCTCTATCCCGAATGACCCCCACATCCAACACTCTAAAAGAGTAATCCTCACTTGCCTGATTGCCAAAAGAGTATTCTCAACATTGTGGCTTCAGCCACATACCTGCCAATCCCAGTGTTCACCTGCTCCCTTCCCCAACCCTCCCCCCACTTCCATGGACAGTCCAACCCCCCCCCCCACACCCTACCTCCCCGACCAACCAGCACTGACCAACCCAATAGTATCAAGGCATCACTGCCATGCCCCTCCACTACACAACTATGCACTTCCACCTTATCATAGATTTCGCCCATATGGGTGTTGGCTCACAACCTTTTTCTCCCTTTCTATTTCCTGTAAACCCATCTTCCAGAGTCCAGTTCTGTGTCTGCTCAATTTGCTTATTTCATATTAGTGAGATCATGTAATATTTGTCCTTCAGTGCCTGGCTTACTTCACTCAACATAAGATCCTCAAGACTCATCCATGTTATCCAGTGTGTTAATACTGCATTCCTTCTTACAGCTGAGTAATATTCCATTGTATGTATATATTTCTATTTTTAAAAGCCAAGAACACCTGAGTTTTTATAATTCCAATGCAAATAAATTTAAGACTATTACAGACTATTTACATACTCCCAGTCATTGATCTTTCATCTGCATCTTCTCTCACTCATTTGCTTTATCACACAATATAATTGTATGGTCCCCAAGGAAGATGTTAAGGAACCAACTTTTTATTATAGTAAATAAAGGGGAAAGTCAAGCCTTCTTATATAAATCCCACCTATGAGTAACAAAACAGGTGGTAAGGGAGAGTTTCTCTTTACAGAAACATTCCAGCTAATAAATGAAGAGGGAATGGTAGAAATAGAATATCACCATTTTTAATATGGCTGTGGACATCAGAGAGAGAGAAAGAGAGCAAGATGATAAACCTGCTCATGGAAGTACACAAAATCGTCTATGCCAAAATGTCTAGCTTGAATCTGACCACACCTGTAGATCTGCAGTCCAATTTTAGAAACATAGACAATAAAGGATCATAGTAAATTTTACCATAAAACTCAGTCTTCAAATTCAAGACTGTGGGAAACTCCATAGGGTAAATTGTTAGTTTCTTCCATAAATAAGTTGCATGGAAAAAGACATATGAGAAGGAATTTGTAGATTAAAATGACTTAAGAATTGTAAACTATTCACAACACTTTGAACCTTATTTGGATCTTGATAAAAACATTTTTAAAATGATACAAGTGGAGATATCAGAATACTTACCACATATTTCATAATACTGTGGAGTTGTTATTAATTCTTTAGCTTGAGTAAAACTATTGTTAAGACACAGAACCTAAAAACAGTTCTTTAATTTAAAAAAATTTTCTCTGGTTGTTAGTGACACTGTAAACTGCTCTGAAATACTTCCCTTCATATCCTATTTATCTGAATATTGTTTAATTAACACAATATTTATAAGCATAAGTATATAAGGACATGTGTTAGTATTAGTTTGAGGTGGGCACTTCATTTTTCGTAAGATTAATGTACTGCTGATAAAACAAATAAGGAGGTAAAAATGGTAGAAATGCACTCTTAAAAAGCATACTTTTATCTGCTAGTAAGTACATTCATTCCTTTTTTAAACATGTTTTACTTTTCCAAATATTCTTTTTATACCTGACATTCCATGTTTCATAATTTTCTAAGATTAATACATGTCTTATTTTAGATCTCTGCTGCCATGCCTATTAAAACTGTATATTCTCATCCTTTGAAAATATGTATCAATATTGTAGGAGGATGGAGTTAATCTGCTTCCGTTTTCTCATAAATATCTAAATGGTTTGATGCCTAACTATAAAGTGTCATAGATTTGTCAACATTATAATACTTCTTGAGAGGTCAAATGTATAAGGAGACCTGTTTGCCTGTGTTTGAAGGAACTCATATTCTCTTCGTCCTCTCCTGGCTCTCTGGGACATTGTACAAGGCTATGGAACTGCCCTGCCCCGCATTTCCCTAATGTCAGATCCCAGTGATGCCCAGTCCAAGCAATGACTCAGTAATCTGAATTCTTGATTAGATATTTAGTCTTCATATCTTAAAGGAAGATGCTTTCTTGTTATGTTTATTAAAAACAAAAGTTAGGATGTGTCACTGTGTTCCAATAAAATTTTATTTACAACAGTTGGTGGGACAGATTTGGCCCACAGGTGATAGCTAGCCAACCACTGTTCTAGGAAATGCAAACTAATATACAGTACATTGAAACAGATCAGTGATTTTTCAGGGGGGGGGGGGGCAGGAGTGAAAGATTACCAAAGAGCATGGGGACACTTTTGGGGACGATAGATCTATTCATTATCCTGACTGTGGTAATGATTTCACAGGTGTTTACCTGTAACAAATTCCATTAAATTGAGTTAAGTATTAACAATTTATTGTATATCACTTCTACCTTAATAAAGCTATTAAGACTTGATTAATCACTTTACCTCATTAACAGAATACAGTGGAACAATCATATTTCCATATCAATAGATGCATGAAAGGCATTTGATCAAATTCAACACCTGTATCATATCTAGCAAAATACTTCACACATACATCTATTCGATAAAAGTACTTATTTTTCTGGTTGGTAGTGGCCTAATGGAAAGGAATAGTGGAAATAACACTGGCTTTTGAATCAGATAGACTATTGTTAATAGGTTATTATTAATAATAATAACCTATTTTTCTGGTATTATAACCTGTGGAGTAGCCTATGTAAAGTGTATTATATAGTCCTGACTTTCAGTGGGTAGCCATTATTATTATTGTGGTTTTCTAAATTTAACATTTTAACATCCACACCGATCCTGGCATGCTGTACTCAGTAGTTTCATCAATAACTAATGAGTTGGTTACATTTTAAAACTATTATGTCAACTTTCAACCATACACTAGAGAGAAGAGGACAGATTCCACAGTTATCAATTTCCATTCTTTATCACCTACCCCCTGTTTTGGGGGAATCTGGAGTATTCCAGACATCATAGGATTTTACCTGTAGATACATATGGATGTCTGGGGTGGATTTTTTTAATTAACGATTTTAAGTGTTAGAACCAATACAAGGATAGAGAATTGTGGTGACCATGGAAGTGCATGGCTTGGATCTCCCATCGCAGATCTGCATTGAGCTCCCCACTGGCAGACAGTCTCCAGCTGCTGCTCCTTCGACTCCACCATAGTGTTTATGCCAAAATCACACTTTATCCAAGCTGCTGCCCACCAATAACGGGGCACAGTGGGGATACTAGAGCTTGTCCTTGTCTGCCCTTTGTGGACTCTCCTAAGGAGCAATCTTTGCTTTAGCCTCCCCATCGGACTGGCCTCATCTTGTATATATCCTCTCTCAGTCCTAGAACTGGCTATTTCTCCAAGAATTTCTGTACTCTTCAAAAATGTCAAAGTCATCAAAAACAAGGAAAGTCTGAGAAACTCTCAGCCACAGGCTCCTTAAGGAGACATAATGACTAAATATGATGTGGTATCCTGGATAGGATCCTGGAACAGAAAATGGACACTAGGTAAAAACCAAGGAAATTTGAATAAAGCCTGGACTTGAGTTAATAATAATGTATCAATATTGATCCACCAACTGTGACAAATGCACCATAGCAATATAAGATGTTAATAATAAGGGAGACTGGGTGTGGTGTATTTAGGAACTCTCTATACTATTCTCACAAATTTTCTGTAAATCTATAACAGTTTTAATATAGAAACAGTATTTTAAAAAATGTTAAATGTATAAAACAAAATGTCATCTGGATTATTACTCCAACAGCTAATATTTATTTAGTACTTTCCAGGCTACAAAGCACTTTCTATTGCATTAACTCATTGAATGAAAAATCCATTACCTGCCAGGATTTTATGATGAGATCATGTTATGAAGCCTGTCTAAAAAGGACATTAATAAAACATGTTAACTGTCATTATTTCAATAAAATTATGTGCTGTTGAGAAAAAATTTTTTTACCAAGGGCCTGAATTTACCAGTACAGCTTTTAATTTCTGGCAAATTTCACATCTTTGCTCTGTGTGTCAAACCTGTTCAGAGCATGTTGAGTTTCTATTTTGCAGATCTCCAGCGACTTTAACAGCAGTTGTGAATACTTAATGAAATTCATCATGCATTTGCAACAAATTGCTCACCTCTCCCAACCCCAGAGAGAGATGTGAAAGTAAAAGAAAAGGAGCAAGCAATGAATTGTCTCCCTCCTCACCAGAGCAGGGGCAGGTAATTGACAGCCCAGGTGCCTGAGAGACCCCAGGGCATGCTGCTCTCCCGGAGCCCCTCCTCTCCATCTGCGTCTTTTTGTTCATACTTCTGGCCATTCTCCCTCTCCCTGCCAGTGGCTTCTCCCCTCCTTCCCCTTCTTGTGCTCAGGTGTCACTTCCCCCTCTCCACTCCATTGCTTGTGGCCCGTTAGGAAGACTCCCAGACACCCCAAATCTTCCTGATGTGGTGCTCACAAAAAATAGGTGCTAGCTCTAGATTAGAGTATTAAAGTACTCTTTTCTTATCCCATAAATGCCCTAAGCACTTACGCATTTCACCAGACATCTCCTGTTCTTATTTCATTTTCCTTTGGGTAAATAAGCAGCAGGCAGGAGCCTCCTGCAGTTTGGGTGGTGATGCCTTCCCACCCAAAATGCACTAAGCAGTTTGCAGGGCCTGGGAGGCAAGTAAGATTATGTGTCTTGACTACAACTCACCAAAAACCTACAGGATGTGACTGAAAAGAAAACCATCACACAAACTCCACATACCCTTGACCTCAAGACAATGAGAGGATCTGAGGTGCCAAGGTTAACTGAAGACTCCGCCATTTACCAGCCATACTAACTTACATGCCCACAGTCTCAGTTTCCTTTGAATATTCCTAGCAGCACTGTAAGTGGTTGTGTAATTTAAAAGCAATAATGTGTTTAGAGCACCTGGCAAGCATTCAGAGAATATTAGCAGAGGGAGGGGGGTTCTATCTGGAATGACAGTAGCATATGCTACTTTTACTTTTGCTTCCAGGGTCCATATTGTATAAAAATAACAAAAATTCATCTTGATCTCAGGATAGTGCATGTCAGAGTTTTTTTTTCTTCTTCTGGTGTGCTTTTCAAATATATATAGAGAGAGAATTATTTTTTTTAATTTTTAAACACAGAATTAATAATCAGAGTCATAAACATATAACATGTCTGTTTATATCTCAAACATATATCTGGCACCTATTTTTGGAAATGCAAATTAACGAAAAATTCATGTGACTTAGAAGTTGCAAATACCAGTGTTCAGACAGTTCTTTGAAAGCAAATAATTTGTCTTTTCATCTTTTTAGATCACTTGCCAATATTCCTAACATATAAGTTTTCTAAATATTTTGAATGAATGAATGGTAAAAAAAATACATTAAAAAATCTGTGTGATATTTAGAAAGTAAATCTGATGAACGAAACTAGTACATAAATGGAATAATACTAAATTGTATGTTTCCTATATGGAAAAAAGGATATACTTACCCAGATCAAAGAAATTCTTTGGATACCTCTATACTTGGTGCCATTGTATAGCCACCCACTATCATCACCACCACCAAGAAAAAAATTAGAGAGGAACATTGCCACATCTCAGAGCATTTTATGTGAACTCTGGTTCAAGTTGTGCTGTCAACTGAGCACATACAACTCAGCGGTGTGCAAGAACTAAAATCAAAATTGCTGTACCTCTTCTCTTTCCTCAAAGAATTATGAATTTGGAGCAAAAGTATTAATGCCAAGATTAGGAAGGATTTTTACAAAAATATTAAATTAGAAAAGGGAATACAGAATTTAAGACAACAGATTAGCTTCCTTTCTCTTGTTCCACAAATTAGATATTAATCTAATATTTTCGATGTTTAACTTCAAAGGAGTAAGGAAATATTTTCATAGCACTAAGAGGCGAGGAGTATTTTCCTTGGCTTCACAGTGGCACCTCATGGAGCAAGAGAATGTATGTTATATCTTCAAATTATACTTTTTCTCAGACTGCATAGAAAAAAAAACTTTTTTCTTAAATATAACTGGCATAATGGTAAATTTTGAGCATAATTTTTCTAGTCATTTGTTTTGATATTGGGGGATATATACTCAGACTATGATTTGTGCTTGTGTTAAGTAAAACATAAGTTGCGTCCCCTTCCCCTTATTTCTTTCAAACATACAAGCAGATGTTAGAGGACACTCCTAACCGGAAAACTCTCTGGCCTCCTCAGCAGAGGTGATCTTGATGCTATGCCCAATTCCTAATATAGAGATAATTCATTAAGGCAGAATGTGTCACCCTTCTGGGAGCAATCAAATTTCACTGCGTTCACCAAACGACAAGTCACATAAGTGTGATATCTATGGGTCAGCACACAGGTACAGCTCCCAGAATATACCAAACTGGACATGTGAAGAAATCAATTGGTCCATGCAGAAACCTCAAGAAAACAGAGCACAATAAAAGTTCTTGTAAAGCAGAGTTCCAAATGCAATGGGGATGTGGCTTTTTGACCTGCTACCAACAAAGATTGAAAGGTGATTCATTTTCCCTACATTTTTATGTAAATTTAATTTTCATGAAATCATTGAGTTGCTAACCCTGGAGACTGGTGAGCACTCTATTAATCTACAAAATGAGTCTTAATGGGGAACTCTTCAAACAAGTACTTTTTCATTCCTTTAATACCTCTCTCTCTCCATTCAAATACAAAACCATGCCCTTCTTGAACTATATTTACCACTTAGAAAATGAAGATAAATGTGAACGTTTTTCACTTGTTCTCTTCCCCCAGCGGAATGAGTGAATAATCATTGAAAGCCAGATAATTACTCCCTGAAGATGTCATGAAAACAGTAGCAAATCTAAAAGTTTCTAATTCTTTGTTAAGAAGAATAAAATAAGAACAAAGAAACTACCTGAAAAACATGGAATTGGCAGAAAGCAAAGCATCAAAGTTGACTGAAAGATTTATAATGTAAGAACACCTTGAGCTTGGCTTGGTTATTTTTCACTCTTGGAATATAAAATTGGATGTTACATTTTTTTAAATCTTTCTCAAATTTTCAAAATGTCATAGAAGAAGACAGTAATTGCTTTTCATTCTCATTAAAGTTTCTTTAATTCACTTATGGATTCATGAATGAAATTGATTTCTGTTATCAGTTATAGTAGACCAACTCTCCCACTAAGAACAACTAATATCTAGATATATATTTAAAAGTCTGTTTGAAGGCTTCAGAGAAGCACCAAATCAGTAAGGACTTAAAGGTCAAGAACACATGGACAAAGAACAGATAACTGAGTGGTATTTAGAAGTTCCTTTAAACATAAGGCATTTTCTAATTCCCAACAATGGCCAGGAGGCTGAAAAAACATAAGCAAACATAGTGGCTACAAATCTTAGTTTGAGTTTCCCTAGAAGCAGACCCTAAAATAAAGAGTTGAACATTGTTCATTTAGGAAACACAAGGAACATGAAGAGGGAAGTGGGGAATGACTTTACGGAGGGGAGATAGAGCAATTTAGGGCTACACTATTAAGCAAGATCTACAGAAAACAGCTGAAGCTTAATGGTGGCATAACTCTGGGAAATGGTAAACCTGGGATATATCCCACCCAATAGTTAAGGGGGCCTGAGCATTTATACAACCTCTTCTATCAGGTCTTGTAGAGGGATATTCCTGAGGGTGTTAATTCCTCAGCAGTTCTAATTTGCCTTGGATACAGGCAGAGTCGTCTTACAGAATAAGTCATCAGGGATGAAGACAGACACTGGCAGCTGCAAGTTTTCTAGAAAACACTGGTAAGTATTGGGGTATAAGAGAGAGTGCTGACAGTGTCTGCTACAGTTCAATCCTTGTAATGTTCAGAGCAACTCACACCTCACATTAAGTTTACTCAATTCTGTTACCAGTTTTGAAGGTCACATTTTTTTTTAATGAACGTGCAACAGGAGGTATAGTGGAGCAAGGGATATGCCTCATTGCAGTTCATCCAAAAGTTGCAACTGACAATCACCATTTCTTCTACCATTTAATCAAGATTCCCCTCATAATTGGCAAGTTTCTCTGATGATCTGGGGTAATCTATCTTTTTATCCTTGAGAATTCTGAACTCCCGGTTATCATATTCTTGTCAAGCCAACTTTTCTGCCATTATCCATTTATGGTTAATTATCAGATGTAGAAAGATTAAGTGACTCTCTTTGCTGCTTTAGCAGCTGCCATATAACCTCATGAAAATAATGATCAAGTTCCACTGTGGTGCAGTAATTTTCCAAAATGCCTTCTGTACCTCTGCATGAGAGGCCAGAATTATTAGGGGGCAGTATAGAGTCAGCTTTTGTGGAAAACGTTCTGTGTAGCCTGTAGAGGCATCTCTCTCCTGGGAACTGAAGGACATTCCCTATGATTCTCAAGTGAGTCATAGGGAATGATGGTGAAACTGACCATTTGTACTCCCACTCTTGGTCCTTGGATACCTAGGGATCTTCATGTTACTTTCAATGGTTCTGGAGAGTCACCATTATTTTCAAAATAATACTCAAGTTTTATTTGCTTTTACATTGTGTTGACAAGTGCATGATGCAATAGTGATTGGTTAAACTTATGGTAGTCCCCCATTATCAGGGCCTGGCTGGTATTTTCAGGAGCCAGCCTGGTTAATTGAAAGGAGATACGAGAGGGACTGCCATTCCTGCATCCTTTAAGTCTATAGGATGGCAATTGACCCTATCATTTCTCTCAGGAGGCATTGTGGCTTCTCATTTACTATCTTGACTGGGGAGCAATTCCAGGGGCTTCCATTTGTTGGCTCTTAACTTTTTGGTTTGTACCCCATAAGTTAGGGGGCCAATGTGAGTATTCTATCAAACGATAAGTATACTTATCTTGATTATGTAATGAGGGACCACACTGATGGAACTACTGGATTCAGTGCCCAATAGATTTGAGACAGGACTCCCTTTTTCACGAGATGGTCATATTCCCATCACTAGCAAGAGGATGACTAGGGCCTTTTCTAGCCTCCTATGATTTAGAGTATCTTAGACCCTGAACTAGGGATTTCAACATGGTGGTTTATTTGGGATGTGAAAGGAACACTAAGAAGGAGGAAGCAATTCTGGGACAGAAAGGCAGGGAAGGCAGATAATAAAATATTTATTATTAATCTAGACAATCCTTTGGAGAAAACTTAGGGTAAAAAAAAAAGTGTGTAAAACAAATGCTTCAAAATTATTTCACTTGAGGATTGGGGAGCTGTTATATTTATACATCTACAGCTGCCACACGTCAATTAGTGATTGCTCTGAGGGCTTTATAATTCCTAAAAATTTTTAGCACCACCATATGAACAGGTAGAGCAGTCTTTCAGAAAAAAAACCAAAACATCAGACACACATGCGCAATCCAGCACAGGAATGCAGTAAGGTCTAACAATTACAGGTAAAGCCTTCACAGCATCAGCTGTCTCAGCTACAGACCCTAAGAAGACTAAAAGATCTTTCCACATTTTCAGGGAACCAGAAAATTCAACATCTACCAAGGTATAAATCCTAAATCAGCTAGAGGAAAAAGACACATTACTCTCAAAAAACAACAAGGCTGATGGTTAAAGCTTGAAAAGAAAGGATGGAAGCCAAAAAGTAATGGAATGGCATCATCAAAGTGCTAAAAGAAAATCATTTCAAACTAGATATCTATACCTAGATGAAAATATACTTCAAAACTGAAGTGAAATGAAGGGAGTTCCAGATAAACAAAACCGAGAGAAAATTGCAACCAGCAGGCAAAATTTTTGAAGTACCAGAAGTATTCTGTGTTCAAAATATTAGGTATAATCTAAAATGTAGAAGTAAATCAACTTACTGTAAATGAACTGGGCACCACCTAAAAGAAAGTTTATCAGACTAATTAAAATAAAACAAAGGCCAATAAAAAGATAGCCTTTAAATACAAGGATAGAGAAGTTTTCAAAGTAAAAGAATGGAAAAATATATATATAATAAAACTTTTTCCCAAACTATACATAGGTCTATATTAAAAGAAGAAAATATAGACTTCAAGGCAAGAAGATCATTAGAGAAAAATAAGATACTTCATTGTGATTAATAATACTTTCATCAGGAAGATTTAGGTACCTCATAAAACAGTATATAAAATCCACAAGCAAAGTAGGGATTTTAACACATTGTCTTCAATAACTAATAAAACAAAAGGTCAATATCAGTAAGGATAGAAAAGTGTTCAAAAGCAAACAATTTTTTTAATACTGTCTACACGTACAACCCTGTTTTCACCAACGGGAGGATACACACATTTCTTCCAAAGCCATTTAGAGTATTTCAAAATTATTAATACACTATGCCTCAAAGCAAGCCTCAAGAAATACCCAAGGACTGAAATAATTTCATGTATATTCTCTGAATAACAAAAATATAACTAGAAAATTCCCCTGTGTTTCAGTCAAAGTTAGTGTTGCAATGAAAATTTAAAATAGGTTGAATGGAAAGGTAATAAAATAAATCACATAGAATCTTCTGGGAAACATTTAAAGATATGCTAGGCAGGAAATTTATAGCCTTGAAGGCACATTTCAGAAAAAGAATAAATGCTTATAATCCACAATTTAAGCATCCATTTCAGTAAGTTACTCAGTGAAAGTAAAAGTAAGGGAATAATAACTATAAGATCAGCAATTATGGAAATACAAAAGTAGGACAAATTAGAGAAAAATGTAAAAGCCAAGAAGTTTGAAAAGACTAGTAAAATTGTAAACTCTATGGGAAGACTGGAGAAAAAGAGAGAAAGATAGAAGAAAAAAGAAGATAGAAGATATATATATAGAGAGAGAGAATCTAAACAAACAATAAAACAATGTCAAGAATAAAAAATGTAAAAAATGTAAGAAGAAATGAACAACTTTATGTCAATAATTACGTAAATTTAAAATGAATAGTTTGGTAGTGAAACACAACTAAAGCCAACACCAGAAAAGACCATCTGAATATGTCTATACCTGTTAAAAATTGCAGTTCTAATGAAAATCTTCAAATAGAGAAAACTCCAGGCCCAGATGGCTTCTTAATTGAATTCTTCCAAATACTTAAGAAATAATTAACATCCATCTTATAAAAACTCTTCCAGAGAATAGAAAAAGAGAGAAAACTTCATCTGACAGAAATGGTAAAAGAAAAGAAACTTACAAGGTCTATTTCACTGATGAACATAGATGTAATAAATCCTATATAAAATATTACCAAAAGAATCCCAAAATTTATCCAAGTTTGGTTGATTCCAAGAATGTAGCATTGGTTTTAATATCTGAAAATAAATATGTGATATTCATCAAATTAACAGAATAAAATACATGATCATCTTTATAGATGCTTTCATAAAAAAATCTCTTATAATCCTAAGGGAAGAACTCCTGAAACTATTTAGAAATACCTTACATCAAAACATTGTATTTAATAGTGAAATAGTGAAAGATTTCTCCATGAAATTAGGGGGGGTAGTAGACTAAAATGTCCATTATCACCATTTCTGTTCAGCTTTTCCTCAGAGTCCTATCAGAGAAATAAGTCAAAAAAGGAAAAAAGAGAGAGAGAGAAAATTAAAATTATAATAATAGCAAAGTAAGAACTTAGACTTTCTTTAAAGAAAATGTATGTTCATAAAACAAAAAATAATCTGATAATTTTCAGACAATAAATGATTTTAGCAATTTTGCTGGTTAAAATTTCAACAACGAATATTAGAAAAATATTTTAACAATACAATTTACAGTAGCATAAAAAGCACGAACTATCTAGGCATAACTCTAATGAAGAAATTGTTCAAAATTATCAAAAGATACTAAAGGACACCTAAGGCAAGGAAGGATTATGGTTTGCTCATGGATAGGAGAACTTAATATCGTAAATATATCTTTTTTCTAAATTTGATACAGATAGTCCATGCACTCTCAAATATATTCCAGCAGGTTTGTTTTTTGTTGTTGTTGTTGTTTTGTTTTTGTTGTTGTTGTCTTTTTTTTTAATGTTACATTCAAAAAATATGAGGTTCCCTTATAGCCTTTACCCCACCCCCACCCCCCTCCTCCCACATCAACAACCTCTTTCATCATTGTGGCACATTCATTGCATTTGGTGAATACATTTTGGCACTGCTGCACCACATGGTAGTGGTTTACATTGTAGTTTACACTCTCCCCCAGTCCACCCAGTGGGCCATGGCTTTTTTAAACCAAGTTTTCTTCCAAAGTTTATATGAAAATGCAAGTGACCAAGAAGAGCCAAGACAACTTCAAAAGCCCAAGTTGAGGACCTACATAGCCAGATATCAAGATTTATTTTAGAGTACATAAGAGATTGTTGTGTTGAGGCAAGCAAATAGATATAGATGAATGGAATGAAATAGTCAAGATTCAGAATTACACACGCAGTAACTTGTTTAATGGCAAATGTATCACTGCGGAACAGTTGTGGGGAGGAAAAACAAAATGAGAGACACAACAGAACAGGGAACAGAGGTGGTTCAAGCTATTAGGCACCTCCCTCCCACATCAGAGGTCCTAGGTTTGGCCCCCAGTGCCTCCTAAAAGAAACAAGGAAGACGACAGACACAGCAAGTGAAAAACAACAAGGGGGTGGGGAGAAATAAATAAGTAAAAACAAATCTTAAAAAAAAGAATCAAGGGAATAAAAATATAAAGGGTCTGTATAAAACTTTTAAAATTTAACATAAGAGAATATGTTCATGCCATTGAAATAGGCAGCGTTTTCTTAAAGAGTAAAAACAAATATAATTAATAAAAGGCTCATATTCAGAATATATGAACCACTTATATCAATCAATAACTAAAAAACAAACAACCAGTGGATAATTGGCCAAGAAACTTTCACAACCTTTTCTAAAAAGAGGGTAACTCAAGGTCAATAAACACATGAGAAGGTTCTCAACCTGATTAATCATCAGAAAAATGTAAATGAAATCCACAATGATTAACAAGTACATATATATTAGTGGGTATGAAATTTAAAAGACTGAGAAAACCAAGCACTAACAAGGATGAGGAGAACACTTCCACTTCGGAAACTGTCACCATCTACTAAAAACAGACATATACACACTATATGGTCCAAAATACAGACCCAATAAAAATGCATCCATACGTTGACTGGAAAGTTTGTATTAATATGCTCTAAACAGAATTATTTTAATAATCACAAGCTAAAAACAATGCAAATGTCTATCAAGATTAAGTGGAATTCTACACAACACTAAAAAGCTAATGACTATTTCTAAAGCAACAGAATTGAACAGCACCCACATAATTTGAGTGAAAGAAACCAGATGCAAAATTGTATATACTGTTTGATATTATTCAGGAAAAACTAATCAATAGTGAAAGAAGTAGTTTTCTTTGGTGGGTATGGGTAGTGACATAGAAGGAACACAAGGAGGGCATTGTGAAAATTCCAGGTCTATACTAATAATAAATATATTTCTCTGTATGTACATTATAATTTCATGGAAAGTATTTTAAAATACAGATAAGAATAATGGGAAGTATAGTGTTAAAATTAAATCAAGCAGAATTAGCCACAAAGGAAAGCAGATGATAGAGTTAGAACTTTGTACTAGAAAGTATATTAAATTTCTTGACTAGTTTTTTAAATGATTTAAATAAAGTTTTGAAAACTGAAAGGTCAAATTATTATTATGAAATGAAATATTACATATTAAAGGTGTAATGCATAAATTGGAATATTAATTCAATATATCCACAGGGTATTCTGGATTAAATGAAAAAATCTCAATTATAGAATTTTACTATTAAAAATAGAAAGTTGTGTGCCTGATAGACTGCAGATTTGCATTAATGAACTTAGGCTACTTTGCCTTATCACCAACTGGAAGCACCACCAGCACCTCACGTCATTTTAACCCCAATTAAATTTCCCCCCAAGCAGTTTTTCCCTTTTTGTTCCTAGTTGCTATAATTGCAGCATAGTCTCACAATCATTTGCCTTTAAAACCTCAGTACTACCCTTGACATTGCCCTCTCTTGTCTATTGATCATTTTGCCTTATTAGCTTTCACATCTATCACAACCTTTACATTCCAGTGACCAATCCCTAATTCAAGCCCTCAATTACTCTCTTCTAGAATATTGCAAATAGTCTTTTCACTTCTAGTCTCTTAATGTCAGTCAATGATACAGGCTAATAGATTAGTCATTTTTAAGGATAGCATTAAACATGTCACTCTTTATTTCAAAAACCTTAATTAATTTTCTATTACCTAGAGAATGGACCCTGGCATCCTTAGTTTGACCTCTCAAACCCAGCATATCTAGCCCCAAATTAATTTCCAAACAAGCATACTATAATCCACTAATGCAGCTGTATCTACATGCACCTCACTTATCTACCTGATTCTTTGATTACACTATTTCTATTGTCAAGAATGACTTGTTTTCACATTTCTGCATTTCTAAACCCATGAAATATTTTTGCTATAGAATGAATCCAAGAAGACTGTAGAGTAAAAACTGATTTAAGTGGTTTTGGAAATTGATCAGAGTTTTAGAATCACCTGAAGAACTTTTAAAATTAATCATTATG
Source organism: Dasypus novemcinctus (assembly GCF_030445035.2). Taxonomy (NCBI): domain Eukaryota; kingdom Metazoa; phylum Chordata; class Mammalia; order Cingulata; family Dasypodidae; genus Dasypus; species Dasypus novemcinctus. Next base: position 13,268,040 of record NC_080690.1, read on the forward strand.
GGGGTCACATCTGAAGAGGTTCTAATAGAGCACACCATCTAGAGTTTTAAAATCCATGGATCTTAATGGAATGTCCCCTAGTGATTCTGTGGCCACCAGCTCCACACAATAAAACTGTTAAAAACAAAATGTGAAGAGAAAAATCTTGAAAGCAGTCAGGAAAAATACAAAAGATACTTTACATTCAGGAAACACTGACCTGAATTACCACTGACGTTTCATCAGAATGAATTGAAGGCAAATGAAACAATGGAACTATAGCTTTAAAGTGCTAAAACAGGCGGCGGTCTTGGCCCAGTGGTTAGGGCGTCCATCTACCACATGGGAGGTCTGTGGTTCAAACCCCGGGCCTCGTTGACCCGTGTGGAGCTGGCCCATGCGCAGTGCTGATGCGCTCAAGGAGTGCTGTGCCACCCAGGAGTGTCCCCCGCATAGGGGAGCCCCACGCACAAGGTGTGCGCCCCGTAAGGAGAGCCACCCAGCGCGAAAGAAAGTGCAGCCTGCCCAGGAATGGTGCCACCCACACAGAGAAATGACACAACAAGATGGTGCCGCCCATACGGAGAAATGACACAAGATGATGCAGCAAAAAGAAACACAGATTCCCGTGCCACTGACAACAACAGAAGCAGACAACGAAGATGCAGCAAATAGACACAGAGAACAGACAACCGGGGTGGGGGGGATGGGGAGAGAAATAAATAAATAAATAAATCTTTTTTAAAAAGTGCTAAAACAAAAATTTTTAAAAAGCAAGCAAACCAAATGACAGTAAGTTATCAGCTAAGAATCTATATCCTGAAAAAAAAGTGTTTTTTTTTTTCATGAATGAAGACAGACTTCTGCCTCCACCTGTGATGTAGAAATCTGGTAAGAGTCACTCCCACCCTGAAGAGAAGAAAAAGCAGGATCATCCTCCAAACCAGAGTGTCTCCTGAACTCATCATAGAGCGGCGATAACAGAACCCTTAACTACTCTGGTATCAAAGAAAAGACAGGTGCAGGATGCCAGCCCTGGCTTCACAGAGGCAGCAAGTAGAAGATTAGACCTTCATACAAGCACGTGAAAAGAATCTAGTAAATTTTTAACAAATTGAAGAAGGCCTGGTTTGAGCTACTGTAAGAGAATAGAAACCCTAGGGAGGACATTGTTTCTATGACAGGCTTTTCTCCATGGACTTCCCTGGTACAAAGGATGAAGAGTAGGGTTGGGGAGGAAAACTGAAGAAGCTCCCCTGGTGTGACCGGCCAGGACGAGGTTGGGAACCCCAGGAAAGGCATGGCATTCCACCTGGGCTCTTCTCTCCTAAGGAATGAAAGCTGTAAGCCACCATGAAAAAGGCAAACCCTATGCCTCAAAACCGAGCAGGAGACCCACTGAGGCTGAGGAAAGAAAAAAGGAAAGCCACCTTCTACCCTTGGCGAAGTGGCAGGAAACCATCACGGGCTCAGTCCATCAGATGTCTCTTAACACAGGAAGAATGTAAGGTCACTGAAAAACTTCACCCCTGAGAACCAGAGACAAAGGATCTGCCTAAAACTGAGAACCGACCAGACAAGAGAGCATCTTCCTCCTGCCGGCATGCCAAGCTTGCAAGCACCCAGTAACAACTCAAAGCAATCTAGCACCAAGAAGAGGCAAGAGCATGAAAAGAGACCTTCTCTGTGGCATGTAGAGAAGACCTAAAGCTGAAGATGAGAAGGAACCTTGAGAGGAAACTTCTGGAAAATGAATCATGCCCATACATGAATAATGAAGAATTTAGTGCATTAATCCATCAATTTCCTCTCCTACTCCCAGTTTTTGCTAGCATATTTTTTATATTATTAGAGTTTATAGAACCACACATAAAATTCTGATTATTACCAAGTATCAACCAGATACACATTTGGAAAAAGATCTTGACCAAGGGGGAAACATTAAATAAAAAAAGAGTTTTTATGGCTAAGAGATTTCAAAGTGAGTCCGAAGGTCATTCCAGAAGTTATGCTTCTGCAGGTCTCAGGCAGATTTCACTAATGCCACAGTAAGCAAAGCCTCAAACGAGAGGGCTCCCGAGGGCTCTAGGGAGGTCCAGACACCAGAGGCAAGCCACATGTCCTCATGAAATCAACAGCCCCTACTTGAGAATATATGTTAATCTATTTCCCCAATATAACAGTTATACCCATTTATAATTTTCCTGTTCATGATTCTTCTACTCCTTTTATTTGAACTTATAATTTTCAAAATACCCATTAAATTTATCTCTCAGAGACTTAGATCTTTGAATTGTTCATATGCCAGTTGAGCTCTGAATCCCAGTAGAGTTGCAACCAACTCCTACTTCCAGGTCTTCAGACTTGCCCTGGACAATGCACAAAATGATGATGATGGACAAGTCCCGTACCCCAGAACAAGGAGTACCCTACAACTGCAAGCAAAACAATTCCTTCCATCTGCCTCATAAAATCTTAGTTCCCTCTCAGCCTGAAGCAGAATGGCCATCACCCCAAATCCCTCAAAATGGAGGAATGAACAAACAAAAGGGGGCAGCATGCAATCGCGGACAAAAGTAGATTTATCGTTATTGTAGTTATTATCTTGTGTTAATGGAAGAACTTGTAACATTGACATAAAGATAGTGGTTGCCAGGGGTTCTGAAGTGAGGAGCAGAGATGAATAGGTGGAACATAGGCCATTTTTAGGGCAGTGAAATTGTTCCATATGATACTGCAATGATGGACACATGACATTATACATTTGTCAAAGCCTATAAAACAGTACAATGCAAAATGTAAAACATAATGTAAACTATCGACTTTGGTTAGAAGCAATGCTTCAATAATGGTTCATCAATTGTAACAAATGAACCACACTAATGTAAGATGTTTATAATAGGGGAAACTGTGCATGGGTATGTGTAGGGAGTTTGGGGGGGGAGGTATTTACAGGAGAATTCCCTATACTTTCAGTGTAATTTTAATGTAAATCTAAAATTTCTCTAAAAATAAATTTTGTTATTACAAAAAAAAGAACTACTGATAAATTTATAGAGCAATATAGTCTTTTTGGTATTAGTTTGGTAACACATATCAAGGGTGCTGAAAATATCAATTTTTCTTTTTTTCTTTCAGAAGTTAACATCATGGGCATACATTTTAAGAAAATAACCCAAATATGGAAAATATTATATGCTCAGAAATATTTAATAAAATACACTGCATCAAATTTTTATTATTTTTAAAAGAAGCTTTAGATTACATAAATGTTATATCAAAAATATAGGTGATTCCCATATACACCACCTCCTACTTGTCCCACACTTTCTTCCATTAACATCTTTCATTAGTGTAGTACATTTGTTACAACTGATGAACACATATTGAAGCATTGCTACTAATCATGGACTATAGTTTACATTATAGTTCACACTCTGTACTGCACAATTTTATGGGTTTTGACAAAACGTCTAATGGCCTATATTCATCATTACAAATTCATGCAGGCCAATTCCAATGTCCCCAAAATGCCTATTACTCCTATTCTTCCCTCTCCCTCCCCTCAGAACCTCTGGTAGCCATCACCTTTATATTAATGATGTAAGTTCTTCCATTGCTAGAATAACCATAAGTCTACTTTAGTCCATTGTTGCATTCCCCTTTTATGTTTGTTTGATCCTCAGTCTTGAGGATTTGGGATGGTGATGCCCATTCTGTTTCTGATTGAGAGGGGGCTTAGATCCCATGGGGTAGATGGATGGAACTGTCTTGCTTGCAATTGTAGCTACTCTGTTTTTTCAGATGGGTGTTGTCTATCATCTTCCTTTTGTTAGTTGTCCTAGGTGAGTCCAATGAACTGGAGAGAAGGTGCTGCAATTCTGCAACAGGACTCAATCAGCCTATGAACGAACAAAATATTTAAGTCTCTGGGACATATATTTAACAAATACAGTGCTAACTAGGTTCAAATAAAAGGGGCAGAAGAGCCATGTTTGGGGAAATTATAAATGAGTCTAACTCTGTTACACTGGGGAGCATATATTCCAAAATAAGGCCCACTGACAGGGTACCAAATTCCTGAGATTGTCTTTCCTGCCTAAGGTGTCTAGATGTCTCCAGAGCCCTCAGGAACCCTGCTGTTTGAGGCACTGTTTACCGTGGCAGTCAATGAGATCCTGCTGAGACATGCATAAGCATAACCTCTGAAATGACCTCCTGACTCACTTGGAAACCTCTTAGCCATAAAAACTCATTTGTATTTAATATGCCCCCTTTTGGTCAAGGTCTTTTTCTTTTTTTTTTTTTAAAGATTTATTTTTATTTATTTAATTCCCCTCCCCTCCCCCGGTTGTCTGTTTTCTGTGTCTTTTTGCTGCGTCTTGTTTCTTCGTCCGCTTCTGTTGTCGTCAGCTGCACGGGAAGTGTGGGCGGCGCCATTCCTGGGCAGGCTGCTCCCTCCTTTGCGCTGGGTGGCTCTCCTTATGGGTGCACTCCTTGCGCGTGGGGCTCCCCTACGCGAGGGACACCCCTGTGTAGCACGGCACTCCTTGCGCGCATCAGCGCTGCGCATGGGCCAGCTCCACACGGGTCAAGGAGGCCCGGGGCTTGAACCGCGGGCCTCCCATGTGGTAGACAGATGCCCTAACCACTGGGCCAAAGTCCGTTCCCTGGTCAAGGTCTTTTTCCAAATGCATCATTAGCTGATGCTTGGTAATAATCCTTCGTGCATCAAATTTTTAAAAAGTAAAATTATTTAGTTCTAGGATAATTCAGTTTTTATGGTATCTCTATTAATGGATATTATGTAGTCATTAGAAATTGTTACAAAGACTTCATATCTTTTGCTCTTTACAACAAAGCGAATGAAGATACAGTGCTGCTAAATTGTACAAAAACAAAGGACTAAACTTACTAAACATGTGTCCTAGAAAAGTTACCAATCTAAATCTCAGTTTTCATATTTATGAAATGAAATTTATAATACATATATCTCATAGTTTTTTTCAGTAGAACTAAATGAGAAAATAACTGAACAGCATATATGCACTAAGTGCTCAATAAGTAGAACTTTCATTATCATTACATAATATGCAAATGGAATTTTATGAATAACAGACATTCAGCTACAAATAACACTGGTGGGGAACATTCAAGGTAATAAATACAGATATGTTGGCTGCTGATTGCAAATTTTTCCTTCTCTATATTTTCTAATTCTTATATGAGTTATTACATTGTTTTCATAATTTAAATAGATGATATTGTAATCCACTCAGTCTGGAATTATTGTCCATATTTACAACTTTCCTTTGGAATCCTTTCAAATGGCTAATTCAGGAGGAATGAAAATTATTCTTACATTCAACCTATACTTGAACTTTAGTTGCACGTACAAGTGGTTTTCAATAAAATTCTCTTTTGCTGGATTAGTAAAAGCTTTCCAAGAAAAAGCTTTCCATTCAATGAACACATCCACACCAAACTTTATCTGGGAAAAACCATGCTCCAGTCACCCAGAAATTGATAGAAAGACTCCATCAGGCGCAGCTCTGCCCATGCCCCAACTGAGGAACTTAGCTCATTTTGGAACCAAAGATTTTTGGGCGACCAGACAAAGCAGCCTTGTCACATGTGTGATTGATGACATTGCCCTAGATCTGGGGAGTGTGACTTTATTCAAATATATCCCTGGACCGCTGACAATACCCAAACCTATCCCATTCCAAATGAGGAGCAATTTTCAGGTGAACTGAAGAAGAAAATCATATGTTTGCACTGAGGGAGGTAGCAAATTTATGAAAACAATATGTGTGAAATGACAGGTTTGTAGGATGATTCTGGTACATCTGCTATGTGAAGACTCACTGGGCAAGAACTGAGAGGACACTGTAAGAAGAGGAAATGAAAATTTCAATTCTTACCCTAAAAATCTGAAACTGTTGTAAATAGTTGAAAATTTGAAGTAGAGTTATGGGTAGGGGTCTGTGTGTGTGCGCATATAATGAGAAAAATACTTTGTTTTAATTTGAATTCAAAATTGCCACTAAGGAAAGTGTGTGACTGCAATCATGTGTAATTTTAGCTTTGTAAAAACTATCTTACAAAACTCTTACTTGATAAAAATAAACTGATTTTGGCTTTTAAAATATCCAAGGAATTTCATCACGTGAACGAATCACTAGTGTTCCCAAAGTTGATTTCAGCTAATATATTCTAGTGTGTAGACAGTCTGTCTCTTTGGGGCCTTCTCATCAGCCCTGGACATTCTAATGACTAGGTCTCTGGTGGGGGAGGGGACTCTCCTGTCTACAATCTCTGGTGATGCTGGATTTTTAGTCCATTGCTACCATGCCCTCCCTCCCTTCAAAAACATCTTTCAGTTGTGCCACTCCTATTAAACATATTAATGGCACTACAGAATTTCTCACGATTGAATTACTGCAAGTGTGGTTCCATTTTAGAACAAGAACTTACTGTAGTCTTTCCATCACATACATTCCAACCAGCAAAGCTGAATTACAAGACAGCATTTTGTTCTGTAGTCTTCTTATGGGAGGTATGGGTAAGTCAGTTTGATAGTACACAGCGTGGGTGAAGGAATAGGGAAACAGGTTCTGTGATCATCTCCTGTACCATTTTAAGGGCAATGTAGCAGTAATTTTAAAAAAACAAGTATAGAAAATTTTGCCTATTTGGCACTGTAATTCCATTGCTGTTCATTTACACACAAATACACGTGTGGACGAAGATGGGTATAGGAGAAGTTAAAAATGTTATTATTCAACCAATAACTCTGTGAAATACTTTGCCATCATTAAGAAAAAACAGGATCATGTGCCTGATGTTGAAAAATCTCCAACAAAGAATTAATTTAAAAATATACATCATGCAGCAAAATAGGTACATTATAATAGTGTGGAAAATGACTGTCATTATGTTTTCATTTACGTCCAAATTGAAATGCATAGAAAAAATATCAGGAAAAGTGTACATCAAACAGTGGTAGAGATTACTCCTGGAAAGTGAGCTGGGATAGTGCAGTATACACGTGTGTTTATGCATATATGTGCATATGCATGTGTGTGTGAATTCTTTATTCTATAGTTTCCATATATTTGTTTACTTTAAGGAAAATTTATTCCTCAAATTTGCATGCAATTGAAAGCAAAATGTTACGTATTTAAAATAAAAGAACTTTATGCATATAAGAAACTACTAGAAAGCAATCTATGGCAAAGAGCAATGATATAAAAAATAGAATGTGAATAATTACTGTATTAACATCCAATAGCATAGGTTTTCAGAAAATAGAGAGATCATTTAGAATCAAAGGGAGACTTTACAGTCAAAATTATGAAAAAAATGGAAATAATTTAAAACTAAATAGAAACAATAAAATCTCTAATGTCTAACATAGTGCCTGGCACACAGTAGCTGTTCAAAAAATGTTTGTTGAATGCAAATAATTGTCCTAAGACCCTCAAAAGGTTACATCTCTGGAACTGAGTTCTCTTGTTTGTCAAATCAACAGGTTTTCTTAGATTATTTTTAAGATCCCATTAAGATGTAAAATATTCATTTAATGGATCAAATAATTTGTTATACAAATTATATCCTAAATTGCAAGAGATTTTCTTGAACTTTCAGTTTTTCAAAAGTTCCATACCAGAAAATAGAGAAATAGAAAGTTGTTTGCTTTGTGTGACATTTAATTTGGAAAAGGTGTGTAATTTTGCTGACATTCATTTCAGCCCCACAAACTTAGAAAAAAATTCTCACAGCTGCCACTATAAGTAGGCCTAGGAATTACCATTCTAGAATTGACTCTGCTTTTGGCAAAGGATCATAGTAACTCAGTAGGAAACTTCAAATACTATCTGTCTACATTAAATTGTTAAAGGGAAGGAATACTTTACAGAGCAAAAAAAATATTCCTTTGGAAACAGAGTAAGTTTTATAAAGAATATGACAATAAATCGAGTGGGGTTTAAGATTATATGAAAACCTATAAAAGAAAAGCAAAATGCTATACAAAGTAATTATTAAACTTATGAAATGTGACTGATTTTTCCCAAACAGAAATAAATTTTTTAAACTTGCAAAGTAATGCATGTACATTGCTTTTTAAAAATAATATATCATAGAAAAATATGCAAAGGAAAGTAAAAATTACACATAAAATGCATAATCTCACCACCCCCAGAAAAATATTGCTAAAATTTTGGTCTTTATACATCCAAGCCTTTTTTTCCCTAAGCACACACAGATACTTTACATGATTGAATTCATAATGTTTTATAATCTCTTTTACTTGAAAGTATAGCACATATGAAAATATAATGTTTTAACAGCATCATCTTTTATTGGTAAATATGAAAATTCTTTCCAGCTTTTTACAATTGAAAGGAAATACTATCATAAAATACCTGGAAAATATAGGTTTTCACAATTGTTCTAAGTTCCTAGTTAAGATAATGAAAAATAGAAGTTGCTTCTGTAAGGATGATACTGTTGAAATAATCTTAGAAAAACTACAGGAAATAGAAACAAAGCAAAGCAGGGAAGTTCTGTACAACATTTTATTTGGATATTGCAAAGGGAGAGAGCATTCCTCCATCATGGAAAAGAGCAAACACAAGCAGAGTGAAATCCTTGCTTTCCTGAAAAATACTTTTGCAAACAATTAATCAACATAGTTCTACAGAGGGTGTATTTGGAAGTTAGAATTTCAAGGAAGGGAGTAGGCAGCATGTAAATGCAATGCCTTCCCCCCAGCGTGGGACATGACACCCGGGGATGAGCCTCCCTGGCAACGAGGGACCACTATCAACTACCAACTGATGATGCAACTGGAAAATTACCTTATACGGAAGGTTCAATGCAGATCAGCAGAATATCCATGTCTACATAAAATACCATGACTTTAAAATGCTGTTTGACCTAAAGTAAGGGGGAAATGGAAAGGAGAAATGAGTTTATATGGCTACGAGTTTCTAAAAAAGAGTCTGGAGGCTGGCAGAAGGATTGCCCTCATGCACAACTGAGCAGAGTCAGAGAGACAGATAAAGCAGATACAACCCCCAGATATTGGTTCCTTTGAGGGCTAAAGAGACCCATGGGAGTTATGGTCATGGCCGATGGGGTTAACTACCAGGTCAGATGGCCCCTCTTTGGAAATGGTGTTTATGTGTGATGAATCTGGACTCAGATGGGATCTCCCTTCATAAGACTTTCATGCTAATGTGCTGGAGGTGCAGTTAATGTTGGGGTTTAAGATATATTTAGGGGATTTGAATCTCTGGACTGACAATGTGATAGCCAGGTCCTGAGCCTCAACAGACTCCAGCACCTACAATCTGATCTATTGGACTTACCACACTCAGCTAAGATGGAGTTAAAGAAGGACAACCACCACACCATGGAGCCTAGAGTGATTACAACTGAAAATGGGAGGATTGCATCCAGCATCCATGTGGAATCTGAGCCTCCTCTTGACATAGAGGTGCAATGGACACAACCAATCCAATGTCCACATAGAAGAGGTGGCATTGGATTGGGAAAAGTGGACATGGTGGACGATGGGTATGGGGAAAGGCAGGAAGAGATGAGAGGTGGAGGCGTCTTTGGGACATGGAGCTGCCCTGGATGGTGCTTCAGAGGTAATCACCGGACATTGTAAATCCTCACAGGGCCCACTGGATGGAATGGAGGAGAGTATGGGCCATGATGTGAACCATTGTCTATGAGGTGCAGAGGTGCCCAAAGATGTACTTACCAAATCCAATGGATGTGTCATGAGGATGGGAACGAGTGTTGTTGGGGGGGGGGAGAGGGGGGGTGGGGGGGTGGGGTTGAATGGGACCTCACATATATATTTTTAATGTAATATTATTACAAAGTCAATAAAAAAAAAAAGGAAGGGAGTAGGAAAGATAGATAAGTCTGTATGTTATAAAGAAAAGAGTTGATTAGTTTTATAAAACAGGAAAATGAAGAACAAAAACTCTCATCATTGGGAATAAAAAATTTCAAAAGTAGCTAAAATAATGCTCATAAATATGGAAATAAGATATACTCACTAAGACGATAAACAATGGCACCTAAAATGGAAGTAAAAGAGTTGAAGGAGGAAAAGTAAAAAAAAATTTAAGCAATAAATTCAAGGAAAATTGATTTGCAATGTGTGAAGACATATCTTTGCTTTATTTGGTCATGACAAAAATTAAAACCATACTATGTAAATACATTCTGTAATTAAAAATCATTTAATGCCAACAGAAGTTGGATAAAGGCATCTTGTGAAGTATTGATAGCAGATGTGTTGTGCTTTCCTTGTTTCGGTTGGAAATCCCATAGGCCCATAGAACTCCTTCCTGGGAGAAACCTTGGGAATAAGAAAATAAAACAACTTGTGCCTGGATGCAGTTGAAAAATACATAGTGAAAAAATATATAAAATTTACAAAGCCATGAAAGCTTCTGCCAGCCACTTCCGAAGTGATCAAAACAAAGCATCCCACAGCACCCTATCTGTGAACCCCGTAGAAGAAAATTCCACCACATAAAATCATTGAGACCATCAGATAGAGAAAACAAACAATGGAATTAAGTGTAGTAAAAAACTTTAAGTGTCTGATCTAACATCTTTTACTGCCTCTTCCTTACACAGTCTTTAGAAGAATAAAACCTTCCAAGACAATGACAGGTCAGAATATCTCTCTAAATTTTGAATGTAGTGCCTGCTTTACTCATCATTTAGAAACAAAAGAGAGGTGGACACAAAAGCTTTGATGAGCAGTGATAGAACATAAATTGAAGCATATTCTAAAAGGATGGCTTCTGAAGTGTATTCCAGCAATTTTGAAGAAATAATGCTTCAATTCTTCTCGTGCCCAGGAATAATCCTATTGAAGGTGAAGTTTCCCTGTGTCCGACAGCTCTTCACAAAAATGAAACATTTTCTCTTTGAGTGCATCCAAAACAAGATGGTAAGATTTAGCCTTGGCTGCAAAAGTGACTATAATAGACCTCCAAGCAAAAGCATCTATAACAGAGTTTTCTTTCATTCAAGTTCTTTATTATTCCAAATATACCTTAAAGAATTTTTCTTAGAGTCTTGCAAACAATTTCAGCAATAACTAAACTTCCATTTTGCCCATTAAAACTTAGACAGTTATATGAAAACAATGCAGAAAATAACCAGGCTGCTAGCAATATTCTGACCCCTAGCATTACCTTCTTATTGCTTCATTTGTTATATTACCATATCACTTGGGAAAGAAAGTTCATTTCTCTCTCTTTTCAATTGTTAATTTTTTTTATGGGAAATACTTGAAAAAGATGCTTCTCTGAAATACAGAAACCCATGAAAATGAATTAAAACCATATACATTCAGGTTAACCTCATGCTTAGTTTGCCAGCTTTTGCTTAGATTAATAATAAATAGATTAATAAACCTTTAAAAGTCTCTGGCAGGGCATTCTTGCCTTTGTAGAGTTAAGTGAATCTAAGGATATTTATGTTCAGAAAAATAGAAATGACTGTGTTTCCAAAAGCTTACTTTCAAAAATATCGATTATGAACTCATTTTCCATTAAGCTATTAATCAATAAAGAAAAGACCTGCAAGGAAACAAAATTAGTTTTTCATTTAAACCTCTTCTTGAGAATGTTTCCATTTCACCAAGTCATTTAAAACTCATTGAAAGGTATTCTGTAAAAAATATTAATATTTAGCAAATTTGTAATCCTTTTCATTATGAGGTCTTTAAGTAATTTGCCTGTTAGTTTTCATCATTACTAATTCCTTCATCCAATGTATTAGATTCCTATTGCTGCAGTAACCAATCACCACAAACTTAGTGACTTAAAACAACAAATCCTAAAGTTCAGGAGATCAAAAGTCCAAAAATATTCTTATGGGGCTAAAATCAAGCTGTCAGCAAAGCTGTGTTCCTTCCTTTCTAGAGAGTCAAGGGGAGACTCAGTTTCCCTTTCTTTTCCCACTTTTAGAGGCTGCCTCTATCTTCCAAGTCAGCAACATTTGGCCGAGTCCATCTCATGCTTCCATCTGTCTGTCTCTCTACAGATTCTCTCCTCTGCTTTTAAGGATCCTTATGATTATAATCCAGCATAATCTCCCTATTTTAAGGGAGACACTGTGATTCTAATCCAGGATAATGTTTCTATTTTAAGGTCAGCGAATTAGCAAACTTAATTTCATCTGCAACTTTAATTCCCCTTTGTCATGTAAACTAACATATTCACAAATTATAGGGATTAGGCCTTAACATTTGGGTGGGGGCTATTATTCTGCCTACCACAGATAGTTATAACTTCCTGGGAAGTTACTAAGAGAAAAAAAGACAATTTATAGATCAAATTAATCATTCTGTAGATTGTCAATCCTAAAAGCTAAGACAGTAGTGTTTATATATATATTTCTCATACAGTCAGAATGGCAAATACAACAAATAGAGAGCTAATATTAATTAATATTTATATAGACATGAAGCATTAGAGGCCCTTACTCCTTCTAAAGAGAGGAGATCCTGATAAGGTAGTTTACTGAGCATCATGCAAGTTTGGGGTATGTACATTTGTAAGTAGAGTAGCCAACACACCAGAGCGAATTGTACCATACAATAAATTGAAAGAACTTTGAATACCCTTGTCAAGATGGAAATGAGCATGAGCCACGTGGGCTGATGCTGACTGGTAGGAAGGGCTGAGGAGAATCCTCATTAGTGGCAAGAGGGAGGCGAAACTTGGACTAAAAGGCATGATCAATGGGGATTAGTTAAAACTAAGACATGTGTAAGGGATTGGCTCCCAATGCAGAACTGCTAGATGATCAGGGCATTTGCAGGGTTCCAAGGTGGAGGCCAGGCATTACTTTTCCCACTGAGTCAACTTTCATTTCTCTCTGAATGGAATTCCAGGATTGCCATTTTTCTCTTCTCCCAATTCCACTTACACCTCCTCTTTCCTCAGCCTTTGCCACCTACACCCCTTCATCATCATCCAGAATTTTCATCTCCCTCCTAGAAGAGTGGTGCAAAGCTTCAAAGTCCTGACTCTCAGTGCTATATATGCATAGAAGTGACCTGGAAAAGTTTAACAAATATTGGTACCCTGACCCCACACAAGACTAATTTACATAAGGATTTCTGGTGGTAGGGATGGCATCCCTGCTGAGTTTTAAAAGTTGCTCAGGTGTCTCTAATGCACAACCAGGGTATTAAATAAGACAGCAGTGCATCCTTGTTAAGGCTCATGAGAAGGCTATTAGGTCTTTCAGATTCTTCAAAGTGAAGCATCAACAAAGAAAGCACGGTGCTACTGGCAATCACCTCTGTAATGTAACTGACTTTTCTTTTTCTTTTTTCATTTTCTATAAAGACTAGAGATGTTGGGAGGGAAGTCACTTTCTCCTAGTTCAATATGAATTGCCCCCAACAGAGAAGCACAGCTCTCTCCCCATTTAGTGTATATGGATTAACCAGAAGCTACCACTGCAGTCTCTATCAAAGGAGACATTTGACTTCTTTCTCCAACTCCATTGGAAATTTGATGGCTCTCCCTAGCCTTCTCTGCCTAGACATCCCACTTAGCACTACATTTACATCTTGTGGTGAGGGAAAATTCTTTAAGGCAGCCACATTTCATACTTCTAATAGGACGGAAGATACAAGACCTTCTCTATGATGATCTCCACTCTCATCCAAGATGGTCTTCATCACCCCACATTGGGCCCAGAAAGAAGGGAGAACAGGAAAATAGAACACCATTGATTTTACTTTCATTTCAACCCTGATTTCTGGATTTGGAATCTGCCCATTCTTGGGAATGGGGAGAGACTTTCCCCTGCCACAATACATAATCTCCCAGAACTATTAATCATGTAAAATACTTATAATCTTAGTTGTTTTTTTTTTCAGGATTTATTTATTCACTTATTTCTACCCTCCCCACCCCACCACCTCATTATTGTCTGCTCTCAGTGTCCATTTGCTGTGCATTCTTCTGTGTCTGCTTGTCTTCTCTTTAAGTGGCACCAGGAACTGATCCTGGGAACTTCTGGAGTGGGAGAGAGGTTCTTAATCCCTTGTGCTACCTCAGCCCCCTAGTCTGCTGAGTCTCTTATTGTCTCTCCTCTGTGTCTCTTTTTGTTGTGTCATCTTGCCGTACCAGCACTCAGCTCTAGCCAGCTTGCTGTGTGGGCATTCCACTGAGACCAGCTTGCCACACAGGCCAGCTTGCCTTCACCAGGAGGACCTGGGAATCAAACCCTGGACCTCCCATATAGTAAATGGGAACCCAATTGCTTAAGCCACATCTGCTTCACCAGCCTTAGTTTTTCATTCACAAATCTTTCCATCAAAGTATTGTTATAGGAGCCCAATCTATGAGTTCCAAAAGAAAGAGTATAGAAAAGATCAGGGAAGGGACCATGAAAAAAAAAATCCAGACTCTGTGATGGCCAAGCAGAGACTCCTGGCTCTGTTCTCCAGGTAGAAACTTCAGAATGAAAGGAAATAATGTAATAAGTATGAGAAATTCCTGGGGAGACCAAGGGTTGCTTGACATATTGTTCCTGTTTGGGGGAATCTGTGTGGGATGCTTATGCACAGGGTGTTTTTGAATGCAGAGGACAGTGGGAGGAGAGCTTGGAGGAGAACTTTGCAAAGTCACTTTTAATCTCCCTCTACCTACCATGCCATGTACATCCCAACACACATAGTGATTTGGAACAATCTTGGCGAGACTTTGTCATCACAGCCCAGGCAGCCCAGTGTCATCAGAACACTATGAGAGAACTGCTGGCTACAGGCAATGATGAAAACAGGCCATCTGCCCTTCAGTCCTCCATCCTCGATGCCAAAGCCCTAAACTCCAAACCTAAAGAGATGTCAACTCCTTAACCTGAATGTTAGCTGGGGGAGAGAGCTCGTGGGATTGGGGAACTCCATTTCTGTGGTGCCTCAGCTCTGTGCTGTGGACTCATTTCCTCCCTTGTTTCCAGACACACACAGAGACTCACAGCCAGGACCCTCACTCTTCCTATCAAAGGATGATTGATATAAGTGGGAATGTGAGCACACAGGCCACGAAGGTGAAGAAAAGAGCCACACAAACAATGAAAACACGGTGACTGAAGAGTGTATGCCATCCAAATTATTAAAACAAATGGAGCAAGAAATTAAAAGAAATACAATAAATGTCCTCAAAGACAAAAAGGAGGCCTGCACTAATTAATGGAAGAAAAACAAGAACTCATTTGAAAGACCTGAGTAGGGCTTACACAAAGTTAAATGTTTGCAAGGTATTTGCATTCTTTTGGAAATATAAAAATGCCAATTTAAAGTAAATTGTAACAAGTCGAGGATAGATATAGCAATCAAGTACTAAAAACGAGGAAAAATATTATAATAAAAGCACTTGATTTATCCAAAGAAATACAAGAAAGGAGGAGCAAAAAGAACAAAAAAAGAGGGGGAAATAGGAAAAAAATTTAGCAAGATGATAGACTTAAAACCATCTACAACACTTAAATGGTAGTGAAATAAAATTCCAGGAAAGGTGAATATTTTTCTAATTGGAAAGACATAACAAGACCCTTCTATATGCTGTTTATAGGACACAGGATTTATAGGACAAAAATGCTTAAAAACAGGGAAAGGGAAAGAAACATCATAAAATCACTGCAATATTTTCTCAGATAACAAAGTAAAGCAAAAACAAAAACCAACCAGCAAACCTTGGAACAAATTAAATAGAGCATATCAGTGCACTGGAAGTGTCCCATGTGACATCCAAGTGCCACCTCTGCTCTACTCCAGGTCCCTGATGGTGGCGTCAGAATAAAATATGCTTCACATCATGAAGGGCATACCTCTCCCAGGTTTACGAGAAATTGTTACAAGAAACAAAGAGTGAAATGGAGGTGATTTATTTTGCCCTGTTTTCCCCATTTTTCATACTGATGTGACATCATTCTAATATGTAGCTAATGTCAATGTTTCTTTTATTTGAGTTTAATTAAATTTAGTCACAGTAAATTTATTTTTAATATACTAATTTCTAGTATTCTCTTTAAAATGTTTAACATCGACGTAGCCATATAAGAAACTGGCTGCAGCATAGAGTTATTCCTTTTTCTTTCTTCCTTCGACTTTCTCCTTTCCTTTTTTTGTGTCAATTAGTCAAGTTTCACAATATAAACAGGAAAGCTTGCAGGAGCCCTCTCTGGAATTATACTGAAGAGCGTGAGAATAATAAAAGCTAACATTAAGCTCCTTCCATGGACTTGGCACAGCACTGAATGTTACACGGCTACCTCATATGCTGTCTCATATGCTGTGGGAAAATTCTTCTTGCTGTTCAGACCTAGAATTTGACTCCGAGTGCAGCGTCACACTCCGCTCCTGCCTTTGCTTCACTATGGATCCGTAAATTCTATGGAAACTACAGGCATACTTTTCTTGTTTGCCTTACAAATATACAGGTGTTAAAATTAAGCAGCAAACAATTTACAGTGCTGGATGTCAGCAAAACAATAAAATGTGATGTCATAATAACAACAAACATTCTGATTTATGATCAAGAGTGAGAATTATCAAGCTGGTTAGGAAATATTCTTGCTTTTCTTAGTATATTAGAAAGGAAATAAACATTTATCTGATGTGTGGGATAATTTAAAAGGACTTTACAGAATTAAGAGAAAATGTGGGGAAAAAAAAAAAGGATGAGAAACATCACAGTCTTTCTCTTAAAAAAAAACAAGTCATTAAACCAGTGGCTCTGGAACCCGAGCATGTATCAGAATCTCCTGGCAGGCTTGTGAAAACACAGATTACTGGACCTCATCCCAGATTTTCTGAATCTACTGATTCAGGTCTAGGGTAGAGCTTAATAATATGCAGTTCTAACAAGTTCCCAGGTGAGTTGATTCTGCTGGTCCCCGGCCCAGTGCATTAAACATTAAACCAATGAATTGACCCACTTGGGAATTACATCATCTCCGGTATCTGAGTGCTTTTTTTTCTATTCTAAAGCCCTGAATTAGTTTAATGTGAATGAAATTTCTTCCACATGAAAAGCCTGCAAACAGTTGAATGGATATTTTCCATGAAACAATTGTTACTGAGCCAGTGTCACAAAACCCTTCATGTATCTCTAGCTCATGCCTGCTCAGGGACTAGCAATGCTAAAGTCCAATAGTGGCCCACCGTCCTTCAAAGTTCTAGAGAGGCCCCAGAAGGTGAATTTTGTTGTGGTGTTTGGGCCTTTCAAATCTGTTTGCATCATTACATTTTATGCTGCTTCCCTATTCCCATGAACTCTGAAACTCATCAAAGCAGGAAAACATTGCATTGAAACCACCTAAGGAAGACAAGGGCATCCATGAGACCCTGATGATTGTTCTCTTCTTTTGTTTCTGATGTTTAGTGTGTCTAATTTACAACTGGGAACGATGCAGACAAAAACCTCATTAAGAACAACAATAAGTTGGGAAGAAAAGCAAATGTGGCATAAGACACAGTATCCAGAGTTTGGTTAGCATACCTTGCAGAACAGAAAAAGAGGAACCTCTCTAGAAATGTAGCTGTTTGGATATGTGCTGGGAAGTGGTGCAAGGAAGCATGCACCACCAGGGCAGGAGTCAGAAAGAGCCATCAGCAAGACTACTTCCCTTCGCTAGGGGATACAATTATGACAGCACTGGACAGGAAGAGTTAAAAATAAGATAACCTGAATTAACTACCACAAAACTCTATTTGTAGGTGGGGTCCTGGGCAGGATCAGGTGTAGTTGTTTTACTTGAATGAGCTTTGCATTCTGGGAGCCAGAGGGCAGGGAAATTATAATGAGGGAAGAAGAAAGAGAGGGAACCGAGGGAACTAGATTGCTCTGGGGAGAATCTGCTTGGAGGATGTATGGGACTAAACGTTTGTATTATAGGGTGAACCCTCTATACATACACACCCTGTGACTATAGTATTTCCATTCAAGTTGCCTTGCTGTTCAGGAGCTTGGATATTATTTCTTACCTCAGCTTCCCCAGTTTCGTTGTGGTATTAATTGAAGTACTTCAAGATTCGAAACCAACTGGCCTGATACAACCATGCTTCATATAATTTTAAATATATTTTGTATGATTTGCTTGAAGAAAATTAAAGTTGTCAAATTGTTTGTGTGCATCCACAACATCTGAATGAGAGATGAGAAAATATTTTGAAAATAAAATGTATGACCATTGACATGAGCATAAAATGATCACCTTACATATTTAGATGACGAAGTTGTAAACTACCACTTGCAAAAGAATAACAGGCCATTTCTTTTTCCCTTCAACATTACACTCAAAAAGAAAATTAGTAAATTTGGTGTTTTGACAATATTGAAACCATCAGAACCAAGAAAACCCTTGATTTAGTTAAATATTTAAGTGTTAAGCAACTCATTTTAGAACAACTATCAGTACTATGCTTTAGAAAATGTAAACTTCATACAGAAATGTTTGAAATCCATCTATAGAAATGATAATTTAACACAAAATCAAAGGGCTCCTCTGCTCTTTTCAGGGATTATAACTGAACGAGTGCTAAAATTTTCATGTCAGCTCCAAATAACACCAAGATTTGATCTGATTCACCATGATGTCTTCAAGCCCTTAGACATATAAAATACACTTACTGTCTCATCTATCAGGGGCTATCATGTCCACCCTTTTACTAAATTTTCTAAGGTAACCAAATTTTCAAAAAAACACTCTAATCAGCCCTCACAGACTTGTCATCCATATTAACATTTGGCTAGTTTTGATTCATCTATTGACCCACATATCTTATCCAGAATATATTTAAGCAAATCCCATACATCATGGCATTTCAACTGTGAATACTGAATATGCTCCTCTGAGAAGACTATTTAAAATAACCCCATATCTTTATCACACTTAAAAAATTTTTTAAATAAGCAATTTCTTAATATCATGAATTTTTTTGTTTACTTGATTTGTGTCAGGATCCCTCAAGGTACACATAATGCAATAAGTTGTTAAGAAGCATATTTGTCAAATACTTAAGGCTGAATCTAAGAAGTTCCTATTGCTTCCCATCATTGAGACTTCTAATACCTGGATGGCCCATATTGAATGATGCTATCCTTGATCAATGGGTTCAGATGATGTTAGCCTTATCCTCATAAAAATCCAAACACAGCTTCCTCTGTTGACTTGAGAATTCATCAGTAATGGTTGCCTAAACCCATTATTTCATCCAGAGGTGCAAAATGTGTTTTTATTCATTCATGAATTTGTCAAGTTGGATTATTATAATGAAGAACTTTCCTTCCCAAATTAGTTATTGTCATTCTATTTCAAGATCTTTTCTTGAATTCTCTTCCATTTGAAAAATATCTTTCTATCTAAAGAGTCAAAAATATTTTCTTGTCCTTTTTTGGATGTTTAGCCAAGGTCTACTTGAGGGCCTGGGGAATGTTAAATAACACCAATAATGAGCTAGATCAGCCCAGTGCATAAATTATCCTCAGGCTCAAATCCCTCACTTTATAAGCTTCATTAATTGCTTTAGCCGCATTAACTTTTAAAGGCCATTGGGGTCCCATTAAGTTACAGTTTCTGATGTTCCCATAGGAGTTGATTTTCCCCGGGGAGTAGTTTGTGTTCTAAAAGAACTTGGGGTGACAAAAGAAAGAAAGCATCAGTTTTAATCATGAATTAACTCAGAATAGGTTTTGCAAGAATAACCACAAAATCCATTTATTCTAAAGCTCTATAAAATTTGACTGAAGTAATCTTAATAGACCAGCTACACTCTTAAAAAAAGTAAATGGCCATTGTTTTGAAACTGGGTGTAGAACAGTGCTGGTGAGGCACAGGTTTGCTCCCAATGAGTGGGAATAAAAGGAAACAACACTGAAACTTCTGCACCTGGATTCATGTTGTTTTTAAAAATATACGTTAACTAACATGGAACAATGGAGGAAGTTGGGGCGTATTTCAGTAAAATGATCGCTTGCTGAAGATCTGACCTTTGGAGAAAAGAAATACACACAACTGGACAAAAACTACAACAAAGATTTGACGGTAAAAGAGTAAGTAAAATATATCCCCTAGAAGAAAATATGCCATTCGCTCCCACAAAGCTATAGCTCTGGTAGAGCCATGACATTTCTTCTAAATATGTCTATACACATCTTCTCTCTTTAAAAATGTTCTCCTTCCAAATTCACAGAATTACTTTAACATAATACCACCTCAAAATGCGCTGTTGTTTGTTTGTTTGTTTTCATTCATTAATCAGGCTTCTCAGAGTAATTAGGCATGTGCTTTAAAATGGCAAGGGAAGGAAATGGGTGGGAAGGGAATGGGAGGGAGGAAAAAGAGAAGAGAGGCAGAGAGAATGAAACTGAGCAAAAGTATCAAAGAGGAAAGCGGACTTGGCCCAGTGATTAGGGCATCTGTCTACCACATGGGAAGTCCCCGGTTCAAACCCCAGACGTCCTTGTGTTCTGGCCGTGTGGACTGGCCCATGAGCAGTGCTGATGCATGCAAGGAGTGCCGTGCCATGCAGGGGTGTCCCCTGCATAGGGGAGCCCCATGCGCAAGGAGTGTGCCCCATAAGGAGAGCCGCCCAGCATAAAAGAAAGTGCAGCCTGCCCAAAAATGGCACCGCACACACAGAGAGCTGACACAGCAAGATGACGCAACAAAAAGAAACACAGATTCCCATACCGCTGACAACAACAGAAGCGGACAAAGAAGAAGACACAGCAAATAGACACAGAGAACAGACAACCAGAGAAATTAATTAATTAATTTTTTTAAAAAAAGTATCAGAGAGACAGAGTTGGAGTAAATCAAAGGGCAGAGAGATTGCTTTCATGAATTGATTAGTATTTCTTTTTTGTCATTGTTTTGTTTTCAAAAATAAAAGGCAAGGAGGAGTGGTAACTGAGAAAAATGGGAAAGCTGAAGATTTTGCATCTGCAAACAAAACACCACAGAAAGAGACCGTTGACTCTGCAGACCCCTGAGAGGTTGTGCAAAGAGCTGCTCCAAGTATGGTAGACATAGACTCCTCATAAAACCTGGGGTTTGTTTGAAAGTTTGTACACAGAGCAATTGTACCCTAAGATATGTTCAAACACCCAGGTAGCATGATGCTTATTGCTCCTTCAGCTCATGTCAGCCTGACATAGGTTCTGGAGAAATTGAGCCTGAGAGGTTCCATGGAATGTTGTAAAGTTCATTCTCAAGTAAGGAGAGCTTCATGTGGTCCTCTGCTGTCTTTCTAAGCATCACAAAGCACATATCTCTGTTCCTAAGCAAAGGCAGATACATACTCCTTGGCAACAGAATAAGAGGAAGGGGGGGGGATTGGTTATATAATACCCATTTTTAATGATCGTTTGACTGTTTGGGTGCCTCCACTTTCTTCTAAGAGTGCATCTGCTTTAGCCCTCTGGAAATGAAACTTGCAGCCTGTAGCAGTTAGATATAATTGATGAATTCCAAAAAGAAATATTGGATTATGCTTGTAATCTGTTCTGTACCTGGTCATGATTGAGTTATGATTAGGGCTTTAATTGGGCCACATTATTAGGGTGTTGGTGGGTGGGGACTCACAGATAAAAGGCATGGCAAAGAACAGAGTTGAGGGCTTTTAAGGTTGGAGTTTTGATTTTGGAGTTTGATGCTGAAGACTTAAACTGGAGCCCTGGGAAGTCAGCATGCAGAGGAAAGAGAAGCCAGTCCCAGGAAGGAAGGAACCTTGAAGCCAGAGTAAAGCAAACCCCGGGAATGTAGGAACCCAGGAAGCCTGAACCCTCACAGATGTTGGCAACCATCTTGCTCCAAATAGACTTTAGTGAGGGAAGTAACTTATGCTTTATGGCCTGGTATCTGTAAGCTCCTATCCCAAATAAATACCCTTTATAAAAACCAACCAATATCTGGTATTTTGCATCAGCACCCCTTTGGCTGACTAATACACAACCCTTTCTGCCTATTGCACAATTTTTCGATAAAGGACCTAAAGCCACGATTTCCCTGCATTCACCTACATTATTTTCCCCATTATCCCTTTGAGTATTCCACTTAAGAATCACTTAAGGCATACTTTTCTCTTCCAGGGTGACATAATAATTTGCAAAAGGTTTATTATATGATACAAATCAAATAATAAAATTGTCATTAAACAACTGTTCATGTGTCAAGGTATCCACTGAGAAAGGGTATGATCCTAAGCCCCAGTCACTAGGAATTTCAAAGGGGGCACCTAGGCAGACAGGCTTTGTCTTCATGTGCTCATCAGGTTTATATTTCAGGAATTACAGAAGCCAAATTTTGTCCCATTGGTAAACATTTAGGAAATCCATCTTCAGTTTAAGAAAGTTTTGCAGAAAAGCACAAAACTCTGAATAAAAAGATAAATCAAGATATTAAACTAATATTTGCAAAATGTCACTGCTAGTAGAAAATCCTGGGAATTCCAGCTCAAATATGAATTCAGAGAAAAAAATCTGCCAGTGGATCATCTATAGAGATTGATGATCTGATTTCTATGATCGGTCTGGGCAAATCACAAGGAACATATTTGCTATGGTACCAGAATACAGCCATTATGAAGCTTAGCATCATCATCTACCACAATTCTGAGCCTAACGTTTGAAAAGATATGACCATGTATTAGAAACAATGCATCTTCTATGACATCCTAATATTTTCAAATGCTTCAATTGCCCTAGATCCTTCTGGTGAATTAAATTGTGATTATTGTGACTCATAGCAAAAATAGAATTGACATTGCACACATAATCACATTAACTAAAATGACAATTAGTACCTGTAGCAGTTTGGTATTGTTTATGAATTCCAAAAATAGATATTGGATTATGCTTGTAAACTGGTCTGTTCCTCTGGGCATATTATATTTTATTGGATTCAGAGGCTTCACCCTGACTGATTAAATTATGATTAAGGCTTTGATTGGGCCATGTCATAAGGACATTGAGTCCCTGCCCCCTTGGTGGGTAGGGAAGCACAGAAAAAAACAAGGCAGAGAAGTTCCCCTCCAGAAGAATTTTGGTCCTGGAGCCTGGGAAGTAAGCACACAGAGAAGCAGATACATGAGGAGAAAGAGAAGACTTCATTAGACATGGCAGAGGCTCCAGGAAAAGAGATAAGCCATTTACCTGACAGTTTATAGCTGGCCTTATGAAAAGAGCAGAGCAACTGAACCTGGAGAAGTGCAAGCCCTAGGAGAGAGGTGAGACATCCCAGCCTATAGCTGATATTGGAAGAAGCTGGGACCATGGAGCCTTCAGAGGAAAAGGAAGCGTGGACCCTTGCAGATGTCAACAGCCATCTTGCTCCCACATATGGCAACAGACTTTGGTGAGGGAAGTAAATTATACTTTATGGCCTGATAACTGTAAACTTCTATCCCAAATAAATACCATTTATAAAAGTCAACATATTTCTAGTATTTTGCATCAGCACCTCTTTGACTGACTAATACAGTACCAGAACAGCTATCTTACATTCAAACTCTCTTCTGTATATGAATTGTTTTCTTCATGTTTATTTGGGTGTGTGTGTGTGTACTTTGGAAGGGGGAATTAATTGGAAATACAAGGACCTGTTTCCCTGCAATCATTTGACTTTGAAATTTGTCTTAAAGAGTAATGGGTTGCTATCCTATGCAACTTCCAGAAACCATCCTCTAGTCCATTTCCCATTGCAGTCTCCACTTGCCCCCGCCCACTCAACTTGATCCATGTAACAGAACCTGGCGCCAATGTTCAGAGCAAAGAGTTGCATTATATACTGGCAATGGCTAATCCCAAACTTTCTTGCTTTGTGATGATTCTGATAACAACCTCTGGCCTGGAGTCCATGTTTGTGTAGGTGTGTTCTCCATCATGTTGTCTTTTCCTATTGAAAACCTAAACTTCTGCTTTTGCATAATTCTAGGTTAGTGTCTCCTTGTCGCCTTATCTTCTCAAACTGGAAACAATTCCCCTTCAATCTATATGGTTACCTTGAATATATTTATAAAGTGACACTACATTTCCCCAGAGCTTCCTTTTTTGTACCTGATGATTGCCTTGGTGAAGGGAAGCAGATGGAAAGAAATCATGCATTCTTCACCCTTTAAAAAGTAAAGCAACTCAGATTTAAGATGTCACACTGTTTTATTAGAAAGTATAAAAAGAACTGTTTTACAGTGTCATTACAATGACGTGGTGCAATGGCTGGCTCTAAAAAATACCTCTGCCTTGGGAGACCAGATAGTTTAAGGCAGACGTTATTAAACCATCTCATGCTAAACTGTTTATCCATCAATAGAAAACAGAATTGTTTCCCTAATAGAGTCTTGTCTGTCTTGTTATGCATTTATCAAATATTGAAATCACCACTATGGAAATTAACATTGAAAAGAAACTTCTTGTGTCATTTTGATAAGGACCTATTTTCCTGATTGCAGGGAGTTTAATATCAACAGTGAAATAGACACATAAACACTACTGGAAAACTTTTACTCTATCTATCTATCTATTAGCTGCCCAAAAATGCATACAAGTAATAAAATATGCTTCATTTACTTCTGTTTTACTTATAATTACTCTTTGGGATTGACCAACCACAAATGCAGACAGGCAAAATCTCATTACTAATTCCCAGTCGTGTTTATCGCAGACAAAAACTAATTTTAGAGTAATATGTATAGTTAATGTAGCTTTCTTTTGTCCATTTATAAAAATATATCTTCACTGTCAATATTCGGGAAATGTGATACAAATTGAATCACTGTGAGAAACTCTTCAATGATTTCTATTACATTTAGAACAAAATTCATCCAGCATGGACTATGCTTTTTGTATTTTTTCTGCCCAGGTTATTTCTCTAGGTTCCTCTAATGACGCCTACTTAATCCCACCTGCTTCTCATGTGTGTACCACACTAGTCTTCTTTTAGTTCTCTGCAGATGCCAAGCTTTTCTTTCACCTCAGGTCATTTGCACATGCTCTTCTCTCTGCCTGTATGCTTCGCCTCCGCACTCTTCACTTTACCATATTCCCTATCTGAGCTCATTATAACTTTATCCACAGTTTTTTAAATCTCACATTAATTTTATTTAATATTTTTCTTTTTAGTCTGCCTATCCCTCCCAGAATTTAACCTTCACAAGGGCATGATTTCAACAGTATCTTTGACAGTGTCTCTTTTCACTGTAGGCACCCAGTATATACCTGAAGAATTAATTAATTAATTAATTAACAGAAACTTTTGAAAGACATCTTGTTCTTCTCTTCAGTATATAAATACACAAGACCATTCATAAAACTCTATGTTCAAATAAGTGTGCAGCCTATCCATAGAAACCTATATCACAGATCGGGTTTTTTTTTTTCTCTCTCCTTGTCTCCCTTACTTTCCCTCTCTTTCCCTCTCTCCCTCTTTCTCTCTCTTTTTAGGAGCAGGAAAATCTTGATTTGTGAAAGGAAACAATTTTGTGAGCATGTTGTAGGTTCACTTTACATGTTTCATTCCACATATGAACTTTTCTCTATAGTCTATCTCATAATAGCAGGTTTTGTCTAATGCCACAAATGCATCATGATCATTAGAACAGAGGCAAGGTAGGAGTGTGAAGGAGACTGTGCAATCGGTCCTTAATACCAGCAGCACAAAGGAAGGGTGTTTCCTTATTGATACGATAGAGAGACAAGAATTATTCTCTGGCAAGTCAGGTCTATAATTGTATCTTCAGAAATCTTCAGTTTGGTCTTCTAAACTTCAAATGGAATTCCAAATTACTCCCTTGAAGCAAGATTTTTTTCATTTATTGAAAAGATTTGTCCTATCTTTCTGATTCTGAACTAGGCACTTTAGTAGAACTACTTTACTTTTAAAAATATATTACTTTCCCAAGTAATATGTGAATAAGTTGTCCTGACAGGATTTAAATTAAGAAAATAGGTTTACTTAGCACTTTTCCACCATTTCACACCCTCAGTCTTCCTGGCCCATGCAACCCCTATTTCCCTTGTGATGTGAGTCCTACCAGACATTCTGCAGCATGAATACATGTTCCTGTAGTGATTAGAGTTTGTCTTTTATTTTATACAACTCTTGGTATGTGTCTTTAGCTTGCTTTTTCACTGCACAGTGGGCCTCGCAGATCGGTCTATGACAGAAAGTCTTGTTTTACAGTCCTTCCTCATCATAACAATATATTCTCATTCCTTACCATTGGACATATAGGTTGATATCATAAAGAGAAATGGCAATGACATAAGGCATGTATAGTTAAAATTTAACAAATGCTACCAAATCCTCCTCCATACTGGCCATACCAATTAATATTTCTACTAGGTCTCAAATATCTGATACATGCATTTACCCACACTTGATATTAGCAATAATTTAAAAAGTGTCATTTCATTTGGAGAAAAATATTATTTTAATTAGTTTTTATGATCAAATATATGTTTGAAATCTATATATTTATTGAATTTTGATGTTTTCAATTTCTGTGAATTTTTTTTCCTATCCTTTGTCCATTTTTATTGGGTTGTTGGTATTCCTATCTATTTGAAATGCTTCCTTTTAGAAATCCTCAATATTATACCTTTATCTCTTATATATAGTAAAAACTATTTTCTCTTTTGCTGTCACCTGTTTGTAACTCTGCTGGGCTGCTTTTTCATATATTGTTTATCTTAATAGAATCAAATTTACCAATGGCTCTTCCTGTGAAGAAACAACCTATTAAATTCTATTAAAATTCTATTAGAATTTTTATTGGGGTTACATTGAATTTAATGTTTAACATAGTGAGACTTCCATCCAGGCAAAATGACCTATCTCTATATAATTTAGGATGATTTTATGTTCTTGAGGCTACGCAGGGCCAAATTCACATTCCCTCACCATCAGAAAATCTATATCTCCAAGAAGTAGGATTTACCAGGTTTAATGTAGGTGAATTCAAAGATATGGTAGCTGAGAAGCACCTCATCCCGGATGGTTGTGGGGTCAAATACATCCCTAATTGTGGCCCCTCCGACAAGTGGCAGGCCCTGCAGTCATGAAAACTTTGCCAGCACTGTCCTCACCTGACTTCTACCCACCAATAAACTACTTACTGGCCAAAAAAAATCACAAAAAAACACACACAAAAAAGCAGTAATGAGAATCTTCTAGTTAAAGTGATCCTACATGAGAATAAATTTTTAAAATTCAAAATGGCAAAAATATTGTTACAAAAAAACCTCTAGATGCATTATATGCCTATAAGTTTTATTTTAGTGTGTATATATTTTAGAGGTCTCAAAAATAAGGGTAACTGAAGATTAAATTGCATGACTGTATACACTGCATTGAATGGAATATTTAAATTATGCCATAAAATATCAGATTGCATCACAGTAGGAAAATGTATCCTGAATAAAATATTCAGATACAGTTTTATTTTAGACTTTCATGTAAACAACCAAATCACCAAAACATGACTGTGCAACAAATACAGTTGTAAAGTAAAAAGTGTTTTTGCATTAAATTGAAAACAACTGCTTAATAAATAAATAAATAAATAAGGATAAGAAGGAAAGGTATTTAGAGCTGTTACTTTCTTAGACACATCTTCTATCTCCCCAACAATAACAACAAGAGCAATAATAATACTTTTGATCATGCAGTTAAATCCATTATTAGCAGTACAATTTGTGCAAATTGATCAAGTTCTCCAACCCTAAGGTCCGTGATGGCTCATTGGCACTTAATAGTTAATTGGCAGTCAATAATGAATTTAAAGATCTTCCCTGTCCTGTTATTTTTTTTTCCTTTTCTTAGATTGTTGCAGATTTGTTTTCCTCAAACCTTTAATTTTGAAATAATTTCAAACTCACAGGACAGTTGCAAAAATAATACAAAACCCATACTGAGAACTCTTAACACCTTCCCCAGATGCCTAGATCTACCAATTTTAACTTTTTGCCACTTTTGCTGTAGCATTCTATCTCTCCATCCACCTATCAATTCATTCATCTATATAACTATCATCCTTCCCATTTTATTAATTTATCTATCAATTTTCTAAACATTTCATAATAGGCTATATGCATCCTGCTCCTAAAACACCTAATAGTGCCATGTACATATCCTAAAAACGAGGATATTCATTTATGTAGCCACCTTAAGTACAAGTATCAAGTTAAAGAAGTTTAACATTGACATAAAGCTTTCAGTCTATATTCCAGAGTTTTCATATGTTCCAATAATGTTTTGGGGGGACTTCTTTTCCTCCACTATTCCATCAAGTCCGGGCTCATGCACTACATTTAATTGACATTGCCTCTTCAGTTGCTTCTTTTAAAATTGTGAACATATGTACAACATGAACTTTCCCACATCAGCTACTCCCAGGCATACCATTCAGTGGGAATCAATGGGACTAATAACATTGACAATGTTGTAATGCCCTCACCACCATCCATTACCAGAACTTTGCGATCACCCCAAACAGAACCCCTATACCATTATATGTTAATTCCTCATTCCCTCTGCCCCCCACCACTCTTGGTAACCCTTACTCTCTACTTTGTCTCAATGGGTTTGCATATTCTAGTTATTTCATATAGGTTGGATCACACAATGTCCCTTTTTGTCTGATTTATTTCACACAACATGATGTTATCAAGGTTTATCCATGCTGTAGTGTGTATCAAACTTCATTCATTTATAATACTGAGTAATATTCCATTGTATGTATATACCAGGATTTATTTATCCATTCATCTCCTAAAGGACACTTGGGTTGTTTCCACCTTTTGAACATTGTGAATAATGCTGCTCTGAACATCAGTGTACAAGTGTCTGTACAAGTGTCTTATACAAGTATCTGTTCAAGTTCCTGCTTTCAGTTCTTTGGGGTATATACCTAGAAGTAGGATTGCCAGGTCATACAGTAGTTCTGTAGATAACTTTCTGGGGAATGGCCAAATTGTTTTCCACAGCAGCTATACCATTTTACATTCCCACCAACAATGTCTGAGGGTTCCTATTTCTCCACATTGTTGCCATTATTTTCCAAGTTTTTACAGTACTTATTGTAGTGAACATGAGGTTGTTTTCTCATTTTGGTTTTAATTTACATTTCCCTAATGGTTAATAGTGTTGAACATCTTTTCTTGTGCTTATTGGCCATTTGTATATCTTCTTTGGAGAGATGTCTATTTAAGTCCTTTGCCCATTTTTAATTGGATTGTTTGTCTCTTGATGTTGCTGAGTTGGAAGTGTTCTTTATATATTCTAAATATTAGATCCTTATCAGACATAAAACTTGAAATATTTTATATCATTCTTTTAGCTTTCTTTTACTTTCTTATGTCCTTAGTTACAGAAATGTTAATTTTGATGATATCCAGTTTATTTTTTCTTAGAGAAGTTGTGAGTTTAGAGAAAAACATGCATAATATTCAGGGTTCCCATATATTATTCATACCTTGCATTGGTGTGGTACATTTGTTACAATTGATGAAAGCACATTTTTATAATTAACTTGTTTAACCTAGGGAACACTGCGCAGTATATTTCCATGGATTTTTTTTTTATTCTGGTAACACATATACAACCTAACATTTCCCCCTTTTAACCACATTCAGGTATACATTTCAGTGCTGTTAATTGCATGCACAATGTTGTGTTACCATCACCACCATCCATGACCAAAACTTTTCCATCATCTCATATAGAAACTCTGTACAATGTAAGCCTTAATGCACTATTCACTACACTCGCTCAGATCCCTGGTGACCTATATTCTAGACTCTGACTCTGTGAGTTTGTTTATTTTAATTATTTCATATCTGTGAGATCATACAATATTTGTCCTTTTGTGTCTGGCCTATTTTACTCAGCATAATGTCTTTAAGGTTCATCCATGTTGTCACATGTATGAGGACTTCATCACTTTTTACAGCCAAATAATATTCCATTGTGTGTGAGTACATTTACTTTATCCATTCATTGGTTGATGGGACATTTAGGTTGCTTCCATCCTTTGGCAATTGTGAATGATACCACTATGAACATTGGTATGCAAATATCTGCTCCAGCCCTTCTTTCAATTTTGGGGGGTATATACCTAGCAGTAGGATTGCCAGGTCATATGGTAGCTCTATACTTAACTTTCTGAAGAACTGCCAAACTGTCCTCCACAGTGGCTGAACCATTTTACATTCCCACCAGCAGTGAAGGAGTATTCATATTTCTCCACATCCAACCCAACACTTGTCATTTTCTTTTTTTTTTCCAATAATAGCCATTCTAGTGGATGTGAAATGGTGTCTCATGGTTTTGATTTGCAATTCCCTAATGGGTAATGATGTTAAGCAACTTTTCATGTGCTTGTTGGCCATTTGTATTGCTTCTTTGGAGAAATGTCTATAAAAGTCTTTTGTCCATTTTTATATTGGGTTGTTTGTCTTTTTGTTGTTGTGCTGAAAGATTTCTTTATATATTCTGAATAGTAAACTTCTATCAGAGATTTGGTTTCCAAATATTTTTCCATTGTTCAGATCATTCTTTCACTTTCATCATATAATCCATTGAGGCCCAAACATTGTTAATTTTGATGAGGTCTCATTTACCTATTTTTGTTGTTGTTGCTCATACTTTCAGTGCAATGTTTAAGAAATATTACCTAATGCTTCCTTATGGTTTCTTCTAGGAATTTTATAATACTGGTTCTTATATTTAGATCTTTGAACTAGTTTGAGTTGATTTTTGTATATGGTGTGACATAGAGCTTCACTCCATTCCTTGCATGTGGAGATCCAGTTTTCCCACCACTGTTTGTTGAAGAAACTATTCTTTACCAATTGAGTGTTCTCTGCCTTTTTCAAAAATCAGTTGACCAGGCAGCGGATTTGGCCCAGTGGTTAGGGCGTCCTTCTACCACATGGGAGGTCCGCGGTTCAAACCCCGGGCCTCCTTGACCCGTGTGAAGCTGGCCCACGTGCAGTGCCGATGTGCGCAAGGAGTGCCCTGCCACGCAGGGGTGCCCCCCGCATAGGGGATCCCCACGTGCAAGGAGTGTGCCCTGTATGGAGAGCTGCCCAGCGTGAAAGAAAGTGCAGCCTGCCCAGGAATGGTGCTGCACACACGGAGAGCTTACACAACTAGATGACGCAACAAAAAGAAACACAGATTGCCATGCTGCTGACGACAACAGAGGCGGGCAAAGAAGATGCAGCAAATAGACACAGAGAACAGACAACTGGTGTGGGGGAGGGTGGGGGAAGGGAAGAAAAATAAAAAATAAATCTTTAAAAAAAAATCAGTTGGCCATTAATGTATGAGTTCATTTTTATACTTTCAATTCTATTCCTTTTGTCTACATGTCTGTCCTTATGCCAATGCCACACTTTCTGATTACTGTGACTTTTTAATAAGCTTTGAAATTGGGAAGTGTGGATCCTCCAATTTTGTTCTTCTTTTTCTAGGCTCTTCAGGGTTCTTGCCCTTCTATATGAAGTTGATGATTAGTTATCCCACTCCTGCAAAGAAGGCTGTTGGAATTTTTATTGGGATTGCATTAAATTTGTACATTGCTTTGGACTGTATTGATATCTTCATGATACTAGGTCTTCCAATCAAAGAATTTGTTGTTACAGTAAACAGTACTGAGCTCTCTCTCTTCCAGTTTTCTTTCTTTTTCATGCTAACACTGATAATGTTTTCTCCCGAGTTTCTGTGCTAAGTTTCTAAATCCTTTTTACTTTACACGTGAGGGCTGTGGGATCTCAGCTTCAGAGTCCTTTTTTTTTTTCCTTTTTCTGACCTTTGTATCAAACATATGCTCCATTTCCATGACCATTCTTTTTTATTCTTAGTTACATGCTTCCTTTTATCTATTGCCATTTTTTACAAAACATTTTAAGAAATTGCTATGTTATTATTGATTCATCTCTGTTGTTACTCCGCAGTTGTCAGTTTTCTGTTATTTTCAGTACTATACCTTATTAATGACATCTTCTAAATCCTGTGTATACTCTCTTAAACACACGTTAGAACTAAAAAGTCACAATGTTTACCATTTTCAACCTCCACAGCACCACAAAGATCTGCCTTCTTGTGACCCTTTATCATTATATTCAGTTATATTTCCACTTGTCACAGCAAGAAGCATATGTCTTCAAAAATACAAGCAAATATTCTAATATGATGGCTAACTTAGAAAATTAAACTTACAGGGAGGGTGGAAAAAACAAATTTTTCAATTTTTCTTTTCCTGGGAATGTTTCAATTTCTTCTTCATTTTTAAAGTATATTTTGGAAGGATATATATTATATATAATTCTTATTTAACAGCCTTTTATTCTCAGTGCTTTGAATATGTCATCTCACTGCCTTCTGACCTCTCCAATTTCTGATGAAAAACCAGCTATTAATCTTATTGAAGATCTCCTGTACATGATGAGCCACTTCTCTTTTGTTGCTTTCAAGAGTCTCTCTTTGAAATTGGCTTTCAGTAGTTTGATTGTGGTATGTCTTGATGCGGATATCTTTGAGTTCATCTTACTTGGAGTTCATTGAAATTCTTGAATGTGTAGGTTAAAACTTTTCATCAAACTTTGGAAGTTCTTTAATATTTTTTCTGACCCTTTTCCTCCTTCTAGTACTGCCATTGTGCATAGCTCAGTACACTTGATGATTTCGCACAGGTTCCTGAGACTGCACTTTTCTTCATTCTTTTGTATTTCTCTTTCACAGACTGCATGATCACCATTGACAGAGCTTTCAAGTCCACTGATTCTTCCGCTACCTCAAATCTGCTATTGAACCTCTCTAGTGATTTTTTTTTTCATTTAAGTTATTGTACTTTTCAATTCCAGAGTTTTTTGTTTGGTTCTTTTAGAAATTTTTTTCAATCTATTAATATTTCATATTAGTGAGACATTGTTCTCATACCTTTAGTTTTTAGACATGATTTCCTTAGCTCTTTAAACACATTTAAAATAGCTGATTTAAAGTCTTTTTCTAGTAAGATTTCTTCAAGGAAAATTTTCTATCAACTGCTTTTTCCCTATATATGGCCATACATTCCCATTTCTTTGCAATCCTAGTTTTTGTTGTTGAGACTGAACATTTTAAGTAATGTAATGTGACAACTCTGGAAATCAGTCTCTCATGTCCCACAGTTTGTTGTTACTGTTGTCATTGTTGCTGTTTGTTTAGTGACTTTATGAAATAATCCTGGTCTACATTCTTTGCCATGTGTGACCACTGAAATCTCTTCTTGATTAGCTTAGTTGCCAGGTAATGCGTGGCCAGAGATTTCCTTAATTCCCTTGAACCAATAAATCTCCAGACTTTGCTAAGAGATTCTGTGTATGTATTAGGGCATTCCTTAAATATTCATCAGGAAGCTCACCACTCTGCCTTAGCCTTTACTTCCTGATGGTATAAATCCTCAAAGCCAGCCATTGGAAGGAAAGTGGGCCTTCTCAGTTCTTCCTTGAGAGTGTACACAGTTTTGCACACACATGTGGCCTTTTACATTATCATGAACATGACAGAGATTTTCAAATCCTCCAATAGGACATCTCTTTCTACAGCTTTTCCTTTTAAATTTTTGGTCAGCTTCATGCAGCTAAACCAAATAAATGCAAACCCTTATAATGGGGATTCCAGGGACTTGCCAGGCTGGTCAAATAATGTCAGTTCTCTGGAGATGGGGCTTTTGGAAAGTTCCAAATCTGTTCTATTCCCTCTACTGGGTGCAGGGCTCCTGTTTCCATAGCAATCATGATTGTGATACTGTTAGTTTTCAAGGCTGTATACAGAAGAAGGGGATGGTAATAGGGTAAGTCACAATGCCACAAAAAAACCCTGTTCTTACCAAGATTTGGCCACTTTTCTTGAATAAACCCTCATCAGATTGTTGCAAAACTTTGGTTAATTTCCAGAGTTCTGGAAAAGTTGATTTTGACAATTTTTGCAGTATTCACATTGTTCTTGTGGAGGAGTAGATTTTGGAGGTCCTTACAACACCATTATGGAAGTGCTCTCCATACAATTACTGTTAAAATGGAGTAATCTCAGCTTTTTGTGGAAAGAAGATATAACAAATTGATTTAAGAAGAAAATAGCTAATGAGGCTATCAAATATTTTGTATTTCAACTTAACTGTTGAATTGGGTATAAATTATTCCAGTGGATTCATTTCCTTTTTCAATGTCTAATTAATTATCCTAGCACAGAAGTACTGTTTTACTTGAGGGGCCCAAGGTGAAGTCTCCCTGTGCTTCATGGCAGAAACAAGCCAGCCGAGGGGGTGTGGGGTAACTCTTAAGGTCCAGCTGCTCTCAGTGAGGGCTGATTGAGTCACAATATAAAAAGGATTGTGGCTGGAACTGAAGACTTTTCTAGAAAAGCTGGGATACAGATTTTTATGTGAATAATCTTTCCAATTTTCAATATTAACTCAATATATTGTTAAATATCACAGAGATAAGCAAAACATACCAATGGAAAATCTGACCCATTTGTACCCATACAATATTTCCTGCTTCAGAGTAACTGCTTTTCCTTTGTAAAAAATAATTTTCTAAGAAGAATCTTTCTTCAACCAGTTTTTGCTATATAATCCTTCTCATATCTCAATGAATTATTTCCCTTTCTCTCTACTCTTATTACCAAATTAATAAATTTACTAATTATTTTCCCCCACATTTGGCTGAAGTCCCCTAAACACTTTATCCATATATAACTTTAACCTATCATAGAAACATGTGTGTATCCTAGTTATCTAGTGGTATGTAACAAATTATCCAAAACTCAGGGACTTAATACAAGAAACATTTACTAACTCACACACAATTTCTGAGGGTCAGTAATCTGGGAGTCACTTAGCTGGGTGGTTGTGACTTGAGATCTCTCATCAGGTTGCAGATAAGATGAAGTCATCCAAAGGCTTTAATGAAGACAGAGAATTTGCTCCCAGTGTGGCTTTTTCACAGAGCTACTAGTGGGTATTGGTTGTTAGGAAGCCTCATACTTCCTTACTTGGCATCTTCATAAAGCTGCTGTGTGACCTCATGATAAGTAAGATGTTCAAGAGAAAGCAAGGCAGAAGCTCAACCTCAGAAGTCACACATTGTCACTTCTGCAATATCCTGTGGGTCACACAGGTCAGCCCTACTCAATGTGGGAAACAATTATACAAGGGCACAAATATCAGAAGGTGAGAATCGCCAGAGTTGGAAGTTGGTTTTCACAATATGGCTTAGATAGCATGGGCATCATCATCTACTTAAGATCATTAGAAATGCCATAAGACATCCATTTAAGTATTTTGGAAGATGTGATTCAATAAAATTTTCTGCAATACCAATAAAAACCACTTATATATACTTCATGAAAAAAAAGTTATAGTCCAATCTAATTTAATGCTCAAAATATATGATTAAGTGCTACTTCTTCTAAAATATTTAGGTGAGTTTTAAATAGAGAAATTGTATAAAATGTCCAATGGACATTTGTAAAATGTTCCCTGAACATTGTGAAATATTAGAACTGTAGAGGAATGGTACTGCAGGCCTAACCATAGGGAGCAATCTGTGGGTATTTTCAGGCATTCAACAGCATTCCTATTTGGCCAATACAACTGAACAGAAAAATAGACTGTTCGGAAAAATTCTCAGACACTAGGATGGCACCTTGGACTATGGCACTAAGGGCAAAGAGTTCAGGTTTAATAAATTCTCTGCACTAAAACCTGGAATACATGGTTTATGTCTCTGTGGAGTGGTATTAAAAATACCAGAAAAGGTGAAGGAGACTGGCTGAGCCAATTTTTATCATGGCAGATGTCAATCCTTATACTCTCTGGATATTAATCCTAAATCTGGCTCTGATGAAACAGGAAGGCATGGTAAGACTGTGCCATAAATCATAATCCTGGTGTTATCAGGTGTCTATCATGAAGCCCAGGTATTATAATATTATGGAGAATGAAAAAAAGATACCTTCTATTCCCAAACAATGAGAAGTTCTCTGTTATTTAAGCTTTATTGCTGTTATTCCATTAAAAATTAAAAATAATAATAAAGAGCATGGTCTCCAATTGTTTTTCTGAATTCAATATTTGTTGTAAACCTAAGCTTACTTCTAGAACATAGGTTATGCTCTATCACTTTATTTTGTATCTGTTAAACTATTGTCATTAGAATGGTTTCATTTTCTTTAACTTCAGTTGAAGTTGCAGGTAAAATAATCATTAAAACTCATTTTTGTGACAACACAGATACTTGTTCCCTTTCATGATAACTAAGCTTTTAGGAAGTTTTGCCTGCAAGTAATAAGAAAAAAACACTCCAAATTTGTCAAGCAATAAAGGGAATTTATTGACCCAATGTATCTGGAAGTCAGTGGGCACGGCGGGGTTAAGGCATGCTTTGAACAGGGTTTGGAGGTTTATCTCTCTCCATTTATTTTTATTCCAACCTCTGACTACCCTTGTGGTAGTCTGTACAGCCTACCACCATGCCATTTAGAAAAAATGCCTCTGGACCAGCATTTTTAAAAAGTCCTCGGATTCACTGTGATTGACTTGCCTTGGGCCATATTTTTGCTTCTTAATTAAGTTCTGTGTCCAGGGTATAGAACAGAAGGTGAGGTCAGCTTCCCCAGAAATAGATAAACTGCTTGGGTCAGGACTAGACACTTAGATAGAAATTTGTTTACTATTAGAAAAGGGACACAGGGAAGGGACATGTGTGTATACAAACAGCACCTATGCACCCCCTCTAAGCAGCACTAGAAGAGGGAAAACAACTACTTACTCTATAGCTGAGCCCTGAGGGTCTTGCTGGATCTTTTCAGTGGAGACTAAAGAAATACTTTGTCTCATGAGCTCGGTAAATGTCTTCAGAATAAGGAAAGAAAACTCACCTTTATTAAACACTTTCTATGTGCCTGGGGTCTTGGCATGTTTTTTTTTTTCCCCTGAGGTACAGGGCCTGGGGATTGAACCCAGGACTTCATATGTAGGAGGTCAGTACTCAACCACTGGATCACAGCAGCTCCCTTTGGCATGCATTTCTAAATTTAATATTTGAAAAACTCTATGCAGATATTATTACTCCTCCCCTCAAATGATTACAGATTAAGAAAATTAAGTGTAGAGAGTTAGACTAAGCTACCTTTAATTTGTTAAGGAGAGAGCTGAGATTTAAACTTAGGCTCTTTGATACCTGAGTGATGATGAATTAAAAAAAAGAAGAGGTGGGAGGCAGACTTGGCCCAGCGGTTAGGGCATCCATCTACCACATGGGAGGTCTGCAGTTCAAACTCTGGGCCTCCTTGATCCATGTGGAGCTAGCCCACACGCAGTACTGATGTGCACAAGGAGTGCCGGGCCATGCAGGGGTGTTCACCGCATAGGGGAGCCCCATGCACAAGGAGCATGCCCAGTAAGGAGAGCTGCCCAGCGCGAAAGAAAGTGCAGCCTGCCCAGGAATGGCGCCACACACACACGGAGAGCAGACACAACAAGATGACGCAACAAAAAGAAACACAGATTCCTGTGCCGCTGACAACAACAGAAGCAGACAAAGAAGATGCAGCAAATAGACACAAAGAACAGACAATTGGGGGGAGGGAAGGGGAGGAGGGTAGAGAAATAAATAAATAAATCTTTTTAAAAAAAAAGACGAAAGAAAGAAGAGATATGATGTGGGGGCATTTTCAGGATTTCAGTTGTTCTGGGTGGTGCTGCAGAGACAGACGCTGAACATTGTGTGTCCTGCCATGGCCCACTGGGTGGAATGGGGGAGAATGTGGACTACAATGTAGACCACTGTCCATATGGTACAGCAGTGCTCCAAAATGTATTCACCAGGTGCAGTGAATGTGCTACAATGATGGCAGAGGTTGTTGATGTGGGAGAAGTGGGGTCGGTAGGGGTGGTGGGTATATGGGGACCTCATATTTTTTGAATGTTACATTTAAAAGAAAATAAAGAAGAAAAAATCTAAAAATAATAATAATAAATAAATAAATAAAAATATGTATTTAAAAAAAAGAAAGACAAAATAATTCAATGAGTCCAAATTCCTGGCTGTTAAAATAAAGGACGACAGGCACAGCCTTATTACCCGGGGCTATATCCTAGCTGATCTGTACCAGTCTCCGGAGAAAGAACCCAGTTGTGTTCTGGTAAAGGAGGACCTATTGGGATTATTTTGCCTGTCATGTGAGTCCACATTACAGGCATTTTTTCTGGATGTTAGGAATTGACTATGCCCTCTTCCCTTTAAATCTTCCCTGAAGGAACAAATTCAGATAAAAATAATGGTGGGCAATGTGAGATCTATTATGTATCTTCAGAGAGAGGAGAATGAGACTATATTCTGCAGGAAAGAACTAGAAATCCCCTTAAATCATTCTCCAAATACCTTCATGGACCAAGCCTCCACAAGTCTTGTCTCTCTTTCCTCATTTGAGTCCTGACTCATAAGCCTATCCAACTTGCTCTAGGCTTTCTCCCCTGAAAACCAAATTTCTTTACAATCTTTCATGCAAAGAACTTCCCTCCACTTGGAGGCTTGAGTATGGGGGATCTCAGCCTCTGCCTGGAAGCATCCTTTGTTCTCTGGCTCTCCTACAAGGAACTCTCTTTCTAGCTGCCAAGAAATACAGTCTCCATAAACTTACTTACATTCTATGCTGTCAAAAGGGAAATTTTACTAGAAGTGTTGTGACCATAACACCTATATACCACAAAGTAAATGTGAAGGGGGATATAGCAAATACTGAAAATCAGTCCACTCTCTTAGACCATAATAAAGACATAAAAATAAAACAAAACAACACCAAACCCCTTGTGACACAGGAAAGTTAAAACTGCCACATACGGGATATTAAAATTGGTTCCTTATTTCACCTAGCATAAGCGTTCATATTAAAGTGTTTCAGTCACTTTTTCAGTTCTTTCCCACTAGATTACTTTAATCATCATTTGTAGAAAACTTATTAAATGCAAGGCAATCCAATGTGTAAGTGGAGCAAAATAATCACATGAAAGTTATATTCCACAGTCAGTGGTAACTCCAGCTCATTAGAGAAAATTCCAAAATGGGTGTTGAGGGTAGAAGATAATAAGTGTTAGCTATTACTATTATTATCATTATTGACATTATTGCTATTTTCTTCACCATCAAATCCCAGAGTTACTACTTT
The DNA here is from genome assembly GCF_030445035.2 of Dasypus novemcinctus. NCBI lineage: Eukaryota > Metazoa > Chordata > Mammalia > Cingulata > Dasypodidae > Dasypus > Dasypus novemcinctus. Next base: position 13,307,304 of record NC_080690.1, read on the forward strand.
AGCAATGCTTAGGACCCAAGATTATATACTAAAAATAGTAATCATTATCACAATTAACTTACTGTTGTAAATAAAAAGTAAGTTCAGCAGCACTTTATAAATATATGATAAGTGTTTACAGAATTGTTATGACTTCTGGGGACATAGAATTAAAATTTGGTTTTGTTTTGAATTATGAATTAGTTTCAAATTAATAGGGATAAGCATGTCATGTGAATTCTATAGCAATTACTATAGAAGTCTTCATTACTTCATTCTATTACCTATTCATTTTCTTCACACTCCAAGTTCTTTTGATAAACTTGTTTTTCAGTATAGCACAGAAAATACATCAAATTTTGTTTTCAAAATTGTGAACACTGACTATTTCCCAGGAGATACAAAGCCCTCATAGCAGTTTGATATTATTTATGAATTCCAAAAAAGAAGGATTGTTTATAAACTGGTCTGTTCCTCTGGGCATGATACCCTTTGATTGTATTAGATTCAGCTGAGATATCTTTGTTAAATTAAGATTCGGGCTTTGATTTGACCACATCAGTAGGGTAAAACTCAGGTTAAGTCCCACCCCCTTGGTGGGCTGATCTAAATGGACACTTGCTCAAGAAGATGTACAGAAGAAGATACAGAAGAAGACAGACATTTGTCAGTTTTGATCCTGGAGCCCCAGAGATAGATGAGTCGTTTACCTGATAGTTTGCAGGAGACCTTGTGAAGAGAGCAGAGTCGCTGAGAATCCATGAGAGACAAGCCCAATGCCAGCATACTGCTGAGATTAGAAGCTGGGCCGACCATCTTGCTTCAACATGTGGCAACAGACTTTGGATGAGGAAGTACCACTTAAGGCACCTTGAGTTGGATTCTTTAGGGCCTTGTAACTGTAAGCTTCTACCCCACATAAATACCCTTTATAAAAGCCAACAGATTTCTGGTACTTTGCATCAGTACTCCTTTGGCTGAATAAAACACCCTTCAAGAAACACTTTTTGAAAACTTTTTGCCCCTATTAAATTTAGATCTTTTCTGTTGCTCCCTTTTAGACATCTGTGTTGGTGTTTTTCAAACTGCAGATTGTGACTAATTAGTGAGTTATGAAATCAATTCATTGATTATAAGAAGAATTCATTGTTAAATAGAATTAAAATAGGATAATATAGAAAATGTCAGAGAGCATCACATGTAGTAAGAGTAAGTATAGGTTTGTGAATTTTGTTTTCAAGTGTATATGTATATATATATGCATATATGTTTGGGACAACACAGAAAAATATATTTCTCATTATATATCATGGCCAAAATGATTTTAAAACATTGTGTATATTTAATTTAATAAGTTTTATTTTTTCCCTGCTGGTAAATCTTGAGGAAGCTGGCCTCTGGTTCCCATAAGCAACAATGAATATTATCTGCCTTCTATTGAATTCTGACTCTGTTAGTACCATACATGTTTCAATTTATATCTTAGAAAATTAGCACAAAAACTGTAGTAGGCCACATCCCTCCCAAACTCTATTTCTTCCTAAGAAGGAGAAATGGTGCTATGGAAAGTCAACGTGTCTAGTGAAGAGAATAATAGGGAAGTAGAAAAAAGACACGTAAGTAGGAGCTAGATAATCTGAAGTTTGGATTTTGTTCTGATTGCAATGGGAAGCCATAGAATGGCTTTAAACAGGAGAGTAATGTACTATAAGAGTGTCTTTAGAAAACTCTCTGGCTGCTGATTAAAAAATGAGTTATAGGAAAGCAAGTTTGACAACTATTGAAAAGACTGACAATGGTGGCTGAGACTAGGTACTGTAGAGAAGATGATAAAAAAAGTTATATTTAAAATATATTTTTGAGGTAAATATGTAGAACATACAATTCAAAAATCAAGGATGAGTCAGAAGTCTCTGTATCAAGAAAGAAGTGGGTAGTGGCAACATTCGCTGAGATGGGGAAGACATGAGGATTGGGAAAGTGGATTTGGGGGCAGAGTGCCCAATTGTTCAGCTTGGATCATCTGAAATATGACACACATAAATGAAAACTCATTAATCCAGAGGTAATATTGGATGAGATAATCTACAGAGAGTACATAGAGAGGAAGACTAAGGACTGAGATCATGGGACTTCCAATGTTCAGAAGATTGGATGAGAAGGAGGAGTAGGAGATCAGAAGGAGCAGAAGGTGTGGTAGGAAAAAACTACTAGGTAAGTGTCATTTTATGGAAGCTATTTTGAATAGGATTTCAAGAGGGAGGTGAAATCAACTATGAAGAACCTTTAACAGACTTAATACAATGAGAACTCAAAATTGACCACATTTTGCCAACACTTAAGTTATTAATGACTTTTAAAACCTTATTTCAGTGGACTTTGAGGGTAGAAAGCTTGCTAAGAGCATGTGAAGCATTGGTATACAATCAGGGTCAAATGAATCAAATGAACCACATTTTTATTTTTCATTTCCTTTTTGAACAGTCCTAACTATTAATTAGGATTGATAATTCATTATTTTATTCTTTCTTAAAGGCCTTTCAAATAAACAAAGAGAAAGACAGCTAATTTTTAATAGAAAAATCTCGTTCTATCTTGAATTACCATAAGGATCCATTGTATCCTTTTGTAAATCTAAAATACATAATGGGATCTCAGTGATTTCGTGTTTCCTGTATCTTGAAATATTTTGCTAGGTCATCATCCTAGAATTGATTTCATCATCACTCATCATTATTCAACAAACATTCCCAACTCTGTTTTTAAAAAAGACTAAGGGAAACGGATGTGGCTCAAATGATAGAGCTTCTGCCTACCATATGAGAGGAACCAGGTTCAATCCCTGGGGCCTCATCGTGAAAAAGAAGAAGAGAAAGCAGGCCCATGCAGCAAGCCAGCACCCACGTGGTGAGCCAGTGCCCATGCAAGTCAGTCAAGCAGCAAGATGATGATGCATCAAAAGAGAAACAAGGCAAGAGTCAAAATGAATCACAGCAGAAACCAGGAACTGGGGCGGCGCAATTGACAGGGACCCTCTCTCCACATTAGGGGTCTCCAGGATCGAATCCAGGTGAATCATAGAGGAGAGAAAATGAGAAGAGAAGACAATACAGACAGCAAAACAGCAGGGAAGGAGGAGGGGAAGGGGAAAAAATTTATGAATAATAAATCCTTAAAAAAAGACTAAAATAAAAAGAAAATAGAAGAGCAATAGACTGACCTAAAAAGACAAGGCAACTAAAGCAGATAAGGGCAGGGAGAGGGAAGAAGAGATGAGATGTGGGGGCATTTTCAGGACTTGGAGTTGTCCTAAATGATATTGGAAGGACAGATTCTGGACATTACATATCCTGCCATAATCCACTGAATGTACTGAATGTAAACTACAATGTAAACTATAATCCATGCAGTGCTGTAGTGCTCCAAAATATATTCACCAAATGCAATGAATGTGCCATAATGATGAAAGAGGTTGGTGATGTGGGAGGAGTGGGGGGATGGGGAGTGGGGTATGTGGGAACCTCATATTTTTTATTTTTGTGATCTATGTACCTTTTAAAAAGAAAGGACAATTTAATGAAAAAATAAAATAAAAACAAGAAAAAAAAGATAAGGCAATAGTGAAATAAATTATCATTATTCTAATTTCTTTTAATGTAGCCAAAAATATGGCTTGAACTTTCAAAAAGGTATTAAAAAGGCTGGAAAACTATATTTGTAGACTGGTTTTAGCTTTTATAGAGCATATTTGAGAATTTGGATTTTTCCCCATCCATAATGGCAAAGACAAGACACAAAATGGGAAGTGGATGTGGCTCAATCAGCTGAATGCATGCCTCCCACATAGGAAGTCCCAGTTTCAGTTCCTGGTGCCTTCTAAAGACAGCAAACAAAGAGCAGACATCAAGCAAAAACAATGAGTAGACAATGAGCAAAATAATGAGCAAAAAAAGAACAAGCAAGACAACAAGCAAAAACAAAAAGAAAGACAATGAGCAGATAATGGGCAAAACAAAAACAAGCAGGAAGTGGATGTGGCTCAAGCAGTTGAGCACTCACCTCCCACATGGGAGGTCCTGGGTTCTGATCCTGGTACCTCCTAAAGAAAAAACTAACAGACAATAGGCAGACAATGAACAAAGAACAATGAGCAGACAATGAGTGCAAATAACAAACAAAAACAATGAGCCAAAGCCAGGAGTAAGTAGATGAGGGAGCCATCTTGTGGGAGGGGAGGACACAAAACATTTCTCAATTATTAGATAAATGAGAAGATGAATGCAAAAATACATATAACAGTACTCTAGACCCTAATAATGATAGTAAAACTGATTATATAATTGAAATATCATACCATGAGCCTTCAGATGATGATATCTTCTAGATAAATTTTCTGAAATTCAAGAATCAATGTGCAAACAATAAACTTCTAAAAGCAAAAGGAAATACAGTGTTGTCATGCAGTTAGTCCTTTAAAAGCTAGGACTTCACATAAGTTTTTCCTTGTGATAAAAGCCTGGAGTACAACTCAATAACAAAAAGATAAACAATTCAATTTTTTTTAAAAAAGGATTTGAGTAGACATTTCTCCAAAGAAGATATACAAATGACCAATAAGCACATGAAAAGATGCTCAATATCATTAGTAATTAAGGAAATGTAAATCAAAACCACAATGAGATACCAACTCATACCCACTAGGATGGTTATAATTTAAAAAACAAATAGAAAATGCATATGATGGCTTGACGCTGTAGGTACCAAAAAAAAAAAAAAAAACATTTTATTGTAATGCAAACTGTAAAATGTATACATAGAATCCATCTTAGAAGTTGTGGTGATTTGGAGCTATATACCCAAAACATGTTCTTAAACTTAATCCATTCCTGTGGGTGTGAATCTGTGAATCTGTTCTAAGTAGGGCCCTTTGATGAGGCTACTCCAGTTAAGGTTTGTCCCAGCCTGTGGCAGTTTGGTATTGTTTATGATTTCCAAAAATAGATGGATTGTGTTTGTAAACTGGTCTGTTCCTCTGGGCATATCAGATGATATTAAATTAAGAGGTTTCACTTTTATTTGATTAAATTATGATTTGGGCCTTGATTCAGTCATGTCAGTAGTACATTGAATCCCCACCCACCAAGGATGGGGACTCACAGAGAAAACTACACAGCAAAGGAGAGAGTTTTATTTTTGATACTGGAGCTCTGGGAAGTAAATACACAGAAGCAGATACAAAGAAGAGGGAGTGCTCTATAGCCTGCAGAGGCTCTAGGAAGAGAGACAAGCTTGATAATCTACAGCTGATCCTGTGAAGAGAACAGAGCAGCTGAGCCTGAAAAGAAACCAGCCCTGGGGAGAGAGAGGAGCCTTACGCCAGCCTACAGCTGAGATCAGAAGAAGCTGAGACCACAGAGCCTTAAGAGGAAGCATTTATCTTTGGGGTTCAGTGGATTTTCATCATTTATAGACACGCAACAACAAAGCAACATGGTGAACGCTGGAGCAGAAATAGGAAGAGACCTTGGGAGCACTGATGGCTAGGTTACTGCAAGATAAGCACTAACCTCTTCCCATCCACAGTGCAGTGTTTAAACATCTCAATTCTACAATCAGATTTGCTTTTCACCACTGATTAACTGTACGATCTTTGGTAAGTTCCTTAACGTGGGTGGATTCCTATTTCTCAGAGAAGGGAAATGCAATCAGACAAGTACTACTGCTTCTGCCTGCTTTCACTGGGACTTCTCACTACCCATTCTGCTTCTCCATTTGTGAGGGAAGAACCTTCCTTTTTCCCTCTGAGGCTAACTCTACTGTTGGAGGTCTTGATTTAATACCCTTTCCCCACACAAGAATTGTACCCCTTCATTCATCTCTCTTCTCTCCTTCTCTCATTTGTTTCTTTGTTTCTACTGGTTCATTCCTGTTAGCAAAAATGCCTTAATAGCATTCATTCTGAAAATTCTTCAACCTATATCTCTCTCCAGCTACTGCCCATTTCTCTGTTCATCCTCACAGCAATATTCCTTATAATGTTATTTAAAATGTATGCTTATAGTCTTTGTTTCCTCACTTCACATTTTCTTAACTCTAAGTATACCAGAAGCAATGATGCATTTTGCTTTGTTGTTGCGTGTCTTTTCACACTAGATTTCAGTGCCCTCTGTGTCAAGCAAGGTACCTATCAAATAGGATGTGTTTATCTAATATCTGGTGAATAAATTCCAAGAAGGTAGGAAGGGAACAATGGAGGGAATGAAGAGGAAGAAATAGGGAGAAGCAGGGGCGGTGGAGATGGAAAAAACAAGTATACTAGTAGATATCTGGTTCTTGTTCTGCCATAGACTTGCTTGTAACAGGACTTTTTCTGTATATATAACCCTTGTGCTCCAGTTTCCTCATGAATAAATTGAGCTTTTTGTACTTGATCAACAATTTTCAAACTCCATTTTTCTACAGAAGCTTTCTGTAAATATAACCTTATGCAGACTGTGAACAAAGAAATTACATAGATGCTGCTGTGGTTGATAAGGTGTGAGAGATCTGGTCATTTCCTCTGCACTTAGCTCTACCAGAGTGACTTTGAGGAGCCAAACAATTCCTAGGGATCCAACAAGGGTTTCGGAAAAGTCCTGAACAAGATGGTTTCTATCTTTAAAGATTTTTATCACCCTCAACCACCACCAGAATTAAATTTGGCCACCCTTGGGAGGCAGATGATTCTTCCCCTGTGAATTGCTGACGTCCACGAACAACACAAATCCTTATCCAAATAATAAATTACTTAAAAGGGCAACAAAAAGAAAATCTTTTTTATTACTTTCAAAACAATTACATTTATTTTAAAACCTTAAATTTCATTTTATAATAGTTATTCATAACATTTTACATCTTGTTAGATATACACACCCAAGGTGCAGTTTGCACAATTGTTGATGTGACAAGAATAAGCAAGGATAAAATTGCTTTTAAACATTCATCAGTCATAAGATCACATTTTTCTGGGCTTATAAGACTGTGTTATACTTGGGCATCATTTTGATTGGTTATGTTTTGTTTGTTTCCATATTCCCACAGACAGATAACAAATTTAAAAGTAAAACTTATCACTTTGTACTCTTCAAAAATAAGAAAATTAGCAACAGTTTTTCATTATCATTCCCCTTTTTTCTATCAGATTTTTTCCATTAATAGTTTTGAGGATTACTTTCTGTAAAAATATCAAAGTAATTACTGATAATTAAAAGTTAAAGATAAACTGAAATTTTCAAAGATAAAAAGCCCACCCACATTCTCTTGAGAAACCCATGTTGATCAGATTCGGCCTGGCTCTTAACCAAAACAAAATAGAGTCTTGAAATAGAAACAGTAAAGAGTACAAAGAGAGCAGGTCATTGGTAGGAAGGGCTTCCTCTGAGATTGCTCTAAATTTATTTCCAAAGCTTCAGGCAACAATAAACCTCTCTTTTTCCCTACATTTGCAGTAACATTAACTTTGAGTTCCCATCACAACAGGATGGTGTTACAATTATAAATGCTTTGCATTAAAAGCTCCTGTTCAACTTTGAGGTCGAACACAATATGTATTTAAGCTCAACTCTCAATTTTTGCTTATGAAAGAAATATATCTGACTACCAGGGTTTTTCCTGGACTCAGTGGCTGTATAGTAACAGAAATTTGTTCTATTCACCCTCTTAAAAACTCAAGAGCTAGCAGTAGTACCTTGAAATTTATAGATTTAATACTCATGGGTGATTTAATACTTATGGGTGAATCTTAAGTCCATGAGAAGCAGTAATTTATAATTTTGCTGAGTTGTGTACCATTTGAGTATGAAGAAACTGGTTATTCTTTATCCATCATTGGGAAAGGTATATTTGAAATGATTAAAAGTTGTTGCTTCATTTTAGAAAATGGTCACCAAGTAAGAGACAGAAATGAAACAAACCTTTTCAAACAGTTGATGTGTGAAAGTGAAGATTATATCTAAGAAATTAATGAACCTCAATTCACGTATGATTCAAGGCAAACCAGAAGTGTGTAAAAACATTGTCATATTTGTATTCCTCACAAATGTGACATTTTGGTTCCAAATTTGCATATTCTTTTTCATCTGGGTATAACAGATTTGAAATGGGAGTGATTTCTCCCAAATATTTTCCACTCAAAAAGTCTGTCTTGAGTTTCCACTGTCAAGAGAATCAAATGATTTATTGTATTGACTTTACCTGTAGAATAATGAAAAATGCCATACCTATCAAGGCAGATGTATGTTTCCTTTTGAAATTTTTCTCGACTCTTCCTAAATCAAATATTTGTAATGTAAAATGAAACCGTGTGTGTGTGTACTTGGGGACACAATTATCAGCTAATAGGCTAATGTGATAAAGTATACGCATTTAAAGAATATTCCAAATGCTATCCAGGCAACCCACAGGAGGGAGCACAGAACTGCCAATATCAGGAAGAACAGAGGATGTCCAATGGAAAAATAACATTAGAGGTGTGCCTGGAACCTGGAAGGCCTTGATGATTATTGGATGTTTGCAGAAGTTGTTGATCTCAATGTGGTAGCAATTTTTCTGAGTTCATTTTCCAGAGGGTATGGGGAAGGTTGTTTTCTAAGAGTAATTAACAACACATGCATGTTTACCACCCAACAGTTTATAAAGGGGCCAGGGGCCAGTTTAGAAAGTAGAATTGTTATTTGCTTAAAAGGCACCTAATGAAATGGGTGTGGCCCTTTGTTTTAAACTTGGTAGTCAAGCATTGTCTGAGAAGAAAGGTCCAGAGCTAATCAACTCAGTTCCTGAGCATCATCAGTAAACTCTCTTCAATCATGATCCATTTTTAAATGGTTACCTGCATCTGTTTTCTCTTGCCCAGCTCTCCTTGGGACTCCTCTGCAGCCCTTTCTACCAGGGACTGTTTTCCTCTCAGGCACTCTGCAGCCCTCAGTCCAGCGGGTTTTAAGGGTCCTCCAGGCTGCCCAGGACTTGTGCACTCCACAATCCTTCTTTCCTCAGATCCCAGGGACTCCTTCCTCTGACTAAACCATCCTCTCACTCCCGGAATTCCACATTGCTCTTCCCTGCTACTCTGAGCATTCCTCATTATTAAGCCCTTTGGATCCTGACTCAGAGTTCTCCTCTTTCCCCTAACTTCTTGCCAGTCTCTTGGCAATTGCATTGATGGGATAACATCTTATACTTTTAGTCCTTTGATCTCCTTATCCTCAAACCTCCACTACCCTTGCTAGCATCTCAGAAAGTGTTCTCTCCTATGCCACCCCTGGAAACTGGATTTTATGCCACATCTCTCTGCCCACACCACCTCCTATGCCTTCGGTGCACTTGACCAAGTATCCCCTCATCAATAGTTCAATTATATGACCACCTGAGATCTCCACTTCATTGTCCCCATGGAATTCTCACTTCCATTAGCCTCACCTTGATTAACATCATTCCTTGTCCAGTCTTTCATTGGTCCATCATGGTGATCATCCTTTTTAAATACCTTCAGCTTTATGCCCTTCACTCCTTCTTTCATTGTCCCTGGGAATAACCACAGTGTTTCAGTTGAACCCCCCCCCCTTTTTTTTTACACTGTAACACTTACCCTTTTAATCATATGAAGATACATATTTCAGTGCTGTTAATTCCTTCACAATGTTATGTCACCAACCAATGTCACCAACATCCACTACAAAGACATTTCCATCATTTCAAATAGGAATCCTGTACATTTTAAGCCTTAACTTCCCATTCCCTTTCCCCACCCCATCCCCTGGTAACCTATATTCTAGATTCTTTTTTTTTCCCTCTTTATTTTTTTTTAAATGTTACATTCAAAAAATATAAGAGGTCCCCATATACCCCCCAACCCCTCACCCCACTCCTCCCACATCAACAACGTCTTTCATCATCATGGGACATTCATTGCATGTGATGAATCAGTTTTGAAGCACTGCTGCACCACATGGATAATGGTTTCTACTCTCCCCCAGTCCACCCTGTGGGCCATGGCAGGACATACAATGTCCAGCACCTGTCCCTATAGTACCACCCAGGACAACTCCAAGTCCTGAAAATGCCCCCACATCATATCTCTTCTTCCCTCTCCCTACCCTCAGCAGCTACAGTGTCCACTTTCTCCACATCACTGCTACAATTTCTTCCACTACTAATCACAATAGTTCCAGAGTAGAATATCAATAAGTCCACTCTAATCCCTACTCTATTCCTCCAGCTTGTGGACCCTGGGATGTTTATGTCCACTCCACCTCTATATCAAGAGGGAGCTTAGATTCCACATGTATGATAGATGCAATTCTCCTACTTGCAGTTGTAGGCACTCTCAGCTCCCTGGTGTGGTGGTTGACCTTCACCTCCCTGTTTGCTGGCCAGGCACTCCTACCCTCTGGTTTATTGTATTTACCCCGGTCAGTTGAACCCTAATAACTACACAGCACCTCAACCCATAGCCCAACTGACTGTTTTTCCTTTACATCCAATTTTTCAAGTCTTAAATAGGCAAGGATACTACTCACTAATCTATTATTTTCTCATATGCTTGCCTGCCCCCTGGTTAAAGGACAATTTCATACATTCTCTTATCCTTCAAAACACTTTCTTTTATCCTCCCCCACAACTGGATTTTCCTTGCCTCATATTTCATTCAAAAAATCAGAGTAAAACATACATGAATACACTCAATTTTCCACCAACAAATCTATTTACTTTCCTCTTCTTGAATCCACCTCCTTCTTCCCTCCTGTTAGAAAGGACTAAGTGCACCTTATCCCACACAGGAGCAAATTCTTCCACTTAATGCCCTGATCCCATCTCCCAGCCCCAACTCCAAACCCTTCATTCCTGTGGTTATCACCTCTCTCTCTCTTACAACTGGATTATTTCCTTCAGCAAACAAATTTGCACAGGTTTCTATTACCTAAAAATAAATAAATGAATAAAACTAAATTAAATTAACCTAAAATATATTTACCCCACATATCCCTAGAGCTCTGTATCATTTCTTTGTTCCTCTTCATAGCAAGACATCTCCAGAAAAGTTATTTCTATAGGTTCCTCCAGCTCCTTACTTCCAACCTACCATAGTCAGGCTAGGACCCCACTTCTCCTCTTACACTACTCAGGATTACCAGTAATCTCTGTATTGCCAAATCTAGTGGACAGTCCTTGCTCATCAGTACTCTTGATCTCTCAACAGAATTCAACAAGATAGATTATCCCTTATGTTTTTAGACTCTCTTGACTCTGTGATGTGATTCTTACCCATTTTTTTCTCCCACATCATTGGACATCCCTTCTTAGCTTCCATCCTCTCTCCTTTCTCCCACCCTGAATTATCTGAGTTTCATAGGGGTTACTGTTGTGTCCTCTATTTCTCCTTTGCCAATTTATATCCCATTCATTACCACTGATTTAATTTGGTCACTGTGTGGTGGATCTCACAGCCCTTTCTCCACCTCATGTACATGTTTCCTCTGAGGTCCAGACTTGCATATCCAAGAGCAGACCAAACATCTCTGTGTGGAAATCTCATAGCTCTCTCAGATTGACTATACTGTTACTTCTTTTATCTGCTGGTTTTAAGGTCATTATGTGAGTGACAAAAACGCAAGATAGTAATTATTTTAAAAAGACAAATTATTCCATTCTCATATCAATGAAGTGTATATGCGACTAGTCCAGGACTAGTGTCCCAAAACACTTTAACATGATGTCCTAACACACTGAACAGATGACTTCCACCTCAGTGTCCAAGATGGTTGCTCCAGCTCCTGCATTTTATCCATATTCTGGCCGGTAGAAAGAAGGAAAGCAGAACCTCTTCCCTGTAAGTACACTTAACAGGAAGTACTAAGTTTCACATTTAAATTCCATTGTCCAAAACATAGTAATTTGGCGAGATCCAGCTACAAAAACAAATTTGGAAATTATAATTTCTATTTTGGGTGGCCATGGACCAAGTTAAGATTAGGTCTTTCTATTACTGGGGGAACTAGACTTTGGGGGAATATTAGCAATTCTATCACCACTCTTTCCAAGTCTATTTCCCTTCGAATCTTCCCCAGGAGAGTAAATGGTACTTCCTTTCATCCATTTGCTCATAACAGGAAAATCCACAAGAAGTCTGCTTTGTCTAGAAGTCCAATGAATGCAATCATTAAAATCTTTCTTGAATCCATATACTTGGTTCTCCATCTTTATGGCCATGGCCTTATTTTCTGGCCATTATCCTAGTTCACCTGAATTACAGCAACAGCCTCCTAGAACACAGAAAGTGTGGTCTTGCTGATTCTGTTCTCACCCCTTCAGTCGATTATCCTTACCACAGCAAAAAAAAAAAATCTTAAAATTTCACTTCCCTCTTTAAAATATTCAAATTGTTTCCAGTTATGTATTAATATATGTGCCTTACTATGGTCCTTTGAGACCTGGTCCTTAACTTTCTTTCCAACATCCCTTTGTATCACTCTTCCTCACTATATTGTATACGCTCTAACACACTAGTCTTTTTCAATATCTTGAACACCCCACCATTTTTACACCAGGTCCTTTGCTTATGGTATTTCTTACTGGGATTAACTAATAGTTTATTTAGATCCTTCTCATTCTTTATTTTCTTTATATCTCAAATATCATCTTTCAGAGGTTTTCCCTATTCATTTCATCTAATGTAGGTCTTTTTTGCCAATATGTTCTCTTTTTCAGCCTTTGTTTCCTTAGCAGGTATCACAATGATTTTATTTGTCTTTTGACAAAACTGTAAGCTCCATGAGGGTGGGGATAGCAAGGCACATAATAAATAAAAAACACTCAAGCTGTTTTGTTGCGTTGATTAATGAATGATAGATCTGAAGTATTTTTAAGAATTTTCCCAAGTCTGACAAGCTAGGATGATAAAAGAAAAGGTCACACCAACAAGAAAATCCCAGTCTCACTAGCGTCTAACCTTGATGCCTAGAGTTGGCCAATTCCACCATCTGGATGAGCTGAGGGTCCTACATTGCCAGGTTTCTGTGACATGGGGAGAACAACACGGCAGGAAGTAGTCAGCCCATTTTACTGTATCCCTGGAGAATATGCGGACACATCAGTTTATTCTTCTGATTTCAACTTTAATATAATTACATCCCAATGTAAAATCAAAGCACATTAGAAGTAAAATAGTTTTAGTGGTCATGCTTTTATTGTCACTGAATCACCTTTCTGACCAATGACCCAATAACCAAAAGAGGAGGAGTAAAGGTTACCATGGTGTGTGATAGGGGCACTTGATCATGGGGCTTTTCACAGGTGTCCATGGTACTCTTACTCTCCTGGCAGGTTGTCTGGCTATGTACAAGCCAATTGGGGTTGAGAAGAATTGAATGTGAATGTTCTAAAAAGGTCAAGTACTAGTTCAGTCTGACAGATGACAAGTGTTACTGAAGATCTTCTCATGCCCTAATTGCCAAGTTGACACTTCATAGGGATTCTTCAGAAAATTAGGATGAACAATAAAGTGCAGATTCACAAGTTCCCCTGACACAGAAATGGGACAAAGACTGGCTGAGGACAATACAAGGAATTAGGAGAAAATAAACAGAAGCTGAAGGTCAATATGAGGCCCGGATTAAAGTCAGGAACACAGTCAGGAAGACAAAATCCTAACAAGTGGGCCAGAGACAAGCAGGCTTTGCAATGATGGCCAGATCCATCTTTTCTTCACTGATTCTCCAGAGTCCAGGCAAACCTGCTGATGAAGCATCACAAATCCTTGTACATAGAGATTCTGGCCATCATTTACTTTTGAAGTAATAGGGCATAAGCTGTGTATGTGTATGTGTGTAAAACTTTTTGAAAACATACAAACTCTATAAGTTTATCAACACTTTTGTAATGATTATTTACCACTTATATGTCATATCCTATTTTATAGCAATGCTTATTTTCAAATAGACATACAAATTAGGCTGTTGTGAGTACAGTTTCGAAAAAATAAAATTCAATGCACCTGTGTCAATCTACATATAAATGGATTATTTTAGATAAATAAATACATTTCTATCTACCGTTTGCAAAAATACAACATTCTCTACACTGACACCGTTCTGTTTCACGTCAAACCCATCTGTTGCAATCATCCAAATGTCTATTTTATTATTCAATTTCCCAATAACATGTGTTTGCCTTCCTATTCCCATTAACTCTCGATTCTTTTATGTGCTTCCTATAGAACAATTTGCTCCAATCACTATATTCTACTGCAGAGAAATATTTTATGAAAGGAAAGAGTACATGGATACAGACAAATTTATATAGAGCGTGATCATCCTTATGACCTTACAAACACCTATTCACACTTCAGACAAGATTGAACCAGGCAGAATAATCTTTTCCTAAATTTGGTTATTGTAGTGTAGTAGTAATAATTATAATAGTAATGTTAAAAGTAGTAGTATTTACCAATACACTTATTTTGAAATATAGTTAAATTATAGTTTATAGTAATATAGTAAATCAGCCACAATGCTCAACTAGCAATCCCAGACTCAGTTCTGGCTTCTGGAAACTCAGAAATGTGCTAAGAAATTTCCTAACTGGTTTTGACTCCAAATCTAAGGGATCTAACCTCCTGCTGTATTTTTCAAACCTGCTTGCTGTTAGGGCCCTAAAAGCAAAGCATAGTCTGCAATCTGACCTGCTAAGTGTGTTGGAAAACTAAGGCTTGAATGACCACTATTAAATAATTTTATCAAAGAACACTCCTGAAAACAGATATAACCAAAAAAATATATATTTCTTTGGCCTTAAATATTTACCTTAGTTCTAAAGTAAAAAATCTCATACATAACAGTGTAATATAACAGAAAACTAGAATTGCCATCTGCTTCTTGTTCAGATAGTAACTAACTTTTCCTTATCAAAGAGATTTAATTCCACTCATTCAAAATAGACTTATTCTCCATCTACTATTCTATTAATATTAAATATTCTATTTAAATTATATTTAAAATATATTAGGCAGAATTCTGTGTTTTCTCATCTGTGGTGCTACAATATGTGTAAAATTTTTGGATTTCACCCAACTCTAAAATTCTAGGTACTTTATTTTTCTTTTTTATTTTTATTCTATGTACTTTTACAATACGTTGTAAGATATTGAACATAGCTAGAGTCTGACTTACTCATTGATGGCAGGTGCAGCAAAGTGAGAACACATTTTGTATCCTGTCAGCCGAGCATCCCCATTAATAACATTCTTTAGAGCACAAAAGCAGTATCTCTTAAAAATGATCTGTTATTCTTCTAATAGACTGAAAATAGTGTCATCTTCCACCAGAGCAAAGAATATGGTTTTAGGGCCCCTTAGCACTTGCTAACAAAATTTAGCAAGTTTTGTTCAAGGTTCACTGAAAAAAAATATCACAATGTCCCCTTCGAGGCAAGCTATTCTCAAGCAGAGGTCAGGGCTTTTTTTCCCCATCAATACAGAAATACTTCCACCGGAGAAAACTCCTCTCAAAATAATTGAAGAGTTTACCACTGGATCATATCAGTGCTAACGACACCATAATATGAGTATATAACTAATATGTTATGGTTTTTCTATGGCCAGTCATTCCCTCTTGAGACTAGTTTATAAACTATCAAACAGCCTTCAGCCAGTTTTCCTGGCTCAGTCACCAAAAATTATCTGGTAAGGTAAAGAAATTTGTAACCTTATTCCATGAAATACAACTTTGAAAACAATTGTTTGCTGCATCTCGAGCCATGTCATCATCTTTTTTCTTTAGAAGAATATGTCTAAAAAAGTGCAAATACTAGATTATCAATTATAGGCATTTGCCTCAAAAGTATTAATACCTCCCCTAAAAGTGTATTTTGATGTCGCATCTTAAATTATGTACATACTAACTTATGGGAAGATGTATATAAATGATGTTCTTCAAATTATAAATAAGTAACTAAGTTCCCAAAACAAAATGTAAATTTCCCTAATTATAGGATGGTGTAGAAACGTCACAGAGAATGCAGACTCCTCAGAGCAAACAAAGGTCTTGGTATTTAGAATAAAGACTTTTTGAACCACATGACAGGATAAATAACTAGATAAACTTGTTCCAGTACTTTTGTTTAAAAAGAATGTTTTCATCTTATTGCATATAACTGTAGTTAATTCCTTTCTATTGCTGTGGAGTATTAGAATGTATAAACATACAACAATGCATTTTTCTGTTTATTTTACAGTTGATGGGCATTTGGTTATTTCTAATTTGGACTACTAAGGTAACGTGCTTTTAACATTTTTTTCACACACTTTTGGATAAGCATTTTGGTTGAATGTCTAAAAGTGTGCAATGTTTGAATAACTGGGTATGCATATGCTCAAATTTAGTAGATGAGAATAAATGCTTTTTCAGAGTGGTTATACTCTTATATCTCCATCAGAAGTAGAATTTCAATCGATCCACATCCTCTTAAATGCTTAATTCTGCCCATGATTTTCATTTTAGTCATTATGGTGGGTACACAATATTATTGCATTATGGTTTTAATTTGCGTTTTCCTGACAAATAAAGGAACTGCAAACCTTCCCTTATATTAATGGCCATTCAGATATCCTCTCACTGTAAGCACTTCTTCAAGTCTCTTACCCATTCTTTCATTGTGTATTATCTGTCTTTATATTAATTTGTAGGATTTCTTTATAGATTTTTGGATGGACACCTCAGTCATGTTATAAAATTCTCTCCCCACTCTGTGACTTGACTTTCACTACTTTTTGTGAGATCATTGGTTAAACAAAAATTATTTTAATATACTCCAATTAACAAACATTTCAATTAGGGATTTATTTTCTCTTTTAAAATGTAATGTTTTCCTATCTAATTCCAAAAGGATATTTTCACATAATCTATTCTTCAGGCTTTATTGTTTTCCCTTTCATATTAAAATCTGAGTAATCTAAAATTGATTTTGAGTTATGATGCTAAGTAGGTATCAATTTTTTTCCCTTTGGGTATCCAATTGACCCAGTACCATTTTTGTTTGTTTATTTTTTATTAGAGCAGTTGTAAGTTTACAGAAAATTCATGCAGGAAGTACAGAGTTCTCATATCTGGCCCCCTCACATAGTTTTCCCTGTTATTAACATTTTACATTTGTGTGGTACCTTTGTTGCAACTTAAGAAACAAAACAATAATATTATAATTGTACTATTAGCGACAGTCCATAGTTTACACTTTCCTTTGTCATGCAAAGTGTAAACTTTGTCATTAATCAATTGTCTATATAAGTGTGGGTCCATTTGTAGACCATTTTATTCCAATGATCTAATTGTCTTATAGCAGCACTAATATCACATTGCATTTGTTACAGTAGCTTTAGGTTAACTAATACCATTTGATGAAGTAGTTTCTCCAACTTTTTTTCTTTTTCCAGGCTTCCTTGGCTAATCATGACCCTTTGCAATTCCAGCTAAATTTTAAAATTGATTTCCCAAATCCTACCAATAATTTGAACCCTATTATTTTTTTGAAAAATACCATTTTATAATATTGAATGTTATAACTGTAATATATTTTCATTTTCTGTAATTATTCTCATAAATGTTTAACAGTTTTCTTTTTAGGTACCTTGTTATATTTTGTTAGATAAATTCTGGTTCTTGGTATGTTTTTTCTATTATAATCAATGGTGTTTTAAAATTTTTAATTGCTTATTGTGTGTTACTGGTATATAGAAATACAATTTTAAAAGTAAATTGTTAATGTATTTTCCAAGAAACTTACAAAATTCACTTAAAAATTCTAGCAGTCTACCATAGTTTGGACTTTCTACACACTCAAATCACATCATCTATGAATAATGACAATTTTACTTCTTTCCAAATCTAATACCTTTGATTTCTTTCACTTTTTTGTAAGCCATTATATAGTTTATTTTTAGAGAAGTTTTAGATTACAGAAAAGTTACATCAAAAATAAACAGGAGGAGTTCTGGGAAGATGGCATCAGAGTAGGCAAGCAGGGCTCACCTCTCTCACAAAAACAACAGAGAAAGGGCCAAAAGCTGTCTAAGGGACCTACTTTGGGGATCAGCAGACCAGGACAAGGCTACACAACTCCCAGGAGGTGAGGGACAGAGAGACAAAGAATCTGAAACAACAAATGTGAGTTACCAAACCCCTGTGGTGACTGGGAAGCGCTCCCTTTCACCCTCCAAGGTATTAAGCGAGGGTAAAAGCCCTAGCTCACTGAACCCAACTGAGAGGGGAACAGACATCTTCCTCCCTATTGGCTATTCCAGAGAAAAGGGAAAGGGTGTCGGGGGACTTCTCTTCAGTGAATTTGGCTAGCAGAGTTGGCTTGGAATCTCAGCTCTGGCTAAACCAAACACAGGAAAGCACAGATTGAACCATGGGAAGGTGCTCTGACAAGCACCATCTGCTGGCCAGTCTGAAAATTGCAAGGAAACACTGCTTTTAGGACTCTCTTAACCCAAATTCCAGGGAAAAAAAAATATGCACCTGATTAGTGTGACCCAGGCCCAATTTTGATATCTTAAGCTGGGCAATTTTAAGGACTTAGAATAAGTTGAACCAAATATCAAAGAAGAGCTATGGGAAATAAAATAAAATAAAATAAAATAAAATAAAATAAAATGAAATAAAGCAGTAGGCATGGGAGAGAAATAAGTGATCAGAGTAAATTTACCAACATATTCAGATGTCTAGGCATCAGCAAAAAATTACAAGCCATACTAGGAAACAGGAAGAGATGGCCTAGCTAAAAGAACAAACCAAAGATCCTGAAGAGATATAGGATTTAAGACAATCAATGGTAATCACACAAATTTCCTAAATTAATTCAAAGAATTTTTAAAAATATATTAACAAAGAGATAAAGGGTATTAAGAAGACATTGGGTGAGCATAAAGAACAATATGAGAGCCTACAAAGAAAAGTAACACAATTTATGGGAATGAAAGATAGAATTGATAAGATTAAAAATACATTAGAGGCACATAAGAGCAGATTTAAACTGTTCAAAGACAGAATTAGTGATTTTTAAGACTGAACATCTGAACTGGAAAAGACAGAAGAACAGAAAGAGAAGAGAATGGAAAAAATGGAAGAGGGGATTGAATTACAATGTGAAACATACAAACATACACATTATTGGTGTCCCAGAGGAGAAGAAAATGGGAAAGGGGCAGAAAGAATATTCGAGGAAATAATGACCAAGGGCTTCCCAACCCTTATGAAAGACATAAATACCAATATTCAAGAAGGACAATGAACACCAAACAGAATAAACCCAAACAGACCTACCTTTAGGCACCTACTATTCAAAATGACAAATATCAGAGATAAAGAGAGGATTCTGAAAGTAGCAAGAAAAAAAGAAAACATCACATACCAGGGACCCTTGATAAGATTAAGTGCCAGCCTCTCATCAGAAACCATGGAGAAGAGAAGAAAGTGGTATAGTGTATTTAAGGTACTGAAAGAGAAAAACTGCCAGCTAAGGTTCCCATATCTGGCAAAGCTGTCCTTCAAAAAATGAAGTTGAGTTAAAATTCTTCACAGACAAACAAAAACTGTTAGAATATGTTACCAAAAGACCAGAATTACAAGAGATATTAAAGGTAGTGCTGCAGCCTGAAAGGAAAAAAAAAACAAGCATGAGACTTGGAGAAGAGTGTAGAAATGAATATTATTAGGAAGCATAAATTAAGGGTAAAAAGACAGACAATAGTGCAACATGACAACAGCAAGCCAAAGGACAAACTGGATGAAGTAATGCCTTTACAGTAACAACATTGACTGTTAATGGATTGAACTGCCCAATCAAAAGACACAGACAGAATGGATTTAAAAAAATATGAGCCATCTATATGCTGTCTACAAGATTCATCACAGCATAAGGACACAATGATATTGAAAGTGAAAGGTTGGAAAAAGAAATTCCACACAAATAGTAACCAAAAAAGCTGGAGTAGCATACTAATATAGGGGGAAAAAAAATAGATTTTAAATGCAAAACTGTTATAAAAGATGAAGATGGTCTTTATATATTAATAAAAGGGGAAATTCACCATACTAAATATTTAGGCACCAAACGTCAACACCCCAAGAAACATGAGGCACACACTGGCAAACTGAAGGGAGAAATCGATGTCTCTACAATAGTTGGAGACTTCAGTACACCACTCTCAATACTGGATAGAACATCTTGGCAGACAATAAATAAAGGAACAGAGAGCTTGAGTAATATGATAAATGAACTAGACCTAACAGACATCTATAGAGCATTGCACCCCAAAATACCAGGATATACATTATTTTTAAGCTCATGGATCCTTCTCCAGGACAGACCATATGTTGGGTCACAAGACAAGACTCAACAAACTTAAAAAGATTGAAATTATACAGAACACTTTCTCTGATTATAATGGAATGAAGCTGGAAATCAATAATGGATGGAAAAAGGGAAAATTCAATGGGTCACAGAAGAAATTGAATGAGAATTCAGCAAATATCTTGAGACGACTGAACATGAGAACACAACATATCAAAACCTATGGGACATCACTGGTGAGTAGAAAAATGCAAATCAAAATTACAATGAGATATCATTTCACACCTATTAGACTAGCCCCTATTAAACTTATTAAACTTTGGAAAAATGTAATTGTTGGAGAGGATGTGGAGAGATAGGAATGTTTATTCACTGTTAGTGGGAATGTAGAATGGTGTTGTCACTGTGGACGACCGTTTGGCAGTTCCTAAGGAAGCTGAATGCAGACTTTCCATGGGACCCAGCAATACCATTGCTAGATGTGTACCCAGAAGAACTGACAGAGTGACATGAACAGACATCTGCACCCTGCTTCACAATAACCGAAAGTTGGAAACAAGCCAGGTGTCTACCAACTGATGAATGGATAAACAAATTGTGATGTATACGCACAAAGGAATATTATGCAGTGGTAAGAAGAAATTAAGTCGTGAAGCATATGAAAATATGGATGAACCTGGAGGACTTTATATTGAGTGAAGCAAGCCAGACACAAAAGGATAAATACTGTATGATTGCACTATAATGAACTAAATATATTATGTAACCTAATGAAGTTAATAATTAGAATATAGGTCACCAGAAAATAGAATGCAGGTTGAAAATGGAAAGCTGCTGGTTAATCTGTGCCGAATTGATTAAAAGTTTGTTTGTAAATCTTTGGAAATGAATGGAAATTGTGAGAGCACATCATAGTTTTGTGACTAGCAGAGCCATTATATTGGTATGACAGTGGTTGAAAGGGAAAGCCTAAGGACATTTACATTACTGGAAAGAAAGCTAAAAAATGTAACATGGGGCTGTATAACAGTAAAACATCATGTAAAATACAAATACAGGTGATATTGCATATATAAGACTGCTTTTGCAAAATATAAATACAAATGAACTGGAAAGAAAGAAACAGAATAGTAACTATGTATAGTAGAGGAAGCACAGAGAGACTGAGATGAATTTTGTTTCTTTTTTTTTTGTTAGTAATTATTATTACTTGAATAATGAAAATGCTTTAAAAATGATTGAAGTAATAAATGCACAGCTATGTGATTATACAGGATACCATTGATTGTACATTTTGGATGGCGTTATGCTTTATTAATGTGTACTAATAAAATTGATTTGTTAAAAAAAAAAGAGCACCTAGACTGTAACAGATAGTCTACTGTGGTGTGGTGTGTTGACAGACAGGTGTTATATCAGAATTCTGCACATGTGCATAATTGTTTTGTAAATTCACAACTTCTGCAGTAAAAATGTATTTTAAAAAATAATAATAGGGTGGGTTGGGGGGAAAATACACCAAAGGTAAGATATGGAATATAGTCAGTAGTAAGATTTTGATAATATTCTTTCATAATTTGTAACAAATGTCTCACAACAATGCAAGGTGTTGTGGGTTGATGTATGGGGACCCTGATATTATGCT
Source organism: Dasypus novemcinctus (assembly GCF_030445035.2). Lineage (NCBI taxonomy): Eukaryota > Metazoa > Chordata > Mammalia > Cingulata > Dasypodidae > Dasypus > Dasypus novemcinctus. Next base: position 13,329,307 of record NC_080690.1, read on the forward strand.
TATTTGCTTTTTAAGTTCACACTTATTGTTTATGTATGTTTATGTTTGAGTGATATATGGCAAAATAATTTTTTAAAGAAAAAAATGAGTACCACTGAAGGATAGGGCCAGTTCTAAATTGTTTACCAACCTATTCGAAGCATTAGAATAATTCTTGGTATATATGGATACTCAATAAACAGGTGTTGCATACATGAAAAAAAAAATCCCAATTTGTGAGCTCAGCATCAAGTCCATGTATAACATCCCTTTTTGTAAGCCATAATTATATTTTCTCATAAAGTGCTTTTGAAGTAAAAATATTAGCATAATCATGAAAAAATATATAGGGGATTTGTATATTACCCCCACCCACCCACATACATAGTTTCCCCTTTATTCACATCTTACATTAGTAAGGTACATTTGTTACAATTGACAAATCAAGTAGAAGCACTGCTATTAATCACGTCTATAGTTTATGGTTTACAATTTGTGCTGTATAATTTTATAGGCTTTGATAAACATATACAAAAATCCAGTACAATACTGAATAGAAATAGTAACAGAAGGTTTTCTGTCCTGTTCCCAAATTTAAGAAGGAAAGTTTTTAATATTGCATCATGAATTATAAAGTTTGTACAGATTTTTCATAGACACACATTATCAAATTAAGAAAATCCCATTCTATTTTAATAATTTCCTGGTTATATGATTGCTATTGCATTTTACCAAATATTTGTTATGCGTCCATTCAAATAATCATATGGTTTCCCCAACACACAATCTGACAATGTGGAGAATCACACTGATTGATTTTCAGATGATAAAACCTTGTGTTCGTGGTTTTATTGGTTTGTCTTTTAAATTTTGGATTCATGTCCTTTACCAGATAAGGGACTATTCAAATACATATTCTATTTCTTCTTGTGTCAGTTTTGGTAAATTGTGTTTGTCTAGGAAATAGTTCATTCAATCTACAATTAAGAGAACAACCTCTCTTAATTTAAAATATATGTGGGGAATATTGCTGCATTCCATATTATTTTCATGATAATAGTAATATATTTTTCTCATTCTTCTTAAACTGTTTTACCAGGGATTTATCAATTTTATTCTTTTAAGAAAATCTCCTATTGGTGTTAATTCTCTTTATGTTATGTTTGAGTTTAATTTTATCTATTTCTGCTCCTGTTTGAATTTTTCCCCTACAACTTTTTGTTTCTCGTATCTCAAGCTCCATTTTCTACCTGCCCATATCCAGACTAGGCAACTGGCCACAGACATGAAAACAGTCTCTTCTCTTTGTCAGCTATGAAGTTTTTATCTGTCTCTGGAATTTAACTCACTGGAATATTTTTATATCTGATACTTTATAACATGGGGGCATTTTTGGGATTTTGAGTTGTCCTTGATAATATTGCAGTGTCAGATGCTGGACTTTATATATCCTGCCATAACCCACTGAATGTACTGGGGGAGAGTGCAAACTACAGGGTAAACTATTATCTGTGTAGTGCAGCAGTGCCCCAAAATGTGTTCACCAAGTGCGACGAGTGTGCCGCAATGATGAGGGAGCTTGTTGGTGTGGGAGGAGTGGGATGGGGGGGTGGGGGTATACAGGAACCTCTTATATTTTTTAGTGTAATATATCTTTTTTGACGTACATATCGTCAAAAAAATACAATTTACAAAAATGATGTGGTGGGGGATGGGGAGTGGGTTATATGGGAACCTGTTACGGTTTTTTTTTAATGTTTTTTAATGTAACTTTCCTTGTGATCTATTAACTTTAATTTTTTTAAAAAAATTTTAATGAGTTCTTTTAAAGATGATTTTTAGTTGATCTGGTGTTTTCTCGTTACTAGAAGAGTAAAAACAATATATCCCATTTTTCTACGTCACAACCAGAAGTAGTCTTGCATAGTGAAATTTTTTAATATAAAATTTCATTTTTCTTTGCTAGAGGTGCAGCCTTGATCTTGACATTCTGACAGGTTAGCAATTTTGTCCTTTCATTTGTTTAGGTAAGTGAGAAGATAAGTGAGAACAATTAGTATCAGTCTATGTGACTTACTGAAGATAAATGTGTTTGGGGATACTGTGGCTCTGCTCCGTATTATACAAAAATGAATAATATGAATAACAAAATCCCCCCACTGATTTACAGTATTTTTGCAATAAATGACACACTGCTATGTACTTGGTCAATCCTAAGGGGTTCAGCTTTGCAACCTTGACAAAAGATCCTTGTATTCTTTTTGGATCAACTTCATGAAATCACTGGGCTGTAGCAAACTCCTAGATATCTAGTGGACAACCTTCTACCTTCCTAAACGTCCAAATACCTGCTGCTTCACTTGCTATATATCTCTAGGGATAGAACTTCCCCTACCATCCCTAAGAAATCTACATACAAACACCCATTTTTTAAACCTGGTGGTCAACTTTTTCTTTATTGCAAGTATAACGAATCTCTTGCCTCACATGTTATCATCAGTTTCCACTTAAAAGTCCATTTTTTAATCAGATAAATACAGCTGCCTTTCTCAAAGTATACCCTTTAGGGTATAAGCAAACTCACTATACCCCTTGTTTAGAAGGTCAGGTCTATTTAAATGTATTTCTATTTCATTAAGACTCTTTTTCTGAAAGGAACCATTAACAAGTTCCTGATGTTGTCCAAATCTATGCTGTTAGCCACTACCCTAAACTCTACCTGATCTGAACTGTGTTTTTCAGTCTCAAAGGCCTTATATACAGTAATAAGGACTAATTTATTAAGCACTTTCCTGTTTCCCCTGGAGAATATGCCAGCATGCATACAATCCATCAATCCCTGTATTTACCAAGATTCATGTTTATGAGAATCCCAAGAGGTATAATATAGACAGGCATTCTTCTATCTTCTTTTCTCTAATCTTTAATTTTTAGTTATATTTTCCTTGCTTCACAAAATTCAAATTTCATTTCTGAGTTTTCTCTTATACAAGGAAGAAACCTATATTACATATGATGAAATGTTTCAAAAGTCTCTTTGCTCAGTATGGATCCTGATTGTCTATTCCTCTCTCCCTGCACTTGTACTTCACAACCTGCCCTATAATGGTTTCTGATCAGAACCCTTGTACAACTGAACTATATGACTATTGAATATATGACCATACTTTTGCCCAAAACAGAAACAAAAAAATTCCACTCATATTGAGCAATAGCATTTTCAATCTCTTAACTCTTGTTTTTGTGTTGCAATTAGCTGGTTTTATTAATGCAAAATAAATTGGAAATAAAACAATCCATGAAGCGAGACCCTAGTCAAAACTCTTATGGGCCAGAGGACCATGTTGTTTGTTATAGTAGTAGCTGATTTTCCTCAGCATAGATCACCCCACTGAGGGGCTCTTCTGGCCTCATATCTATATCCTGTTTATAAATACACCCTTTATTGCATTTTCTCCCTACTTTATTAACTGATTAGGAAGGACAATAACCCATAGGATGGTCCAGTGTTTCTGTGGTTGAGGGGAGAACTCTATGAAATTTGGGGATCCAGTATTAAGAAGCTGATTTATTCGTCACTGTAAGCTTCAATATAAACTTTGTCCAAAGTAAAGACAAAATGGAGGCCAAAAAATGGCCTCCATTTGCAGACCTCAATTTCCTTATCTCTGAATCCACTTAGCATTTGAGTAAGAAAGAGGGTTCCTATAATTTAGTTCCTGTATTCTGAACTGTAATAAACTCTTCTTATTTAACTTGCACCTTTCCAAGGCTTCCCATTGCACTAGGGATATAACCCTCTAAGACTTTATCTGACCTGGCTCCTGCCATCCTCATCAATCTCATTTCATACAACTCATTTCTTCACCCATGATACCACAGTCACACTTATCTTTATTCTCTCATTAAGCATGCCAAGATATTTGTCCCTTGGAGAATTCACCACAAAACTGACCCCCAGATTCTCACAAGCCAGGTTTCTTAAAGTCATAAACCAACTCCTCAGCAAGACTTTCCCTGACCACCCTTTCTAAATTAGCCCTCAACATCCATGAACTCTCCATCATAGACTCCAATGCTATATTATATTTAATTTTCTTTTTTTGTCCACTTTTCACCCCCTCACCCATGAAGGTTTGAAGAGAAAAGGAATTTTGCTGGTATTGGTCACTGTTATAACCTTATTGTCTAAAAAATTGTTTAATACGCAAGCCACACCCCAATAAATATTTGTTGGTTGAAATACTGAATAATAAAATATCAATGACTGATGCCTTTATTAAGCAACCACTGTGTGCCAGGGTCTTTGATAGATGCTTTACAATTTTCTTATGTTTTTTTGAGATATAATTCACATACCACAAAGTTCATCTATGTAAAAAGTGTACAGTTAAATGGTTTCCAGTATATTTAGAGTTGCACAACCATCACCATAATAAAATTTTAGAGCACTTGTCATCCACAAAGAACCCTTGTACCCATTGGCCCTCTCATGTGCTCTCTCTCTCTCTCTGCCTCCCCCATTACATTTATATAGGACTTCAGGAGGTAGGCTAAGATCCATCCTGAACGAGGTAGGCCATACCTTAACTAAGGGAGCCTCATCAAAATATCCTACTTAAAATCAGTCCATGCCAACAGGATTGGATTAACTTTAAGAACATGGTTTTCTGGGACATATACAGTTTCAAACCACCACATATGGATATACCATATTGTTTATTCATCCAGCATTTGATGGAAGGGTTGTTTCCATATTTGGGATTATTACATATACGTTTTTATGTGGACATATGCTTTCATTTCTCTTGAGTGGGATATCTAGGAGTGGAATTTCTGGGTCATATAGTAACTATATTTTGAGGAAATACCAAACTATTTTTCTAACTGACTGCATAATTCTACAGTCCCATCAGCAATGTATGAGGTTTCCAATTTCTCCATATCGTCACAATCACCTGTTAGTGTTTGTCTTTTGGGTATAGCCATTCTGGTGTTATGAAGTAGTAGGTCACTGTGGTTTTTACTGGCATTTCTCTAGTGACTTATGATGCTGAAAATCTTTTCACCTGCTTATTGGTCATCCATATTTTTTTTGGAAAATGTCTATTCAAATCCTCTGACCATTTTTAACTGGGTTGTCTTTTTATATTTTAATATAAGTGGTCTTTATAAATTCTGGATAAAATTTCCTTATTAGATATATGATTTGCAAGTATTTTCTCTCATTCTGTGGGTGTTGTTTTCTTTAAGTACAAAAGTTTTAATGAAAGGTAAAGACAAATGAATCTATATGGCTAAGAGACTTCAAGGTGAGTCAGGAGGTCATTCCAGAGGTTACTCTTATGCATATCTCAGCAGGACCTCTGTGACTGCCAAAGATGATACTGCCGCCCCAAATAGCAGGGTTCCTGAGGGCTCTGCATACATCCAGACACTATAGGCAGGGCAGATAGCTCAGGTGTTTGGTGCCTTGCCAGTGGACCCTACTTTGGAATTTATGCTCCCCAGAGTGACAGAGTTGGACTCAGCTGTGGTTTCCCTACACATGGCTCTTCTGTCCTTCTATTTGAACCTATAATTAGTACTAGAGTTGGTAGGTGTGCATCCAAGAGACTTAAATCTTTGAGCTGTCCATGTGCCAACTGGACCCTGAATCTCAATGGAGTTGCAACATCTACTCTCCAATTCATTGGTCTCACCGAGTACAACTAACATGGAGGTGATGATGGACAACTACCATACCAAGGAACCGAGAAAGTCTACAAGTGCAAGCAAGAAGGTCCCATCCATAGGCCCTATGGGAACACAGCCCCCTCTTAATTAGAGGTGGAGTGGACATCACCATCCCAGAATCCTCAGGACTGGAGAGTGAACTATGGACTAAAGTAGACGTACTGGTATTCTACTATAGACTCATTGTGATTCTAGCAATGGAAGAAATTATATCATTGATGTGGAGGCAGTGGCAACTGGAGGTTCTGAGGGCAGTGAGAGGGAAAAAACAGGTATAATAAAGGGACATTTTGGGGACTTGGGAATTGTCCTGAATAACATTGCAATGACAGGTACAGGCCATTATAAACCTTTTCATAACCTATAGCATTGTGTGGGAGAGAGTGTAAACTACAATGTAAACTTTAATCTGTGCTTAGTGGCAATGCTCCAAAATGTGTTTATCAATTGCAATGAATGTACTGCACTAATGAAGGATGTCATTAATGTAGGAAAATGTGGGAGCTATGGGGAGTGGGGCATATGGAAACCCCCTATATTTTGTATGTGACAATTGCATAATCTAAGAATCTTTTAAAAAAAACTTTTTTAAGTGGAATCACCCATATTTTTACTATGCTTACAAAGCAATTTAAAAAAAGTTTTAATGAAGTTCAACTTAAAAATTTTCTTTTATAGTTTATACTTTTGATATCATAGCTAAAAAAGCATTGCCTAACCCACGATCACAAATATTTTATCCTATGTTTTCTTCAAAGAGTATTATAGTTTTAGCTCTTACATTTAGGTCTATGACCCATATTAAGTGAATTTTTATATATGGTATGAGGTAAGGACTCAATTCCATCCTTTTGCATGTGAATACCCAGTTGCCTCAATACCAATTGTTGAAAAGACTATGCTTTTCCCACTGAATTTTTTTTTATTATTGACTTTGTAATAATATTACATTAAAAAATATATATATGTGAGGTCCCATTCAACCCCACCCCCCCACCCCCCCTCTCCCCCCCCAACAACACTCGTTCCCATCCTCATGACACATCCATTGGATTTGGTAAGTACATCTTTGGGCACCTCTGCACCTCATAGACAATGGTCCACATCATGGCCCATACTCTCCTCCATTCCATCCAGTGGGCCCTGTGAGGATTTACAATGTCCGGTGATTACCTCTGAAGCACCATCCAGGGCAGCTCCATGTCCCAAAGGCGCCTCCACCTCTCATCTCTTCCTGCCTTTCCCCATACCCATCGTCCACCATGTCCACTTTTCCCAATCCAATGCCACCTCTTCTATGTGGACATTGGATTGGTTGTGTCCATTGCACCTCTATGTCAAGAGGAGGCTCAGATTCCACATGGATGCTGGATGCAATCCTCCCATTTTCAGTTGTAATCACTCTAGGCTCAATGGTGTGGTGATTGTCCTTCTTCAACTCCATCTTAGCTGAGTGTGGTAAGTCCAATAAATCAGATTGTAGGTGCTGGAGTCTGTTGAGGCTCAGGACCTGGCTATCACATTGTCAGTCCAGAGATTCAAATCCCCTAAATATATCTTAAACCCCAACATTAACTGCACCTCCAGCACATTAGCATGAAAGTCTTATGAAGGGAGATCCCATCTGAGTCCAGATTCATCACACTTAAACACCATTTCCAAAGAGGGGCCATCTGCCCTGGTAGTTAACCCCATCGGCCATGACCATAACTCTCATGGGTCTCTTTAGCCTTCAAAGGAACCAATATCTGGGGGTTGTATCTGCTTTATCTGTCTCTCTGACTCTGCTCAGTTGTGCATGAGGGCAATCCTTCTGCCAGCCTCCAGACTCTTTTTTAGTAACTCGTAGCCATATAAACTCATTTCTCCTTTCCATTTCCCCCTTACTTTAGGTCAAACAGCATTTTAAAGTCATGTTATTTTATGTAGACATGGATATTCTGCTGATCCGCATTGAACCTTCCGTATAAGGTCCTTTTCCAGTTGCATCATCAGTTGGTACTTGATAGTGGTCCCTCGTTGCCAGGGAGGCTCATCCCCGGGTGTCATGTCCCACGCTGGAGGGAAGGCATTGCATTTACATGCTGAGTTTGGCTTCGAGACTGGCCACATTTGAGTAACATGAAGGCTGACAGGAGGAAATTCCCAGGCACAATGTTGCTCTAGGCCTTGTTCTTATTTTAGGTTTATCGGCTCACAAGCATAGTCATTAGCATCAGGGGCTCACTGTTGAACCCTCACTCCCTCCCGGTCCCCGCCACTGTACCTGGGAGACTGTCGCTGCTCCCCTAGGGACGACGACAGAGCACCACTGGCCAGGAACCCAGTACCCCCCCTGCTGTGGTTTTTAATTGTTGCCACTATGAGTATATCCAATCATTACCATGCACCCTGGACATATGTTCTGTACAGCTCCCTGTCAGCCATATATCACCTGTCATTGGTATCCCATACCAGTATCCCTCCATTGCCATTGTTGAAACACTCTGTGATCCAGAACTCCCCGAAATTTGAAGCCCAATATAATGTCATGGTCCCTTACTAGGGAATGGCATATAGCGATGGGTTTAAAGGATAGATAAAGAACTTGGATAAAGTTAGCTAAAGAACTTAGATAAAGAATGTTGATTTGAAAAAATTCCACATCCTATCCTTTTTTTTTTTTTTTTTTTTTTCCCCCCCTAATTATTCAGCATTTCTTCACAGGAGTCCTAGACCACAGCAATGCATATATATAATATACAGCACTCCCACACATCCACCAGAAAACCTTTTCCCTTCCACAGTGATACTCTTACGCTCTATTCATATCATATTTACTTAAGGTGATGTACAGAGTCTGAGATATTAGCTTTCTAACAAGGTAACATCTGTGCTTACATTATGGTGCATACTTTAGGATACACAGTTCTTTACATTTTTAGTTATCCTATGTTTTACATTATGATTTACATTATCAGTCTGTCATCTCCTATATGTTATGGTGTAATATTACATGTTTTATATCCATCCTTGTGTACTCTCAAGAAACTCCTCTCTTGCCCCCCATTTACTTTGGTTCCACACATTTAACGTCCATTTTCCCTTCCACCTTGGTGCCCACAGTGACAGCCAACCTCCGTTTCCTGGGGAGCCACTTCCAGAGATAGATGGAATAGTGTTCAGGGCCTAACTTGCTCAACTGCCCCAATGCCCTGGGAGCCACCCTTTCTCTCGAGGGATACAGTTCCCTCTATTTGATGGCATTAGTCCTCCCCAGGATGTGGGTCCACCCCCCCTCTCACTACTTGGGATTCCACCCCATGGTGTCACCCACTCTGGCAGAATGAGCATTTAGACATTCCCCAGGAGCCCGTCCTGCATCAGACCCTCCCCTCCGAGCATTCTAAACAGGTAACCCTCTTTATTATATTTTGATATGATTTTCTCGGCATTTTACTCTCCACCACCTCCTGACCCTCTCCTGTGTTCGTATGCTACCCCTCCCTCCCCCCACTTTTGGGCAACGTTACCCATCCGTCCCTCCCCAGCCACCCTCAAACCCGTAAAGCCCCAACCAAAGGCAACCCCTTGCCCCCCTTTTATCTCTTCTTTGTGTTCATACTTACCACCATCTCGTCTTAAATTCCACCCCTGCAGACATCGGCTCATATCCTTCTTCCACCCTCCGATTTCCTGTAAGCCTATCGTTCAGTCTCTTGCTATCTAGGGCAGCTTGTTTATTTCATATCATTGAGGTCATGTAGTATTTGTCCTTCAGTGTCTGGGTTGCTTCACTCAACATAAGGTTCTCAAGATTCATCCATGTTATCACATGTGTTTGTAGTGTGTTTGTTCTTACAGCCGAGTAGTATTCCATTGTGTGTATATACCACATTTTATTGATCCACTCATCTGTTGATGGGCATTTGGGTTGATTCCAACTTTTGGCAATAGTGAACAATGCTGCTATGAACATTGGTGTACATATATCAGTTTGTGTCCTTGTTTTCAGTTCTGCTGGGTATATACCCAGCAGTGGTATTGCTGGGTCATATGGCAAATCTATGGCTAGTTTTTTGAGAAACCGCCATACTGTCCTCCAGAATGGTTGGATCCTTCTGCATTCCCACCAGCAGTGGATGAGTGTTCCCTTTCCTTCACATCCTCTCCAGCACTTGTATTCTTCTGTTTTTTTTCATAGCTGCCAATCTTATGGGTGTATGATGGTATCTCATTGTAGTTTTGATTTGCATTTCCCTGATAGCTAGAGATTTGGAACATTTTTTCATGTGCTTTCTTGCCATTTGTATTTCTTCTTCAGAGAAGTGTCTGTTTAAGTCTTTTTCCCATTTTTTAAATGGGTTGTTTATCTTTTTATTTTCAAGATATAGGAGTTCTTTATATATGCAAGTTATAAGTTTCTTATCAGATATATGATTGCCAAATATTTTCTCCCACTGTGTGGGCTCCCTTTTTACTTTCTTGACAAACTCCTTTGAGGTGCAGAAGGCTTTAATTTTGAGGAAGTCCCATTTATCTATTAGTTCTTTTGCTGCTCGTGCTTTTGGTGAGATATTCATAAATCCATTTCCTATTACAAGGTCCTGTAGATGTTTCCCTACACTGCTTTCTAAGGTTTTTATGGTCTTGGCTCTTATATTTAGGTCTTTGATCCATCTTGAATTGATCTTTGTATAAGGTGTGAGATGGTAATCCTCTTTCATTCTTCTACATATGGCTATCCAGTTCTCCAGACACCATTTGTTGAATAGGCCACTCTCTCCCAATTGAGAGGGTTTGGTGGCTTTATCGAATATTATGTGGCTGTATATGTGAGGTTCTATATCAGAGCTTTCAATTCGATTCCATTGGTCTATGTGTCTCTCCTTATGCCAATACCATGCTGTTTTCACCACCGTAGCTTTATAGTATGTTTTGAAGTCAGGTAGTGTGATTCCTCCAATTTCGTTTTTCTTTTTCAGTATGTCTTTGGCTATTTGGGATCTCTTTCCTTTCCAAATAAATTTCATAGTTAGTTTTTCTAGTTCCTTAAAGAAGGCTGCGTTGATTTTTATTGGGATTGCATTGAATGTGTATATCAGTTTTGGTAGGATAGACATCTTAATAATGTTCAGTCTTCCTATCCATGAACAAGGAATAGTCTTCCATTTATTTAGGTCTTCTTTGATTTCCTTGAATAATCTTGTATAGTTCTCGTTGTATAAGTTCTTTACCTCTTTAGTTAAATTTATTCCTAAGTATTTGATTTTTTTATTTACTATTGTGAATGGTATTTGTTTCTTGATTTCCTCCTGATCTTGTTCATTATTGGTGTACAGAAATGCTACTGATTTTTGCGCATTGATCTTATACCCTGCGACTTTACTAAACTCATTTATGAGTTCTAGAATCTTCGTTGTAGATCTCTCAGGGTTTTCTATGTATAGAGTCATGTCATTTGCAAATAATGAAATTTTGACTTCTTCCTTTCCAATTTGAATGCCTTTTATTTCTGGTTCTTGCCTCAGTGCTCGTGCAAGTACTTCTAAGACAATGTTAAATAGGAGCGGAGACAGTGGGCATCCTTGTCTTGTTCCTGAGTTTAGAGGGAAGGAGTCTAGGATTTCTCCATTGTAAACAATATTGGCTTTAGGTTTTTCATATATACTCTTTATCATGTTCAAAAAATTCCCTTGTATTCCAATCTTTTGGAGTGTTTTTATCAAGAAAGGGTGCTGTATTTTGTCAAATGCTTTTTCTGCATCAATAGATATAATCATGTGATTTTTTTCCTTCAATCTGTTTATATGGTGTATTACGTTGATTGATTTTCTTATGTTGAACCATCCTTGCATACCTGGGATGAATCCCACTTGGTCGTGGTGTATAATACGTTTAATGTGTTGTTGAATACGATTAGCATGTATTTTGTTAAGTATTTTTGCATCTAGGTTCATTAGAGAAATTGGTCTGTAATTTTCCTTTCTTGTGATGTCTTTGTTTGGCTTTGGTACTAGGGTAATGTTGGCATCATAGAAGGAGTTGGGTAATGTTCTTTCTGTTTCGATGTTTTGGAATAGTTTCAGCAGGATTGGTGTCAGTTCTTTCCGGAATGTTTTGTAGAATTCACCTGTGAAGCCATCTGGCCCTGGGCTCTTCTTAGTTGGGAGATTTTTGATAACTGATTCTATCTCTCTGCTTGTGATTGGTTTGTTAAGATCATCAATTTCTTCTTTTGTCAATATGGGCTGCTTATGTGCTTCTAGGAATTTGTCCATTTCCTCTAGATTGTCATTTTTGTTGGAATATAGTTTTTCAAAATATCCTCTTATGATAGTCTTTATTTCTGTGGGGTCAGTGGTGATATCGCCTTTCTCATTTCTTATTTTGTGTATTTGCATCTTCTCTCTTTTTTTCTTTGTTAGTGTTGCTAAAGGTTTGTCAATTTTGTTAATCTTCTCAAAAAACCAGCTCTTGGTCTTGTTTATCTGTTCAAGTGCTTTCTTATTTTCTATTTCATTTAGTTCTGCTCTTATCTTTGTTATTTCCTTCCTTCTTCTTCCTGTTGGGTTACTTTGTTGTTGTTTTTCTAATTCCTTCAAATGTGCAGTTAGTTCTTCAATTTCTGCTCTTTCTTCTTTTTTGATATATGAATTTATGGCTATAAACTTCCCTCTCAGTACTGCTTTTGCTGTATCCCATAAATTTTGGTATGTTGTGTTATCATTATCATTTGTTTCAAGGTAGTCTTTGATTTCTTTTGAGATTTCCTCTTTGACCCACTGTTTTTCTAAGAGTGTGCTGTTTAATTTCCAAATCGTGGTGTGAAATCTGGGCTTCTGTCCCTTGCAAATCTCCAGCTTGACTCCACTGTGGTCAGAGATAATGTTTTGTATGATTTCAATCTTTCTGAATTCGTTCAGCCTTTCTTTGTGTCCTAGCATATGATCTATCTTGGAGAATGATCCATGTGCGCTTGAGAAAAATGTATATCCTGCTGTGTTTGGGTGTAGCGATCTATATATGTCTATTAGATCGAGCTCCTCTAATATACTATTCAGATGTTTTGTTTCTTTGGTGATTCTCTTTTGAGATGTTCTGTCCAGAGTTGATAGTGGTTTATTAAAATCCCCCACTATAATTGTAGATGTATCTATTCTTTCACTTAGTTTTTCCAGCGTTTGCCTGACGTATTTAGAGGCACCCTTGTTAGGGGCATAGATATTTATGATTGTTCGATCTTCTTGACAGATTTTCCCTTTCACTAAAATGTAGTATCCTTCTTTGTCTCTCACAATTGTTTCACATTTAAAGTCTATTTTGTCTGATATTAATATAGCTACTCCTGCCTTTTTTTGGTTATTGTTAGCTTGTATGATTGTTTTCCAGCCATTCACTTTCAATCTCCATGCGTCTCTGGGTCTAAGATGTGTCTCTTATAGACAGCATATGGATGGGTCATATTTCCTTATCCAATGTCCCAGTCTGAATCTTTTGATAGGTGAGTTTAATCCGTTGACATTCAGTGTTATTACTATCAAGGAATTATTTGTGTTAGCCATATTTTGATTGGATTTGTGTTTGTCATATTTTGTTTGTATTTATTTTTTTTGTCTTTTTGTTGTTGTTGTTGTTGGTCTTATACTCTCCTCCAACTTTGCCTTTCCTGTTTTTTCCTTTCTTCCTGCAGAACTCCCTTTAGAATTTCTTGAAGGGGAGGTTTCTTGTTGGTATACTCTTTCAGTTTCTGTTTGTCTGTGAATATTTTGAACTCTCCATCATGTTTGAATGCTAGTTTAGCTGGATAGAGTATTCTTGGTTGGAAGTTTTTTTCCTTTAGTACCTTGACTATATCATACCACTGTCTTCTTGCCTCCATGGTTTCAGAAGAGAAATCAGCACTTAATCTAATTGAGCTTCCCTTGTATGTGATGGTTTTCTTTTCTCTTGCTGCTTTTAGGATTTTCTCTTTGTCTTGAGCCTTGGATAATTTGATAAGTATATGTCTTGGGGTGGGCCTGTTGGGGTTTATGACTTGTGGAGTGCGCTGTGCTTCTTGGATATGTACCTCTGTCTCTTTCAGTAGGTTTGGGAAGTTTTCAGCCATTATTTCCTGCAACACTCCTTCTGACCCCTTTCCCTTCTCTTCACCTTCTGGAATGCCTATAATACATATGTTTGAGCGTTTTGCATTGTCATTCAGGTCCCTAAATCCTAATTGGATTTTTTCTATCTTCTTATTGACCCCTTCTACTATCTGTTTGATTTCTGATGTACTGTCTTCCACATCACTAATTCTCTGCTCTGTCTCTTCTAGTCTGCTGATATTTGCTGCAAGTGTATTTTTGATTTCTTGAACTGTGGTGTTCATTCCCATCATATCTGTTATGTTTTTGCGTATGTCTGCAATTTCCCCTCCAAGTGATGTCTTCATGTTGTTAACCTCTTTCATTACTGCATCAAATTTGTCGGTGATAAATGTTCTGAGTTCTTTCATTGCTTGTGCCAAGTTTTGCTCCCCTTCGTGATTATTGGTTTGTTGATTGGATTCAGTCATGTTTTCCTGATTATTGGTTTGGTTTGTAGATTTTTGTTGCTTTCTGGTCATCTCTTTATTTTGACGAATTTAATCAGTTCCTTAGCTTCTTTGTCTGCTTTTGGAGGTTAATTAGTTGTTATTTTTGCATAGGTGTTATATCTTCTCTTTGTCACTTTTTTCTTCTTATTCTAGTTACTTGTTGTTGGTTAAGTTCACTTTAGAGGAAAGTATTAGTGTTGGGGAAAGGCAATTGTGTAAGCAAGGGAAAAGTGTAAAGTGGTATTGGTAATGTATGTTAACAAAGCAAGAATATGAGATCTGGGAGGATGGAAGTTAGATTTATGTAGATTGTATAGAGTTATAGTTGTAGGTAGAGTACCTTTTATGAAGTAGATGACTGAATATGGGCGGAATATGGTATGAACTACAAAGCTATGGTTTTCATGAGAGAGGGAAAAAGAAAAGAAAGGTAATAGTTTCAAGAGTGGATAACAGACAGAAAACAGAACAAAGGTATTAGAAATTAAGAGTTAGACACTTTGTGGATCAAAGAACGGGAGGTGGGGGGTGGAATATAGGAGAGACAGTAGATGATAGTGGATATCAAGATGCAGGGGAAGGGGGATAGTGTAGGTAGCCTAAATCAGTTCACACAGAAATGAGGCAGTGGAGGATGGGAAAACCCAGCAAATGTGAGGTGTTCCCTGTAGCACCTATTGTGTACTTGAATTAAAATAAAATAAGTGGAAAATGAGGGACAAGAGGGAAAGAGAAAACCGAGAAAGAAAAGAAAAAAAAACTAATTATAATAAAGAAAAAAAGAAAGACAAGAAGAAAGGAAGGAAGAAAACGAGGATAGGCAAACGGTGGGGAACAGATAGGGGGAAGAGAGATACAGGTATACACGTGTCACAATTGCAACACTATCTAAAACAGCAACCAAAAAAACCCCCCAAATAACTGTATAAAGAAAAAAAAAAGGACTTTGGGGGACACGCTAGGAGAAAAGACTAGGGGATAATGCAATATTAGCAATCAGGGAGTCAAAAAGAGTAAAAAATAAGATAAAGTGAAAATAAAAACAAAACAATATGAACCATTAAAGATAAAACGCAAACGTTAAGGTCCAGGGCACTCATGGACCCCAGGTAGACCCCAGGGTGTGATGGATTCAGGGGTGGAAAGTCTGAGACACTGAAGACTCAAGAGGTGTGAGTCTGGGGTGTGGACCGCCAGAGTCCAGGGGACCTAGACCTGGCAATCTCAAATCTGGTCCACAGAAAGCTTAGGAGCCCCGCAGTGCAACACAGCCCTCAGGGATCCCCGTAGCTGGGTGCCAGCCCCGTGGGGGAAGCCAGATCCGCGAATTCTATATTGAATGTCTGATCCCTGAGATTCACCTACTCCTCAGGGTTTCAACCTTTGGACAGCTCCCTCCCTGTGCTCCCACGCAACGGCCACTTGAGGGCGCCTCTACACCACGGCCAGTTCAATGACCCAGATCCCAAGCCCCGCCGGGTGGGGTGGGCTTCAGCTGGAAACTCCGAAAACAGACTCTAAGATCTGAAATCCCAAACTTCGCAAAATATTCCCCAATCAGCTTCCAGACATGTCCTCCTCCCTCACTGCACCCTACAACAGTCTCCCAATTGTGTCCCCTTATTGCCCCAAAACCAATTCCGTTGCAGATCGGCAGCCGGACCTGTGGGGATGGGACTCCTGGCGGAAGCGCAACCCCCCGTGTCCGGCGACCAAAACGTCCCCCGCTTCACAACAAAGTACCGTCTGTCTCCCCGAATCGATCTGCAAAGGAGTCTTGTCCCAACAATCCCTCACCAGCCAGCCCAGTATCCGCGAATTTCTCAGTACCGCAAAGCCTTCAGAAAAAGGAAAAAAAAAAACAAAAACCCTGGCCCCGCGGCTCCGGAGCTTCCTGAATTTTCTTGATACTCATCAAAAATCACTTGACCATAGGTTAAAAATGTCTGGACTCTGAATTCTATTCCATTGTTCTATAGTTCTATCTTTATGACAGTACCACAATGTCTTGATTATTTTAGCTTTGCAGTATATTCTAAAATCAGGAAGTATGAGTCCTCCAACTTGGTTCTTTTTTCAGATTGTTTTAGCTATTAGAATCTTTTATATTCCATATGAATTTCAGGAACATCTTGTCAATTTCTATACACACACACACACAAAAAAATCACTGGGAGTTTGGTAGGTACTATGTTGAATCTGTAGGTCAATTTGGGAAATATTACCATCTTAATGTTATTAAATGTATTCATAAACATAAGATATCTAATAAGATCTTCTTTCATTTCTTTCAACAAAATTTTATAGTTTAAAGTATAAAAGTCTTGTTCTTTTATTAAATTTATTCCTATTTTATTCTTTTTGATATTATTACAAATGGAATTTTCTAAACTTCCTTTTCAGATTGTTCATCACTAGTATATTGAAATACAGTTGAATTTTATAATTCATTTTATATAGTTTATTAGTAAGCACTTTATAATTTTACCTCTAATCCCCATAACAATTGTGCATACCAAGTGTTATTATGTCATTTGCACAGATGCTGCTGGGAAAGAGGATTGCCAAGACCCAGAAACATTAAAAATGCTAGAATAACAAAGGCAGTATGTTGAGGGACTGGAAACAAATCACACTGATTTAAATGACCTCTAGGATCATCCGTTCTAGCATGTCATGTTCCTTTCCATAAACCTTGGCTCCATACCCTTAGTATTGTACTCTTAATATTAGCTTATGAGCAAATTAATATGTTGTGTACACCCCAAGTATGTTCCATCTCTTTGTTCTATCTGCAAAATAATAACCTATTGGATTGCTCTTAAATGACTTCATCCTTAGTAAAATATTTTATATTATTTATTTTTTAAAAGTAGAAACAACCACTTGTGCCATAAGGCAGACATTTTCTCTTTGTCTCTTGTGCCATAAGGCAGGCATTTATTTAAGTGTCTTTGAAGGGTTAAACATAAATGGCATTTAAAAATAAAGAAATGAGGGAAGAAGTTTTTTTAAAACACAGTATTTTTTATCTGTTATTCATTCCGTATTCCATTTATACCAGATTAAATGGAATTTTGCATACTGGGGCAGCCAACAGAACTGTGAGAGTGTGGCATGCCAAAAACACTGAAAACAACCTTAATGGGAAGTAAGCAAAATTTTTGTTTTCTCAGTTTTTCATTCCAGGCAATTGTTTGCCCTAGATTCCAAAGTCCAGATATTAATTTAGATAGATGCTATGGTAAGGAAATCTGATTCACGTAATATACAATTTCACTAAGTATCAATAGCTTTTTTATCAGCCTCCTTTATCTAGAGTCCACAAAAGAAAGATGGTAGGCCACCACACAGAATAGTACATAAATCCCTTGACTAAATCTATTTCCATGTTTACACTGACTGAGATCCCTTGAAGAAAGAAATATGCTGAATTACAATTTCAAAAATAGCCAGAGATGGAAAATTAATGCGCCAAAAAGCACGTTGATTTGGCCTTTTGTCTAAAGGGCAAGTGCAGACAAATCAGGGTCTAAAGCTCTGTGCCATATACAGGGATCTGTTTCCTGTGCAAAACCCCAAAGAAAACAGTGTATTCAAATGATAATGAGAGTGGGTCTGGGTGGAGATAATGGTATATTAAACTTGGATGAGCTAATTGTGCATTTTCATGTGAATCAGCCTCCTGCTAAGACTCATTAGGAATGCACATTAAAGATATAGACAAGTGCTGCGCCTTTTAATCAAGTGTCTTATTTCTAACAACACAATTAGTATTGCGAACATTCTGCTAAGTGGAATTTTTGACTGAAATTTAATTGTGCAGCCTGGAAATTTGATTCCATTTCAAAGCTGTAAGAATATATTCATGTGGGGGTGGGATATGAAGTGGTTAAAAAAAGAGTGGACTAGAATAGGAATTGATCAATTTCTTTTCTCTTAAACACTAAATACTCTGGCCTGTTGAGCTGAATTCTTAGTTGGAATCCATACAAATTCTCACAAAATATCAGTCTGCAGATGGTGCTGAGGAAATGGCAGTCGTGACCGCGGCAGCAATGCTTCCGAAATTGAGAAGCATTTCTGCAAGAGGGTGATAGAACACATGGGGAGCCCAGGGTTCCTGCCACTGCCTCGGATGGAGAGATGTTACACACAAACAATCTGCATCGAGAAGAACAGAAAAGTACTCATATGATTATGACTAGACATGTAGTTGGGAGAACAAAACATGCTCCGGTTTACTATGAAACTGAAACTGAAGTGGGTCAGCCCTGAAATTCTAAGATTCCTTGCAGAATAATGTTCATTTTGTTCCAGTTCATATTATACCACACTTCAAAAAGGCAAGCACCTAAAATTTGGTTGCATTTGGTTTAGTAGAGAGAGAGAAATAAATAATTTAAAAACACCATACGATATTTCTTTTATCTTACAAAGAGATTTCTAAATATTGAAGTCATTTTTGTCAGATTCTGGGATAAGAGCATGCTGACCATATGCCACTGCCAACACCCTCTTGAGAGTAGGTGATCAACCCAGACAAGCAAGTTGCTGGCAGACCATGGAGGATGCATCAAGGCTGCTGGGATTTTCAGGAAGAAAATCAAGGCAGGGCTTCCTTCTCCAAGAGACTAGGAATAAAAAGATAAGGTTTGTTTCTCCTCAATCTTAGGGAGATTTCATGAAAAGTCCCAAGTGGCTGAAGTCTTAGGGTCTGGAGGATAAGCAGCTCATGTCTATCTGTTTCTTGTGATCCTTAGAACTGCTACTTAATTCTGCAAACCCTGGTGGCCCCTGACGGAAGGAAGAAGCACCGATGGCCATCATGGAGATACGGCAGGCCCCTTGCATCCAGAGAAAAAAGGGAGGAGAAAGCCTCTTGCCCAAATCTTAGCAGCAGAGTTAGTCTGCAAGCTCATTCATCCTGAGCCTACCATAGAACAGCTGTGCCTTCCATCACTTGCTAATTTACCACTGTAGAAGAGACCAAGCCATGTCAAGGTATGCTGTTAAAGGAACACACAGCCATGACCAGGTTGAGGAAATGCACAGATAAGCTTTGTTCACATGACAAAAAAAGAATTGAAAATGAAGATACATAACATGAGGTATATGAAAATTTTATCAAATCTTGGAGAGAACTTAAAGTAAAGGAGAAACTCAATTGTGAGGCACCAATTGAAATCTAGAGGACAGTGATGTAATTTGATCACAGAGATAAATAATCTCAACAGATACATAATCTTAGAAGAGAATGTATCATTAATTAAACTTCTACTTTCAACGTGACCTCACTCCAGATTGTTCTATAGCTGAAGTACCCCTAACTTTTGAAGGTTATTTTACTAATTCTCTCTAAATTGTAGAAAAATATGGAAAAAATTCCAACTCATCATATAAAGCTACCATTGTTTTGTTCATGGTATTAAAGAAAACAAAACCTTTAACTCACCCAAAGTATAAAAACAAACTCCATGGTAAAAATTACAAAAGTTTTCTGGAAAAAAATTTTACAATATATTGAGAAGATTTTCATAAGATAACTCTATGTTGTGACATAAAATAATCATTTGCCAAAACCTCTATATACAAAAGTAAAGGACAAACAATAGGCTTAGAAAGCATTAGAATGAATATGACACACAAAAGGAAATATTGCAAATGAAAGAGTTCTTCTAATTAATGAGTATACAAAACTAACCAATAGAAAACTTAGCAAAAGATATTACTGGTCAAGCTACAGAGAAGGACATGCAAATGGCCATTACATACAAAAAAGACTTTCAGCATCACTAAGAGTCAGAAATATACATCATGAATGAGATAAAATTTTTCAGTCATCAGATTAACCAAAGTTTACAGCAACTTGAAGTGCAAAGAATTTGGGGAGAAAGAATATGTCCACCATTCCTTGTAAATGTGAGAATTGCAACAAATTTTTTGAATTGGCAATTTCTTTAAGTTTAAAATGCACCTGTTATTTGACCAAGCTATCATGTATTTTGAAAATCAACTCCAAACTTTCACACTTTAAATTTTTTGTTGAAAAAAAAAAAAGATTGAAAAAGAAAAAAAAAAAGGAACACATATAAATGCAGAGAAAATGTTAGATGAATATGCCCCAAATTATTAAGAGGCTATTGGGGGAAGGGAAATTTAGAGAGGTGATAATAACTTTAATTTTAAACATCCCTTTTTTTTTTACTTATTACTATAAATTTGTACTTTTTTCCTTTGTGTTAAAAAAATAAAAACGTTACCTATTCATGGATATGGGTGTGTGTGTATATATATATATATATATATTGCATGTTTTATGTACATTATATATCATATATTACGTGTGTGTGTGCATATATTTGATATACACTAACTCTTTACCATTAGTTTACAGTCTTTAAATCACAGAAAGATAGAGTCATAAAAAACTTTAGAATTAAATGTTCTTTGGACTCAATTGAAGATCTCAGGATTGTGAAGATGTTTGAATACCCTCAAATCCCTTTGCTAAGTCTGTGTGGTGCTTCTTTTGGTGAGTGATGAAAAGGCAAGTTCTCAGGCTTGCCTGTACTATTGAGGTTGAAAGGGGCAGCTGTCTGTCTCTTCTGGCCTTCTGCCCCTTAACCTTAATTTAAAACATTTTCCTCAAAATTACACTCTCAAAAGGGGATCATATGCCTCTATATTTTCAATGTGACTTTTCTCTAACCTAAAGCTTTTCTGCAAATAAAGTGACAAAAAAAAAAAAAAACACTGAGGGAACATACAGAAGAAATTGTTTTAATAGAAAATAAGAACAGCAAGAATGAGATTGGATTGCTCATCGTTTGTGTTAAAGTTTGTTTGTGCAATGATCGGGTCAGTGAAGACAAGGCAAGGTTGTGATCTTGGGTTATCCCACACAGTCTCAAAGAGTGGCTAAGAGAGACTCAAGTAACTGGATTCTAACAAACAGAAAACCTGTGATTAATCATAATGACTTGTAACTTAGATGTTCTTTGTTTGAAGAAACAAATAGGATGAGACACAGATGCAATATTATCAATAAAATAGGAGAAAAATAGGACCTCTAATTCAAGGAAGCAAGTACAATTAATTATGCTTTATCATCAAAACTGTCCCTGAACCTATTTGAAGTCAGGATAGAAGTCTCAGTTTTAAAACTAAGAAACCACAAAAATGCCTTAATGAGGCATTTATCTTAGTACTAAATTTTAATGGAAATGCTTATATGTGGGACCTCCATTTATTGGAAAATGAGTAACATTTCTGACCATATCTTCAATAGCAGGTTCACAATAACTATTTAAACTATTTAAACGTCTTTATGTTTTTAGCTTCTATTCATTTAAATTTATTTAAATGTATACTTATTAAGTTTATATTTAATTTTAGTTCTGAAGTAGTTTTGCTGCTATGGAAGCATAAGGAAATTCACCCAGACATGGCTGAGTAGACCTTTGTCACAGTAAACAATAGGATATGACAGAGTAGGTAGACTGCAGAGATTATGTAGGTACAACCTACAAAGAGGGAAAATCCTGTTTATCTTTGTGTTTATACCCTTATGGAAATATCATTATAGCTTTCACAGAATCATTCTTTAGTAAGGATTGGAATGGAAAAATAAAACAGGGAGTTTTAATCATCATTGAACATAGACTCCAAGAGTGGAATTTATAGTGAATAAAATTTAACCCCACCATCACTAAAATAAAGATCCCATGATCAGGGAAAGGGATGGAAGACTGCTATCAAAATTTTACTTCTTGATTAGAAATACTATAGTCTCTCACCAATGATAAAATAAATCCCATACTCACCATGTACAAAAAAAGCCTCATTCTGTAAACTGTCATTCACTCCTTCTATTACCGAAATCCATGCTACAATAGTAGTTACATCATTTTTACATGCAGAAAGAAACTTTCCTTCCTAAAATTTATCCATGTTGGGATTTTACATGGATTTGTGTAGTTATATACTTAATATCCGTCTCCCTGTTAGGTTGTAATGGCTAAGTCTTTTTTGTCTAATCATAGTAGCTACAATACTTGACATTGAGTAGGTGCTCAATAAATGTTTGTCTTGAATGAATGAATAAATCCTATACCTCCTTTGAATACCATTTTCATTTCCTTCATTACCTTTCACCTCATAAAAGATGTAGTCATTTTTAGTTCCATTGTTCAAACCATCCTGAACACTTATCAGTTGTTTCCCTAAAATACAACTGTATCATATCATGCTCCAACTCAAATATTTCCCACACTTCCTTATTATCCAGGGTTTAGACCAGCCTTTCTCAATTGTGGTTTCCAGAGAGAATTAAACCCCAATGTTCTGGGCACCCATTATATTAATAAATTAACTTCGATTCATCTAGATTACTACTAGCTATGTACTATTGTTGGGAGAATTGAGAAATGAGGCACATTATGTTATGCAGGGTTTAATTCTCTTGGTGAATTCCTGTTCAGAAAGACTAGTTCTAGACCCACAATAACTGTCTTAATTTTCTGGTCTTTTCTTTCATTATTACTCTTCAGAGCTTCCTGACATCACCCAAATTGGACTTTTCAAGTTTCCCTCAAGATTTCAGTCTCCACCACTAGCATTCCCACTTCCTTGCATACTGTCTTAGTTTGCCAGCACTGCTATGACAATTACCACAGAATAATAGATTGGTTTAAATAATGAGCACCATTATCTCACTGTTTTGAAGGCTATAAATCCAATTTCAAGATCTCAGCAAGGCCATGCTTTCTCCCAGGGTTGGTAGAATTCTGGGGATGGCAGTCCTCCATCACAAGTGATCTCTCTTTCCTCTGGCTTCTTTCAACGTTTCACTTCTATTGGTTTCATCTGACTTTTCCCTGACTATGTGTGAATTTCCTCTCTTTATCAGGCATCCAGTCACACAGATTAAGACCCATCCTGATTTGGTCTGGTCACACCTTTTAATAATAGCATCTTCAAAAAGTCCTAATTACAAATGGGCCACACCCACAGAAACACTGATGAAAATTAGAACACATCTTTTGTGGGGGCCACAATTCAATCCCCAACACACACTGACTGTGCATCTCTTTGAATAAAATCTTCCTCAGTCTTTAATTTCAATCACAGATGTTCCAAGAAGCTTTCCTTTATTGCCCCATGAAATCTTTGTTTCTCTTTGAGCTTCCTGTATATCAGTGCACTTATTAACTTTAGCTAACCATTACAGCAACTTTTTTTGTGCCTTTTTTTAACCTCTTGTCAAGTTCCTTGAAGGCTGAACCTTTGTTCACAGCGAACAGTATGGTGCCTTTTGCAGAGTAGGTGCTAGGTACAGAGGGCAGATCGGCATGCTGCTGAGAGAAAGGGTCTAACACAGAGACGCAGAATCATGGAAAATGTAGGAGAAAGTGCAAAATAGTCTGATACGGATGCTCTCAAAGTTGTCTTTACATCACTGCCTGGCATTAAGAACCAGTATTCCTACCAGGCAGCAGCATGGCAGTGAATTAAGCATCAGGAGAAAAGAATCAAGTACCAACTTGTGTACTTAATTAAAATACAACGTTAACACACACGTACACACAAATCACAGGCATTCTAAGTTATAGAGAGAAAAACACTCTATGCTTGGCCACTATCCCCTCCAGGAAAAGTGATTGGCATAACTGAAGAGAGTGAGACATTTCCTTTCTAGATCTGATAGGAACACTGTCCTTCACAATTCAGGGTGTTTACTCTGACTTTGTTTGAGACTCACTTTCATGAGCACGTTATTACAGTCCTTTTTGAGCAACTTTATCATCCCCTAAGTGATAAAAATTATAATAAATGAATGAACAAAAAAACCCAAACACCATATAGTATAAGGTGTCAAACAAATGAAGCATTAAAATAAATACTGAACCAAGTGTCATAAAAATAAAAGCAGAATAAGGTATATATCAAAATAAATCCAAACAAGATAAACTCATCTATTAAACCTCTGACTGAGAAATAGGTAACACAAAGTGGTACCCCTTCCTATGTGAGCTGCTTAATACCAAGTTTCTCCTTAATTAAAACACCTTAAAGATGTATCAAGAGTAACTTGCACTAGCCTCAACAGATCACCACCTGTTTGCAAAGGAAAATGGTACTATGATAGCAAAGGGGTAAATCTTCAAGGTACTCTCTATAATGAAGCTCCCAAGACTGTAAATGCAAGTGATGTAATTTCAAATTAACAGCTCAGAAACCAAGCAGCTCCTTGAGGAAAGCATGCCAGCTTGTAAACATTACTAAAGTCATACCTCACAAGAAATCTGGAAAACTAGAAAACAGATTATTAAAAATAATGCAAAAAAGAAACAAAGCAATGTGTTTGAAAATACTAAGGTAAACTAACTGTATGACTTCAAAACATTAGTTAGCCTTCCAATCTTCAGTCTTTTCACTGTAAATGTCATAAAAACAATTTTAGTACCTTCTCATCTCCCAGCTATTTGAAATGTTGTATCCAGTAAGCCAGTTTGCATACAAAACAGACACACACACGCAGAAGAAGAGTGATATATATTGCTTTCTTTTTTTTCTCTGAAGACCAAAAGGTTCTTTAAAAATCCACGCACACATGTTTATCTGTGAAATGGGATTAAATCAGAACTCAGGCATCATTGCGCAGATTAGATGGGATTGCAACATAAGACCCTTAGCAATGTGTTTTGCACACTTAGTAAATATATAATAAATGATGGTCATTGTTAAACATCACCAGATCCCATGGACGACCAGGCAAAATATTGAGTGTGGGGGCCTGAGCTCTGTAAAAACACAGTGGAATGTTATTGCTTACATATTTGACTTAGGCAAATCCAAATATATGCACCTGAGGATAAGAAGGGAACAAAGAGCAGGTGTTGGCAATCTCCTCTCCCTTCCTCTCCATGAACATATGCTGCAGTGCAAGTGTGACCCGAGTGACAGTATCTGCTGTTTCTTCAGTCAATCCATCTGCCTCCAATACTGTGACTATCTCACCTCACTAAGTATGATTCTAGGGTTAAATATATACATTTTCATTTGACATGATGTTGAAACATAAGCTAGACAATTTATCTGATACTCAATTCAAAAAACAATGGTTAGATCAGTGCTACAGGAAAAGCTATCTGGCTTTGTTGGATTTATGGGGGTAATTCATGTCCAGGTATTGTATATTATGAGTGATTTGTGGAAATTTGCAAGAGGAATGTTTTACTCTATGCCAGTTCCATCTTACAGGCAGTCTTCAGAAGCTTCACTCTGTGCAGAGTGTATCTCCACTTTATAAATATGAGAGAGGAAAAAAATCACAAGGTAAAGAGGAGAAAGATTTTTAATGGTCTTGGTAGTCCTAGGGTGTGCAACAAGACTCAAACCCAATCCAGAAACATAAACACTGAAGACAGTTTGAGCAAAGTGAGCAACATAAAAGCTCACTTAGTTAATTCTTACATTTATTTTAAGATTAAGAAGAAAAGGAACTGCAGGCAGCAAAAGCAAGCTTGATCACTAACAGGAAGCATAGTTCAGAGTGAGCTGCAGGGGCTTGAGAAGGGAATTCAGTCCTAGGAAATGCAAAGGGCATTAACCCATGGACTGGAGACATGGTTAAAGGGGGAAGGAGTGAGGCATATAAGAATCCCCTATATTTTTTTATGTGCCATTAATGATCTTCTAAAGTTTTTTTAAGATAGAGATAGATAGATAGATAGATAGATAGATAGATAGATAGATAGATAGATAGATAGATAGATAGGTAGGTAGGTAGATAGATAGATGATAGATAGACAGACAGAAAAAGAAAAAGGAAAAAAGGCTCTGGACACCATGGATCTGGAACATAGGAAAACCTGGGAGGCGGAGATGTTCATTCTGCAGGCTAACACTTCTTTGGGGTGTGTATTTACATGTGAGTGTGCACACCTGCATATGCCCATGATTGCATATGTGCATGTGTGTGTGTAGAGAGAGAGAGACTTCAGGAAAATACTAGAAGACACTTCCAGATGGTAGCATTGATCAAGATTTCTGCTACCTTGGGAATGTCAATTGCCCTAGGTGGTCCCATGGTGCACGAAACCTCATTGGCTGGGCTCTCACTGAACTTGGTTAGGGGTCAGTGGATAAATATTGCAGACATTTAGGATTGGTTGGGGTCAGGAAAAGCTAATCTGCTAAGAACTGAAAAATAAGGAACCAAACTAAAACAATCTCTCCCACCACAGTCATCTAGTTTAAAAGATCTCCTTGCTCTCAGCCACACACACTTAATCCAGGCTAATTTTCTAGCCAGCTTGTTGTGGGAAGTGACTGTGCACCTTGAATGTTGGAGTAGAGGAATCTGTGAAGACTGCCAGCCCTGGGATTTACATCCCTCTTCCTGAATATTCTGCCTGCCTTAAATTTGCTGGCTGTTCTGGTGGGGCTGGGAAGGGGAGAGAGTGGAAGAGATACTCTGTGATGGATGCTTTCTGTACAGGTTCTCACTGGGAGGTTAAGGAACTGGGCAGGGAGGCACGGATTTCTGATGAACATCTATCGGTCCTCCTTAAACAAAGGCTTCAGGCTTAAAGGCAGAAACAGTTACAAAATCAATTTGGTGAAACTGGTTGCATCTTCATCAAAAGCCTAATCCTGTGTTTTGTAGATGAACTTTTGTCATCTTCAGTTTTTGTAAATATAGCAGTTGTGAGCACAGTCAGTAGCCCTAGTACTCCATTATAAGGGCAGCAATTATGTCAAAACAAAAATGCATTGTCTGTCTTCAACTAATATTGGCATGCTGTCCTTTACCGGCAAAAAGATAAAGCAGAAAAGACCTAGTAAGACAGAGAATTGCTAAGCAGCTGGTTAATAATGAACTGTGCAATTATTATATTTTCATTTTGGATCTGAAAAAGGAAACACTTAAAATGAATGAAGTATGCATCAGCTCTTCTAGCAAAGAAATTAAGCCACCTTATTAACTGTGATTTTTTTTCAAAGATTTCAAGAAATACTTACTCATTAGGCCTTTTGTTTGACTTGAGTTTCATCTCCTGCCTCATCTTAATTCTTAGAATATACAGCAATTCAGACTTAAACACCTTGGTCTTTACTGAGAGGTAGTAAATAAAATGCACAGATATTTTGGAAATGGAATACACTTTTTTAAAAAAACAAGAATATTAGCTAT
This sequence comes from Dasypus novemcinctus, assembly GCF_030445035.2. Lineage (NCBI taxonomy): Eukaryota > Metazoa > Chordata > Mammalia > Cingulata > Dasypodidae > Dasypus > Dasypus novemcinctus. The sequence continues at coordinate 13,356,783 of NC_080690.1, forward strand.
TTCATATTGCATTTAGCATGTTCTTTCTAGTCATTATCTTCTTGTTATTATTCACACCAACCATTATGCTAGGCATTTATATCATATATTCTTTTTTAAAAAAAAGATTTATTTATTTATTTATTTATTTATTTCTCTCCCCTTTCCCCCCCACCCAGGTTGTCTGTTCTCTGTGTCCATTTGCTGCATCTTCTTTGTCTGCTTCTGTTGTTGTCAGTGGCACGGGAATCTGTGTTTCTTTTTGTTGCATCATCTTGTTGTGTCAGCTCTCCATGTGTGCGGCACCATTCCCGGGCAGGCTGCACTTTCCTTCGCGCTGGGCGGCTCTCCCTACGGGGTGCACTCCTTGAGCGTGGGGTTCCCCTATGCGGGGGACACCCCTGCATGGCACTTGTTGCACGCATCAGCACCACGCATGGGCCAGTTCCACACGGGTCAAGGAGGCCCGGGGTTTGAACTGCGATCTCCCATGTGGTAGATGGACACCCTAACCACTGGGCCAAGTCCGCCGCCCCGTATATCCTTAATACTTTTAAAAATATGACAAGACAGAAATCACCATGTCATTTACTAGATAAGAAAAGAGTTTCAGATTACAATTAATTTTCTGAGGCTCCTGCTGCTAATAAGTCCCAGTCTCTATTAAATCCCATATTAGAATGATTCTAAATTCTACAGATATTAATCCCATCAATGTGTCCATAAAAAAACTTGTCAAGAATCAATGAGAAAAATGAATAATTCATATTTTACTATTATATGGGTAAATCTAATAATAATACTAATGTAATTTGAGACATTTTCATTAAATGTTAGCTAACTTATCCATAAAAGGTGTGTAAATATTAATCTCAAATTATTAAAGTCTTTAAATACTTAATATTAAATGCCCACACATTATTATTGCTTCTTTGTCTTTAGGAAATCACCCAAGGAAATAGTCATAAAATGAGAAAGTTATTGTTAATTTTTGTATTACCAGGTTTTTAATCACATTGAAATGATATTTGACATTCCCAGCTAGTAGAATGGTGCTTTATAGTAAATTGAGGAGATTATGACTAAGAGGATTAACAGAAAATTCATAGAAAACGAAGCGACTACCTAGAAATAAATACTGTTTGATCTCAGGAATTTTCCTATCTCCCTCAACATCCTACAATCTACCAGGCAAAAGGAGAATAAAAAGTAAAACAGATATAAAACTACCCACAAAATTAAATTATAACCAAAATTTCTACTCTGAATAATATTAATTCGTCTACTCCAGATTTCACATCTTTACGAAAATCGGAATTGTCAGGCCTCCTCTGTATTCTATAAGCAAAAGTCTGCAATTAGAACAAATAGATCAAATCAAGGCTACTTAATTGCTCCATCACTAAATTGGTCAAACTCCAGGTACCAAATAGACAACTGACATCATTTTGCTTAAAAGTCTCAAACCAATATAATCCAGTAGTTATTTTATAAAACTCATACCCATTATAAAAGTTCCTTTCCAAAACTTCTGGAGTAAACTAAAATATAGAGGATCAAATAGGATTTTAGCTGGTTGCATAATCTTTGCATAATTTAGTATCTGGAAGAGCCTTTCCATGGTGTCTACTTTTCACAATTTAAAATAGGAAACCAGAAGACCACACAACTTCAAAGTCTACCTCTAACTGAAGTCAGTCACCAAAAATCAGTAAGAATCCAATATGTATTCTCCCAGGCCCAAGGGTTGCCAAATCACTCATCAGGCACAAGTTGATAAATGTAAGACAAGAGATTGAAGGTAAGGAAAACTGAAGGTTCCACAAAATGCTTATGGTGAAATTCACCCTATTCAAACATTTCTGACCAAGGCAGTGGAAAAGAAGCAACATTAGGCTGAGTCATTCAAATGATTGTGAATCAGAAATCCTTAAGGGGTAGTGGAATTCAACCTGGCTTAGGAACGGGAAGGTTTTGATTACAGTTCTGAGTTTGACACAAACTCTGTTCACATGATCTTAGGCAAGTTAAGAAGAGCTTCCATTTTCATATCTCTGAAGAGGAATTTGGGGAAATAAAGACGAGTTAGATTTATGTTTCCTTGAAGTCCAAGTTCTGAAATTCCCAATGACCGATGCACAAAATAGACTGATTTCATGAGTTCTTTCCTTCAACCAAAATTTCAATGGCCTGGAGGCCAAGCACAGAGGAACTGAGCCCCCATTTGCTGATCCCGTACAGACCCTTCTTGCTTAACAAAGAGGCCAATACAGGCATGCTGCTCTTCCTCCATAGTCTTTCCATTCGAGGTCTGATCTTGTCAATTCAAGGATGGAGAGCCAAGCTTCCGAAGGACTAGCTACTACCTATCCTATAACTTTGTATATGCATTTATGCCCCAGGAGCTTTTTAAGATTAATCAAATACCTAAAGTGAAAATTAACTTGTGGAATCTGATAGAAGCATTTAGTATATTTCAAACTGCAATGTACGAATAGTTATTTATTCACATCTAAGTTGAAAGACAGCTAAATCTCAAAAGGTTTATCCTTCAATATGACTGAAAATAATACTTCATTTAAAAAAAAGAATTCTCCATGTTTAAATCAAATAGAAACATGTTATATTTTAAATATTCATACCTGTGAATGCATGGGAGTATGAGTAATGATTATTGTGTGTATATTTGTATGTGAGTGTATAATGTGAATTTGTGTGAGGGCCAGTATGTGTGAATGTGTGGACTGGTAAGTGTGTGAAAAAGAGACAGAGAGAGGGTGTATATTATATCTGTAGGCATGTATGCATGAATGTGTATTCATATGTGCACTTGATAATGTGTTTTATTCAATGTGAAAATCTCTACAGAGGCCACATGTTCTCCAGTAATCAGAAACACATATAGGTCTTCAGCTTCACAGGAATTTTCCCCACTGAATAATAAATTGCACCTGTGCACACAGTACAAAATTATTCTTGATGATTTATGAAAGCAATTTAAACCAAGCTTGGAAAGATTTGGATATCTTACCACATCCATGTAGATTATATTATTTTTTAAAAAGCTTTGCTATAGACCTGGGTATAAAGAGAGCAAATAAATATTTCATAAAGGGAAACTATCCTAAAAATAATATACCTATAATTTATTTTATGTAAAAGTTGTTAACCATTAATATTTATTTCATACAGAAACATAATTTACAAATAAATCGTATCTATATAGGCCAAAAGTCAACACAATACAAAGGACATAAATGATCTGCATCATTTTGCAAAGATTAAATGCTTTTGGAAATGACAAAATTATTATGATGAGAAGTAGGGTGGCAATGATGCAGCTCTAATTTTTCAATGGTTATTGGGAAATTAGGCAGTTAGATGTTAATGGTCATGCTAAATCCATAATGAAGACATTAGCACAGACCATATGTTTCCAGTCATTTTGCTGCAGTTACTCTGCCATCTCTAAAGGGAGACGAAAAGTTCAATTTAAACTGTAAGAAGAAATAACAATACATCCAAAGTTGAAGCAGAGAGACAAACACTTCTACCAGTTCTCTTCCAGTAGGAATCTTGAAGTCCCCCACATTGCTTATGATTTTCTTAATCAGCCATCAAATTCTCTTTACTTCATTAAATTCACCACTCTTCCCTCTGTCCTCCTACATATGATCTGTTCGCCTCTCTCTTCTCTTCTTTGTCTTCAAACCACCTTCCTGTATCTGACTTTTCCTCTTTGTGGTTTACCTTATCCAATTTAAATCCTTGATACCCACTGTTTGTTTCCTTTGCCCTGGGATGCACCAGCTCCAAGACAATGTCCAAGCCATACCTACCACCCCACACTCGAGTCTAAACTCATGAAATAGTGGTATCTGCATTTAATTACAACTGCCGCCCGAAATATAAACTTCCAGGTATCTACATGATCTACACATATGTTGAGGAACAAAAGTTACAACCAGTTCTGAGTTTTGAACTTAGTTTTGGAAAATATGCTCAGTACTACCTGTGAAGTATAGCATATAAATGGCATAATAACAATAGTTACTATTAATTAATGTTTCACTGATGAGATCAACCTTGTACTGAATTACTGCCAAATGACACACAGTTCTTATGCTCTAGCTAATACTTAAAGCAATCCTGAGCAGTCTATGATATAACCTTACAGATTAGGAAACACAGACAAGCAGATAAAGCAACAGTTTACTCCAGATCACTTAAAAGATACGGGTTTCCCATTCAAGTATACGTGACACCGACATTAGTCCTCCATTCACCATATCAACAAATGTGGGATCCCTTTGTAAAAAGTCAACAGACTAGCCACATTTGATTGTTTCGTCATTTTTTATTTGAGAAGTTGTGAGTTAACAAACAATCATGCATACCATACAGGATTCCCACCACCACCTTACATGGTTGTGACAGATTTTTAACAAATGATGAAAAAGCATCATAACATTACTGCTATCTATAGTCCATAGCTTATATTTGGTGTATTTTTTCCACAAACCATCCTATTATTAATATCATGTATTAGTATTGTATATTTGTTACAGTGCATGAGAGAACATTCTCATTATTTGACTGGTCTGTAGGTTCCCTAAAGATGCCATTGTCTTTATTGACTGGGAGCTCACCCAGTGCATACAACCACCCATCCCTACCTCAGCCCACCCTCAGGAAGAGGGGATGTTTATTGAAACAGTTAGAGGCAATCGCTAAACAATATGGCTGCCTGTAGCAGTGGGTAACATTTGGAAGGATCAACAGAAAAAACAAGTTTAAAAGAAAAGCTGGAGAATGAGATGTCTATACATAGATGATTGAAAAGCTTCAACATATCCCTGGAAATCCAGAAGGGTGCACACACACACACACAGGGCTGTGCACATGCCCAAATCTGTACATTTGCTCAGAAAGACCTGAGAAGATACTAAATTCTCACCTCTGGTTAAACACAAGGCTCTGAACAAGCAGGAAATGAAGGTTAAGGAGAGTTGTAAACTGCCTGGCTAAATATTAAAGGCTTGCTCCAAAATGCAAGCAAGCTCCCCTTAGCAAAGACTGGGGGGAACTTTATGATTCCAGGCATTTATGGAAATATCTATTCAACCATTTGCTGGTCAGAAAGCTAACTCAGCATGATTTCAGAAGTCACACATGACAATAAATACAGAATTTACATAATTAGATCATAAAGGCAATGTAATATAACAGATTATTAAGGTCAACATCAACAGTGATAAGATATTTTGAGTTTGTACCCTTAATATTATGTGATGAGAATGGCACTTTACCTCTGTGGTCTTCCTCCTGAAAACCAGTACAAAGACAAGAAAAACATCACACAAATACCAGGAGAGGGACGTTCTACAGAACACCAGACCAGAACTCCTCAAAACTATCCAGATCATCAGCAGCAAGAAAAGTCTAAAAAACTGGCATAACCAAAAGGAGCCAAGGAGATAAGATAAATAAGTATATTATGGTATCTTGAATGGGATACTGGAGGGAAAAAAAAAAAAAGACATTTGGCAAAAACTAAGGAAATATTAAAAAAGTATAGCCTTAAGTTAATGAAAATATATCAATGATGATTCATTAATTCTAACAAGTATACCATCCTAACGTAAAATGTTAATAAAAGGGAAACTGTATGGGGGTATATGGAACTATCTGTACCATCTTTACAATATTCTGTAAATGTAAAACTCTTCTAAAAACTAAAATTTATTTCAAAAAGAAGGAAGGAGAAATTAAGACTCCCTGATATACAAAAATTGAGGTACTCCTTACTAGCATATTGGCCCTGAAAGAAATACTAAATGAAGTCCTTTAGGTTGAAATGAAACAATCCTAAGTGACTCAAATCCACATGAGGAAATAAAGAGCATTAGTAAAGGTAATTATATAGGCAGATATAAAAGAGAGTACAAACATATACTTTATAACTCTTTTTTCTCTTACCCACTTTAAAGGGAAACTGCATTAAAAAATTATAAATCTATGTCAATGAGCCTGTGATCTCTAAAGATGTAATATGTATGACAATATCAGCAAAAAGCTAAGGCGGATGGAATAGAGTTATACAGAAGCAAACTTTTTGTAAACAATTAAAATTAGGTTGGTAATAATCCAAAATAGATTATGGTACATTAGCTATTTATTGTAATCCCCAAAGCAACCACTAAGAAAATAAGCTAGAAACTATATTAAAAGAAAGAAAAGAGGATTTTAAATGGTACACTAGAAAATAACTTTAACAAAGGCAGTAATGGAGAAATAGCAAAATACAAAAAAATACAAAATACAAAAAATAGCAAAATGGCAGAAGCCAATCCTACCTTACCAATGTTTACATTTAATGAAAATCAATATTACATGCAATAATATACTCCAACTATATGCTGTCAGCAAGAGACACCATGTAGATTCAAAGAGACAGTGGTTAAAAGCAAAAGGACAGAAAAAAGATATACTATGTGATAGTAGTAAACAGAGTTACAGTTACTGTACAAATATCAGACAAAATAGACTTTAAAGCAAAAACTTGTTACTTTGTGACGAAGGATATTTTATAATGATAAATCAATCAAGATATCATAATTATGGAACATTTCTCCAGAACAGACTATATTTTAGACATAAAACAGGTGTCAAATTTATCATGGTTAAAATCAAAGAAAGTATGCTCTCAGATCACAATAAAATGAAATTAGAAATAAATAACAGGGAAATTTGGAAACTTCACAAATCTCTGGGAATTAAACAACACACTCCAGTAAGAAATCACTATGGAAATTAGATAATACTTTGGCATGAGTAAAAACAAAAATACTAAAACTTAGGTTGTGTATATAGCTATTTTAAAAAGATCTCAAATCAACAACTTAATTTTCCACCTTAGGAAACTAAGAAAAGAGGAACCTAAACTAAACAAAGTATTTTTGTTCAGGATTCTTGCTTTTTTTGCCTGATTTATCATCTCCCTAATCTTTTTGAGGCAAATTGACTAACTTTTCCTAAATAAAGAAAAGAAAATTAATGGGTTTTCACCGATGTAAGATCCAAAGAGCATTTTCTGTGTGAGTATGGAGATGTGAAATTAGCATTGGTAGAGTTGTGAGGAGAGTTCCTCTAGTGTCCCTGAAAAAATAATTCTATTTTTTGGAGGAGTTAACAGGATCTTTAAGAGACCATATGGTAAAACCATAAAACCCTCAATCTTTCAAGCCCAAGTGCACGTTTCCTGAGGCCGAGAACTCTTAAGACATTTGAGCACTTTCCCCATCTTCAGGTAGAGGACTGAAACCTCTCGAATAACACTTAAAATTGTGTGCACTTACTAAGGAACAAAAGATGGAAACCCTTTCTTACCATTTTCTGATAGAATTTTAATATTTTAATACTTCCATCTCAATTTGATCAATATTAAATTGGAGTATGCCTAACCCAGAAAGGGGAGATATTTGTAATTTGGCCACACAGAGAGAGAGTTTCCCATCAGTAGATGACACTCTGTTCTCTTCTAAAGGAACAGAGCATGTCTGCAACTGTAAGCAAGATAGCTCCATCCATCTGCCCAAGGGATCTAAGGCCCCTCTCAATTAGATGCAGAGTGGGCATCACCATCCCAAAATCCTCAAGATTGGGGAATGGAGAGTGAACTAAAGCAGACTTATTATTATACTAGCAATGGAAGAACTGTTTATCATTGATGTAAAAGCAGTGGCCACCAGAGGTTCTGAGGGATGGGAGAAAGAATAAGTGTTATATGGGAGCATTTTCAGGACATTGGATTTGTAATGCATGGCATTACAGTGATGGATACAGGCCATTGTATATTTTGTCATAACTTTAAAAATTGTGCAGGACAATGTATAAACTATAATGTAAATTGTATTCCTTGGTTAGTAGCAATGCTTCAATATGGGTTCATCAATTGTAGCAAATGTCCCATACTAATGAGGGATGTTGTTGATGTGGGAAAGTGTGTGAGGAAAAGGGAGTAGAGCATATAGGAATCCCTTATATTTTTTATGTAACATTTATATAATCTAAATCTTCTTTAAAAATAAAAACAAATTAATTATAAAAAATAAACAAACAAAAACAAATAGACTGTGGGGAGGGGAAATGAAGAATTATTAATGGAGACAGTTTTTGTTTGGGGTGATGGAAAAAGATGGAAATAGTGGTGATGGTTGTACAACATTGTGAATGCAATTAATGCCCCTGAATTGTGTAATTAATGCCATATAATTGTTTTAAAATGATTAAAATGGCAAATTTTATGTTATATATTTTACCACAATAAGAAATATTTGTAAATAAAAAAATAAAAGTTAAAATTAAAAGACATGAAACAACCAAGACAGCAGCAGAGCAAGGAGCTCCAATAGTCAGCTTGTCCTACAGGGCAGTTAGTAATCACCCAGAGTTATCTAAAGCACCTCTTTGGGGACTCCAGGAGACCAGAAGAGCATCCTGCAACATCCTTAAAAGAATGGAAGAAGGAGATTGCCCATCTGCAGAGAAGATTCATGAGTAGAGCACTCCACACCACAGATGCTGGTGCCCATACTCCACTGGAGGTACAAGCTACCTTGGGAGATATTCCATGACTGGAATTGGAAGCTTCATTTCCCAAAAACAAGGAAGGAAGAAGTGGTTGGGCACCAACTTCAGCTACCAATTGGTAAATTCAGCTGACTAAAGTATAATCCTAAAAACAGCTAAAATTTTAACATGTTCAAGTCAGAAAGTGACAAATAGCCACCATTTTAACTCCATCCCCAGCACAAAGGGAAACGGGGATGACTGAAAATCACAGCGATGGTGGGGACTGGCTACTTTCACCCAGATAAGCCTGCAACCCTAACCTCTGGCAGGGAGGAAGCTGGCAGGACCTGCACCAGCCTCTCCAGGTAACTGCAGGTACATTCGTCTGGCACAGACTGAGAAATGGGACCACTGGGCCTCTATCCCTGCACCCCAATAACATTGGAGAGGAGCTGCTTCATCATTCTCTCTGGGTAACCGCAGGTACTTTCAGCCCACACAAACTGGTTTATTGAGCACCTTCAATTCCATCTCCACCCCTCCAATTCCATTGGTTAGAAGGGTGCTAGGGTTTCTTCAGCCTCTCTGGTAAACTGCAGGTACTTTCAGCCCACATAGACTGTATACTTAGCCACCTGTAGTTCCATCCCCACTACCCAATAGGATAGGTGGGGAGCTCTGTTTCCTCAGCTTCTCTGGGTAACCGCAGTTGCTTTTGTCCCACACAGACTGAATAGTTGGGCACCTATATTTCCATCTGTCACCAAGTAAGGTATAAGGGGACCTGTGTTTCTTAAGCCTTTCCAGGCATTGGCAGGCACTTTTGGCCTCCATGGCCTGGACTGGTGGGTACCTGTATATCACCCATACCCTCCAATAGGATAGAAGGGAGCCGGTGTACCCTCAGCCTCTCCAGACAATGACAGGTATTCTCATCCTATAGGGACTGAACTATTGGGAGGCTGTGCATCTACCCCCACCACCCAATAGGATAAGAGGGGGCTGGCATTTCCTCAGCCTCTCTGGGCAAAATAGCAGGCACTTTCATTTTACACATACTAAACTGTTGGGCATCAGCAGTTCCATTCCCAACTCCTAAAGGGCAGAAGGGACAGTACTCTCTCAGCTTCTCAGGGCAACTGCAGGCACATTTGGCCCACACAAATTAGATTGTTTGACAGTCCAGAAGTTCCATCCTCACCCCTGGCAGGAGGCAGGGCAGTACTATGACAGTCTACCTGGGCAACTGCTGTCATTTTGGACCCACACAACATAGATTGCAGCCCACGCCTATAGCTTCATCCCGGCACTAAGCAGAGGAGGAAGGGGTGGGAGGCATCATTAGTCTCCCCAGGCAACTACAGATGGTCTTGGCCTTCACAACTTGGATTATTACACATGGCTGAGGCTCTTTCCCTACCCCTAGCAAAGGAGAAAGGTGGGAGAAGCTTCATTAGCCCCTGGTGCACCATGGGAAGCTTAAGCCTCCACAGATTACAGCACCAGATACATTCTTGGCTCCTACTACACAACCAGCAAGGGGAAAAGGACAAGAAAACCCTAAACTAAAGAGAGAAACTGCACCCAGAATAAATACATCTAGTAAGCCAGATGCCAAGACACCAACAAGAATTACAATCCATACCAAGAAACAAGAAGATATGCCCCAGTTAAAGGAAAAAAATAAGCCTCCAGATGACATAAAGGAGTTGAGACAACTAGTCATAGATGTTCAAACAAATCTCCTTAATAAATTCAATGAGATGGCTAAAGAGATTAAGGATATTAAGAAGACATTGGGTGAGTACAAAGATTATTTGAAAGCACACATAGAAAAAATAGCAGATCTTATGGGAATGAAAGTTACAGTAAATGAAATAAAAAATACACTGGAGGGAAGCGGCTGTGGCTCAATCAGTTGGACTCCCATCTACCATATGGGAGGCCCTGGGTTCGCATCCCAGGGCCTCCTTGTGAAGGCAGGCTCACCTGCACACCATGGAGAGCTGCTGGCCCACAAGCACCATGGAGAGCTGCCTGGTCGCAAATGCCACAGAGTGCCACCAGCCCACAAGTGCTGCAGAGAGCCAACTCAGCAAGGTGACACAATAAAAAGGGAGGGAGATGAGTAAAAACACAGAAAAGCATGCAATGAATGGACACAGAGAGCAGACAACAAGCAAGCCACGGGGGGGAGGGGGAAAGGCATAAATAAAAATACAGACACACAGAAGAACACACAGTGAATGGACACAGAGAGCAGACAGCAAGCAAGCCGCAAGGGGGGGGGGTAAAAAAAATACACTGGAGTCGTATAACAGCAGATATGAAGATGCAGAAGAAAGTATCAGTGAGCTTGAAGACATGGTCTCCAAAAATGAACATACAAAAGAACAGATGAAAAAAAGAATGAAAAAATTTTAACAAGGTCTCAGGGAACTAAACCGCAAGAGACATGCAAATATCCATGTCATGGGTGTTCCAGGAGAAAAGAATGAAAAAGGGGCAAAAGAAATACTTGAAGAAATAACAGTCAAAAATTTCCCAACCCTATCGAAGGACATTGATATCTATGATCAAGATGCACAACATACTCCTATCCAAATAAATCCAAATAGGCCAACCCCAAGACACATACTAATCATTATGTCAAATGCCAAAGACAAAGAGAGAGTTCTGAGGACAGAGAAAAGCAATGCATAGCATATAAGGGATACCCAGTAAGATTAAGTGCTTTTTCCTCATCAGAAACCATGGAGGCAAGAAGACAGTGGTATAGTATATTTAAGATTCTGCAAGAGAAAAACTGTCAGCCAAGAATCTTATATCTGGCAAGATTGTCTTTCAAAAATTAGGACAAGTTTAGAATATTCACAAATAAACAGAAACTGAGAGAATTTATAAAAAGAGACCAGCTTTGCAGGAAATCCTAAAGGGTGTGCTACAGCCTGAAAAGAAAAGACAGGAGAGAGAGGCTTGGAAGGAAGTCTAGAAATAAATACTATATCAGTAAAAGTAACTAAAAGTGTCAAAAAAGGGGTAAAAATAAAATATGACCGATAAAAGCCAAAGGTCAAAATGGGTGAAATATGAACTGCCTTTACAGTAATAACATTGAATGTTAATGGACTAAACTCCCCAATCAAAAGACACAGACTGGTGGAATGGATAAGAAAATATGAGACATCTATATGCTGTCTACCAGAGACTCACTTTAGACCCCAGGATACCAATAGATGGAAAGTGAAAGGATGGAAAAAGATATTCCATGGATGCATTAACCACAAAAAAGCTGTAGTAGCTATACTGATATCAGATGAAATAGACTTTAAAAATGAAGGTGTTATTAAAGATAAAGAAGAACATTATATATTAATAAAAGGACAAATCACCAGGAAGAAATAATAATCATAAATGAATATGCACCTAACCAGGATGTCCCAAGATACATGTGGCAAACACTGGCAAACCTAAAGGGGGAAATAGATGCCTCTACAATAATAATTGGACACTTCAATACATCACTCTCAGCATTGGATAGAACATCTGCACAGAGGATCAATAAAGAAACATATGATTGAATAATATGATAAATGGACTAAACCTAATAGACATGTACAGAACATTACACCCCAAAACAACAGGATATCTTTGAGAAGATTACAAAATTGACCAACCCTTAGCAAGACTGACAAAGCATATTATCCAGCTACAGTCATAAAAACACCATGGTACTGGCATAAAGATAGAGTTTGACCAATGGAACTGAATCAAGAACTCAAAAATAGACCTTCACATCTACAGTCAAGTGATTTTTGTTACAGTTGTTAAGCTCATCCAGCTGGGTGGGAACAGTCTATTCAATACATGGTACTCGGACAACTGGATATCCATACCCAAAAGAAGGAAAGAGGACTCCTATCTCAAACCTTATACAAAAATTAGCTCAAAATGGATCAAAGACCTAAATATAAAAGCAAGAGCCATAAAGTTCCTAGAAGAAAATGTAGGAAAATATCTTTAAGACCTGGTGGCAGATGGTGAATTCTTAACCCTACATCAAAAGCATGAGTGACAAAAGAAAATATGGATAAATGGAACCTCCCCAGACTTAAACACTTGTGTGATTCAAAGGATATCACAAGGTGAAAAGGCAGCCCACTCAATTGGAGAAAATATTTGGAAACCACATTTCTGATAAGGGTTGATTTCCATTCTATATAAAGAGATCATACAACTCAACAATAAAAGAAGAAGCAATCCAATTAAAAGCACATTAAAAAAATATTCCATATCACTAGCTATTAGGGAAATGCTAATCAAAATAACAATGAGATATCTCACACTACATAGATTGGCCATTATTAAAAAAAAAAAATGAAGAAAGAAAATAATAAGTGCTAGGGAGGATTTGGAGAAATAGGAAAACCCCTCAACTGTTGGTGGGATTGTAAAATGATACAGTTTCTGTGGAAGACAGTTTGGTGTTTCCTCAGGAAGCTAAATCTAAAACTGCCATATGATCCAGCAATTCCTCTACTAGGAATATATCCAGAAGACCTAAAAACTGTGACACGAACAGGCATCTGCATACCAATGTTCATAGTGGCATTATTCACAATTGCAAAAATATGGAAGCAACCCAGGTTGCTTATCAACTGTGTTGAAAATGGGGAAGTATGGAAAAAGTGTGTCAAGTGTACACTATGGACCATGGTCGGTGGTAATAGTCTGATGATACATCTCATAATCTGTACCGTGGTGCGGTGTGCTGATGAAAGGATATTGTATGGGAGTTCTGTACATATGCATGGTTGTTTTGTAAGTTCTTAAGTTCTGTTATAAAAAATATTTTAAAAAAAATAGGGTGGTTTGGGGGGAAAATACACCAACTATAAGATATGAACTATAGTTAGTAGTAATATTTTGATGATATTCTTTCATAATTTGCAACTAATGCCTCACCACAATGCACGGTATTGGTGATGGGCTGATGTGTGGGATCCCTGTATGATGATATGCATGTTTGTTTTGTAAATTCACAACTTTTACTATACACTTATTGTTTATGTATGTTCATGTAAAAATTGTATACTTCAATAAAGTTTTTTAAAAGAAAAAAACTAAATGATGCTCTGAATCCACACAAGAGTCTCAGTCACTTGCCCTTTGACAGTTCACACCTGAGATAAAGACACTATTTTTAAGAAGAAATTCAAATGCATATTCTCTTCAATTTCTATAAAAATAATGATACTCTCTGTACAACATTTAGGGTATGATTACAGCAGATTTTTTCAAGGAAATTGAAGGCATATATCTATAAATAATAAAATAACGTTAGTAAAATTTTTGTATAATGGTTTAGCAAATTATACAAATATATACAAATGTATTTATATTAAAATCATGTTATATATACATATAGTTGAAAATAGGTAAATTGATTAGATGATTTTAAATAGTTGATTTTCTTTCTAATTTCCATCTGATGGCAATCAATGAATTTCCATTTTATAAAAATATACTCAAGTAATGAAACATCTGGTGCTTTAGAATATTTCCCTAGGCAATAATGTTCAGGGACATAGTCTGTGGAAATTTTTTTATCATTCAGGAAGTAAGCAAGAAGTTGACTTGTATTATATACTATTCGATGATATATGATATGTTTTATTTGTATTTTGCACCTCTTTTAGAAAATATGTACATTTCAAATTATTGGTCCCCAACCCAGGTTGAAGATATCCCATGAAGTTAAAATAAAATATATACCAATGATTATGTTCTGCTAAATTCAAAGGCTCAAAATAGGAATCTGCATGGGGATAGCAATAGCATGCTAAGGAAAATAGAATCCTTTATTATGGAAAAAGTTTAAGAGGTTGTTGATATTAGATAAAGAAATGTTGGTCAAGGTATCTGTTTTATTTTCCTAGGCTGCTTAGGCAAATGCCATGAAGTGGTTAAGGTTAAACAATGGGAATTTATTCACTCACAGTTTTGAGGCTGAAAAATATCCAAATTAGGCATCATCAGGGAAATAAGGCAATGTTTTCTTCCCAAAGACTGGCTGCTGGGGTTCCTTGGTTCCTCTGCCACAGGGCAAGGCACAAGTCCATTGGCCTCTCCCTTCTCTTGCAGGTTTCATTTATTTCCATTTTCTTTTTATATATGTATATTTTTTTTAATTCTTTTTTTAAAATATTACATTGAAAAAATATGAGGTCCCCATTCACCCCCACCGCCCCCACCCCACTACTCCCCCCACAGCAACACTCTCCCCCATCATCATGACACATCCATTGCATTTGGTGAGTACATCTCTGGGCATCGCTGCACCTCATGGTCAATGGTCCACATCATAGCCCATACTCTCCCACGTTCCATCCAGTGGGCCATGGGTGGATCTACAATGTCTGGTAATTATCCCTGCAGCACCACCCAGGACAACTCCAAGTCCCGAAAATGCCTCCACATCTCATCTCTTCCTCCCATTCCCTGCACCCAGCAGCCACCATGGCAACTTTTTCCACACTAATGCCACATTTTCTCTGTGGACCTTGGATTGGTTGTGTCCATTCCACATCTATGTCAAGAGGGGGCTTAGAGTCCACAAGGATACTGGATGCAATCCTCCTGCTTTCAGTTGAAGGCACTCTAGGCTCCATGGTGTGGTGGTTGACATTCTTCAACTCCATGTTAGCTGAGTGGAGTAAGTCCAATAAATCAGAGTGTAGGAGCTGAAGTTCTGTTGAGGCTCAGGGCCTGGCTATCATATTGTCAGTCCAGAGATTCAAATCCCCTAGATACATCTTAAGCCCCAGCACCAACTACAATTCCAGTAAAGTAGCATGAAAGGCTTGTGAAAAGAGATGACATCTCAGTCCAGCTCCATCATGCAGAAACACCAGCTCCAAAGAAGGGCCAACTGGCATGGCAGTGAACCCCATCTGCCATGACCATAGAACCTGTGGGTCTCTTTAGTCCTCAAAAGGACCAATATCTGGGGTTGTATCTACTTTATCTGTCTCTGAGACTCTGCTCAGGTATGCATAAGGGCAATCCTTCTGATAACCTTCAAACTCTTTTTTTAGAAACTCATAGCCATATGAACTCATTCGTCTTTTCCATTTCCCCCTTACTTTAGGTCAAACAGCATTTTTAACTCCTGTTATTATATGTAGACAGGGACATTCTGCTGGTCCGCGTTGAACCTTTAATTTAAAGTCATTTTCTAGTTACGTCATCAGCTGGTACTTGGTAGTGATCCCTCGGTGCCAGGGAGGTTCATCCCCGGGTGTCATGTCCCACGCTGGGGGGAAGGCATTGCATTTACATGCTGAATTTGGCTTCAAGACTGGCCACATTTGAGTAACATGGAGGCTGTCAGGAGGGAACTCTTAGGCACAGTGCTGCTCTAGGCCTTGTTCTTATTTCAGGTGTATAGGCTCACAAGCATA
This sequence comes from Dasypus novemcinctus, assembly GCF_030445035.2. Classification (NCBI taxonomy): domain Eukaryota; kingdom Metazoa; phylum Chordata; class Mammalia; order Cingulata; family Dasypodidae; genus Dasypus; species Dasypus novemcinctus. Next base: position 13,372,799 of record NC_080690.1, read on the forward strand.
GTCATTAGTATCAGGGACTCACTGTTGGACCCTCATTCCTTCCTGGTCCTGACGTTGCACCTGGGGGACTGCTGCTGCTCCCCTAGGGACCACGGCAGAGCCTCCCCCCGGCCAGTAACCCAGTACCCCCCCAGCTGTTGTTTATAATTGTTTCCACTATGAGTATATCCAAACATTTCCATGCACCCTGGACAAATGCCCTGTATAACTCCCTGTCAACCATATATCGCCTGTCAATAACATCCCATACCAGTATTCCTCCACTGCCATTTTTGAACCACTCTGTGATCCAAAACTTCCTGAAAAGTGAAGCCCAATATAATGTCAGGTTCCCTTACTAGTAAAATGGAATATAGTGATGAGTTTAAAGGTTAGATATAGAATACATATTAATTTGGAAAAATTCTACATCCTATCCTTTTCTTTTCTTTTTTCCTAATTATTGAGCTTCTCTTCTCAAGAGCCCTAGATCACAGTAATTCATATATACAATATACAGTACTCCCACACGTGAACCATAAAACCTTTTCCCTTCCACAGCAATAATCTTTTAACTAATTCATATCATATTTACTGAAACTGATGTACAGACTCCGAGACAATGGCTTTCAAACCAGGTGACATCTGTGCTTACATTGTGGTCCATACTTTAGGCTATACAGTTTTCTAAATTTTTTAGTTATCCTATGTTTTACATTATGGTTTACATTATTAGTCTGTCATCCCCTAAATGTTTTTGGTGTAATATTACATGTTTTATATCCATCCTTCTGTACTCTCGTGAAACTCCTCTCTTGCCCCCACATTTACCTTGGTTCCATCCATTCAACATCCATTTTCCCCTCCCCTTGGGGCCCACAGTAACAGCCAATCTCCATTTCCCGAGGAGCCACGTCCAGAGATACTTGCAACAGTGTTGAGGGTTTGACTTGCTCAACTTCCCTAATGCCCTGGGAGCCACCCTTTCCCTCGAGAGATACAGTTCCCTCTATTTGATGGCATTAGTCCTCCCCAGGATGTGGGTCCACCCCCACTCTCACTACTTGGGTCTCTACCCAATAGTACAACCCACCCTGGCAAAATGAGCATTCAGACATTCCCCAGGAGTTGGTCCCATGTCAGGCCATCCCCTCCGAACATCCTAAACAGGCAACCCTCCTAATTATATTTTGATACAGTTTTCTCAGCATTTTACTCTCAACCAACACCTGACAATCTCCTATGTTCGTATGTTGCCCCTCCCTCCCCCCAATTTTTTGGGCAATATTACCCACCTGCCTATCCCCAGCCTCCCTCAAACCCTCAAAGCCCCACCCAAAGGCAACCCCTTGCCCCCATTTTATCTCTTCTTTATGCTCATACTTACCGCCAGCTCATCATAGATTCCACCCCTGCAGACATCAGCTCACATCCTTCCTCCACCCCCCCCCCAATTTCCTGTAAACCTATCTTCCAGTCTCTAACTCTCTGAGGCAGCTTGCTTATTTCATATCATTGAGGTCATGTAGTATTTGTCCTGCAATGCCTGGGTTGCTTCACTCAGCATAAGGTTCTCAAGATTCATCCATGTTATAACGTGTGTTTGTAGTGTATTTGTTCTTAAAGCCGAGTAGTATTCCATTGTATGTATATACCACATTGATCCACTCATCTGTTGATGGGCATTTGGGTTGATTCCAACTTTTGGCAATAGTGAACAATGCTGCTATGAACACCGGTGCGCATATATCGGTTTGTGTCCTTCTTTTCAGTTCTGCTGGTATATAGCCAGCAGTGGTATTGCTGGGTCATATGGCAAATCTATGGTTAGTTTTTTGAGAAACTGCCAAACTGTCCTCCAGAATGGTTGGATCCTTCTGCATTCTCACCAGCAGTGGATGAGTGTTCCCATTTCTTCACATCCTCTCCAGCATTTTTATTCTTCTGTTTTTTTCATAGCTGCCAATCTTATATGAGTAAGATGGTATCTCATTGTAGTTTTGATTTGCATTTCCCTGATAGCTAGAGATTTGGAGCATTTTTTCATGTGCTTTTTAGCCATTTGTATTTCTTCTTTGGAGAAGTGTCTGTTTAAATCTTTTTCCCATTTTTTAAATGGGTTGTTTATCCTTTTATTTTCAAGATATACAAGTTCTTTATATATGCAAGTTATAAGTCTCTTATCAGATATATGGTTGCCAAATATTTTTTCCCATTGTGTGGGTTCCCTTTTTACTTTCTTGACAAACTCCTTTGAGGTGCAGAAGGCTTTAATTTTGAGGAAGTCCCATTTATATATTTGTTCTTTTGCTGCCCATGCTTTTGGTGTGATATTCATGAAGCCACTTCCTATTACAAGGTCTTGTAGATGTTTCCCTACACTGCTTTCCAAGATCTTTATGGTCTTGGCTCTTATATTTAGGTCTTTGACCCATCTTGAGTTGATCTTTGTATAAGGTGTGAGATGGTAATCCTCTTTCATTCTTCTACATATGGATATCCAGTTCTCCAGGCACCATTTGTTGAATAGGCCATTCTCTCCCAGTTGAGAGGGTTTGGTGGCTTTATCAAATATTATATGGCTATATATATGAGGTTCTATATCAGAACTTTCAATTCGATTCCATAGGTCTGTGTGTCTCTCCTTATGCCAATACCATGCTGTTTTCACTACTGTAGCTTTGTAGTATGTTTTGAAGTCAGGTAGTGTGATTCCTCCAATTTTGTTTCTCTTTTTCAATATGTCTTTGGCTATTCGGGGCCTCTTTCCTTTCCAAATAAATTTCATAGTTAGTTTTTCTAGTTCCTTAAAGAAGGCTGTGTTGATTTTTATTGGGATTATGTTGACTGTGTAGATCAGTTTTGGTAGGATAGACATCTTAATAATATTTAGTCTTCCTATACATGAACAGGGAATATTCTTCCATTTATTTAGGTCTTCTTTGATTTCCTTGAATGGTCTTGTATAGTTCTCAGTGTATAAGTTTTTTACATCTTTAGTTAAATTTATTCCTAAATACTTGATTTTTTATTTACTATAGTGAATGGTATTGTTTCTTGATTTCCTCCTGATCTTGCTCATTATTGGTGTACAGAAATGTTACTGATTTTTGCACATTGATCTTATAACCTGCGACTTTACTAAACTCATTTATGAGTTGTAGAAGCTTTGTTGTAGACCTCTCAGGGTTTTCTATGTATAGGATCATGTCATCTGCAAATAAGGAAATTTTGACTTCTTCCTTTCCAATTTGAATGCTTTTTATATCTGGTTCTTGCCTCAGTGCTCAAGCAAGTACTTCTAAGACAATGTTAAATAGAAGGGGAGATAGTGGGCATCCTTGTCTTGTTCCGGGCTTTAGAGGGAAGGATTTTAGGATTTCTCCATTGTAAATGATGTTGGCTGTAGGTTTTTCACATACACTCTTTATCATGTTCAAAAAATTTCCTTGTATTCCAATCTTTTGGAGTGTTTTTATCAAGAAAGGGTGCTGTATTTTGTCAAATGCTTTTTCTGCATCTATAGACATAATCATGTGATTTTTTCCTTCAATCTGTTTATATGGTGTATTACATTGATTGATTTTCTTATGTTGAACCATCCTTGCATGCCTGGAATGTATGTATACACCACTTGGTCGTGGTGTATAATTCATTTAATGTGTTGTTGAACACGATTAGCAAGTATTTGTTAAGTATTTTTGCGTCTAGGTTCATTAGAGAAATTGGTCTGTAATTTTCCTTTCTTGTGGTGTCTTTGTTTGGCTTTGGTACTAGGGTAATGTTGGCATCATAGAAGGAGTCAGGCAATGTTCCTTCTGTTTCAATTTTTTTGAATAGTTTCAGCAGGATTGGTGTTAGCTCTTTCTGGAATGTTTTGTAGAATTCACCTGTGAAGCTGTCTGGCCCTGGGCTCTTCTTAGTTGGGAGGTTTTTAATGACTGATTCTCTCCCTTTACTTGTGATTGGTTTGATAAGATCATCAATTTCTTCTTTCATCAATATAGGCTGCTAATGTGTTTCTAGGAATTTGTCAATTTCCTCTGAATTGTCATTTTTGTTGGAATATAGTTTTTCAAAGTATTCTCTTATGATAGTCTTTATTTCTGTGGGGTCAGTGGTGGTATCTCCTTTCTCATTTCTTATTTTGTGTGTTTGCATCTTCTCTCTTTTTTCTTTGTTAGTCTTGCTAAAGGTTTGTCGATTGTATTGATCTTCTCAAAAAACCAGCTCTTGGTCTTGTTTCTTTTCAAGTGCTTTCTTATTTTCTATTTCATTTAGTTCTGCTCTTATCTTTGTTATTTCCTTCCTTCTTCTTCCTGTTGGATTACTTTGTTGTTTTTTTTCTAATTCCTCCAAATGTGCAGTTAGTTCTTCAATTTTTGCTATTTCTTCTTTTTTGATATATGAATTTATGGCTATAAATTTCCCTCTCAGTACTGCTTTTGCTGCATCCCATAAATTTTGGTATGTTGTGTTATCATTATCATTTGTTTCAAGGTAGTCACTGATTTCTTTTGAGATTTCCTCTTTGACCCACTGTTTTTCTAAGAGTGTAATGTTTAATTTCCATATCTTGGTGTGAATTCTGGTCTCCGGCCCTTGCAGATTTCCAGCTTCACTCCACTGTGGTCAGAGATATTATTTTATATGATTTTGATCTTTCTGAATTCATTAAGCCTTTCTTTGTGGCCTAGCATATGGTCTATCTTGGAGAATGATCCATGTGCACTTGAGAAAAATGTATATCCTGCTGTGTTTGGGTGTAATGATCTATATATGTCTATTAGATCCAGCTCCTCTAATATACTGTTCACATATTTTTTCTTTAGTGATTCTCTTTTGATGTGTTCTGTCCAGAGTTGATAGTGGTGTATTAAAATCCCCCCTATAATTGTAGATGCAGCTATTCTTTCACTTAGTTTTCCCAGAGTTTGCCTCATGTATTTAGAGGTGCCCTTATTAGGAGCATAAATATTTATGATTGTTCGTTCTTCTTGACAGATTGTCCCTTTCACTAATATGTAGTATCCTTCTTTGTCTCTCACAATTGTTTTGCATTTAAAGTCTATTTTGTCTGTATTAATATAGCTACTCCTGCCTTTTTCTGGTTATTGTTTGCTTATAAGATTGTTTTCCAACCATTCACTTTCAGCCTCCGTGAATCTCTGGGCCTAAGATGTGTCTCTTGTAGACAGCATACAGATGGGTCATATTTCCTTATCCAATGTCCCAGTCTGAATCTCTTGATAGGTGAGTTTAATCCATTGACATTCAGCGTTATTACTTTCAAGGAATTGTTTATGTTAGCCATATTTTGATCGGACTTGTGTTTGTCTTATTTTGTTTGTTTGTTTGTTTCTTCTCTTTTTGTCTTTTTTGTTGCTTTTACACTCTCCTCCAACTCTGCCTGTCCTGTTTTTTCCTTTCTTCCTGCAGAACTCCCTTTAAAATTTCTTGAAGGGGAAGTTTCTTGTTGGCATACTCTTTCAGTTTCTGTTTATCTGTGAACATTTTGAACTCTCCATCATTTTTGAATGCTAGTTTAGCTGGATAGAGTACTCTGGTTGGAAATTTTTTTCTTTTAGTACCTTGACTATATCATACCACTGCCTTCTTGCCTCCATGGTTTCAGATGAGAAATCAGCACTTAATCTTATGGAGCTTCCCTTGTATGTGATGGTTTTCTTTTCTCTTGCTGCTTTTAGAATTTTCTCTTTGTCTTGAGCATTGGATAATTTGACAAGTATATGTCTTGGGGTGGGCCTGTTGCAGTTTATGATGTTTGGGGTGTGCTGTGCTTCTTGGATATGTACATCTGTCTCTTTCAGTAGATTTGGGAAGTTTTCAGCCATTATTTCCTGCAACACTCCTTCTGTCCCCTTTCCCTTCTCTTCTCCTTCTGGGATGCCTATAATACGTATGTTTGAGCATTTTTCATTGTCATTCAGGTCCCTAAGTCCTAGCTGGATTTTTTCTATCTTTTTATTGATCAATTCTACTATCTGTTTGATTTCCAATGTACTGTCTTCCACATCGCTAATTCTCTGCTCTGCCTCTTCTAATCTGCTGCTATTTGCTGCGAGTGTATTTTTGAATTCTTGAACTGTGGTGTTCATTCCCATCATATCTGTTACCTTTTTGCGTATGTCTGCAATTTCCCCTCCAAGTGTTGTCTTCATGTTGTTAACCTCTTCCTTTACTTCATTAAATTTTTCTGTGATATATGTTCTGAGATCTTTAATTACTTGTGCGGAGTTCTGCTCCCCTTCCTGGTTTTCAGTTTGTTCATTGGATTCAGCCATGTTTTCCTGATTACTGGTTTAGTTTGTAGATTTTTGTTGTTGTCTGGTCATCATTTTATCTTGACAGGTTTAATCAGTTCCTTAGCTTCTTTGTCTAGTCTTGGGGATTAATTAGCTGTTGTTTTTGCATAAGTGTTATATCTTCTCTTTGTCACTTTGTTCTTCTTATTCTAATTTCTTATTGCTGGTTGAGTTCACTTTGAAGGAAAGTATTAGGGCCAGGGAAAGGCAATTGTGTAAAGTAGTATTGGTAATAAATGTTAACAGAGCAACAATATGAGGTCTGAGCAGATGGATATTAGATTCATGTAAGTTGTGTAGAGTTACAGCAGTAAGTAGAGTACCTATAATGAGGAAGTCAACTGAATATGAGAGGAGTATAGTATGAATTAAAAAGCTAGTGTTTTCATGAGAGAGGGAAAGAAAAAAGAAAGGCAATAGTTTCAAGAGTGGATAAAAGACAGAAAACAAAACAAAGGTATCAGAAATTAAGAGTTAGACAATTTGGGGATCAAAGAAAGGGAGGGTGGAATATAGGAGAGACAGTAGATGATGGAGGATATCAAGATGTGGGGGAAAGGGAATAGTGTAGGTAGCCAAAATCAATTCACAGAGAAATGAGGCAACGGAGGATGAGGAAACCCAGCCAATGTAAGGTGTTCCCTGCAGCACCTATTGTATAATTAAGATAAGATGGGAAACGGACTTTGGCCCAGTGGTTAGGGCATCCGTCTACCACATGGGAGGTCCACGGTTCAAACCCCGGGCCTCCTTGACCCGTGTGGACCTGGCCCATGCGCAGTGCTGATGCGCGCAAGGAGTGCCCTGCCACAGCAGGGGTGTCCCCCGCGTAGGGGAGCCCCACGTGCAAGGAGTGCACCTCTAAAGGAGAGCTGCCCAGCGGCGAGAGAAAGTGCAGCCTGCCCAGGAATGGCGCCACCCACACTTCCCGTGCTGCTGACGACAACAGAAGCGGACAAAGAAACAAGACGCAGCAAAAAGACACAGAAAACAGACAACCGGGGGAGGGGAGGGGAATTAAATAAATAAAAATAAATCTTTAAAAAAAAAAAAAGATAAGATAAAATAAGAAGAAAATGAGGGACAAGAGAGAAAAAAAAAAGAGAAGGAAGAAATAAAGAAAAAGGGGGGTGGTTAAAGGGAGGGGAACAAGTAAGGAAAAGAAAAGAAGATATAGAACACCAACAACAGCAACAACAGAAAAATCCCCTAAATAACTGAAAAAAAAAAAAAGACCTTGGAGGATACAATGAGAGAAAAGTCTAGGAGATAATGGAATGTTAGCAATCAGGACAATAAAAAATAAAAAATAATTTTAAAAAATTAAAAAAACAAAACAAAAAAAAACAAAAAAGAAAAAACGCAAACGTTGAGGGCTAGGACATTCAAGGACCTCAGATGGACCTCAGGGTGTGGTGGATTCAGGGATGGAAAGTCTGTGATATTGCAGGCTCAAGAGGTGTGCGTCTCTGGGTTGTGGGCCACCAGGGTTTAGGGGACACAGACCGGGCAACCTCAAATCTGGTTAACAGGGAGCCTGGGAGCACTGCAGTGCAACACAGCCTTCAGGGATCCCCGCAGCTGGGTGCCAGCCCTATGGGGGAGGTCACATCCGCAAACTCTGACCTATGTTTCAGAACCCCGCAATTCACCCTCTCACTAGGATCTCTTCTGTGGCTGTATCACCAATTCGACTTCAGGACACCTCCCACCCTGTAAGCCCCTGAAAGAGCCACCTGGGGGCACCTCTACAATGCAGGCAATTTAATGACACTGCAGATCAGCAGCCAGGCCCAGCCGGAAGCACTGATATCAGTGTCCAAAACTGAATTTCCCACGCCTCACAAAAGATTCCCCTAATCGGCTTCCAGACATCTCCCACTCTGCAGGCCCCTGAAACAACCTCCTGGAGATGTCTCTTTATTGTGAGCAATTTAAGGCCACTGTAGATCGGCAGCCAGCCTTGGGGGCGGGGCTCTAGCCAGAGCGCTATCATTCGTGTCAGAAATCAAAATTCCCCACCTCACACAAAACTCCCGTCTGTCTCCCCAAATCGGTCTGTGAAGGCCTCCTACCCTGTTAGCCCCCCAATAGCCCACTCAGAGCTTATGAATTCCCCAGTGCCACAGAGCCTCCAGGAATCACCGCCACGGTGCCGGTGCCATGGCTCTGCCCACCCCAGGAGGGAGCGTCCCACACGCAGTCCCCACCTCCATTTAAGAGAGCTTCAATTTTATCTTATACATGGATTTTCTCTGTTACCTTCCCAACAAATCGATGTCCAGACACCTCCTGCCCTGCAAAATCCTGAAACAGCCTGGTCCCGAAGAATTTCCAATGCTGCCCAGCCGCTTCTTTGCAGGAGAGACTATCAGATGCACTCATTCAACCACCATCTTGCCCCGCCCCCCGATTTCCATTTTCATGGCTCTCTCTCTCTCTCTCTCTCTTTCTCTTCATTCCATGTATTAATGACTTCAGTAATAGGATTAAGTCCCATCCTGATTGGGCTGGGGCACACCTTAACTGAAGTAGCCTCACCAAAAGACTCTACTTACAATGGGTCTACCCCCACAGGAATGGATTAGGTTTAAGAACATGTTTTTGGGGGGTACATACAACTTCAAACCACCACCAAGAAGAAAGAGAGAGAAGAAAGGAGAAAAAACAAAGAGGAGAGAAATATAGGAAGCAAAGAGAGAAGAGGTTGGAGAGAAGAGGAAACCAAGAAAAGAGATGAAAATGACATGAAGAAAAGAGAATCACAAAAGGGATGTAAGAGAGAAGAAAGTGAGAAGAACAAGCAGCTGCAATGGGAAATTTAGGGGGCAAAGTGAATAAAGAAGTGGTTTTCAGTGATTTTAGAAAATTTTGAAGTGGTTACTTCTTATCTGCAAGGCATCTTCAGCTGTATTGAGGCTTCTGATGTGTCTATTGAAAGAATTCTTCCATCTCTTATATCATTTTATTTCTAGTTTCCATTGGTTACCTCTTGTAGTTTCCATATTTCTGCTGAAATCCATAATCTGTTCATGCATGTTGTAAATCATTCCCCCTTAATCCATTAACATATGTATTTTAACATATTTATTTTAAAGTCCATATATAATAATCCCAACATCTGAGTTATCTTTGAGTCTGGTTCTGTTTATTACACTAGCTTTCTCTTATGTATTTCCATGTCTCAATTGCAAATATGTAATATGATTAATTTCCAGCTGTCTAGTATACAAAAGTAGAGAATATAGAAGAGTGACTATGGTAAATCATATGTGTGATTGGAAATTGTCTTGCCACTAGTTCTGATTGGTCATCGTATGAGGGGTTGAGTTAGTCTATTCAAAAGTGGAGCCCTGTTTGATTTGGTTTTTTTTTTTGCTGTTGTTGCCTTCAGTGAACCACAAGCTTTATAACAAGCAGAGTAAAGGAACATCACCAAATCCATATGAATTTGCAGAATTTAAAACAGCTCAATATTGTTCTGGTAAAGAAAGATGAGGCTCAAGAGGGATACTAGGAGCTTATCATAAAGGACCTTGTAAGCCATGCTGAAAATGTGGACTTTACTTTGGATGAAAATCTATGTGCTTGTGGTTTAAAACAAATGAGTTTTTTAATTAGATTTGGATTTTAGAAAAATTAATCTCGTCTTTAGTATGTATTGAAGGGGGCTGTTTCTAGAGGCAGGGTGATAACTTGGGAGGCAGTTGTAATTATCATGGTGCCTGATATATATAAACAAGAAGTAAGATCTAACCACAAGAGAAAACATTGTCCTGAATTAGCTTAGTTTCATTGGGCATAAAGAGAAATTGACACACTTTTAAAGATATTTAGGAGACTTGCCCAGGTCAGCTGACAAGAAGGTGAGGATGGTCAACCACCACACTGGAAAGCCAAGAGAGTCTACAACTACAAGCAGGAGAATCCCATCCATCAGCCATGTGGGATCTAGGCCCTCTCTCAATTTAGACAAGTGGACATCACCATCCCAGGATCCTAAGGATGGAGGAATAGAATGTGGATTAGAGTGAACTTGCTGGTATTCTACTATAAAGTTACTGTGACTCTAGCAATGGAAGAAATTATGTCATTAATATGGAGACAGTGGCCACGGGAATTGTTGAAGGCAGGGAGAGGGAAAAAGAGGTGTGATATGGGGAAATTTGGGGAACTTGGAGTTGTCCTGAATGATATTGCAGGGACAGAGGCAGGACATTGTATATCCTGCCATAACCCACTGAATGGACTGGGAGAGAATGTGGACTACAATGTAACTATAGTCCATGCTGTGTAGCAGTGCTCCAAAGTGTGTTCATCAGGTGCAATGAATGTACCACACTAATGAAAGAGGTTGTTGATGTGGGAGGAGTGGGGGGTGTGGGGAGTAGGGTATATGGAAACCTCTTGTGTTTTTCAATGTAGCATTTTGTGTGATCTATGTTCTTTAAAAAAAAGAAAAGAAAAATGAAAAGAAAAAAAAAGATACTTAGGAAATAGAAAATAAACTCATACCCCAATATATGATTGGATTTGAGGGGTGAAGAATTAAGGAGAAATAGAGGTCAAGTATGAAGTCGAATTTTCTGACTTGGGAAACTTGGTGAATGATGTTGACATAGTGGAACTAGAGAGTCATGGGAGGAAGGCCAGGAGGCAAAGCATATGACTTCTATTTCAGACACATTTTGAACTCTCTGTGGGATATCCAAGTGGTAATCTAGATAAATGTATTCTGAAATTCAAGAAAGAGGTCTGAGATTGGGAGAGTGATTTGGGAATGATCAGCATGTAGATATTAATTACATGCATGGAAGTAGACATGATTTTCTATATAGGGCATATGGAAGGATAGTAAAATAAAAACCAGAGCCCAGAACTAAAAGGCATCTTAATGTAAAAACTAGACAGAGACAAAGGAACCTCAAAGGAGTGAGCCAAAAATGTTGGAAAAAATCTAAGTGAGTTGTAACTAATAAACAGGAATTTATATTTTAACAAGGAATACATGGTCAAGTATAAAATGCAACCAGAAGATCAAAATAAAGATGTAACAATTGCTCACTGGGATTTAGCACCAAATGATTGGTGATGGAAGAAGTGAAGGAATATTGGGGCAGAAAGGGTAAAAGGCAGATTGCAGTCAAGGAGAGAGAGTGGAATAAAAATGTAGACTCCATAGAGTTCTGCTACAAAGTGGAGGCAAGGGAGGAAGTAGATGCAGGGGCAAATGCCAAGAAGGAGTCAGGAGAGAGGGAGGGCTTGAAGTTAAAGGAAGAGAGATGGGATTGATGAATCTAGGTCACTGAAGGAATTAGAGAAAATGGATTCTGAGAATAGGTACTGAGTTTCACTTTAAAATGAAAGAGGGATAACTAGTCTATAGATTCAGGAGGGAAGGATGATGGGTGGATGTCAGGAGAGATAAACGTGAGGCTTAGTAACATGAGCTTAATGGAGTTATAAATGATAGCCCCTATTTTTCCTTGGGTATCATAGATGGATCATGTACTGAGAATGGGTAAGTGGTAGTGGAGTAAGATAAGGGAGAGTTTGAAGAAGTATTGAAGGAGCTGCTACAGTGAGTGGGGGGGACTAGGAGAATATAGAGTTGAAATCCAGTTCTTTGCTTCAAGTGAGGATGGAGACTTTGAATTGGTATATACCAAACATTTGTGTGAGCAGTGTTGGGCAATTCAGGTGTGGGTACTCAGATAAGACGGACAGATAGAACAATGGTTGAGATTTTGCTATGTAAACATAATGAAAGAATAATTGGATCCCAAAGTCAGTATTATTACTAAGAAGAACTGAAGTTAAACTAAAGTAAAGCAAGGTGGAGCTGGGAATGGAAAGAAGTGAAGCTGATAGGGGACTGATAGAAATAACAAAATATTCCCATATGCACATAATTGCTCTTGTAACAGCTCCCTATACTATCCATGAAAACGAAATTATACACACTTTGTATCCTAAATCCCAAAGCAGTTCCTCTGAATTTCCAACTCTTTTATTCAATAGATGTATGCACTTCTTCAAGCCATTAAATCAGGGCAATAATCCTCAGGATTATATATACACAAAAGCATCCTATAAAATATCATTGCTAACTCTCTGAAGGAAAATACAGAAATGTAAGATAATTTCATAAAGATACTAAACAACCTAATTCCCTCTCCCAGGGCAGGATCAAGATGAGATAGGAATTGCTTAAAGAATTACAAACCTTTCCACAGAATTTAAGATCAAGCCGCATGGATTTTAGTGATGTAAAGTAGGAATAAAGGCTATGGTCTTGTCATATACTCATTATAAATTGCCTCTTCGGCTATCAAACATTCCAGCTTAAAACATTTTTCATTTAACCATCTACAAATATATATATTGGTTTATATACTCTTCTTGCCTGGTATCCTCTCTTAAATAATAAATATCAATTTGAATCATCTCCCTACTGCTATGTAGGGAAATAGAGCAGGGTGATAAGTGCAATACAGCAATTCAGACAATTTTATCTGCCGTAACTCAAAGTTTATGTTACAAATTCAAGGATGTTCACAGAATGTCTGTGAGCATGTAAGTATAAACATGCAGAAGATAATACAAAATTCAAACACATAATGTAACTTAGAATACAAAGGAAACAAATGGACAAAACTCATAAGTCCTATTACTCATTCATTTTAACCAGGCTGTTTTAATTTCTTGCTTTGGAGAGGGAAAAAAAAACAAGAAACACAAAGATCCAATGACATATATTCTGCAGAATAGAAGTATTTAAACTCAAATTCTTAAAGTTACATGTTGAATTTTCTCTGTTTTAAAGAGAATCTGGGTTCTAACGAGAAGCAGAAACAGTGTAAATTGAATTACAATAATTCTTTTAACAAATTTAGGGCCTCAGTATTAAATCTCAATATAAATTAAGATATTATAATGTCTGTGAATCAAACTATACAGAAGAGTATAAACTAACCACACTTTAGTATGAAACAGTTAACTCTGCCAGACATTTTCTGACTCTTGATTATCAATACAAGCCAAAGCACTTGTTTAAGCTTCTTTGGGGTAAACATGTGAAGCTCCACATTGGGCAGACCAGAGGAAAGGAGGCGTGTACCTCTTTAAGCCAAAAGACCTAGTTCCAGCAGAGGCCTTGGCATTTTTATAGGTAGAAAAGTGTAGGGTGAAAATGGAAAATATAATAGGTTCAATTATACCAAAATGGCAATTCTTAAGTGATGATACTTAGTGCCAGGCATTTTTATTAGAAGTTGTTCTGCCCAGTCACATTTGAGAATTTTCATGCTAATTCTAAAGGCTCACCAGGAGTGACCACCACCTTTTCCAGTTAGTTTCCTGCAGCCTCACTGTTGAGACACTGGTTTTTATTCTCAATAGGTAATACCTTTATATGTGTCTGTTGTTGAGATTTCAGTGACTACGTTGAAGATCCCTTAATGCATTTTCACGGATAATATAATAGCATAATGAAATTTATTCCTATGGTGATAAAACACATTTCAACCAGCTCGATAAAATTAGTTCAATGCTGGCAATAGTCTGAAAACTTGATATGGGACTGATCCACAGTGCTGAGTTTTAAAAGCAAAGTTGTCATTAGAGAGTGTTCATGCTTGTTTCTAGCTGGTGCAACAAAAATCACAGGGGATTCTCTTGGTACATGTAGTGTTAATTCAGTCAAACAAACAAACAATGCTCCTTCTGCTGATGACTGTCTCCTTGAGAGAGCAAGCTACACATTGAGTATGAGTATCAGGACTAAATCATTAACAACCCTCGCCTATTGCAAAGCAAAGCAAAACAAAACAAAACAGCACTGCTTGGAAGATGGAGTTGGTGTTAAGACTATGAGAAATACTGGTACTATGAAGGAGATAGTAAATGCAAGTGTCAACAAAGGTAAAAGGGCTTGCAAATTGGGCAAAATATTAATGAAACAAATATACTCAGAATATTGAAATAATAATATATAATAACCAGTTGTTAATGTGCTATGATCCTTAGGAGAGCACACACATAATATTCTCATATAAACTATTTAATTTTTTTCATTATTTGGGATATTGCCAACTATGCTTTTCTATTATATTTATTTATCTTTTCCTATTTTCCATAAACAAAATTGCCAGGCATTTTGCTTTGTCTAAAGGCCCACATTTTTGTGGTATACTTATTCTTTTGACAATATGCTTTTCTTATTTCACTAATTTCATCTTTTATATCAATTATTGCCACCTTCGTTCTTTCAACATGATCTACTGTGCTTTTATTAGTTTCTTAATAAGTAAAGTCATATTTATTATGAGACTTTCTATAAATAATAATATACCTTTTCTCTGAATAAAGCATTGACTATATCACATTAAGCTATAATATAAGCTGATCATTTGATATTCGCTTATCTAGATCATTTGCATTTTAAATTTCTTCAATTAAAAGTCTGCTTAGAGATTATTTTAAATTAGAAGTAAAGATTTAAAAATCACATTATTGTCAATTTCCAGTTTTATAGGTTATGATTATAACTATGAACTGTCATCTCTAATTTTCTATGCTTTTTATAATTTTACAATTTCTATAAAAATAATACTCACTCTTTGCACACAAGCTAAAATGCTACATTTGTACTTATTACACTGAGTTTTTTATTTCATAATTAAGATACAAGGCAGCTTACCTTTTTAAAGGAAATAATCACAATACTCTTCTAATGAATTATATTAAAACCACCTACTAAAATTTTACTTTGTCATTTTTATTTTTTAGAATTTTGACATATGGTTGGTGCATTTAAGTAATATTGGTCTCATTGTACTAATCATTATTTGATCTTTTTGTGCATTTTAACCCACTATGAGAGTCTCTGATTTGGGCTATGCAAATTCAGGCAGCATTTGGCATGTATTGTGACCTTTAGTATACTTGGTCTTATACTTTACTCTCATTTGTTCTATTTATTATTGCTCATTCTGTTTAATATTCTCCTCATTTTTACTCTTTCTGGCAAGGTTATATAAATATTTTTTTCACATCCTTATATCCTGCACCCTCAGGTACTTTGTAAAGATAATCATACTTTTCAATATTTTTACTGGTTACATATACTTTCCTAATGGCTGTAATGAGCCCTACGTTTCTCTCCTGATGAATCTAGAGTAAATAGCTGTGCTGCCAACCAAGACAGTTTTCTCTCCCAGTTGTATTTCCCTGGCACCAAAAGAAAATATTAGAATGTATTTTATTTTACTCCCCCACTTTCCCAGACTGTATCACTTGCCCATTGACTAATGGTCCAGAGCCCACCAGTATAGATAAGTATCTTGGGTTTTGCTGAGATGGTTTAAAACTTTACTTCTACTCTGTAAGCTTTATCTTAAATTATGCAATTTCTTTTTTCAAAAATCCTTAAGTTAATGTATCAAACTCCAAATGATATTATCCTCTTCCTCTTGGAGACTCAACCCTTTTTCCAGTATACTTGGATAACTTCTTATATAGGATAGATGAATGGCATGCCAATTAAATACTGTATATGTATATATATATATATATATATTTTTTTTTTTTTTCCCCCCTAAGAGTAAAGTTATATTTGTCTACTTAGGATCCTTAAAGTGCTATCTTTTAAACGAAATAATCTATGATATGTTGTTCTTTTATTTCCACTTGATATTTGAGACCTTTAATTCTAATGCTATTTGGGAGCTATTGAACCTTTTTAAATTTTAGATTTAAATATGATTCCACAAGAGAAATCTCTTATTTCTTTCATTATTATCTATCCTCTCTCTATTCCCTTTTCCTCTTAATGACAGTTTAGTATCCTAGATCTGATTTCCATTTTCTCTTGACTGTGTTGTAAGCTACTTCATCCATTTGGTTTTCTAAAACAATTGGGTTCTCAACGGTAATTGTTCTAATTTTTAAAATTTTCTATCTTAATTTTTTTAATGTTTAAAATTATTCTACAGAATTGTGAAATTCAAAAATTTTCTTTCAGAAAGTAGGGTGGGTTTTTTTGTTGTTATTCTATTGCATCTACTTGAAAGTTTAATTATTTTTTGTGTATTACTGCTCTGTGCTCTCTCTTCATGGATTTCTCCCTCAAAATTAATCACCTCTTTCAACCGTTCAGGGTGGTCATCCTGAGCCACATTAAATTAGTTGCTTGCTACCCTGGCTGCACATTGCACATGAGAAGCTCTTAAGAAAGACTGATGCCTGGGCCACACCCCCAGCTCTTCTGACGTAATTGCTCTTGTGGAATTCCAATGTGCAGCCAAGCACTGAGGCCCACTGCCTTACAAGAATGGCAATGACCTCTGCAGGCTCATGATCATGGATCTCTACATCACCCACATAGGGACTCTGGGGCACTGGCACACCAACTGGCTGTGAACATGTCACCTCTTGCTATGGAGTCAGAAGCAAATGAGCTGACAAGCTGTGGCCAGTGCTGGGTTACAGAGAGACTGCCTGACATTATTAGAGATAGATGTCCTGTCCAGACACAGGAAGTGGAGTCATGCAGACTGCAGCCAGTTATGCTCCAGGTCTCTTCTGAGGTCTCCCTTAGTGCTAGTAGAGGAGAGGTCTGGGCTCCCATCCCAGCTAATTTGCCCTCTTTCAGAGCCATCTCAGGAAATCTCTTCACAGCGGACACCCGCCCCGGGCTCCTCTGTGTGCACACTCTAGTAAGTAGGTAGATTCCAGGCTGGATCTGTGACTAAGAAGGAGTGAGGGTGTGCATCCAGGCCATCCTCTTTTCAGAATCACTTTCCTTGGACATGGTTGTGCACTCCATGTACCAGAGCACAATCCTTGCCCAAATGTACAGAGTATGGATTCTATAAATCTTTGATTACTGACTTACTGAAGGTAAATGGCATTTGATTCCTGGAAACTTTTCAATTCCAAAGTGAAATAGTGACAGTTTTAAGAATTCCTATCCACAAATTGATAGTGCTTGGAAATCACACCTGATAGCTTTGTCTACTCTTCTTCTCCCTACTTGTTACAAACTACATTTTTCCCATTTACATGTTGGTGAGCCCCTCTCTCCATGAGACTGTAGAGGACAAGAACCGCTTCTCAGTCGTCATCGAATTCCCAATGTCCTGCACGC
The DNA here is from genome assembly GCF_030445035.2 of Dasypus novemcinctus. Classification (NCBI taxonomy): domain Eukaryota; kingdom Metazoa; phylum Chordata; class Mammalia; order Cingulata; family Dasypodidae; genus Dasypus; species Dasypus novemcinctus. Next base: position 13,390,253 of record NC_080690.1, read on the forward strand.
TGCCTGGCAAATAATAAGTGGTCAATTAATATTTGTAGACAAAAAAAAATTGAATTTTACATAAGGCATCTGAGGGACACAGGAGGGTTAAATCAGATAATACAAGTAAAAGGCTTAAAATAGTTTCTTACACTGAGTAAATAACAAATTGTAGCTCTTTCTTTATTTGGCTCAAATCCTTGCATCTTTCAAATATATCCAAGCATTTTATATCACTTTCTCTTTGCCATCCCATTTTCCTTTCACTAATGACAATAATGGATAAGTAATATTTAGTAAATACTAATTATTTTGTTATTTGATAGTACTCCCCTGTGACTCTTTTTCAGATCTTTCTCAAAATACATTGTACAAATACAATTCTGTTATTTAAGAAGAGAAGATAATTTTAGGTTCCAGGCCAGTTATTTTTATGGTAGTCCCTAAAGTCCCCCAACATTAAAAAAGAATGAATATGTCAGATTAAATTATCTTGTAAACAGGCCACACATGAAACATTGCATAGCGATGGTATAGAGTGTCAGGAGCACCAAAGTTGAGACTAATTAGGTAATTCACAAAGCTGCCTCTCATTCTAAAAGCTAATAAATTACTCTGATACTCCCTTTTAGTCACATCCTCCCTCCTGAGCTAAGCAATCTAGATTTTTTTAAAAAATTAGAAATATATTTCATACAGTAATTTTACTGTTTTTCTGTCTGTTCACATCTTGGTAGAAATCTTAATGAGAACAAAGTACTCAACTCAATTTATTTATCTTCAAAATGTCCCTCTAGCAATTGTGATAATTATGTGAAGTGCTAATGGTATTTAAATTTTATTTAGTCATTAGACTTCTTTAGAGCTTTGGCTCAAGAATTCAAAGTGCTTTATGAAGAATTGATAAGCTCCATTATCCAGAAAGTAAAGAGCAAAAGAACACATTTAATTGCATGTAGCTGTGGACTGACATCTTTACCTAAATTTATAGGGGGAGGGGAGCAGAAATCCACTAAGTTTAATGTCATCATTATAAAATAATAAAACCATCATTTATTGAGACCCTTCTACGTGCCTAACACCGTTCTAGATATTTAACCTCATAGTTACCTAAGAGACAGTGATTTTTTTTAATGTTACATTAAAAAAATATGAGGTCTCCATATACCCCCCATCCCCCTCACTCCACTGCTTCCATAACAACAACCTCCTCCATCACCATGGGACATTCATTGCACTTGGTGACTACATCTCTGAGCACTGCTGCACTACATGGTCAATGGTCCACATTATAGTTTACACTCTCCCCCAGTCCACCCAGTGGGCCATGGGAGGACATACAATGTCCAGTAACTGTCCCAAGAGACAGAGACTTTTAATTGCATTTTACAGATAAGGAAAACCAAGCTCAGAAAGTTTTAGTTACTTGCCCAGCATGACACAGCTACAGAGGATTAGGGCCACTGTTTGACTCAGTTCCCACTCCAATACTTTCCATTTGACTACATAGACATATGTCTATTTATATGAGACTTCCTTAATGTCTGTAAAGTACCAAGGGTCCTGAAGAAATCACAATATATAAGTTTCTTCCTACTCAAATTTTCTATGCAGAGCTGCCCAAGATTTTCCGGGTTCTATGCAGGGATGCCTCTTACTAGGTGTACCTGGGGTAAAAAGGAAGTAAGTAAGCAAGGGGGCAGCTATTAGAAGGAAATGTTTTACAAAAAGAAAAGCTTTCAAAGAAAAACATTTTTTCTAAGTTCACATTAACTTCAACTGGCAAAAAAAAATTATCACCAGTAACCACATTTCAAAGATGAATCTGGTATAACACACAATTTTTAGTTTATAGTGATTGTTTTTAAAAGGTTCAAAACAATTCGTATTCTTAAGTGAATCAAAAGCATCATTGCAGGCGGCGGACTTGGTCCAGTGGTTAGGGCATCCATCTACCACATGGGAGGTCTGCGGTTCAAACCCTGGCCTCCTTGACCCGTGTGGAGCTGGCCCATGCGCAGTGCTGATGCGCACAGGAAGTACCCTGCCACGCAGAGGTGTCCCCGCATAGGGGAGCCCCACGCGCTAGGAGTGTGCTCCATAGGGAGAGCTGCCCAGCGCAAAAGAAAGTGCAGCCTGCCAAGGAGTGGTGCCACACACATGGAGAGCTGACACAACAAGATGACGCAACAAAAAGAAACACAGATTCCCGTGCCGCTGACAACAACAGAAGCGGACAAGGAAGGCACAGCAGATAGACACAGAGAACAGACAACCAGGGTGGGGGGGCGAAGGGGAGAGAAGTAAATAAATAAATAAATCTTTTTTAAAAAAAGCATCATTGCAGAATTGAGTCCATCAGTAATTTGCTCAACAAAATCTTTTAACACAGTTGGTACAAAGGTTGACTGTTTGCAAGTCCCTATCCAAGAGATTACACTTTTCAAGTCACCAGATTTAGAAATAATGCCTTGGGGATTACTAGGTTGCTCCTGGGAAGGTTGATTGGAAAACCAAGGTCCTATGACTCACATCATTTATAAATTGGGAATACTTTATTGGACCAAAGTTGAGCCTCTGGAACCAGACATAATGGTTGGATTTTATTTTTCACCCTCAAATTTAATTTCCATATATACAGTATAGCCAACAACCAGATAGGACATGCATTTTCAGCATCTAGAACGTTCCCTTATTTCCTTCTCAGGGAATGTCTCCCACCCCAAGAAGTTACAGCTATTCTGAGTCTTCTGCCTTCTATCACTGCTGCTTTGTTTTGTCTGTTCTTGAACTTCATATAAATGAAATATAGTAGAACCACATTCATGGCTAGATCCTGTAGTTTAGCATCATATCTGTGAGATCCATCCATATTGTCATGTGTAGCAAAAGTTCATTTTTATTTCTGTGCAGTATTCCCTTATATAACTATACCACCATTCTCCAGTTGACAAACATTTAGCTATTTTCTAGATTGGGGGTCTTATGAATAAAGTTGCTATGAACAATCTTAGTATGTATACTTCAGTGGGGTCAGTTCTCTGTGCAAGTTCTGAGCACATTCCATTAGAGAGTCCCAAATCCAGGATCCTGATGTACAACTGGAAGGGACTCAGGAGTCCCAAGAAGAAGACCAAGGAGAAGGAAAGGGTACACTAAAAGGAAGTGAGCTAAAACACTATACTCAAGCAGGAATTTTGTAGAAGTTCCAAGTGATCAAAGGGGAAAGCAAATGAGTGGGTATAAAGCAACCTAATTGCTGGGCACATCATTTTTCTGTGACAAGTGATTATTATGAGTTCGAACAATTGCAATTTATATATTTACATATGACATTCACCCAGGAACAAGAAGAGTAATAATTCACTAACAAAATTTTTTAAACTACCTCAATACAAAGGCTAATTTTCATACTTCCTAGGCCTGTCTGAAAACAAAAGAAGATATATTCTACAATATCAAATAAACTTATTGAGTCTGACTTATGCGCCTTTATTATTAATAATTATTTTAATGGAACTGGACGTTTGCCTGAATTGTCATAGCAAAAACAGCTTTGCCTTATTCCAGATGGTAGTACATTCAAAGTGCTAACCTACCCAAAGGAGGCACCTCTTCTGATGTGTTTGTTTTCATTCTGTAACCATTTGTATTAGTATCTTATTGCTGCTCTAATAAATTACCAACAACACAAATTTATTATCTTATACATTTATAAATCAGAAGTCTGTTGCAGGTCTCAGTAGGCTACTATCAAGGTATTGGAAAGAACGTATTCCTTCTGGAGGCTCTAGGGAAGGACTCTTTTTCTTGTCTATTCACATTATTGGCAGAATTCAGGTCCTGTGGTTGTAGAACTGAGATCCTCATTTCCTTGCTCATCAAATGAGAGCCATTCCAAGCCTCTACAGGCTGCCTACATTCCTTGGCTCATTGCCCCCTCCCTCCATCTACAAAGCCAGCAAGGGCAGTTGAGCCCCTCTCGTACTTAAATCCCTCCATCTTCTATCACATCTCTCTCAGACAGAGCCAAGAAAAGTTTCTGCACTTTAAGAGCTTTATGTCATTAGACTGGACCCACCTGCATAATCTAAGATAGTCACCCCGGCTCATGGATCATACCCTTAATAACATTTAACTGTATAGCATAATATATTGACAGGTTCCAGAGCTTAAGGTGTGGAGAACTCAGCTGGGGGTGGTGAGTGCATTATCTGCTTACCACACTAAGGTCTTTGGGTCTGTATATTAGGCATCTCACTGCTGTAGCTTGTTCAGGCTCTCCCATCTCCTTTTCCATCTTTATGCAGAGAAAGTCCATGATAAATGTACAGTGCCCTTGTGCTGACTTTTTGACCTTTCAGATTTAGTGGATACCCACATGGTGTGAATTAGACTCTGTTCCTCAATAAAACCAGCCTTTGTAACCATTTCCACTGCAGGTCCTTCATGATGAGTCCAAGCCTATATTTCTATTTTCCAATATTCATACTCAATACCTATAGAATGTTGCCATTCATGAACCATTAACTTTATAGTAAGATTTTTAAAAAGTGAGACAACATAGAATTCTCCTGTTGTTAATTACTTCCAAGAAAAGTGCTTCAAAAACCATTTCCATTAAAACCAATTTTTTAAAAATGAATAAGTGAAGAGAAAAAAAAGCAGGAGAAGATTTCTCTTTATAGTTAAATAGTTCAAGGACAAATATTTTAATTAATTTGTTACTTTTAAAATCATACCAAAAAATTGACCTTCATATTGATAAATAAAGTGAATAGAACATGTTTTTAGGGTCTAAATTATTTCTGGATCCAAATAAAAATAAACTTTTTGATTGAGTTAATTTAAAGAAAATGGGGTCCATAAGGTAAGTATCTGCTTACTTTAAAGCAATGTACTTTTTTGCCATTTGTATTTCTTCTTTGGAAAAGTGTCTGTTTAAGTCTTTTTCCCATTTTTTAAATGGGTTGTTTATCTTTTTATTTTCAAGATATAGGAGTTCTTTATATATGCATGTTATAAGTTTCTTATCAGATATATGTTTGCCAAATATTTTTCCCACTGTGTGGGCTCCCTTTTTACTTTCTTGATGTGAATAGGGTGTAAGGGTATCACTGTGGAAGGGAAAAGGTTTTGTGCTGGATGTATGGGAGTGCTGTATATTATATACATGCATTGCTGTGGTCTAGGGCCCCTGTGAGGAGAAGCTCAATAATTAGGGGAAAAAAAAAAAAAAGAAAAAGATAGGATGTAGAATTTTTTCCAAGTCAACACGTATTCTCTATCTAACCTTTAAACCCATCGCTTTATGCCATTCCCTAGTAAGGGACCCTGACATTATATTGGGCTTCAAATTTCGGGGAGTTCTGGATCACAGAGTGTTTCAACAATGGCAATGGAGGGATACTGGTATAGGATACCATTGACAGGTGATATATGGCTGACAGGGAGCTGTACAGAACATATGTCCAGAGTGCATGGTAATGTTTGGATATACTCATAGTGGCAACAATTAAAAACCACAGCAGGAGGGGTACTGGGTTCCTGGCCAGTGGTGCTCTGTTGTGGTCCCTAGGGGAGCAACAACAGTCTCCCAGGTGCAGCGGCAGGGACCGGGAGGGAGTGAGGGTTCAACAGTGAGCCCCTGACGCTAATGACTATGCTTGTGAGCTGATAAGCCTAAAATAAGAACAAGGCCTAGAGCAGCATTGTGCCTGGGAATTTCCTCCTGTCAGCCTTCATGTTACTCAAATGTGGCCAGTCTCGAAGCCAAACTCAGCATGTAAATGCAATGCCTTCCCCCCAGCGTGGGACATGACACCCGGGGATGAGCCTCCCTGGCACCGAGGGACCACTATCAACTACCAACTGATGATGCAACTGGAAAAGGACCTTATACGGAAGGTTCAATGTGGATCAGCAGAATATCCCTGTCTACATAAAATAACAAGTCTTTAAAATGTTGTTTGACCTAATGTAAGGGGGAAATGGAAAGGAGAAATGAGTTTATATGGCTACGAGTCTCTAAAAAAGAGTCTGGAGGCTGGCAGAAGGATTGCCCTTATGCACAACTGAGCAGAGTCTGAGAGACAGATAAAGCAGATACAACCCCCAGATATTGGTTCCTTTGAGGGCTAAAGAGACCCATGGGAGTTATGGTCATGGCCGATGGGGTTAACTACCAGGTCAGATGGCCCCTCTTTGGAAATGGTGTTTATGTGAGATGAATCTGGACTCAGATGGGATCTCTCTTCATAAGACTTTCATGCTAATGTGCTGGAGGTGCAGTTAGTGTTGGGGTTTAAGATATATTTAGGGGATTTGAATCTCTGGACTGACAATGTGATAGCCAGGTCCTGAGCCTCAACAGACTCCAGCACCTACAATCTGATTTATTGGACTTACCACACTCAGCTAAGATGGAGTTGAAGAAGGACAACCACCACACCATGGGGTCTAGAGTGATTACAACTGAAAGTGGGAGGATTGCATCCAGCATCCATGTGGAATCTGAGCCTCCTCTTGACATAGAGGTGCAATGGACACAACCAATCCAGTGTCCACATAGAAAAGGTGGCATTGGATTGGGAAAAGTGGACATGGTGGCTGATGGGTATGGGGAAAGGCGGGAGGAGATAAGAAGTGGAGGCATCTTTGGGACATGGAGCTGCCCTGGATGGTGCTTCAGGGGCAATCACCGGACATTGTAAATCCTCACAGGGCCCACTGGATGGAATGGGGGAGAGTATGGGCCATGATGTGGACCATTGACCATGAGGTACAGAGGTGCCCAAAGATGTACTTACCAAATGCAATGGATGTGTCATGATGATGGGAACGAGTGTTGCTGGGGGGGGAGAGGTGGGGTGGGGGGGAGGGGTTGAATGGGACCTCATATATATATTTTTAATGTAATATTATTACAAAGTCAATTAAAAAAAAAAAGCAATGTACACATAACCAAGGACATGTAAAAGGGGCAAATACCTCAACTCCATGATCAAATCCTCAATTCCCTGTGCTTGTGCCTTTGACCACATTTGCTCTATATGGTGCTATTTACATATAACTTGCAAACCTGGAAACCACACTTACAAAATGACTTTCCTATGGCTGTCCGACATTGCCCACTTCCAATAAGATTCCCTCACCTCCTTCCCTTTGATTTTCTCCTTAGCATTTATCATTGAACACACCATATTATAAGCTTATTTATTTGTTTATAAATTAAAATACTCCACCACCCATACTGTTGGAACTGGTGACTATATAATGACAGATAATGAGGCTACAAGTCTTCCCACCCATTAGTAGCATCAGGAACTTGGACTACACAATCTAAGATATTATATAAGTGGTAGGAATGGCATAATAGAGCCCAGGCTATGAATATTACAGTTATTTTGAAGAAATCATTATTCTCATATTTTATTTGAATTCTCCACTTTTCACTTTAGGGAACAAAAAAAGAATGAATTTGATTTCTTTATTGACCACGTACCTTCTGTTGCTCAGTTCAATTTTCTCCCCTACAGGTGAACTGAACATAGCAACAGCAGAGAACTGGGTGATGATAAGATGGCACTGAATATCAGCAGATTCGAAAAAGTGACTCTGTGGGTGTTTTTCAGAAACATACCCAGGGACTGGTATTCCTGCCTGGTCAGCCATATCTGAAAAAGAATGCAGGTTTATTTCGAATGTTCTTTCTTAGATAAATGCCCAGGAAATAAACAAACTACCTCCAATCCAAGCTGTGGTAGAGTTCAGCAGACATGAATTTCCTTCCCAGATGGCCCCATGGTTCTGTAGTCTGGAGTAAGTCCCATAATTCTTGGTCCCCAGGATTTATCTGTATAATGAAAATTCTCTAAGTAGAAGATTTAAAAGCTTCCTTCCAGCTAGAGCTTCCTATAATTTTAGTTATGAGAAAGGTATGCCCATTCTCCACTATTATAAAGCATGTTTGGAATTCCAAGGCACAGTGGTTCATAACCTAATCCAGAACAAGTTAAATTTTTCAGGTGATATTTTGAGGCCCAGTCCACAACCACGCTTCAAGAAAAAAGAGAATGACTGATGAGGAAAGTCCTATTTCAGCCTACCATTCATTCAGTAGATCAAGGGAAAACCTGAGAGCTGCAGACTATCAATGTTCCTTCTCATAGAAACTCTGAAAAGGATTTTTAACTCCAAAAATCACTGTTGAACTCCAATCATGTGCCATGATATGCTGGTTGCTACAACAACAATAAGAAATAAGACAAAGGCCCTAACATCAAGATTAATCTGATCAGGATAATTGGAAAATATTTTTAAAAATACTAGTTGCAATACAATATGCTAAGGGTGATAATTAGTAAGTGCTGGAACAAGTACTGTGGGGTCAATTGTACTTTACTCTGACACAATGCTTGCAATTCCAAGGAAATAGTATCTATCTACTCAAACCATGTAGTGAGAGAAGATAAAATTAACTACCTCTGAAAGGCTGACATTGAAACAGGACTGATTCTTTTCTGCTAAATGAAGACATCAATTTGTCCACTCTTTGTACTGATAGTAAAATCATGACGGAATATAAAGAGAATTAAAATTAAAGAGAAATAAAAGTTAATGATTTTGGAACAAAGCTGCATGATACAAGTGCTCCATTGGGAATAAACAGAGCAGGAGCAAGTTAGAGGGGTCTGTGAGATGAAGGTCGGTTTCCACAGTCCATTCTTCAGAATCAATACAGTGCCTTGCACTTGCAATAGGCCTCATAAGTCATAGATTGACTGGGCCATGTATCAACCTCCACCCTGCCTAGCTCTCTCAATGCCTCTCATTGACAAGTGGCGCCAAGCAAAACTCTGTGATGGGAATCAGCAATTAGAGTAGAATACTGCCCACACATAGACTGGCAGGCAAACAGAGTGGACAATCAACAGCAAGAAAAGTGCCACCACTTTCTGGAGACGAGATGTGGATTTCACACTTGATTTCCACAGTCAAAACTGGAACTGCCATCAGAGGTGCCACTGAAAGTCCATTTCATGTATAAGGTGTGTCTCAATGAAAACTGAGTGCTGTACAAATTAGAAAGGTCCAGGGAATCGTATTAATGCCCAACCTTCTTTTGGAAATGGTTTTTTCTCATGGAAAAATATTTGAAGAAATGGAATAAGCAACAGAGCAAAGGAACACTAGAGTACAAGAAAATACCTTTCATTCTTCATATATTAATATAGCCAGGCACTCTTCTAGGACAAAATAGTCAAAAAATCCCTGTCCCCCTAGAGTTTATAGTCTACTAATGGGGGACAGGAAATAAACAAATAAATAAGCTTACCATATATAGTATCTTAGAAGGTGGTAAGTACAAGGGAGAAAAACAAGGTAAGGAAAAGATGTGGTATTGGGGAAGTGGGACATCATCAAACAAGCAGATACTGTAAACTGCTAGAAAAATGTGCTTTATTACAGGGAAGACAGTCATTAGGCATCACCCCAACTCCTTGTGTGTAGTTAGAACTCTCTGAGCGAACGATTAAAAAACACACAAAGTGGACATGCTTAGAAAACATTCCCCAGCCTCCCCACCTAATATCTAGGAATTTATTTGGTGGTCCCAAGAGTTAACACTCTGATTATAACAATAGCTAAGATCTATATAACACTGTCCATGATCCAGGCACCATTCTAAGTACATACCTATAACTCGTTTAAGCCTCATGTCACCTCAATACCATTAGATCCCCATTTCCCAGATGAGAAAACCAAGACAATGAGATTCACACTATGAAGAATGGGGCTGGGATTTGAATTCAGACATTCCATCTCCAGAGTCCATGCTCTTAACTACCACTGCTCTGACTCTACAAACTAAGTCCACGTGCTCTCAAACCTTGGAAAAGTTGCTTAAGCATCACTGATCTCCAGACAACTCCCTATCTTCAGTAGCCTACCCAATAGCTCCTTTTGGGCAACATGCAACTAACATGTTCAAAATAAAACTTACCTCTCTCTCTATTCCACTTCTGCACACCTGCTCCTCTCCCAGGCTTTCAGAACTGTCTTTATCAATAGCACCACCATTCACACAGCTGCTCTGACCCCAAACTTGAGCCTTCTTCTTGACTAATTCACATCCTTCTTCTGCTCCATCTGCAAATTCTCCAAAATGTTTCACAAATCCAACGATCTCCAATCACAACCACTTCTATAGCTGCAGTTCAGTGACACCTACAGGACTAGAAGAGCCTTCTAACTAGTCTCCCTGCTTCCCTCATACCAACAAGAGGCAATTCTCTCTCCCAGCAAATAGCCGTGCTTTTTTAAAATGTACATCAGAGCAGATCATGCCCCTGCTCAAATCAGTCTCATGGCCTCCGCCACATTCACAACAAAGCCCATCACCTGTAGGTCTCTTTCTGCCTCTCCACACTCACCTTCACTCTCTGCCTTGCTGCATCTACTTGGGTCAGCTGGTCACCTGGTCTCCTTGCTTCTAGGTACATAATGTGCTCCTTCCCATCTTGAAGTTTTTTTGCTATCCCTTGTACCAGGAATACTTTTCCCCAAACTTCACATGGTTCCCTTCTGCACTTATTTAATTGTCTGCTCTAATGTCACCTCTTTAGAGAGGTGTCACTTCCACCCTCCCTGAATAGCTTACCTAAAACATGCCACAACCCCCCTTTTGCTCTCTAATCCTTCTCCCTATCTGTCTTGGTAGTACTTCTCAGGCCTAGAATTACACAATCTGTTTACTGTTTCTTTCTCCTTCTAGAAATTACCTCTAGTTTCATTCATTGTCTGATCAAATAGTTTCTACCATATTGTAAGGGCTCAAAAGATATTTGCTGAATGTATAGAGTACATTATGAAAATAATTGTTTTAAATCTTTAATAGAAGGAACCATGGAAATATTATGAAACATTCGTATCACTTTTCAAATATTTATGATGTGAACAAAACGATACATGACATTACTTACTTGCTCTTATTTATATTCCATGCAATGTTTTTTTGTTTGTTCATTTAGATTTTCCTCCTAAAGTTCTTTCCAGTCTTTTTATTGTGTGATTTTTTTCAAGTAGAAGCCATGGCTCTAAATATTCTTTTACTCCTAGAACGTTACATCTGAACTGGCCCACCTAATCAAAGCACTGCACTGAATAACCACCCTTTAAAAGACTGTAAGCTCCCCTCCTCCACAGAAACCTGAACCTCCATGCTGGCCATACGGCAGTTCTGCCCATGAGCTACACACCATAATCAGCACTTTCTTTGTTTGGGGATAATTAATTGTTGTAGCCCTTTACATACCTTGAAGACAGAATTCAAAATGGTGTTAGTATTTAGATAGAAGGATGGAAAAATTGGTGGAACCCACAATAACTTATTTTTGTAGTGACTAATAGTTACTCTTCTTTGTTTTCAAAGAAATTGCTCATCACCTCATTATATGAGTAATCCAAGACGATTTCATTTGTTCTTAGTTTCCAAGTTTGTAAATGAAGCAACCAAGAAAATATTTAATGCTATCAGATTCTGCACTGAATCAACGTAGTATCTTTGGGAATTTTGAGGGAAATTAATGCAAATTTACTGTTTGACTCCTCTGTGTCTAGCAGAGAAAGCCACTGCTTGACACTTTCTATGTCATTTGTCAATTTTTCTTCACATTCCATGCCATAAGGTGGGGATGTCCACAATGACACTTGTATAAACAGAGACCTAGGGAGTTCAGTCCCAACAAAAATCCTTCGCAGATTCAAATTCAAACCCAGGATGTTCTGACTCCAATACCAGCAATCTTCTCAGTAGAATCCCCAAGACTCAGGAATTTAAGTTGCACAGGTGAATGCTGTGGATGCACAGCCAGAGAATATGCCACCTCTGACTTTCAGGAACATCTTCAGAAGGGTTTCCACTACTGGTAGATGCCTCAAGAATCTCCAGCATCCCAGAGGTCCTTAGAGTGTACCTCTGTGAATTGGGGTGATAGTTGAGATAGTAGGGTCCCTAGGGAGCTCACCAGTTCTGTTTGTTCTCTCATATCAGAGCCATTGGCCACTGGATGGAGCCCTCTCCCCCCAGGGGCTAAGATGCTCAGCAGCCACTAGAGTCAACCATAGTTCCAGGGGGCGCTCTAAAGTCCAGCACTTCCTTCTTTCAAAGTCACTTGAATGTTTTGTGAACATGATTCTTTCATCTTTCCTCCACGAATGGAAAGCAAAAATAGGGGGATGTTTTGTTTAGTTTACAAAATTCTGGAAAGAATTCCAATGGCAATAATGGAAATCACACACACCAGCCAATATATAAATACCTCTTAGCCTTACTTTCCTTGGTTCTAAGATAGCAAAATTGGGACTTTATAAATGTTCATTCCCACTCTAAGGTACTGTGAGCTAACCCTTTTGTCCCCTCAAATTTCACTTTACCTTATTCATTTTTTCTCAATTAGATAAAATGATATTCTATTTAAAATAGACATTTCCCCACCTTTTAAGAATCACTTAAAACCACCTTGCCTTTTCAGTTTGCGTCTCTTCTCACACATCCACAGCAGTCTCTACTTCATTTGCAGCTTTGTTTTGTGCTGAGTTTTATTTCTTTCAGCTTACCTCTTTCTTTGAACAGCAGGCACCAGAATAACGAGGCAGTATGAAATTTCCGGAAACAATGTGTTCCTACAGTTTGCTATGTTATCTAAAATGTAATGCCTTCAACTCTAAATCAGATGATATCTTGCCATATGCTTCAAGGCACAAAGAATATTGTACAAGGCTAGTACCTATCATATTTTGCACAAAGGAGGGGAGTTCCAAAATTACTTTAGTAAAATACAAAAATTCTTATTTATCTTTTTGTTGTAGCTTTACGGAAACTAAAACACTCAACTGAAATTATTTCCTATTTATATTATAAAATATGTAATAAAATCCAAATTAAAAACTACCCACAATATTAAGAACCATTTCATTTAAGCTTATTAAAATATTTAAATCATATTGGAATTTCTCCTAGAACTGGGTTATCAAACATAATTCCTTTTTGAACAAATAAATAAGATTTCAAGATTACCACCTCCCTTTCTGAAATTGATGTTTTTTTGTTTTGTTTTGTTTTGTTTTGAAAGTCCTCTCTGTGGTGAATTTCTTCTATATGAATTAAGATAGAAAAGAAGAGATTTTTGTTTTAAACCAACTATGTGACCACATAGGAACCTACTTTTGACTCTAATGAAACATGATTGAACCTCTGGATGTGGGATGTTATTTGTTACTTGCCACCTACCCACGTATTCAACACTACCCTAGTGTTCAAAGCTAGGGAAGCTGATAAGGTGGTTGCATGTTTTGTCTTTCCTCTATCAGATTTTTTCCAGATCTCTCTTCCTAGGTGATACCATTACTCTAACTCCTGAGGTGGGGCTCAGTTTTTTAAGTTTGAGTGAGGACTAATTCAGATTCAACCAATGCTCTTTCAGTTTAGATGAGTTTGGTTTTGTGTGTGTGTGTGTGAGTGTGAATGTGTTTTAGCTAATTCCAACATCTTGGGCTTCTTATCAGGGAGAATAACTTCTAACAAACAAGCTGTTCCGCTAAAATTTAGCCTTGGGTGGTGTCTACAATAGGCAGGGAGAAGGCAGAGAACAGGATTGAGCATAATGCCTCAAATTTACTAATCAACTATTCCACACTTGGCACTCTGGTGAGCACCAGAGATAGAGTCAGAGAAGACACATTGCCTGTACTCAATGAGTTTATCATGATTTAAGGAGCCTGGGAATTTTTCTGTTTCAAAATATTCCTCCAAATGGTCAAAACATGGGATCTGAGATTCCCACACTCCTCCTTCTCTTGGAGTGAGGCATTGAAGGCAATTGTGAGAACTCTAGTAGACCATCTTGTGAGTCATCAATAGCAGCTGTATAGACTAGAGCCCAATGGACAATCTCAGTATTCTCTAACCCAGATATCGCCAAACCTGCTGATAATCAGAACCATCTGGAGGCTTTTGGTTTTCGTTTTTTGGGGTTTTTTTAATCATTCCTAGATTAATTGACTTGAAGTAAAGCCCAGGGATCTACACTTTCAGCTAGATTTGGCAACTAAAACCTTAAGTTTGTTCTGCTTTTTCTCGTTCCCCTTCCTCTTCTTCCTCCTCCCATTCCTACTTACTCTTCTCCTTTTCCTCCTCCTCCTTCTCCCTTTCTCTTCCTCCTCCATCTTCCCATCATCCTTCTTCACCACCTCATCCTCTTTATTTTTCTTCTTCAAATAAATAAGAGAAATAAAATATGGCAAAAGTGGTCTTTTCCTAAATTATCTCAGAGGTAAGGATCCTGAGTATGACGGCTTGAAATCTTCTGTACCTGTGCACTTTAACATCCACTCAGACCTGTCTTAGTCACTAAGAATATTCAGGTTGCAGATGCAAAATATCCAAGAAAACCTGGTAATTTAATTTCATATGGAAAACAACTACCAGCCTTGATAGCTTTAATGTGAACTCTTAAGCACAGGCAGAAATAAGAACTTGGAGGTGCTGAGGTGTTCCTAGGCCCAGGAATATGGGTACATATTTGGTTGATCTCTGTTTTGAACATTTTATATAATAATTTGAAATGGTCTTTATTCACATTGCATTTACATTCCAGCAATCAAATATGACCCTTTAAGTATCTTCTCAGTTAGTTCAGACACTTTGCTTCTATATGTGTACTTATAGGAGGTCTAAAAAGAATTCTTAAGGTTTTTTTTATTCCCTCTTTATTCCCTTTTAATTTCTGCATAATTAATTCAGCAATTGATTGATTTTAAATAACATTTCAGAAACTACATTTTTAAGATGTTTATGATCTTTCACTTGGGTTTTGACGTATTAAGACTTACATTTTTATTATATGAAGGTGAATTTTGTTTTTGTTGTTGTACTTTCCTTTGTGTCTCCAGAAAGCAAGTTATTATTTTAAGAAATGTTTTACTGTTGTTTCTTTCATTGCTTTCTTATTTTGTCTTTGTCATATTTCTCCCATTTCTTTAAGTCTAATTGCTAATTATCTCCTCCTGAAATTTCTTAGAATTAATTTAAAACAAAGCTGCTATTTCATTCACTTAGATTTGATGCACTTCATTTTGCATAGCAAGTATTTATTATATTAATAAGTATTACATATAATATAAATCCACTTGTCATTTCAGACTGGAGGCATGCCTTTGTCCTAAAAAAGATTACTCTGAATTACTTGGTTTTTTTTTTCATCTTTTGTGAAATCATGTTATTCATCTCTCTAAAACTTGTCAAACCATGTTGTTTTAACTTATTCTTAAACACTTTGGAATGTTTTGTGGTCTTTGGAAATTTTTCGGAATCTTAGCATGAAAATCTCTCTCTCATTATCTGGGAATATGTTTTATCAAATTACTCCCCCTTTTTTGCCCTCAAATTTCTTTCAGTGATTTTTTTCTCATCCAATTTCTAGAAGTAATTTTATATAAGTATATGGAAATGTAAATTAGTTTATCCAATTATTTTGAGATCAATAACACCAGGAAGATAGGCACAGCATTAAGGTCCTGCTCACTTTTATTATTAACATGTCTATTGAAATATACACACAAATGTTGAAAAATAAGAAGAATATTGGTTGCTGAGATTTCAAAATGAATACCCCTGTGTAACCACCACACAGATCAAGATATAGAACATTATCACCACCTCAAAAAACCTCTCTCTTAGATACTAGGTAACCTCTTCTAGTTAATATTACCCAAACACTATCCTGGTTTCTAAAATCATAATTAGTTTACCTGTATAACCTTTAAAAGACAAACAAATACCCTAACCTAAACATCCTCTAATTCCATTTCAAGGACAAAACAAAGGTGATGGGTAAAAAGGTGTGCCTCATTTCCCCCACACCAAGAATCAAGCATGGATTGTCTCCCATGACATGTAGATATAGGACTATTTTGAGGACAGGATTTTTCAGAATAAGACACTACTCTCATGCATTTAGGCAAGTTGCCCTTCTGACCACATTGAGTAGAGATCTAAAACAAATATTTATATGCCCTGATGTTTCCAATAGGAAGTCAAAGAGGCTAGATGTCAATACCCAGCATAAGGAATGGGGGAAATGCAGAGTTGCTGGCATCGAATTTTGGTATCAGCTTTCAGCTGCTGTCTATGTTTCTAAAGGACTGGATATGGCCAGATATTTTAGAACCTATTACTAAGCAATGTCACTGAATTAATAAGGAAGAAATGGTAGCTATGGTAAGAAGGGGGAAATAAAGCTAGTATTCTAGGCTGTGGGGATTGTACCTGAAAATTGCTAAGATACAGCATAGCCTGGAAATGCAATTTAAAGCATACATGGATACTGTATTAGTCAGCTACAGGGGTGCTGATGTAAAATACCAAAAATCGGTCGGCATTTATAAAGGGTATTTATTGGGGGAAGAAGCTTGCAGTCACAAGGCCATACAGCATAAATTACTTCCCATACTATCAGGCGAACAGCTCATCTCTCTTCCCAGGGCTTCTGCCATGTCTAATGGAGGCTTCCCTCTTTCCTCACATATCTGCTGCTCTGTGTGTTTACTTCTCAGGGCTCCAGCATCAAAACTCCAACTCTCTAAGTTGAGAGAACACAGAAGAATAAAGACATCTCCACAGACACAGCAGAGGCCCCAGGAAGGAAGAAATGAGCCCTGGGGAAAGAGATAAACCTTATACCAGCCTACACTTGAGACCAGAAGAAGCTGGGATCATGGAGCCTGAAGAGGAAGGCTGAGCACTCGCAGAGACCAGCAGCCACCTTTCTCCAACACATGGCAACAGACTTTAGTGAGAGAAGTAATTTACTCTTTATGCTCTTGTGACTGTAAACTTCTACCCCAAATAAATACCCTTTATAAAAACCAACTGATTTCTGGTATTTTGCATCAGCACCCCTTTGGCTGACTAATACAGATACTCAAATGCATTTACTACCTCTCAACTACTAATGTAAAAGTAGGAGCCATGTTTAACACATCCATCGTAACAAATGTCTCTACAGTCATGTACATCCCAGGCTTATAAGGCAACATGAGTACACAGGCCGTTACATTATGCTCTCCTTCCCTCCCCAACTCCACCCTTACCCATTCATCTCTCCCAAGGAACATAGCAAATGGTATTTTCCCCACCTCCCCCTGCTGTAGTCTTTGGTCCAGGGAAAGGTCCTTTCTTCCCTTATCTGAACCTATTACACAGAACAGAAGCAGAAAATGCAAGTCTTTCTTCTTCTATTGGGAGTCACTCCTGAAATTCAGTTGAGTTCAATAGAAGTGGTATTGGAGTACCTACTAGAAGACAGGCCTGATGCTAGGTGCTTGAATTATGTTTCTCATAGGGGTCTTTTGGAGTTAGAAGGAATCCAAGCTCATGTTCAGAGATACTCAATGGGCAGTGACCGAGTTGTGTACAGGGTATATGGGGAAGAGGGACACTTAAGCTGGACTGGAGAAATCAAGAAAGATTTGCTGAGAGAGGAGTCTTGAGATCCAGTTCATCCGCCACTCCAGTCATAATTTCTTAAGGGATTTCAGCCCCCCTACCTTGCTCACCAAACCACAATGGATACTCAGACAGACAAATCCAGACTGAACATTCTCTTTAGAATTCAACATGGTTTTCTTGACCCACATATTTACATCACTAGTTCCCACCCCTCCAGCTCATTCTTTCCTTTGTGCTGGCACCTAGTTGTCCTTATCCAAACCCTCTATTTCACAGTCCAGTTCAAGGTTTACTTTCTCCAAGAAGCATCTGTCTATAATTTCCTTCACCATAATTTCCTTCTGTTTTACACTGTCATAAATTTGTTCAGATATTAACCTGAAACCATCTCTGTGTCTAAGGGTACTGTGGTGGTTTGAAGATGGATGGACCACATGAAATGATGTTCTTAAAACTAATCCATTCCTATTGTAGGTGGGAGCTTTCTTCAGTAAGGCGTGGCCCAGGGTGGTCCTAATTCCATTACTGTAGTCCTTTATAAGAGAATGAAATTCAGACGCAAAGAGAGAGAAATCCACAAAAGCAGGAAGCTGAAAGCAACAAAAACCAGAGGAGATGGGAGAGACCAGCAAATACTGCCATGTCCCTTGTCATGTGATAGATGAGTTCAGGATCACTGTAAGCTGGTCTTCAGGGAGGAAGCATCATGTGATGATGCCTTGATATAGACACTTTTCTCAGCTATGGACCTATAAGTTTGTAAGCTAATAAATCCCCATTGTAAAAGCCAACTCATTTCTGGTATTTTGCATTTGGCATCCCAGCAGACTAAAACAGGTACTTTTTCCCCTTACAGAGATTAAATTCTAAAGGACAATAATATAGGGCCCTAGAGGTAGTGCACAAGACAGAGGAGGTAAAAGACAGTACCACTTCTCCATGATGCTAAACTCCCAGCCTGAGCTAGTCTTTGGACAGTGCAGCAAATGTCTTGGTTTCTATGAGAATACATTTGCCCCTGTCCACAGAATGTATGTTGAGGGGAGACTTCCAGTGTTGGATTAGGAAAGAGCATTTGAGAAGGAAACATATGGAAGTCCATGGCTTCACTTAATTTCCCAAGTTCTCCAGACACAGGAAAGAGGTCTCTAAGGAGACTCTTCCAGAAATAAGGTATATTAGTTTTCTAGGGCTCCTGTAATACTTAAACAACATAAATTTATTCCATCACAGTTCTAGAGGTCAAAATTCCAAAATCACGTGTTGACAGGGTTGCATTTCTTCTGCAGGTCCTTGGGGAGAATCCCATCCTTGCCTCTTCCAGCTTCTGGGGCTACCCACAATCCTTGATGTTCCTTGACTTGCAGTTGCATCACTCCAATCTAGGTCTCCATGGGCACATTGTTTCCTGGTATTCTATCCTTCAAATCTCCTCTCTGTGTCCTTACAAGGCATTGGGCATAGGGTCCACCAGGTTTATGAAGTCTACAAAAACCCTTTTGTTCCAAATAAAATAATAATCACAGATCTGAGGATTAAGACATGGACATATCTTTAGGATGCCATCATTCAACCCACAACATAAGGTTTCTGGGAGCATCATAACCTAAATCCCTGGATTCTTTCTCTAACAAAAGTGGTTTATAAGACATACTCATCATTTAGCTTAAATATGGCAAATCATAACATCACCTCCTGCTCCTGAGTTATTAACTGAACTATGTGCCAAGGAGCATTGCTAGATGCTTTGAAGGAAAAAAGGATAATATAAGATCTCAAAGATATTATAATCTAGTAGGAAATGTCACCAAGTACACAAGTATAGGAAAAGTTGAAAGAAGGCAAAAATACAATGTTTTGTGAGCGAAAGTAGGGATATAGTAAAGACTGACTCTTCCTTTTCCATCTATTTCTTCATTGACATCAGCCCTACACCATGCATTCTAATACCTTATGTGTATCACAGCTGCCCCAGCTGCTGATGTTTTGGCTTATTTCTTTCATGGACACTAAAGGCTAGAGGATACACTTTGCTAAATGGAATATTATAGAGCTCTCATAAGCCCCAAATCTGAAATTAATTTATTAAAAATATAAAGTACATTAAAAATGGGGAAAATTCCCAACAAACTCTGAAAGGAAAACAAAAGCCATACAGAGTGGTAGTAATAGTTCAACAATTTCTTTAGCAATGTGAGGTTGTAGAAAAATACACATACACGTATATGTAAAAATGGTGATAAACTATGTTCCCTTTAGAGATCTTGAGCCATATCTGTTATATATAGTACTGGAAATAGGTATAGATATATGCATACATCATTACCCATCACTAATAATTTCAGCTCCTTCTTTGTGGGAGTTACCAGATTTCAATTTCTTTACCGTTATTCATGTTTCTGGGTCTATACATGCAAAAATAGCACTAAATCACTTTCAATGAAGGACTTTACTTCTGCCAGCTCAGGGTCAGTAATCAGGGCCAAGATGGAAATGCTGATTGATATAGTTTTAGAGTCTATTCAGATGTCATAAAGCAGAGACAAATATCTGCAATAGTTCCACAACTTGACAATGGTTCAAATTGCATTTACTATCACTTCTTGTGGCCAAATTATAATGGATTTCAGTTTTCAAATGACAAACGCCTGTTTCCTTTAGCTTTCTGGCACTTCAAGTGCAATCCAAGATACAGCTAATTCATTATGGATGCACAGTTACAGAAAGTAAGTCAGGAAATGTAGGCAGGGACTGTCTTCTTAGAGAAAGAGGGAAAACATGACAGGGACTACACACAGCCATTATGTTTAAAGGAGCATAGCTGGGATACATTAATAAACATGCTGGGTTGCTTTAAAAGGAGGAAGCTTTGTCTAAACATAAGTACAGAATTTCCCACATAGGGTTCCTATCACTAAGGCATTCATCTTTCTAGCCTCCAAAGTTCAGCACAAGTCACATAAGAAAACCTTGTTCTTTAAAGCTGAAAAGAGAGTATCTATCCATTCCATATCATGCCTCCCTGGTTTGTTGTAGACAGAGAGCAATTCCTAAATGGTAAATGACCTGAAGTCATAGATTTTTTTTATAGATTGCCCTCAACTCATGTATAGATTAAATGGCACCATATTGTCAATTTATCAAACAAACTAGCAACATGGTTTGAGAAACAAATCTCACATGCCTGCTGGATTTGAGTTGTTAGATCAAAGCTAATTACCTAACAATTTTTTCAGTAAAAACAAAACTGAGCAGCTATAGAGCCTGAGAATTCAGCCGTCAGAAAAGGCCAGGACCTCAGTCTTGGGGGCTCATTGTGCTTCCCCTGCAACAACCCCCAGAGGAAAATTTGTATAGCAACTTGCTGTCAACTCCAGAGCAGTAATTGAAATAGTAGTTGAAAAAAATTTTTTCCACCTATATTTTTAAAAATCCAGTCAACTACTTCCCTCTTGGATCCTTTTGAAGTCAGAATCATAAGCTACCAAGGAGGACTAGGATGTCCAGCAAGAATACCCATAACACAGTGTGATCAAGTTCACAAAGTTATTTTCCAACAGATACTAATCCACATACAAACATTGTTTTCCAAAGTATCAACTTCTTTGTCCTTTTACCTGAAATGAATTGTATTCCATAGAAAAGAAAAAGAGTGAATGTTTATAATGCAGCAGTTGTAGGCAGGATTCAAGTTCCAGTAAAAGGCAGATGTGTGTTTTGGTAAGCCTTTCAGATTGTCCACCTACATATGCATTTATTGACAGATGTGTCTTTTAATTCCTGCTCATATTGACACCTACTTGCTAGAGACATTTTCTTCCCCAGCACCTCCATTTATTTTGAAATTCTCTAATTTCATATATTAATTATCTTTCAGCTTAAAATACCTGTAATGGTTTCCTTTCTCCTGACAAATTCCTGACTGAACCAATAAGGAATAAAAGTTATTCTCAGATTGGTCACTTTCATATTTAAAAGGTGAAATGGGACTTCCAGTCTCAAATCTGACATATAAAGAGTTTGGAAATTATCACTCCTGTCCTTACAATAAGAAAAGCTTCAAAAAGTGAAAATTAACAACTCTTCTTAGATCTCTCAGACAATTGAGGCACAGGGCAACTCACCACCTCCAAAACTAGAGATGCAAGCAGATACAGAGAATCATAGCTTAGAAGGAACAGAAACCACTTCTGCATCTAGTATTGGATAGGAATACTTAAAGAGTAATTAACTTCTGGAGACTGTGTTTGAAGTAGCATAAGAGAGAAAAACTCCTTGAGGGCCAACCTTAGGGGAGTCCTCATATTCTTGTGAGTTTTACTCCAGATGCCCTGCCAGGTTCCCACTGTGAAGATCAGAGAAAAATACCCACTGTGCATGGGGAAGGAGGAGGAGAAAATTAACCATTTTGAAATATACTCAAAGTGCTCCAGTCCCTTCTAGCCTTCCCATCTCACCTAAGAAGTGAAAAAAATAAAAAATTGAAGAACACTTGTGAACGTCACATACCAGGGGCACCAACTCAATAAAGACTGAGACCTATCATAGAATGCTTCCCTTTCCCCAACATATTACTATTCAATCAATAGGGATCCTATATAAATATCAGGGGGTTACAGCTGAAAAAAAGCTACAAGACTCAGACCCTACCTAAGAAGGGAAACCCAAAGACAACAGGAAAGACAAAACCAAGGATACCAGGGGACATTTTAAGCCTCAGTACCTACACTTATGTTAAATGGTAAGTAGCCTAATTTAATTCCTCATTAGATAAACATAAAAACTCCTACAAAATGCTTAATGTTACCTCTTTTCCTTCTACCTGATACATAATGTCCAGTGTTCAATAAAAGAACTATTGGCATGCTAAAGAAAAAAAAAAAAAGAACCAGAAACAGATGTATCAGAGATTTTGGAATTACCAGACTAAGAATTTAAAATAAATATGTTCACTTTGCTAAGGGCACCAGGGAAAAAGTAGAAAACATGCAGGAATATATTGGTAATGTAAGCAGAGATATGAAAATACTGAGGAAATGGAAGGAATTTTTTAAAACATTGTAACTTTTTTTTCTGGGGGCAACTCAGACCCCATATTACTTTCCACATGCCTTTCTCTTTGTCTTTTTTTTTCCCCCAACTGTTTGGTGACCAAGAACAAACGTGCTTAAATATATTTCTCTAGGATTCTGTGTGAAGATAATATCAATGCACTTGAGTAAATAGGTAGAAGTGGGATTACAGGGTCATTTGATTGTGAATTTAATATGAATAATGGGCCAGAAAGACTTCCAGGAAGATAGCATCAGAGTAGATAGGCAGGGCTCAACTCTCTTTCAAAAACAACAGAGAAAGTGGGGGAAAAAAGCTGTCTGAGGTATCTGCTTTTGGGATCTGCAATCCAGGAGAGCGCTGCACATCATCCAGGAGGGTGAAGAACAAAGAGAAGAAGAAGCCAAAATGAAAACTCAGTTACTAGCCCTAATGGCCAGGAACAGCACTCATTCCCCATCTGCAAGGCAAACAGCCTGGGTAAAACCTGTGGCTCACTACAGCCAACTGGGAAGGGAACAGATGTCTTCCTCACTGGGAAGTGGAAGGGTGTGGTGAAGGGCAGAAAGTGGTTTCTCTTCAGTGTGCTTGGCCAGCAGGGCCTACTTTGAATCTTAGCTCTGGCCAGACCAGACAATGGGCAAGTGGAGATTGAAATAGATAACTCCATGGAAATGTTTGCCAAAGAGTGTCATCTGCTTGCAAGTTGGGAAAATGAAGGAAACAAAGACATTTTTGGAGTCTCTCATGTCCCAAACCCCTTGGATCAGATGTGTACCCCATTACTGGGTCCCTGTGTCAATTTTGATAACTTAAGCTGGGCAATTTAAAATATTTAGAATAAGTTGAACCAAAAATTGAAGAATAGCCATGAAACAAAACCACTAGGCAAGAGGGAGAAATTGACTCTCAAAGCAAATTCACCAGCATAATCAGGTGCTTAGACATCAGCAAAAAACTGATAAGCCATACTAAGAAAGATGAAAAGATGACTGAGCCAAAGTAACAAACCAAAAATCCTGACAAGACACAGGATTTAGACAACTAATCAATAATGACCACACAAATCTCCTAAATCAATTAAAAAAG
Organism: Dasypus novemcinctus; assembly: GCF_030445035.2. Classification (NCBI taxonomy): domain Eukaryota; kingdom Metazoa; phylum Chordata; class Mammalia; order Cingulata; family Dasypodidae; genus Dasypus; species Dasypus novemcinctus. Next base: position 13,413,885 of record NC_080690.1, read on the forward strand.
CTGAAGGAAAATATGACTAAAGAGATAAAGGATAACAAGAAGACACAGATGAACATAAAGAACAATTTGAAAGCCTGCAAAGAAAAGTAACAGAGCTTAGGGGAGTAAAAGACACAATGGATGAGAATAAAGATACATTAGAGGCATATAACAGCAAATCTGAAATAGCAGAAGAATGCATAAGTGAAATCAAGGACTGAACATCTGAACTTGGAAAGACAGGAAAAATGATGGACAAAATTGAACAGGTTTTCAGGGAATTGAATGACAACATGAAATATACAAATATATGTGTTATAGGTATCCCAGAAGAAGAGAATGGAAAAGGAGCAGAAAAAATATTTGAGAAAATAATGACCAAAAATTTCCCAACCATTATGAAATACATAAATATCAATATCCAAAAAGGATGATACACCCCCCAAACAGAATAAATCTGAATTGGCCTACTCTAAGAAACCTACTATTCAGAAAGGCAAATATCAGAAAAAAAAGAGAGGATTCTGAAAGCAGCAAGAGAAAAGCAACACATTATATACAAGCAAAGCTAGATAAGATTAAGTGCCAATCTCTCATCAGAAACCATGGAGGCAAGACAGTGATATGGTATACTTACAGTACTAAAAGAGAAAACTGCCAGCCAAGATTCTTTATCTGGCAAAACTGTTCTTCAAAAATGAGGGTGAGTTTAAAGTCTTCACAGAAAAACAAAAACAGAGAGTATGTTACCAAAGGACCAGGTTTACAAGAGATACTAAAGGGAGTGCTACACCTTGAAAGGAAGAAACAAGGGTGTGAGACTTAAAGAATATAGAAATGAAGATTATTAGTAAGGGTAACTTAAAGGGTAAAAAGGCAGACAAAAGTAAGATATGACAATGGAAAACCAATGGATAAAATGGATGAAGTAAGTAATGCCTTTACAGTAAAAAACATTGAACATTAATGTATTGAACTCCCCAATCAAAAGACATAGACTGACAGAACAGATTTTTTAAAATATGAACCATCTATATGCTATCTACAAGAGGCTCACCTTAAATGTAAGAACACAGTCAGGTTGAAAGTGAAAGGATGGAAAAAGATATTCCATGCAAATAGTCACCAAAAAAGATGTTGAGTAGCAATACTGATAATAACTCACCTAATCATGATTCTTCTCCTCCTTTTATTTTGAACCTATAATTTTCAAGGTACCTGTTAAGTATGTTTTTCAGAGACTTAAATAAATACTTATTACTCAGAGACTTTGGATTGTTTATATCCCTGTTGGGCCCTGAACCCCAGCAGAGTTGTGGCAAACTCCCACACTCTGGTTCTTCAGGCTTGCCCTAGACAACTAATAAAATGATGATGATGAACCAGTCCCACCCAAAAAAATAAGGAGTATCTTCAACTGTAAACAAAGCATTCCTTTCCTTTGCCCCATCATATCTATATCCCTTCTCAGCCTGAAGCAGTCATAATGGACATTGTCCCAAATCCCTCAAGACTGAGCAATGAACAAAATTAAGGGTGGGGAGGGAACATAACAATGGACAAAAGCAGAATTATTGTTATTGTAATTATACTTGTAATATTGATACAAAAATTAAAATAAAGTCAGTTGTTTTCTTAAACACTAGCAATGACCTATTGAAATTAGAAATTAGAAACAAAATGCTATTAAAACCAAAAAATGGAATACTTTAGGTATAAACCTAACAAAATATGTACAAGTTTTATACAAAGAAAACTACAAAACTATGATTAAACAAATAAGATCTAAATAATTGCAGAGAGATTCTATGCCCATGGATAGAAAGACTTAATAATATTAAGATGTCAATTTCTCCCCAATGATCTATATATTCAAATCAATCAATCAAAATTGCAGCAAGTTATTTTGTAGATATTCAAAAACCATTTTATAAAGTTTATATTGAAAGGTGAAAGACTCCAAATAGCCACCACAGTACTGAAGAACAAAGTCAGGTGACAGATGCTACCTAACTTCAAGATGTACTAGAAAGCTGCAGTGATCAAGGCATTTTGGTATTAGTGAAAGAATAGACAAATATATCAATGGACAAAATAGATCCACACAAATAAACTCAACTGATCTTTGGCAAATATGTAAAGGCAATTCAATGAACAAAGGAAAGTTTTTTCAACAAGTAATACTGGAACAACTGGACAGACACACAAAAATTTATCTAGGGACAAATCTGACTCCTTTGGCAAAAAATAACTCAAAATAGATCATAGACTTAAATGTAAAATGCAAAGCCAAGATCTTCTAGAAAATAAGGGTGAAGGAAATCTAGGTGACCTTGGGTTTGGTAGTGACTTTCTAGATATAACACCAAAAGAATAATCCATGAAAGAAAAAATTGACAAGTTGGACTTGATTAAAATTTTAAAATTCAGCTCTGTGAAGGATACTATTAAGAAAATCAAAAGTCAGAGATTAGGAGAAATTTGCAAAGTACTCCCAATAAAGGATGTATATCCAAAATGCACAAAGAACTTTTACATGTCAACAAGAAAAGAAACAACCCAATTAAAAATGAATATATATATATATATATCAACACCTCAACAAAGAACATATACAAATGGCAATGAGCACAGGAAAAGATGTTCAACATAATATGTCATTAGGGAATTGCAAATTTTACAAATGGGATTCCACTACACATCTATTAGAATGGCTAAAATCCAAAACAACACCAAATGCTGATGAGGATGTGGAGTCACAGGAATTCTCATTCATTGCTAGTGGGAATGCAAAATGGTACAGCCACTTTGGAAGATATTCTGGCAATTTCTTACAAAGATAAACATAGGCTTACTATATGATTCAGAAATCACACTCCTAGATATTTATCCAAATGAGTTGAAAATTTATGTCCATGCAAACCCCCACTCAAATATTTAAAGCTGCTTTATTTGTAATTGCCAAATATTGAAAGCAACCAGATATACTTGAACATATGAAGAGAGACTGTAATAGATCCATACAATGGAGTATTATTCAGCAATTTAAAAAATGAACTATGAAAAGACATGGAGGAACTCCAAATGCATATTTCTAAGTGAAAGAGTGCAATCTGAAAAGGCTACATACTACATGGTTACAGCTATATAGCATTCTGGAAAAGACAAAACTCCACAAACAGTTTTTTAAAAATCCACATTTATCAGGGGTCTTGGTGGGGCAGAGATGAGTAGGTGGAGAAACAGGCATTTTTAGGAAAGTACTATTTTGTATGACACTATAATAGTGGATACATGGTATTATTCATTTCTAAAAACCCATGTAACAGTACAAAGGGTGACCCCTAATGTAAACTATGAACTTGATTAATAATGTATCAATTCTGGTTCATCAGTTACAACAAATGCACCACACTATTGCATTGGGGTGGTGGCCAGACTCTCCACAATCCCCCCATACATCTAGAAAACTGGGGTGGTAACCCTCTTTCTGGACAATGTGCACAATGGGGCAGAAGGCCTGCCTTTTCCAAGTACCAGGGAGTACTTCCCTTTTCCACACACTTGTTTGGTTCAACTCTCTTGGCCTGAGATATCTTCAGTACAGACCTCAGCTTCCATCGTCCTGCACTCAAAGTGAGTTTTTCCTTCTATCTGTCCCTTTTCTGTCTCTTTTAATCCAGACCGGTTGTGGGTCCATTCAGACATATCTTTCAAAAATCTTGTCAGTTGTGCATGTAGTACACAGAGATCCAAACCATCACACAAAAGAAACTTCCACAAATCTTTTCTAAATTACTACATTTCCATTTGTGACTTGCACTGAAATGGCTGAAAGGATCCATGTTCAGTTAAACCATCATATGGAATACTATTCTCTGGGAACTTGTCTTCCAGAAGCTCAGAATATTCCAAACCATCAAGTTCAGGTTTCTTTGTGCCCATGAGTTCGGTTTAGTTTTACCCTTTTCTCACATTTTACTATAAGCTGCAAGGAGAAACCAGGCAGCACTTTACACTTTTAGCTCCAAGCTCATCACTTTCAAGTTCTGTCCTCCATCCAAAAACAGGACTCAATTTTGCCAAGTTCTCTGCAACCTTAAAACAAATGTCACCTTTCTTCCAATTCGCAATGACACATTCATCATTTCTAAGATTTATCAAAAGCATCTTTAGCATCCATATTTCTACCAATAGACTCTTCAAAGCAATCTAGACCTTTTTTATCAAACACTCCATAATTCTTCCCTCCTCTACTCATTACCCAATTACATAACCTTTTTAACACTTTTGGTATTTGCAGTAGTAGCACTCCCCTCTCAGTAACAAAATATGTTTTAGTGTGCTATGCTGCTGAAAATAGATACCATAAAATGGGAATTTATTAGCTTACACACTTAAGTTCTGAGGTCATGAAAATGTCCAAGCCAAGTCAAGGCATCATCAAGATGACACTTTCTTCCTGAAGACCAGCTACCACTGATCCTGGACTCCTCTGTCACATGGCAAGGCACATGACACCATCTGCTGGTCTCTCCCTTCTCTTCCAGGTTTCATTGCCTTCAGTTTCTTGCTTCTATGGCTTTCTCTGTATTCACCCCAGTAAAAAGATTAAGATCCACCCTGGACAATGATTAAACTGAAGTACCCTCATGAAAACATGTGAAACATACAATCACAGGAATGGATTAATTTAAGAACACAATTTATTGTGGGGGGACACAGTTCCAAACAACACACTATCTTTTCACCACAATTAGGAAGTAATATTGGAGATTGGTCATTACGAGCATTTTCAATAATCAATATAAGGAAACCAACAATATTTTATATTTTATTAAAGAAGTTGTGAGTTTATAGAACAATTATGAATACCATACATGATTCCCATCCATCGCCCTACCCCTAACACCTTACATTTTTGTGATATATTTGTTACAAATGATGAAAGGACATCATTATAATATCACTGCTATCTATTATCCATAGCTTATATTTGGCATATTTTCCCCACAAACCATCCTATTATTAACACCATGTATTGTATTATATATTTGTCATAGGTCATCAGAGAACATTCTCATATTTGTACTGTTAACCACAGTCCTTCATCCACCATGGAGTTCAATGTGTAATAGGTCTCCTGCCTTGTACAATCAATCCAAAGAGTATGCTCAGTGGCTCTGTTTCATCACAGAATTATGTTTCCATCACCACAGTTCATTTTAGAACATTTTCATTAATCCAAAAGAAAAAAATTCATATTCCTTTATACTCCCTGTGGCAGTTTGATGTTATTGATAAATTCTGAAAAGAAATATTGGTTATGTTTGTAAACTGGTCTGTTCCTCTGGGTGATACCCTTTGATTGTATTCAATTCAAAAGTTTCACTTTCACTTGACTACATTTAGAGTAGGGCTTTGATTTGGCCAGTAAGTGGGATTTTGAGTCCTGCCCCCTTGGTGGGCAGACTCTCACACAGAAAAGGACACAGTAGAGAATACAGTTAAGTTTTGATGCTGGAGCATTGGGGAGACAGCCGAGCTGTTCACCTGATAGATTATAGCTGGCCTTCTGGAGAGAGAAGAGCAGCTAAGCCAGAAAAGGATGAGCCCCAGGAAGAGAAATGAGCCTTATGCCAGCCTACAGCTGATATTGGAAGAAGCTGGGACCATGGAATCTTAACAGAAAGAGGAAGGCTGAACCCTCGCAGAGGCCAGCAGCCATCTTGCTCCAACACATGGCAACAGACTTTGGTGAGGGAAGTAACTTACTCTTTACAGCCTTGTGACAGTAAGCTTCTACCCCAAATAAATACCTTTTATAAAAGCCAATAGATTTCTGGTACTTTGTATCAATACCCCTTTGGCTGCCTAATACACTCCCCCATTGTTGACCCTTAGCATTGATATAGTTCCTACTTTGCATTGCTGCAAAAATATTACAATATTACTGTAATCCTCCATATTAGTTGTATTCTTCCATGTACCACCATATCCTTAATATCCTGCAATGGAGGAATATTCTTGTTTTATTTGTACTATTAACCACAATCCTCATCCACTACTGAAATCACTATGTTATACAGTCCCTAGATTATCCTCTAGTTTCTTTAGATTGACATTAATCTTCCTAGACTACCCCCGTTCAGTTGCAATCACATTTATAAATCAGCAGTGTTAGTTAAACTCACTATAATATGTTACCATCAATTCTATCCATTTCCACACATTTACAATCACCTTAATAAACATGCTATGTACATTCAGTGTCAGGTCCCCCATCTCAACCCACATTCTGTCTCCTACTAACCTATACTCTACAGTTTAGCTCTGTGAGTTTACTCATCATGTTTAGATCATGTTAATGAAACCATACATTATTTGCCCATTTGTGCCTGGCTTATTTCACTCTACATAATGTCTTCAAGATTCATCCATGTTGCCATATGTACCTCAAAGTCTTCAAGGTTCATCCATGTTGTTACATGAATTCCAAGTTCATTTCTTATAGATGAATAATATTCCATATGTATAATCCACATTTTGTTTATCCATTCATTGGTTAATGGACACTTGGGTTGTTACCATCTTTTAGCAATTGTGAATAATGCTGCTATGAACATCTGTGTGCAAATATCTGTTAATGTCCTTGTTCTCAGTTCTTCTGAATATATTCCTAGAAGCAGGATTGCTGGATCATATAGCAGTTCTATATTTAGCTTCCTGAGTAGCTACCAAACTGTCCTCCACAGAGGTTGCACCAATTTACCTTCCCATGAACAGTGAGGGAGTGTTTCAATTTCTCTGTATTCTCTCCAGCATTTGTGGTTTTCTGTTTGTTTTTAAATGATGACCATTCTGTAAGCCATGAAATGATATTTCCTTGTAGCTTTCATCTGCATTTCTGTGATAGCTAGTATGTTGAGCATCTTTTCATATGCTTTACAGTCATTTGTATTTTCTCTTTGAAAAAATGTCTATTCCAGTCTTTTTCCCATTTTTAATAGGGTTGCTTGTCTTTTTATCATTGAGTTGTATGATCTCTTTACATAACATGGAAATTTAAACCTTTATAGGATATGTGGTTTCCAAAAATTTTCTCCCAATGTGTATGCTGCATTCTTACCTTCTTAACAACCTCATGTGAAGCAGAAAAGTATTTAATTTTGAGGAGGCCCCGTTTATCTATTTTTCCTATTGTTGCTCATGTTTTGGGTATAAAGTTTAAGAAACCACCACCTATCAAAAGATGTTTCCATACATCTGTTCTTAGGAGTTTTCTGGTTCTAGCTTTTATATTTAAGTCCTTAATCCACTTTCAGTTATTTTTGCATGAGGTGCAAGATATGGGTCCACTTTCTTTATTTTCTATATAAATGTCCAGGTTTCCCAGCACTATGAGTTGAATAGTAAGTTCCAACACAGCTGGATGGGTTTGACAGCCTTGTCAAAAAGCACATGACCATAAATTTTAGGAACTGTTTATGAATCTCAGTTCTATTCCATTCATCATTGTGTCTATCTTTATGCCCATACCATGCCATTTTTATTACTGTAGCTAAGTAATAAGCTTTAAAGTCAGGAAGTAAGAGTCCTCCAACTTCATTCTTCTTTTTTAAGATATTTTTGGCTATTCTGAGCACATTATCTAGCAGAATTAATTTTATAATTGACTTTTCCATTTCTGCAAAAAAGGCTGATGGGATTTTTATTGGGATTGTGTTTAATCTGTATATCAATTTGGACAGAATTGACAACTTAATGATATTTAGTCTTTCTACCCATGAACCCTGAATGTCCTTCCATTTCTTTAGGTCTTTGGTTTCTTTTATCAATGTTTTGTAGTTTTCTGAATATAGGTCCTTTATGGTCTTAGTTAAGTTTACTCCTAAATATTTTGTTCTTTTAGTCACTATTATAAATGGAATTTTTTTCTGACTTCCCCCTCAGGCTGCTCATTGATAATGTACAGAAAGGCTACTGATTTTTGCATATTACGCTTGCATCCCACCATTTTGTTGAACTCATCTATTAGCTCTAGTACCTTTCATGTGGATTTTTTAAGGATTTTCTAGGGATAGGATCATCAGTGAAAAAAGAAATTTTACCTCTTCCTATACTATTTGGATGCCTTTTATTTCTTTTTCTTGCCTAGTTGCTCTAGCTAGAACATCTAGCAAAATATTGAATTACTGTGGTGACATTGGGCAACCTTGTCTTGTTCCTGATCACAGTAGGAAAGCTTTCAGTCTTTCACCATTGAGTACAATATTAGCTGTGGGTTTTTCATATATGGACGTTATCATATTGAGAAAGTTTCCTCCCATTCCTAGATTTTGGACAGTTTTTATTAAGAAAGAATGCTATATTTTGTCAAATTCCTTTTCTGCATCAATCAAGGGGATCATGTGGTTTTTCTTCTTCAATTTATTAATGTGGTTTATGGCACTAATTGATTTTCTTGTGTTGAACCACCCTTGCATACCAGGGATAAAATCCACTTGATCATTCTATATAATTCTTTTAATTTGTTGGTTTCAGTTAGCAAGCTTTTTTTTTTTGAGGATTTTTGCATCTATATTCATTAGAGAAATTGGTTTGTAATTTTCTTTTTTGTAGTATCTTTATGTAGCTTTGATATTAGGGTGATGTTGGTTTCATAGAATGAATTTGGTAGCATTCCTTCTTTTTCAATTTTTTGGAAGTGTTTGAGACATATTATCTTCATAGATCTTCTCTGAATGCTGGGTAAAATTCATGTGTATAGCCATCTGATGCTGGGCTTTTCATTTTGGGGAGATTTTTGATGACTGTTTCAATATATTTACTTGTGATTCGTTTGTCAAAGTCTTCTATTTCTTCTAGGGTCAGTGTTGGCCACTCATGCATTTCTAAGAATTTGTCCATTTCATCTATGTTGTCTAGTTTGTTGGTGTACTGTTGTTTGTAAAATGAGTTCTTATTTCTGCAGGTTCAGTGGTAATGTCCCAATTTTCATTTCTGATTTTATTTATTAGAAACTTCTCTCTTTTCATCTTTTAATGAGGCTGAGGGTTTGCCAATTTTGTTGATCTCAAAGAACCAACTTTTGGTTCTGTTGATTCTCTCTAATGTTTCTGTGTTCTCACTTTCATATATTTCTAATCTAATCTTTGTTATGTCTTTCCTTCTGCTTGCTTTGGGATTGTTTTGCAGCTCTTTGTCTACCTCCTCCATGTGTGCAGTTAGGCCTTTGATTTTAGTTCTTTCTTCTTTAAATGTATGTATCAAGTCCTTTACATTTCCCTCTCAGCTCTACCTTCACTGTATCCCATAGGTTTTTATATGTTGTTCTCTCATTTTCATTTGTCTCAAAATATTCACAGATTTCTCTTGCAATTTCTTCTTTGACCCACTGATTATTTAAGAGCATGTTGTTTAATCTCCATATTTTTGTGACCTTTCCCTTTTCTTTCTTCCAGTTGTTATTTTGGTTTTTGCTTTTTTTTTTTTTTTCATTTCAATTACATTATGTTCAGAGAAGTGCTTTGGATTATTTCAAAATTTTTAAATTTATGGAGCTCTTTCTTGTGACTCAGAATATGGTCTTTTCCTGGATAAAGATCCATGAGCATTTGAGAAGAAGGTATGGTCTGCTATTTTGGGGTGTGCTGTTCTGTAAATGTCTGTGAGGTATAGTTCATTTATCATATTATTCAAGCACTCTTTTTCCTTATTTATCCTCTGTCTAGATGTTTTATCTAAAGATGTGAGTAGTGTGTTGAAGTCTCCAACTATTATTGTAGAGATTTCTACTTCTCCCTTCAGTTTTGCTGATGTGTGTCTCATGTATTTTGGGGCACACAGGTTAGGTACATAGATATTTATTTTGCTTATTGGTGAATTTTATTGATATGTAATGACCTTCTTCCCCTCTTATAACAGCTTTGCATTCAAAATCTATTTTTCCAATATTAATATCACTACTCCAAAACTTTTTTCCCACCCTTTCACTTTCAACCTGATTATGTCTTTGTGTCTAAGTGAATTTCTTGTAGACAGCATATAGAGGGCTCATATTTTTTATCCATTCTTTCAATCTAAATCTTTTGATTGGGAGGTTCAATCCTTTGATTTTAATAGTATTTCTGTAAAGGCATTACTTACTTTGTCCATTTCCTCCTTTGGCTTTCCATTGTCATATTTTACTATATCTTTCCTTTTTCCCTTTTATTTACAGTTACTAGTAATCTTCATTTCTATATCCTTCTCCAAGCTTCTCACCCTTGTCTTTTCATTTCAGAATGCACCATTCCCTTTTGTATCTCTTGCAAAACCAGTCTCTTGGTGACAAATTCTCTCAGTTTTTGTGATCTTTGAAGACTTTAAATTCGCCCTCATTTTTGAAGGACAGTTTCGCCAGATAAAGGATTGTTGGTTGGCAGTTTTCTCTTTTAGTATTGTACATATATCATACCAATGCCTTCTTGCCTCCGTGATTTCTGATGAGATCGGTACTTAGTCTTATTGAATTTTGCTTGTATGTGATGCATTGATTTTCTTTTGCTGCTTTCAGAACCCTCTCATTATCTCTGGTATTTGTCATTCTGAATAGTAGGTTTCTCAGAGTAGGTCAATTTGGATTTATTCTGTTTGGGGTGTGTTGTCCTTCTTGGATATTGATATTTATGTCTTTCATCATAGTTGGAAAATATTATTTCCTCAAATATTTTTTCTGGCCACTTTCCACTCTCTTCTCTTTCTGGGCCACATATAACATCTATGTTTGTATGATTCAGGCTGTCTTTCAATACCCTTAGCCCTTGTTCACTTTTTTCCCCGTCTTTTCTCTCTTTTCTTCTGTCTTTTCAAGTTCAATTGCTTTGTCTTCTAATTCACTTATTCTGTCTCAGCCAATTCAAATATGCTGTTACCTCTAATGTATTTTTAATCTCATCCATTGTTTCCTTCATTCCCATAAGCTCTGTTACATCTCTTTGCAGAGTTTCAAATTGTTATACACTCACCCAGTGTCTTTTAACTATCTTTTATCTCTTTAGCCATATTTTCCTTCAACTCCTTGATTTGATTTAGGAGATTTGTGTGAACATCACTGATTAATTGTCTTAAATCCTGTGTCTCATCATGATTTTTGGTTTGTTCCTTTGGCTGGGCTATCTCTTCCTGTTTCTTAGTATGGTTTGTAATTTTTTTGCTGATATCTAGGCATCTGAGTATGTTGGTGGTTTATTCTTGTATTCTTGGGTCAATTTCTCTCTCTTGCCCTATTGCTCTTCCTTGATTTTTGGTTCAACTTCTTTCAAAACTTTAAGATTGCCCACTTGAACTTTTTAAAAAAGGGTCAGGGACCCACTACTAGTGAGAAGATCGGTTCCATGGGGGCCTGGGAATAGAGACATGAGAGACAAACTTTGTCTTCCATCACTTTCCTGAACTGCCAGCAGATGATGTTCTTCAGCAAACCTTTCCAAGCAGTGGATCTTTCAGCTCCCACTGACTGGAGTTTCTGATCCCATAATTCAAAGTGGGAGCCTGCTTTTTAGACACACTGAAGAGAAACCACACTCAGCCCTCCACTACACCCTCCCTTTTCCCATGGAGGAAGGTGTCCATTACCCTTTGGACAATGTAAGCCACGGTTTTTACTGAGACTATTCACCCCAAGGGTAGGAGAAGGGTGCTTTCTTAGCCATGGGTATAACTCATGGTTTTCCTTCAGCTTCTTTCTCTGTTCCCAGTCTCTCCTGGATGATGAGTGTGACACTCTCTGCAGCTTCCCAAAGGAGCTCCCTCACAGAGCTTCTGTCATTCCTCTTATTTCATAAAAGTACTGTGTCCTGCCTGACCTACTCTAATGCCATCTTCCCCATGAAGAGAACCAACAATGTACTATCTTTCATAACAGCATCAGCATCCTGAAACATCTGCCTTCTGTTCAGACATTGTAGGAATTTGCCTAACCACGTTATGACAATAGACACATGACTTCTGAGATGGGAACAATAACCATGTGGGTCCCAGAGGAAGAAATTCTTTAGAGTCACGAAAGTTAGAACAAAGAGGCTGGCTAAAAGATCTGGATTAAAACAACAACAAACATTATTTCCCAGATCGCATATCAGTAGGTGATAAGCTAGCTGTATTCTCCTGGGTCTTCTATGAAGCATATATTGACATATTTCTCCTAAGAACTATCATCTCTTCCTTAATCCAATACTTGAATTCAAAAATTCTTACAGAGAAGTCTTGCTCTTTGCTGTGAACAATGCATCAGCATAGCATTCTCTCTCTGGAAGGCAGCCTACTCAAAATATGCCCACTGGACTTCACAGTGAGATATTTGGCTTCACCTGGGAGCATGAAATTGTACCACTAGCAATTTTATTCTGCCAATCCTTCCACATGACAAGGCACATATGGATGCAAATAAGCTAATCCTTCTCTGGAAGAGTAAGCTGCACCTGGCAGTAAGCTTATAGGAGCAACAGACAGAGAAGATATGATTATGAGATACCTGGGGGACTGCCACAAAGCAGGCTGGGAAAATCCCCACCTGGGATGCCCAAGATAAAGCCTAATCAGCCACTGGGATAATTGGTCCCTGAAAGGCATACATGCTGGTAATAGAATCAAGTCATAAGGTTAGTAAACTTCTAAAAGTTTGGGAATATTTTACTATTGATTAGAGAATTCCTGAAGATGGAAAAGTCATCAAAATTCAAATAAATGAATCAAATGAATCTCTAAGAATCTATGCATCCTGCTACATGGTTAAAAAGGTATTCAGGAACAGGTTATCCCTTTAAATAATGAAACATATAAAATTTTCATAGAGAGCCAAAAATAATGATGTTAGTACTTAGGAATAGGAAAATATTCTTAAAAGGGTTTGTAAATATTTGGTCTGATTCATATCCCAAAACATATTCCCTTTCTCTATTCTGAATTTTCGAATGGCCAGAGATGGTTTTAAAACATGTCTGCAAATTCATAGAGACCATTCTCATCTATGCCCCATCCTCTTAAATATTAGTGATTTCCTTGGAACCAATAGAATGTAGGAGAAATAATGCTGTGATATCTGAGGCTAGGTAAAGAAAATGACAAAGCTTCCATTTGATTCCCTTGGGATGCTTATTCTAGGGTAATTGAGGCCCCATATAAAAGAATGCTGAGACCAGCATTCTAAAGAAGTGTATGAAGAACACTGATTCACAGACACAACTAAACTCATAGTTTACCAGCAGCTTCAAATTCCAGTCACATGAATGAGCTATCTTGGACATCCCACCCAGGTGAGCCTTTAGATAACCACAGCCACAGTCAGCACCCGATTGTTGCTTTATGGAGGCAATTCCAAATTCCTAAAATGAAAGTGTGAACAAATCAAAATGATGGTTCTTTTACCAACTAAGTTTTGGGATAATTTATTTTGCAGTATCAATTGGAACACTGTATGAAAAATATTTTGACCATTCTCAAGATTCCAAATACTAATAAACACTATTATTATTTTTCAATATTATTATTACTTTGTGATTTTCAAAGTACAAAACACAAAATTGACAAAGTACATTTATATTGCTTGTCTCATTTACTTTTTATAAATAACATGTGAGACAGTGTGTGCCTTTTAAATGTGGTGAAGAATTTTAAGTGGCTAAAATTTTTATATATTCAAAATATAAAATTATAATGGAGAAACTAACAAATAGATGGTGTCTTCCTATATTTATATGTTCTTTTGCCCAAAAGTGGGGGGAGGGAGGGGTAGCATACGAACCAGGAGAGGGTCAGGTGTTGGTGGAGAGTAAAATGCTGAGAAAATCATATCAAAATATAATAAAGAGGGTTACCTGTTTAGAATGCTCGGAGGGGAGGGTCTGATGCAGGACGGGCTCCTGGGGAATGTCTAAATGCTCATTCTGCCAGAGTGGGTGACACCATGGGGTAGAAACCCAAGTAGTGAGAGTGGGGGTGGACCCACATCCTGGGGAGGACTAATGCCATCCAATAGAGGGAACTGTATCCCTCGAGAGAAAGGGTGGCTCCCAGGGCATTGGGGCAGTTGAGCAAGTTAGGCCCTGAACACTATTCCATCTATCTCTGGAAGTGGCTCCTCAGGAAACGGAGGTTGGCTATCACTGAGGGCACCAAGGTGGAAGGGAAAATGGACGTTAAATGTGTGGAACCAAAGTAAATGGGGGGTAAGAGAGGAGTTTCTTGAGAGTACACAAGGATGGATATAAAACATGTAATATTACACCATAACATATAGGAGATGACAGACTGATAATGTAAACCATAATGTAAAACATAGGATAACTAAAAATGTAAAGAACTGTGTATCCTAAAGTATGCACCATAATGTAAACACAGATGTCACCTTGTTAGAAAGCTAATGTCTCAGACTCTGTACATCACTTTAAGTAAATATGATATGAATAGGGCGTAAGAGTATCACTGTGGAAGGGAAAAGGTTTTCTGGTGGATGTGTGGGAGTGCTGTATATTATATATATACATTGCTGTGGTCTAGGACTCCTGTGAAGAAAAGCTGAATAATTAGTGGGGGGGGGGGGGAAAGAAAAAAATAGGATGTGGAATTTTTTCAAGTCAACATTCTTTATCTAAGTTCTTTATCTAACTTTATCCAAGTTCTTTATCTATCCTTTAAACTCATCGCTATATGCCATTCCCTAGTAAGGGACCATGACATTATATTGGGCTTCAAATTTCGGGGAGTTCTGGATCACAGAGTGTTTCAACAATGGCAATGGAGGGATACTGGTATGGGATACCAATGACAGGTGATATATGACTGACAGGGAGCTGTACAGAACATATGTCCAGGGTGCATGGTAATGTTTGGATATACTCATAGTGGCAACAATTAAAAACCACAGTAGGGGGGGTACTGGGTTCCTGGCCAGTGGTGCTCTGTCGTGGTCCCTAGGGGAGCAGCGACAGTCTCCCAGGTACAGTGGTGGGGACCGGGAGGGAGTGAGGGTTCAACAGTGAGCCCCTGATACTAATGACTATGCTTGTGAGCTGATAAACCCAAAATAATAACAAGGCCTAGAGCAACTTTGTGCCTGGGAATTTCCTTCTGTCAGCCTTCATGTTACTCAAATGTGGCCAGTCTCGAAGCCAAACTCAGCATGTAAATGCAATGCCTTCCCCCCAGCGTGGGACATGACACCCGGGGATGAGCCTCCCTGGCAACGAGGGACCACTATCAACTACCAACTGATGATGCAACTGGAAAATTACCTTATACGGAAGGTTCAATGCGGATCAGCAGAATATCCATGTCTACATAAAATACCATGACTTTAAAATGCTGTTTGACCTAAAGTAAGGGGGAAATGGAAAGGAGAAATGAGTTTATATGGCTACGAGTTTCTAAAAAAGAGTCTGGAGGCTGGCAGAAGGTTTGCCCTCATGCACAACTGAGCAGAGTCAGAGAGACAGATAAAGCAGATACAACCCCCAGATATTGGTTCCTTTGAGGGCTAAAGAGACCCATGGGAGTTATGGTCATGGCCGATGGGGTTAACTACCAGGGCAGATGGCCCCTCTTTGGAAATGGTGTTTATGTGTGATGAATCTGGACTCAGATGGGATCTCCCTTCATAAGACTTTCATGCTAATGTGCTGGAGGTGCCGTTAATGTTGGGGTTTAAGATATATTTAGGGGATTTGAATCTCTGGACTGACAATGTGATAGCCAGATCCTGAGCCTCAACAGACTCCAGCACCTACAATCTGATTTATTGGACTTACCACACTCAGCTAAGATGGAGGTGAAGAAGGACAACCACCACACCATGGAGCCTAGAGTGATTACAACTGAAAATGGGAGGATTGCATCCAGCATCCAGGTGGAATCTGAGCCTCCTCTTGACATAAAGGTGCAATGGACACAACCAATCCAGTGTCCACATAGAAGAGGTGGCATTGGATTGGGAAAAGTGGACATAATGGACAAAGGGTATGGGGAAAGGCAGGAAGAGATGAGAGGTGGAGGCGTCTTCGGGACATGGAGCTGCCCTGGATGGTGCTTCAGAGGTAATCACCGGACATTGTAAATCCTCACAGGGCCTACATGATGGAATAGAGGAGAGTATGGGCCATGATGTGAACCAATGTATATGAGGTGCAGAGGTGCCCAAAGATGTACTTACCAAATCCAATGGATGTGTCATGATGATGGGAACGAGTGTTGTTGGGGGGGCGGAGAGGGGGGGTGGGGGGGTGGGGTTGAATGGGACCTCACATATATATTTTTAATGTAATATTATTACAAAGTCAATAAAAAATTAAAAAATTAATATAAAAAAAAAAACAATGATAAAAAAAAAAATATGTTCTTGTAATATTTTAAAAATCATAATATAGCAATTCCTAGAGAGCCTAGATGGTAGCAAATTCATGCTTTTCTTTAAGTTATAACTAACACAGTGACTTCTCTGAAATTTTACCTCCGGCATTACAAAAAACAGACCATGCTTTAGAAACTGAAATAAAGCTGGATTTTAACCAGGCATGGAGAGACTTTTATTTCATAACAATAGTCTGGATTTCACTTTTTTAAAAAGCATTGAGAATTCATTGACGAAAGCCCTTAAAATTGAGAATTTGCTTAATCCTAAAAGAGTTTGCCAAATCTAGTATGCCACCTAGGTATTTCGAGTTTTCTTGTATTAACTTTTTAAAATGGATAAATCAACAAAAGCACATTTACTTTTTCTTATTAAGTGCACTGATGTGATACAAAGAAATATAAAATGTGCTTCCAGCTTTCAAAAGCTTACATACTGGTTGGAGCTAATCAAAGGTAAGTTTTCATGATATACAATAAAACACATTGGATTAGGAATACATTTCCCTCTACATCTCTAAAAAGGATGCTATAAAGATAAAGAATGAAAATGCTTTATAAGTTAAAAGACACTGAAAACTGTAATATAAAATATATGTGTAAATTGAAATAGAAATATTGTATCCAATATGGTTGGAGTCCATGAAGGTTCTGCTCAGTTTTTATGAAGTGTTAAGCTGTACCTTATTGGCTGATTCCAAAAAGACAGCCCCTTGCTGGCTGGCTATTAACTTCTGATTGTGTATATCAAATGGAAAGGAAAACAAATGGCTTGAGAGGGGCAAGATGGCAGCAGTATAATCTCCTCCTACAGTGCAGTTAGTAATCAGCTGGAGCTATCTAAATCACCTGTTTGGAGTCCCAGGCCAGAAGAGTATCTTATCCTGCAACATCCTTGGAAGAATAGAAGGAAGAAACTGCCCATCTGCAGTGAAGATTCATGAGTAGAACATGCCACACCATGGAGGCCAGAGCCTATCCCTTGTCAGCAGCTCAAGTCACTGCAGGAGCTATTCCCTTACTAGAGTTGAAAGTTCCATTTCTCAAACATGGGGAAGGAAGAGACAGTCAGTAACCAATTTCAGCTACTGATTGGTAAACTTGGCTGGCTAAAATCCAGTCCTAAGAACAGCTAAAGTTTGAACCTGTCCAAGTCAGGAAGAGGTCAGTAGGTCCATTTTAACTCTGCCCCAGCATGAGAGGAATTGGGGCTGATTGAAAATCACAGTGAAGGCTTCTTTCCAACCATGTCTGACTGCAGCTCCAGCCTCACCTGTAGTAAGCCTCTGGGAGGACCTGCACCAGTTTTCTTGAGCATCTGCAGGTGCTTTCAGCCCACACAGGCAAGATTGGTGGGCAAACTTGTGGATACATTTCTGCCCCAATAGAATAGGAGGTGAGCACTGTTTCCTCACTTTGAAGATGCAGAAGAAAGTATCAGTGAGCATGAAGACATAACCTCTGAAAGCAAACATACAAAAGAACATGAAGAAAATAATGGAAAAAATTTAACAGCATCTCAGGGAACTAAATGATGGCAAGAGATGTATAAATATATGTGTCATGGGTGTCCCACAAGGAATATTTGAAGAAAAAATGGCAGAAAATTTCCCAACCCTATTGAAGGGCACCAATATCTAGGCCCAAGAAGCACAATATAGTCCCATTTGAATAAAGTTGAATAGACCTACTCCAAGACAATGTGAATCAGAATGTTAAATGTCAAAGATAAAGAGAGAATACTGAGAGCAGCAAGAAAAAAGCAATTAATCACATTCAAGGAATGCCCAATAAGATTAAGGGCCAATTTCTCATCAGAAAGCATGGAGGCAAGAATGCAGTGGTATGATATATATAAAGTACTGAAAGAGGAAAACTGCCAACCAAGACTCTTACATTCAGCAAAACTGTCTTTCAAAAATGAGGATGAGTTTAGAATATTCATGGATAAACAGAAACGAAGTTTGTAATGAAGAGACTGCCTTTGCAGGAAATACTAAAGGGTGTGCTACAGCCTGAAAATAAAAGACAGGAGAGAAAGGCTTGGAAGAGAGTCTTGAAATGAAGATTATATCACTAAAAGTAACTAAAAAGTGTAAAAAGAGTGGCAAAAATAAGATAATGACAGATAAAACCCCAAGGTTAAAATGTGTGAAGAACAACCTTTACAGTAATAACATTGAGTGTTAATGGATTAAACTCCCTAATCAAAAGGCACAAACTGGCAGAATTGATAAGAAAATATAAGCCACATCTATGCTTTATTAAAATAGACTCATCTTAGATGCAAGGACACAAAAGGATTGAAAGTGGAAACTGGAAAAAGAAATTTCATACAGGCAATAATCACAAAAAGAAAAAAAAAGCTGGATTAGCTATACTTACAGCAGATAAAATGGACTTTAAAAGCAAAACTGTTACTACAGACAAGGAAGGTAAGTATAGACTGATAAAAGGGGCAATTCACCAGGAGGAAATAACAATTATAAAGGTATATGCACCTAACCAGGATGCCCCAAACTATAAGAGGCAAACACTGGCAAAACTGAAGGGAGATATAGATGTCTCTACAGTAATAGTAGGAGACTTCAGTACACTATGCACATCATTAGATAGATCATCTAGGCAGAGGATCAATAAAGAAACAGAGTGCTTGAATAATATCATAAATGAATTAAACCTAATAGATATGTATAAAACATTGCACCCCAAAACAGCAGGATATATATTCTTCTCAAGTGCTCATGGATCTTTCTCCAGGATAGATTATAGATTGGTCACAAAGTATATACCAGTATTTTTTTTTAATTACATTAAAAAAAATATGAGGTCCCATTCAACCCCACTGCCCCCGCCCCCCACTCCCCCCACTGCAACACTCTCTCCCATCATCATGACACATCCATTGCACCTGGTAAGTTCATCTCTGAGCATCACTGCACCCCATAGTCAATTATACCAGTATTTTTTAAAAGAACAAAATTATACAAAACACTTCCTCTGATAATAATGGAATAAAACTGGAAATCAACAATAGGTGGAAATAGGGAAATTTCACACATACATGGCTATTAAATAACACACTGCTAAATAATCAATGGGTCAAAGAAGAAAGTGCAAGAGAAATTAATAAATATCTCAAGAAGAATGAAAACAGGAACACAACATATCAGAACCTATGGGATGAAGCAAAAGCATGCTGAGAGGGAAATTTATAGCTCTGAATGATTACATTAAAAAAGAAGAAAGAGCGAAAATCAACCACCTAACTACACAGCTGGAGGAACTAGAAAAAGAAGAGCAAACTTTGTCCAAAGCAAGCAGAAGGAATGATATAAAGATCAGAGCAGAAATAAATGAAACTGATAACAATAAAACAATAGAGAGATTAACAAAACCAAAAGTTGGTACTTCAAGAAGATCAACAAAATTGACAAATCCTTAGCTTGACTGACAAAGAAAAAAAAAGAATATGCAAATAAATAAAACCAGAAATGAAAATGGGGGCATTACTATTGACGCCACAGAAATAAAAGAGATTATAAGAAGATAATATTGGGAAGCGGACTTGGCACAATGGATAGGGTGTCCGCCTACCACATGTGAGCTCTGCGGTTCAAACCCCGGGCCTCCTTGACCCGTGTGCAGCTGGTCCATGCGCAGTGCTGATGCGCACAGGGAGTGCCGTACCACGCAGGGGTGTCCCCCACGTAGGGGGGCCCCACATGCAAGGAGTGCACCCCATAAGGAGAGCTGCCCAGCACGAAAGAAAGTGCAGCCTACCCAAGAATTGCACTGCACACACGGAGAGCTGACACAACAAGATGATGCAACAAAAAGAAACACAGAATCCCGGTGCTGCTAATAAGGATAGAAGTGGTCACAGAAGAACACACAGTTAATGGACACAGAGAGCAGACAACTGGCGGGAGGGGGGGAAGGGTAGAGAAATAAAATTAAATTTAAAAAAAAAGAAGATAATATTAACAACTGTATATCAACAAACTATACGATGTAGATGAAATTGGAAAACTCCTAGGAACATATGAACAACCTATACTGACCCTAGAAGAAATAGAAGACCTCAACAAACCAATAACAAGCAGAATCATCAAACAACTCCCAAATGGAAAAGCCAAGGACCAGATGGCTTCACAGGTGAATTCTGCCAAGCATTCAAAGAAGATCTAAATACCAATACTACCAAAATTAAACATGAAGGAATGCTACCAAGCTCCTTCTCTGAAGCCAGTATCACCGTAATACCAAAGCCAGATACGGATATTATGAAAAAAAGATTATAGACACATTTCCCTAATGAATATGTATGCAAAAATCCTCAACAAAATACTTGCTAACCAAATCCAATAGCACATTAAAAGAATTACTCATCATGGTCAAGTGGGTTTTATCCCAGGCATGCAAAAGTGGTTTAACAAAAGAAAATCAATTAGTGTCATAAGCCACATTAATAAATTGAAGAAGAAAAATCACATGATCCCCTCAATTGATGCAGAAAAGGAATTTGACAAAATGCAGCACCCTTTATTAATTAAAAAAAAAAACTCTAAAAGATAAGAAGATGAAGGAAACTTTCTCAATATGGTAAAGTGCATTTATGAGAAGCCCACAGGTAATGCTGAAATCAATGGTGAAAGACTGAAAGCTTTCCTGTTGAGATTGGAAACAAGACAAGGATATCCACTGTCACCATTGTTATTTAATATAGTGCTAGAGGTTCTAGCTAGAGCAATCAGGAAAAGAAAAAAAAAAGAAATAAAAGTCATCCGAATTGGGAAGACAGAAGTATAATTTTCATCATTCACAGATGATGTGATCCTATACCTTGAAAATCCTGAAAAATCTACAACAAAAGCTACTAGAGCAAATAAACAAGTTCAGCAGAGTGGCAGGATAAAAGATTAATTTGTAAAAATCAGTAGTGTTTCTAATCACTAGTAATAAGCAATCTTAGGAGGGAGTCTGGAAAAAAATTCCACTTACAATAGTGACAAAAGAATCAAATATTTAGGAATAAGCTTAACCAAAGACATAAAGGACTTGTAGTCAGGAAACTGCAATGCATAGCTAAAAGAAATCAAAGAAGACCTAAATAAATGGAAGAACATTCCATACTCATGGATGGGAAGACTAAATATTGTTAAGTTGTCAATTCTACAAATTGATATATTCACTGCAATCCCAATAAAAATTCCAACAGCCTTTTTTTAAAGAAATGGAAAACCCAATTATCAAATTTATTTGGAAGGGCAAGGTTCCCAAATAGCCAGAAACATTTTAAAATGGAAGAACGACATTGGAGGACTCTCACTTTAAATCATATTACCTAGCTGCAATGGTTTAAAAAAAAAGCATGGTACTGACAGAAAGATAGACATATAGAGCAATGGAACTGAACTGTGGTTCAGAAACAGACCTTCACATCTATCGGCAAGTGATTGTTGACAAGGCAGGCAAACCCATCCAGCTGGGGCAGAACAGTCTATTCAATAGTTGATTCTGGGAGAACTGGATATCCATATTCAAAAGAAGGAAAGTGGGCCCCTAACTCAACCTCATACAAAAATTAATTCAAAATGGATCAAAGACCTAAATAGAAAAGTTCTAAATAAAACCATAAATTTCCTAAAAGAAAATATAGGGAAACATTTTCAAGACCTGGTGGTAAGTGGTAGTTTCTTAAACCTTAGACCGAATGCACAAGCACTGAGAGAAAAAATAGACAAATGAGACCTCCTCAAACTTAAACACTTTTGTGCTTCAAAGGACTTTGTCAGGAAGGTGAAAAGGGAACATACTCAATGAAAACAAATATATGGAAACCACATATCTGATGAGGATTTGATTTACATGGTATAATAAAGAAATCATAAACTCAACAATGAAAGAACAAGCAATCCAATTTAAAAATGGGCAAAAGACTTAGATTTCCCCAAAGAGGAAATACAATTGGCAAAAAAGCACATGAAAAAAGTGTTCAATATCACTTGTTATTAGGGAAATGCAGATCGGAACTACAATGAGATATCATCTCATATCTCATAGAATGGACAGAAAGCAACACGTACTGGAGAAGATGTGGAGAAATAGGAATACTCCTTCACTGTTAGTGGAAATGTAGAACCATGCAGCTCCTGTGGAAGACATTTTGGCAGTTACTCAAAAAGCTAAATATAGAATTTCTGTATGATCCAGCAGTCCCTGTCCTAGAAATATATGCAGGAGGACTGAAAATAGTGACGCAGAGAGACATTTGCACACCGATGTTGATTCACGATTGCCAAATGATGGAAACAACCCAAGAATCCATCAACCAATGAATGGATAAACAAAATGCTGTGTATATATATGATGGGCTACTATGCTGTTTTAAGAAGAAATGAAATTGGGACACATATAACATGGGTGACCCTTGAAGACATTATACTAAGTGAAATAGGCCAGTACAAAAGGACAAATATTGTATGGTCTCACTAATATGAACTACATATGAAGAATAAACACATGGAGTTTAAACCTAGACTATAGATTACTAGGAGATAGGACAGACTGAGAAGGGGTACTAATGCTTAAAGGATGTAGAATTTTCAATTAGCTTGACTGAAAGTGTGGAAATAGAGTTTATGTCCACACATTATGAGTATAACTAACATGGCTGATTTATAAATGGGATTGTGACTGAAAGGGGTAGTCTAGGATGTAAATATCAATTGAAAGAAAGCTAGAGAATAATATAGGTACTGAATAACATAGTAAACCCAGATGTAGATGAGGATTGTGGTTAATAGTACAAATATAAGAATGATCTATGAACTAGATTACAAAGAGGTATGAATATTGTGATACATAGGAAAAATACAATTAATGTAACTCATGGACTATAGTTAACAGCAATGTTACAATATTCTTACATCAGTGTCAAAGAAGGTACTATATCAACACTAAGGGTCAATAATGGAGGTGGTATGGGAATTTTTCTTTTGACTAAGGAAAATGTTCAAAGGTTTACTGGGGCAATGAATGCATAACTCTGTGAGGAAAGTGAGAGCCACTGAGTGTACAGAATGTACAAGGCAGAGGACTGTATAACAGGGTGAACCATGTGATGGAAGATGGACTGTGGTTGACAGTACCAATATGAGAGTGTTCTCTCATGAATTATAACAAATGTATAATACTAATATATAGTGTTAATTATAGGGGGTATATGGAAAAAATATATTAAGTGTACACTATGGATCATAGTTAGTGGTAATAGTCTGATCCTGTTCTTTCATAATCTATAACTAAATTTCCCCAACAATGTAAGGTGTTCATGGAGGAGTGATGTATAGGAATTCTGCACATTAAGCATAATCATTTTGTAATCTCACCATTTCTCTAAAATATATACATACATACATACATACATAAATTGCTTGTTTTCCAGGAGTTGTAATCAAGACAGAAATTGAAGAGATTCCAGGAATTTACCATGAAGTACGGGCCAACAAAATTCAAGGTCAAGTCAAGGCTCATTAGCTTGAATGACGCTTTATTAAAGTAAAAAAGACAAAAAGAATGCTAAGATGCATATACCATTTCTAAAAATTTCTTAGTGCACTTTATCTAAAATCTGTGAGAATAAATATTTACATACTGTATGGTTGCTATGATATCTTAATTTTCCTGAAGTTATTTTTCCTAGCACCAGGAAAAGAACTTGACATGTTCCAGAGAAATAAACTGGAGAATTGGGTGTAGTTCTTTAGGCATATTAAATTATTTTGCATATAATTTAATGTCATTCAGAAAAAAATTACAAAGAAATATGAGAATCTTTTGAAACATTAGGATATACAGAGAAGATGCCTGTTTCACTTGGCTACTATCTTTTAAAACAAACTATTAGACCAAATTGTCCTGTGTATCGTTATTCAAAATGTCAGCAGAAGGGGACTCTGATTTGCAAATCAAGACCCCAAGACCATGGTCCTACCTATCACCATTATGTACTTCAAAATTTTGGCCCACTTTTGGCCTCGGCTTCCTCTCTTGTTAAAAGAAACAACTGAAGTGGAACCAATCATGTTCAAAACATTCTTACTGAGCATGGTTCAGTGTGATGAAGAAATAGAGATAACTCACACATGCAAGATGAGGAAGCACAAGAGAAAATAAGAAAATATCAGATAGTGAAAAATTCTTTAAAGAGTAGTATTTATAGCATGTTACAAAATAGTACTAAATCAGCAGTATGAAATTAGATCTGATTTTCAGTGTTTCTCAACTTCAGCATTTTGGGCTAGATAATTCTTTGTTGTAGGGGAGCAGTAGGCATAGTAAGATATTTAGCAGCATTCCCTGGCATCGATCTACTACATGCCAGTGGCAAACCCCTTCTTGGTTATGACAACCAGACATTGCCAAATGGCCACTGGGAGAAGGAGAAAAATTGTCCCCAGTTGAGAATCACTGTGATAGAGTCACACTGATCCCTTTCATCTCCCAATGTTTATCATCATAATGGTACTAAGGAATGAACTTGTTCCATCTTCCCTTTTCAACCAATCTTTGTAATTACAGGTGCCGGCATTGTCTATACTCAACTGTAAAACTTGCCTCACTAACATCCCAAACCTATATTAAAAAGTTGAAAACACCATCAGACCCTGTAAAATAAGAGACAAGCTGTCCTGAGCTATTGACGTGGTTAAGAAACTCAATGAACAGGTTTTCTAAGCTATTATCTGGGGGCAGATAGAATGCAAGCACTCATCTGCACAGTCATAAAAGATAATCCGTTACCATGGCAGGAAATCAAAACTGCAATAAATTTCAAAAGAGAACGACAAGAAGACATAAAGGAATGTTAGAACATCTCAAATGAGAATGTGTTCAGTGCACAAGAAGGAAGATGACTGTGCAAGCCATGACAGCTCTGAACAGTGATGGGCCTGTCTCTGCTGGGGAACAGGGGGCACTTAGAAGCTGGTGTAAATAACCCTTCAAGAGGTTCTAGGCAGTTGTGATTAGACAAGCCCTTCCCTCCTTCATCTGAATCATTTTCAAATCAAATTGAAAACACGGCAAAGAAAACCATGACTACTGAGAAATTCCATTTAGGATCTATTAAATGGCTCATGAAATTAAATCTCATACCTGAACTGAAAATTTCTGTGTTACTTTATTTGTTATAAATTTTTAGGGCATATTCCATAGGGAATTTTTGAGCAAGAAACCCCCAAAACAGCAGGACCTAGTTTTAGTGAGCATAAGAAATAATTGAGATACTATTTATAGCAAGTACAAATTGGTTATCATGAGTTACATTTTCTAATAATATTCTTACAGATTCAGATTTATTTTAATAGGGAATTGATATGACCTTCCACTTTTTATCTATCAAAATTATCTGCTTTGCTTATCTATCTTATTAATAAACCTTTAAAGAAGTATAATACAGGAATCCAGAACCACACAACATAAAGTGAGATCAAATCTTTTCCTTTGCTTTACAGAAGAATTTATCACAGGTTTCTTTTATATCAGAAGTGCAGACTGAAAAGGGCATAGGAGTCAGAGACCCTGAAATCCCTAATCTACCATCTACCATTCAGTGGCTACATGATTCTGGTAATTCACTTAGCTTTTCTGAGAGTCAAGTTCCCCCTATGTTGATTGTGTGTAATCATTTATACACTCTTCACAAAAATAAAAGAAATGACATACGGGAAAATGCTTTGCAAAATGTAAAATTCTGTCAAATGTTGTTATTGTTATCACTATTAGTAAAGTAAGATAAAATGTGACAGGATGTGGTTTACATACGTTCAAGCATGTATATGTGTATTTATCCTCTTGATGACCTGTTCTGGTTGCATCTCACAGTACTCTCTATGAGACTATAAGCTCCTGGAAGAGAGGGACTAATCTAAAAACTGAGATCATATTCAAATGTATGAATCAACATCCATATATTACTGTCTTCAGTATCAGAACCAATTTCAATATATATATATAAAGAGTTTAATTTATCACAAGCTGGAGCACCTTGAAATACTTCCACAGGTTACCAGTATGGTAAATGGATGCCCTCTATTTTTCCCTAAAATAACAGTGATTCAAAGCAGATAAAATGAATGCATCTTAATGAAAATTTACAAAATGGTGGTTTTTGGAGAGACATGATAAATGGGAAAATGTACATCTCAAAAAATAGCAATATCAGACTTTTGTCAATATTAAATATAATTTAAATATAGTTACTTTAGGTCAAAAATCTTTGTACTAAAAACTGCAGAAAGAACAGACATGACACAGAAGCAAGACAAACAAAGAGTTATGATGTCTTTGCAGGGGGAAACTGGGAATATAAATTCCTCTCTAAAATCTGTCAATAGTTTCTAATTACTTAAAGTATAAAATAAAACTCCTTAGTATACCAAAAACTTTGGCCAATCAGATGGCTCACCTTTATCTCCTTCCATTCACTCCCATATCTATTATGCTCAGAGTATTCTCATGAATGAGAAACTCTCCACTAACATGTAAACACCTGAAATAGTCAAATCTATTACTATATTTACTTACAACCTTTGTTTATATAGTAGGACTTGCAAATAGGCAAGATCCAAATTCAAAAGCCCTAGGAAATCTCCTTATATCTCAATATGATTAGCACACTATAATTTTCAAAGCAAGTTCACATCTCTTATCTTTGCAATCACTAGCAGTAAGTTAGGTATTATTATTATTAAACCCACTTAATTTGTGAGAAACTTCATACTGAGAAAGTTTAAATGTCTTACCAAGGTGTTAAGGTAGGACTTAAGAAAAACTTGAAGCCCATTTCTGTGTAGGATGATCCGATCCCAGGGTGTATGGAAGTGATATTTGATTCCACACAGTCCATTTTATGTTCCCAGGACGATACTATGATTAGAATGTACCCAAAGTGGGCGTAAAATTTCCACGACGACTAAGTCTGGCTTCCCCAAAGCAGGAGGCCAGCACATAGCACAGGCAGAATGACAAATACTTTTGTGTATGGGCACAGGAGCATCAAGGCTGCAGGGGACGAATGACTTTCTAAGACCCCAGTCTGAGGTTCTCTCCACAGACAGGTTGTGTCAGTGGAGAAAAGCAATGGTCCAGACACTTGAAGGTCTTGGATATATGCTAATGAGCAATGCCATACAGGTAAGTACCTTGTCCTTTACTTACATTAAAGGGATCTGTGTCATTTGCCTATGTCTACTGATATCTCACAATCACTTTCTCCCTTTTGAAGACAAATACACTGAATACCAAAATTAATATGTTTTAGATTTGGGGCTTCAGAAATTCCAATTCCATGTCTGATACCTTCTAAGTTCTACTTAATATTTAAGAGAATTCTACAATAAAACCCTAATAAATCATATAACTGATCCCACCCAGTGTTTATAATAGGAAAGAATAAATGCTTTAAAATTGGTGGGAGAGGTCTGCTTCTGACTAGGAGGTGGTATGACAGAAAAGACAACCATTCCCATGGTAACAACAAGGAAAAATGGATATGGTAAAATCAAGAAAATAATGGAGAAGGGAATTCCAAAAGCAGCAAATAAACTGGTGAAAGCTGTCAGTATCAATTTTATCAGGACTCTGGAAAACAATCAAAAGTTTAGCAACCAGGCAAATGCTTAATAAAGAAAAAAATCTTACTTTCAGTGTTTGACGGCATTTTAACGTACCCTGGCCCCATTCTCTGATCTCAGCTCAATGATATCCTTGAAGACAAGAGTCTACATTCCTGGTATAGGTTCTAGGACTGGAAAGAGCAGAATGGACTTTATTCTCAAAGAATTGTTGTCTGTTTTGGACCTACCTGGTAGCTCCCTGAAGGACATGTGCAAAGGACTTGGCTTTATTTCACCTAATTCAGATATCTCCCGGGATTGAGACAGCTATCAGGGAGGGGGTGGAGGGGGATAAGAGAACTTATCAAGAAAAGAAAAAACAATATTTAAAGGCAAATGCATTAGCTGCTAACAGCTGGGGCAAGGGATAATAGTTGGTGCAAAATAGAGAAACTGAAAAGCTTGGGAGGAATGGCTAGGGAATGTGACACTTTGGAGAATAAGAACATTGAGACCTCCCCCCAACCCCCACCCCATAAACACATATATTTCTGAGAATCTCTAAGGCCATGCCCAGGCTGGATGCATTCTCAGAAATGATCTGAGGAGGCTGTTAGCTCTCACCTCTGGCTGACCTTTAGACTTTACACGAGCAGGAAGTAAAGGCTAACACAGAATTGCAAACTACAGTGGCTGAGAGCCCAGCACACACCCAAAGCCATCCGTAAATATTGAAGGATTTAATGGCTCAAGGTGTTTAAGAAAATCACTGTCAAATCACTAGGTGTCCACTAAGCTAATGGAACAGAAACTTCTCTGGCCACACGTTACAAACAACACAGACTTTAAAAAATTAGTTCAGAAAAGTCAAACAAACAAATATATTAAAAGAAATGAAAAGGGAAAAATCATACCAGCAATGTATGTGGAAAAATTGGAATCCTCATACATTGCTGGTGGGAAAGTAAACTAGTACATCTGCTGTGGTAAACAGTTTGATGGCTACTCAAAAGTTAAATAAACAATTTCCATATGATCTAGCAATGCCACTCCTGTATATACTCAAAAGAATTGAAAACATGTATTCAAACTATGTATACCTGAATATACATAATAACAATACTCACAGTACCCAAAAGGTAGAAACAAGCCAAATGTCCATCACTTGACTGGATAAGCAAAATGTGGTATATCCATACAATGGAATATTATTCAGAGTCATAAATAAAAATAAAGTACTGATAGATACTATAACATGGATGAATCTTGAAAACATGCTATTTTAAAACAGACACAAAAGGCCAAATATTATATGTTTCCATTTATATGAAATAGCCAAATCCATAGAGAATGAAATCATATTAATAGGGAAGTAAGGAATGTAGAGTGACCTCTGACAGATATAGAGTTCCTTTTTGGAGTGATGAAAATGTTCTGGAACTAGATAGTGGTGATGGTTGCCCAAGATTGTGAATGTACTAAAAGTTACAGAATTAATACCTTAAAATGGCTAAAGTAATATATTTTATGTTATATAAATTTTACCTCTTAAAAAACTTTTTTAAAAATCATACTTTTCTATTAAGCTATTGAAGAACAGTTGGTGCAAAGAATCAACACGGAACTGAATTCCAGACAAAGAAAAGCAACAAGCCACCAATTCTTCCACACCTGAGGACAAGTGCCCAATCAGACCATAGATCTGTAAAGGAGAAAACTTGCCATAGATGGAAAATGCAGGGATGAAGAGAAAACAGGGAAACTTTTAACAAGTGTGGGCTGACAAGAGAGAGCGAAATCTTTAATATCCTAAATGCAAAAAAAAAAAAAAAAACCTGTTCAGGTCAACACATTTCCAACAATCCACTCCATGGGAATTTTGCTATCATAAATGTGTTAAATGATTTAAAGAAAAAGATAGACTGAATAAGTTAAGAGATGATAGATTTTGAGAGATATGTAAACTTCAAAAAAAAAAAAGAAAATGGTTAGAAAAAATAAGTTATCTATTACTACTGGGGGTTGCAGTTTCTCCTCATAGGCCTCTTCATAGTCCTAAATAGACTTCCTCACAATTTGGTGGCTGTGTTTCAAGAGCAAGTTTCCCAAAAGACAGCATATAGAATTACCAGAGTCTGTCGTCATGCAGCCACAGAACCCAAATTCAAGGCAAGAGACAAAGACTCCACTTCTCAACGGGATTAGTGTCAAGATTTGGGCGCCATTATTAAACCCACCTTAAAAAGAGAATAAGCAAACCACGGAATATTGATACACTGTTTTCAGCTTAGTAATAAAATGCAGTGGATTACTGATATATACAACATGGATGAATTTTAAAAACATTGTGTTGAGTGAAAGAAGCCAGACTCATAGGAATAAATACCCAATCACTGCATTTATATGAAGTTCAAGAACAGTCAAAAATACTTTACAGTGATGGAAATCAGAAGGCTGGTTGTCTCTGCAAAAGCAGAGAACCGAAATGGGATAAAAGGTAAACTTGGAAGTGATAGAAACATTCCATATCTTCATTTGCATTTTGGTTTCATGTGTTTACACATTTTTGAAAACTCAAAACTGTATACTTAAGATCATTGCATTTTACTGTATATAATTACACCAAAATAAAACTGATCAAATAAGAAACAGAAAATCTTTAAATTTGTGGTTCTGGACTCGGTATTGATTTGGACAAACCAGCTATAAAAGACATATTTGAGACACTTGGAATATTTTCTTGTTTTTTTTTTTTTGGGAATTAGATGAGATAAAATATATTACTCTGTAAAAACCAAAATCATCAACAGGAAAAAAAGACTTTAAAACAATGTGAACACTGTTGCAAGTCTCTCTGGACATGGCTCCTCGGGAAACAGAGGTTGGCTGTCACTGTGGGCACCAAGGGGATGGGAAAATGGATGTTAAATGTGTGGAACCAAGGTAAATGTGGGGTAAGAGAGGAGTTTCGCGAGAGTACACAAGGATGGATATAAAACATGTAATATTACACCATAAACATATAGGGGACGACAGACTGATAATGTAAACCATAATGTAAAACATAGGTTAACTAACAATTTAGAAAACTGTATATCCTAAAGTATGCACCACAATGTAAGCACAGATGTCACCTTGTTTGAAAGCTATTGTCTCAGACTCTGTACATCACTTTAAGTAAATATGATGTGAATAGGTTGTAAGAGTATCGCTGTGGAAGGGAAAAGGTTTTGTGGTGGATGTGTGGGAGTGCTGTATATTGTATATATGAATTGCTGTGGTCTAGGGCTCTTGTGAAGAGAAGTTCAATAATTAGGGGGAAAAAAAAAAAAGAAAAAGATAGGATGTAGAATTTTTCCAAGTCAACACATATTCTATATCTAACCTATGGCTATATGCCATTTTGCTAGTAAGGGATCCTGACATTATATTGGGCTTCAATTTTCAGGAAGTTCTGGATCACAGAGTGGTTCAACAATGGCTGCGGAGGAATACTGGTATAGGATACTATTGACAGGTGATATATGGCTACAGGGAGCTATACAGGGCATATGTCCAGGCTGCATGGTAATGTTTGGATATACTCATAGTGGCAACAATTAAAAACTACAGCTGGGGGGGGTACTGGGTTCCTGGCTGGGGGTGCTCTGTCGTGGTTCCTAGGGGAGCAGCGGCAGTCCCCCAGGTGCAGTAGCAAGGACCGGGAAGGAATGAGGGTCCAACAGTGAGCCCCTGATACTAATGACTATGCTTGTGAGCCTATATGCCTGAAATAAGAACAAGGCCTAGAGCAGGACTGTGCCTGGGAATTTCCTCCTGACAGCCTTCATGTTACTCAAATGTGGCCAGTCTCGAAGCCAAACTCAGCATGTAAATGCAATGCCTTCCCCCGCGCGTGGGACATGACACCCAGGGATGAGCCTCCCTGGCACCAAGGGACCACTATCAACTACCAACTGATGATGAAACTGGAAAATGACCTTGAATTGAAGGTTTGATGCGGATCAGCAGAATATCCCTGTCTACATATAATAACATGACTTTAAAATGCTGTTTGACCTAATGTAAGGGGGAAAAGGAAAGGAGAAATGAGTTTATATGGCTACGAGTCTCTAAAAAAGAGTCTGGAGGTTGTCAGAAGGATTGCCCTTATGCACAACTGAGCAGAGTCTAAGAGACAGATAAAGTAGATACAATCCCCAGGTATTGGTTCCTTGGAGGGCTAAAGAGACCCACGGGTTCTATGGTCATGGCAGATGGGGTTCACTGCCATGTCAGATGGCCCTTCTTTGGAGCTGGTGTTTCTGCGTGATGAAACTGGACTCAGATGGGAACTCTTTTCATAAGACTTTCATGCTACTTTACTGGAATTGTAGTTGGTGTTGGGGTTTAAGATATATTTAGGGGATTTGAATCTCTGGACTGACAATATGATAGCCAGGCCCTGAGCCTCAACAGACTCCAGCTCCTACAATCAGATTTATTGGACTCACCTCACTCAGCTAAGATGGAGTTGAAGAAGGACAACCACCACACCATGGAGCCTAGAGTGCCTACAACTGAAAGCAGGAGGATTGCATCCAGTATCCATGTGGAATCTGAGCCTCCTCTTGACATAGAGGTGCAACGGACACAACCAATCCAAGGTCCACAGAAAAAAGGTGGCATTGGATTGGGAAAAGTGGACATGGTGGCTGATGGGTATGGGGAATGGCAGGAAGAGATGAGATGTGGAGGCGCCTTTGGGACTTGGAGTTGCCGTGGATGGTGCTTCAGGGGCAATCACCGGACATTGTAAATCCTCCCAGGGCCCACTGAATGGAATGGGGGAGAGTATGGGCCGTGAGGTGGACCATTGACCATGAGGTGCAGAGATGCCCAGAGATGTACTTACCAAATGCAATGGATGTGTCATGATGATGGGAGTGAATGTTGCTGGGCGGGGAGTGGTGGGGTGGGGTGGTGGGGTTGAATGGGACCTCATATTTTTTTTTAATGTAATATTTCTACAAAATCAATAAAAAAATAAATTAAAAATAAAAAACAATAAAAAAACAACGTGTACAGTATGATCTTGTTTTGTTAATAATAATATTCAAATATATTCATAGGATAATCTGTAGGGTGTTACCTACAGCTATCTCTGAGCTATGGGAATGTAATGGTTTTATTTTAAATTTTTGTTTGCCTACATTTTCTAATCTTATACAATGCACAAGGACTGCTTCCTTAATATAATTTTATGTGAGTAATTTGCAAACTGGCAAAAGACACAGTCTCTGTTCATCATCACTCCTATTGAGCACTCATTGTGTTAATGCTACATTAATATATTAATAATAATAATATACATTAATGTATCATCTGCTTTGCTCACAAAGCTATTTATGAGATTGAAGGTACCCAGGTGGAGAAACTGAGGGTCCAAAGAAGTGAAATAACTTGCCCAAGATCAGTCAACCCAAGACAAGGCCAGGATATGAAAGCAGGAATGTTTGCTCTTGATCAACAACTAGCTTTATCAGTAGGAAGATTGTCTGCTTTGTATAGCCCTAGTAGAGACTATATAACTCCATGCTCTCCACTGCACTACCTATAAAATGCCCAGATAAGAGAACTGATATTTATGAAGGATTATTTGAATGAAATCAACCCATCCATTTTTTTATAATCTAAAGCTAAAGCCTAATCATCAGAACATTGCAGACTCAGAACATATTTTCTTGGTCTGCTGTAAAATTGCTTTCCTGAGTCGAACGTTCTGTTCTCAGTGTTTATTGAAGGATAAGTCAAGAAAACATTCCATGAATCCCATAAACGTGCTTGCAATAGAGAAGTCATCAGAGAACATTCTTATCCTACCTTTCTTTGTCCTACAGGAAAGGTGAAGTTCTCAAGAGCTAGCCTTTAAAATTAGGTCCAGGACAACATTTTATATCCCTTGAGAAATTTTCTTAAAATGTACAAGTTATGTTTATTTTAAAAGCACTTAAAGAGCACCTACTTTGTGCCAGCCACTGCTCTAAATGCTTTGTAAGTTCTAATATTTATAATTTAACCATTCTAACAATCCTACTTCTGTTATTTCCACCTAATTTATGAGGAAACTGAGGCATGAGGGGACTACTACTTAATTTGTCCAAAGACACCTGTTTAGAAGTATTCTTCTTTTCTCTTTACTTACAGTATTCCCTTTGCAAATGAAAGTGTTCTTTCTTTGTTACTGTGGTTGCTAGGAGGTTCAGCAGCAGATTTTTTACCCAACCCTAATAATTCTGAGGGATACATTCACTTGTAAACATGTGTTTAGTTTTTCTTAGTAGTTCTGGTATTATATAGTATTTTATAGATAGAGGCATATGAATATGAATGTGATTAAAACTGAGATCTAGATAAAAGTACAATTATGTACGTAATTCCTATATGCTAAGCCAAGTATTTTGTAGCAAGGAATCAAGAAAAATTAATTTCTATCGTTAACTAAAGGTTTAACAAAGGTTCAATATAAATCAAATTTTGAAACAAAGATTTGATGCAATTAATTTAAACAAGAGACCAAATGTTTGGATGAGGAGAAACATGGCATTTTTTTAAATCTGCTGAGCAAATTCAATGGGTTCAGAATAAACAGTATAGGTATTTACAGAAGTTTGTTATTGTACTGCCAAGAGCTTATCTTTTTGAAATGATTTTTATCTTATAGATGGCAGGAAGAAATAAATTTAACAAGGCACAGGGAAGCATTCAGGAGCTCAAGTACATAAACCACTTCCTAGAACTTAGAAATACTAAGAAATACCTATTTTTTTCCTTGTCTTTTGTTACAGATAAAACACTTCAGCAATGACAGATTTTTATTCGTAATCATTCACAGCCAATTCTAATTTACTACCGAGGTGAGTGTGTAGGTCTGCATCTGAACTAAGGCTACTGCACACAGTGAAATATTTTTCAACTTGGTCCCTATACTGTTCCTTTGTCAGGGAAGAGATAGAATAACTCTTTCATTGGGCAAATAATGGCTTCTGTGAAAATAAACACCGGTTCATTTGGATGTTGTTTATTTCTCAAAATGCTTATTCTTTGTCAGTCATAAGCCTTCAAGAAGTCATGCTGAAGATACTGCCAACATTATGACATCAACATAAGAGTTGAGAAGCAGTTGAATCTTGTTCTGGTCAAAAGTGTCACATTTACATGAAGCGGTGTCTCCATGAGTGTGGGTAGGTGGTGGAACCTCGCTTCTGGGAGTCCCATGCCTCCCATCTCCCTGCCATGTTAGAGCCAAATAGGCTGTCAATCACAGGAGTCCCATTTTCCAGAAGTCACAAGAATCACGAAAAACTTGACGATTTAATGTCTAAAACCAATTGAAAAGACTTCAACTATAAAATTAACTAGGATCCCAGGTTTTAAAAGTTTTGTGTCATAAATGTGAATTGAGAAAATACCCCCAAACTAGAATCAGAATAATAGGAGTAAAAGTGGCATTAGTTTCTGAAGCCCCTCCCAGGCAATAAGAAAGTCCTCAAAGGAGAAGAGAGCAGGACCTGGAAAGTGTAAAGGGGAACCTAAGAAAATTTCTACTCCCTAAGAAAATTAAAATGGAGTGAGAACACAACACAAAACTGCCCTAATACAACACACTCATCTACTGAAAAGATCAAAGTGACATTGAAAAAGGTAAACATAAATCAATGCAGCCTTCTAATATTTAACTATGGAGAAGCTGACAGTGCTGACACTACCTACAAATAAAACCAAAGGGATGACTAGCCTCCCGATACTCACTATTTTCCCTGTACATTCCAGTTTGCTCCAAAGTAGCTCAGCCTCCTTATATATGGGCCATTGTTGCATTTCACTAAAACCGGAGCTTTCTAAAGATGTCCATAAACTCTTGGTGCTGGGGAGGACAATGCCCTCATCAAACCCATCACTCTCCAAGCAGTCCATGCAAAGTTAACTGGTTTCTCAGAAGTACAGGATTTGGTAGTAGAAATGTTTGGGGAATGCAGAATGTAATAGGTGTTTCAACTTCTTTTGTTTGTTATTTTGACCCAACAGACTTTTCATAGCATTGTATTTGCTAAAAGAGTTACTTCCTGAGAACCTCCGTGTTGCTCAAATTTGGCCACCCTCTAAGGAAACCCAGCATATAAATGCATTACCCTCCCCCAGCATGGGACATGACTCCCAGGGATGAGCCTCCCTCCTGCCAAGGGATTACTACCAAGCACCAGCTGGTGATAGAACTAGAAAATGACCTTGAATAAAAGGAGAAATGGTAAAGACAAATGAGCTTATATGGCTAAGAGACTTCAAAATGAGTCAAGAGTTCATCAGAGGGGTTGT
Source organism: Dasypus novemcinctus (assembly GCF_030445035.2). Lineage (NCBI taxonomy): Eukaryota > Metazoa > Chordata > Mammalia > Cingulata > Dasypodidae > Dasypus > Dasypus novemcinctus. The sequence continues at coordinate 13,450,229 of NC_080690.1, forward strand.
GTTTATGCATGTCTCAGCAGGATCCCAGAGACAGCAAAGTAGATACAATCCCAGGTAGTGGTGCTCCTGAGGGCTATGGAGACACCCGGGTCCTACAGTCATGACAGAAAGCTCTGGAGTTCAGTGCCTTGTTAGTGGGCCCTACTTTGAGTTTTGTGCTCCTCAGTGTGATGGCTTTGGACTCAGATGTGACCTCTCTACACATGCCTCTTCTCTTACTTTGACTGATCCTGTGGTTGGCGCTGGGGTTGGTGTATGCTCAGGAGACTTGAATCTCTGGGCTGTCCATGTGCTAGCTGGGCCCTGAGCCTGAGCAGAGTTGCAACACCTACTCTCCAGTTCATTGGACTTACCCAGGTCAGCTAACAGGGAGGTGAAGATGGACAACCACCACACCAGGGAACTGAGAGATTCTATATCCATCAGCCATATGGGATCTGAGCCCCTCTCAATTTAGAGGTGGAGTGGTCATCACCATCCCACGGTCCTCAGGATGGAGGAAAAAAATATGAATTAGAGTGGACTTACTGGTATTTTACTATAGAATTACTGTGACTCTAACAATGGAAGAAACTGTATCATTGATGTGGAGACAGTGGCCATGGGAGTTGCTGAGGGCAGGGAGAGGGAAGAAGAGGCATGATACGGGGGCATTTTCAGGACTTCGAGCTGTCCTGAATGATACTGCAGGGACAGATGCAGGGCATTATATGTCCTGAAATGAACCAGGAGAGAGCATTAACTACAATGTAAACTATAATCCATGCTGTGTAGCAGTGCTCCAAAATACATTCATCAAATGCAATGAATGTGCCACACTGATGAAAGAGTTGTTGATGTGGGAAGAGTGGGGGGGGGCCAGTGGGAGTGGGGTATATGGGAACCTCTTATGTTTTTTAATGTAACATTTTGTGTGATCTATGTATCTTTGAAAAAAAAAGGTAATAATAAAAAAATGTAGTTATAGTTTGAATACCCCAAAAGAATATGCAGCTTTGGCCCCAGAAGCACTGTTAACACAGATGGTGTTTGGAGCACAACTTGAGAAATGGAAATATAGTCTAATTGCCTCATTTTATATATAAAGAAACTGAAACCCAAGACCAATTCTACTTTCTTTGGAGCAGTGTCAAGACTATATTATTATATAATTATGAAATGTGTTATAATAGTTAATTTTAATTATATTATGTTAATAAAACATAAGTATCCTAATTCCCAGTGTCCTTTCCTCCATACCATTCAACTTCTTCCTAAGAAATGCTGGTGCCTAGGATTGGACAGAGAGCCTGCAAAGATATCATCCAGGAAATCTGAACCTTCAAGCTGGAATGTAACTTTTAGCATACATGATAGATATAGTCCCCATAAAATATATCCAAATACTATGTGAAATTTTTGAAGTTAATCATAATTGGGGTAGTTAAAGAAAGAAAAAAAGGTATATAAATTAGATATGCTTGAATTCTCACACTGAAAAAGCAAAGTAACACTTACATTAAACACATTATGTCATGGTCAGTTGTTCACAGCAGGATGAAGGAGAACATAGACAAAGAAAACCTATAGAAAACACAAAATTCTCAGCCAGAATCTCTACTTCCATATTTTCTGACTACATATAAAAATTGTGATTATAACTTCCTTTTTCCCTCCCCTAAGAATTGTGTTGCCAGATAAAATACAGGACATCAAGTTAAAACTGAATCTCAGATAAGCAATGAATATTTAAAGTATAAGTCACACAAATATAAAAGGCCAGAAAAAGGATGGTCATCATTAAATAACTGAAGTTCAAAGATTTACACTCAATTATATGAAGTGAGAGACATGAGATCATTTTATGGATTAAATTATATTACCTACCTTCCCAATTTGAGATTCAATGAAAACTAGGAAATGCAAGCCATTGTTTCAAAGTACAGACTTGCAGCTACATTGCAGTAAACAAAAAGTTTAGGAAGGACCTACTCTAGGCATAATCCATTTAAGGTTGGTTTCTTCATGTCTAATAACAGCTGTTTAATATATGTCTACATTAGGCTATGGTCTCAGCTATGAGCTCTGAGCCTGGTATGTGTTGGAAGTCAATAAACATTGTTGAATGAATGAATGAACAGACTGAGTCCATTCCTGCCTCAATTTTACTTTAGTACCTCTGGTTAAAATCAGAAAAAGAAAACTAAAATGTTTTCAAGAAGCAGGCAGGTAATGTAATGTATGAAGTGGCCGGTGGAAGACATTAAAGAAGGGTTGGGCTTGCGGCAAACCATAGAGTGCTCACTGCTCATCAGCCTGTGAACTCTGATAGTGGAAAAAACTGCTTTCTGTGTAGTAGAGAAAATGTATGGAGCAGAACAACACAATCAATAAACATTTGCCATGTATGCTAAGTATCCAAGATTTGGAAAGGTCCTGATACCACAGAAAACAAATGACGGTGGAAATTGTATATATATCAAAACCTAAACTGAAACCCAGCCAATTTCCAAGGAAAAGGAGAAATCATACAAGAGGCCCAAGGAAAGTGCCTGCATCTGTGCAGCTTCATTCCTTCGCTATGATAAACATAGTGCCAGTAGATATGCTTTTATAGATTTTTACTGATTGTATTAACAAAGCTTAATAGTCAACATTTCCAAATATGCATGAACACAAGTAAAATCTCATTTCCATGCATTTTAACCTGGCCTTGTAATGTTTTCATATTTTAATAAGAGATGCTTTTCTCCCAGCACATGATTGCCCTACCTGCTTCCTGACCATGACTCTCTATAGTTAATATCCACTACCATTTCCCTACATAAACCTAACATGACCTAATTTTCTTAACACATATTCCAAAAAATATCATCCCTTTAATATAAAACATGGTGATAGTTCATTTGTGTGTTGACCAAACACAATTGTAGGACCTACAAACTTCAGATTGTTAATATACCAGACTTTCTGTAAATGGCACTACAAACTTACATGTGTTTATTACAGACCTCTATTTGGTATGCTCACTCATGACTCATTTGATGGGCACATGTTCTCATTAATTATTACTTTTCAATTTTAACTTGCACTACTGTTCTATTAGGACGCTTTGATAGTCTGACCCATTTTTTCTGTCCAAAGTCAAGTTATACTAACACTTCGAAAACGACAAAATGCTCCAGGCTTATCCTGGTTTTACACCAAGATTTAGAGCCAGCAACCTTTGAAAGAGCCTTGATTTCTTTCACTGGAGAGTAACATAAGGGACCTGAGTGCTAGCTATGCCCATCAGATTTTTCTGCTTCAATAGTATATGGAGTGAGGGTGACAGAGGAGTAGCTTGACCTTTCTTGGTAACAGAGAAGCAGACATTTGAAGTTGTGGGATCAGGTTTATATTCCTACTCGACTCCAACCACACTAACTCTACTCTCACTTGTTCTTTAAAAACTCAGTCTCTCCCTATTTGAGCTACAATTTTTTCCCCTAATGCCTTCCTAGAAACAATGATGCACAATGTCACATGTTGTCATACCAAACATGCATTTAAATTATATTGACAAAAGCATTTGGAACTTTAATTTACACACAAACACATATGTAATTGCCTTGATTTTGTTTTCATACCTTAAACCCAGATGGATAGCTTTTGCATCAGGTTTGGATGGTTGTCCCTAACTGCATTACTTGAATATAGCACAAAAATGAAATATATTTCATTTCTACCCCAAAGGAAATATTGAGAATTTGAGGCCATAGGTCACTATTATTGGAAATAGAGTCTGCATATACTTAGCGTTTATGAAGAAAGAGAAAAAAAGGTAAATTTGAATATCCTGATCAGATCTGTAAGGATATTAAAATTTTAAAATTATATTAAAATACAGATATATACCTAGAAAATGTACATTACCAAAAATCTCTATATATTTGCATCATTAGAAATATTGGGCATGATTTGTTTGGTTTGTAGAAATAACATGTATTGAGTTCATTGAACATGGCTCAGTTTGTATCATGGAGATGCAGATATGAAATAATGGAAGAGAAGGTATGGCTCTGACATTCTGGAGACCAAAGAAAAAGGAATGTGATGGAAAGGGTTTGTGCATAGGATAATGACTTGTGTCAATCGGGGAAGGCTTTGATTCTTGGAGTAAAGGGAATGTGTTGATCCAGGGAACCAAAACATGTCTCAGACTTGGCATCAGCCTGCTGTTTCTCTGCAGGCGATGTTTTTTGTTTGTTGTTTTGCTTTTTTCTTCTTGTTTTTTTATTGTTTCACAGTTTCTATTTTTATCTTCTTTTTTATTTTTTTAAAGATACAAAGATCACACAAAATGTTACAATAAAAAATATAAGAAGTTCCCATATACCCCACTCCCCACAGTCCCCATTCCTCCCACACCAACAACTTCTTTCATTAGTGTGCTACATTCATTGCATTTAATGAATACATTTTGGAGCACTGCTATATGGCATGGATTAGAGTTTACATTGTAATTTACACTCTCTCCTAGTCCATTTGGTGGGTTATGGCAGGATATATAATGTCCTGCACCTGTTCCTGCAATATCATTCAGGACAATTCCAGTGTCTCCACATCAATGGTATAATTTCTTCCATAGAGTCACAATAATTCTATAGTAGAATATCAGTAAGTCCACTGTAATTTGTATTTTATTCCCTCATCCTGAGGACCCTGAGATGGCAATGCTCACTCCACCTCTCAACTGAGATCCCACATGGCTGATGGATGGGATTCTCCTGCTTTCAGTTGCAGACTCTCTCAGTTCCTTGGTATGGTAGTTGACCATACTTACCTCCTTCTTAGCTGACCTAGGTAAGTCCAACAAACCAGAGAGTATCTGTTGCAGCTCTTCTGAGGCTCAGGGCCCAGCTGGCACATGGACAGTCCAGAGATTCAACTCTCCTGGGCATATACCAACCCCAGCATCAACCACAGTTTCAGTAAAAGTGACAGAAGAGGCATGTGTAGAGAGGTCACATCTGAGTCCAACTGTCCACACTCAGGAGCACAAATTCCAAAGTAGGGCTCACTGGCAAGGCACTGAACTTTAGAGCCATCTGCCATGACTGTAGGACCTGGGTGTCTCCTTAACCCTCAGGAGTTACAGCCTGGGATTGTACCTACTTTGGCTATCTCTGAGATCCTGCTGAGACATGCATAAGCACAAACCCCCTGATGACCTCCCAATTCATTTTGAAGTCTCTTAGCCATAAAAACTCATTTGTCTTTCCCATTTCCTGCTTTTATTCAAGGTCTTTTTCTAGTTGCAGGTGATGTTTTAGCCACTGTGGAGAAGCCAAGGTATATTATAGTATGTTGACTCACCCAGTTCCTATGTGCCAGCACTGCTGTGTGGAGGGAAGGAGGAGACCCAAACAGAAGCAGAGCTCACTCTCCCAGAGGCTTTCTCACATCAGCTTGAACAGCTGGGTATTACAGTAGTAGCTGCATAAGCCACCCTCCTTGCCTCTTACCCACCATTAGAGCCTGGGCCCACCTTGGAGGAATGAAATTAATTGGATGGGGATAACAACAATCAAAAAAGTTGAAAACGAGTAGCAATACTCATTCCAAAAAATATATTTACCTATTTATGAACTATTTTATTTTGGGAGTTTGTTCTTTTGAATAATTAAAGATATGAAGCTTGTAGGTGTTAGAGAACCATATCATTCAAGATGTTCCTTTATGTCCCTGGAAATAATACTGCCCAGTCAGAAAGTGCCAAATTCCATATACTAGCTGTCTTGCAATGGGAGTTAACTGCATGCAGAAATTCAGAGTCCCTTGGCTATTTTCATCAAGAATAAGACCTTCTTTGAGAATTTGGCAATTTGCTGCCTTAGCTCCCTTACCACCTTCCTAAAATGGAAAATAAAAATGCCCAGTGTAAGCCAACTGATTATAAAGATGTTCTCAACCCATCTTGTTCATACACGTCTTTGTCAGTTGGATTCCTTCCAGAAGCAGAAACCAAGTCTGGATTAGACCTGAAAGAGATTTATTGCAGAAAACGACTAATAGATACAGAGGGTTGGAGCAGAAGGTGGCAGGGAGAGCCTTCAGACCATGATGCAGGATTGACACCCGGAAGGACTGGATAGCAAGAGACATTCCATACCACAACTTTGAGACAGCTACAACTAGGTCAATGCAATGTCCCTGATTAAAAGTTGCTTGTTAAAGGAATCCTGTGTTAGGCAAAAATGGTCCAAGACCAAACCAGTCATTGGCTGAGAACAGCCTGGGGGAAGTGTGGTTTCTGCATGAACACAGTGAAGAACCAAAGGGGTGGCAGCTGGTGCTGTCAGTCAAGTATGCTCTCAGCAGCAGGCTCTCTTGGTGGAGATCTTAGCAGCACACTTCACAGTCACTCTATCATCACAGACATACGCCAAAGTGACATGGAGGTACTGATCAAGTCACATTCTATGCTAAGACATCTCAAACATGACAAGATGTTAATGAAAATCTATGTAAAATATATAAACTGTGCATCTGCCTTCTGAAAGAGACTATACAAAACATAATTTAACCTTTGTTGAATTAGATAGCGTCTCACTTGTAAGATTAATTATTAGACCCTCAGGTAGCACAATAGTATCTTCAGGGACTACAGATGTGTATTCGCCCTTCTGCTAAATGATGTGAGTCTAATAACTCTGCTGGTAACATTTTTGTAGCTTTGTAGATTCATAATCCCCCCTAACAGTGACCATCTGTCACTGTTTTCTACTGTGTGTTCCTACCTCTAGAAATCTTATCTGTTTATGGTTATTTTTTCTTCTTATGGAAAATTTCAAATGAATAAACAATTCAGAAGGATAGTACCAATGAATGAATGAATCCCCATGTAACCACCATGCAGCTTCTGCAATTATTAACGCTTAATTAATCTTATTTTCTCTGTATTCTACCCACATGACCCTTCCAATGAAGTATAAGAAAATATCCAGACATCATATTAATTGGTCATAATTATTTCAATATGTATTTTAAACATATTGTCATTATTTTTAAATGACAATACTACTATCAAAACTCTTTTACAATAATTACTTAATGTCAAACATTCAATAAATATTCATTTTCCCATGCATTACAATTAGTTGACGTATCTCTCTGCTTACTCTCAATCTTTTCTCTCTCCTCTTACTGGCAACTTATTTGTTGATGATATTGGGTTATGTGTCCTGTAGAGTTTCCACTCCATGGATTTTACTGATTGTGTCTCTGAGAAGTCATTTTAATATGTTTTTCATTCCCCTGGATTTCTTGACAAATGTTAGTTTTCTTGAAAAAAAATAGATTCTCTAGTAGATTCTTCATGATAGGTTAATGCGGGAAATGTTCCCAGTGTTCTCAAAAGTTTATAAATTTGGCTGTAGGTTTTATGTTTGAATGTCAGTTTGGCTGAATATATATACCTTGTCTCAAAATTTTCCTTGAATGTCTAATTATATTAATCCTTTGTCTTCTGTCATAAAATGTTATTCTCAAGAACTGAGATGCCAAACTTATTTTCTTTCCCTTATAAGTGACTTGGTCTTCTTTTGTGGATGTCCAAAAAATTATTTTCTTTATCATCTAGTTTTACTAGAATATGCCTCAATGATGGCTATTGTAGTTCAATTTTTCTTGGTCTGTGATGTGTCCTTTCAATATGTTAGTTGACATCCTTTTATTCCAGGGAACTTTTCTTAAATTACAGAGCATGTCTGAGGTCTGTTTGTAAAAGGCTTTTTATGTCAGATATGTTTTGAATTTTCTTTGAAAGATAAGAAGGATTTTCAGATGTGAAGTAGTACTTTAGAAACATTATATTGGTGTCAATTAGGAGAATTACCTGGCATCAAGGGAACAATAAAATGATAGGAAAGAAAATCTTCAAGTACCTGCTTTGTGCCCAGAAATTATAAATAATTTATATAAGCTTTATCACTTACCCCTTGCAACAAACCCATTAAGTGTTTTTACTGTTTCAATAATCCAGATTAAGCAGAAATAATGAGACATGGCATGTTTAAGAAAATTATCCAATGTCACACCAAAAAGTAGTAGAGTTTGGGATTGAAAGACATATCAACTAACTTCAAATTCCAAATTTGCATCATTGACCATGGTAAATACTGAATTTGGCAAGAATAGAAATAAGAATAATATGAGTATTTATAGATGGAATTAAATGGAATCTGGAAACAGTATGAATATGAACCTTATAGGATTGTGTGGGAAGGAGAGGGAGAAATCTATGATGATTCCCAGGTTTTGACTGAATAGCTCAGGTCGAAGGTGTTGCACTGGGTTGTCAAGAAAGTAGGGGTAATAAATGGAGACACCGAATAAAGATTGTTCTCCAAAGAAGCTTGACTGAGAAAAGGAAGAGAGACATGTGAGGACAGAGGGGAGCTATAAGGTGGATGAAGAATGTTTTGTTTCAGATAGGAGAGACAACAATGGCCATACACTGAGTTCCTGTAGAAAGGTTGGAGTTGAGATGAGTTCCTATAGAGAGGTTGGAGTTGAGAATCCGCAAAGGTGGGGCAAGGAGGAAGGCAACAAGAGAAGTGGTAACAAATGGAGTAGGAGGAAGAGGGCAGGGTCCAGGACACAAGCAAAGGGACTAGTGTCAGACACAAACAGAAAATGTTTCTTCCACTGCAACAGGAAATAAAATAATTTTAACCCCTACTGTTTACTAATCATTTAGGAATCACTTTCACATACATATATAATCCTTCACATACACATCCTTCACATACATAATCCTTAAACAGAACTTCTCTGCTGACACTATTATCTGTATTTTGCAAAGCACACTGCCAATAATTAGTAGAGTCAGATTTCATTCCAATGGCTGTCTAGGCTGAGTATTTCTGGCATGACTCTTTTAGGAGGAAGCATGGTCCTGAAAGACACCTGGATTCAAGTTCCAACTCTCTCATTCATTGTTACCTTGCACAATCCACGCACATCCATAATATTCCAATTCCTCATCTGTAAGACAAAGATATAAGTATTCTGGGATTTCTTTCTGTTCTAACAAACCCCTACATGAGCAGAGATCACATGTTTTGATCATGAAAATTATTTTAAAAGAATGTGTTTGCTTATAAGCAATAGTTTGATTCCAATTTTAGATGAGAAAGACTCCAGGGATATGAATTCATACTACCACTACCCTTAACACCAGCAAATCTCATTTTGATAAAATACTAAAAAAATTTAGTATTGAACACAAATATTGAGATGAAAGCAATTTTTATTCAGAATTTTAATAACAAATTTGCAAATATTTATTTTATTATACCAGGCGATTTTATTACTAAAAGCCCATAAAATATTTTTACCCAAGAAAATACTATTTTTTTAATTTTTATTTAAGCACTCAGAATTATCTTGTGGATATGTGCCTTGCTGCATGACTTTACACTTACCTGGATTTTACCCAAAGAAATCTCACCAGGGCATGTTTATCAGAGATTAAACCAGGATTAAAACAAGCTCTTTTTTTTTAATTAGTGAAACTAAGAAGAACGTGTTTCTTAACTTTTCTAAAACTTCCCAAACAACTTAAACTTGTATATACCAGAAAAAAGAAACCTCTGCAGACTGGCATCATCTAAAGCAAATCTTAAAAGATGAGATAGGGCAACAAATGGGTAATGAACCATGCAGAACTTGCTTTGAGAGGCATCCGGTTTGAAAAGAGCATTGTCAAGCTGACAGAAGCATTTGTCTCAGTAAATAGTCTTCTTCATTTCTAAACCATTGAACCATGAGAAGGTGACACAGACAGCAACCTAAGAGTCTCTAGTGACTACTTGCAACACACAAACTGAAAAATTCTTGATCTACCTGCCCTTTGTGAAAAATAACAAGAGCTGAAGATGGGTTAAAAATGAATGAGAGGCTTCCACTTATAACTATGATGAGCCAGCCTAGAGCAAAATGAACCCCTCACCAAGAAAATCTAAATAAAGATGAATAAAATAAAGAAAATATCAGGTTGAAGACATCAGAAAGCTACCGAGGCAACCAAGACTCGAGGAACCAAGTTGTTGGAAAGACACGGACCCAGAAAACTGAATTCAACATTCTGGGCAACTATCAACTCAGGCATTTGCCGATTCATAAGATATAAAGGGCAAAGCATTAAAAAATGCAAAATTAAGAGGGTACACACTCCATTTTGTTTAATGAGGCCAGCATAACTTTCTTACTAAAATTAAACAGGACATTGTAAAGCAAATTTCGGGCTAATACCCATCATGAACATAGTTGCAAAATTGATTGCAATAAAATGTATATTTATCTTTAAAAGATAACAATCGCAATCAAGTCAAATTTACTTCAAGTATGCAAGGCTGCTCCCACATCCGTAAAACTCAGCAATATAATTCAACACACCAAGAATAAAAGAATATATATATACATATATACATGATCTTCTCAATAGGTTCCAGAAGAACACTTGAAAAAAAAATTCATTACAATAACTTTTAGCAAACTAGAAATAGGAGAATATGACAATAATTTGATATTAAGCAAACATCATATTTAATTGTGAAACATTGAAATCTTTCCTCCTAAGATCAGGAGGAAGACAAGGGACCCACTAGCACTACTTCTATTCTTTGTAATTGAGGATCTAGAATGTACAGTAAGAGAAGTAAAGAGCTACCAAAGTATAAGGAAAGGAAAAGTAATTACTCACAATGTTTTATATGGCATATTCAGAAATATTCCACAGAAAAACTATTAAAATTAATAAGTGAAACTAGCAGTGTTGGTCAATAAAAAGTCAATATGAAAACATTTCACTATTATATACTGGAAAGAAGTAAAAATGAATTTTTTAATGATACCAGTTAGAAAAGCATTAAGGAATACTAAAAGATTAGCCTAATAAAATATGTACAATGCTTCACAGAAATCTAAAGGCATTATTGACAGAAAATATAAAAGATCTAAATAAATAGAGGGCACCTGTTCATGAATTTTAAGACAAAATATTATAGAGATTTCTTTTCTAAATTGGTATATATATTTATTACAATCCAAATGAAAAACCCACCTGGATTTTCATTTTGTAGAAATTGAAAATCTGATATTAAAATGGATATGTAAATTTAAAAGGGTACTAATATCCATGACAATTGTGAAGATAAACAAAGTTAAAAAGACTCACACTTCTGGTTATTAAGACTTATATGTCCCAGAACTAAAATCTTTGGTCTGTTCATATGCTGGTTTGGGCCCTAAATCTCAACAGAGTTGCAGCCAACACCGACTCTCCAGTTCATCAGACTCACCCAGGACAAACCAACAAATTGATGATGATGGACAACACCCATGCCAAAAAAAAAAGTATCTACAAGTGCAAGCAAGACAGTACCACCCATCTGCCCCATGGGATCTAAGCCCCCTCTCAATCAGAAGCAGAATGAGCATCACCATCCCAAAATCCTCAGGACTGATGGATGAACAACACAAGAGGGGAATATGACTATGGACTGAAGTAGACATTATTATTCTATTAATGAACATTCTAATAACATTGATATAAAATAAAGATAGTGACCATCAAAGGTTCTGAGGGGAGGGAGAGGGAAGAACAGGTGAAACATGGGGCATTTTGGGGACATGAGAATTGTTCTGCATGATTATTGCAATAACAGATACAGGTCATTATACATTTTGTAAAACCTACAAAATTTTACGGTACAAAGTGCAAACCATAATGTAAACTATAGACCACTGTTAGTAGCAATGCTTCAGTATTTGTTCATCAGTTCTAACAAATGTACCACACTAATGAAAGAGGTTGTTAATAGGGGAAAATGTGAGAAGGGGAAAGGATGGGTGTAGAAGTTTGATATTATTGATGAATTCCAAAATGAAATATTGAATTATGTTTGTAAACTGGTCTTTTCCTCTGGGCATATTAGATTATATTGGATTCAGAGATTTACTTGAGGGGTGGGAACTCACAGATAAAAGACACAGCAAAGGACAGTTGGAGGGTTTTTAATGTTGAAGTTTGATGCTGAAGTCTTAAGCTGGAGCCCCAGGAAGAAAGCACAGAGAGGAAAGAGAAACAAGCCCCAGGAAGTGAGGAACCCTGAGCCCAGAAAGAAACAAGCCGTGGGAAGAGAGGAACCCTGAGCCCAGAGAGAAGCAAGACCTGGGAAAAGAGGAACCCAGGAAGCCTGAAACTGGCAGATGTTCGGAGCCATCTCACTCCAACACATGGAAATTGACTTTGGTGAGGGAAGTAACCTATGCTTTATGGCCTGGTCTCTGTAAGCTCCTACTCCAAATAAATACCCCTTATAAAAGCCAACAGGCTTCTGGTATTTTGCATCAGCACCCCTTTGACTGACTAATAGAGTGGGGTATATGGTGGTCCCCTGTATTTTCTATTTAACTTATGTAATCTAAAATTCCTTTAGAAATAAAGTTTTTAAAAAAGACGTATAAAGCTACAGCAATTAAGACAATATGGAGGCGACGGACTTGGCCCAGTGGTTAGGGCGTCCGTCTACCACATGGGAGGTCTGCGGTTCAAACCCCAGGCCTCCTTGACCCGTGTGCAGCTGGCCCATGCGCAGTGCTGATGCGCACAAGGACTGCCATGCCACGCAGGGATGTCCCACGCGTAGGGGAGCCCCACGCACAAGGAGTGCACCCCATAAGAAGAGCCACCCAGCATGAAAGAAAGCGCAGCCTGCCCAAGAATGGCGCTGCACACATGGAGAGCTGACACAGCAAGATGACACAACAAAAAGAAACACAGATTTCCGGTGCTGCTTGATAAGGATAGAAGCGGCCACAGAAGAACACACAGCGAATGGACACAGAGAGCAGACAACTTGGGGGAGGGGGCAGGGATAAATAAATAATAAATCTTTTTAAAAATAAAAAAATAAATAAAACCACAATGATACACCACTACATACAAACTGAAATGGTTAAAAATAATATCATAAATACTGACATTACTAAATTATTGGCAAAGATATAGAGCAAATTTATCAAATAAATTTTTAGTCTCAATTTCTATTTTCTTCTTACAATAGTTTGAGTAGATTTGATCTTCTTTTCTTTGCCTTGGCATTTGCATGAAAAAGTACCTACTGGAGTTTCTCTTCCGTCAATGTAATGAGGTCCACTTTCTCTTATGAATAACTTATTTTCTGGTGGTCATGGTTGGGAAGGGGACCGTTTGATGAATCTTTTGTTTTCTTTTATTTTAACTGGATCATTAAATTTTTCCTTCCATCAGAATTGCTTACCATCTACAGTATATGCAAGGAAAATTTAAAAATACCATTTTCTTCTTGACTTCAGTAAATTTTAAATATGTTTTAGAGAAAAGATTAACAATAAATGAATTAGAATATGTATCTTATAAATACCAGAAAAGACAAATAAATGGCAAGATATTTCACATAGCAAAGGAATAAAAATCAAAAATATACAAAACAGGAAAAAGGAAACAAGATGATAAAAGTGAAAACATTATGCCTAATAAATATAAATGGTCAAAACTTACATATGAACAGGCAAATATTGTCAGATTAGGTTAAAATTCTAAATCCTACCATAGGCATCTAAAAGGGAATAAAATGGAAGACTGAATTCACACCGTATCTCCCACCACACACAGTATTTAAATACTGTATATATATATAATATATATATGTATACATACATACATATATATACATATATATATTAAGAGAGGAAAGGATGCTATGGATGCACCGTAAAATGTAAGAAATCTCTAAAAGATAGAAGGTAGACATAGTAAGTTGAAAGAGGCAGCCAAATCTCTAAATATATAGTGGAAGAGGCTGCTAAAAAATGTGGGAGGGGAGGTTTCAGGGGTACTCTATATAGTGCCAAATAGAAGCCAACAAAGTAGTCTTTCTTCTAGTGGAATCACGGAGAGGGAGTGACTGGTCCCAGAGGCTGAGGAAAACTTCCATGTGCTTCAAACAGATACAGGAACAGAGGTGAGCTCACCACCAAGATTCACCCATTATTAGGGGAAAACTATGTCATTGGATAAAGCCCAGTTGAACATGCAGAAAACATCTTAACTTTAGTGAAGGGCATCAAAGATGACCCAAATAAATGCCATGTGAAGATTCACTTTCATTGAGATGTGAATTACCTTGCAATTAATAAATCTGATGCAATCACAGCAAAAAAAAAAAAAACAACAACAACAACAATAGGGCTTTTCACAAAAACTTGACACACAGATTTTTTAAAAATATCTGGAAAAGAAAATGAACAAAAAAGAATATCCAAGAAAATTATAGAAAAAAAGGTGAGGAAAAATTCTTCCAAAGCAGGGATAGGACAGCCCTATTGTAAATTTTAAAGCAATAGAAAATTAGATCATTACAACAGAACAGGAGCACAGAAACAGACCCTTAAATATAAAGAGAATTTACTATGAAAACATGGCATTTCCAAAAAGTGGGAAAGGAAGGACTGTTCAACAAATGTCACAGGAACAACTGAACATGTATTTGAGAAGAGATTAAAAGTAGAGCCATTTCTTTCACAATATACTATAGTGACTTAAAAACTTGGATGTGAAAAAACTGGGAATCAGTTTTTAAAATCTTAGGGGTAAGGAATGTATTAAGGAAAATTTGGAATGTAGAAATATATTCTTTTTATGCTCCCCAGTGTGACAGAGTTGGACTCATTTGTGACTTCCCTACACATGCATCTTCTTTCCCTTCTATTTGAACCTATAATTAGTACTAGAGTCAGTAGGTATAGGTCCAAGAGATTTAAATCTTTAGGCTGTCCATATGCCATCTGGGCCCTGAATCTCATTGGAGTTGCAATACATACTCTCCAGTTCATTTGTCTCACCCAGGACAACTAACAAGGAAATGATGAGGGACAACCATCATACCAAGGAACCAAGAGAGTCTACAACTGCAAGCAAGAGAGTTACATCCATCAGTCTTATGGGATCAAAGCCCCCTCAATTATAGGTGGAAAAAACATCTCCCAGAATCCTCAGCACTAGGGAACAAACTATGAATGAAAGTAGACTTACTGATATTCTACTATAGACTCATTGTGATTCTAGTAACGGAAAAAAGTATATCATTGATGTGGAGGTAGTGGCCACTGGAGGTTCTGAGGGCAGAGAGAGAGAAAAACAGGTGTAACACGGGGGCATTTTGGGGACATGGGAATTGTCCTGAATGACACTGCAATGAAAGATACAGGTCATCATATATCTTGTCATAATTTACAAAATTGTATGGGAGAGAGTGTAAACTACAATGTAAACTGTAATCCATGCCTAGTGGCAATGCTCCAAATTGTGTTCACCAATGGCAATGAATGTACCACTAGTAAGGGATGTTTTTAATGTGGGAAAGTGTGGGAGATATGGGGAGCAGGGCATGTAGGAATCCCTTATATTTTTTATGTAACATTTATGTAATGTAATTATCTTTAAAAAATTAAAATTTTTAAAAATTTAATATTCTTTATGGCAAATAAAAGCATTAACAAATTTTAATGTCAGGAGATAGGATGGGAAAAAAACATTGCAACCTCTAGAACAGACAAGGATTTATACCTAGAATATATAAATAAAACCCTTCAATTTAGACAGTCCAATTTTTTAAAAAGTCAGAAAGTAAGAGTAGGAATAGACAGAGATATAAAAAGACATGTCTTCCTCCGTAAGAATAAGAGAAATCAAATTAAAACAGCAAAAAGAAACCCAAGGAGGTCTACACCCTAATCTCCCAAACCTGCATGTAAGTTACATTAAATCACAAAAGAGATTTTGCAGCTGTGACTGAGGTAACATCTTGAAAGCGGGAGAATGTCCTGGTCCTGAATTACCCAGGGGTTCCCAATATGATCACACGCGCTCTTTAGAGCTGAGTGCTTTCCCCAAATGGAGTCAGAAAGCTACTAAGGATAAAGGAGCTGGAGATACTGGCAGCATGAGCAGAAGTCAACCTGCTCAGCTATTGCTGGTTCTGAAGTTGGAGGAATGCAGGCAGCCTCTAAGTCGGAAAGGACCCTCAGCTGACAGCCAGCAAGGAAATAGAACAACCAAAAGGAAATGAACTCTGCAAACAATGAGAATGAGCAAGGAAAAGGACCCTCCCCTAAACCCTCCAGAAAGGAACAGATCTGCCACCACCAGGGGGATCCCTGTTGGACTTACGACCTACACACCTATAAGAAAACAAGTGAGCCTGGTTTTAAACCCCTGAGACTGTGGTAATGTG
Organism: Dasypus novemcinctus; assembly: GCF_030445035.2. Taxonomy (NCBI): domain Eukaryota; kingdom Metazoa; phylum Chordata; class Mammalia; order Cingulata; family Dasypodidae; genus Dasypus; species Dasypus novemcinctus. Next base: position 13,466,533 of record NC_080690.1, read on the forward strand.
TTGTGGCAGCAACAGAGAACTAATAAACTCATGGGGCTAGGCAAAGTGACTATGGAATTCTGACAACTATTTTATTTCTGCAAATTTTTTCTAAGCTGAAAATAATATCAAATTAAAAAGTTGAAAAACAAAAGCAACAAAAATGGAAAATGTGAATAGAATTTTTACAAAGTTGCTTTGACCAAACACAGAAGGAATGCCCTACTAAAAGAATATGCTCCCCTCCATTTGTTATAAGAATCATTTGTGAATATTCATCATATACTAGACAAGCCAAATAAACCCTTACTAAATTAGAAAATGGAAAAATTATACAGTGCATGTTCTCTCACAAAACTGTAGGAAAGCTGGAAATTAGAGACTAACAGTAAAAGAAAAATACTTTACTTAGAAAGGTGAAAAGAAATTCTTTTTACTTATCACTGGTTAAAAGAACAAAAAGAAAAAACAAGAGTAGTAATGAATTATGAAAGATTTTTAAAACAGTGATGCTCTTAAAACACATTCTTCAGAAAAGGATGATAAAAGCAAACTCATGCATATGAATATAAAATTAAACTTTAGAAAGAATGTGTTACTATAACTAGACAGGAATTTAGACATAAGTCCATAGGAATGATTTTTTAAATTGCAAAGAAGTGATTGACTTTTTGGAAAATATAAACCTCCAAGCTTCAATTAAGAAGTAAATAATATTATATACCTATAGATATAAAAGAAACAGAAAAAAAACGTTCTCAAATAGCTCCTTTCAAAAATATCTCCAAGACTAAATGATTTAACCAAACATTTAAAGGAAAAAGGATTCCCAGGTAAATATTTAACCTATAAAAATACTTCTTAACCACTGGAAAATTAAATTGCCCAGTTTGTAAACTCTCATGTAGAACTTTTAAAAAATCATATTTTGATTATTCTCACAAGTATAATTAACTCTAAATGAAATCAAATTCAAAGCTTCATTAAACAAATACTATCCCATAATCAAATAAATTCTATCTCTGAAATAAGAGGCTTTTATTTTAGAAAACATATTAAATGCAATGTTCCATATCAATAGGTTTGATATGAAAAAAAAGTGATAATCTTGATAGATACTGAAAAGCTGTTTAATGAAATTCAGTACTCATTTGTTATGCAGAAAAATAAACCTTTCAGAAAACTAAGAATAAAAGTTTAGGCTAGGTTAGGCTGCACTAATAGCCCCCAAATTTCAATGGTCCAACCAAGGAAGAGTTGGTCTTATTTCTGCTCTGCATATTACATAGTTTGATGGGAGGCTCTTATCCAAGTGACCACTCAACCATGGAGGCTCCATTGTCTGCAGCTTCATCATCTAGAACCTGCAGCCTCTTCAGTCTTTCTCAGGCAGGAAATAGAGAGTCATGTGCCAACTCTTCCAAGTGTCATCCTGGAAATGGTATGTGCCATTTCCACCAAGAGCCCATTGACCAGAATCAGTCATGTGGCACTGCTGACTGTCAGGGTCTGGGAAATGAAGTAAAGCAACTGTAATATTTGGCAAGCACTGTGTTCTTTGTGCTACTTTCTACTGCCTGATAGGATATGTTTTGTATTGCTGAAGTCAACAGATACCCACCCAATGGTGCACATTAAGAGGCATTCCTGATAAACTTCAAAAGAAGGTAAAGATGTGCATTAATACCATCATATACATTGAAAATATACATACTCTTAGCATGATATAAGGCACGTGGAAAGCATTCAATAAATTGTAGCTGCTATAAAAATAACAGTAATTATTATTAGAATTATTGTGCATAAGACAGCGAAGACCAGGAAAAGGCCAAAGGCCAGTCTTTAGGGATTTAAGAACATAAAAACTGCACTTGTATGCTCCTCTTCACCTCCAGCCTAGCAGGTACAGTCTGGACACACTGAACAAGGGTAGTTAGGAGCGAAAAGGTGGAAGAGAAATCACAAATGAACTGTGGTCGAGCAGGAAGATTGGCACTTTCTAAAGGGGAGTAGTGTACATCCTGAAGGCACAAGCTAGGCAACTTCAGATAATTCATCTAACATTCAAGCATGTCAAATTCTCTTCTGCACAATGCAGATAGTAACATGAGTTTCACAGGCTGATAATGAGGAATAATGAGGAAATGCATGTAAAAAGTAATTTTTAAACAGCAAAATTCTTGCCTGGTCACATGTATGGAATTTATCATCAATGACTTCACATAACGTTGATCCCTCTGACACTTTCCCCTGCCTGCTCTAATTGCACTCAGGACATTATCCTGGTCTAGCATAAGATGTAACTGATGGAATAGGAAGTAGCAGAAGACTGGGCTGAAGTAATACATAGGAATCAACAAGTAGCCTTTGGTTCTGTGGTTCTAGTGATATTTGCACAGGTGTTTACCTGTCCATAGTAGGTTGTATTTCCTATGTCCAGGGCACTACATGGGTGGGCCATGACATAATTATTGCCCAATAATACTTTTTTTGCAAGAGTAAAATGATAGGTTCAACAATTCGGTTGTTTTCATTTGGTCAGTACCTCTTATTCTGTGTCAACAGGGTTAAGTTTGGCAAAATATTTTTACATTGAATGAATGCAATGCAAAATAATTATTTTTATGAAACTGGATCCTTAGGGATATAAAGAAACACATAATCTTGAGTTTATAAGGAAACTTAGAGGGCAGCTAATCCAACCTGCAGTTCAGCTCAGGAACTTCTTTATGTTGTCTTGGGCAGGCACCATCAGCCTCCATTTGCAACCTTAGACTCTCCTTCACAATCCTCAATGATCCATCATCAGAGTCATTCCACCACACACACACACACACTCTTCAGAGTAGGTTCAGCCCCCAGTTTATGTGTGTAACTTTTCTCCATTTCTTTTTCTAATTTTCTGATTACGATCTGTCTGCCCATTAGACTCTATCTCTATGAGGTCAAAGGGGCCTCTCAATCTTCCATTAAACACTGCCTCTCCAGCAACTAAATGCTAACACATAATATACTTTCAGGAAATACTGAATTAAAAATAATTGGATAAATGAAGAGGGAGATATCTACTTAATGAGACAATATTTTCCATTTTTGAATTCTCTATTATCAAGTAAGTAAGATAAAATATAAGGGACTAGATTAACACATTGTCTCCTGTTTACATAGGGATGAGTAAAATCTAAATATCCACCTTTTTCCAAGGCACTGCAAGACAAGCCAAACTAACCTCAGGAAATGAACGATTCTATACAGAGACTACATTTCAATTTGGAATAATATATTTACTTAGGAATAATTTAATTATTTGACTGTTGATTATTTAGAAATTAGCTGACATAATGTTCAGCCTGTTCTCATACTGAATATCATTTGCATTTCTGGTATTTCACTTAAAAAAACAATTTTCACTCGATTTGGGGATTTCAAAGAACTGACACAAATCAGTAATATGCGTAATAGGTTATTGATAACATCTTTATATTATCCACCACTAGGGAGAAATAACTAAACAATCCATTATGTTTTTTCTTAACACATCAATATTTCATGTGATACACATTTATTGGGGGCCCTTTCCCAGGAACTGTGCCAGGTCCTGGGCTATTGACTAAATTAAGATATTTCCACATGAAAGTAGTTCAGGATATTGACTTCTTGGTGTAAAGAGTTCTAAAATTTAAGCATATTAAATCCATGATTTCTAGTAAGAGCAAAAAATGTTTGTTTATTCTTGTGAAAATTCTTCATACTGCCAACACACCATGGGAAGGAAATATTATGTAAATGGGACCCAATTAGTAAATGACATTTGATTTGTCCAAGTGATTATGAAGTGAAAATGCAACTTATCATAGGTTATGAATTATGTTCGCAGATTAATGTTACAAACCCTGTTACTATTAAACAGGTCTTAGAAGAGAAGAGGAAATGTAGGTTTAAAAGGCCTCGATTGCATCTTTGCATTTGGATAGGAGAGTTGGGATTTTTTTAGACTGTTTTTGTCAGCCCATCTTGCTAATGTCTTCCTGCTATTGTATGAGACACATAATGAATTCAGTCTCCACACATATTTTCAAATTTCTATGAGCAATTTGTCTGCCAAGGAGACTAATTAATATAAAACATGGAAAAGTTAAAGAAACAAATTTTGCCTAATCAGAAAGGTGACTATGCACAATACCATCTTCCCTTCAATTGGATATTTAATTTACTAAATATTTCTGAAATGTGACATGTTGCGACTGTCATTTGGACATTCTCACACATAAACTTAATCTTTATTATTTTTATAGCTATTTTTGTTATACTGAGTTCTACCATAAATTGAAACTATTTGTAAATATCTAGTCAGAATATTGCCCATCTTTATTCTTAAAATTTCATTATATAAGCGTAATCTAAGAGTTCCAGTACATAGCAGGAGACTGGGAATAAAAGACCAGAGGGCCTCTCCTATATAAAGGTGAGGGGAAAAGTAGAGAATATCTCATCTGCTGGAGCTTGAAAGAAAGGATTATTGCAAGAGGAAAAGAAAAACTATGAGAAATTAAAGGGGGAAAAAGCTACATCAGAAAGAAAGATTTAAATTACACTTGACTCAGCAACAAGTAATACACATAGGCATAATATTGTACATATTGTTTGTGATTAAAGTAAAAATGAAGAGGAAAGCAGGAAGTCTTAAGAGTGACTTTTATCTGCCAGATCAGAATATCAACTTCTATTAGTCAGCCAAAGAGATGCTGATGCAAAGTACTAGAAATCTGTTGGCTTTTATAAAGGGTATTTGTTTGGGGTAAAAGCTTACAGTTACAAGGCCCTAAAGAGTCCAATTCAAGGCTGCTTTCTCACCAAAGTCAATTGCCATGTGTTGAAGCAAGATGGCAGGCAATCTCTGCCTAGTCTCTCAGGCCTTCTCAGCAGCTCAGCTGCTCTGTTCTCTTTGGCTGCAAACTGTCAGGCAAATGGCTCAACTCTTTTCCTGGGACTTTAGCAGTTTGAGCCTTCTTTCTGTCACACAGCAGGACCAAATGACCAAGTTCTCTCCTCTTCCATATGTCTTTGAGTAACAGTTTATATCAGCCCAGTAAGGAGGCAGGAACTCAACCTTGAGTCATACCCTACTGATGTAGTCAAATCAAAGCCCTAATCTTAAGAGGTAATTTATCAAGACATGTCAGATGAATATAATGCATTCAAAGGGGATCACCCCCAAAGGAATAGATTAGTTTATAAGCATAATCTCTCTTTTTGAGATTCATAAATAATCTCAAACTGCCACACCACTGATAATGTACAATTGTTTAAGTCAGCTAGGCTGTAATATTTTTGTCATAGCAGCCTTGGCAAATTAAAATAATGTTAATAATAGGTGAAATTGGATGGGGGGATATGAAGGTTGTGAGAACTGTATACAATTTTCTCAATTTTTCTATAAATCCAAAACTGTTCTAAAAATAGTCTTATAAAAAATGATTGATGAAGAAGGGATTGTTGGAGACATAATACTTGAGTTGGGTGGCAAGAATAGAGTACCCTCTTGTACCCTTTGTTTGTTTTGCTCTGTTGGTTGCTGGTAGGCCATGGCTAATGCAGCAGCTCACTTATTTCACAAATGATCCAGTCTACCTATTATAAACTACATCAGATCACATCACTGCTCATATCCTCTAATGCTTGTCTTCTAATCCAAGTAAAAGTACAGTCCTTGTAATAGCCTACAGGTCCTACTAGGTTAAGAAGGTTAGATCTTGTTCTAAATGCAATGGCAAGTCAAATGTTTTAAGTGGGGAATTACAAGCTCTAATTTATATTATAAATTTAATAAGACCTATGGACAGTGAATTATAGGGTAGCAGGAGGAATAGCTGGGGAAGAAGCAATAGCCAAAGTTGTTGGTGGCTCCAGTCAAGATGATGGTTTTGGAGCTAGAATCAATAGTGTTATGGCAAGAGGTGAAAGGCACAGGATGAGGAAGCGACCAATCATGTCAAATATTGCCTGACGATAGGAGTGAGGCTGGACCAAACAAGACCCATGCTACTTAGTGACAGAGAAGTCACTAGTGACCTCAGCAGAAAAAGAAAAATATGAGATCTCTGGAAACCAACCTGAGAATACACAGGAAATCAATAATGTGGATAATTTGGCTTTGAGAAGAGATAGCACTGGCTTTTAAATCAAAGGAATATTGATCTCACATGGAGGTTGGGAGAAAAAAAATGGCTGGTTTATAAAATTCTGTTCCCCTAAATGCCATCTTAAAAACAACTGAAATTTCCCGCATCCAATCCCACTCCTTTTCTAGGGAAAATGCCCTTGAAAAATAGGAAATAAGTTAGCCTTCCCTAAGTAACTCATTCTATTGTTTAACCCTAGCTTTCTAAACTAATGCCCTTAGATCCTAGGTAAATCTTCCATACTTCAGGTTATTTTCAGATCATAATCTCTTCTCACTGAAGGATCAAACCAACTCTCTCTTCAAACAGTCAAACTTTGCTTTGCTTTTTTAGTACATTGAATATTAAAATCAAAATAAGACCCTAACTATGTATGTGCATATATGTATGATATAGTTCAATAAAATTTTATTGAAAAATCCTGAGACTAAAAGAATGATTATATTTCTATGTGATTATACGTCTTATCACCAATTTCAAAAGTCCATATAAGCTGTAATTTGTCATGTCCTTGCAAATACTACTTTGTATTGCTTATAACTCATTTTTTGCAACATTTCTATAATATTAATTTTGTAAATTTTCTGGGTCTATGTACTACTTCATTTGAGTTTTACTCTCAGATTCACTTTATTATAACCTGCAGTCATCTCCACTGAGGTCTGATGTTAATAAAATTGCAGTATTTGAGAAAACAAAAGACAGAAATTCTCAATAAGTAATAGTAGGGTTACTCTGAGATCATTGATCCGTCCGTACTTGTATTTCACTTTTCAGACCCATATTTTATCATGTATTTGTTACTTAGAAATTTAACTATGTTAGGTAGCCCCAAAATAAATTAATACATGTACCAATTATAAGGTTGAAACTTATAAAAAGAAAAAGGGGGGTATTTTCAACATTTACAATACTTATATTGTTTGAATCAAATAAGAAGAGCATGCATGTCCTTTTTCTGGCTTATTCTTTCATGTGCCTGGCAAAGAGTATGCACTTAATGACTATGTGTTGAATAAATGAGTGAATGAATGAGCAAATAAAGGCATTTCACAAACTTTTGGAAGAGTGTGAGATGGTCTAAATGGCCTAACAGGAAAAGCTGATGAAAGAAAATCACTATGTGCATTTCATTTAGAAGTGTAATGTGTTTCAATCACTGCTGTCCTATAGAAAGTTCTGCAATGAGGAAACTATTCTACATTGCACCAGTCAATATGGTACCCAGCAGCCACTTGTAGCTATTGGGCACTGGAAGTGTGCCTAGTAGAGGAGCTGAATTTTCAAATTTTATTGCATTTTAATTCATTAAAATTTAAATTTAAATTGTCCTGTGGGCCACTAGAGTGGACAATGCAGCCTTAAATGATTAGTTAAATGGTCTGGATGAATTATTTTGGTCCCATTAAAAACTAAATTCATCTTCCTGACAGGCCCATGCAACATTAAAAATAAACTAATTTAGACACCAGTATGGAATGTTCATGCCAGTTTTCAACCTCCAGATCAAACACAGAGACAGGAATTGAGTCAAGTCAGCTGGAGAAGCACCTCTGCCTCAGTCATTCATTCCCCTGCCTCAGGATTCACTAGGTTCACATGATAATGTTTCTGCAAGCTCTAGAGATCTCTGTCTAGTTAATCTCAGTATATCCATCAACTAACAAGCCTGGCAGAGAACAGCCATTCAAGTACACAGTAAATGCATACACAGCAATGTATAGATGCTGCTTTTCATTTAGGTAAAGGGCTAATGTGCAGCACAATTACCCAAATACCATACATAGACATCCAAGTTTGCCCTGAACAATCCCAGTTTAAACTTATTGTCCCAGTTCCCCATCTGGTTAGCATCCTCTTTCACTCTCAAAGTATCCCTGTTTAGATTCTATTAAAACTCCATTCTTTATCAACTCTCCCGAGCCACGTTTATTTGGATTGTTACATTTTTGGAGCCATCAGTATATTACTATTATTATTATTATTATTATTATTATTAAATTCTCCTTCTTGGTCTGATTATTGTAAATGTACATTAGGGACATTTCTTGTTTAAGTACAGTAAGTTTTATTCAATAAAAGAAAACAAATATTGAAATATAAAAGCTACTTGGATGCAGTAAGATTTAAAGATCTTGACTAATATCATTAAAAGGAGTCAAGTGCTGGTACATGCTACAATATGGATGAACCTTTAAGACATCATGTAAGTGAAATAAGCCAGACACAAAAGGACAAATACATAAGATTTCTCTTATATGAAATACTTAGAAAAGAAAATTCATAGAGACAGAAAATAGAACACTGGCTACCAGGGGTTGCAGGAGGCAGGAATGGGGAGTTATTGTTAAATGAGTATGAGCTTTTATTTAGAATGATAAAAAAAGAGTCTGGAAATAAAACTTCAATTAAAAAAAATGTTTAAGAGTCTGGAAATAAATATTGGTGATGGTTACACAGTATTGTTGATGTACTTATGTCAAAGTATTGTCTGCTTAAAGTGATTAATACGATTTTGTTATGTATATTTTACCTTAGTTAAAAATAAATAAATGTTTTTAAAAAAGAATTATGTTCAAAATGAAAACTGAACAAGGAAATAAAACCTTTGCTACTGCTCAGGTGTTGCAGGGAACTCAAGAACAACTGTGCAATGACTTCAAGATTAGGAACACTGTGTTGGTACTTGAGGATGTCCCTAAACCATGCCCAAGTTACCTGCCAGATCAGACCAGAATTAAAATTCCTGTGTTGAACACTGTTCAAGCAAATTTGAAATGTAATTGCATAATCACATCAATATGGTCAGAGAAATGTGTTTTTCACAGACAAGGTATAATCACTTTATAATTACTAATTAAGAACTCTCCACAGCTTATTAGAAAATAAAAGCTTAGAATTGTTCATTGAATTACAGTATGTGAATTAGCCCAATTGCCCTCTGGGAGTCCTCAGATGACAGAAATATAAATAATTCACTGTGAAACCCTGGCTCTAATTACTATTCTGAAGCCAAAATTCACATGTCGATGTTTTATACCTTCTCATCTTCACTACTAGTTCATTTAATACAAGTTCTAGGACAGAAAGGTATTGATTCCAGTGGCTCTGAGCAGTTCCTTTGTTGTAACTGCCAATGAAGGAGCAACTTCTGTAAATACCTGCTCTTCAAAAATGGTCCATTTGCATGATGAAGTTTGAAATATAACTTCAAGGTTCCTAAGCAAACAATCAAAATAGTTCCCTATATTTATATAATACATGGGCATTGGACAAGCAGACAGAACAACTGGGTTCAAGTCCAGCTCTCATTTCTATCACAGAGTATGACAGTTTGACTCTTTTATGGACCCCAAAAAATTATGTTCTTAAATTAATCCATTCCTGTAGCTGTGAACCTATTGCAGGTGGGACCTTTTGATTAAATTATTCAGTTAGGACCTTTGTTTAGATTACTTCAGTAAGGCATGACCAGGGTGGGTCTTAATCCTCTTACTGGAGTCCTTTATAAACAGGATGGATATGGAGAGACAGACAGAAAAAGAAGAGACCCAGGAGCTCAGCGAGAAACCCCCAGAAGCTGAGAGAGAAAGTCCCAGAAGACAGAAGCTGAAATCAGGGGAGCCCAGGAGAGAGACACCTACAGGAGCAGAGAGAAAGCTGGAGAAAGCCAGAAGCTGAAAGCAACAGGACCCTGAGGAGAAAACAGAGACCAGCAGATGCTACCACTATGTCCTGCCATGTGACAGCAGTCCCCAGGATCTTTGGGGAGAGAGCTTTTCTTGATGGGAGAGAGCTTTGCTTGGTGCCTTGTTTGGACATTTTTCTCAGAATTGTAACGTTATAAATTAATAAATCCCCATCACAAAAGCCAACTCATTTCTGGTATATTACCTTGGCAGCCTTTTGCAAACTAAAACACGGAGCTTACCTCTTATTAAACCTTCTCAATCTCAGCTTTCTCATCTACAAATCTGGAATAATCACCCCAGGCCTACATATTGCACAAGATTAGAAGGACAAACAAATGAAATAAAATTAAATGTAAGTGCTCTATCAAGTGAGACTCACCAGACCTATGTAATTAAATATTTTGAGGTGTTCTATGTAAGTCCTTCCTCTAGGAATCAGAATGTTCAATGGCACAAACACTCATCGTGATCTTTTTATATGCAAGGCTCTGTTCCAAATGCAGAAGGTAACACAAATTATTGCCTTTTAGCCTCAGTTTCTAAAAGTCTTTCAATTTATCAAGAGAAAGTCTGTTACAACAGGACCTCTGTTGAAAGGAATTCTCCCCTGTTGAAAGGAATTCTCTATTTTTTGCATATACTCTGTGAAAAGGAAGTTTGGTTCATAAAAATTATTTTGAAACATACTTTATTATGTGCAAATAAATTATCTACATTTTCATATAGTAAAATTTGTTTAATGGCTTCATACACACAATACATACATTCTAACACTGATATGTTCTAGTACATATGTTATCAGTCTGCCAAAGGGGTGTCGAAGCAAAATACCAGAAATCTATTGGCTTTTATAAAGGGTATTTATTTGGGGTAAAAGTTTCCAGTTACAAGACTCTAAAGAGTCCATTTCAAGGATGCTTTCTTTCCAAAGTCAGGTGGGACGTGTGGAAGCAAGATGGTCACTGATCTTTGTGTGCATTCGGCCTTCTCCTCTGGGCTTCCTCTCTCTCAGCAGCAGCCTGGCACAGGACTTGTCTCTCTGGCAAAGGGCTCGTTTCTTTCAGTCTCAGCTGTTCTGTTCTTTTCCCAAGGTCAGTTACAAACTATCAGGTGAATGCCTCATCCCTCCCCAGCGCCCCAGGATCAAAAATGACAGCACATTCTCTTTCAGCATGTCTGCCTGAGTGAGTGTCCATTTACATTGCCCCACCAAGGGGGTGGGGACTCAACCTGAGTCAGGCCTTACTAGAATGGTCAAATCAAAGTCCTAATCTTAAAAGGTAATTTAATCACGGGCCCCTCAATGAATCCAATATAATCAAAGGATATCACTCCCAGAAGAATACTTCAGATTACAAGCATAATCTTTCTCTTTTGGGGATTCACAAAAGTAATCTTAATCTTTCACAACATAGTTGACACAGTATCTCTTTTTAATGATGATGAAACAAATTTAAGGTGATTACAGAAGTGCCTCCTCTTTGCCATTAATGCATGAAATTATTTTACTGCTGTAAAAACTACATCAAATTAAATATTTGTGGGCTTAAGGGGGCTAGGGATGGGAAGAAATTAATGAGAAAGAAAAAAGAAGAAAAAAAAAGAAAGAAATGTATTATTATTACTATTTTGACATCTCTCCTACCTAGATGATCCATGCCATCCAAAAACGTGCCAATAGAGCAAATGACTACCTCAAAAATTAGAGGTCCCATTAAAAGAAATTCTGAAATGCTCTCAGCATACTATTCAGATTATGTTTCCTCATGATTTGGGAAACTTACAAAACCTCTTAATATTCTTTTATTATTTATCTTGTACAATTTTAGCCCTTTCTTTATAGATATCTTCACCAAATATTTCCAGCTTTCCACTTTCCAGGCACATGATAGGATTGCTCTCACCGTAAAACTGAGGCCAGTGGGATGTGTGTAGAAATTATGTATATCATTTATTTCCAAACTAGAGCATTTAATTGCCAGTGAGAGGCCCTGCAAAGCTTTCTTTTCCCTCCTGTCAGCAAGACCGGAAATGATATTTTCTCCCTTGCTTTGGTGCAAAGAAGAATTCAAACGAAAATTAGAAAACATTTTTAACTAGATGATAATGAGAGCAAGACAACAAAAATGCAGGTGCAGCTAAAACAGTGTATAGAAGAATGTCTTGGCACTAAACGTCTGTATCAGAAAAGAAACCAAAGGTTAAAATTAATTATTTGAACTATGGATTTTTTAAATGAAATGGATATTATTTAATTTCCATGAAGTTGGAGAATGGTATAGAGTTAGAATTTTTGTTATTGATTTATAGCCTAATTCCATTACATCATAAAATGTGTACATAAACACTTTCAATATTTTGAAATTTTGAGACTTTTCCTACTGCCCAAATTTGATGGATTTTGACAAATGTTACATGTGAGTCTGAAAGGAATGGGAATTGATAGCGGCAGTTTTCTATATAAGTCAATTTTGTCAGGCTTATTAATTGTATGATTCTGATCTACCATATCCTTACTGGTGTTCATTTGTCTACTTGTTTCATCAGCTATTGAGAAAAGTATATTCAAGTAATCTACCAGTATAGATTTGTCTATTTTATCTTTATTTCTGCCAATTATTTCTTTTATAATTTGAAGTTAATTTTGTGGGGTACAGGTGATATTCCTATTGAATAGGCCCCTTTAAATGTTATGAATTGGCCTCTTCATTTTTTCTTGCCTTAAAACATAGTTTCTGATTTTGGTACAGTTATATAAATTTTATTTTGGTTCATATTTGCATTCTTTATTTTTCCATCTTTCTATTTTAAGAGCTTATAGGTGTTTTGTCTTTTATCCAATCTTGTAATCTTAGGCTTTTCTTTGTAATATTTAGTCCATAGACGTTTAAAGGCATTATTGGACACAGTGAGGGCTTACAGTTATCATCTTATTACTATATTTTAATTTGGTTCATTTTGTAATCCTTTATTCTTTTATCTTCTTTCGAACATACTTGACTATTTTACAATTCCACTTCTTTTCTATTCACTTGTTAGTTTTACAAGCAATCACTATTTTAAGTATTTATCCTGGAGATTTAAATGTTCATACTTTCCTTAGTACTATGTAATACAAATTATTATTTTTGACAGGTGCTTTAGAATACTTTGGTTACTCTTACTCTAATTCCACCTTTGACATTATTTTTGTCATGTCACCAATAATTTAAAATCTAAAAGACATTAGGTTATTGCTTTTTATTGTCACTATTCATTTATATTTATCTTTTCTGGTATTGTTATTCCTCTCTGGATCCCCATGTTTCCATCTGGGATCATTTTCTTTCTGCCTGAAGAACTTTCTTTAGTTTGTTTTTTTGTTGGTGGTAGGGGTTTTTTTTTTGTTGGGTTGTTGTTGTTTTTGTTGTTGTTGTTTCAGGTTTTTTGTTTGCTTGATTTTTGAGGAGATCCTGGGGATTGAACCCAAGACTTCATACATTCGATGTAGATGTTCAACCGCTGAGCTGCACCCACTCCCCTTTAGTATTTATTTTAATTGCTGATGTGCTGGTAACAAATACCCTCAGTTCATTTGTCTGAAAACATGTTTATTTTGCCTTCATTCTTTTAAGGAAAATGCCAGTAGAGCATATGAATTGTAGGTTAATAGTTATTTTCTTATTTTTTTGTCTTTATTTATTTTTTCAATATGACATTCAAAAAATATGAGGTCCCCATATACCCCCCACCCCCCTCACACTACTCCTCCCCCCATAACAACAATCTCCTCCATCATTATGAGACATTCATTGTATTTGGTGAATACATCTCTGAGCACCGCTGCACCTCATGGGCAATGGTCCACATCATCCAGCACTTAAAGGTATCGTTCCATTCTCAGGCTATTATCATTTCTGTTGAGAAGTTGGCTGTTTGTCTTATTACTGTCCATTTGAAGGTTTTGTGTCTTTACCTATGGCTGTTTTACTATGCCCTTTTTCTGTAGCTTTATTTTTTTTCTTCATTTGGGGTAAGGGAGCATTATTACAAACTGCCAAGATTGGCATTTCTCTGATTTTATCCTGCTTAGAATTTATTGAGCTTCTTGACATTGTAGATTGATGTTTTTGAAAATTCTCAGCCAGTATCTTTCCAAATATAACATCTGGCCCATTCTCTTTCTCCTCTACTTCTGAGATCCAAACTTTATGTTAGACCTTCTGAAAACATTCCATATTTCCCCTATGCTTTGTTCTATTTTTGTTATTATTTTTCCCCTCTCTATACTTCAGTTTGGTATTTTTTCTGCCCTCTCTTGTCAGTCTCTATTCTTCTTCTCTTTTCTACAATCTGCTGTTAAAGCTGTCCACTAAGGTTTTAACTTCTGATATTGTAATTTTCGGGCATTAATGTCCTTCTGATTCTTTATCAATGTTAATTTTTGTTAAAATAATCTAGCCTTTTATTTATTTTGCCCATTAGTCCTCTCTGTTTTCTTGAACATATTTGTAATTGTAGTTATTTTAAAGGCCTTACATAAGCTAACTCCAAATCTGGCTTATTTTTAAGTCTGAAATGCTTGTCAGCCTTTTCTGTTCACTACCAGTCACACTGGATTGCCTATTTGTGTATCTGGTTTTTTTTTTTATTATTGCATCTTGTATATTGTTTATAAAAGAACCTGTCATATATATTATATTATTTATATATTTATGTCATATATATTATATTGTTTATAAAAGAACCTGTCCAATATATTATTTTCCACTAGAGACAGTTTCCCATTTCCCAGTAAGGTAAGTGATCAGCTCAAACCAATCAGAAATTGATCTGGGTTGGGATCAGGTTGCAGTTTGAGTAAGACCTATCTAACTCTGGTTCACTTATGTTCCTAGGCCTTGTATTTTCAAGGCTTTGGATATATAGCCTGGTAATTCTGTGTGTCCTCAGCCCTGAAAATCTGTGGGAGATCCATCTTTGTCTTCAGAGTTTCCAACCCAGATCTCTAGCCTCCTAAACCATTGTTTTAAAATCTGCCAAAAAATCTTCATGGAAAGATTAGCTCTGTCTTTTCTCCCAGATGGATCTTTGTTCTCTACACACCTCAAGACTGCAGGAGATTTCACTCTACCTCTCAAAATACTTTGACCTATCTCTCCAGCATCTAGTACACCAGACCAGAACAAAATTGCCATTAAAAAAGCACATCCTGCTATTTCTGTTGTTATAAAAACCCTGCATGACCAGGGAAGGTTTGGGGGATTACTCTTTTTCCCAGAATAGACTTCCTGCCTTTGCAACCCACTGTTTACACCCAGATTCAGCGAATGCTTCTCCCCTAAATAAGAAAAATATGAAACAAAATATTTTTTAAAAACACAACCAGGTACTCTCTTACCTCTGATATGTTCTCTCTCCTCTCAGGAATTTTAGTTCATCTAACCTCTGTTGCCTCCACAGCTCTCCTATTTCTTTAAAAAAAATTTTTTTTAATTTTGAGACTTTTTATTTGTTTTGTTTTGTAGTGAGCACACTAGTCTTCTGTGGCTTATTACATTCTACCTGGAAGTAGAAGTAAAATTGATCTATTTTTAATTCATGTCTAAAATTTTTCCATATGCTCTTTAAGTCAGTTTTTAAATGAAGTCTTGATTTTATTTAAATCCAATTTTCAATGAATGTTATATTTAACTTCAAATCATAACTGATGTTTTTCTCCAGAAAATGTTATTTCAACAGATTCATAGAGAATGACCATTTACAGGATCATCTATACTATTCTTCTTGTCATTGTCTTAGACAAGATATTAGTCATAAATTGTATAAGGCTATATGACATCTTTTCCATCAAAATGAAAATACAGTTGAATATATTACTTATGCACTATTAAATACTGGGTGATGATTTCCTCGATGCAGCTGATAAAGAAATATAAGTACAAAGAGGTAAATTGCCCAAGAGTACAGAATTACCTAGTACAAATGCAACTTAATCCAGAGTTCAAGGTTTGTCCTTCTTACGGGTCTGACTCCTACCTCTATTAGACTTAATAAATGGTCCCCAAAATTAATGAATAATTAAGTGATGAGTCAGTTCTCCTACTGCAGATCAGTAATGGCTTTTAGTACAGTCCCATCAATTGTTCATTCCAAAACTCCAAGTATGATCAACAAAATGAAAAGGTAAAGAGAACAGTGCATGCTTGATTTTTGTAACAAGTCAAATGAATAGAATACTGAAACCAAAAGAGTGCTGTTCAAGATGCTAAAACATTCCCACTGATCAAAAACAATTAAAAATTTGCTATTATTCATAAAGGCAATCCCTCCTCTTTAGAGTGGGAGTATATTTAAAGAGCTCATGAATGAATCACCATCAGATACTCCTTGGGAAGGTATACAAAAAGTACAGTTTTAATTTGCTAAGCTTCTCAATGCAGTTCCATGCAATATGTTGGCTTTAACATTGGCAATTTATCAGCTTATAAGCTTACAGTTTTAAGACTGAGAAAAATTACCAAAGCAAGTCATCATCAAGCAATGTTTTCTCTCCAAAGAAGGGCTGCCAGCAATCCTGGACTCCTCACATGGCAAGGCACATGGTGGTGTCTGCTAGTCTCTCCCAAGTTTCCTTGCTTTCAGTTTTTTGCTTCTGTGACTTTCTCTGTCTTTGAATTTCATTCTCTTATAAAGACTCCAGTCAGAGGATCAAGACCCACCCTGGGCTACACTTTAACTGAAGTAACCCAATCAAAAGGTCCTACTTCCAATAGGTTTATGCCCACAGGAATGGATTGGCTTTAAGAACATAATTTTCTGGAGATACATACAGTTCCAAACCACCCTGAGCACCTTAAATAGCTGAAAACACTCAGATATGAAGGGTACTACTTAACCTCATGTGCTGCTATATACAATTATTTGTTTAATGAATATAAAATTAAATATCAGGTCATAGATAAGGAATAAATGATACTCTTCATTTCGTATTGTCTAGGAAATTGCTTGTAGAAATGGGACAAAAGAAAACTAGATAATATGGGTTTTAATTTCAGCTTTCTCAATAGCTAACTATTTCACTATTAGCAAGCCTGGATTTTGTAAAAACAGGAAAAAAAATAGGAAATGCCTTCCCTATTTACTGAATGAGACCCAAAAAAGAGTGAATCTATGAATGTAACTTATGAACTACATATCACTCCATATAATAAGTTAATCTGAGAAAGTAGCTATTTTTGTAAAATCTTGGATCTGTCCAAAGCAAATCACTTTTATTTGCATTGATTTTCCCCTACCTGTACTGCAAATATATAAGAAGGAATCAAATGAAATGGAATACAGAGATTTTTAATAGGGTTCATCACCTCTGCCAGATCCTCTTTTTCTGACAGAGAGAGTTCCCTTGACCAGACCTGGATTTAAGCATTTCACTGATGGCAAAATAGCATTCTCAGGGAATGCCAAGATGAACTATTTGAAGTGATGTCCACATGGAGGGTGGTATGTCTGCTTTACGGTATCATCAATTGTAACAAAAGTACTTAGAGAAACCACAAGTTAGCATCTGCTGGAATAACATAAAGGATGAGAGAACTTTGAAAAAAGAAAGGTGAGGTAGTTAGCCCCTAAATATAGGTGCTATTTCAATGCAATCTGGTGGAATTTCAAGTAGAAACAACAACAGTGAGACCTTGGAATGACATTGCGGCAGTAACAGAGCAGAGGTCTGGTGAGGGGCTGATGTAATTTTACTTTTAGGTTCTACTAGCAGCAGGCATAAACTACTTTAGGGCAGGAGTTAAGCCATAAAAATCTGTACATTTTCCCCCCAAAAGGATTTTTGAAGCTTTATTCAAAGCTTTACCTGCTTATAGCATGCTTGTTCTTCTATGTTTCCAGAGTCTCAAATATATCCTAAGATAAGGCAAAAACTGCCTTCAAGAGAATTGTTTTGCTCTTATCCAAGAGAAGAAATAGTAAGCTAAAATAGCTTTACCCTGATTTGTGATTATAAAGACAAAATGAAAACAGCTTCTGCAGCAGATCTTGAAGCTATTCTCTGATATTATGTCCCCATATGCTTCCAGGCACAGGATTGTTATCCTCATTGTAAAAATTAGGAGTAGCCCTCTGACTTCTGCTTTGGGAGAGGTATGTGTAACTTCATAGGGAAAGAATTTAACTGCTGACACTCAGCCATCCAACAATTTTCTCCCCTCTCAGGGCTTATGGATGTGCCAGGCTGAGCCAAGCATGGAAGACTACCCCTTTGAAAAGGCTCACAAACCTGCAGCAGACTTTCTGTGAGTGAAAAACAAATGCTTGCCCTTCTAGGCCACTGAAAATCAAGGACTGCCTAGCATTTGATTGGTTCTAGAAGTGGTCACTGCCAAAAACCTTAAAAATAAGTAGCATTGGCTTAGATAGTGAGCAGTGGAGAAAATTATATTGGAGGCTGGAAAGACAGAAACCCACATTATGAAGTAGCAAAGCATTTGATAAACAACCTTTTAATATAACTTGGGAGACAGTTCATGTAACAAATCATATTGTAGGTCTAAGGGAAGTATTTTGGAAAACAGACTGCTGATAGTTTGACTTAGTTATCACTGGTTGCATTTGCCAAAGCATTTCAAGAAATATTAACTCATGAAATCATTTCCATTTGTAAGCAGGAATAAAAGGGAATAGAGAGAGTCCAATAATTCAAGGATTTGCAAAGTCAAAAGAGGGAACAGTACTTCATCCCCAGCTGATGAAAGATTAAAGGGTAAACGCTTTTGAAGAATAAAAACTTAGTAAAACTCAATTATCATTTTTTTACTTAATCAGTAATGAGAAATGCTTTGAAATTCTTGGTTTTCTTCCATCTTGACTTAACAACAACTTTTGATACAGTGGATCTTTCTCTCAATACACTTTCTTCACTTAGCTTCCAAGATTTTCCATCTATGTCTATATGTATACTCACTCTTTGGAGATCTCATGACTTTAAATACCACCTATCCACTGAAAATTTCCAAATTCTCCCCCAAACTCCAACTGTTTACTTGACATTTCTATGTGGATTTAAAATAGACATCTCAAATTTTCTATGGTCGAAATTGAATGCATAACCCACACAAACTTAATCACCCAAACTTGATCTTCCAACAGACTTCTCAGTTTTAGTAAAATGGAAACCCCATTTTTCCAGTTTCAAGGTGCCCTGCTTGTCTTTTCTCCTTCTGTCACAAGCCATACCCAATCCATTAGCAACCCAATTAGCTCTATTTTTTTTTCAAAATATATCAAGGACCTAACCATTTCTCACTATCTTTTCCATTAACACCTTAGTCCAAGTACCATCAGCTCTTGCTTGGATTACTGCCAGAGGCTCCTAATCTTTCTCCTTGCTTCCTCCCTTGCCTCTCACCTACATTCTATTCTCAACAGAGCAGCCAGACATTCAGTTTAAAACCCAGGTCAGATTCTGTCACTTTCGCAGGCTCAAAATTCCCAACTGATTCAAAGTAAAGCCCGTGCCTTTCAATGACCTGCAAGGCTCTGGTGTCACCATTTGCTTCTCAACTCTTTCTTCCCTTACTCCACTCAACCACAGTGGCCTCCTTGCTTTTCCTCAATCATGCCAGGCATGCTCCCACCTCAGGGCCTTTTCAAGTGCTTTCCCCTCGACCTGGAATATCCTTCCCTCTTTCTCTCACCTTCAAATTTTCCCTCAAATGTCCCCTTCCTTTCTTAATTTTGTTCACTGTGGTGCCCCAGCACCAGGAGAGAGTCTGGTACAGAAAGACTTCCATTATGTGTTTGGAAACCTATATACAGAGAGAAAATATACTTAGAGCCAATCCTCTTTCTCAACAGATTCAGAAAATGTTAGCCTAAAAAATGACACAGAGACTGAGTACAGGTTTCTTATATACCCGATGAGACCCCAAGGCAAGATAGCTTGCACAAAATTGCACATTGTTGGGCTCAAGCAGAAAGACTGTATTGGAATCCTTGATTCCATAGTGCTTTCCACTCCATCCAAAGCATTTTATATATATTTTTGTGTGTATGCATATACATGTGTGTATATATGTATATGTATGTGTATCCATATGAGTATATGGATTAATATGTGTATATGTATATATACATATGCACATATGAAGTTGTGTGCTTGCATAAGTATTTGTAAATATCTTAGGAACCAACTTTATCCTGGGTGACCCAAGGACAACAAGCAGCAGGCCCGCAGTTCCTTAACTTTCTTTAAATATTCAGTATAGAAGCTGGAATCAATAATTACTAAAAATATCTAATCTTCCTTCCATGACTATTTTATATTCCAACATTTGCCTTCAGAGTTCAATACAGAGATAGAAATGTGCACCAATAAGCAAATATCACTCTTTCAAATCATCTTAAACATGTCACAAGACCTACATTTAACTTAGCAAATCAGTTACAAATGACCTTGCTCTTTCTGCGATGTTTTCTCCTGACACCAGGAAAATCAATCCTAATTTTTCAAGACACCCCACACTCATGTTTTAAGAGTTTTTATAAATTGTCTTGTACAAGTTTTAAGGTGTTCATTTTAGAATTCATATTACAGTTTAAGAATGCTAAATCCTCTTATAAATCATGTGCCTACTACCTAAATACCATCATGGTGAAATGAAACCAACCTAGAAAGATGAGTATATGCTCCCAGGGCTTAGTAAAATGACTAATAGCAACTCAGAGACGAAAGGCCCTGGATAGACAGGCACTTAACATTACTTAGAAGATCTTGTTCTTAAATTTTATCCTTTTGCTAATTTTACCCTTTAGGAAAAGAGTAAATTTTACCCTGAATTCAGAACAACAGAGACATTTTAGTCTCTACTTCTCTTACAGTTCGTAATACATTTTTTTCTGTTTGGCAGGCTCAGTACATGTTTTCGTTTAATGTACAGGTTTTACTTTAATCTACTCAGTGCCTAAAACAAAACTGGGATGTGAATATCCATTTTGTCCCAATTCTGGGCTTGATTAGAGTAATTGCAAATCAGTTTTCCTGGTGTGAATTGAATACATGATAATGAAAATGATGCTCATTCTGGAGAATCATTGTATTCATTTTAAAACCACCCTATTCACATAAAGAAAATATTTTTCCTTTTATTAATTCAGGAAAACAACCATCACACTCTCTCTCAGTTGAATTTGTGGAAACATTTACTCTAATACACTGTCTTGATGTTTCCCTCTTTAAAAGTCCAAACAGCTTCCTTTTATGTGCACTCACACACTGCCAAGGACATCACCGCCTTGTGTATCCCTTTGTCTTCTCATGGTTGTGGCAGCTAACATTTTAAACATCTGTACACACCTCCAGCAGGTTTGGAGAAACAGATACAACTGGTAAACAGGAATTGAGCTCATTTTCCATTAACTGGGAAAATCCATTGAAAGCTTTTTTTCTTTTTTTTTTCTCTTCTCAATTGTTTATTTTACATGTCAAACACAAACTGGAGTTCATTGCATTTCTTTGGCGGCTGGAAGGAAGTTAATGTACAAGTAACTACGTTATTCATTGCCTTCCTCTATTTCTCTAGTGATTGATCCCAGGAGAATTAATTCTTGAAACTTTACCAGATGTGGTCCTGAATGGAACTATCACCCACAGCCTTCTCCACGTGCTTGCCCTTTTGTTTTTACAGACAAAGCTAATCTCCCAAGAAAACCTCCTTCAGGAATAAATGATCTTTATCCATGAACCCAGTAGTGCATGGCAGCACTTTAAAGGCAATAACCCTTGCCTTTTTTTATTATGATTTAATCTTATATATATGAATATATTGCCCCAAATTAATTTTAGTTTTCTTAAAGATTCTTGGCCATAATAATTCTTCAGTGCAGAATACTGAGTAGGGGTTAAATTAATATTGGAAGAATGAAGGAATGAATGAGGGAGAAAATGGAGCCTCTTTGTTGGCTCGTGGGATGCTTCTATTTGTTATCTTCTGGGGAAACCCTGCTTCTTTACTGACACATGGTACGTGTGTGTATGTGTGTGTGTGTGTTCAAGAGTACACACAGATGTAAGTTCCTTCATAATTTTACTTTCTACTATAGTCTGGTTTAATCTACAAGTTTCCCTGCATCTTATCTTGAATGACAGCTTGACAGCCTCCTCATCCTCAATTGTGACCAGCCCTTTCTAGAGTCTCTACCCTGCTTTTTCACAGGTTCTAAAAGTCAAGCCCTGGATAACTTGAAATTCAAATAAAGTGTGGCAGCAGTGCAGGAGATAAAGGGGATGAGAACATTGGACAGAGAGAAAGATGGGTATAAAAATAGTTCCTATAAAATGTTACTATATAAATGCAATGGATGTGTCATGATGATGGGAGTGAATGTTGCTGGGGGGGGAGTGGTGGGGTGGGGGTGGTGGGGTTGAATGGGACCTCATGTTTTTTTTTAATGTAATATTTTTACAAGATCAATAAAAAAAGAATAAAAAAAATGTTACTATATGCAGTCATCGTTATACCAATACTTTTCTACTGGATAACCTTTTTGACCCCAAATTATTTGAGTGGACATCATTTAATTAAAGCTCACAGTGTTTAGAGCCATATCATTTGATTTCACATATGCTTACTATCTTGAAAATTGTCATATGAATCAAATACTAGAGTTTCAGTAGCTATATTTCTGAGGTAATTTAAGCTAACTTTCAATATCCAGTTTCCAGGATATTATTCCTATGAAAAAAAGATACTGCATGACCAGAGGAAATTGAAGAGGGGGAAATATACTTCTATTCTGTGTGTGTCAGAAATAGGATTAAGGGTCCTATTCCTTCCATTAGAATTAAGTACTCTATGAAACAGGCATAGAAATTTAAAACATTTTATTCTCAAACAAATATGGAAGGCTCTACTCCTTAAAATATGAAGAAAGAAATATAAAATAAATGGTTGATTTTAACTGCAAGAAGACTTTTCATAAGAATAATTATACATAAACTTCCAGATGACTTACCCCCCATCATGGTATAATCCCATTTGATTTTTAAATATTTTTTGGAAATAAAAAAAATGAACCAAATAAATAGCTAAATTAGGATGAATTGAATGCGATCAGAATGTTGAAAATCTATTTACATTTTAATAAGATATTTCCTCAGCACAGGTCTTAGATAAATCTCCATAGAGATGAAGCTAGGACATAGAATTAAGAAGAAAGAAGCGCCCCTGACAATTTGGAGAAAAGGAAAGATAAGCAGAGTAGTGTTTAATAGAAACAGATGTGGATGTAATCCCTTTAGGAAGAAAAAAAAAGCTGTACAAATATAACTTAAGAAGAGGGGAAATGGCTGCAGACAAGCATAATGGAAAAACCTGGGGAGCTCTGAGAACTCATGCTAAGAACTGAGTCACTCTCAGACTCTCTTGTAATTCAAAGTCTAACAACTGGTGTGTTACATAGATAACTTGAAGAAAGACGTGGTGTTAAGCACAATATGTTATTTATAAGAAAAATTAACAGACATTTCTGAAAGTGGCAAGGGAGAGTTGAAAAGAGGATTTATAGCTTAAACTGTATAAGGAATATTTTTGGCACAGATATATATTAAGACTAGTCTGCACTTCTCTAATATACAACCAACAACAGTTGCTTTCTATTCTAGCAGGAAGGATTTGAGTCAACCTTAAGGAAAACCTTTTGACTACAAGTTGAGCATTAAAATATATTAATGGAAGTCATAGAATTCTATTAGTTCCACTTAAAATAAATGATCAGCTATATTTCTACAATGGTTTGCTTAGCTTGCAGGAATATAAAGTAAGTGCAGTTACAATCTCATCATTGTCATTAGATTAAAAATAATTGTAAGAGATAAATTACAAGGAGAATCTGGGGGAAAGTTGGGCAGGAGAAACTGTCTTCCAGTACATTTCCAGCCATTCCAGCACTCCCTCACTCTTCACTCACTCTTCAAGAATAGTCTCTCTACCTCTATATTTTCTTTCCTTGTGTTGTATGTTTTCCTTAGTTTTAAGGACTCAAGATTCTGTGCCTCAAATCGTACACCTAGATATATGAAGGAAAAGAGATGGACAGAGAAGCAGTCAAGGAAACATTTGTCTTGAGAGGATATGGAGTCACAGGTATGCAGATCTCCTTTCCTAAAAATAAAGAATAAAAAGCAACAATGCTGACTCCTCTAATCCTTGACACCTTAGTCCGTCTCAAGTTAGAACTTGGAAAAAGCTCTGAGCATATCTCTCAAAGCTGACCCACATCATTCAGAGTTATTACCAAAAAAATTGGGAACAGTATCTTGCCCAGTGAATCAACTAATTTAAGTCTGTGATGGTTTTAAATCACCCTCCATGAAAGGTTAAACAAGTTTTCTCCACCAATAAATTTATTCAACATAGTAGTGGCTGGATACGATTAAAAAAAAAAAAACACTCCAGCAAGTGCAGTAGTTACAAGGAGAATGGCAGAGCTGCGTAGTGCAAGATATATCCTCTGTCTGAATCCACCAGCAAGTCATGCTTTCTGCCTCTTAATGCAGGCACAAGAAGAAAAGAATATTTGGAGAAGAAAGACAACTGTGGGTCCGAATGAACTGAAATGATCCCTGAGCTACCATCATTTTGGGATGCACATTAAACCATTAGCAAAGACTTTAGTACCAATAAGTTTATCTAAAAAAGCAGTTATCAAGTTTGAGTATATGCAGATTTAGATTGTCTACATTGATAAGCATTATTACTATCATTATTAAAAGGGTTCAAAAATTCTAAAGAAATTATTTCAAAAATCATAAAATCCTGAGTTAAAAACTGTGTCCGTTCTTCCAAAAATACAGTGAATGTTAACTCTTTTAAAGGGCGTGTACCCAGGTTGGACAAAACCCTGCAAAGAGTACCTATTCTAGAAGTTGTATTAAAAGATATTATTTCTCTCATTTAGACTTTTTTCTTCAAATATTCTAAGTTGCTATGAACAGGTCTTGATTGTTCCATGGAGTTTATTTAGTTAATGTACTGTATATTTCTATGCCTAGCACTTTGGTAGTTATCATAAATAGTTGTAGGGAAAGCAACTGGTATTTAAGGTAAGCGCATACCCTCAAGAGCCTAAATGGAGACACCACACATACACAAGAACACACACGTATACCAGTTGTGTGCATCAGCTTGCACATGCACACTCACACACACACCAATTGTGTACATTCAGGTAATAGACCAGGTTTCATGTCATTTCACCTACAAGGATGAGTGTGGGAATTGAAGTGTCGCTTAGACAAGGGGCATTGTGCAAACAAAAGGCAGGACACACGAGGAACCAGAAAAAGGGAGATCAAAGGATATTTTCGTGATGCTTATGCCTAGAAAGTGCAGCCTTGAGGGAAGGATGAATGAATCAGCATACACAGATAGCCCAGGAGGCAGGAGCTGCTGCACTGAGAGGAGGTCCCAGCATTGGTTTTGGACATACTTAGCTATTGGCTGGGCAGCAAGCTACCACCCAGAGCTGAGCAATAGCCATTCTCTAGTCAACAGAAAGCTCTGAATTGAGAGGTTCCCGCAAAGGAGGAGCGCTTGGAGCCACAAGCAAGTCAGACCAATTGGTTTATTATCTCACAAAATGGGACCACACAGCATCATCACCACCAGGAAAGAGATTTTCCTTCATGTTTACACAGTCTAAGGGACTCTAAAAATTTAGCATTTCACTGCAAATGTGCAATATCTGCATCTTAGAATAGCTTATTCAAGATACTCTCATTTCCCTTTGCACCTCTTTTCCACTTTTTCCTCCATTTCTAATAACGACCTCATTTAAATCTCACTCCCAGAAAAGAAAAGTGTGCCTCGCAGACATGCCTGAATCATTTTTCCCCATAGCTTGTTGGAAAGGGGCCAGAATGGTTTATATTTATTAAATACACATTGTGGCCTTTGGAAATCACCAAAGAACATATCACATATAGAACTCAATATTTCAATTAAGTGGTTACAAATAGATTACAGACTTCTTATCAAAATGATTTTTCTCCCTTCCTAGAGTGATATCTAAGTCAATTTCTAATATGAATTAGGATATTGAGGAATTCTTTCCTCAAAAATTAGTTGCTCTTAACAAGCGGTGTTGTTCAAGTGGAAAAGGACCTTTAAAAATACAACTCTCTGGGAAGCAGACTTGGCCCAGTGGTTAGGGCGTCCACCTGCCACATGGGAGGTCCGTGGTTCAAACCCTGGGCCTCCTTGACCCGGGTGGAGTTGGCCCATGTGCATTGCTGACGCACGCAAGGAGTGCCCTGCCACGCAGGGGTGTCCCCTGCAGAGGGGAGCCCCACACGCAAAGAGTGCACCCCATGAGGAGAGCTGCCCAGCGCGAAAGAAAGTTCAGCCTGCCCAAAATGGTGCACACACGGAGAGCTGATGCAACAAAAAGAAACACAGGTTCCCGGGCTGCTGACAACAACAGAAGCAGACAAAGAACACACAGCAAGTAGACACAGAGAACAGACAACTGGGGAAGGGAGAGGAAGGGGGTAGAAATAACTAATCAATTAATTAATTAAATCTTTAAAAAAATACAACTCTCTGGCTTGTCATCTCTCCTCGCCCAGTTCAGGGGAGAGTTGGCAGAGCACTGCTTCCCAGGCTTTGCAAATACTCTCTGCAGGCCTGAAGCATAAAAGGAGGGTCCTTCTCTAGGCAAGCTCCCTTTCCTCTTGCTGTTTAAATTCGAAGAATTATGCTTACTTGTTGTTTTGTTTTGTTTTGTCTTACCATCCCCTTTATTTAATCCCAGAACATTTCCACCACCTTAGAAACCCCTTAAGTGTTAGCAGTCCCCCACACCCCTACCTCCTCTTCCTCCAAATCTGCTTTTTGTCTCTATGGATTTGCCTGTTCTAGACATTTCATCTAACTGGAATCATACCGTCATGTGGCCTTTTGTGTCTGGCTTCTTTCACTTAGCATCATGTTTTTCAAAGTTTGTCTGTCTTGTATCATCTATCAGGACATGGTTCCTTTTTGTGGCTGAATAATAATCCATCATATAGATAGACCAAACTTTGTTAACCATGGATCAGTTCATGGACATTTGAGTTGTTTCCCCTTGGGGCTATTATGAATAATATTGCTATACACCTTCATGTTTCTACGTGCACATATGTTTTTAGTACTCTGGGGTAGACACCTAGGAGTAGAATTGTTGGGTCATATGGTAACTCTAGGTTTAACTTTTTGAGGAACAGCCAACAGCTGTATCATTCTATGTCTCCACCAGCAGTGTACAAGGGTTCTTTTGTTTTGTTTTGTTTTTTACTTTCATTTTTTTTGTCTTTTTTTAAAATATTACATTCAAAAAATATGAGGTCCCCATATATCCCCCCACCCCCCTCATCCCACTCCTCCCCCCATAACAACATCCTCCTCCATCATCATGAGACATTCATTGCATTAGGTGAATACATCTCAGAGCACCACTGAACCTCATGGTCAAAGGTCCACATCATAGCCCACACTCTCCAACATTCCACCCAGTGGGCCACGGGAGGACATACAATGTCCAGTAACTATCCCCGCAGCACCACCCAGGACAACTCTAAGTCCCGAAAATGCCCCGACATCTTATCTCTTCCTCCCATTCCCTACCCCCAGCAGCCACCATGGCCACTTTTTCCACACCAATGCCACATTTTCTTCGATTGCTAATCACAATAGTTCATGAATAGAATATCAGTAAGTCCTCTCTAATCCATAATCTATTCCTCTATCCTGTGGACCTTGGAATGGTTGTGTCCACTCCACATCTATATCAAGAGGGGCTTAGATTCCACATGGATGCTGGATGCAATCCTCCTGCTTTCAATTGTAGGCACTCTTGGCTCCCTGGTGTGGTGGTTGACCTTCTTCAACTCCATGTTAGCTGAGAGGGGTAAGTCCAATAAATCAGAGTGTAGAAGCTGAAGTCTGTTGAGGCTCAGGGCCTGGCTATCACATGGTCAGTCCAGAGATTCAGGTCCCCTGGGTATATATTAAACCCCAGCACCAACTATAGATCTGGTAAAAGTGACAGGAGAGGCTTGTGGACAAAGATCACATCTGAGTCCAGCTCCATCACACAGAAACACAAACTCCAAAGTAGAGCCAACTGACATGGCACTGAACTCCATCTGCCATGACCATAGAACCTGTGGGTCTCTGTAGCTCTCAGAAGAACCAATACCCAGGGTTGTATCTACTTTATCTATCTCTGGGACTCTGCTGAGGTGTGCATAAGGGCAACCCCTCTGATAACCTCCTGGCTCTTTTTAGAGATGCATAGCCATATAAACTCATTTGTGCTATCCATTTCCCCCTTTGATTCAGGTCAAAAAGCATTTATAACTCCTGGTATTATATGTATATTGAGATATGCTGCTGATCTGAGTTGACCCTTTTATTCAAGGTCATTTTCTAGTTACATCATCAGCTGGTACTTGGTAGTAATCCCTCAGCACCAGGGAGGCTCATCTCTGGGAGTCATGTCCCACACTGGGGGGAAGGCAATGCATTTACATGCTGAGTTTGGCTTCGAGATTGGCCACATTTGAGCAACATGGAGACTCTCAGGAGGTAACTCTTAGGCACCCTGCAGCTCTAGGCCTTTTTCTTATTTCAGGTGCACAGGGTCACAAGCATAGTCATTAGTATCAAGGGCTCATTGGTGGGCCTTCATTCTTTTTTGGTCTTTGCCATTGCACTTGGGGGATTGTTGCTGTTCCTTTAGGGAAAGTGATAGAGCTCTGCTGGCTAGGAACTCAGCACTCCCTCAGTTGTTGTTTTTAATTGTACCCACTATGAAAATATCCAAACATTTTTATGTACCCTGGATATATGCCCTGGAGAACTCCCTGCCAACCATGTGTCCCCTGTCAATAACATCCCACACCAGTATTCCTCCCCTGCCATTGTTGAACCTCTCTGTGATCCAAACCTTCCTGAAAAGTGAAGCCCAATATATTGCCAGGTTCTATTAATAGTAAAATGGAATATAGTGATGAGTTTAAAGGTTAGATATAGAATACATATTAATTTAGAAAAATTAAGGTAAAAATAAATTGGGGTATCAAAAAATTTAAAAATGCAAAAGCTTTGTTTTTGATGTTTTGCCTTCCATCACTGCAATAAGTGTGGCCCTGTATGCAAATTGGCAAGGCAATTTCTTCTGTCTTTTCCTCAGTGTCTACGTCCTATCTTTTTCTTTTCTTTTTTCTAATTGTTAAGCTTATCTTCACAAAATTTTTAGATCACAGTAATTCATGTATACAATATACAGTACTCCCACATATCCAATATAAAACCTTTTCCCTTCCACAGCAATAATCCTTTTACATTTTCATACTATATTTACTGAAACTGATGTACAGATATTGAGACAATAGCTTTCAAACAAGGTAACATTTGTGTTTACATTGTGGTTTATATTTTACACTATACAATTTTCTAAATTTTTAGTTATCTTATGTTTTACATTATGATTTACATTTTAGCCTATCAGCCCCTATATATTTTTGGTGTAATTTACATGTCTTATATCCATCCTTGCATACACTTGTGGAACACTTCTATTGCCCACACAGTTACATTGGTTCCATCTATTCAATACCTCTTTCCCCCTCCCCTTTGGGCCCACAGTGTCAGTGTATCTTCATTGCTTGAAGGGCCATGTTCAGAGATACTTGCAACAGTGTTGAGGGCTTGACATGCTCAACTGCCCTAATGCATTGGGAGCCACCATTTCTCTTGAGAGATACAGTTCCCTCTATTTGAGAGCCTCAGTCCTCCCCAGGATGTGGGTATACCTTCACTCACATTATATGGGTCTCTATCCAATGATATAACCAACTATGGCAAAATGAGCATTCACATATTCCCTAGGAGCCTGTCCTGCATCAGATTATCCCCTTTAAGCATCTTAAACAGATAACCTTCCTTACTATATTTTTGAAAAAGTTTTCTCAGCATTATACTTCCAACCAAATACCTGACAATCTCCTATGTTTGTATGTTGCCCCACACTCCCCCCAATTTCTTGGGCAATATTACCCATCCTCCCATCCCTAGCCCCCCTCAAGACCACAAAGTCCCATCCAAAGGTAACCCTATGCCCCCATTTTATCCCTTCCTTGTACAAATACTTACCTCCACCTTATCATAGATTTCACCCATGTAGGTGTCAGCTTTACATCCTTCCTCTACTCCCCGATTTCCTTTAAGCCTATCATCCAGTCTCTAGCTCTCTGAGGGAGCTTGGTTTACTTATTTCATATCCTTGAGGTCATGTAGTATTTGTCCTTCAATGCCTGGGATGCTTCACTCAACATAAGGTTCTCAAGATTCATCCATGTTATCACGTGTTGTTTGTTGTGTATTCGTTCTTAAAGCTGAGTAGTATTCCATTGTATGCATATATCACATTTTATTTATCCATTCATCTGTTGACAGGCATTTGGGTTGATTCCAACTTTTGGCAATAGTGAATAATGCTGCTATGAACATTGGTGTGCATATATCGGTTTGTGTCCTTTTCAGTTCTACTGGGTATATACAAGCAGTGGAATTGCTGGGTCATATGGCAAATCTATGGCTGGTTTTTTGAGAAACCGCCAAACTGTCCTCCAGAATGCTTGGATCCTTCTGTATTCCCACCAGCAGTGGATGAGTGTTCCCATTCCTCCACATCCTCTCCACCATTTGTAGTCTTCTGTTTATTTCACAGCTGCCAATCTTATGGTAGTAAGATGGTATCTCATTGTAGAGATTTGGAGCATTTTTTCATGTGCTTTTTAGCCATTTGTATTTCTTCTTTGGAGACGTGTTTGTTTAAATCTTTTCCCCATTTTTTAAATGGGTTGTTTGTCTTTTTATTTTCAAGATATAGGCGTTCTTTATACATGCAGGTTATAAGTCTCCTATCAGATACGTGGTCACCAAATATTTTCTCCCATTGTGCAGGCTCTCTTTTCACTTTCTTGACAAACACCTTTGAGGTGCAGAAGGCTTTAATTATAAGGAGGTCCCATTTATCTATTTGTTCTTTTGCTGCTCGTGCTTTTGGTGTGAAGTTCATGAAGCCATTTCCTATTACAAGCTCTTGTATATGCTTCCCTACACTGCTTTCCAAAGTCTTCATGGTCTTGGTTCTTATATTTAGGTCTTTGATCCATCTTGAGTTGATTTTTGTATAAGGTGTGAGATGGTAATCCTCTTTCATTCTTTTACATATGGATATCCAGTTTTCCAGGCACCATTTGTTGAATAGGCCATTCTCTCCCAGTTGAGAGGGTTTGGTGGCTTTATCGAATATTATATTACTGTATATATAAGGATCTATATCAGAACACTCAATTCAGTTCCATTGGTCTGTATGTCTCTTCTTGTGCCAATACCATGCTGTTTTCACTACTGTAGCTTTATAGTATATTTTGAAGTCAGGTAGTGTGATTCCTCCAATTTCGTTTTTCTTTTTCAATATGTCTTTGGCTATTCGGGGCCTCTTTCCTTTCCAAATAAATTTCATAGCTAGTTTTTCTAGTTCCTTAAAGAATGCTGTGTTGATTTTTATTGGGATTGCATTGAATGTGTAGATCAGTTTTGGTAGGATAGACATCTTAATAATATTTAGTCTTCCTATCCATGAATAGGGAATATTCTTCCATTTATTTAGGTCTTCTTTGATTTCCTTGAACAGTCTTGTGTAGTTCTCTGTGTATAAGTTCTTTACCTCTTTAGTTAAATTTATTCCTAGGTATTTGATTTTTTAATTTACTATTGTAAATGGTATTTGTTTCTTGATTTCCTCCTGAGCTTGCTCATTATTGGTGTACAGAAATGCTACTGATTTTTGCACATTGATCTTATAACCTGTGACTTTACTAAACTCATTTATGAGTTCTAGAAGCTTTGTTGTAGACCTCTCAGGATTTTCTATGTATAGGATCATGTCATCTGCAAATAATGAAATTTTGACTTCTTCCTTTCCAATTTGAATGCCTTTTATATCTGGTTCTTGCCTCACGCTCAAGCAAGTACTTCTAAGACAATGTTCAATAGGAGAGGTGATAGTGGGCATCCTTGTCTTGTTCCTGATCTTAGAGGGAAGGATATTAGGATTTCACCATTGTAAATGATGTTGCTGTCGGTTTTTCATATATGCTCTTTATCATGTTCAGCAAATTTCCTTGTATTCTGATCTTTTGCAGTGTTTTTATCAAGAAAGGGTGCTGCATTTTGTCAAATGCTTTTTCTGCATCTATAGATATAATCATGTGAATTTTTCCTTCAATCTGTTTATATGTTGTATTACATTGATTGATTTTCTTATGTTGAACCATCCTTGCATACCCAGAATGAATCTCTCTTGGTCATGGTGTATAATTCGTTTAATATGTTGTTGAATAAGGTTAGCAAATATTTTGTTGAGGATTTTTGCATCTAGGTTCATTAGAGAAATTGGTCTGTAATTTTCCTTTCTTGTGGTGTCTTTGTTTGGCTTTGATATAGGGTAATGTTGGCATCATAGAATGAGTTAGGTAATGTTCCTTCTGTTTTGATTTTTTGGAAGAGTTTCAGCAGGATTAGTGTTAGTTCTTTCCAGAATGTTTTGTAGAATTCACCTGTGAAGCCATCTGTCCCTGGGCTCTTCTTAGTTGGGAGGTTTTTAATGACCAATTCTATCTCTTTACTTGTGATTGGTTTGTTGAGATCATCAATTTCTTCTTTCATCAATATAGGCTGCTTATGTGTTTCTACGAATTTGTCCATTTCCTCTAAATTGTCATTTTTGTTGGAATATAGTTTTTCAAAGTATCCTCTTATGATTGTCTTTATTTCTGTGGGGTCAGTGGTGATATCTCCTTTCTCATTTATTATTTTATGTATTTGCATCTTCTTTCTTTTTTTCTTTGTTAGTCTACCTAAGGGTTTGTCAATTTTAATGATCTTCTCAAAGAATCAGCCCTTGGTTTTGTTTATCTTTTCAAGTGCTTTCTTATTTTCTATTTCATTTAGTTCTGCTCTTATCTTTGTTATTTCTTTCTTTCTTCTTCCTGTGGGGTTACTTTGTTGTTGTTTTTTACTAATTCCTCCAAATGTGCAGTTAGTTCTTCAATTTTTGCTCTTTCTTCTTTTTTGATGTATGAATTTATGTCTATAAATTTCCCTCTCCATATTGCTTTTGCTACATCCCATAAGTTTTGGTATGTTGTGTTATAATTTTCTTTAGCTTCAAGGTAGTTATTAATTTTGTTTGCGATTTCCTCTTTGACCCATTGTTTTTCTAAGAGTGTGCTGTTTAATTTCCATATCTTGGTGTGAAATCTGGCCCTCTGGCCCTTGCAGTTTTCCAGTTTCACTCCACTGTGGTCAGAACAATTATTTTGTATGATTTCAATTTTCTGAATTCATTGAGCCTTTCTTTGTGGCCTAGTATATGGTCTGTCTTGGAGAATGATCCATGTGCACTTGAGAAAAATGTATATCCTGCTGTATTTGGGTGTAATGATCTGTATATGTCTATTAGATCCAGCTCCTCTAATATACTGTTCAAAGTTTTTGTTTCTTTATTGATTCTGTTTTGAGATGTTCTATCCAAAGTTGATAGTGGTGTATTAAAGTCTCCCATTATAATTGTAGAGGCATCTATTCTTTCATTTAGTTTTTCCAGTGTTTGCCTCTTGTATTTGGAGGTGCGCTTGTTAGGAGCATAAATATTTATGATTATTCATTCTGCTTGAAAGATTATCCCTTTCCCTAATATATAATATCCTTCTTTGTCTCTCACAATCGTTTCACATTTAAAGTCAATTTGTCTGATATTCATATAGCTACTCCTGCCTTTTTTTTTTTTTTTTTTTTTGGTTATTGTTTGCTTGTAAGATTGTTTTCCAGTCATTCACTTTCAACCTCCATGAATCCACGGGTCTAAGATGTGTTTCTTGTAGACAGCACTTAGATGGGTCATATTTCCGTATCCAATCTCCCAGTCTGAATCTTTTAACAGGTGAGTTTAATCCATTGACATTCAGTGTTATTACTTTCAAGGAATTATTTATGTTAGCCAAATTTTCTTTGGACTTGTGTTTGTCATATTTTGTTCGTTTTTTTCCTTCTCTACTTGTCTTTGTTGTTGCTCTTATACTCTCCACCAACTCTGCCTCTCCTGTTTTTTTTCTGTCTTCCTGCAGAACTCCCTTTAGTATTTCATGAAGGGCAAGGTTCTTGTTGGCATACTCTTTTAATTTCTATTTATCTGTAAATATTTTGAACTCTCCATCATTTTTGAGTGCTAGCTTAGCTGGGTAGAGTATTCTTGGATGGAAATTTTTTTCTTTTAGTACCTTGACTATATCATACCACTGCCTTCTTGCCTCCATGCTTTCAGATGAGAAATCAGCACTTAATCTTATGGAGCCTCCCTTGTATGTGATGGTTCTCTTTTCTCTTGCTGCTTTTAGAATTTTCTCTTTGTCTTGCACATTGGATAATTTGACAAGTATATGTCTTAGGGTAGGCCTGTTGGGATTTATGGTGTTTGGGGTGCGTTGTGCTTCCTGAACATGTACACCCATCTCTCTCAGAAGATTTGGGAAGTTTTCAGCCATTATTTCCTGCAACACCCTTTCTGTCCCCTTTCCCTTCTCTTCTTCTTCTGGGATGCCTATAATATGTATGTTTGTGCATTTTGCATTGTCATTCAGGTCCCTAAATCCTAGCTGGATTTTTTCTATCTTTTTATCGATCAGTTCTACTATCTGTTTAATTTCAGATGGACTGCCTTCCACATCGCTAATTCTCTCCTCTGCCTCTTCTAATCTGTTGCTATTTGCTGAGAGTGTATTTTTGATTTCTTGAATGGTGGTATTCATCACCATCATATCTGTTATTTGTTATTTTTTTTGCATATGTCTGAAATTTTCTCTCCAAGTGTTTTCTTCATATTGTTAATCTCTTCCTTTACTTCATTAATTTGGTCTCTAATAAATGTTTTGAGATCTTTCATTACTTGTCCAATATTCTGCTCCTCTTCCTGGTTTTCAGTTTGTTCATTGGATTTGGCCATGTTTTCCTGGTTATTGGTTTGGTCTGTAGTTTTTTGTTGCTGTCTGGTCATCATTTTATCTTGACGGGTTTCATCAATTCCTTAGCTTCTTTGTATAGACTTGGGGATTAATTAGTTGTTGTTCGTGCATAAGTGTTATTTCTTCTCTTTGTCACTCTGTTCTTCTTACTCTATTTTCTTGTTGCTGGCTAAGTTCACCTTGAAGGAAAATATTAGGGCCAGGGAAAGCAAAATGAGTAAGAAAAGAAAATGTATAAAGTAATACTGGTAATAAATGTTAACAGAGCCACAATGTGAGATCTGGGAGAATGGATATTAGACTCATGTAAGTTGTGTAGAGTTATAGCAGTAAGTAGAGTACCTATAATGAGACAGTCAACTGAATATGGGGAGGAATATATTATGAATTTAAAAGCTACTGTTTTCATGAGACAGGGAAAGAGAAAAAAAAAGACAATAATATCAAGAGTGGATAAAAGACAGAAAACAGAACAAAGGTATTAGAAATTAAAAGTCAGACAATTGGGGGCCAAAGAAAGGGAGGTGGAATGTAAGAGAAACAGTAGATGATGGAGGATAGAAATATGTGGAAAAAAGGGGACAGTATAGGTGGCCAAAATCAATACACACAGAAATGAGGAAATGGACAATAAGGAAACACAGCAAGTGTGAAGCACTCCCTGCAGCACCTATTATATAAAGAAAATAAAATAAAACAAGAAGAAAAAGAGAGAAAAAAAAGAAGAGGAAAAGGAGGTGGGCAAAGGAAAGGGTGGGAAACAAGCAAGAAAAAGAAAAAGAGAAAAAAAAACTAAATAAGTGAAAAAGAACCTTGGGAGATAAAACAGGAGAAAAGACCAGGAGACAATGCAATATTAGCAACCAAGACAAAAAAAGAACCAACGTTTTAAGCTAGGAATCCTCTTTGCAGTTAAATAATACATTTAGGGATCTGACCTTCCCCCTTTCTCCTTTCCTCACTTCTCTCTC
Organism: Dasypus novemcinctus; assembly: GCF_030445035.2. Lineage (NCBI taxonomy): Eukaryota > Metazoa > Chordata > Mammalia > Cingulata > Dasypodidae > Dasypus > Dasypus novemcinctus. The sequence continues at coordinate 13,502,477 of NC_080690.1, forward strand.
CCAGGACAGCAGGAAAGCTGCCTGAGAGGTCCGGTAGGAGATTCCAGTAGGTCCTTGTTGAACCAACTCAACACAGAAGACTATGGCTTTTTGTTTCCAGCCTGAGATCACCTACACCTCACCAGAAACCTCAAATATGCTACTGGAAGCTTGGATAGCACCTCCTACAGTCCCTTCCCCTTAGGTGTGCTAGGAGAGGTCTAATTCATTTTCTGACTCCACCTTCTCCCAGGCCAAGTTTCCTATCCCAGGATATTTAGGTAAATTAGACTTTCTCAGCAGATTCACCTCTCCTTTCTTCCTAGACTCTCCCCAAGACAGCTGGTATACTCCTCCAAGTTCAAGGAGAGAGAGAAAAAAAAAAAAAAAAACACAAACGCCAAGGGCTAGGGTAATCAAGGAACCTCAGATGGATGTCAGGGTGTGGTGGATTCAGGGATGGGAAGTCTGTGATATTGCAGACTCAAGATGTGTTAGTCTCTGGAGCATGGGCCACCAGGGTTTAGGGGACATATACCTGGGAACCACGCATCCAGTTAACAGGGGGTCTGGGAGCACAGCAGCACAACACAGCCTTCAGGGATTCCCGCAGCTGGGTGCCAGCCCTAGGGGAAGGGGTACCACCTGCAACCTCTGACCTCCGTGTCAGAAACCCAAAATTCCACCTCTCACAAGAATCTCTTCTGTCACTGTCTCACCAAATTGACATCCAGACACCTCCTGCCCTGCAAGCCCCTGAAACAGCCCACTCAGGGTTTGGGAGCGCCGCTACACAACAAAGATTTCAGGGACTGCCACAGATGGGCTGCCAGCCCTAGGGGGAGGGGTTCCGCCTAGAACTTCTGACCTCCGTGTCAGAAACTGAAAGTTCCACCTCTTACAAGAATCTCTTCTGTCACTGTCTCACCAAATTGACATCCAGACACTTCCTGCCCTGCAAGCCCCCAAAACAGCCCTCTCAGGGTTTGGGAACACCCCACACAACAAAGATCCCAGGGATTGACACAGCCCAGCCACCAGCCCTAGGGGAAGGGGCTCCACCCAGAACCTCTGACCTCCATGTCAGAAACCCAAAATTCCACCTCTCACAAGAATCTCCTCTGTCACTGTCTCACCAAATTTACTTTCAATCACCTCCTGCCCTGCAAGCCCCCAAAACAGCCTGCTGGGAGCTTGGGAACTCCCCAGCACAGCAAAACCTTCAGGAATCACCGCCACCGCTGGACCGCCAGTCCCAGGGGGAAGGGTCCTGCCCACAACCCCGACCTCTGTGAAAGAGATCCAAAATTCTACCTCTTGCAAGAATCTCCTTTGTCACCGTCCCACTAAATCGACATCCAGACACCTCCTGCCCTGCAAGCACCCGAAACAGCCCGGTCCAGCAGAACTCCAACCCTACTTCTTTGCAGGAGAGATTATGAGGTGCACTCACTCAGACACCATCTTGCCCCGCCTCTCCAAGGGTTCTAATCTCTCCACATCTTCACTGATGCTTGTTATTACCTATCTTTTTTATTATAGCCATCCTAGTGAACTTGAAGTGACATCTCATTGTGGTTTTGATTTGCATATCCCTGAGGGCTAATGATGTTGAGCATTTTTTCATGTACTTATTTTTCATTTGCATATCTTCTTTGGAGAACTTGTCTATTCTAATGCTTGGCCCATTTTATAATTGAGTTATTTGTCTTTTTAAAGTGGAGTTGTAAAAGTTCTTTAAATATTTTTAAATATTAGACCTTGTTTTGTTTTTGTCATTACTTATTTTGTGCTTTATTCAATAAGGCAAGTTCATGTTATGATAATTCACTGATAAAAATAGAATCAGTTGATCTAGCTTTGGCTTCCATCACTGTCATTGAGCAATCAATATCATTCTGCGCATCAATTTTGCACATTTCTGGCACTTACATTCCTTTGTGCAGATCCAAGTTTCCGCCTGCTATCATTTTCATTCCACTTGAAGAACTTCCCTTTTACATTTCTTGTAGTACAGGTCTGCTGGTAACAAATTCTATCAGCTTGTATTTGTCTAAGAAGCCTTAATTTTGCCTTCAATTTTGAATGATATTTTTGATGGAATTAAATTCTAGGTTTACATGGATTTTTTTGGTGGGTTTTATTTTCATTTTAGCTCTTTGAAAATGCCATGCCATTGGCTGCTAGCTTGCATAGTTTTTGAAGAGACATCTCAGATTAAGTTTAGCTTTATTTCCCAATGTGTATGAGCCTTTTTCCTCTGGCAGCTTTTTTTTTTTTAAGGTTTTTTTTCCTCTCCCCTTCCCCTCCCCCCCCAGTTGTCTGCTCTTTGTGTCCATTCACTGTGTTCTTCTGTGTCTGCTTCCATCCTTATCAGCAGCACAAGGAATCTGTGTCTCTTTTTGTTGTGTCATCTTGTTGTGTCAGCTCTCTGTGTATGTCGTGCCATTCTTGGGCAGGCTGAACTTTCTTTCACACACAGCAGCTCTCCTTACGGGGCACACTCCTTGCGCGTGGGGCTCCCCTATGCGGGGACACCCCTGCATGGCAGGGCACTCCTGTGCACATCAGTACTGCACATGGGCCAGCTGCACATGGGTCAAGGTGGCCTGGGGTTTGAACCACGGACCTCCCATGTGGTAGGCGGATGCCCTATCCATTGGGCCAAGTCTGCTTCCCACTCTGGCAGTTTTTAAGTGTTATCTTTTTATCATTCAGTTTCAGCAATTTGAATATAACATAGCTCAATGGTTTTTGGTTTTGTTTTTAATTTAACCTGCTTGAGTTCATTGAACCTTTTAGATCTGTGAGTTTATGGAGTTCATTAATCTTGGAAAATTGCCAGCCATTATTTCTTCAGAAATTCTTTCTGGGATCCCAAATTATATATGTTAGACCATTTAATATTCTGCCACAGATCACTGAATCTCTGGGTTTTATGTCTTACTTCTCCATGTGATTCAATTTATATAATTTCTTTTAGTACATTTTCAAGTTTGTTGACCTTTTCTTTTGCAACATCTAAGCTTAGTCCCATTCAATAAAATATTCATTTCACATATAGTACTTTTATGTTTTAGAAGTTCATTTTCATATTTTCCATTCCTTTCCTCACTATGTTTAATGTGAAGATTTTAAACAATTCCAGAAGACTAAATTCTATCACTTCTAGAAACAATTCTAGAAGAGCTAATTCTATCACTTCTATCATTTCTAAGTATGTGTCTATGGCCTGATTTTCTTGGCTAATAGTAATGTATTGTTTACATATGTGTGCATGTCTTGTAATTTTTCACTAGATTTTAACTGTTGTTTAAGTATTTTAAGTGTTGTTGAGTGTCAGATTTTGTCCTTCTTTAAAGAGTATTAAAATTTATTTTGTCAGGCAGTTAAGTAACTTGCAGATCAACTTATTTTTAAGCTCTATTAGGGCTGGTCCAGAATAGCCTAGGGCTAGTTTAGTCTTACTGCTAAGGTGTAACCTCTTTGCTGTCTTTACAAATACTCTGGATTTTCAAGGAAAACTCTCTGCTCTGACTAATGGAATTTGTCTTCCAGCCCTGTGTGAGCTCTGGAAATTGTTCCTTGCAGCCAGCTTCCCAGTGGTTCTTTGTCTCGCCTCATGGTGTTTCAACCTACATGTGTGCAGTTTAGTACTCAGCAACAGACTCAGGAGGATCCTTAATCTAATTTCTGGAGCTATTTTCTCTGTAACTCCCTCCTCTCCAGTACCCCACCCTGCAAATTCCACCCACTGTAGCCTCCCAAACTGTCTTTTCAACTCCACAGGAATTGCTGGGGTTCCCTTTTCCTGTGCTGTGGTTCAGGAAATATTTCCAGGTGATTGTAGCAGAGCAATTGTAGGGCTCACATCATTTGTTTTCCTTTTCTCTGGATCACAGTTCTTCACTGCCTATTGCCCAGTTCCTGAAGGTAACTGTTTCGTATATTTTTCTAGTTTTCTACTTTTTACAGCAAGAGGACAAGTTCAAGACCAGCTACTATAACATGACAAGAAGTGCAAAACTTGTTTCAGTGGATAGAGAATTCAGACAAATTGAATGAGTGCTTCTGACTCAGGGTCTCTCACAAGGTTGCATTTGGCATGATAGCCATGACAACAGTAATCTGAAGGCTTAACTGGGGCTGGAGAATTCATTCCAAGGGGTCTCACTAAAGTGGATGGCAAGTTGGTGCTGTCTGTTGGCAAAACACATTAGTTCCACACCTCATAAGCCTCTCTTTCTGGCTGCTTAAGTGTCCTCATGGCACAGCAGCTGGCTTCTCCCAAAGTCCGTGCTCAAAGAACTGCCTTTGCAATTTATGGCCATCAAAACACACAACACAAGAAAAGAGCACTTGCTTTTAGAGTCTTAGTACATGCCATCTACTGACATTCTCCTTAATACCAGTCGTTTGGGATTGCATTCAGCACAAAGAAGAAACTACAGCCCCAAAATTCAATTAATTACTTATTCTGAAAAAGAATAAATAACTATGATCAAAGTTCAATTTAGTAAAAAGAAGTGCAACCCTCAAAGAAGTGCAAGCAGCATATCCACAGCCACTGTTGCCCTTTATTTCATAAGAGGCTTGTCACATTAATTCAGAGAATCTGATAGAGAAGGTTTCTCTAGAGTCTCAGGAAGCCCTAAAGATATTTTGTTTTAGAACACAAGGTCACTTCCCTCAGATAACTAGAGCCCTGTTGCAATACTCCTTTTGCACATTTCAACCTACTTGGCTGCCCTTGCTGCTCGTTTCCCCACTGCTAAAGCCAGACACCTGTCCAAGCTCTTCCTGTAATCCAGGGGTTCTTAACAAGGAGTCCAAGAACTTGAATTGAAATTCAAAGAAATAAAACATTATTCTTGTGGGGATGTGTTGATGTGAGTGTAATATATTCATTAAATGATGCACAGTATAGTGTGGACTTAGTAAGGAGTCCATGGTTTTTACCTGACTGGCAAAGGGGTCTATGGAACAAAAAAGGTTAAGAACCCCTGCTAAACTCTGCCAATCCATGCCACCATCTCAAAAGACAAAAAGAAAAAGAAAAGGAAATTAAAAGCTCTTTCCAATGATGGGTATGGCAAGTACCAAGAAAAAATGAATTAAGCAGATGGTCACTTCTCTTGCAGACACAGTTCATTGAATGGGCTGTTTGGTAGCTTTTGCTTTTAAGTGGAGGTAACTTGCAAGTCTCATAACATTTTAAAATATCTGTTTCCTTAGAATTTTTATGTATTCATTCCAGAAAATTCACTTCCTTTCCAAGTATGAAAGAGTCACAGCTCTTGGCAAAATAACTTGCATTTGACACACAAAGGTCTAAGCCAGGAAGTCACCAGAGGGACAAATTCACTCTGAACTTTTCTGACTCATAAGATAGTAAAAGCATTCATTTCTATATATAAATCCCTTTGAGCTTTGCTTGATCAGGATAAGAGGAACATATATACGCAAAGTCTAACAATCAGCTCACAAGCCTTTAGTGCTGACTGCTCTAGGGCCATGCACCGTTCAGGATGCATGAGATAGATATTGAGCTGCCTGCCTTCAAGAACCATAGAGTAGGCAATGTACACACAACTGAACTCTTTTCAACTACTCTGTAAACATATAATAGCACCTCTATTGTTCTGAGGGTTCAAAGAGCAACAAGATCAGGACCCTCACGTGATGGCTCTTCTGTTCCTAACAAAAGCAGCCCAAATTAGAAAGGGGACGTGGGGAAAGGCATTAAAGTCTCCGGTCTTGAAGGTTTGGACAGCATGCATCCCTTTTTGGTTGATAGTATAAGGTTTGAAAATTATGAAATATCACACATTCTGTTCTTATGCAATTTTTTAAAATGCCACTATTTGTCAGCCTTATTTCTGCTCTCACTAGTGCACTCTTGCATTTAGAATGACAGTTATCTTAGGCCTCTAAATATCGAAGTGTCATAACACCTGATGGATTTCCTTGGGTTTCTTAATTTTCACAGTCTAGAGTCATATTGTCCAATCAGCAATTATCAGTGGTTATTTACATGTGTATTAACTAAAAGTAAAAATTAATAAAATTTACTTCCTCAGTCTTACTATTCCCATTTCAAATGCTCAGTAGCCATTGAATTGTAGACCACTTCCATCATCACAGAAAATTTTATTGGGCAGAACAAATTTATCAATTTCTAACATTAGAAAACAATTTAACTCAAACAATATTAACTTTCACCAGACATGCATCTATCACTTGTCATTTGTTTATATTTATTTAATAGGTTAACTTATTAATAAAGTAGGTAAGTGCAATATTAACTATCTTATGATTTTGAAACAGCAATTCATTAACCAACATATTCTCTATGTTAAATCTATTCTCTACCAACTAGAACCACAGTTTAATGGCATCATACTAAATGGAACATTTTTAGCATTTTACTATTAGATTTGAAAACACCATTTAAAATTTAAAATTGAATACCATCAAATCAACTACTCACTTTCTTCATAAAAATCTCCATGAAGAAAATGCTGAAATATATCCTTTCCTTCTTGGATACTTGCAAACAACTTGCTAATGAAATTTTTGAAAAATCTGGATTTTGACAGTACAATATGCTTCAGATTTGGTTTCCCTCAATGAGAGAGAGAGAGATTGAAAGAACTGTGTTTGCAATTAAATGAATGTTCACATAGCTTTTTTAAACTCAACTGGCATTACATCAAGTACAGTGATACTCCTTATCAGACAAAAGATGATCAGACTTGATGTTTAGACTAATGCTCTTACTTGGATATTTTATTATAATTGTTCATATTGGATAAGAGAAAAATCAATTTGACAAATTCAAACATTCTACTAGACAAGGTGAAATAAATAGTATTGTGTTGTCACAGCCTTTTGGGGAACTGGCTTTAGCTCTAGCTTATCTACAAGAACATCTTTTTGACAAGGATTTGAGATGAGATCACCTCATCTCCTTGCCAGAAGGAGTCAGTATATCTACCCTGTGTTTGATCACAGGTTTACCTACATATCCCCTTCTGCAGTTCCAAGCTCCCTCAAATAAGTGTGGGGGAGTATCTATACTTAGGGATCATGAAAAATACTCTCCTTGGTGTAGAGGAATATCCATGCTCCCAAACTCCTTCCTCACAATTATATTAAAATTCTGAGGTAGAAATCTGGGGAGTTTCAGGGCATCACCAGAGCAGGATGCCTTATTTGTAGTTTGGGCACCAGTTCCAAACAAAGAAAGCAACAAGTCAAACTTTCACCCAAGCCACATATAATTTTACACACATATCTTGAAAATTGATGCTATTCTTTGTTCTCTATGGATAGATTTTGTCGGGAGGAAATAAGACAGGCTTCTGAGATGAAATGTGAAGAACTAGAAAAAATGGTTTAAGGTTAAGATAATGTAAAAAATGTTAATGTACAACATGTTCCTTGAAAATTTTCATTACTTTTTAACTAAACAAAAGTCACCTCCTTTAGAACTTTCCTGCCTCCTCTCCCATTTTCCTCTCCCCTCATACCCCTCTTCATACCCTAAAAATCTAAATTACTTTCTGCACTATCCTAAGGTATGCAAAGAGATCTAAAGCTGTTTTAAACTTGACTCACATCAAACCTACTTAGCCTGGGAACTATTTTATCTTTAGGTATCTAATTAAAACTGTTTCTCTCTCAAGACTTTCCCCCTGTTTTCTTTGGAATAAAACAGTGTTTCAAGCTTCATACCAAGAAGTTACCGTATCAATACCCAAAATAGAATAGGCCTCAAAGTCTACTAAATCTTGCAACTGAGGGGTGAGGGAAAGGGAGACATTCCCCAACACAGTGTTTAAACAACAGAAGCCCCTTTTCTCAGTTTCCCTTGCCAGAAATGTTGCCTCTACTTCCTGGTAGATCTGGGATTAGGACCACCATCAGAGCAGGAGTGAGAGCAAAAAAGTGGTAAAATGTAGTGATTCCCCTCACAGAAAACCCTACCAGGGTCTCTTGTTCCAGTCTTCTATCCAAAAAGACAAGATTTCTCTTGGAGATTTTGCTTCCTATGCCTACCCTCCTTAATCTGCCTGCTATTTTTATCTCCTCAGGTAGTTCATCGCTTTTTCTATTTTGTCCAAAGGTTTGGTTTTAGTCTGTTAGATTAGGCTATAATGGCTAATTCAAACTTGGCCATCCTCACTTCTTAAAACACAACATCAAACATTCAATCAGAATGGAATAGGGATGGACGAAGATGGAGTAAACAGGTTCTATCCTGTTCCTCCTGCTAATTACAAGTAAAAACCCTGGAGATCATATACAAAACTAACATAAGAATATTCTGAAAAATGAAGAGAAAGTATAATATGTAGGAACTTTGGGACCCAAAGTACCAGATGGTGAATTCCCTGGGTTTCTTCTTTGCCACATTTAGCCCAGAGTTGGCGTTAAAGACGCTGACAACCAAGAAACACCAATGGGTGTAAACAAGCAAACAAACGAAAGCTTTCTCTCTTGCTAGTCTGTTTCTCTCTTGGTCCTTTGGTTGGCAAGAGAAAGCTTTTAGACAATAACTGCTCTACTCCAGTCAAACATCACAGAAAATCCTGTGTCTCCATCTTCACCCACAGCAGCAAAGGCTGAGAGTTGGGACTAGACATTCACCTTCACCAGGCTACAACAAGGTGCCCCAGATGTTTCAATGGAGTGGTGTCAGAGCAAATCAAGTTATGAACCACGACTTTCATTTCCTCCATGTCACCACAACGGGGAACCTGAACTTCCATTTCTGCCCAGAAGTAACAGGCACCACTCCATTTCCTACTGGAGTAGTATCAGAGGAGGTCTTACTAGATTTTCATGACCATCCAGTAGTAATGAGCCATCCTCCATGGTGTCAGTGGAAGTCATGAAGGGAGTATTAACAAAATCCTCCTAATCCTCCAGTCAGGGAGATCTTGGTAGAGAAGTAGTGAGGAGTAGGGTCTCCTAAGCCTACCCAGCAGTAGTGAGGAATCCTCCCCCTAGGCTGTCAACAGAGACAGAGTGGGAACCTGAACTTTTACCTCCAGTTGGTAGTAATGAGGTGATACCCACTCTTTGCCCTGCTGGAGTAGTGTCATAGAAAGCCTTCAGAAACAGAAGGTTTAATAAAGAGTCAAAGTCTCACAATGTAATATCAAAATGTCCAGGTTTCCATAAAAAAAAAAATCATTCACGCCAAAAGTCAGAGAGATCTCAAACTGAATGAAAAGACAATCAATAGATGACATTACTGAGATTACAGAGATGTTATAATTATCTGAAAATATTTTAAAGTGGCCATAATAAAGGTGATTCAGCAAACACAAATATACTTGAAACAAGTAGAATTATAGAAAGTCTCAGCAAAGCAAAATAAAACCCCACAAAATAAATAGAAGATATAAGTAAGAATCAAATGGACATTTTAGAGCTGAAAAATGTAATAACAAACCAAAAAAACCTCAATGAATGGACTAAACAGCAAAATGGAAGGCACAGAGGGGGGGAAAAAAAGTAAACATGAAGCTGGAACAATAGAAAAATACCCAATCTGAACAAGAGAGAGAAAACTCAATGAAGAGGGAAAAAATGAGCACAGTCTCAGAGAAGTGTGAGACAATAACAAAAGAGCTAACATTTGAGCCATTGGAGTCATGGAGGAAGAGAAGAAGGCAGGACTAAAAAAGTGCTCAAAGCAATAATGACCAAAAACTTCCCAAGTTTACCAAAAGACATAACCCTATATATTCAAGAAACTGAGTGAATCCCAAAAAGGATAAACACAAAGAAATCCACACCAAGACACATCATAGTCAAAATTCTGAAAACTAAAGACAGAAAGAAAATTTTGAAAGCAATGAGAAGGAAATAATATCTTACCTGTAACAGTTTGATATTGTTTATGAATTCCAAAAATAGATATTGAATTATGTTTGTAAACTGGTCTGTTCCCCTGGGCATATTAGATTATATTGGATTTGAGGTTTCACTTTTACTTGATTAAATAATGATTAAGGCTTTGAGTGGGCACATCAGTAGGACATTGAGTCCCTGCCCCCTTGGTGGATGGGGACTCACAGAGAAACTGCACTGCAGAGAAGGGAGGCTAGAGCTTTGATATTGGTGTCACAGGAAGCAAACACACAGAGAAGCAGCTATGTGAGGAAGGAGAGACATGTCCATTAGACACAACAGAGAACTGAATCACAGGAAGAGAGATAAGCCATTAGCCTGATAGTCTACAGCTGGCCTTGTGGAGAGAGGACAGCAGCTGACCCTGGAGAGAAATCAGCCCTGGCAGAGAGAAGAGATTTATCCCAGTCTACAGCTAATATTGGAAGGTGGGACCATGGAACCTTAAAAGGAAGAGGAAGCCTGAAACCTTACAGATGACAGCAGCCATCTTGCTCCAACATATGGCAACAGGCTTTGGTGAGGGAACTAACTTATGCTTTATGGCCTTGTGAATGTACACTTCTAACCCAAAAAAGCATCCTTTATTAATGCCAACAGATTTCTGGTACTTTGCATCAGCACCCCTTTGGCTGACTAATACATTAGCAAAAAGAGAAAATTAATTCAAAAAAATTGTTATTCCTCATCAGAAACAATGAAGGCCTAAAGAAAATGGCACAACATTTTTCAGTGCTGAAATAAAGGTATTGTCAACCCAAAATCTTATACCCACTAAAAATATCATAAGAATGAAGGGAAAATAAAGATACTCTCAGATTAAGAAAAACTAAGAATTTATTATGAGGAGGCCTACCCAAAAAAAAATGCCTAAAATAATTTCTCTAAAAAAAGGAAGGAGGGCATATTGGAACATCATGAAAGTAGAAAAACAAAGAAAGCAAAAATATAGATACATAGGCTTTTCTTATCTTCCTGGGCTTTCTAAATTATGATTTATGGCATACATAAATACTACAAAACTGAGTGGTCCAATGTCAGTGAGGGAAATATTGAAAATAATTCTCTTATAAATGGGAAAGGGGAAGAAGGTAAGGTAAGGTTTCTACACTTCACTAAGACTGGTAAATTATAACACAAGGAGACTGTGATAAATTATGTAAATATAATGTAATCCCTAGAGCAACCACTGACAAAGCTATTCAAAGAGATATACTCATAGGCACTATAGATAAAATATAATTCTAAAAAATGTTCAAGTAAGTCAAGAAACAGAAAGCAGAGAAATTAAAAACAGAGGAAAAAAAAGAAAAAAATAATAAAATGGAATACTCAAGACCTAACATATCATTAACAGCATTAAATGTAAATGGTTTACACACACCAAGTAAAAGACAGATTGAAAAACTTGGTTTAAAAACATCATATAGCAATATTGTTGTCTACATGAAATTCACTTCAAATATAACAATAGAAGTAGGTTGAAAGTAAAAGGATAGAAAAGGATATATCATACAAACAATAAAGCAGATGTCATAGTTTGCCAAAGGGCTGCCAATGAAAAGTACAAGAAATGGGCTGGTTTTTATAATGGGAACTTTATTAGGGGTAAAAGCTTACAGTTCCCAGTATGTAAAAATGTTCAGATCAAGACATCATCAGAGATATTTTCTGACCAAAGCCAGTTAATGGTGATCCTGGTGTTCTGCATGTGGCAAGGCAAGATGGCAGCTGATCTCTGATGAGATCAAGGATCACTGTCTCCAGGAGCTCAGATGTGGGCAATCAAGCATATGACTTGTCTCTTACTGGGCCTTTCTCAATCTTGGCTGCTCTGCTTTCTCCCTGAGCCCAGCTGTGTGTGATCAGGCATATGGTTCCTCTCTTCAGCCTTGAGGTTCTCTGTGGGCCAAGCCTCTTGGGAGCTTTGTGCCTCAGCTTCCAGTGCTAGTGATCCTTGAATCTCTCGGACATGGCTGGGTCAAAATGGCAGAGCTCCCTTTTCTGTGTGTCTGCTTTCTCTCTCTGTCTCATTTATATAAGTCTTCAGTATGAAGGCAGACACCCAACTAGAGTTATGCCTCACTGGCATAGTCCAATCAAAAATGATCTAAGCAGGAAGTTCTGGGAAGATGGCATTCAGGTAGACAGGGATCAACTCTCACATAAAAACAATGGAGAAAGGGCCAAAAGCTATCCAAGGGACATGCTTTGGGGGTCCAGGACAGTGCTGCACAACTCCCAGAAAGGTGAGGGACAGAGCAACGAAGAACCTGAAACAACAAACATGAGTTACTAAACTCCCATGGCAGCCAGGAAGGGCTTCCATCACTCACCCTCAAGACATTTAAGCCTGGACAAAATCCCTGACCCACTGCAGCCCACTGAGAGGGAAACAGATGTCTCTTGCCTGTCAGCTGTTAAAAGGCAAGAGGGAGGGTGAGTTGGAGAGCTTCTCTTCAGTGAATTTGGCCAGCAGATGCAGCTTTGAATCTCGATTCTGGCCAAATCAGAAACACTGGAAAGCAGAGGTTGAAAGAAACACCTCTGTGGAAAGGTTTGTCAATCAGTGCCATCTACTGGCTGACCAGGAAATTGCAAGGAGAAAAATTGCTTTAAGGACTCTTTACCCTAAAGGTGAGAGAAAATATGTGCCCTGTTAATGAATCCCTGGCCTGAATGTGACAACATAAGCTAGCAATTTTAAAGACTTAGAATAAGTTGAACCAAAAATCAAAGAAGAGCTGTGAAAAATAAAACACTAGGCAAGAGAGAGAAATGGGTTATCAGAGTAAAGTGGCCAACATATTCAGATGCTTAGACATGAGTAAAATATTACAAGCCATACTCAGAAAAAGGAAGAGATAGTCCAGCAAAGGGAACAAACCAAATATCCTGAAGAGATACAGAATTTAAGACAACTGACCAGTGATAATCGCACAAATCAGTTCAAAGATTGAAAAAAAATTATGACTGAAGAGATTAATGATATTAAGAAGACACTGGGTGGGCATAAAGAACAATTTGAAAGCCTATTAAGAAAGTAGCAGCTCATGGCAATGAAAGACTTGATGAATGAGATTTAAAATAAATTAGAGGCACATAATAGCATATTTGACTTGCTTGAAGACAGAAATGGTGATTTCAAGGACAGAACATCTGAACTGGAAAAAACAGGAGAATAGAAAAAAAAAGAATGGGAAAAAATGAAACAGGGTCTCAGGGAATTGAATGATAATGTAAAACACAACATATATGTTAACAGTGTCACAGGAGGAGAAAAGAATGTAAAAGAGGAAGAATATTTGAGGAAATAATGACTGAAAATTTCCCAACCCTTAAGAAAGACATAAATATCAATATTCAAGAAGGACAATGAACCACAAACAGAATAAATCTGAATACACCTACTCCAAGACACCTACTATTCAGAATGACGAATATCAGAGATAGAGGATTGTGAAAGCAAGAAGAGAAAAGCAAAGCATCACATACACAAGGGACCCTCAATAAGATTAGGTACTGATGTCTCATCAGAAACCATAGCGATGAGATGAAAGTGGTATTATGTATTTAAGATACTGAAAGAGAAAAACTGCCAATCAAGAATTCTATATCCAGGAAACTTTACTTCAAAAAATGAGAATGAATTTAAAATCTTCACAGACAAACAAAATCAGGGAAGATGTTACCAAAAGACCAGAATTACAAGAGATACTAGAGGGAGTGCTGCAGACTGAGAGGGGGAAAAAAGGATAAGAGATGTGGGGAAAAGTGTTAAAACAAAGATTATTAGTCAGGGTGTATTAAAGGGCAAAAAGACAGATCATAGTAAGATATGACAACAAAAAGCCAAAGGACAAAATGGATGAACTAAGTAATACCTTTACAATAATGACATTGAATGTTAATGACTTTAACTCCCCCATCAAAAGACATAGACTGAAAGAATGGATTTTAAAAATGAACCATCTATAAGCTGCCTACAAGGGACTCATCTCAGACAAAAGAACACAAACACATTGAAAGTGAAAAGTGGGAAAGTGTAATTCCACACAAATAGTAACCAAAAAAATAGCCGAAGTAGCAGTACTAACATCAAACAAAATAGATTTTAAATTCAAAACTGTTATAAGGGATGAAGAAGGTGATTACATATTAATAAAAGAGGAAATTCACCAAGAAGAAATGAAAAATTTTCAATCTACCATTAAAATATTAAAATATAGTAATCCTAAATGCATATATAAAAGAAAACAGAACTGAAAATATGGGAAGCAAAACCTAAAAGAATCAAAAGGATAAATAAACAAATCTACAATTGTAGTTGGGAGACATCAGCAGCCCTCTCTCAACAATTGGTAAAATAACTAGACAGCAATGAGATAGAACTCAACAACACCAAAGAAAAGAATCTAATTGACATTTTTATAACACTCCACCCAATGACAAGAGAATACCTATTCTTTTCAAGTGCCCATGAGACATATCCTGGACCATAAAACAAACCTCAACCAATTCAGAAGGATTGAAATCATACAGAGTGTGTTGTCTAGCCATAATGTCATGATCTAGAACAGGAATCAACAAATATTTTCTGTAAAAGACCAGATAGTAAATATTTTGGGCTTCGAAGTCCACCCGTGATCTCTGTCACATACTCTTCTTGTTTTTTAAACATGTTTTAAAATAATTTTATTAAAAATTTAGGTCATAGACAATGAAAACAGACTGTGCACTATATATTGCCATCTCTTGGATTAAAATATTCATTGCAAGAATATTTCTAAAACCCACAAACTTCCACAGGGGAGGTTCCAAGTTCGGTTCTCGGTGCCTCCTAAAGATGGCAAGCAAGATAGCAAGCTGACAAGACAGACTGGCACAGCAAGCTGATACAATGAGATGATACAACAAGAGACACAAGGAGGAAAAACATAATGAGAGACACAACATAGCAGGAAGCAGAGGTGGTTTAAGCAATTAGGCGCCTCCCTCCCACACTGGAGGTCCCAGGTTTGGTTGCTGGTGCCTCCTGAAAGGAAGACAAGTACACAACAAACAGACACAGCAAATACAAACTACAGGGGTGTGGGAAGAAATACATAAGATAAATCTTTTTAAATTTTTAAAAAAACAAAGAGAACATCTTAAAGACAGCTATAGAAAAAGACATTTTACTTTTTAAAAACAAAGAAAATAAAACACCTAATATCCCAAAAGAAGCCAAGGAACCACAATATCATGGATTAAGATTGTTATAGTGCTAAAAATAATTCCCATCTAAAATTTTATATCTAGTAAAAGTATCCAACAAAGATCATGCAAAATGAAGACATATTCAAATAATTAATTTTATCAACTGCCTGAATTAGAATCAATACATAGGCAGTTCTTGAGGCAGAAAGTATATAATTCCAGGCAAAAAAGGAGAAAGTGATGAAGAGCAAAAGTATAGGTAAATATATTGGTAAATATAAATTAATATTGACTACACATCATCTTCTTCATCAGCATCTCATTGGAATTTTATAATAAATGTTGATGTAAAATGCATGACAAAAATAACACAAAAGATAGAGGAATTTAATTACCATTAAAGTTTTCTAATATCCCATATCATTGGAATAGAGTATAATGATGTATCTTAGTCTGTAATAAATTAAGAATACATGTTATCATCTCTAAAGTAGTCTTAAAAGAATAGTTTAAAAATGCATAGCATATTAATAGAAGGAAATAAAATAAAAATAGAAAATTTTATCCTAAAACAATCAAATTAGAATTGTGTTTAAATTAAGAAAATCATTTAAAAATTGGTCTGATTAAGTTTTACCTAACAGTAGTTCTGAAAGTATTTATTTCCAAAATTCATTACTGTAAATTTTACTTTCCTATCTAGAGTACCTTCTCCTGGGGAACAAACTGAGGACCATCATCAGAGTTCGTAGTTTGTAGAATGTCATATGGAATTTGGATTCATGCATCCCCATTGTTGCATGAGACAATTTTAAAAAATCACATGTTTACAGATATCTCCTGTTGGTTCCATTTTCCTAGAGAACCCTGACTAATACAGCTTGGTACTGGGGAGTGGTTCTTGAGAAACAGAATCTTAAAAATGGTGTTTCTGAATTGGTTCTGGGATTTTTGCAATTGATTCTCTACTCTGATTAGATTCAAAGGCACTAATGACTTTGTTTCCAATAATCAAGATGCACTGACTGTCCATGGCATGAGGTGGCAATAGAGATATATAAAATACCACCACTCGATATGGCTACATCCATGCTTATATGAGGCAAGGCTCTGAGTAAGTACATTTTTGACACCTTAACAAAGTTCTGTGATGTAAAAATTACAGTCATGTTGGTTGGTTGGTCCTACATAGGCTGGATACAGTTATCAAAGAAAGGGATGAGTTGAAGGCTTCAAAATTTTTGCAACTTAAGCACCACATGAATGTGAAAGTTTCTATGTGTGCCCTGAAAGAAAATCTTGTTTTATGCAGCTGCAGGCTTGAGATCTCTGAAAAACAGACCCAGAGCCTCACTGTGCAAGTAACAGTTACAAGGGAAACTAAATTCTCAACCTTTCAGGGTGTCTGCTGTTAAAGTGAGGGCACTGATTGGAATGGAATGGAATCCTGAAAATTGGGATGGAGACATATGGATTGACAATGATGGCAGTGTGGACACTGAAACCCTAAATTGTGCTGAATCTTTGCCAGATAAATCTGTAATGGCCTGCCATAAGGAAGCACCTCCCTGAATTCCAGTCTGTCCTGAGGAAACAGCCACCTAACCTCCAGTCTGCCCCCAAGGAGTCTGCCATCCAACCTCCACATGAAGATATTAATCCTGTCTCACCAGATGAAACTGCAATGGAATGCCCTGAGATAATTGGCTTGAAAGACACTTCAAGTCCTTCTTGTTACCCACCCCACTATCCCTCTTTTTTTCCAAACTCATAACTAAAGTCCCAACAATCCCCCAAAGATTAAGTTCAAAGTGTGACCCATGAGAAAATATGCTATACTCCAAAAGAACTGCATTATTTTCCTAATTTATATAGACAGAAATCAAGAGGTTATGTGTGGAAATGGGTATAGAGAGTGTGGGATAATGGTGGAAGAATATAGAGTTGGGTCAAGTTGAATTTATTGATATGGGTCCACTAAGAAGAGATTCTGGACTCAATGTTGTAGCTCGAGGGGTTAGAAAGGGCTCTAACAATTTGTTAAGGTGGCTGGCTGAAACCTGTATCAAAAGATGGCCAATATTACCTGAAGTCAAAATGCCAGAACTGTGCTGGTATACTGTAGATGACTGGATCAAGGCTTAGAGAAACTGGAATATTAGAATGGATTTATCATGTAGTAGTTGCTCATCCACACCAGGAATGTCCAGAGAGCACACCCTTCACTGGGACTGTGAGGAACAAATCCATGAAAATATCTCCATCTTCCCTAAAGAGCTCTGTAGTTGCTCTTCCCAGTAGGTCAGCTACTACCTTGGGAAACTTGGTCACAGAACTGGGATCCTTAAATAATATGGGGATGACTGGATCCCAGGTTGGCAGAAGCCAAGTGGCAGCACTTAATCACCAAAGACAAAATGGGCATGGTTAACACAATGAAATGGAGACTCAAACAGCAATCTATAGTCTGAGTCACAGAGACCTATGGTTTTGACTAATAGATCATGGGGTACCTACAAGTAAAATAGATGTGCAGTCTACTAACTTCCTACTTCATCTGTATAAGCGATTTCTAGCTTGAGTGGATGAAAGTCTAACTTGAATTACAGAAACAGAGTCATGACACCTTAATCAATTTCCAGGCATAAGACAGTTTACAGACCCAGGACCTCTTGAATGAGGGAAATGCTAGGTTCCCTTGGGGAAGGTCCAAGCCCCAGCCTGGGCAATACCTCACTAAAGCAATCCAATCAAAGGGTCCCACAATCACAGGAATGGAATAGTTTCAAGAACATGATCTTTTCTGGAATCCACAGAAAGTTTCAAATTGTCAAACTCCACCCTATGGATCCCAAAAGACAGGTTCTGTCAATATGCAAAATATATTCATTCTATCACAATACTTCAAAAAACCATAAATAATTTCAGGAACAATGCTAAGTACAAAATCTCATCAAATTCAGTTATAAGCACACATTCTGTCTTGGGGGGAAATGCCCTTCTTGTTGTTGAACTGTGAAAGTTAGAAACATGTTATCTGCTTCTAATATACAAAGGAAGGACAGTCAAAGAATAAATGTTACCATTACTATAGGGAGGAATTGAAAGAAAAACAGGAGTTATGGGGCCCAAACAGTTACAAAAACCTGCAGGGCATACTCCATTAGGTTTCAAAGTCTGAGAGTCATCTACAGAATGATAGTTTCTTCTTCTTGGGGCTTAGAAAGGAAGCCCCACACCTTCCATAGCTTGCCTAGCACCATTTTCTTGGGTCCATCTTCATCAAGCATCCGAGTGGCCACCAAACTCTAAGCCTCACCCTCTGAGAACACTGGGGTGACCACCACACTCTCCCCAATCTGAGGCATACAGGCTCAACCCTCTCAGACCAGTGAGGTGGTGAACCTAACATTCCCCAACCTCCAAGGAATGTGCTACACCCTCTCTAAAACCTGGGATGGCAGTACATTCCCTGAACAATAGGGCTGAAGGTCCACCCTCTTCAAATCTTAGGGCAAATTCACCCTTTCTGCACACATGAGTGGGCTCCCTCTTTTGGCCCAAGATATCTCAAGTCCAGACCTCAACTCTCATGGTTTTGCCCTTGAAGTCATTTTTCCCTTAGTTTCTCCCTTTTAATTCAAGTTTGCAGTGGTTGGGGTCATACAGAACTTCCAAAAATCTTGTTGGTTTAGCATGCGGGAAACAAGGTTCCAAGCCATGAGACAGTAAGATTTCCCACAAATCCTTTCTGGATAGCTGCATTTCCAATCCTGACTTACACTGAAAAGACTGGCTGCTTCCACGTTCGGTTAAATCCACATGTGGGGCTCTATTCTGTGGGGACTCATTTTCTAGAAGCTTGGAATTTCCCAAACCATTCATTTCTGGGTTTTTTTGCCCAGGAGCTCAGTTCTCAGCTGATCCATTTCCTCTCGCATTTTGCTATAAGCTAAAAGGAGAAGCCAGGCCACATTTTCCATATTTAGCTTGAAAATCTCCTCAGCTAAATTTCTAAGCTCATCTTTCAAATTCTGCCTTCCATCTAATATCAGGAGTCAGTTTTTCCAAGTTCTCTTCCACTTCAAAACAAAAGGATTGCCTTCCTTCAAGTTTTCAATGACACATTCATCATTTCTAAGGCCTCATTAGAAGTACCTTCAGCATCACCAAGGAAGGAGGGAAGGAGGGAGGGAGGAAGTCCCAACATTTGGAAGATTTCAAGGATTATAAATTAATATTGAAACAACAGGAAAGGACTCTAACCTAGGAAGCATCCTGATCAGAGTTCTCATAAAATTGGTCAGAGGCACTGGAATGATTTCTATACACACATTATGTATACATATTCCATTTCAAGTATTTCTCTTTATACTCTCTGAGATGTTACCAGATTTATGTAATTATTGGAATGATTGTTTCTGTTCTTAATCCCTGATGCTTACCTACCCTTTTCCACATAAGTGTCGGTGTTGCTCATATGGCATTCAAAGAGGAAAGCAATCAATGACTACTGATCATTATTTTTACTGGGGTAATGAAAATTCTCTATATAATCTTTGGTGAAAGATGTTTTGATACTCAAGTTCAACAATTTCCAGAAAAAAAATTCAACCCTAACACCGTGTGTGTGTATAGGTTTAGCTATCTGGCCTATATCACATAGCCCTTAGAATAAGATAGTTTGAGTCAAAATCAGGTTTTAAAAAACCATCAATATAACTAATTCTAAGAGTAAAAGAGTTTCACTCCTCAGTCTTGGACAGCACAGGGTGAACTGAGGCTTAGCTAGACAAAAAGATGGTCTTGGAAAGAGCTCTGTTTCCTTTCTGGGCATTTACTTCTTTATTCTAAGGTCATTCCAATTATCAATAAAAAGTAGGTTAGTAATAATTGAAGAAGTCTGTCTATAATCCTGGGACCACTACTTTCCTATCTTTCTCATCATACACTTCCTCCTCTTCAGATCCAAGCAGATGCATGCAGAGATCAAACACAAAGCCCCTTGATCAAATGGCTGTCATTCTACTGCTCAGATGACTTTCTCTCTCTCTGCCCAAGGGCTGATAGGATTTCACTGTCAAACCTGGAAGGTAAGTCTTTGAAGGTGTCCATCAGTTGCCTGCATAAGGTCTGCCAGACCAGAGTGCTGCCTTCAGGAAGAAAGCAGAAACTTCCAGAGTTTAATAGAAAAAGCAGTGAGACACTGAGCATCCAGGGAAGTTTTATTGCTACTTGAATCTCAAGTCTGGATTTTCATAAAATGTAGAAATTTAGGAAAGTGATTTTTGCAGAAAACCTTGAAACAGGGAAATATTCCTTTATTTCAAAAAAACAGACTAATGGATCATTAAACTCAATGTTCTGTATGGGTACAGAGAGATTTCCTATGAATTTAAATGTTATCCTTAGAGACTTTTAGGATACTAGAGACTTCTTACTAAGATTTTTTTGATAGTTTATTTGAAGTAAAAGCTATAAAAATATCAGATTTTTCTTGTCTCAACTGTATAGAAGGCAAACCTACATTTAGCATGAGTCATTGGATATGAGATTGGAGATAGTAAAATGTTCTAGAGACTTCTCAACAGCTAGATGACTCATCTTACCATTTCTTAACAGGGAAGGCTAATTAAGAGCTGCCTCAAATAGTTGATCCAAACAAATCTCATTTCAACTCAGCTGCTGATTCATCAAATACATTTCTTGCTGTGTATAGGAACTCTCTGTTTAGCAGAATGAAGGTTAGCTTAGTTCAGATTGTTGCGTTTTCTGCCTTCTTTAATATGCTCTCCTAAAAGTCCTAGAGTGAAGGACTTTTACTCCCCAGCAGAAACTAGAGAGAAGCACATATCTGTGATCTGTAGCAACCTTATAAAAGTTTGGGGAAAATGCAATGAATGTAATTTTTAAATAACACATAAATGATAACTACCAAGCAGACTTGTGTACAAATAACAAAAATTGAAAATAATGCGTTATGTGGGGGAAATATTGTGGTTTCTTTTGAGATAATAAGTCAATAGATTACTTGCTCAGAAAATGTTAAAGGATTTGATCTACTTAAGAATAAATTAGTAGCATGTATGCTTCATGAAAGTAAAAGTTCAGATGATAATGTAGAAAAATATACATATTTGAATAAGCACAAAAAATCTCTATAATGAAGAATTATAAAGTCTCTTCATTCTGTTATATATTAATATAATACATTTAAATCTTCCTAATAATAAACGAATAAACGTGCACTTATACAGGTATATTCCAATTATATATATTCTACATATATATAACATATTAGTATAATTTATTTAGAAGTAAACTATACTTCTAAAACATATTGGAAGATTTTTTCATGACATCACAAAACATCAACATATATAAATGAAAAAGACTTCAAAATATTAAAAATCATCCAATAGAGTAAGAATTTTTTAACATTTCATTATATATGTCATTATGTGACAAGTGCGTATATATATATATACATATATATAAAAGATGCAACTATATCATGAAAAAAAGATTGGAAGATTATGTATAAAATTATTTTCCTTGGTCTTCTCTGGGTGGTAACTTCTTTTTAATAATTTACTTAACTTTTATTTTTATTAAAACGAACATTAATTTTTTCCATAATTAGGGGCAAGGATTTCAAAAAGGCTTTGAAGACTTTGCTAAAGTAATTTTGAACAGGAAAGAAATATAGCTTCATGTGTCCCTCTTTCCTAAAGGAGTTGCTTATTCTGTTTGTTCCAAATTCAGATAAATAATCATTTGTATTTTTAAAATATCCTCTTTCAACATTTCACATCGTATTAGTTTTTAAGCATTTTCATATATGTTTTCTCTTATTTGGTTTCCCACAAACGACGTACATCTGAGAAGGAGAAGAAAAAGAATGAAGAGAAGAAGGAGGAGGAGGAGAAGGAGGTATCAACTTCAAAACCATTGTACTGGATACTCTCATGATTTATAAAGGAGTTATTAATAGAGTTTATGTAATCAAAGAGGATAGTATGATTTATTTCCATTTTGTCTATTATCTAGAAATCAAGACATATTATACATATAATTACAATATATCCAGGCACGTTGAGGTTCCAGGTAACTCTACACTTAACAGTAAAATAAAAAGATTCACCCAGGTGGATTTTTTTCATGAAAAAAAAAATGCACTTTTATGTACATAGACACAGCCAATGTTTTCCAGAATTTTTTGCTTTGGTTTCCCTGTGATAAGCAGAAGGAAATATCTTAATACCTTCCAGTACATTCTTACAGGATATCTTACTTATCTTTCTTATTTATTTATTTATTTTTAAGAAAACTTTAGATTGTATAAATGTTACATAAAAATTATGAGATTCCCATATGCCCCACTCCCTCCCCCTCCCACACGTTCCCACATTTTTTTTTCTTTGTTTTCTTTTAAATGTTACATTAAAAAAATATGAAGTCCCCATATACTCCCCACCCCACCCACACCACCCCTCCCACATCAACAAACTCTTCCATCATTGTAGCACATCCATTGCACCTGGCAAATACATTCTGGAGAACCGCTGCAGCACATGGAGAACCCTGATCCACAGTGTAGTCCACACTCTCTCCCAGTCTCTTACTTATCTTTCAACACTAGGGACACTGAAACAATGAACAACTATTGTCTTAGTTTCCCAGAGCTGCTATGCCAAATACCACACAAGGGGTTGGCTTAAGCAACAGGAATTTATTGTCTCATGGTTTTGGAGGCTATTAAGTCCAAAATCAAGTTCTCAACAGACCACGCTTTCTCCCAGAGACTATACGTTCTAATGACGGCTTACACAGTCTTTGGGGTTCCTTGGCTTGCATCTCTGCTTCCATCACATGGTGATCTGTCTCCTTGGTTTCTTCCTGTGGCTTTCTCTGACTGGCTAGGTCTGAGTTACCTCTGCCTAATCAGGACTCCAGTCATATGGATTAAAACCCACCCAGATTCAAACTGGCTTCCCCGAAATAGAAACTTCTGAGATCCTATTCACAAATGAGTCCACACCTTAAGTAATAATAACATCTTCAAAGGTCCTATTTTCAAATGGGTTCACACCTATAGGACTGGGGAGTAGGAGGTGAACATGTTTTCTGTGGGAGAAATGTTCCATTCCCCAACAACAACATCAGCACTCTGTTTGAAGACAGCCACTTCTTTTTCAGTAACTGAACATAAAATATGTTTTATCTTAAAAAATGGAACTTTTCTTGGATGCTTTTCCAGCCAGTCAATACCACACTCATTTATTGAATAGCAGCTATGTATGTGCCAGCCACTATTGCTGGTATAGTTGATTATGGTAAGTTGTTCTATCCCTATAACGTCATTTGGAAGCAAACTGACACTATTTACAAGGAACTTTGGGGTTTAATTAACATCTAAAATTTTTTAATTCCCATAATTTTATATGGGCAAAAACATTATCCATGGTTAATTTGCATACTGTTCCTATTGTCCTTAAAATGTGGGCACAATTGACAATAACTACTTTATGCCACATGATGTTCCATGCCAAACTGAGAGCAAAGATTATTCAGAGGTGATGAAATTTGGCATTGAGGACTTTTTGGGTCATGATGAACCACTGAACAGTTTAACACCCTTTCATTTCATGCCCACTGAATTTCTCTTTGTAGCTTGCCCCCTGCCCAAGCCCTTACAGCTTTCAGCCCAGAAAGCTGTAAGAGCTTGTCTGGCTCAGTTTTCTTGGTTCTAGGTGGCTGTTAGCAAAATCACACTTCAGAGGCTCAAAGGGCTCATGGCTTTATCCATCAGGCCAATTCCACATCAAATATAAAAAAATCTTGTGCACTCTGTCAAATTGATTTTTTTCTCCCTTCCAATGGGTCAGTAGCACAAAGGCTGAAGTTCCTTCTATCTTGAGGTTCTGAAAGTCATTCTTCCTTAATGTAATAATCCTTTCACTGAAATCCTTTCTCAGTCTCATAGACAACTTCTATTGAAAATATTGTTTGTCCCTTTTTTATTATGAATAAAACAATTACCCAAATTTCAACTCTGAGCCATTTTCACATTTCTCCAGCACTTTCATCATGCAACTCTGTGTGACATAGTGAAAAATGAACCAAGTCTCTGCAGGGAGTATTTTTTTTCAATAAAACACTATACATTACATATAATACACCCCTCCCTATTACCTGTTTCTGATTCTCTGGGAGCTATCTTAACTCCATGAATTGTAGATAAGTGGTGGCAATACAAAATAATTCTTGGTTCTAGAAATGCTCTTCCCAATGGAGAGTCAACTGATTTCCTTCCCCCACTATAAAGAAGCCAGGTTTCCCCTATAAACCTGTTAAACATCTACCTGTTGCACTCCTTAATTATAAGGTAAATAAAATCTTTAGCACCTGTTCATTTTACATCAGTTATAGGAGTCACAATTTTACCTTTTTTTTAAGTTACCATTTAACAGCTGCAAATGAGCAAATAAAACTATAACTGGGATATTGATCAAGGAAGTTATAAAAAGGACATGATGAAGGACATATCCAGCAAGAGATCAAGAGTCATATTCAGGGCAATGGATGTGGCTCAACCAATTGCATTCCCATCTACCATATAGGAGGTCCAGGTTTTGATGCCCAGGGCCTCCTGGCGAGGGCAAGCTGGCCCATGCAGAATGCCTGCCCTGCACAGAAGTGTTGCCGCACACAGGATTGCCACCCTCCATGGGAATGACGTCCAGCACAGGAAAACCACCCTGTGCAGGAGAGCCCACCAACATGGAGAGCTGGCACAGAAAAATGACTCAACAAAAGACACAGAGGAGAGAAAATAAGAAGACATAGCAGAACAGGGAGATGCGGTGGCGCAAGAGAGTAATCGGCTCTCTCCCATTTCAGAAGGTCCCAGGATTGGTTCCTGGAGCCGCCTAATGAGAATACAAGCAGACAAAGAACACACAGTGGATGGACACAGAGAGCAGACAATGGGGGGAATGGGGACAGGGGCAGAAATAAATAAAAAATAAATCTTTTAAAAAAAAAGGAGCCATATTCATTCATGATTTTCTAAGCACAAATAAGCCAAAATTTGGGGGGAATGAAAATGAAGTCAGTTATTCAACAGTTTTCTCTAAAAGGCCCATCACTTTTATATTCAAATTAGAGAGTCAGTAGAAATTATTAAAATATGATGGCTATTATAGGAAGCAATCCATATCATATTTTCATCTCATTTGTCATTTAACTAAAATTTTAAATTAACAAAGGCATTCTCATATGTTGCCTTGTTTTAATTTCCAGAATCACTAAGATCCATTTTTCAGAGGCATTAACTAAGAGATAAAAAAAGTTAAATCATGGGACTCAGGTTTCATAAGTAGCAACCAAAGCTTAAGCCCAGTTTCCTGACTTCCATCTCATTTAAAACGTGTGTATCCTGCTGACAAACCCCCAGCTCTGCAATGCTGAGCCTACCTACAGGTTGAATGGAATCTCCCAACCCTACAATCTTAATAAAGGATTCGAGATTAATAGAAAATCATGAATGTGGTATATGGAAGATAAGTTGTGCCAGACTGATGCGGTATTTAGGTGAGGGAGGAGGCACAAACAAGAAAATAGACCGAACGAAGTACTTGGGTTTTATATAGATAGGTGGTTTCTATTTCTGGGTTATACTCTGATTGTTATGACCAGAGACTCAGTCCAATCATTGTGGGGACCTGGAGGTTGTGGTAGGCTGTTAAGTTGCCTGCCACAAAAAAATATTATCTAAGTTTTACTCCCTGGGACCTGTCAATGTTGCCTTATATAGAAGGAAAAAATACATTTTTGCAGATGTAATTAAGTTAAAGATTTTGAAATGGAGAAATTATCCAAGATTATCTGAGGGGGTCCAAAGTACAAACACATGGATCTTTTATAAGAGGAAGGCAGGGGAAGATTTCATACATATAGGAGAAGGCAATGCAATGATGGAACAGAGAGAGATTTGAAGGTGATAGCCTTAAGGACTGGAGAGATGTGGCCGTAAGCCAAGGAATGCTGGCAATCAAAAGCAGCTTCAAGAGGCAAGGAATGGATTTCTCTCCTATTGTCTCTAGAGGGAGCACGGCACTGCCAACACCTTGAATTTGACATAGTGTTACTGATTTTGGACCTCTGGCCTCCAGCACTGTGAGAGAATAAATTTCTATTGTTTAAGCAACCAAGTTTGTTGTAATTTGGTATGAAAGCATAGAAATCTAACACAGATTTATCACATGGCATCAAAATATATTTTAAAAAACAGAGGTCCCCAGTGGGAGGGAACGGAGGGGAGAGTCTGGGCCCTTTTTCAAATTAAAATAAATAGAAAAAAAAAAAACAGAAGTGGGGAAAAAATTAGTATTTACTGGTCCATATATGAATATGAATGAGGCCAATTTTCTCAGTGTATGTAGAAGTAAATAATCATGTTTGGCTGGAAATTAAGGAATTATTTGGTCCAAATTGATTCTAAACATAGGAACTCTCTATAACATGTTGGCTGACCATCAAGCCTTTTCCTGAATCCTTTCAGACACAGAAAGCTTGCCCTTATTAAGGCAATATATTCATTCTCAGGCTAAACAAAAATAGGAGGCAGGTTAGATTTGGCTTGTGGGTTATATTTTACCCATTTCTGCATATGTCAGGATTAAAAAGAAGAAAAGATATATTTATCCATTTGGAGGATATTAATTGACTATATACTTGGGAAGCAGACTTGGACCAATGGATGGAGCATCTGCCTACCACATGGGAGGTCTGAGGTTCAAACCCCAGGCCTCCTTGACCCGTGTGGAGCTGGCCCATGCGCAGTGCTGATGTGCACAAGGAGTGTCCTGCCATGCAGGGGTGTCCCCTGCATAAGGGAGCCCACACGCAAGGAGTGTGCCCCATAAGGAGAGCCGCCCAGAGTGAAAGAAAGTGCAGCCTGCCCAAGAATGGTGCCGCACACATGGAGAGCTGACACAACAAGATGACACAACAAAAAGAAACACAGATTTCTGGTGCTGCTGATAAGGATAGAAGTGGTCACAGAAGAACATGCAGTGAATGGACACAGAGCAGACAACTTGGGGGGCAGGGGGAAGGGGAGAGAAATAAATTTTTTAAAAAATAAATCTTAAAAAAAAAAAATTGACTATATACTTTGTACCAGAAAACTATTCAAGATACTAAGGATACAGAAGAAAGAAAGGACAAGAAAATCCTTGCCCTTGTGGACCTTATATTGTAATGGCATGAGACAGACATAAAATAAGTGGAGTGATGGGAGCCTATTAGGAAAATAAAGCAGGGAAGAAGAAAGTGCCTGGGGATAGGGGTTAGAAGGCAATCTTCTAAATAGTGATTTGGCAGGCACACCCTCAGGTGACACCCCCAATGAATCATGGCCTTGTATAATCACATCCCCTTGAGTACAACAGAATCTGTAGCTTGCTTCTAACCAAAAGAATATGGCAAAGGTGATGAAATAGTTACTCCCTTGATTACACTGTATTATGACTTTGTCTGAGCAGCTGTAAGGAGAGAGCTACTTCACTGGCTTTGGAGAATTAAGCAAACATGTTAGGACCTACCTGTGGAAAGGGACACATGACAAGGAATGTCAGGCTGCCTCTAGGACCTAATGTTTTTCTCTAGCTGACAAGTAGGGACCCTCAGTCAGAATCACAAGCAAATGAGTTCTGCCAACACTTAGCATACGCTTAGGAGATTCTTCCCCCACCAAGCTTCCAGATGAGAACCCAGTCCAGTCAACACCTTACATGAAGCCTTGTAAGACCCTAAGCAGAGGATCCAGCTGAGCCAGAGGCCCTTCTAATCCAGGGAAACAGTGAAATAATAAATGTTTATTGTTGTAAGCTGTTAAAATCATGGTAATTTTTTATGCAGCAGTAGGAAACTAATACAAGTGGACATGAAAGGCTTCACAGAACGAATGTCATTTAATCAATGACTGAGAAAGTGATAGAGTAATTCAAACAGATTTTGGTGAGAAGAGGGCTCCAGTCAGAGAGAAGAACAAGTTCAAATTCCCTGCATCAAGAGCATTCCTGGAATGTTTGAAGGACTCTAGAAGACCAGCGTAGGTTGAATAGAAAAAGTAGAGCAAAGGAAGTGGGTAGGTAGTAACTAATAAAAGATTAATGGTAGAGAGGAAAGGGAAGAGTACTGTAGGGACATTGGCTTATAATCTGGGTAAAGTGTGGAACTAAGGGGGATTTTGAACAGAGAAGTTATGTGAGATGACTTATGATTTAAAGTAGGGTTTGTCAAAATACAACCTAAGGGTCAAATCCAACCTGATTCATATTTTTGTATGATCCAAGAGCCAAGAATTATTTTTACATTTTTTAAAGACTGAAAAAAGAAAAAAGATTAATATTCAATGACATTAGTATGAAATTCAAATTTTTGTGCCCATAAATAAAGTTTTAATGAAACACAGCCATACCTATTCATTTATGTGTTGTCTATGGCTGCTTTCATGCTAGTACAGCAGAGGTGAGTTGTTGCAACAGAGATAGTAAATATATTTGGCTTTATGTGCTACACTATCTCACCCTTTACAGAAAATATTTGTCCACCCTGATTTAAAGTATAGCTGGCAGTTCTGTTGGGAAGAATGGATAGGAGTGGAAGCTATGGGAGAGTGGGCACAGTTAAGAAACTGTTGGAGTATTCTAAGTAGGAAGTAATTGTGCTTTGGTCCAGGAAATATGTGTGGTGGTCCAGCAGTAAATGGGACAAAAAGTGGTTGGAGAATGGCTTTAAGCTGAAGACAGAACTGATAACATTTTCTGATGGATTTAGGTTGTGAAAGAGACGAGTTTAGGATCATTCCAAGATGTTGCTTCTGGATAAGTGTAAGGATGGACCTGCCATTATCTGAGATGGAGAACACATGGGAGGAGCAGGTTTACAGGGAAATACCAGGAACGCAGATTTGACCATGATAAGATTGATAGTTCTATTTAAAAATAGGTATAGATTTTGAGAGGTAATTGGAGTTCAGAGATCAGAATATAGGCCCAGGCCATAGCATAAATTTGAGGTCATCAACATAGAGGAAGGATTTTTTTTTCCTAAGATTTATTGATTTATTTATTTATTTCTCTCTCCTTCTCCCCCCCACCGCGATTGTCTGTTCTCTGTGTCTATTTGCTGCGTCATTTTCTTTGTCTGCTTCTGTGCAGCACGGGAATCTGTGTTTCTTTTTTGTTGTTGTTTTGTCATCTTGTTTTGTCAGCTCTCTGTGGGTGTGGCACCATTCCTGGGCAGGCTGCACTTTCTTTTGCACTGGGTGGCTCTCCTTACGGGGCACACTCCTTGCGCATGGTGGTCCCCTACACAGGGGACATCCCTGCGTGGCAGGGCACTCCTTGTGCGCATCAGCACTGCGCATGGGCCAGCTTCACATGGGTCAAGGAGGCCCGAGGTTTGAACCACAGACCTCCCATGTGGGACATGGATGCCCTAATCACTGGGTCAAGTCGCTTCCCAAGAGGAAGGATTTTAAGTCCCAAGGCTGGAGGAGGTCGTCAAATGAGGGACTGTAGTTACAAAAAAGAGTGAGTTCAAAGATTGAATCCTGGGGCCCTCCAGAATTAAAAGGTCTAGAAGAAGAAGAACCAGCAAAAGATACTAAGAAAGAGTGTGATAGAAGAAAAGCCAGGAGAATGTGGAACTCTGTTAGGCCAAGTAAAGAAGGAGTTTCAAAGGAGTGATCGTTAGTGTTAAATACCGCTAACATAAGTAAGAAGAGGACTGAGAAGTGGCCATGGGATTTAGCTACCTGAGAGTCATTAGAGACATTGACTAAAGAAGTTTTGACAATACTGGGGATAAAAGCTTAACACAAAGGCATCAGGGGAAGATAAGCAGAGGGAATATGAAGATACCATATATAGAAATGAAATTAATTTGACTGAAAAGGCAATTCATTTTCCTTTTTTAAAATCTATGAATTTGGCCAGAATAAGCTCTTTTCTAATCTAAAAGAAGAAAGTTTCACTGATAAGCACCATATTGCTAAAGCTATGGAAGAAATGAGTAACTAGCATGTATCACTTAAAGAAATGGATTGTGAGTGCATGCTAATTTCTAAGATCTAAGAGGAAAACAAATGGAATATTGAAATCTCTTGATCTGTTTAACCATGAGGTAAAATGGAGAAAGGAATGAGTGAATGGGGTTCTTGAAGGGTTGGCAGTGATGTGACCAAAAAATTGACTTCAGGAAGAAGTGAGCACATCTTCCTCAGAAACCACAGGGCTAGATGAGAAGGTAAATGTAGACCAGAGATTCTCAACCTCAGCTACTAACATTTTTCACTGGATAATTCTTCATTGTGAGGGATTGTTCTGTGTATTGTAGGACATTTAGCAGCATCCCTGACCTCTACTCACTAACTGACCACAGTAGCACCACTCCCTCCAGGCATGACAACTCAAAATATCTCCAAATATTGCTAAATGTCCCCAGGGCAAAATCTCCTGAGTGATAACCACAAATGTAAAATGAAGAGAGAGATTATCACTGTGTATTGTATCAGGTCTCTGAGAAGTGGGAAATGGCAGCTGCCTACAAAGCATGAAAAACAACTGGGTGATTAAGAAAAGAGAATCTGGAAGGAGTACTTAATAACAATTGGTACTGTGGTAGCTTTGTTCTGTATCAACTTAGCTCATTGGATGTATATTTGCCAGAATCCATTTCCCTGCATAGTTCTGGATTCATGTGGGACATGGGACATTTTATATGAATTTGAAAGGTGGGAGTGTTGTTTTGTTTTGTTTTGTTTGTTTGCCCCAGGAAGACTGGTGCAGCTCATGTACATTGTCACTGATCTGTTACAGACCTGGGAGTAAGGAGACAGCCAGGCTACCACCACAGCTCTTCAAGAGATTTCTGGATGCCCTCCTTCAGTTTCTCTTACACCTGACCAGGTTCCCTCTTTGGTCTGAGATGATGGTTACAAATTGCTCCTACAGGTCATCCACCTCATTGAAGTTGGAGAGTTGGAAGCATCGAATTCTATTTAATCCTTGAGGGTCCAAGCCCATCCTTGCAGATTCCAATTGTCCTTACTCCCTCCTACTTAATACCCATTTTCTTCCCAACTGCCAGCCCTGCTGACTTCATGCTGCAGCATCAAGTGCCAAAGCAATAACTGTACATAAACTCTTTGTCCAGATCTTGATTGTGTAAGGCCAAATCCCTAAACAAATCCCTCATTCTAAACCATTTATTAACTCCTGTCTTTATGTTAGGTACAACAGCACCATATATTATGTTTTCTTTTCTTTCCCTCCCCCTCCCCTGCCCTGTTATTTTTCCTGTCTGTGTCCATTCGCCGTGTGATCTTCTGTATCTGTTTCTCTTTTTGTCTCCTCTTCTCATCTTTCTCCTCTAGGATTCACCAGGATTCAATCCTGGGGACCTCTGATGTGAAGACAAGTTCCCTGTCAATTGTGCCACCTCATTTCCTGGTTTTTGCTGTGATCCACCTTGACTCTCCCCTTTGTCTCTCTTTTGTTGCATCATCATCTTGCTGGTTGACTCACTTGCGCAGGCACTGACTCTTTGCACAGGCACTCATGTGGGCACTCAGCTCGCCGCACAGGCTCTCAGCTCACTGCATAGGCACTTGCCTCACCACACAGGCACTGGCTTTCCCCGTGGGCATGCTTTCTCTTCTTTTTTTTCACCAGGAGGCCCCAGGGATCAGGCGGAGGCCTTATCACTTGAACCACATTCACTTCCCCATATATTATGTTTTAGTATCCTTACTTTATAAGGGAGGACACTGAGACCCAGAAAGGCTAATTGACTCTACCAAGGTCCCTCATTTAGTTAAGTGGCAAATATGAAGTTTGAGCAAAACCCACCTTCTCTTAAAAGTCTCTCTCCTTCCACAGTCTATGTTGCTGTCAATCAGTGACTTCAGGAGGAAAGGGGAATAGAACTTTAATTCATTGACCTTGACCTATAGATAAATGACTGCATATTGTATTCTAATAATGGTGGCAAGTGAAAAGCTCTTTTCAAGATAGTATTTAGAGATAGGAGACACAAAACTAAAAGATAAAAATTACTTGCTCTTTGCAATTTAAAATAGGAAGAGTTTTAGTTTTAGTTTTCCATTTTCTACAACTGCCTCATGTTTATGAGCCACTAACATTTGGTGGAAGCAGATGTCCTAGAAGTTTAGAAGGGACCTTAATAGGCCCATTCGCAACTCAGTTTAATCAGGACTAGAAAAGAGTGATCAGGGGTTTTATTGCTGTTATTTGTGTGACAGTCACTTCCCTGACTCCCCTTTCCTGGCTCTTGCCATTATATGCAGAACTTCTATATCTTTTCTTCCCCAGGTTACAGTTACAATAACAGCAGCAGCCATGCCACACTGACTGTGGCTATGGGCTGTGATCACAAATAGCACAAACTAGTTTTGGCTTAAACAACACAAATTTATTGGCTCACGGTGTCAAAGTCCAGATGTCCAAATCAAGGAACTGAGAAGAAGGCCTGCTTCCTTCCAGGGTCAATGGCATTCTGGCTGGCTGGCCAGCCTTGTCTCCTTGGCTTTCCCATCACTTAACCAAGTCCTCTCCTTTTCTCTCAGGTTCACTTGACTTCTAGCTTCCAGCTCCTCCCTGTGTCTTTCTCACTCCATATCTGAATTGCTTGTGCTTATAAAGGACTCCAGTAATTCAGATAAAGGCCCAACCTCATTCAGCTAAGCCATACCTTAACTAAAATAAAATCTTCAAAAGGTCCTATTTACAATGGGTTCACATCTATAGGTAGGCAGATCAAGACCAAGAACATGTCTAAATTAGGGTACATAATTCAATCCACCACAGGTGGAGGTAAAACAAGTCTTACTTTTTACTTGCTGGTTGTTGTTAAAATCAGCATAACTACCAGAGCATTAGTGATAATGTATTAGGTTCTCTGGGTGAACAATCTTATGTTCATATATAGCTCTGTGTCTAGTATAGAGTAAAAATTCTGAGGGACACAAATCATATCTATGAGTTAGTTTCCAAAATCTCTAGAATCATGGAAGGTCAATTATGGAAGGGATTTTTTTTTCAGGCCACCTAATCCATTTCCATTTTGAATGGATGAATCTATTCTAACACTAGCCCATGAGTCATCCAGGCTCTTCTTGAAAACTCCAAGATGCCACAGTATTAATCAGCTTAAAACAAGGCCCATGGCATCCTCTGACAAGTAAGAGCTAGGATGCACAAATTACATTGAGCTAGACTCTACCTCCCCATGATCATGACCCAAGGGACTTACAAGAGGCATTTTGCATCAAAGTATATCTCCTCAACCTAGTGTATGCCATATTTACTATTTAATACATGTTTTGCTTTTATAATATGGCAATAATAATGAGGATGATATTAAGCAGCTACTTTCTAGACTAATTTGCTCTATCAGTAACATTTGTTAGTTGATGGAGGCATAAATTACTTTTTTCTTTTGCCATGTATATATAAACTTTTCATTTTATACCCTTCTTATCCATGTGATCATATGAGCTCAAAAGGCCATAATTTTAGAAATTGTTTTGTAAAGCATCTTTTCTATGCTTTCTACAGAAATTATTCACTTGAACAAAGTTGTCTTCTTATAGTAAATATAGAGGTGCTTTTTTATCTTATAAAAATAAGCTTAATATTCCAGCCCATTTTAAGATCAATTTTATTGTCTGAGAAAAGCATTAAACTTTAAAAATGGAATATCTGCATTAAAACGTGGAAACAATTTTTATATAAATTATTAAACTAACTATTGCATATTACTTAAAAATTGTGGGGCAAAATGGATGCCGATACATGCTATTATTCTCCTTTCACACATTAGAGAAATCAAGTCAGCAACAGTGATCTCTATTTGAGATTCCACAACTATCTGCCAAAAATAAAAAGGAGGGCTCATGATGGCCAGTCTTCTGCTATACAACACAGTTTATTCAGGAACACCTAATATTCCACATCATCAGAGCCTGTTTCCTACAGGAAAATAGGTAATGCAGATATGGACAATATAAATTACATTAAGGGAGAAAAAAATCAGACATGGACAAACCGGGTTAAAACAAAGAATTTCTGAAATTAAGAATTTATTCATCAGCTTAGTTTCTCAGTAACTGAATTAGTGTCTTGCCTCTAAATAAATCTGCTTTTAGGATGTCTGTGTTCTTATCCGTTGTAGGTAAAATCAGTTTAATAAGCAGATTGGGAGGGGTTGCTTCTTTCATATAAAAGAATGGAAAAGACCTAGAGGGGAAAATCTAGACATAAAAAGAAACAAAGTTTGATAATTCAACACTAAATTCCAGTACTTTGGGAAAAAATACAACTTAGTAGGGATTCAATAAATCGTTCTTTTAAATTAAATTATTTGGTAAAATTAAGCTGTGAATATAGTGTGGTAATTGGAAAGATGAGAAAAATAAATTAACATTACTTAGAACACACTTAATGTGTCTGACATGGTACCAATACCTGTTTGTAAGAGAGAGCAATATTGTAGTAGATGCAAGTTTCAAATTATGTTTTAATAGCTTCATATACAATGATAGAGGAATTATAATACTGATTTTCTTCTGACTGCTCCAATTTGCCCTATTTTCCTCCAATGATTTCTACTTCAATGATTGAATATTAATCTTTAGTGTGTATTATTTTTCCTTAAATACTCTATTTGTAAATTGGGGAGGGGTGCCATAATCCATCAGAAGACTAATCCGAATTTGGGTGAAACCACCTGATCTCTCATTTTCAGAATAATTCTTGTGATTTTTTTGCCTTGAACATTCAGGAATTGGCTATACAATGCATTTGTATATTTATTCCTACAACTTTTCCTTCTTATTCAATCTCTGCTTCTGCCTTGGATCATTTCACAGATAATTAATTTCTTCACTTTCCAAAAGAGAAGAAAGACAAAATAAATGTAAGCTATTCTAATAGCTTCAAAGAAGAAAAATGGAAAAGGACCAAACTATTGTTCCAAATGTCAGTGCCAACTGAGCCCAGCCCCACCGACTTCCTTCAGCCCTGACTCTGGGTATAAAAAACCTTTGACCTGCACCTCTGCCTCTGCCCCACGCAGAGACAGCCAATTCTGCCAAGCCTGACTGAATATGTGGAATTTAATGCACCAGCGTCATGCCTGTGAAGTTGCCAATTAGTTACATCCCAATCCAAGAAAGCCTTGGAAACAAAATGCTTACCGAGCATTCCTCCCGTTCACTCCAAATTGAGTTCTTCTAAAAGATGTGGCTTCATCTTCTTTTCCTAATTGGTAATCTCACTTCCCTGCAGGGTCTTGGGGTTTCTTTGCCTTTCCGTGGTTGTAGGCAATCCTGGAGTCCTACTGCGGATAGATTGCCAACAATGCACCCAGCCAGCTCCCCCTCCTGCCATCACCTGTCTCCTTCTCCCAGGGGCCAGAATCTGCCCTGCTAACATCAGGCCCAATTTCAGAGAAGACCACTCTGCTGTCTTGGGAACTCTGTTCTCACCATCCGTTTACTATGGAGTACTTCCGCCACATGGAAATCCTGACAACACAACCCTACAGAATGCCATATCCAGCTAGAATACTTGTATCTTCAGCCCTTCCTTCATGGACAATGTTTTGAAGACTTGGTCACTTTCTTTGAAGGCAACTTAGCTTTCAGCTGGTTCTACTGCCTAACCCCTGCCCTTTCCCAGTTCTTTCAGCACTCTTCACTGACCAAAATTCAAAGCCTATAATATATCTTTAAAAAAGTGCTAGATTGAGGTAGTTTCATCTTTTTGTCATTGTTCCATTCTCCAGGTAATCAAGATTTGCTAACAGTTATAGAAATAGCAGAGAACTGATGTTAGGTTTCTCTACAGTAAGTTTCTTTTTAGCAAGGTGGATAGAATATACAATAAAAGTGTGTACAAAATTTTGAGTCAGCTTTTCGATGCTTCTATGAATGCTTTGAGGAATGTGAAGAAGGACTGAATGGAGAACCAACTAACCAAAAACAATCAAGCATGGATGTTTACTAGGCCCTGTGTTAAAGTGCTGGTTTGCTGGTTTGAGTCTTTTGTGGGCCCCAGAAAATTACGTTCTTAAGCCAACCCATTTCTATGCATATAAACCAATTTTATGTGGGATCTTTTGGTTAGATTCAGTTAAGGACACTTTTGATTAGATCACTCCAGTTAAATTAGATTTAACTTTGATTAGATTGCTGGACTCAGGGTAGGTCCTAATCCTCTTACTGGAGTCTTATATAAATGGAATATACAGAAAGAGAGCTGCCATTTTTACCCTGCCCTATTAGATAGGACTCCAGGATTGCCTACAACCACAGAAAGGCAAAGAAACCCCAAGAGGCTGAAAGAGAGGCTGGAGGCTAGAATCAGCTGAGCAGCCAAAGCTGAAACAATAAGGCCCAGAAGAGAGGGGAAAGATGAGACATATGCTTGATAATCTACAGCTGAGCTCAGAGAGAAAGCATCTGTAGATGATGCCACCATGTGCCTGATCATCCACAGCTTCAACTTGGTGAGACAGCATCTCTTGGTGATGTTTTGATTTGGATAGCTTCACAGCCTTAGAACTATAAAAGCCAGCTCATTTCTGTTATCTTGCATTGGCAGCCCTTAGCAAACTAAAACACTATCATAAAACATTGAACATAATAGGTTTCTACAGACATTAGTAGAATAAGTAAGTTAATAGACAAATATAGGATCTTCTGTCTATGGGAAAGGACATATACAGGAATTCAAGGTATCAAAAAACTGAACAAATATCAATCATGGGGGGGAAGCGCCAAAAAGAGTGAGGTTATGATTATAAGAAATACTGTAAAAGTTAAGAGAAAAGGGAGAATAGAATATAGGAAGAAGTTGGAGAATACTTTATATGAGAATTTAGAACTAATTTGTCCTTAAATTTTGGGCAAGGCTTACTATCAGGTAAGAAGGGCATTCCTGGCAGAGGTGAAAAAATACAGGAAGACCTGGAAGCTAATGAGAGCATTAACCAATGAGAAGAATGGCTCTGTTAGAGGGGAGATTGTGTGGGGAATACAGTTAGATGCACAAGCTGGGGCTAGAACATGAACACCATTAAAACCCACACTG
This sequence comes from Dasypus novemcinctus, assembly GCF_030445035.2. Classification (NCBI taxonomy): domain Eukaryota; kingdom Metazoa; phylum Chordata; class Mammalia; order Cingulata; family Dasypodidae; genus Dasypus; species Dasypus novemcinctus. The sequence continues at coordinate 13,539,769 of NC_080690.1, forward strand.
AGAAAGCCTTGGAAAAGTACAGGGCACATATAAGCCTGGTCAAGCAGGGTACTTTCTTCTGTGGATCAGGATATTAACTTCCTCTCCATTTCATTAAATCCATTTATCCAAAAGATGCGTATGTATTTCTCATTTCTATGTTACAAGTAAGACCCCACAGTAGGCAGGGACTTAAAAAGACCCTTCCTCTCAAGAGTTCATGGAGAACTGGGAAGAATCACACACAATCAAAGTAACATAGACTAAAATGGTGTCAAATGCTATTTCTCTCCAGAGTATCATGAAAACATTTGTTGATTCAACAAAACTGAGTTGATTTCTAATACTAGGTCAACAGAGTCTTAGTAATGCCCCAGAGAGTGAAAGGCAAAGTCAGGATAGCTGCAATTTTAAGTTCTGGTTTAAGGTGAGGATTTCCATGTGCAGATTTGATTAGGACTGAAGAGGGATCATGACATCGTAGTTCAGGAATGGTAGACACAGAAATGCAAGGATTTTGAAGCAAGTGTTCAAAGAGTCTTCTGTAAATTGTCATTTGGTATGTTATATTAATGAATTGGTAGGACTTTCTGAAAGTTCTTAGAATGAAAAATAAAGTTATGTGCAACTTGTTTCTTTCCAGAAAAGAGTTTCCTAGAATAGTAAAGTTATGTAGAAGACAAGAATAATAAAGTCATGTTAGTGTAGGTGATAATCCACACAGATGGCTTCATTTCTCAATGGACACACATACAAAGAACAGGGGAAATAAAACAGAAGGAAAGGGGGTCTAGATTTGCTTGATGGAGTCAGAGAAGGCTTCAAAGAAGAGGTGGTCAAGACTGGAGAAATGATCAGGGTTTATGAGATGTACAAAAAAAGAGAAAAATTCAAGGAAAGGAAATAGTGGCATCAAGAAGAAAAAGTGTGAAAAAAAAACATGTTTTTTTTTTGGCTTAAGGACTGTAAGTAGTTTCCACAAGCAAGAGACTTTCACTATGGTTCCAAAATAGGAATCAGTGCATTTCCACAGTATCAATTTCAATGCTTCAAACAATGTATGTGGCTGAGAATGACTCTTTGTATAAGTTAAGGATAATTGTTTAAATTACTACTGAAACCACTTTTGTGTCTTAAGATAAACTTAAAAGTAAGATTTGGGGAAGCAAACTTAAGATTATGTGTTTATTTTTTTAAATATAGGTTTTTAAAGAACAAAGAACTAAAATATGTAGAAATTCACTCCCACCTAGAGAAAATAAAAGAGAAAAAAAGCAGGGTGCTTGAGGCAGGGGACTTAGCTTCTCTAAGGCAGTAGAATGGCATCCAAATCCTCCAAGAAGGAAAGAACTTAGGAAGAAATCCAAATGGATTATGATTCTTATGCTGTATAATAGAGGGATGGCTCTGAAGGAGATTTAATCAGAAAATAAATTTCAAAATCAAGAACAGGCTTTAGTGCAAAATTATCAGGAAACTAATCAGCATTTGATGCCCTTAATAGCCAAAACCTAGAAAGCTGCATCCTCATCTCTTTGTGCCCTTGTTGGGTAAGTGTCATGGGACCTCCACATGGCTTTTTTGTGGTCAAGCACAGGCCAGCCTCTGAGAAGAGCACATTTCAGATTCAACAAGCTGCAAGCCTGCTAACCCCACACCTGAGAGCCCAGACAGATTCAAAACAACCAGCTAATTAAACCTGGAGCACCAAGCTATCATCATCCAAGATTCATGGGCATCCAACAAGCAGAAGAACTAGCAACACGGCATCCGGCAACAGCTGTCACCTGCTATAATGTTCTTTAATTATCTTAAAATCTCTGAGAACTGACAAATGGGTGACAAAATGCAATTTTCTGTGTCAGGAAGCAAGAGACAAGCCTGCATTACGTTGATGAGAGGAAATACTGTAAAATCATCTCTCTCATTGCTTCTTATTGGAGAGGGGTACTGTTGTCACTCAATTTTAGTCTGTAAAGCACACTCATTGTTGGATTCCTGGAGGGACACATTTCCTTCTTTATAAAGAAGGACCAATTCACTGTGTAATGCAGCTTCATGGATTTTTAAAATATTTATTCTATTACCATATATGCAATTAACATTTCTCCATTTAACCACATATAGTTAATAGTAAAATTGTAAAAATGTGCTCTCATCAATTGTAACAAACATACCACACCATTGCAAGGTGTTAATAGGGTGGTATATGGGAATCCTATATTTTATGCATGATTGTTCTATAAACTCACAATTTCTCCAATTTAAAAAAAAAGGTTTTTTAAAAAAGAATGAGTGGGAGAGGAAGACTGGGCACTGGACTGTGCCAAACCTGTCCCCCACAGCTTCAGCATTTCTTCCAAATTCAGCCCAGCCCCACAATACTTATTTTCCATGGAGATGCATTCCTGGCAAAGACCATTGAGGCAGTTTGACATTATTGATGAATTCCAAAAAGAAATATTGACTGTTTATAAACTGGTCTGTTCCTCTGGGCATGATACCCTTTAATTGCATTAAATTCAGAGGTTTCACTCTTACTTGATTAAATTTAGATTAGGGCTTTGATTCTACCTCATCAATAGGCTGTTAAGTCCCCGCCCCCTTGGTGAGCAGACACTCACAGAAAGCTACACAGCAGAGGAGAGAGCTCCGTTTTAATGCTGGAGCCCCAGGGAGAGAGCCAAGACATTCACCTGATAATTTACAGCTGGCCTGGTGGAGCCAGAGGAGCAGCTGAGACCAGAAAGTGACAAGTCCCAGGAAAAGAGACAAGCCTTATGCTAACCTACAGCAGAGATCGGAAGAAGCTGGGGCCACGGAGTCTTAAAAGGAAGAGGAATCCTGAACCCTTGCAGAGACCAGAAGCCATCTTGCTCCAATACATGGCAACAGATTTTGGTGAGGAAAGTAACTTACTCTTTATGGTCTTTTGACTGTACGCTTCTACACTAAATAAATACTCTTGTTAGAGGCCAACAGATTTCTGGTACTTTGCATCAGAACCTCTTTGGCTGACTAATACAACCACTGAAAAAGACCCACCTAAATTCTCTGGAATCATGCCATGCATCTAACCATAGCTTTCTCCAGGAACCTGTTCAAACTGTGGCCCAATCCCTCTAGGCTAAAGTGTTGCTTATTTAGACCTCCATAAGACCAAAGGCTTTCACTAGTCCCTATATTTCTGTTGATCACTACACTCTTCCAAATACACATGATAGAGCATCCTTCATTCCTTTGGACAAATTTAGTTCTATCATTTGCACAGTTCTGCCAGTCTTTATGGGTCAAAAATGTTCACCAGAATTCAAAATAAATTGCAGAAAGGTCACTGTCTAGTAAATAGCTCTTAACATAGGCAAGAAAACCACATCTTCCAATAGAGTATCTGGGCACTCACAAGCCAAAACCATTGTACCACTCAGGGTCACAGAACATAAAATAGAGAAAATGAGAGCTGTCAGCTAACATCAGTTGAGAGCATAGGATAGCCTGTGCATTATAGATCTTTCCCCATAGAGCTTGGGGAAAACATTGACAGTGTGTTACAATAGACCGTTATATATAATTAAAACTGGTGTGTGTTTTAGTAAGTTTTACATACATATATATATTTGAGAAACAGAAAGCCTAACCAATCACTTGCTAGTATCTGCTACCAGGGTGCTGACAACTGAATAGGGTAACTAATAATCCTCAAGTCATAGCACATATTATAAGAGCAAATTACAAATACATGAAAATATTAATGCATGTCATAATGATTGTAAGCTCTGGTTATACCTTTGAAACACCAGGACAAAAATTTTATATTAAGATTTAAATTTCAGTGGCAATAAGTCATCAGTGAACATTACTGCCCACAAATTGTAGTGTAACCATTTAAATTTTTCATTTAAAGTATTTTTATGCAATTAGTACATTTTTTTTAATGTATCTTAAGTATGTCCATTTTTGTAATCCTTAATTTGCAAGCTCTCTGGGGGAAAAGGTCAACACGTGTTATGTGGAGTTTTGATAATGATATTCATTCCCCATTGTAAACGGTGCATAACAAGAACAAAGATAAGACAAATATTTTCTTCAAGGCATGCTCTCTCTTTTATCACTCCACTAATGCACTTCTCCAGAGCCCAAGAGTCCAGACATCTTAGCATCCAGTGTTTTCCATGATGACAGCAGTTAACTGAAATGACACCTGAAATGGAAATGATGCTGATCTAAATAGAGAAGAAAAGATAACATCTTCTCCAATCAACTTCCACTGAAACTCCAGGGCAGAGTATAAAGTTGATCCAGAAGAAGATACAGTACCAGAATAATTCCCATGCAACTGCAAACCTATAATCTCAAGCCACTTATTTTACTTAAGGCAGAAAAAACTTCTGTGTAATAAGCATGCCCTAAAAGATATTATATTAAATACATTATATTTAATTAAATACATTATATTTAATATAATTGGAGAATTTTAAAACTGGAAAGAATCATTGTTTTCCATCTGCAAAATAAGGGTTAAACTATGTGAACCTTAAGTTCCAAAGAAACAAAATTGACCCAAATTCACAAAGCTGATGAGGGGCTCTTTTAAGCTCATGGCGTTTCTAAAGCAGGGACATTGGGATCACATATCACAGGTCCTGTCCTTACAACTCTTAGTTTCCTTCAAAAGGGAGTAAACAAGAGAACATGATGGCATTGGTACTCCCCCCTCCACATCTCTACAAGGGTGGCCTTCGGTGGGATCACGGTCATGGACACCACACCAAGACAATTCTGAACATCTGACCAGTTTGAAAAATGTTTAGACGCTGCATTACATGTACAAAAGATCTTTACTGTGTGTCAAGTCAGTCCCCACAAGTTTATTTTTGTTTTCCATTTTGGCTCATTCGTATTTGTGAAATAAGAACAAACAATTGAAAAAGCACATCAGTTTACCAAACACTTCCACGTATATTCATTAGGACACGGATAACAGGCTGGCCACAGACATCTGTACTCCTTTTCCACAGAGCAGAGTTGTTGGTGGGAAAATTTTGTCTAGCCAGGAACCATGTGACAAGTTCTCACGGATAGAAAGCAAAGTGACATGTAAATGTGAGGCTCCATAAGTACTGGGTGCTCAGTCCTCTACCCTCTGGCCCTTCACCCCTTGGTGGGCTAAATACAGAGTATCCAGGGGAGGCGAGGGGGTGAGAGCAGGTGAGGGGGAGAAGGGGAAAGGGGAGGGGGAGAGGGAGAGAGGGGGGAAGGGAGGGAGGGGTGAGTCATGGCTTAAATCTCACATCAATCTGAGATGTGAGCATGACATTACTGAGATTTGGAGGTTTTTTTAATCAACTAGTAAGAACAACACTGACAAAAACAGTGGAACACTTGTAACAATTAATGCCTAGCACAGAGTAGGCCTTCGACAAATGCTGAATAAACAGATGGCTAAATGGATGGATGGACAGATGGAGGGACAAATGGCAACAGCACCATACTCTAACATATTAAATCTAGAGATCATAAAATCCAGCCATATTTTGTGTGATCTATGTATCTTTTTTTAAAAATTAAATAGGAAAATGAAAATAAAATTTCAAAAATCCAGCCATAAATACACCACTAAGTAGTGATGTCAACACATGTGAACTAGGCCAATTATTTTTAAATAAATATGAAGAATCTGTAAAAAAAAAAAAATGTTCTATGAGATGCCTAAATATCATATTTAGGAATATGTTATGACATTATGAATGATATTCCTCAGAGGAATATCAAAAAAGTTATGTGGCACTAGACACTAAACAAAATAAATATGAGATTCTCTCAATCTAAATCATAACTTTTCCAAATAATTCAGAAAAAGAAGATTGAGATATTATTACAGAAGTCTAAGAGCATCAGACTTTGAGATTAGGAGGATCCAAACCATAAACAAGCTGTGTGACACCAAACAGTTTACATATCCTCTCTAAGCCTCACCTCCCTCATCCATAAAACAGTGGTAAAATGTGATCATGGAATTAGAAAGCTTGGCACAGTACCTGGGGCACAGAAGACATTTCACGCATGTCGACTATCACTCTTATTCTTGAGAATGAACCTTAATGGATAATGGTGATGGTAGCATGACATCGTGAATATGTAATTAATAGCACTGAATTATATATTTGAAAGTGGTTTAAAGGGGACATTTTAGGTTGTACATATGTTACTAGAATTAAAAACTGTAAAAAAAAAAACCTTGACTGAACAACACAAGCAGTAAATCCTAATGTAAACTATGGTCTATTTAGTTAATAGTACCATTATGTTTTCAGCAATTGTAACAAAGTGTTACCTCACTAATATAAGTTAATAAAAGGACGGTATATGGGAACTCTATTTTCTGCATGATTTTTCTGCAAACCTACAACTTCTCTAATTAAAAAAAAATGTTGGGAAGCAGCTATGGCTCAATTGATTGGGCTCCCGTCTGCCACCTGGGAGGCTCTGCGTTTGCATCGCAGGACCTCCTTGTGCAGGCAAGCTGGCCATGGCCCATGCCTGCAGAGAGGTGGCACAGCAGGATGGCGCAGCAAAGGGAGACAAGCAAACACCAAAGTACACGCAGCAAGTGGACATGGAGAGCAGACAGCAAGCAAGCCGCCGGGAGGATTAATAAAATAAAAATAAATAAATAAATATTAAAAAAAAAACATTTAAAGAGAGAGTGATCCTATACATTATTACTTTAATTAATTAAAATACTTTCAAGTTTACTGTGCTGACAATTGTAGACAATTTCAAAGATAATAAGCCATAGAAAGCTATAAAAGATCACCACACTTTTCAAGCACGGTAAAAAAGAGATTCAATAACTCCCATATTGCAGAATCTAAAGCTTTCCAAGCTGGCTATGAATATATGCTAGTGACTGCAATACAATTTCATAACTGCCTATCTATTCTTTCCAAAATACAAATTTTTAAAAATTTGGCAATCCAGAGATTACTAACCTCTGCTGGATACCAAGGTCTATATTCATAACATTTTCTTCCTCACTCATTTCTTTATCTAAATATGCTACCCCGTACTCCTTTCATCATCCAGGCAAGCCATGATTGTTCTACCTTTGAGCATTGTCTTGGACCTCTCCAGTTCTACAAACCACTTTCCTCTTATTCTTTAATCCCCTGTGAAAATATTAAATGAAACATCACATAGATAAAGCCCCATATATACCTTACATGTTCAGTAAATAGCAAGGCTCCTATCTCTCTCCACTTCTACTGCAATGGATCTCTCCTCTCCTTGGATTCCTAAAACACTTATAATTCGCATAAAATGGAGCACTTACTATTATATTTTATTGTTTAATTAGTTTAAGTCTTATATCTCCTCAAAGATTGCAAATTTCTTGGGGGCCCCAGTGTTTTCATCTGTGAAATAAGAGATTGTACTCAAGAACTCTTGGATTCTTCTCTCTCTAGTATTCTGATCATCTTTCTAGTCCCTTGTCTGTCAAGCACAAACCACTCATGTGGATACATATTGGGTCAGTAAGGACTTAGAGGATTAAGAGAAAAGAGAAAATGTCTTTACCACGATGGCAATCAAGATCAGGTCCAAAGAGAGCCTTCTTCATATGCATCAGCATGCAAAGTAACATTCACTAAGATTTCCTCTTTACAGATTTAGAGGTATAAAAAAAATTCAAGACTTTTTTTTCTTTACTTTTCTAAAATTGAGAAGCAACATAGCACCAGGTGCCAGGTGGAAGCTCCAGGAGGTAAAACTCTTTTTGAAGCCTTCCTCGAGTACTCTAGCGTTTCAGCTGCCCTCACTTAAGAAAACTGACTCAGGCAGAATTCCACATTCTACCACTTTCCTTTTCCTCAAAGAATGATTTACCACGAAACTAATGAGAGTTAAACTTCAGGGGCCCCCATTTGAGTGAGCTTTAACAATGTGTTCATGTGGTTCTCTGTTGTAAAATTTGCAAACACAAAATATTTTCATCATAAATTACTAAGACTGTGGTCTCTTTCTACTCTGATTTTCCCTCCTTTTATTTCCCCTTGCTAAAGTGGCGGTGAAGTGACAATGGGTAGTTTTGAAGTCCAGATAAAAGGCTATGATATGGACCATTGACCATGAGGTGCAGTGGTACTCGGAGATGTATTCACCAAATGCAATGAATGTCTCATGATGATGGAGGAGGTTGTTGTTATGAGGGGAGGAGTGGGGTGAAGGGGGTGGGGGGTATATGGGGACCTCATATTTTTTTAATGTAACAAAAAAAGACAAAAAAAGGATATTAGGGTTGTGGTAACTGGGGATACATTTAGTTTTTGTTTAGTAGGATATTTTGATGTTGTTTTTCAACACTTTCATATAGTTACACTACAGCTTGCAAGGTTTATCATCCAGTAAATTGGAATGCTAGGATTCAAACCTAGGTTTGTCTAATTCTAATGCTATCACATCATGTACTGCCCATTGCATATTTCATGGTCCCTTAACATGTCTTTGATTCCTAGGACATGACACTATACTCAGTCAGTTGGCAGCATTCACATTACTTCCCACTCCCAACATGTTGCCAACACAGTCCTCTAACCACAGAACCCACCACCATCCTACCTGTCAAGCAACTACCCAAATTAGATTCCTTCCTTTGCAGAAATGGAGGTTTTGCTCATGTGCTTTCCTCAGCCTGAAATGGTCTTGCCCAATCACATTTATGTAAGTACATAAAAATTTCTTGCAAAATTTACGTAAAACACTGACATTGATAAAGATGATATATTCATGATATGGCACCACAACAAAAGTATCAGTGACAAACTGGTTAATGAATGTTGTCAAATCCATTTAAGAGTAGTCCATTGAAAAAGCCTGAAAATTAAGACCAACCCAGTAGTATTGAATTCCTCCTAGTACACAGATTTTCGTTTCCTAATTGTAATTAAATGTCATTTTTTAAATTTAAAAATTAAAGCATCTTAGAGAAATGGCTGATGACAAGTTGAGGGCAGGAAACAAAACGAGGTGATCTGGAACATTTGACATCAGCAACATGGAAGGTCTCAATCACTTTCAGGCTTATCTTCATAATTTAAAGAGGCTCCTACTGAAAAGCATTGATAAGAATAAGACAAAAAGTAAAATGCAAATTTGAAGCAAAGAATAAAACCATATTGAATATGTTAAAATCCATGAGTTTGAAATGTTTCTAAAACAGAAAATTTTAAAAAAATAAAACTTCATTGCTACCTCAGTTTTCAGGCTCCAATGACAAATACCACATAAAGGATTTTTGAAACTATGGTAATTTATTGACTCATGGTTTCAGAGGCCAGAAGTCCAAACCAGGGTGTGGGCTTGCTTCCTCTGGAGGTCAGTCAGTAGCAGCAATCCTTGGGTTTCTGGCTTTTTATCCCTGCCTCGCATCACATGGCGATGTCCTCTCCTTTCTCTTCCAGGTTCCCACAGACATCTGGCTTCCAGCTCTTCCCCGGGCTTTCTCTGAGGTTGTCTAAGTCCTTCTGATTACAAGGACTCCAGTAACCTGGATTTAGGCCCACCCTCATTCAGCTGGGCCACATTTTAACCAAAATAACATCTTCAAGAGATCCTATTGACAATAATGGCTTCATGCCCACAGGAAGCAGATTAAGAGTAATTCAGCTCCACGGAAACAAAGGACAGCCAGCCTTTGAAGGGCTGGAGTGGGATGGAGGAAAAGCACTGGAAGACAGTAAGGGGCGCTGATCACTAGGGCACTTGATTCAGAATGTTTTCCTTTGTGGTAACTAGGCACCAGGAAGCCAGGAGAACTGGGAGAGAGGGGGAGAGCGATAAGAAATCTCTTGGGTACCTGGGTAGCCTGGGTGAGAAGGAGAAGGGAGGCGTAGGTCAGGAGCAAGACTGATATTTCCAATCTTGTTGGAAAAAGTTGTCCTTTTCTCTTTTCCTTTTTCCCTGTAGTTGTCCTTTTTCTCTTTTTCCTTTTTCCCTGTAGTTTGCCTTGTTTTTCTTGCAGTCCTCAGATGCAAGATTAGTTTCAAGGTAGTCAGGAAAAGGGAGGGCGCAGGTGGGGGCCACACGAGAAGTAAGGCTGGCAGATTGGCCAAGAGAAAGAAACATAGTCTCGGTCACTGGGAATCAATTAATTTTTTTCTGAAAACTGGTAAATAAAGCAAACAAATTAAATATTTAATTTGCTTTTCTTAGACCAATGATACTACTGGATAACCAAATATTTGATGAGGAAAAGTTTCTCTTTCTAGAAATATTCCAAGTAACATGTGAAGAGGCAATGATAGATAGTGACATTTTGCAAACCCGCAGTAAAGATAGACAATGATTGTCAACGGCTTTTTTTTTCCTCTGCCCTTCCCCTCCTCCCCCCAGCTGTCTCCTCTCTGTGTCCATTTGCTGTGTGTTCTTCTGTGGTCGTTTCTATCCTTATCAGTGACACCAGGAATCTGTATTTCTTTTTGTTGCATCATCTTGTTGTGTCAGCTCTCCGTGTGTGCGGCACCATTCTTGGGCAGGCTGCACTTTCTTTCACACTGGGAAGATCTCCTTATGGGGCACATTCCTTGTGCGTGGGGCTCTCCTATGCAGGGACACCCCTGCGTGGCAGGGCACTCCTTGTGCACATCAGCACTCCGCATGGGCCAGCTCCACACAGGTCAAGGAGGCCCGGGGTTTGAACCACAGACCTCCCATGTGGTAGGCAGATGCCCTATCCATTGGGTCAAGTCCACTACCCTCAATAGCTTTTCATTTTCCCACAAGAGGGACAATCAGAAGACATCTTGTCCCTCATGATGAAAATGCTCACCATCACTTGGAAAATACTTTTTTTTTTAAAGAAGCTTTAAATTACATAAATGTTACATAAAAATTATAAGGGATTCCCCTATGCCCCACTCCCTCCCCCTCCCACAATTTCCCACATTAACAACATCCTTCATTAGTGTAGCACATTTCTTACAATTGGTGAACATACAATGAAGCATTGCTACTAACCATGAACTACAGTTTATGCTCTGTCCCACACAATTTTGTAGGTTATAACAAAATATACAATGGCCTGTATCCGTCACTACAATGTCATACAGGACAACTACAATGTCCCGGAAATGTCCCTATATTACACCTCTTCTTCCCTCTCCCATTCCTCAGAACCTCTGGAAGCCACTGCCTTTATATCAATAATAAGAGTTCTTCCATTGCTGGAATAATAATAAGTCTATAGTAGAATAATAATGTCTGCTTTAATCCATTGTTCATTCCCCAATCTGGAGGATTTGGGGGTAGAGAAGCCCACTCTAGAAATATTTCTGCCAATAAAATTGAACCTAAATCAGATCAACTTTCTGGATGTAAGTATCAATCTACTGGAATTGAAGTAGACAGAGGAGTAAATTATATGACATAAACGTAATTAGTAAATCCAAAGTATCCAAAATTATAAACGCAAATGGCCTGGTTTCTTTGAGAAAGAAGGTAAAACAATTTTTAAAAAATTTACAACAGGGGAATTTATGGATTCAAATAGACTTGGAAAACATATCAACCAAATGCCATGTGTGGATATTTTTAGGTCCTTTTTCTATTGTCCCTAATAAAAGGAAGGAAAGAAGACATGGCAGTGGGATAGTGTTCCAATAGAACTATGGTTGCAGCTGGCTTAAGAGTACCCCTTGATTAGGCTGTCTTCATTCCTTCCCTTCCCTGTACCACTTCCCCAATTTCTTGCTAGTGTCTCCTTTGCTTCCCAACACTGAGATAAGGAGTTGGGGGGCAACTAAGAACCCAAACTAAGATAGAAAAATAAATACCAAGCTGGAAATTTTAATAACAATAATAACAAAATTAAGAAAATAACAATGTAACCTGAACATTTACTGTGGATGTGTATTGTACATATATTTATCTTATTTGAACCTCATAATCACCCTCTTTTTTAGGTAAACTGAGAGATTAAATAGCCTGCCTGAGATCACATAGCTAGTAAATGATGGGATTCATGATCATATTTTTACTGTTATGTTCTTAACATGATGTTGATAGTGCTACTTTCTTTTTGCGAGTATGTGGAAAAGGGAATGTGTGTGTGTGCATGTGTGTGTATTGTAATATTCTTACTCGGCAATATGAAATGTGTGTACCCTTATATAAATCCTTCCCGTTTAAAAAAAATGAAAACTGGAAAAACCACTTTAACCACATCTTCTAAGAATGAATAAAAGCAGATGACTAACCTTTTCTCCACTCTACCCCACCCCCATCTTAACGATGCTAATATCTCTTCTGAAAAAAACTATTTGGAGAACAGAATTGAGAGGGAATGTAGTCCAATAGCATAACTGCATCATTCCTCCTTCTTCCCTAGAAAAGGAAAGTTTCCTGAAGTTAAAGATGCTACCACTGACAGGGCTCCATATATTGCTCTACCATGGCTCCTGGTCTTGAGATCAGAAAACCTGAATTACCAAATCACCAGAGTGGATACTAAATCTCAACAGGAAGCTAGCTCTGAGATCTGCAAGAAGTATTTCCAGCTGTCAGACAAAGGACATCTCCATTTAAATAGACAGGCAGATAATGCAAAGTATCAGTAATACTTGTGGGAAGTATTTGTAGCATTTACCAAAATAACACCATTATATAAACATGTATATATAAGATTGTTTATTGAACAAATAATCTTAATAGCAGGAAGAATAAAACAACAACAACAAAGAACCAAACTAGATGTATGTATGTGGAGTATTGATTTAATAGAATATGACATATCCATAAAAGGGAATCACAGGCAGCCATTGCGAAGAAGGAATGACACTGAGATAGAGTACAGTCATTCATCATTAGGCATGGAAAGCACATTACTAAAGAACATGGTTAATATAAACCATTTAGAATATAATATCTCTGCAAGTGAGATTAAGTAAGCTCTCACTTTGGACTTGGTTGATTTGATTTTTTAATGAGTGTATACTCCTTTTACAATCAGCAAAAAACATTAAGATGTTTTCAATTTATAAGAGATTTGAAAATATAAAAAGGCAATATATAAAAATGAAATTTGATTTGTGATTATTACTCTAAAAAAGGAGATTCTCTCCCTGACAAAATTACTCACCAAAGAATATCTTTTATTTTTAAGATTCATTTATTTATTTTCCTCCCTTCCCCTCCTCCTGCCCTGCTGTTTTTGCTGTCTGTGTTGTCTTCTCTTCTCATTTTCTTTTCTCTAGGATTCACCAGAATTCGATCCTGGAGATCTCTGATGGGGAAAGAGTTTCCCTGTCAATTGTGCCACCTCAGTTCCTGGTTTTTGCTGTGCTTCACCTTGACTCTCCCCTTGTCTCTCTTTTGATGCATCATCATCTTGCTACATGACACTCACGCAGGCACTGGCTTGCCATTAGGGCATAATTTCTCTTCTTCTTTTTCACCAGGAGACCCCAGGGATTGAACCCAGGTCTTCCCATATGGTAGGCAGAAGCTCTGTCACTTGAGCCACATCCACTTCCTGACCAAAGAATATCTTAAAGAATGAATTATGTCATTGCATTTATACTTAGTACATCACAGACTTCTGGATTTAGGGTCCCGGTAATGAAGAAATTCAAGATGGTAAAAAGCTTCTATCAATGGAAAAACCAAAAGTAATAAATAAATAGTCTCTCAAATTTATAATTTATTACTGAAAATATACCCCATTCACAAAAGTCCTGTTTAAATATGACTAATACAAGACTGCATCTAGAGTTGCTTAAAATAGGGTCCAAATGCAGTTGCTCTGGTCCCACTCCTTTCAGGTCTCTTTGGAGTCAAGGTCACCCTGAGCATTATCAGGGTGAACTGCACTCTAATACACAGCAAAGAAGCACAGAAGTACTGATCCAACTCATAAGAAAGGCTGATCGCAGTTATAGGCAAAAAAAGTAGTAAAGTGCCATGCATGTAAACATACATTAAGGTTTTCCAGTTTTTAATTCTATAATTTCTATTTCATTATTTAACTACTCACTTTGCATAATGAAATGTTACCTTTGTAAGTCTTTGGCACCCTCTTTTGGACAATATGAATATTTCACAACTGAAATCTTCCATGAAATGGATTTCTGAGCATGTTATAGGCAAACCAAGAACAGATGCCTTTTTTTTAATTAATAGACTTTATTTTTAGAAAAGTTTTAGATTTATGGAACAATTAAGCGATAGCACAGAGTTCCCGTATACCCACCGCACAGAGTTCCCGTATACCCACCTAGCTTGCACAGTTTCTCTTATTATTAACATCTTAGTACATTTGTTATCATTAATAACAAATGTACCATAGTTTACAATAAAGTGCACTCTTTTTGTTGTGTGGTTTTATGGGTTTTGGCAAATCCATAATGTCATGCCTCCACCATTTTGGTATCATGCATAATAGTTTCACCACCTAAAATCCCATGCTTCACCTATTCATTCCTTCCCACTTACTCCAAACAGTTGACAACCACTGACCTTTTTACTCTATAGTTTTGTCTTTTCCAGAATGGCATTTAGTGGACTCTTAAAGTTGCATCCTTTCAGACTGGCTTCTATCAGAGTGAGCTGGCCCATGCGTAATGCTGATGCGCACAAGGAGTACCGTGCCATGCACGGGTGTCCCCTACGTAGGGGAGCCCCATGTGCAAGGAGTGCGCCCCATAAGGAGAGCCGCCCAGGAGTGGTGCTGCACACACGGAGAGCTGACACAGCAAGATGACTTAACAAAAAGAAACACAGATTCCCAGTGCCACTGACAAGAATACAAGCAGACACAGAAAAACACACAGTGAATGGACACAGGGCAGACAAATGGGGTCACAGGGAGGGGAGATAAATAAATAAAATAAATAAATCTTTAAAAAAAATAATAATATGCGCTTAGCTTTCTTCCATGTCTTTTCGTGGCATGATAGCTCATTTCTTATTATCATATGGATGTTTGTGTATGGATGTGCCAAATTTTGTTTATCCATTCACCTACAAAGGAATCATAGTTGCTCCCAGCACTTGGCAATTATATTTAAATCTACTATAAACATTTGTGTGAACATAAGTTTCCAACTCAATTGGATCATATGATAAGACTATGTTTAGTTTTTTAAGAAACTGCCAAACTGTCTTCCAAAGTGGCCATACCATTTTTCATTCCTGTCAGCAACGAATGAGAGTTTCTGTTGCAACACTTCCTCAACAACATTTGGTATTGTCATTGTATTCTGTATTAAGTGTGTATCAGTATCTCACTGCTGTTTCGATTTGCAGTTTCCGGATGCCAAATAATTTTGAGCATCTTTTAAAACACTTATCATCTCATCATTTCAATGATGAGGTGTCTAATCTTTTAGTAATTTTTAATTAGTTTATTTGGAAATATTTTCTCCCAGTCTGTGGCTTCTTCTCTTTTTATTCTATTAACAGTGTCTTTCACAGAACAGGTTTTAATTTTAATCAAGTTCAACTTACCAAATTTCCATTTCTTGGATTGGGTGTTGTATCTAAAAACTTATCACCAAAACCAAAATCACCTAATTTCCTCCATATTATCATCTAGGAGGTTTATAGCTTTCATTTCACATTTGGGTGGGTCTATGATTCATTTTAATTTAATTTTTGCAAAAGTTATAAGGTCTGTGTCTCCATTTTTTTTTTTTTTTTGCATGTTGACATGCAGTTGTTCCAACATCATTTTTTTTTTTTAATGGTTAGACATGAGCTTTATTGGGGCTTATTAACAAGAGAGTCCTTGATGGTGGCTGATCGAAGTACGAAGTTAGTACCACACAAAGAAGCAGGAAAAGGAGGAGGAATATAAGGAAATTTAGAACAAAGACATTCCATAAGGTATGAGAACATAGTTTCTGCAAAATTTGCATGATGTATACAAATGGGGTGTTTAGTGTTGTCATCACAGGAAGGGAGTGTACAGCCTTGAGGAGATTAAAGTTTGCAGTAGGCCTGTTACTTTTTAACTAGGAAGTGTCCAGGTTAGGCTAGATAGCTATGTGCATCAAACTGTGATATGTGCACAATTTGGGAGTCCCTGGGCTCCCACGATCCACACCCACACAGCAGTCAGCATTAACCACAGGACACATATTGTCTTCATATTCCACAGCAAAAGTATAACAGAGAAAATAATAATAAAGAGTCCTCAACTAAAAGCTAGTAGACTTATGAAGACAGGTTGCCAGGAATTAAAGCAGTCAGATAGGGGGTCAGTTGCTAAATTATCAATGTGCTGGAATTCATCTTGCATGTGATTTAAACCTTCTGAAATACGTGAGTGATCAGGAATACATATACAATATTGAACATTAATTGTTGACAGTGAAATTACATAATTTGGGGAGAACCACACCATATTAGATTCCCTCTTGTTGTTCCGTACAGACAGGGACAATGTGATCTAGGGTTGACACAGTCGTTAACCATCTTAAACCATTATATAGAGCATATCCTAAAAAAAAGTTTAGAATTATTCACTTGCTTTTTAAAAGGGAAATACATATACAGAGAGAGTTACAAGTCTCATCAATAGAAGGTAGCTGAATTTGTCTTAAAGGAGAAGGCCTTGTTCCAAACTTGTTGATGGGTTGTGTCCCGCCATTGCAGCAAGATGTTCCATACCATCCAGTTTGCAGAAGTGACAGTCCATGGAAGGCCAGTAGCACCCATGGATGGCAGGTTTGTACAAATCCAACATTGGGTCTGATTGTGGTCATGAGTTATAGCTGAAGCCCACTGTAGGAGGGTATTACCACCCCTGGTAGCCCACAATCGCCACTCTTTTTATGTAGCCATAGAGTTGTTTCTTCAGCAGAGGTGGGGCAAATCAGATGAATACAAGTCAAAGCATAGACCTCTTGGCTCCCAGGTGGAGAGGTTGTTTCTGTGACATATAACATCTCCAGCTTATCATAGATTTCACCCATGTAGATGTCAGCTTTCATCCTTCCTCTACCCCCCGATTTCCTGTAAGCCTATCATCCAGTCTCTAGCTCTCTGAGGCTGCTTGGTTTACTTATTTCATATCATTGAGGTCATGTAGTATTTGTCCTTCAATGCCCGAGTTGCTTCACTCAACATAAGGTTCTCAAGAGTCATCCACGTTATCACATGTGTTTTTAGTGTATTTGTTCTTAAAGCCGAGTAGTATTCCATTGTATGTATATATCACATTTTATTTATCCATTCATCTGTCTCCATTTTTTTTTGCATGTTGACATGCAGTTGTTCCAACATCATTTTTTTAATGACTTAAAACAAAAATGATTTTATTATATTTCATGATTTTGTGGATCAAGAATTTAGGCATAAATTGGCTGGGTTTTTTTTTTTTAGCAAATTTTTTTAATTGTTTTTTATTTTTAAAGATACATAGATCACAAAAAAAAATGTTACAGTGAAAAATATAAGAGGATCCCATAAACCCCACACCCCACACACCCCCACTCATCCCATATCAATAACCTCTTTCATCATTGTGGCACATTCATTGCATTTGGTGAATACATTTTGGAGCACTGCTACACAGCATGGATTATAGTTTACATTGCAGTCCACATTCTCTCCCAGTCCATTCAGTGGGTTATGGCAGGATATATAATGTCAAGCATCTGTCCCTGCAATATCATTCAGGACAACTCCAATTCCTGAAAATATTCCCATATCACACCTCTTCTTCCCTCCCCTTGCCCTCAGCAACTCCCGTGGCCACTGTCTCCACATCAATGATACAATGTCTTCCATTCTTAGAGTCACAATAGTTCTATAGTAGAATACTTCTGAGTCCACTCTAACACATATTTTATTCCTCCAGTCTGTGGACCCTTGGATGGTGATGTCCACTCCACCTCTAAATCGAGAGGGGGCTTAGATCCCATATGGCTGATGGATGTGATTCTCCTGCTTGCCATTGTAGACACTCTTGGTTCCCTGATGTGATGGTTGACCATCCTCAACTCCCTGTTAGCTGGCCTGGGTAAGTCCAATGAATTGGAGAGGAAGTGTTGCAACTCTGCTCAGGCTCAGGGCCCAGCTGGCACATGAACAGTCCAGAGACTCAAGTCTCCTGAGCATATATCAATCCCAGTGCCAACCACAGGTTCAGTAAAAGTGTCAGAAAAGGCATGTGTAGAGGTCACATCTGAGTCCAACTCCATCACACTCAGGAGCACAAATTCCAAAGTATGGCCCATTGGCAAGGCACTGAACTCCAGAGCCATCTGCCATGACTATACAATCTGTGTGTCTCCATAGCCCTCAGGAGCACCAGTACCTGAAGTTGTATCTACTTTGGCTGTCTCTGGGATCCTGCTGAGAAGTGCATCAGTGTGACCCCTCTGATGACCTCCCGACTCATTTTGAAGTCTCTTAGCCATAAAAAACTCATTTGTCTTTACTATTCCCCCTTTTATTCAAGGTCTTTTTCTAGATGCATCACCAGCTGGTGATTGGTAATAATCCCTCGGCACCAGAAAGGCTTATCCCAGGAGTCATGTCCCACACTGGGGGGAAGATAATGCATTTACATGCTGAGTTTGGCATAGAGAGTAGCCACATTTGAGCAACATAGAGGCTCTCAGGAGGTAATCTTAGGCACCCTGAAGCTCTAGGCCTAGTTGAAATTTCAAGTACACAGGCTTATAAGCATAGTCATTATTATCAAGGGCCCATCATTGGTACATCCTTCACTGTTCTTTGCCCTTACACTTGGGGGACTTTTGCTGTTCCATTGCAAAATGTGACAGAGCTCCCCTGACTAGGAACTCAGCACTCCCTTAGTTGGCATGTGTAATTCTACCTACTATGACAATACCCAATGAATATCCTAAAATTTTTGTATAGCCTATATATGTGCCCTGGAGAATTCCCTCCCAACCATGTGTTCCCCATCAATGACACCCCATACCAATGTTCCTCCCCTGGCATAGCTGAACTCATCTCTGATCCAAAATGTCTTCAAAAATGAAGCCTATTATATTGCCAAATTCAATTAGTAGAAAAATGAAATAGTAATAATAGGTTTAAAGATTAGAAATAGAATACATACTAATTTAGTAAAATTAAAATAAAGTAAAAAATAAATCAGGGTATTAAAAAATGAAAAATATAAAACTTTGTTTTTGATGTTTTGCCTTTCATCACCATAATAGGTAGGACTGCCCTGTATGTACAGTGGCAAGGCAATCTCTTCCATTCCTTTCTCAGTGTCTACATCCTTTTTTTTTTTTTCATTTTTTAAAAAATACTTCTATTTTTTAAAATTCTTTGGATTATATAAATGTTATACAAAAAATATAGGGGAGGGAAGTGGCTGTGGCTCAATCAGTTGGGCTCCCATATACTATATGGGAGGCCCTGGGTTTGCGTCCAGGGCCTCCTTGTGAAGGCAGGCTCACCGGCATGCCGTAGAGAGCCACCAACCTGGATGCTGCAGAGTGCCACCCGGCCTGCTAACGCCATGGAGAGCCAAGTCGGCAAGGTGACACAACAAAAAGGGAGACAAGCAACAACATAGAAAAGCACGCAGCAAACAGACACAGAGAGAGCAGACAGTAAAACAAGCCACAAGCGGGAAGGGGGATAAATAAAAACAAAATACAGACACAGAGGAATGCACAGCGAATGGATGCAGAGAACAGACAGCACACAAAAAAGCCACAAGGGGGGAGATAAAAAAAATATATAGGGAATTCCCATATGCCCCACTCCCTACCTGTCCCATACGTTCCCACACTAACAACATCCTTCATTAGTCTGGTACATTTGTTACAATTGATGGACACATATTGGAGCATTGCCACTAAGTGTGGATTTAGTTTATATTATAGTCTAATCTCTCTCCCGCACAATTTTGTAAATTATGACAAAATATATAATGGCCTGTATCCATCATTGCAGGTAATGAGGGTATACCATCCATTCAGAATGTTTCCTTGGAATCATCCATAACCTCTTCCATAGAGAACCTATCATATTGCTTCCCAAAAGGTCATCCCCCTGCTTCACTCGTGCATTCTCTTCATAATGTTGTTACAGTTATTCAGCAATGCATAGTTCAAAGGAACAACCAAGAAAACTAAGCACATACACCAGTTAAGCCTGGAGATTCAATTTCCCATTTATGAATTAGATGAAAAATGTTTTTTTTCCCCTAAGACTGTGTCTAGTACAGCCAGCTGGCTTCTATTTTCTAAGCCAGTTTCAGCATGTCCTCTTGTATTTGCATCTGAGTCGTCTATTTGGCAACATTTCCACCCTAGTGTTTCTGGTTCATCACTCTATCTGCTTCCTTCTGTATTTCACCACAGGTCTTCGGCAGAACTCTCAGCCACAGCACTGCATTCCACTGACTCTTCAGGTCATCAAAAAGTCTTCATTTATTTCTGAGGCTGTGAAAATGTCAAAATAAAGGCATCATCAGAGAATCTGAATCGGCTGCTGGTGATCCTGAACTCCAGCAATGTTGCAAGGCAAAATGGTGGCCAGTCCCTTTATTTTTTAATATTTAATTTTGTCTTCAAAAAAGTTTAGATGACAGTTAAGTCATATATACAATATAGGGGACTCCCATGTACTCAATATCAAACCCTTTTCCCCTTCCCCAGCAATGATCTTTTTACAAGTGGATGATATATTTGCTACAGCTCATGTACAGATATTGAAACATAGCTACTAACCATGGTTCCATTATGGTTTACACATGGTTTATATTTTAGACTGTACACTTTTCTAAATTTTTTAGTTACATTATGGTTTGCGTTATGGTCTACATGTTAGACTACACACTTTTATAAATTTCTGGTGAAACTTAACATGGCCTATATCCATCATTGCATGATCTTGCGGAACATTTCCACTGCCCCCCAGTTACCCCCTTCCATCTATTCTATTCCTCTCTCCCCATCCCCTCGGGGCTCACAGTGACAACCAAGCTTCACTGCTTGAAGGTACAGATTCATAGATACTTTGAACAATGCTGAGGGCTTGACACACTAGTCTGTCCTTCCCAATTGCGAACCATCCATGCTCTCAAGAGACACACTTTCCTCAGTTTGAGAACATCAGGCATCCCCAAGATGGGGGTACAACACCTTGCCATTCATTGTATGAGCCTCCACCCAATAATATAGCACATTATGACAAGATGAGAACTCACACACTCCCTGAAAGCCTGCCCCAGGTTCACCCTGGACCAGATGCCACCTATCAAACACCTTAAACAAGTAACCCTCCCTTATTATATTTTCTAAAGCGTTTTCCCAATATTATAGTTTCAAACACATACCTGACAATCTCCCATGTTCACCTGCTCCCCCCAAATTCTCTGCCCAATTTCATGGACCATCTGATCCATCCTCCCAACCCCAACCCCCTCAAGCCTGCAAAGCCCCACCCAATAGTATCTCTATAACCCCCATCTTATCCCTTCATTGCGCATCTACTTACCTCCACTTTATCATAGATTTCACCTGTGCAGGCGTCAGCTCACAACCTTCCACTCCCCCCCCCCTCCAATTTCCAGTAAGCCTATTGTCCTGTCTCGAGCTCTCTGAGACAGCTTGATTTGCTTAATTCATATCAGAGAGGTCATGTAGTATTTGTCAATGCCTGGCTTGCTTCACTCAGCATAAGGTCCTCAAGATTCATCAATATTATCCCATGTGTCAGTACTGTATTCCTTCCTACAGCTGAGTAGTATTCCATTGTATGTATATACCACATTTTGTTTATCTATTCATCTGTTGATGGGCATTTGGGTTGATTCCAACTTTTGGCAATAGTGAATAATGTCGCTATGAACATTGGTGCTTATGTATTGGTTTGTGTCCTTGTTTTCATTTCTTCTGGGTATATACCCAGCAGTGGAATTGCTGGGTCATATGGCAAATCTATACCTAGTTTTTTGAGGAACTGCCTAACAGTCCTCCAGAATGGCTGGCTCCTTCTGCATTCCCACCAGCAGTGGAGGAGGGTTCCCATTCCTTCACCTCCTCTCCAACACTTGTAGTCTTCTGTTTTTCTAATAGCCACCTGTCTATGGATATAAGATGGTATCTCACTGTAGTTTTGATTTGCATTTCCCTAGTAGCTAGTGATGTTGAGCATCTTTTCATGTGCTTTTTATCCATTTGTATTTCTTCTTTGGAGAAGCGTCTGTTCAAATCTCTTGACCATTTTTTAAATGGGCTGTTTGTCTTTTTATTTTGAAGATACAGGATTTATTTATATATGCTGGATATTAGTCTCCTATCAGATATATGGTTACCAAATATTTTCTCCCATTGGGTAGGCTACTTTTTCACTTTCTTGATAAATTTCTTTGAGGTACAAAAGGCTTAATTTTGAGGAAGTTCCATTTATCTATTTGTTCTTTTGCTGCTCATGCTTTGGGTATGAAGTTTATGAAGATATTTCCTATTAAAAGGCCCTATGGGGAATGGGGACCTCATATTTTTTTAATGTAACATTTAAAAAAATTTTTTAATTAAAAAAAAATTTTTAAGACCCTGTAGATGCTTCCTTACATTGTCTTCCAAGGTCTTTATGGTTTGGGCTCTTATATTCAGGACTTTGGTCCATCTTGAGTTGATTTTTGTATAAGGTGTGAGATGGTACTCCTCTTTCATTCTTTTGTATGTGGATATGCAGGTCTCCAAGCACCATTTGTTGAAGAGGGCATTCTCTCCAAATTGAGTGGGCTTGTTGGCCTTGTTGAACATCAGATGACTGTATATGTGAGGATATATATCAGAACTCTCAATTTGGTTCCATTGGTCACTATGTCTATCCTTGTGCCAATACCATGCCATTTTTACCACTCCAGATTTGTAGTGTGTTTTAAAGTCAGGAAGTGTAGTTCCTCCAATTTCATTTTTCTTTTTCAATATGTCTTTGGCTATTTGAGGCCTCTTTCCTCTCCAAAGAAAGTTAATACTTTAGTTTTTCCAGCTCATTAAAAAATGCTGTGTTGATTTTTATTGGGATTGCATTAAATCTGTAGATCAGTTTCAGTGGGATAGACATCTTAATGATATTTAGTCTTCCTATCCATGAACAGGGAATATTCTTCCATTTATTTAAATCTTCTTTGATTTCCTTTAACAGTGTTGTGTAGTTTTCTGTGTATAAGTCTTTTATATCTTCAGTTAAATTTATTCCTAGGTATTTGATTTTTTTATTTAATATTGTAAATGGTATTTGTTTCTTGATTTCCTCCTCAGATTCCTTATTATTGGTGTACAGAAATGCTATTGGTTTTTGCTCATTATCTTATAACCTGTGAGTTTACTGAACTCATTTATAAGTTCTAGAAGCTTTGTTGTTGATTTTTCAATGCTTTCTATATATAGGATCATGTTGTCTGCAAATAGTGAAATTTTGACTTCTTCCTTTCCAATTTGGATGTGTTTTATATCTAGTTCTTGCCTCAGTGCTTGAGCAAGTACTTCTAACACAATGTTAAATAGTAGGGGTGATAGTGGGCATACTAGTCTTGTTCCTGATCTTAGAGGGAGTGATTTTAGGATTTCACCATTGTAAATGATGTTAGCTGTGGGTTTTTCATATATACCCTTTATCATGTCCAGAAACTTTCCTCCTATTCATATCTTTTGCAGTGTTTTTATCAGGAAAGTCTGCTGTATTTTGTCAAATGCTTTTTCTACATCTATAGATATGATCATGTGATTTTTTTTCCTTTGATCTGTTTATGTGGTGTAGTACATTGATTGATTTTCTTATGTTGAACCATCCTTGCATACCAGGAATAAAACCCACTTGGTCATGGTGTATAATCTGTTTGATGTGTTGTTGAATATGATTAGCAAGTATTTTTGTTGAGGATTTTAGCATCTAGTTTTATTAGAGAGATTGGTCTGTACTTTTCCTTTCTAGTGGTGTCTTTGTTTGGTTTTGGAATTAGGGTAATGTTGGCATCATAAAATAAGTTAGGCAATGTTCCTTCTATTTCTATTTTTTGGAAGAGTTTAAGCAAGATTGGTGTTAGTTCTTTCCAGAATGTTTGGTAGAATTCACCTGTGAAGCCATCTGGCCCTGGGCTCTTCTTAGTTGGGAGGTTTTTAATGACTGATTCTATCTCTTTACTTGTGATTGGTTTGTTGAGGTCATCAATTTCTTCTTTTGTAAATGTAGGCTGCTTATGTGTTTCTGGGAATTTGTCTATTTCTTCTAAATTATCCTTCTTGATGGCATATAAATTTTCAAAGTATCTTCTTATGATAATCTTTATTTCTGTGGGGTCAGTGGTGGCATTACCCTTTTCATTTCTTATTTTGTGTATTTGCATCTTCTCTCTTTTTTTCTTTGTTAGTCTAGCTAAGGATTTATCTATTTTATTGATTTTCTCAAAAACCCAGCTCTTTGTTTTGTTTATTTTTTCTAGTGCTTTCTTATTTTCTATTTCATTTAGTACTGATCTGATCTTTGATATTTTTTTCTTTCTTCTTCCTTTGGGGTTAGTTTTTTTTTTTACTAATTCCTCCAAGTGTGCATTTAGGTCTTTGATTTTAGTTCTTTCTTCTTTTTCAATGTAGGAATTTATGGCTATGAATTTCCCTCTTGGTACAGCTTTTGTTGGACCCCATAAGTTTGGATATGTTGTGTTGTCATTTTCATTGGTTTCAAGGTAGTTACTGATTTCTTTTGAGATTTCTTCCTTGACCCACTGTTTGTCTAAGTGTGTGTTGATTAACTTCCATATCCTTGTGCCTAATCTGGTTCTTTGGTCCTTGCAGATTTCCAGTTTCATTCCACTGTGGTCAGAGAAGTTATTTTGTGTGATTTCAATCTTTCTGAATTCATTGAGACTTTCTCTGTGGCCTATCATGTGGTCTACCTTGGAGAATGATCCATGTGTGCTTGAAAAGAATGTATATCCTGCTGTATTTCGGTCTAATGTTCTGTATATGTCCATTAGGCCCAGATCCTCTAATATGTTATTCAAAGTTTTTGTTTCCTTATTGATTCTCTGTGGAGATGTTCTGTTTAATGGTGATAATGGTGTATTAAAGTCCCCCACTATAATTGTAGAGGCATCTATTCCTTCACTTAGTTTTTCCAGTGTTTGCCTCATATATTTGGTGGTGCTCTGCTTAGGTGCATAAATGTTTATGATTGTTCTTTCTTCTTGAAAGATTACCCCTCTTACTAATATGTAGTGTCAATCTTTGTCTCTCACAATAGTTTTGCATTTAAAGTCTGTTTTGTCTGATAGTAGGATAGCCACTCCTGCCCCTTTTTTGGTTTTTGTTTGCTTGTAAGATTGTTTTCCAGTAGTTCACTTTCAACCTCCTTGAATCCCTGGGTCTAAGATGGGTTTCTTGTAGACAGACAGGTCACCTTTCCTTATCCATTCTGCCAGTCTGTGTCTCCTGACAGGTGAGTTTAGTCCATTAACATTCAGTGTTATTACTCTCAAGGAATTACTTACATTAGCCATATTTTCTTTGGATTTGTGTATGTCATATGTTGTTTTTATTTTTCTTTTTGTCTTTTTAGTGTTCTTACACTCTCCTCCAACTCTATCTCTCCTGTTTTTTTCTTTCCTCCTGCAGAACTCCCTTTAGTATTTCTTGAAGGGCAGGTTTCTTGTTGGCATACTCTCTTAATTTCTGTTTTCCTGTGAATATTTTGAACTCTCCATCATTTTTGAATGCCAGCTTTGCTGGATAGAGTATTCTTGGCTGGAAATTTTTTTCTTTTAGTACCTTGACAATGTCATACCACTTCCTTTTATCTCCATGGTTTCAGATGCAAAATCAGCACTTAATCTTATTGAGCTTCCCTTGTATGTGATGGTTCTCTTTTCTCTTGCTGCCTTCAGTGTTTTCTCTCTATCTTGAGCATTGGATAATTTGACAAGTATATGTCTTGGCGTAGGGCTGTTGGGATTTCTGCTGTTTGGGGTACATTGCACTTCCTGGACATGTACATCCATCTCCCTCAATAGGTTTGGGAAGTTTTCAGCCATTATTTCCTCCAACACCCCTTCTGCCTCTTTCCCTTCTCTTCTCCTTCTGGGATGCCTATAATGTGTATGTTTGTGCATTTTGCATTGTCATTCAGATACCTAAGTATGATGAATTTTTTTTCTATCTTTTTATCTATCAATTCTACTATCTGTTTGATTTCAGATGTACTGTCTTCCACATCACTAATTCTTTCCTCTTCCTCTTCAAATCTGCTGTTATTTGCTAAGAGTGTATTTTTGATTTCTTGGATTGTGCCATTCATCACCATCATATCCATTACCTTATTGTGTATGTTTACAATTTCTTCTGTATGCTCTCCAAGTGTTTTCTTAGTATCCTTAATCTCTTCCTTCACTTCATTAAGTTGGCCCACGATATTTGTTTGGAGAGCTTTGATTAGTTGTTCAATGTTCTGCTCATCTTCCTGGTTTTTAGTTTGTTCATTGAACTGGGCCATGTCTTCCTGATTATTGGTATGGTTTGTAATTTTTTGTTGCTGTCTGGTCATCATTTTACCTTGATGGGTTTGTTCATTTGATGAGGTTCTCTATCTAATCTTGGGTTTTATTTAGGTGCTGTTTGTGTGTGTTAAATCTCCTCTTTGACAATTGTTCTTCTTATTCTATTTTCTTATTATTGTCTAAGTTCCCTTGAAGGAAAAATATTAGGGCCAGAGAAAGCAAAAGAGGAAAGAAAAGAAAAAGCCTAATAGTAGTATTGTTAGTAAATGTTAGCAGAAGAACCATATAAGACCTAGGAGAATGAATATTAAACTTATGTAAGCTGTGTAGAGTTACAATAATACAAGATTGGAGTGCCTACAATGAGATGGGAAACTGAATATGGAGATGAATGTAGTATGCATTAAAAGGACAGTGTGATCAAGAGAGAGGGAAAAGGAAAAGAAAGGACAATAACATAAAGAGTGAATAAAAGATAGAAAACAGAATAGAGGTGTTAGAAATAAAAAGTCAGAAAAATTGGGGGTTAAACAAAGAGAGGTGGAATGTAAGAATAAAAACAGAAGATGGAAGATAGAAAGATATAAAGGAAAGGGGATATCGCTGGTAACCAATATCACTACACACAGAAAAGAGGAAATCAAGGATGAGGAAGCACAGTAAACACGAAAAACCACCAGCAGCACCTAATAGAAAAAAAGAAAAAAGGGGAGATGGGGGATAAGACAGACAAGCCCTCAAGCAAGGAGTCCTCTTTGCAATTGAATAAACTGGTTAGGAATCTGTCCCTCCCCCTTTCTCCCTTCCTCACTTCTCTCTCTCCCAGGGCAGCAGAGAGACTGTATCAGAGCTCCCCACTGAGATTCAAATGGGACCCTGGTGAACCAGCTCATCACAGAAAATAATGACTCTCAGTCTCTTTGAGAGCAAGCACCCACACCTTGCTGGGAACCCTAAATATGCTATTAGAAGCCTACCAAGCACTTCTTATCTCCCCCTCCCTTAGGTGTATTGCACAGGACTAGTTAATTGCCTAACTTCACCTTCTCCCAGACAGATTTTCCCTATCCCAGGACATTTAGGTACATCAGGCTGCCTCAGCAGATTCACCTCTCATCTCTTCCTAGCCTCTCGCCAAGCCACCTGGCATGCTCCTCCAAGCTCAAAAAGGGGGGACCAGACAATTGAACCCACACTCCTTGGGCCCCTCTGTACCCCTTACCAGAACCCTCCCACTCTCAGAGTTTCTCTGAGACTGGTGGGCTCAGGGAATGCTGGGTTCAGGGAGCACTGGGTTCAGGGAATATGGGCTCAGGGAATGTGAGTTTGGGGAACATGGGGTTCAGGGAACACAGGTTTGGGGATCTCGGGTTTGGGGAACAAGGGGCTCAGGAATGCCGCTGTGTGACAGCAGTGTTCAGGGAATGCTGTGGCTACCAGGGCTACCAGCCCTAGAGGAAGGGCTTAGCCTTCCCACAGCTTTGGGCACAAGCACCGAAACCCATGGTTTTACCTTAAGCAATCACTCCCTTTGTTGCACTCTCTCCAGATCGATGTCCAGAAATCTCCTGCTTTGTGGGTTCCCAAAATAACTCACTCAGGCAGGATTCTACCCCCATTCAGCTGGTTTTTTGCAGGAGTGATGACAAGTGTGCACTCACTCAGACACCATCTTCCCTGCCTCTCCAACATCATTTTTGAGGACTCTAGTTCCAGCATTGAATTGCCTTTGTTCCTTTGTGAAAGATCAGTTGACTATATTTGTGTGGGTCTATTTCTGGCCTCTCTAGTCTCTCCCATTAATCTGTTTATCTGTTCCTTTTCCAATATCATGCTGTCTTAATTATTGTAACTTTGTGATAAGTCTTCATGTCAGACAGAGTCTCTCTGACTTTGTTATTCTTCAGTATTGTGTTGAACATACTTTTTTCCCCATTTCAAAAGATACAATATGTTGATATTCACAAAATAATTTGCTGAAATTTTTACTGGGATTGTGTTGTATCTATAAATCAAGTTGAGAAGAATTGACATCTTAACAATATTGAGTATTCCTACCCATGAAGATGTAATGTATCTCTATTTAGTTCTTCTTTGATTTATTTCATTAAAGATTTATAGCCTCCCTCATATAGATCCTGGACACATTTTGTACAAGATTTATATCTGTTTCATTTTCTTGGTGCTAATGTAATAGCATTGTGTTTTTATTTTCAAATTCCCATTGTTCACTGCTAGTTTAGAGAAAAGCAGTTGATTTTTGTGTATTAGCTTTGCACCCAACAACATTGCTATAATCACTCTTCAGTTCCAGAAGCTTTCTTGTTCATGCTTTGGGTTTTCTACATACACAATAACATCATCTGCAAATAAATGTCATTTTATTTCTTTATTCCAATGCATGTAATTTTTTATTTCCTTGTCTTGTCTTATCACACTAGCTAGGACCTCTAGTATGATGTTGAATAGGAGTGGTAAGAGAGGACATCTTTGTATTGTTTACAATCATAGGGGGAAGACATCTAGTTTCTTACCAGTAAGTATATTGTTAGCTGCAAGATTTGGGGGGGGTTATTTGTTTGTTTTGTTTTCATATATATTCTATATCAAGTTGTAGAAATTCCCATCTGTTCCTCATTTGCTAAGAGCTTTAATTATAGATACTTTCGGAAATTTGTTAATGCTTTTTCTGTACATATTGATATTTTCCTATAATTTTTCTTCTTCAGCCTGTTGATATGGTAGAATTTATTGGTTAATTTTTGGATGTTGAATCAGCTTGCATACCTGGAATAAGTTCCCCTTGGTAATGGTATATAATTCTTTCTATTTATTGTTGTACTTAATTAGTTAATATTTATTGAGGATTATTGCACCTATGTCTAGGAGAGATATTTGTCTGTAATTTTCTTTTCTTGCAATGATTTATATGGGTTTTGGTATTAATGTGATGCTTTTCTTATCTGATGAGTTAGGAAGTATTTCCTCTGTTTAGAGAAGATTGTATGGAGAAGTACTGTAATTTCTTCCTAAATGTTTGGTAAAATTCACCAGTGAAAAAAATATGGGACTGGTGCTTTCTTTTTGGAATGTTATTAATTAGATTCAAGCTTTTTAAAAGGTAGAGGCCTGTTCAGAATATCTATCTCTACTTGTGTGAGCCAATTCTTCTAAGTTATCACATCAGTGGACATAAAATTGTTTATAAAATTTTAATGAGCTTAGGATCAGTAGTGATGACCCTATTTCATTTCTGATAGTAGTAATATGAGAAATCTCCTTTTTTCCTTGGTTAGCCTAGCTAGAGGTTTATTAATTTTACTATCTCTTTAAAGAACCAGCTTATCGTTTTGTTGATTTTCTCTATTGATTTCCTGTTTTCACTTATTGATTTCTGCTCTCATTTTTATTATTTCTTTTCTTCAGCTTCTATTCAGTTTATATTTCTCTTCTTCCTCTAGTTACCCAAAGAGGAAGTTAGATTACAGATTTTTTTATCATTCTTCTTTTCTAATAAATACATTCAATGCTATTAATTTCCCTCTATGCACTGTTTTTCCTGCATTCCACAAATGTTGTTGTCTTTTCATTTAGTAAGAAATAATTTTTCATTTTTCTTAAGACATTTTCTTTCACCCATGTGTTATTTAGAAGTGTGTTGTTTGGTCTCCAAATATTTGGGGATTTTCTAGCTATCTTTCTGTTATTGATTTCTAGTTTAATTCCACTAATTATGGCCTGGGAGCATAATTTGCATAATTTCCATTCTTAAAAATTTGTTAAAGTACTTTTTATTTCCCTAAATGTGTTATTTCTTAGTGAATGTTCCATGTGACTTGAAAAGAATAGAGATTTCTGCTATTGTTGGGTAAAGTATTCTATAAATCTTAATTAGGCCCAGTTGGTTGATGGTGCTGTTCAGTTCAACTATATCCTTATTGATTTTCTGCCTGCTAGATTTGTCAATTATTGATGGAGCAGTGTTGAAGTCTCATACGATAATAGCAGATTTGTCTATTTCTCTCACAGTTCTATCAGCTTTTGCTTCACAGGTTTTGATGCTCTTTTGTAGATATATACATGCTAAGGATTACTATGATTTCTTGGAGAATTGGCCCTGTTTTCATTTAGCAATGCTCTTTTAAATCCCTGATAACTTCCCTTGTTCTGAAGTCTGCTTTGTCTGAAATTAACATCACTACTACAGCTTTTTTTAATTAGTTTTAACATGGTATACCTTTCTCCATCCCTTTACTTTTAATATATGTCTCTTTATATATAAAATGTGTTTCTTGTAAACAACAAATAATTGGGTCTAGTTTTTTTCCAGTCTGACAAAAAAAATGTCTTTTAGTTGATGTATTTAGAGCATTCACATTTAAAGTGACATTGTGATTATTGATGTCATTAGATTATAATCTACCATGTTTGTAACTGCTTTCTATTCATTGTAATTCTTGTTTCTTTTTTATCTTCCCCTTCTTTTGGCATTCTTTAGTTTGATTTTAGTATTTTATATGATTGCATTTTCTTTCCTCTCTTAGCATATCAATTATACTTCCTTTGTTAAAAATTCAGCAGTTGTCCCAGAGTTTGTAATACACATTTAAAACTAACCTAAATCAGCTTTCAATTAGAACTATACTGCTTCTAGAATAGTATAGGTATCCTAGAGTATCCCCAATTCCCCTCTTCTACATCTTATAACACTTTTGTCCAACATTTCAATTATCCATATCCTGTAATTACTCAATACATTTTTACTATTATTATTTTAAACATTTATCTATTAGATTAATTAAGAAAAAGAAAAATGAAAGATTTTATTTCACCTTCATTTATTCCTGCTCTGATGCTCTTCCCTTCTTTATGTAGATCTGAGTCTATATCATTTCTTTCTCTCCGAAGTACTTCTTTTAACATTTCTTGTGAGGCAAGTCTACCAGAAATAATTTACCTCAGTTTTTGTCTCTCTGAGAAAGTCTTTATTTCTCCCTCATTTTGAAGTATAATTTTACTGAATAGAGAACACTAAATTGGTGGTTATTTTTCCTTTCAACAGTTTGAATATTTCTCTCCATTCTCTTATTTTTTGGGTGGTTTCTGATAAACAGTCCAATGCAATTCTTATTCCTATTCTTCTGTAGATAAGTAAGTTGCACCCCCTCCCAATGGCTTCTTTCAAAATTTTCTCTTTATCTTTCTTTTTCTGCAATTTGAATGTGATACGTGTAGCTATAGATTTTTTGTGTTTATGTTCTCTGAATTTTTTGGATCTGTGGTTTGGCACCTGACATTAATTTTTAAAATATCATTGATTATTACTTCAAATATTTCTGTTCCTTTCTTTCTTTTTCTCCTATTACCATTACATGTTAGGTTATATCTTTTGTAACTGTCACACAGATCTTGAATATTAGATTATCTTCAAGCTTACTGATTCTTTTCCTTAATCATGTCCAGTTTACTGATGAGTCCCTCAAAAGCATTCTTCTGTTATGATTGAGGTTTTTTGTCCTTTTTTAAAACTTTTTATTGTAGTAATATATATGCAACTCAAATTTTCCCATTTTAAACACTTTCGTGTGGACACTTTCAATTATATACTTTCAAATGTACAATTCAAGTGCATTAATTACATTCACAATATTGCCCTACTATCACCAGTGTCTATTACCCCCACTGTTTTTAATCACCTTAAACAAGAAAGTCTGCACCCATTAGGCAATAACTCCCTCTTCCCTTCCCCAACCCTTGGCCCCTAATAACCTATAATCTACAATCTGTCTCAATGAAATTTTCTTCTTTTAGGCATGTTATTTGAGTAAGATCATACAGTATTTAACTTTCTGTGTCTTACTTAGTTTACTCAATGCAATATCTTCAAGTTTCATTCATGTTGTAGCACTGTATCAGAATTCTGTTCCTTCTCACAGCTGAATCATATTCTATTGCACAAATATACCACCTTTTACTTATCCATTCATCTGTTGATGAACACTTGGGTTGCTTCCACCTTTTTGCTATAGTGAATAAAGCAGCGTTTAAGTTTCCCAGCTGCTAAAACAAATACCATACAATGGGTTGGCCTAACAACAGGAATTTTTTCACTCTTGGTTTCAGAGGCTAGAAGGCTTGCTTCTTCCCAAGTTAGCATCTTTTGGCTTACCAGCAATCTTTGAAGTTCCTTAGCTTTTGTGTCACATGGCAATGAACACGGTGGCATCTTCTTTCTCTTCCAGGTTCCATTGACTTTCAGCTTCTTTTTCCAATTTCCATTGCTTATAAGAGCTCTTCCATATCTGATAAAGATCCACCCTCATTCCAAATTCCTGGTCTAACTTTTTTTTGTGGGGGACATGATTCACTCCCCAACAGGTTGCTATAAATATCAGTCAATAAATAACAGTTCAAATCTCTGCTTTCAATACTTTTCTATTGGTGTACAATCAGGTGTACAAGTAGGATATCTCAATCATACAGCAATTCCATTTTCAACTTTCTGAGGAACCACCAACCTGATTTCCACAGTTTCTGCCCAATTCTACAATGCCACCAGTAATGTGTAAGTGTTCCTATTTCTCCATATCCTTGCCAACATTTATTATTTTCTGTTTTTTTTAATAATAGCCACCTAGACTATTATTAAGCTAAAATGGTAGATCTGCTATGGAAAGAATTTTGGCTATTCCTCAAAAAGTTAAGCATAAAGGCACCATATAACCCAACAATTCCACTCCTAAGTATATACCTAAGAGAAGTGAAAACAAATGTTCATACAAAATACTGTGCACAAATGTTCATAGCAGCATTATTCATTACAGCCAAAAAGTGGAAAACAGTAAGTACCCATCAAACAATGAATGGATAAACAAATACGGTACATCCATGCAAAGGAATATCATTCGGCCATGAAAAAAATAAATGACATACTGACAGATACTGCAGCATGGAAGAAAACTGAAATGTTTTTGTTTAGTGAAAGTAATCAGACACAAAATCGCATTTAAGATCCCATTATTATGAAATGCCCAGAATAGACAAATCCATAGACACAAAGTAGATTAATGGTTTTCTCTTTTGGGGGTGATAAAAATGTTCTGGAATTACATAGGTGTGATGGTTGCACAACCCTGTGAATATACTCAAGGCCACTGAATTGTACACTTTAAAATGGTGAATATTACAGTATGTGAATTACAGATCAATAAAAAATGACATGCTATTTATCCAAATATTATCCTGATTCCAAAACCTCAGCATTAAGCACAGGACAAACAAGCCATATCGATAAAGATGAGAAAAATATCAGCACTTTGGGTCCTCTGATTTTCAATCTTTCAAAAGGCCACTGAGAATAAGAGTGTTGCCAGAAGAGCATTTTCATTTTATCTTCCTAATAAGCTGGTCCATTGTTGTCACCATTCCTCACCTGGCATGTTATTTTATTTGGTTTGTACAATATAGTGAATTTTGATTGATCACAATAATTTCAACTCATGAGGTTCCTTCAACTGTAGGAATGAGTTAGAAAGATATTTTTATATTGCCTATTTGAGATAACAGGTCCTAGCACCATGCTTCAGGCAAAATACATCAAAAGAATAAACTGAAG
This sequence comes from Dasypus novemcinctus, assembly GCF_030445035.2. Classification (NCBI taxonomy): domain Eukaryota; kingdom Metazoa; phylum Chordata; class Mammalia; order Cingulata; family Dasypodidae; genus Dasypus; species Dasypus novemcinctus. The sequence continues at coordinate 13,573,857 of NC_080690.1, forward strand.
GTTAAGTTTCCTTTTAGATCTCAATTTTTATAACATCACAAAAGTTCTTGCTTAAGAGCTGTACGAATTATTCAACTGCAAGATATTCTATATTCACCTCATTCAGCCTGAGGAAAAGAACAAAGTCAATAGCTGGAGACACTTCTAAGACTAAGGCACATTCATCTTCTCATTACACCCTTCTAAGTCTCCATTCCCTGAATATGACCTCAGACAGAAAATGCAAGTAAACGCTGAAAAGCTTTTCATTGTGCCATATTTGCAAAGGTAATTCTCACACAAAAAGAAGCAATAAGAAATTCAAGTAATGAAATTTAAATACTATGTTAAAATATTATTACCATTTTATCCTATCAAATCAGTCAATTAAATTTAACTCTCGCTAAATTAGTTTTAGATAGTACTTAATCCCCATTTGATAAAAATTACTTTTTGTTTATACCTTTTTATGCAAAAAAAGTTTCTCGCTGTGATTATGAATGTTAGATAAAGGGCTCCTGAGTAACTTGCCTCTAATCCTGTTTATTGTATAGTGTCTGTATTCAGTTGAAGGTAGAAAGGAGTTTGTTTACTGAACTACATAGAGGTCCTCATCATAAGATGATTTTAAATATGAGTTGACATGTTACCCAGGAGCAATTCTGATATATTTATATTGAATCAGGTCCTTCTTGCTTCGATCTGTTTTGTGCAGGGTCTGGTTATGTGACAGGTAGATGGTGTCCCCTGGGTTGTGCAACAAGGTGATGCCACACACAGAGAGACTTAATCAATGCTTCTTGACATTGATGACAATGACAGTGGTCATGATATCAGGAACTCCCATGCCTGTTCATTTATTCACATAATCGGTGATTTTGTATTGATCACTCAATTTGTGCCAGATCCTGTCTTGGCACTGGTGACACAATGATCAACAGAACAAGACAAGATCCTTGACCTTATGCAGTAATACACTATAGTGAGAGATGATAGAAAATAAACATAAGGAAATAAAATAATCTCAGATAGTGGTAACTGCTAGGAAGAAAATAGTTGAATAATGGGATGAGTGAGGCAGGACCATTTACAAAGTTCCACTAAAGTGCAAAGAGAGAGAAAGAAGGAGAGAAAGAAAAAGGTCAGCATATCAGAGGCAACTCTGCACCTACAAAGACCAATACAACCCCTGTACTGAGAACACTGTGGGAACACCCAATAATAGATGTTTGGAGGTCAAATCATCCTACACACAAAAATCACATCAGGTTATATGTGATACTGCTTTAAAAGGGCCCACATGATATTAGATGAGCAACCCTTTTATACACAAGATAACTTTATCCTGTGTTTTTGTTTGCCAAAGGACTGCTGATGCAAAGTATACCAGAAATGGGTTGACTTTTATAAAAAGAATTTATTGGGAGGTAGAAGTTTACAGTTGCAAAGCTGTGAAATATCCAAATTGAGGTACCAAAAGAGGGGCTTTCTCACCACCAAAGTCAGCTACTATTAATTCTGTTGTCCAGGCACATGACAAAGCAAGATGACTGCTGATATCTGCTGAGGTTTCAGCCTTCCCCTCTGGGCTCACCAACTCCTCTTGAGCTGCTCCATGGGCCCAGCCTCCTGAGGGCTTTGTGCTTAAGTGATCCTCTAGTCTTCTCACACATGGCAGGATCAAAAATGGCAACTTCCATTTCGAGGCAAAAAAAACACAATACTATAGATAAAAGGGCCAAAAGCTGTCCAAGGGACTTGCTTTGGGGGTCAGCAGACCAGGACAGTGCTATTCAACTCCTAGAAGGGTAAGGGACAGAGAGACTAAGAACTGAAAACAACAACAGTGAGTTACCAAATCCCTGTGGAGGCTGGGGAGGGCTCCCCTCCATCACCTCCAAGATATTAATCCAGGATAAAACCCTTTGCTCACTGCAGCCAACCAAGAGAGGAACAAACGTCTTCCTCTCCATCATCTGTCACAAGGGAAGAGAGAGGGGATTTGGGGGTTTCCCTTCAGTGAATTCAGCCAGCAGTGTCTGCTTTGAATCTTGGCTCTGGACAGATCAAAACACAGGAAAGCAGAGATCAAAAGAAACATCTCTGTGGAAAGGTGCACCAATGAGCACAATCTGCTGGCCTGTCTATAAATTGCATGGAGACAAACTGCTTTTGGTTCTCTCTTTTACCCAAATCCTGGGAGAAAATCTATGCCCCATTAGTGAGTACCTGGCCCAATTTTGATAACTAAAGCTGGGCAATTTTAAAGACTTAGATAAGTTGAACCAAAAATCAAAGAGTGTGGGGGGAAAAAACAACAATAGGCTAGAGAGAGAAATTGGTCATCAGAATAAATTCAGCAACATATTTAGATGCCTAGACACCAAGCCATATTAGAAACAGGAAGCGATGGCCCAGCCAAAGGAATAAACCAAATATCCTGAAGAGATATGGTATTTAAAACAATTAATAAATGGTAAGAGCATAACTCTCCTAATTCAATTCAAAGAATTGAAAGAAAATATGATCAAAGAGTTAAAGGATATGAAGCTGGGTGAGCATAAAGAACAATTTCAAGTTTTCAAGCAAAATTAACAGCTTATGGGAATGAAAGATAAGTTAGATGAAATTAAAAATACATTAGAGGATGGAAAGCAGATGTGGCTCAACCAAACAAGCTAGATGCCACCTCCTGCCACAACAAGTTAGACACTGCCACCACTGTCTTGAGCTAGATGCTGCACCCACTACCTCAAGCTAGATGCTGCCAAAACAAGTAGATGTTACAAGCCAGCAGGTGCCAAGGCCACAGAGAGCAGATGTGGCTCTGGCCAATGGGCACTCACCTCCTATGTGGGAGGTCCCAGGTTCAGTTCCTAGTGCCTCCTGAAGAAGGTGAGCCAACAATAAGCACACAGATGAAAGAACTATCTGGGGAAGAAGGAGATAAATTAAAAAATAAGTAAATAAAGTGAAAAAATACATTAGAGGCACATAAGAGCAGCTTTGAATTGCTTGAAGACAGAATTAGTGATTTCAAAGACAAAAAATCTGAACTAGAAAAGACAGAAAAAGAGAATGAAAAAAATGAAACATGGCCTCAGGGAACTGAATGACATTGCAAAATGCACAAACATATGCATTATTGGTGTCCCAGAAGAAGAGAATGAAATGGGGGCAGAAAAAATATTTGAGAAATAATGACCAAAAACTTCCCAAACCTTATGAAAGAAATAAATATCAATATCCAAGAAGGACAATGCACCCAAGACAGAATAAATCCAGATAGACCTACCCCCATGAAACTACTATTTAGAATGACAAATATCAGAGATAAATAGAAGATTTTGAAAGCAGAAAGAGAAAAGTATAGCAATACATACAAGGGAACCTTGATAAGATTAAGTGCTGACCTATCAGAAAGTGAGAAGAAAGTGATATGATGTACTTAAGGTACTGAAAGAGAAAAACTGGTAGTCAAGAATTCTGTAGCCAACAAAATTGTCCTTCAAAAATGAGGGCAAGTTCAAAACTTCACAAACAAACAAAAACTGATAGAATATGTTACCAAAAGACCAGAATTACAAGAGATTCTAAAATGAGTGCTGCTGTCTGAAAGGAAAAAACAAAGGTGACAGACTTGGAGAAGAGTATAGAAATGAAAATTATCAGGAAGGGTAAATCAAAGGGTAAAAAGACAGACAAAAGGGATGAAGTAAGTAATACCTTTACAATAATAATATTGAATGTAAGTGGCTTGAACTCCCCAATTAAAATCATAGACTGATAGAATGGATTAAAAAAATATGAACTATCTTAAAGCTGTCTACAAGAGACTCACCTCAGATGTAAGGATACAACTAGATTAAAAGTGAAAGGCTGAGAAAAAAATATTCCATGCAAATAGTAACCAAAAGAAGAGCTGGAGTAGTGATGCTAATATTGAACAAAATAGATTATAAATACAAAACTGTTATAAAGGATGAAGAAGGTCATTTTATATTAATAAAAGGGGCAATTAAACAAGAAGAAATAACTACACTAAATATTTACATATCCAACCTGAGTGCCCCAAGATACATGAGGCACACATTGGCAAAACTGAAGGGAGAAATAGATTTCTCTACAATAATAGTTGGAGACTTCAGTACACCACTGTCAGCATTGGATAGAACATCTGGGCAGAGGATCAATAAAGAAACATGGAGCTTGAGTAATATGATAAATGAACTAGACCTAACATATATAGAGAGCATTGTACCCCAAAACAGCAGGATATACATTCTTTTTGGATAATCATGAATCCTTCTCCAAAACAGACCATATGTTGGGTCACAAGACAAGACTTAATAAATTTTAAAAGATTGAAATTATACAAAACACTTTCTCTGATCACAACAGAATAAAGCTGGAAATCTATAATGGATGGAAAAAGGGAAAATTCATAAATATATGGAGATTAAACAATATACTCTTTAATAATCAGTGAGTCAAAGAAGAAATTGTAAGAGAATTCAGCAAATATCTTGAAATGAATGAAAATGAGAACACAACATATAAAAACCTACAAGAAAGAAAAAAAAAAAAACTATGGAGCATCGCAAAGGCAGTGCTAAGAGGGAAACTCTTAGTCCTTAATGCTTATATTAAAAAATAAGTGTATGCAGGAGGTCAAGCTTGGGAAGACTGACTGAAAAATTTGATATTCCAGAGAAACCACACGGGAGCCGGGCATCAGCCATGCCTTTGTTACTCATGTAACCTGGCGTCAGCAAATCCAGGGAGGCTTCATGCCGCCTCCTGAGGGTTAGAGGTTTATATAGAGAATATAGCAGAGGCGGGTACATGCGCAAGCAGGGAACAGCACATTTTTTGTGGCATAGATAATGGGTGCAATGTGAACAGGTACAGTTAATTATAAACCTGACTATACCCCACGCGTAAGTACAGGTTAGACATCTTTTCGCCTCTCTTAACAGTTGTCCCACCCAAGAAGGTCCAGTTTCTAGCCAGTTCAACCACAACATTCCCAGCAATCTACACGAATGACTAGTGGGAGGGGGAAGCGGGCATTCCATCTCCACCTCCCCACACTCGGACCAACCCAACCGTATTCCAGGCCCTTGAGTTCACGGAAAGGGCATTTTGCCTTCATTGACCCTACACTCCACCCCAGTGCTCTTTCTGCCTTACAATCTGCCCATTAAATCTTCCATGATATCTGAGTGACCAAAACATTAATCCAGTGTACCTCAACTCCACAGCAACAATATAAGGCACCAAAACCAACTACAATAGTGAGAATTATACAAATCATGATTATGAATACTTTTTGCCATAAGCATCCTAACGAAGTGAACCAACTAAGGAATGGATTGGAGTGATTGTCCTCTATATGGATAATTTCCTTTTCTAAATCAGATAAATCTACAGAGATATCATGTGAGTAATCAGGAATATATACATAACATTCACAGCCGACCATAGCACAAACACTTCCCTGTGCTGCAGTGAGCATGTCTAAAGCCATTCTATTTTGCAAGACTATTTTTCTCATTTGGGTAGTTTCATTGTTAAATAGTTGTACAGTATTATTTAAGGCTCTTAAAGTGTGGTTGGACAGTGCCATGATAGCTTTCTCATTCCTGTGTGCATCCATGATGACTCCAGCAGAAGGGTTCATGACAGAAATGGGTAAAAACCATGCATCCCACGTATCTTGTTGGATCCTATGTCTAGCTTTTATTGGCATCCAATTATATGGAAGCTGAGGGAAGTGTGTTACTACATGACCAGCTCTATAAGGTTTTCCCTACTGACATCATTCTGTCCAATTATATGGTAAGTAGGGCCACCCATGAGTCCCACAGGCCCATAAACCTCCCCAGGGCAAAATATAGGCAACTGCAGATAAGGATACATTTTGATAACCCCAGATTTCATTCATGTAGGTCAAACTGCCATTGTGTTTTATTTGTAGAGTGATGTTTGAGCACAATGCTCTAGCTGTCCATCCCATGTTGTGGGTGTATTTAGTGGGAGTGTCCTGTCTCTCTCTGCACAGTCCATGACCCTTTGTTTCTACTTGGACAGCAGGCAGCCAACCAATGTCATCCCACACAGAATATGCTAAAGGTTTAGGTTACTTAACTCTTTGTCCTACAGCCCTCTAGGTATTTTCTCAGAAAGTATTATACTAGTGGCTTGTGGTTTTCTTTATCCATTTTATTAAATCAACCCATTCAGTTTGTGATGCTGGTTTGACAGTCCAAGCAAGGCCAGTGAAGGCAGCAGTAGGAAATTCAGTGCAGATCCAACAATTCCTTTGATTGTGCACAGCAGCGAGTTGTCCAGCCCAGTCCACAAATGTGTTCACTACTGCCCAACTATAGATGAAGAGGAAGATGTTTTTTAGGCACTATTCATGGTAAATCTTGCTTATCTGGTAACACACAGCAGTAGTCCTAGCCTTGGTTATAACAGTGACCTATGGGGTTTTTTCCTATTTGATGGTACAAGGATACCACCTACCCTGTAGGTTTGGAGTACCATAATTGTATTAGAGGTGTTCATATTTGCCATACAGAAATAATGAATGCCTCTTTTGGGATGTTTTCCATCCCATCAAGAGAGTAAACTACCTTTAAGGGCCAAGTAGCCATGACCATAGGATTTATCATTAGATTCATTTCCAAACCAGTACCCCAGGGGCTCAACAGAGCACACCTGGCATCTGTTGACACTTTCCATGACCATTGTAACACACAGTTCCTAAGGCTAATGGTTTGAGGAGATGGTAATAAGAGATTATTGGGGACCAGTTCTGGGATGCACATCGCCCTTAGCGCTAAGTGCATGTGGACGGGTGCTGCCCAGGCATTCATCATGATGGAAAAGAGTGAGTTAAGTCTGTGGGGTGGTTCATTCAGTATTCATAGGCTGTCAGCCAATCTCTTGGTTCACCCCTGCAACCCAGCAGGTTCAGTCTGTAAAGTATCCTTCAGGTTGCCATTATATCATTCTATGAGTTCAGTACTCATAGAACATAGAGTAAGTGGAATTGCCATATGATGTCATGTTGGTCTTCCCAGGCCTGTATTTAATATCCTGAGAAATGCGTACCTTGATCACCCTCAATGAACCCTGGGAATCCATAAATTGAGGCTAACTGCTTCAATCCCTTAACAGTTGTGTGTTGTGTGGCTCTTTTGCTTGGAAAGGCCTGTGCAACACCTGTAGCAGTGTCTGCGTATGTGAGAGCATATTTACAGGTTTCAGACCAAGGAAGTGGGTCAATATAATCGATCTGCCAATGTGTGCAAGGTGTATCTGCTCTTCATAGGTGTGTGGTAAGGGATGCGGATGTTTTATAGCAAATACCATACAATTTTTCACAGTAGTCCATACGTTGGCATAAGAAATGGGTAAACCCCATGCCTTTACTATGGCCCACAAGGTTTTGGCACTTGAATGTTTCATTCTTCTATGGAGGCATGTAGCAACATCTTCCCAGGGCACCTCCTCCAGCCACCATAAACAGGCCAATGTGTTAGCCTCATCATTTTGGAGTTTGTAGAGGCTGGTGATCCATGACATGGAAGGTGGTAACTTTTTTAGTCCCTGTAGTCACAGCAGTCCAAATGCCCACCCACATGTCAGTGCCCCACAGCAGTCGGTTGTTAATGGTCCAGTGATCTGCTTGCCAGCACAGCATCCAAACCTTGAGGACTTTAGAAACAGCCCAATTGTCAATACACAGATAAAAAGGAGTAGATTCATGGGTAATGGCCACCCACACAGCTCTCAGCTCAGCCCGTTGGCTACTCTGCCCAGTACCTTCATCTACCCGGATGGTGCCCGTAACTGACTGGAAAGCTATAGCTTTCCAACGTGTTGGATTCCCCTAACTAGAGCCATCTGTACACCATATGTCAGTAGGTATAGGTGACAAATCCTCCACTACTGGGGAGGCTACAACATCTGGAGTTGTCAATATTTGTGCAGCATTGTCCTAAATGAAAATGACAGGGCCCAAAACCTTCTGCAACTCCTCACTCAGAGGACGTATTGAGGATGCTTCTTTGTTGTAAGTGGCCCATTTGGAAATACTCTGTAATTGGGCTACTGCACTCTTTGGTTTCTTTTGAATGCTCTCTAGTCATCCTTTGACAGGATTGGTAGTAGCACATCCACTGTGGCCAAACCTGTTAAGGACTTAGTGACCAACAAAGCCTGATAGATGGCACACAATTGCTTTTCCATCAGAGAATACCATTGTTCAGCCCCTTTCCACAGTTGAGACCAAAATCCTAGTGGTAATTTTTTGCTTTGCTGTTTTTGCCAGAGGCCCCAACCAAAACCCTTGGGGGTAACATGTACATTCAACACACAGGGGATGGTTTGGTTTTCCAAGGCCTATGTGGTCTTTGCCATTTTTTAAATTTCCCTAAATACATTATCAACTGTTTCTTCCCAATCATATGTCACTCCCTTTTTTATCAAATCCTATAATGGTCAAGCCAACTGGGCAAGATGTGGGATAAAGACATGCCAATATCCCACCAGACCTAAAAACTTTTGTAACTGGGGTACTTTAGTAAGGTAGGGAATGCTAGTATTTTTCCTACACTAGCAGTTGGTATTTGCTTTATCATACCTGGTCAGACAACCCCAAAATATTTGACTGATAATCCCTGTCCTTGTAACTTGGAGTGATTCATGGCCCATCCTGCAGTGCTGAGATGAGCTAGTAAAGACTCAGAGGCTTCTCTAAGCACAGGCAAGTCATTAGAGGTTAGCATGACATCACTGATATAATGAAAATGGTATTAACACATGGTTTCTTCCATTTCTCTAAATCCTTGGCTACCAGCCCATGACACAACATGGGGCTATGAAAATAGCCTTGTGGCAGCAGGTCCAATGTTGCCCTTCCCATATGAAGGCAAATTGATCTTGCAACTCCATGGCATTTGCAATAGAGAAAAAAACATTAGCCATTCCAGTACAAAATGATAAGTACCTACATGAAGATTTATTTCATCCAGCAATTGAGCGATATTTGGAACTGTAGCATATATATGGGTGTGAGTTTATTCACTTCTCTGTAGTCCACCATCATGTGCCAAGAACCATCAGGCAGTCTCACTGACCACACAGGTGCATTAAATGAACCATGACATGGTCTAATGAGCTCTACCTTTGAAAGTTCCATTATTGTTTAACTGAGTTCTTCATGTCTACCTGGTAGCCAGCATTGTTTTACTGCTACTGTTCTCTTGGGACAGGTAGCTGTAGAAGTGGATGTTTGACATAGCCCCACTAGACTGTTTTCACCACCTGGAGGCAGAGAAGAAACTCTCCTATGAAGGTTTGGAGGGTGGAACCCCATAATATTAATATGTCTATCCCCAAGATAGACATGATAAGGGAGATGTGTACATGATATGGTTAGGGAGGCACACACCCTACTCCCGAAAACAAGCATTGTTTGCCTAACCCTAATAGTAGCTCCTCTATAGCCATCAATGGCAACTAAGGGGGCTTTAAATTTGTCTTGGTTTCCATATGAAATTGATTATTCAGCACCAGTATCAACAAGAAGAGGTACACATTGTACATTTTTTGGTGACCAGTAGATTGCAAGATTCAGCATGGGGCCTCTGGTTCCCTTATCTGCACCCTGTGGGCACCTTGGCCCCACTCCTAGGAGAATAGGGATCCCCTTGGTGTTTCCTCTGGTGGGGTTGAGGACTGTGCCTCCAACCTAATGGTGGATGGTGCTGGGGACCCATCAGACGTAGGAGTTTTTATGAATTCAGTTAACCAGGGCACACTTAACACCAAACAGAGCCCCAGCACTAGCTGGTATCTCTGTTCGGGCTTCATCTGCTTCCATAACATTACAAAAGTATGATTAGGTTATTTACCAATTTTTTGTTTATCTACCCCAGCAGTTATGAGATCAGATCTCATTTGTTTTTGAGTCACCCTTTTTTGTCCCTAATCTATGTCGGGTTTCTCTCCCTTTTTTGGTCCTTGTCCCAGAGGTCTAATACCCTTTTGGGGTATGGCTGCTTTCAACTTCCCCCAAATCAGCAATGGCTTGTGCCACCATTTGTATCAGAAGGCCCACCATGGTTGACAAAATGGGAATTAGAGTTCCATGGTACAAATTCGGAGAGGTCTGGATTATTCTCTCTCTCATTCTGATGGTGAAGGGCTCCGAATCTGGCCCAAGGGTATAGTCATTATATACGGCAATTCACATTCCCATTTCCCACACTACATTTTGTAGTTCCAACAGTGTGGATCACCGTATGATCAGAGCAGGTAAATCATCAGCATTTGACTGGGTATTGCGACAAGCAGCCATAACCCATCCCAATAAGGTGGCATTCTCATGGGGGAGGATTATGGCACTGTGTATCCATTGCTGCAAAGATGGATGTGTAGTTATGGAGGCCATTCTTACCAGCTCATCCCCCACCAACATAATACCATCTGCCCCAGTATCCCATAACCTCAATAGCTAGGCTGTTAATGTTTCATTTCCCTTTTGCCGGTAATGCACAGTTAACTCCACCAGCTCAGTCATGGGTTAGGGCCTAGGGGTGGTGTGTATGTACTTCAATGGCAGAGGCCACGACCTTCCCTGCTATCTACACAAATGACTAGTGGAAGAGAGAAGCTGGCATTCTGTCTCCCCCTCCCTACATTCAGACCAACCCATCCATATTCCAGGGTCTTGAGTTCCCCGAAACAGCATTTTTACTTCATTTACCAAACAATAAGAAAGAGCTGAAATTTAAGCTCTAACTGCACCTGTGGAGTGCAAAAGAACAGCAAACTAATCCTAAGCCAAGCCAAAGGAAAGAAATATTAAAAATCTGAGCAGAAAGAAATGAAATTTTTTTAAAAAAACAATAGAATTAGCAAAAACAAAAGTTGATTCTTTAAGATCAACAAAACCAACAGACACTTAGCTAGACTGGCAAAGAAAAAAAAAGGATGATGCAATAAATAAAATCAGAAATGAAAGAAGGGGCATTACAACTGACCCATAGAAATAAGAGTGATCATAGGAACATAATATGAACAACTGTATGCCAAAAAAATCAAGCATTGTAGACTAGATGAACAAATTCCTAGAAACATATGAACCACCTACCCTGACCCTAGAAGAAATAGAAGACTTCAACAAACCAATTACAAGTGAAGAGTTTGAAACAGTCATCAATAATCTCCCAAAGAGGTTTGGGAGAACCATATAGCTTCACAGGTGAATTCTACCAATCATTCAAAGATGATCTAATACAAATCTTGCTCAAGCTCTTCCAAAGAATTGAAAAGGAAAGAACACTACCAAATTCATTCTATGAAGCCAACATCATCCAAATACCAAAACCAGATAAGGAGACTATGAAAAATGAAAATTGCAGACCAATATCTCTAATGAATATAGATGCAAAAATCCATAACAAAATACTTGCAAACCAAATCCAAAAGCACATTTAAAGACTTACACACCACGATCAAGTGGATTTTATCCCAGGTATGCAAGGGTAATTAAACACAAGAAAATCAATTAGTGTAATAAACCACATAGATGAATTGAGGAAGAAAAATCACATGATCCTCTTGATTGATACAGAAATGACAGAACCATTTATTGATAAAAAAAAAAAAAAGGTAGGCATAGAAGGAAGCTTTCTCAATATGGTAAAGAGTGTATATGAAAAACATGCAGCTAGCATTGTACTCAATGGTAAAACTCTGAGATCAGGAAGAAAACAAGGATGTCCACTGTCACCACCATTACTCAATAGTGTGCTAGAAGTTCTAGCTAGAGCAATTAGACTAGATAAAGAAATAAAAGTAACCCAAATAGGAAAATAAGAAGTAAAACTTGCAGTATTTGCTGATGATATGATCCTATATCTGGAAAATTCTGGAAAATCTATAACAAAGCTACTAGATGAGTTTAGCAAAGTGGTGGGATGTAAGATTAATACATGAAATCAGTAGTGTTTCTATTCAATACTGATGTACAATCAGAGGAGGAAATCAGAAAAAAAATCTATTTATAATAGCAACTAAAACAATCAAACATTTAGGAAAAAATTTAACCGAGGACATAAAGGACCTATATTCAGAAAACTACCAAACAGTGTTAAAAGAAAACAAAGAAGACTTAAATCAATGGAAGGACATTCCATATTCATGGATTGGAAGACTAAATATCATTAAGATGTCAGTTCTACCCAAACTGATTTACAGATTCAATGCAATCTCAATAAAAATCCCAATAGCCTTTTTTGCATAAATGGGAAAGTCAATTATCAAATTTATTTGGAAGGTGTATTAGTCAGCCAAAGGGGTGCTGATGCAAAATACCAGAAATTGGTTGGTTTTTTTAAAAAGTATTTATTTGGGGTAGGACCTTACAGATACCAGGCCTAAAGCACAAGTTACTTCCCTCACCAAAGTCTATTGTCATGTGTTGGAGCAAGATTTCTGCTGACATCTGCAAGGGTTCAGGCTTCCTGGGTACCTTTGGGCTCAGCTTCTCTGTTTTCTCCACAAGGTCAGCTGTAGACTATGAGGCTCTCTAGGCTTTTCTTCTCTCCACAAGGCCAGCTGTGGACTATCAGGTGAACACCTCTGTCTCTCTTCCTGGGGCTCCATCTTAAGACCAGCATCAAACTCCAACATTAAAACTTCAACATTAAGCACCCTCAACTCTGTCCTTCGCCATGCCTTTTATCTGCAAGTCCCCACCCACCAAGGGGTAGGTACTCAACTCTCTACAAGTAAACACAAGAGGTTTACTTGATTACAATATAATCTCATATGCCCAGAGAAAAAGACCAGTTTACAAACATAATCCAATATTTTTTTTTGGAATTCATCAATAATACCAAACTGCTACAGAAGGATTAGGGACCCTGAATAGCCAAAAATATCTTTAAAAAGAAGAAAAAAGTTGGAGGACTCTCAATTCCTAGATTTAATGCATATTCCTTAGCTACAGTGGTAAAAATAGCATGGTACTGGCATAAAGAAAGACAGATTGACCAATGGAACTGAATCAAGAACTCAGCAATAGACCCTCACATCTATAGTCAAGTGATATTTGATAAGACTGTCAAGCCCTCCCAACTGGGGCAGAAGTCTATTAAACAAATTGTGCTAGGAAAACTGGAAAGCCATTTGCAAAATAAAGATGACTCCCATTTAACACCTTATACATAACTAACTCAAAATAGATCAAGGACATAAATATAAAAGCAACAACCATGAAACTCCTAGAAGAAAATGTAGGAAAATATCTTTAGATCTTGTGGTAGATGGTAGTTTCTTAAACCTTACACACAAAGTATGAGCAACAAAAGAAAAAATAGATAAATGGGACCCCCTTAAAATTAAACACGTTTGAGAGCAGATGTAACTCAAGTGGTTGAGCACATCCTTCCCATGTAGTATGTCCAGAGTTCGATCCCCAGTACCTCCTAAACACAAAAGAAACAAGCAAGCAAATAAAAAACCCAACTTTCATTGGGGAGCAGATGTAACTCAGTGGTTGAGTGCCTGCTTCCTATGTACAGGGACCTGGGTCCATTGCCCAGTACCTCCTAAAGAAAAAATTGAATACTTTAGCACCTCAAAGAACTTTGTCAAAAGGATGAAAAGGCACATGGTAGGCCAGAGAAAAATTCTCAATGAATTCAGAAAGATTGAAATTATACAAAGTAATTTCTCTGGCCACAATGGAATGAAGCTGGAAATCAGTAAGGACCAGAGAACCAAATTAGGCACAAAGATATGGAAGTTAAACCACATGCTCTTAAACAAACAATGGGTCAAGGAGAAAATCTCAAAAGAAATCAGTAACTACTTTGAAATTAATGAAAATGACAACACAACATCAAAACTTATGGGATGCAGCAAAAGCTGTACTGAAAGGGAAACTCATAGCCATAAATGCATAGCTCAAAAAAGAAGAAAGAGATAAAACTGAAAACCTAACAGCACACCTGGAGGAATTAGAAAAAGAACAGCAAACTAATCCCAAAAGAAGTAGAAAGAAGGAAATAACAAACATTAGAGCAAAACTAAATGAAATAGAAAATAAGAAAATACTAGAAAAAATAAACAAAACCAAAAGCTGGTTCTTCAAGAAAATCAAGAAAATTGGCAAACCCTTAGCTAGACTAACAAAGAAAAAAGAAAGAAGATGCAAATACACAAAATAAGAAATGAGGAAGGGGGTATCACCACTGACACCACAGAAATAAAGGTTATCATAAGAGAATACTTTGAAAAATTCCATGTCAACAAAAAAGACAATTTAGAGGAAATGGGAAAATTTCTAGAAACACACAAGCAGCCTACATTGATGAAAGAAGAAATTGATGAACTCAACAGACCAAACACAACTAAAGTGATAGAACCAGTCATTACAAACCTCCCAAATAAGAAGAACCCAGGACCAGATGGCTTCACAGATGAATTCTACCAAACATTCCTGAAATAACTAACATAAATCCTGCTTAAACTCTTCCAAAATATAGAAGTAGAAGGAGCATTGCCTAACTCATTCTATGATGCCAACATTACCCTCATTCCAAAGCCAAGCAAAGCCTCAAGAAAGGAAAATTAGAGACCAATCTCTCTAATTAAACTAGATGCTAAAAATCTTCAAAAAATACTTACTAGTCATATTCAACAACACATAAAATGAATTATACACCATAATCAAGTGGTTTCATCCCAGGCATGCAAGGATGGTTCAACATTAAAAAATCAATCAATGTACTATACCACATAAACAGACCAAAAGAAAGAAATCACATGATCATCTCTATAGATGCAGAAAAAGAAAAAACACTTGACAAAATACAGCATCCTTTCCTGATAAAAACACTGCAAAAGATATGAATAGAAGGAAACTTTCTAAATGTGATAAAGAGTATATATGAAAAACCCATAGCTAACATCCTATGGAATGGTGAAATCCTAAAAGCTTTCCTTCTAAGATTGCAAACAAGACAAGGATGCCCACTATCACCGCTCCTATTTAACATTATGTTAGAAGTACTTGCTTGAGCACTGAGGCAAGAAAAAGATATGAAAGCATCCAAATTGGAAAGGAAGAACTCAAAATTTCACTATTTGCAGACATCATGATCCTATACATAGAAAGCCCTGAGACATCTACAACAAAGCTTCTAGAACTTGTAAATGAGTTCGTAAAGTCACAGGTTATAAGATCAATGCACAAAAATCAGTAGCATTTTTGTACACCAATTATGAGCAATCTGAGGAGGAAATCAAGAAAAAAATACCATTTACAAAAAATAACTTAAAGATTCAAATACCTAGGAATAAATTTAACTAAAGATGTAAATGACTTATACACAGAAAATTACATGACACTGTTAAAGGAAATCAAAGAAGACTTTAAATAAATGGGAGAATATTCCCTGTTCATGTATAGGAAAACTAAACATCATTATGATGTTATCCTATCCAAAACTATTCTACAGATTTAGTGCAACCCAAATAAAAATCAACACAGCATTTTTCACTGAATTAGAAAAACTAACTATGAAATGTATTTGGAAGGTAAAGAGGCTCCAATTAGCCAAAGACATATTTTTTTTAAAAAGTGAAGTTGGAAGTTTACACTACCTGACTTTAAAACATACCACAAAGCTACAATGATCAAAACTACATGGTATTGCCACAAGGATAGACATCCCAACCAAAGGAACCAAATTGAGAGTTCTGATATGGATCATCGCATATATAGTCATCTGATATTTGATAAGGCCACCAAGCCCACTCAACTGGGAGAGAATGGCCTCTTCAACAAATGGTGCTTGGGAACTGGATATCCATATCCAAAAGAATGAGAGGGGAACACCTTCTCACACCTTATGCAAAAATCAGCTCAAGATGGACAAAAGATTTAAATATAAGAACCAAGATAATAAAGACTTTGGATGATAATGTAGGGAAGCATCTACAGGACCTTGTAATAAGAAATGGTTTCATGAACTTCACACCCAAACTACAAGCAGTGAAAGAAAAAATAGGTAAATGGGATCTCCTCAAAATTAAAAACATTTACCCCTCAAAAGAGGCTGTCAAGAAAGTAAAAAGGCAGCCTACCCTATGGGAGAAAATATTTTTAACCATATATATATGATAGTATCCTAAAATCCAATATATTAAAGAAATCCTACACCTCAAAAATAAAAAGACAACCCATTTATTAAATGGGCAAGCGAGTTGAAAAGACACTTCTCCAAGGAAGAAATGCAAATAGCTAAAAAGCACATGAAAAAGATACTCAACATCACTAGGAATTAGAGAAATGCAAGTCAAAACTACAATGAGATGCCATCCTATACCCATTAGATGGGTGGCTTTTTTT
The DNA here is from genome assembly GCF_030445035.2 of Dasypus novemcinctus. Classification (NCBI taxonomy): domain Eukaryota; kingdom Metazoa; phylum Chordata; class Mammalia; order Cingulata; family Dasypodidae; genus Dasypus; species Dasypus novemcinctus. The sequence continues at coordinate 13,590,277 of NC_080690.1, forward strand.
AAAAAAAAATAGAGGACTACAAGTGTTGGAGAGGATGTGGAGGAATGGGAACCCTCATCCACTGCTGGTGGGAATGTAGAATGGTCCAGCCATGAAGGAGGACAATTTAGTGGTTCCTCAAAAACTAACTCTAGAACTGCCATATGACTCAGCAATTCCACTGCTGGGTATATACCCAGAGAATTGAAAGCAAGGACACAAACAGATATGCACACCATTATTCACAATTGCCAAAAGTTGGAATCAACCCAAATGCCCAACAGATGAATGGATAAGCAAAATGTGGTATGTACATACAATGGAACATTACTCAGCCATAAGAAGGGATGTGGTGCTAACACACGTGATAACATTATGAATCTTGAGGACCTTATTTGAGTGAACCAAGCCAGGCATTGAAGGACAAATAATACATGACCTCATTCATATGAATTAAGCAAATCAAGCAGATTCAGGGAGCAATTGCCTGGAAGAGAGTTTTACAGGAAATAGAAAGGGAGAAGAAGGTTGTGAGCCAACACCCACATGGGAAAAAGCTATGATAAGGTAGAAGTGTGCAGTTGGGCAGTGAAGGGCTATGACAGGAGTGTAGTAATACTATTGGATTGGACAGTCATGTTTGACAGGGGGGTAAAGTGGGGAGGGTGGGTTGGACAGTCCATGGAACTTGGGGGAGGGTTGGAGAGGGACCAGGTGAACATTGGGGATTGGCAGGTATGTGGTTGAAAGTACAAAGTTGGGAATGCTCTTATGGCAATATGGCAAGGAAGGGTTACTGGTTTAGGGTGTTAGATGGGGGGACATTCAGGACAGGGCACACCTGGGGCAGTCTTCTATGGAGTGTGCAAGTGATCATTTTGTTATAATGTATTGTATCAGTGGGTGGAGATCCACATAATGAGCAGGAAGGAGTTGGACTCCCATCCTGGGGAGGTCCTATATGTTCTCAAACAGAGGGGCAGGAGTCTCTTGACAGCATGGGTGGTTCCTAATAGGGGAGGACAAACCAGTGTGTTAAGACCTCAGTGTTGTTGCAAGTAACTATGAATCTTGTCCTTCAAGGAGTGAGGCCAGGTGGTTGCCATGGGCCCTGAGGGGAAGGGGAGAATAATAGAATGGATGGAACAGGTGGTAATTTAGTGGGCAATGGAAATGTTCTACATGATCTTGCAATGATGGACACAGACCATGTTAAATATTGTCAAAATTTATAGAAGTGTACAGTCTAAATGTAAACCATAAGGTAAACAATTGACCATGGTTAGTAGCTATGTTTCACTAATTGTGTATCAGTTGTGACAAATGTACCATCCACATAAAAAAAGGTATTAAAAAGGGAAGGGAAAAAAAGGGGAGGATGTTAGGTATATGGGAGTCCCCTATATTCTGCATGTGACTACACTGTGGCCTAAAACATCTTTGAAAATAAAATTATTAAAAGTAAGACATTGGGGAATAAATGGAAGAAAATGTCGCTGTCATACAGAACAACAGAAATTACAGTGATGAAAGGGAAAATGTCAAAAAAATTAATATTTTTCATTATTTTTTAATATCTCATTCTTTTTTATTTTTAGTTTTTTTTAATTTTTATGTATTTTATTTCTTATTTTTAACCTGTCATTTTTATTTCATTTTCCTATTAATTATATTTGGCTATTTTATTGGCTTCATCTTTGAAGGAGCTTTGGATCATAGAAGGGTTACAACTGGGGTAGGGGAGGCTCACTGGTGTGGGGTATCAGTGATGGGGGATACATGGACATAAATATAAAGTATATAAATGTGTTCAAATGTTCATGGGGCATTGTTACATCAGGTAGAGATTTACACAATAACAGAAAGAATATTGAATTCCCATCCTGGAGAGCTCTGCCATATTCTCTAAAGGAATAGCAACAATCCCCCAAGTACAGGGGCAATGACTAGTGAAAGAGGATGGTCCATTGATGGGCCCTGATATTGATGACTATTCTTATGAGCCTTTGCTCTTGAAATTGAAACTTAGCCTAGTGTTATAGGGTGCCTAAGAGTTACCTCCTGAGAGCCTCCTTGTTGCTCAAATGTGACCTCTCTCTAAACCAAACTCAGCATATAAATGCATCACCTTCCCCCCAACCTGGGACATGACTTCCAGGGATGAGCTTCCCTGGCACTGAGGGGTTACTACCAAGCACCAACTAGCAATGCAACTGGAAAAAAGACCTTGAATAAAAAGGGGAAAAGGGAAAGACAAATAAGTTTATATGGCTAAGAGACTTCAAAGTGAGTAGGGAGGTCATCCCAGAGGTAATGCTTATGCACATCTCTGCAGGATCTCATAGACTGCCAAAGTAGATACTACCCCAAATAGTGGGGCTTCTGATGGCTCAGAAGACACCAAGGTCCTATAGTCAGGGCAGATAGCTCTGGAGTTTGGTGCCCTGCCAGTGGGCCCTACTTTGGAGTTTGTGCTCCTGAGAGCGACAGAGTTGGACTCAGTTATGGCTTCCCTACACATGGCTCATCTGTCCCTTCTATTTGAACCTATAGTTGGTGCTGGAGTTGGTAAGTCCAAGAGACTTGAATCTCTGAGCTGTCTGTGTGCCAACTGGTTCCTGAACCCCAGCGGAGGTGCAAAACCCACTCTCCAGTTCATTGGACTCACCCAGGACAACTAATGTGGAGGTGAGGGTGCATAACCACCATATCAAGGAAATGAGAGAGCCTGAAACTGCAAGCAAGAGTGTCCCATCCATAGGCCCTATGGGAACACAGCCCCCTCTCAATTAGAGGTGGAGTGGACACCACCATCCCAGAATCCTCAGGACTGGGGAATGAACTATGGACTAGAGTGGACTTACTGGTATCCTACTATAGACTTATTGTGATTCCAGCAATGGAAGAAATTACAACACTGATATGGAGGCAGAGGCCACTGAAGGATCTGAGGGCAGGGAGAGGGAAAAATAGGTCTAATATGGGGACATTTTCAGGACTTGGGAATTGTCCTGAATGACATTGCAACGACAGATACAGGCCATTATATATCCTGCCATAATCAACAGAATTGTGTGGGAAAGAGTAGAAACTACAATGTAAACTATAATACATGCTCAATGGCAATACCTCAAAATGTGTTTATCAATTGCAATGAATGTACCATGCTAATGAAGGATGTCGTTTATGTGGGAAAATGTGGGGGGTGCAGGAAGCAGTGCATATGGGAATCCCTATTCTTTTTATGTTACATTTGTGTAATCTAGTATCTTTAATAAAGCAAAAAATATATATGAAAAAAAATTTATGCTATTTAGTAAAAAAAGAGTTGATTTGAAATAATACGAAAATATATATTCCTTTCTTCTAGCTATCAAAACATATTAAATTTTAATTTATGCTAATTTTAAATATCAATAATAAACGAAGTGGAAATTATGTCATAAGCTTCCTGATAAAGTTGTATGGAAGCATGATGTAATACCCTTTATTTGATATTTGCATTTCATCACAACATTGAAAGAGAATAACTTTTGTAAACAGAAAAACATTAAGAGCATCATCAATTTTCCCAAGAGAATTTATTTTAAAAACTTCTTACTCAAAAAAAAAAAAAAAAAAAACAGGGTGAAAAGGCCCCCAACCCAAAGGGAGAAAATATTTGGCAATCATATATCTGATAAGGGTTTAATATCCAAGATATATAAAGAGATCTCATACAACTGAACAATGAAAAGACAAACTACCCAATTTTAAATGGGCAAAAGGTTTGAAAAGACAACTGTCCAAAGAAGAAATACAAATGGCAAAGAAATACATGAAAAAAATGTTCAACTTAGTAGCGATTAGGGAAGTGCAAATCAAAACTACTACAAGGAGATATCATTTCACACCTATTACACTGGCCATTAAAAAAAGTCGGAAAACTGTAAATGTTGGAGAGGATATGGAGAGATAAGAATGCTTATTCACTGTTGATGGGAATGTAGAATGGTACAGCCACTGTGGAGGATTGTTTGGCATTTCCTAAGGAAGTTGAATATAGGTTTGCCATGTGACCTGGCAATACATTACTATGTATATACCTAGAAGAACTGAGATCAGTGACACGAATAGACTGCACACCAGAGCTCACAGCAGTATTATTACAACTTTCAAAAGTTGGAAACAACCCAGCTGTTAATCAACTGATGAATGGATAAACAAATCGTGGTGTATACACACGACGGAATATTATGCAACAGTAAGAAGAAATGAAGCCATGAAGCATATGACAATATGGATGAACCTGGAGGACATTATGTTGAGTGAAGCAAGCCAGACACAAAAGGATAAATACTATATGATTGCACCAATATAAACTAAATATATTATGTAAACTCATAGAGCTAATAATTAGAATAGAGGTCACCAAAAAATAGGATGGGTAGAGAATAGAAAGCTGAGGGTTAATCTGTGCAAAATTGGTAAAAAGTTTATTTGTAAATCTTTGGAAAGTGTCAAAATGTTAAAAACAAATCATAGTGTTTGTAACTAACAGACCCATTATATGGATATGACAGTGGTTGAAAGGGTAAGTCTAAGGTCATGGATATTAATAGAAGGAAAGCTAAAAAAAAAGTAACATGGGACTGTATAACAGTTGGAACCTCATGTAAAATACAAATTTGGGTGATACTGCATATATAAGACTGTTTTTTTCCCCTTGGTTAAAGTTCTTTTCTTTTTATTTTTATTTTTTAATTATCTTTTTTTTAAAGGTAATAGAGCACACAAAACATTACACTAAAAAACATAAGTACAAATGCAAATAGACTAGACAGAAGGAAACAGAATAGCAGCTATGTACAACGGGGAAGCGTAGAGAGACTGAGAGGTGATGAGTTTTGTTTCTTTTTATTATTACTAAAATAACAAAAATGCTCTAAAAGGATTGAAGTGATAATGCATAACTGTGATATCAAATTGATTGTATACTTTGGATGGATTTGTGCTTTATTAATATGTATCAATAAAATCGATTTGTTAAAAAACTGAGGCAGAAATTGTGGCAGTTCTTCCTACACTTGGGAAAGTCAACCTCTTGAGTGAAGTAGCCATGTTCATTAGAAATATTAATGGATGGGCAAAGAAATGGAGAGGTGGATGTCAACTCAGGTACTCCCAGGCATGTCTTACAATACCGGCACAGATAGCAGACATCCTGTGCTTCACTTTACCTTGCTCCTCATGTGCCATTTTGCTTTTACACTTAGACTTTCCTCACGTTGCACATTTGAGGCCTGAATTTGTTATTCCCATCAACAGTGCTCTCCCTGAGGATGGTGTGGTTTTCTTGCGCTCTTGTGCACATCGCCCTCCAGTCTCCTGACTCATGTTCTCTCCTCTGCTTCACTGACTCCCGCATCCCTCATCTTCAGGACTCGGGTGAGATGTCAGCATTTCCAGGATTCATCCTTACCCTCCTAGTCTGACCTGTGACTTTCTACATCTACCAGACCACAGGCTATTAGAACCAGGGTCAGGCCACGTGTTTACAGACACATGACAGGCTCCCTAAGGGTCTGTTGTTGAATAAAACTAGTTGATGCAACACTCCCACATAGTTAACTAGCAATTACCTGAAGATATCAACAGAGAGGCCAGCTAAAATAGATGTGGATTTCCAAACCATAAAGCGCAGTTCACATTAGAATATATTTGTGCACTTACACTTGAATGCTGCTTGTGGATGTTCCAGGTATTTGCAGTAGCTTTGAGTCCTTACTCTACTGACATTCCCTTGTGGTTTTGCATCTTCACATACCTCTCCTCCACCTGCTTTTTGCTATCAGTGTCAAAATGTGTTCAGATAGGAGGTGGACTTGGCCCAGTGGTTAGGGCATCCGTCTACCACATGGGAGGTCCACGGTTCAAACCCCAGGCCTCCTTGACCCATCTGGAGCTGGCCCACATGCAGTGCTGATGCACGCAAGGAGTGCCGTACCACGCAGGGTATCCCCGCACAGGGGAGCCCCATGCACAAGGAGCGCGCCCCGTAAGGAGAGCCGCCCAGCATGAAAGAAAGTGCAGCCTGCCCAGGAATGGTGCCACCCACACGGAGAGCTGACACAGCAAGATGATGCAACAAAAAGTAACACAGATTCCCATGCAGCTGACAACAGAAGCGGACAAAGAACACACAGCAAATAGACACAGAATAGACACAGAGAATAGACAACTGGGGCAGAGGGGGGAGAAGGGAAGAGAAATAAATAAACAGATAAATCTTTTTAAAAAAATATATGTTCAGACACTCTAAATGTCGGCGCCTCAAACCTCCACCCTTTCTCCTTCCTTTCCTTACCTGACAAGCCTTCAAGAAGGAATAGAAATGCTGTTTGACCTAAAGTAAGGGGGAAATGGAAAGGAGAAATGAGTTTATATGGCTACGAGTTTCTAAAAAAGAGTCTGGAGGCTGGCAGAAGGATTGCCTTCATGCACAACTGAGCAGAGTCAGAGAGACAGATAAAGCAGATACAACCCCCAGATATTGGTTCCTTTGAGGGCTAAAGAGACCCATGGGAGTTATGGTCATGGCCGATGGGGTTAACTACCAGGTCAGATGGCCCCTCTTTGGAACTGGTGTTTATGTGTGATGAATCTGGACTCAGATGGGATCTCCCTTCATAAGACTTTCATGCTAATGTGCTGGAGGTGCAGTTAATGTTGGGGTTTAAGATATATTTAGGGGATTTGAATCTCTGGACTGACAATGTGATAGCCAGGTCCTGAGCCTCAACAGACTCCAGCACCTACAATCTGATTTATTGGACTTACCACACTCAGCTAAGATGGAGTTGAAGAAGGACAACCACCACACCATGGAGCCTAGAGTGATTACAACTGAAAGTGGGAGGATTGCATCCAGCATCCATGTGGAATCTGAGCCTCCTCTTGACATAGAGGTGCAATGGACACAACCAATCCAATGTCCACATAGAAGAGGTGGCATTGGATTGGGAAAAGTGGACATGGTGGCTGATGGGTATGGGGTAAGGCAGGAAGAGATGAGAGGTGGAGGTATCTTTGGGACATGGAGCTGCCCTGGATGGTGCTTCAGAGGCAATCACCGGACATTGTAAATCCTCACAGGGCCCACTGGATGGAATGGAGGAGAGTATGGGCCATGATGTGGACCATTGACTATGAGGTGCAGAGGTGCCCAAAGATGTACTTACCAAATCCAATGGATGTGTCATGATGATGGGAACGAGTGTTGCTGGGGGGGGGGGGAGGAGGGGAGGGGGGTGGGGTTGAATGGGACCTCACATATATATTTTTAATGTAATATTATTACAAAGTCAATTAAAAAAAAAAAAAAAAAAGAAGGAATAGGTTCGTCTGGGTGTCAGGGCCAAACTTTTCTGACACAGGAACTAAAATCCCCCAACAAGCAGACAAGTTCTAAGTTATCTGGAGCCAGTGAGTGCAAAACAGGACCTCTTCAAGGGGGATGAGAAGAGCCGCACTGTCTTACAGTTTTGCAAATCTCTTTAATGTCTGGCTTGGTAGACGACAACATAATTCTCCTGTCTGCCTCTGATATGAGCAAGTCATGTGGCCTCAGGAAACTCTACCGTACACTCTAAATGGGAATCGGAAAGGCCAAAATGTGTTAGGCTTGACTTTAGGGAGTCCCTGAAAGAGTCTTAAGGACCTCCAGGGATCCCCAACCACTCTGGAGACCACTGATCTAGAAGATCAAATGGCAAGCAGTTATCATGCGTTTTCCCAAAAATTCAACAGGATGACGGCATTCCCTGACCACAGATCCACCCAGAAGGTCTATTACAGTTCAGCTGACTTGCCCTTACTAAGGTCTAGCTCTCCAGAACCTGTTGCAAAGCTTTATCTCTGAGATCATTCTAGCCAAGCTCCACTTGTGAAACCAGAACTTTTTAGCACATAACTGCTGTTTTTAATTTCTTAACTTGCTTTAACATTATACATTAAGTGGCACATTAAACTACATCTTACAAGTACTGTCACTTCGAACTGGACAGTACGTATTTATCTGTTTGAATCTCTGCTCTGATTCTTTATCAGCAGACAAGAGCTTGCATCTGGGCTCTGTGCGCTCTGCTGCTGCAGCCAGAATGATCTTAGGGGGTCTCCAGAGGGGAGCATAGACTCCAGGATGCACAAGATGAGCCACACACAGGGTGAGGAACAAAATAGCGTATCTTCCATATATCTTTCATAATAAAAAGAAAGAAATTTGAGGTTCTAGTATTTACTTAGGAGCGCAGCATTACTTAGCTTGTACATGAAATGGTCTTGCCACACAGGCAGCACTGTGGGCTCCTCGAGGAAACAGCAGAACATCTCTGAGTTGTTCACATTTGTTGGAGTAAACAATAAAACTGCAAGACTCAAACATCTTCTACTCTACTGCAAGCTCTTACGTTAGCTACATTCCGACAGAAAATGGTGATCTAATCCGATCTGGCACCCAATCTGCAAAAAATTTAAAAATGTCAACACCATTTCATTACCACAAATTTTATAGAAGATGTTTTGTAACCTACATAGCATATTTGGATAGTACTACACACGTATAATTTATATGTAACTAGATGTAAATATATTGGATTCACACTAAGACAATGTGTTATATATAAGGGCTATTCAATAAAAGTAGTTTGAAGACTCCAGTCTAAGTACCATTTGAATCACATCAATTGTTTAATCAAAAACAATCACCGAATCTCCAGTGACAACAGGACAGAATCCAAACTCTTAATCTGGCAAATTTGGTCCTTCACAGTGGAGTCCCAAGGATTTAACTATCATTATTTCTTGCCATTCTTCTCATTCTTGCTAACCACATGAACTTGCTCAGTTTTCGAGTCTGCCCTGAACTTGTTCTTTCTTGTGATATTTACGCTGTTGGGAAAGAAAGTACTCTTCTCTGCCCCTTTCTGCATATGGAAAATTTCTACACATCTTTCAAACCCTGCTCAGTGTAACCTCCTCTTTCCCAGATGCCCCCAGACAGAACGACACAGCACCCCTGGACAGCAGCTCCCTCCAAGGCAGGGGACACAGCCCATCCCCCTTCCCTTGGCATGTCTTATTTAGCAGAAACAGAGATAGATGTTAAACAATGCCATTTTAATATAGTTCAGGCCCTTTCAGGGTGGAGAATTCCCCCTAACAACTATATCATTTCTCTTCTGGGGTCTAAAGAAAATGCCATAAATCACATCAATCCATAACATATATTATTTTAGGCAAAATATCTTCATAAATTTCAGTGCAGGAAAAAATTACATGATAGACAAAGGAAGAAGAGAGAGCTCAATGGCACAGACTGGAGTACCCAAATCAATACCAAGTATATGAAGTATTTTCATACACCGCTCAAAAGAACCTAGAAATGCTCTGCACTGTGGTGGTCCTGGAAAGTGCCTTGGCTGTCTAGCATTGCCACCTAGTGGGAGGCAGACTTCAAAACGTGGTAATGCAAAAGAACCTTTCTCTTTTAAAGAGAGATAATAGAACCTCAGTTTCTGGCCAAGATGGAGTAGCACAGATTTGCCCTTCTGCCAGGAACAACCAAAACCTGGACAATATAAATGGCACAATGGTCTGCGAGGCACAAAAGGACTGGGACCCTGTGAAACAAGAAACCAGATAAGCCCTGCAATACCCCCAGATTACCACCTTGAGAGACTCTCCAGAACGCAGTGCAAGGAGGGGGAACCCACGGGGAGCCTGGGGGACTCCTGGAGTTGAGGAGGCAGAGCTGAGGGTCCAGGGAGATCTGGGTGGCAAGAGCAAGCAGGACAGAGGCCAGAGGAGAGAGCTGCGCGGGCGGAAGGCAGAGATCTTCAGAGGCTCTCCTGGGCCATCCCGCAGAGGATGGTCAGTGCACGGGTGTGAGGGAACTACTCCAAGCCAGGAAAGGACCATCTGAAAAGATGAGAAGCAGTGCCTGACACAGGGTGGGAGAGACACCTGTTCCCACTGGCCAGAGCAAAAATCTTCAAGATTCACAGATGGGCTGAATCATTAACCCCAACTGAGCACTGCTGTGATCCTGCCTAATAATCTTAAAAGCAAGAACCAAAAGGCTTTAAATCAGGGGTTCTTAGCCTTTTTTGTTCCACGGACCCCTTTGCCAGTCAGGTGAAATGAATACTACTTTATTATTGCACACATTCATAAGTGAAGGAAATTATTTCAGGTAGAGGTCAGAGAAAATAAAGAAAATAAGTTGATTTTTTTTTCGATTCAAGCCCATGGACTCCCTGAAATCTTTCCATGAACCCCTGGTTAAGAGCCCCTGATTTAAACTGTTTACAAGTAACTCAACTGTGTCCCAGAATAAAGCTCAAGAATATTTATAGGAATATCAAAAGATCTAACATTCAAAAAGATAAAAACCACAATTCTTCTCATCCAATCCAAAATTATCAAGATGCAAATGAGTACATAGGTGTACATCTTCAATACAACAGATAAAGACAAGAATAACCAACCAGTCACAATCTCCTCACAACCAAGATGGATGTTAGAATTAATAGCGGAGGATATTAAAACAGTCAAAACTATATTCTGTATGTTTGAAACAGTAAAACAGACATGGAAGAAATAAAAAGGAGCCAAACTGAACTTGTAGAAATGAAAACTACAATATGTGAGATCAAAACTAGTACAAATAGTATTAACAGCTGATTAGACATTGCAGAAGCAAAGGTTAATAGATTTAAAGACAACAGTTGAAACTATACAAAATGAAACAAAAAGAACATTTTTAAAAAATGAACAGCATCAGGAGTTGCTGAACAACTTCAAGTGGCCTAATGTACATGGAACTGGAATCTGCAAAAGGGGCTGGAGAAGAGCAGGAAAAATAACTGAAGAAAAAAAATAGCTGAAATTTTCCCAAATTTTATAGAAACTATACAACCACAGATCCCAGAGGCTCAATGAATCCTGAGCACAAAAACATGAAGAAAACCACACCAAGACTCATGATATCTGTGGGAGGAGGCAGTCTTAGTGAGACCTGCTACCTTTCCCTGGGACCCAAAAATACATTCTGTCTCAGGACCAGGTGTGTCAGCCCTGGAGGGAAAAACACAGTCTCCTAGTAGAAAAGGGACTGCGGTACATTCCTTCCCCTACTGTCCTAAGCCCGTGTAAACATTCCCTGGAGATGGCTGGCTCTGGTGGGCATGTTTCGTGGCATCCAGCTCACAGCCTGGTGGTCTATCTTTCCCTGGTGGGGAGGGAGTGGGGTTCCTCCACTACAGCACAGACACACAAGAGAGGGGTGCTGTGCCTAAGACATCTCTCTGCATTGGCCGCATTGGCTGTGGGGAACCAACACCCACGTGAAACTGACCTTGCCCTGTGTCTTCTCTATGTGAGTAAAACATCTTTCCTTCAGAGCCTGTGTGAGTGCTTTTGCTGGTGACCCCAACACTTGTATTGGAGTGGGTTAACATTTCCTGAGGTAACTCTCCTTCTGACCAACAATATCAAATTGCTCAAAGCCAGTGATAAAGAGAACATCTTAAATGCAACAGAGAAAAAAAAGTTACATATATGCTTGCTAGAAGACAGTGGAGCAACATTGTAAAAGTACCAAAAGAAAAATCTGTCAGCCTGGAATTCTACACACAGAGAAAACATCTTAAAAAAAAAAAAAAAGATGGTGTCTGTAGCAGTTTGATACAGTTATTGAATTCCAAAAATAGGTATTGGATTATGTTTGTAAATTGGTCTGTACCTTGGCGTGATTAAATTATGATTACAGTTTTGATTGGGTCACATCAGTAGGGTGTTGAGTCATGGGGACTCATAGATAAAAGACATAGCAAAGAACAGAGTTGGAGACTTTGATGTTGGGGTTTTTAATGTTGGAGTTTTGATGTTGGAGTCTGATGCTGAAGTCAGAAGCTGGAGCCCCGGGAAGAAAGCACACAGAGGAAAGAGAAGCAAGCCCCAGGAATTGAGGAACCCTGAGCCCAGAGAGAAGCAAGACCTGGGAAGAGAGGAACCCAGGAAGCCTGAACCCTGGCAGACATTGGCAGACATCTTGCTCCAACACGTGGAAATAGACTTTGGTGAGGGAAGTAACCTATGCTTTATGGCCTAGTATTTGTAAACTCCTATCCAACAGGCTTCTGGTATTTTGCATCAGCACCCCTTTGACTGACTAATACAGTGTCCATCAACAAACAAATGGAGGCGGCAGACTTGGCCCAGTGGTTAGAGCATCCATCTACCACATGGGAGGTCTGCAGTTCAAACCCCAGGCCTCCTTGACCTGTGTGGAGCTGGCCCATGTGCAGTGCTGATGCATGCAAAGAGTGCCCTACCACGCAGGAGTGTCCCCCGCGTAGGGGAGCCCCACGCACAGGGAGTACACCCCGTAAGGAGAGCCGCCCAGCGTGAAAGAAAGTGCAGCCTGCCCAGGAATGGTGCTGCCTACACAGAGAACTGACACAACAAGGTGACACAACAAAAAGAAAGAGAGATGCCTGTGCCACTGACAATAACAGAAGTGGACAAAGAGGAAGATGCAGCAAATAGACACAGAGAACAGACAACCGGGGGGTGGGGGGGTTAGGGGCGGGGAAGGGGAAAGAAATAAATAAATCTTAAAAAAAAAATGGATAAACAAAGTGTGGTATATACATACAAATGGAATGGTTTTGGGCCATAAGGAAGAATGAAGTTCTGAAATATGTTGCACCATAAAAGAACCTTGAAAACGTTATGCTCAGTGAAATAAGCAAGACACATAAGGACAAATAATGTACGATGTCACTTTTAAAAGATGTCTACAAATAAGAAACCTACAGAGACAGAAAATAGATTACGGCTTACTAGGAGATGGCGGGCGGGGAGGAAGAGGGAGTGGATCTTGGTGGATATTGAGTGTCCATAAATAAAATTAACTTTTTTAATGATGAAATAAAGTCTTTTGAAGAAATACATCTGTATGTTCATTCATCCATTTAATATATATTTATTGATTACCTCCCACACTTTTCTATCTATAAAGGAAAAGCATAGATGAAAAACTGTTTCAGCCTTGAAATGACCCATTGTTTTTAGAAAGTAGATGTCTATTGATAGCTTTATTAGAATCACTGCTGCTATAATGTGAGCATTAAGAAAGAAAGAAGAGAAACATACAGTGCTGGTGTAGCTGGACAAAAGGAATAATAACTCATGGATCTGAGAGTGACTTAGCCTACCATACCTATTATTCAGAAAGCATGATAATCATTTGTAAATATTCAAACGTTTTAGGTTAACTCTGCTGGGGATATGGTTAAGATTAAAATTGTTTCCTTCGCTGATGTCTGTTCAGTCCTGACGGGATGATAATGATGATGCAATGTGGTTTTCGTTCCCAAATTAAAGGGGAAAGAGAGAAAGATGTCTGCAGTGCTAATCCACAGAGCACCTAAGACACAAGTACATGTCACAGCACAACCTGAGATGATTACAGCTAACAGGAGATTTTAGAAGTAAAAACATTGATTTTGCCTACTATGGTAAGTTAGGTTTTATTCTTTCACCATATTTTAATCAAAATCTTGTTTTTTGAACTAAAATATGTACAACTCCAATGTGCCTCAGCAGGAAGCAGCTGCCAGAATCTGAATACATCTCAGTATTTGCAGATTCCATCTTGACAGCTGTTGCTCAGTGGGCCTGAGTCTCCATTAGTCCACCTCTGAGAGTCAGCACTTTGGACAAGCTGGTAGGTCTACAGAGGCTGTGGAAACAAATTCTGGGAAATGGGGACTTCCAGGTTCAACAGCAAGGCAGATGAAGCAAATGCTCTAAATCATGGCAGGGCGGCGGGGGGCGGGGGGGGGGGGGTTGTTATATGTTCAGACAAGCAGGGAAAAATCAATGGGAAATTCCCAGTGAGTCTTACTTTGATTATCCCTTTTGCATGAAGCACAGGTAAAATACAAAAAGAGAAGAGAAAAATCACATAGCTAGGCTGAGAAACACCAGCTTCATTCACAAACTGCAGAAGAGAAATGAAATATTTGGATGAGAGAGAAGAAAGGGATGAGGTCCCTTGGGCTTGGATCTGAGGAAGGCAACAGCCTCAGGCATCAGCTTCTGAGGAATAAGGAAATTGAAATGCTCCACATGAGAAGTGCATGGTCCAAGTTCAGGCTCGCCACTAGGCTGAGACTCCCACTGGAGAAAGGAAGAATTGTGATGGAGTTCCATGAATGGAAATGATTGACTGGTTTGTTTTAGATGACCACTATTGAAAGCAAATAGAAAGGTTAGGCAAGTAATGTTAATAAGAAAGAAAGGGGGAAGCAGATTTGGCTCAACTGATAGAGCATCCGACTACCATATGGGAGGGTCCAGGGTTCAATACCCAGGGCCTCCTGGTATGTGGTGAGCTGGCCCCCACACAGTGCTGCCGCACACAAGGAGTGCCATGCCATGCAGGGGCGTCCCTGCATTGGAATGCCCCATGCTCAAGGAGTGCACCCACAAGGAGAGCCACCCCATGTGAAAAAAAAAAGCACAGCCTGCCCAGAAGTGGCACCACACACACAGAGAGCTAATGCGGCAAGATGGCACAACAAAAAAGAGATGCAGTTTCCTGGGTCAGAACACACAGCGAGTGGACACAGAAAAGACAATGGGGCAGGGGGAAGGAAGGCAAGAGAAATAAATATTAAAAAAAGAAAAAAAAGAGGAAGAAAGCAAGAAAGCAAGAAAGCAAGAAAGCAAGAAAGAAAGCAAGAAAGAAAGCAAGAAAGCAAGAAAGAAAGAAAGAAAGAAAGAAAGAAAGAAAGAAAGAAAGAAAGAAAGAAAGAAAGAAAGAAAGAAAGAAAGAAAGAAAGAAAGAAAGAAAGAAAGAAAGAAAGAAAGAAAGAAAGAAAGAAAGAGAAAAGAAAGGAAAAGAAAAGAAAAGACAAAGAAAAGAAAGAAACTTCTTTAGAGGTAGTGGTAATGTGCCAGGGAAGTGAGAATGTGCAAGGCCCTAGATGAGAACTGTTGTCCCCTAGCTCCTTGAGAGTGTTAAAATCTCTGTCCGGTTTTAGTCCTTCAGCAGATGGTCCTGGGGAAAATATGGCCCCATATGTCAGATTCATTTCTTTGGGTTTCCGCATTCCCTCCAACCTTGGCCATACTTTGTTTGTTGCCTTTAATCAAATGTTTACATGTTCCATCCACCTTCCCTAATTGTTTCAGCAGGAGGGTTGGGATGGGTCACCTGGACCACTATAATTAGAAGGCTAGGTTCCCCTCATTTACTTTTTAAATCTGCTTTCAAATCAGCAGCTGGAGCCTCCAAGGGGACATGACCTTGCCAACACTGTGACTTCACCCCAGTGATATTGATTTTGGAATTCTGGTCTCTAGGACTGTGAGAGAAAAAAATGTCTGCTGTTGTAAACCACCAAGTGTGTAATAATTTGTTACATTAGTGACATGAAACTAATACAGACTCACATGTTCTGAATTCAGAACTTACTACAAAGTCACAGTAATCAAGACTGTGTGGTATGGCAGAAGGATAGACATAGAACACTGGAAAAGAATTGAGAGTCCAGAAGCAAACCAGTATATTTAGTGATCTTCAAAAAGCGTGAAAATTCAGTGGAGAAAGAATATTCTTTTCAACAAATGGTGCTGAGACACCTAGATAGCAACTTGCGAAAGAATGAAATTTGACCCAATATCAAATGATATACAACATTAACTCAAAATGGATCAAAGATCTAAATGTAAGAACTAAACCTGTGAAATCCTAAGAGGAAAACATAGGTGTAAGTCTTCATGATCTTGAAATAGACAATGGTTTCTTAGCTGTGATACCTAAAAGCACAAGCAACCAAAGAAAAACTAGGTAGATTGGACTTCATCAAAATTAAAAACAGTTGTACTTCAAATGATACTATAAAGAAAGTTGAAAGACAACCAAAACAATCAGAGAAAATATTTGCAAATCATAGGTCTGATAAGGGTCACATATACAAAATAAATGAAGAACTCTTACATCTCAACAATAAAAACACAATCTAATTTTAAGATGGGCAAAGGGTTTGAATCAACATTGACTTAAGAAGGTATGAAATGGCCAGAAAAGACATGGGAAGCAGCTCAGCCTCATTAGTCATTAGAGAAGTGCATAATGGAGGACTTGGAGTGAGAGGTGAAGATGCATGAGAAGGGACGACAACCTCAGAACAACCCAGCTGCCTCCAGGTCCCCAATACTGTCAGGCCCCTCCTCTGCCTCATGGACCAGAGCCTCAGTGGGTGGGGAACTGAGTGGCAGAGGCAGACAGAAATGCTTTCTCTTTGCCCAGATCACTCAAGGCTCTACCTCGTCAGGGCATATCCTCCCCTCTTCCCCATCTGGCACAGCAGTCCCACCACTCACACTCAGTACACAACCACCCATGTATCCTGGCTCCAGAAAAACAGGTTTCCCCCCAAGCCAGCCCCCCTGAAGCATGTGCCAGTCCTCACTGGGGCTTTCAGGATGGGCTTATTTCACTTGTTACATAAAAATGGGTTTACAGGGAAGCGGATGTGGCTCAAGTGTTAGGGCTTCTACCTACCATATGGGAGGACCCAGATTCAATCCCTGGGGTCTTCTGGTAAAAAAGAAGAGAAAGTGTGCCTGTGCGAGCGAGCCAGTGCCTATGTGGCGAGAGTGCCTGAGCAGTGAGCCAGTGCCTGCACAAGTGAGTCACACAGCAAGATGATGACGCAACAAGAGAGAGACAAGGGAGAGTCAAGGTAAAGCACAGTAGAGACCAGGAACTGAGATGGCGCAATTGACAGGGAACCTCTCTCCCTATCAGAGGTCCCCAGGATCGAATCCTGGTGAATCCTAGAGGAGAAAGACAAGAAGACAAAAAGAGA
The DNA here is from genome assembly GCF_030445035.2 of Dasypus novemcinctus. Classification (NCBI taxonomy): domain Eukaryota; kingdom Metazoa; phylum Chordata; class Mammalia; order Cingulata; family Dasypodidae; genus Dasypus; species Dasypus novemcinctus. Next base: position 13,607,181 of record NC_080690.1, read on the forward strand.
AATCGATACAGAAGATCACACAGCAAATGGATACAGATGGCAAAAACAGCAGGGCAGGGGGGGAAGGATGGGGGGAGGGGATTAAATAAATAAATAAATAAAAGTCCTTACTTTAAAAAAAAAAGGGTTTACAAAACTGGAAACATGGATCAAGTTTGTAGAGCAAACTGCTCTGCATACATTTTATACAAATATACGTACTACTTTATATATACATGTTAATACCCAGCCAAAGACCTAGCTGAGGGTGCCAGGCCACTTCCTGGACAGCAGGGGCTGCTTGACTTTTTCTCATGTATTTAAATGAGAGGGAAGGGAGGAGGTGACCTGGAGAATTCAACCCATCTGCTGGGGCCATGGGTAGCTCTCGGGCCTAAAACAGACATAGAAGTGGAAGAAAACATCAGAAAACAGTGAAACCACAGTGAGCCTGACAGAGGATGGAATCCTGGGCTGCTGTTAGCCATCGCTTCGCAAAGGAAAATGCCAGTGGCCAGGCACCCGGGGAGCCCAGTCATGCTCCTTAAGCCACTCCCTCTCCAGCCCCTCCTGATGGCTGACACTGAGCCTCCCCTCCATCAGAAAAACCACTTTCTTCCCCTTTCTCCCTCTCCTCCACCCAGTGTCATATCCTTCTCAACTCCCATTTTAACCATCTCACCCTAGAAAGCACTTAAATGTCAGCCCCCCCAGGCTTTGGGTGTGACAGTGGGAAAGACTGAGCTGAACGGAGACTCCACATTCATGTGCCACAGCGCCACCCTATGGCATATTTGGGAACATTCCCATGAGGAAGTGAAACTAATAGGAAATAGAAATACCATGAAAAGCATTTTGGATGAAACATTCATGGCACTGAAAGAAGAACTTTAATCCAGAAAAAAAGCGACTTTGGAATTTACTCTGGAAATAAATGTTTAAACCACACATGATGAAGCAGTAAAACGGCACTGTGCCCAGTGCATCCAACAGGAGAGTGCATTTGCAGGAATACTCATTTGCCAAATTTGGGGTTACTGGTTGTTTTTGTGATTCATTCGCACCTGCACACAGTGAACTGTCTCTCTTCCTGGAGAAAATTTCCCTCATGAGGTGCAATGTATCTTCATAAAAGAACTTTAGCCCATACTCTTGCAGTGTGAGAGCATTTTTATCCTCCAGGGGGTCACAACACACCTTCCTTCTATTTCCAGACTTTCACCTCTAACTCTTTAATTTTACTAAAAGAGAAGAGTAATGAGGAAAGATGTTAGTAATTATTCAATGTTAGTGGATGATCCCTCCAGCATAGAGGGAAATATGAGACTTTTTTCACTACTGCTATTAAATAAGAATTATCAGATTTTAAAATAATATTATATCAAAAGCTGATTTTAGAATTTGATTGCAGCTCATTTTGTAGAGAGTCAGATAAATGGAACAAAAATATAAATGTGTTTCTTAATTTCTGTGTCAGGTACCTTGGTGCCTCATGTGATATGTGGATTCACATGTGCCAGGCATATAAAGAAAAATATCATGTATATTTTAAACTCTATCTCAGGGGCTGTCATCCAGCAGCAATTCATGCTGTGCTCATTCACATACTACAGAGTGATAAATCCCCGTTGGCACATCACCAAGTATAATTAAACTAAACAGGCTAATTTTATGACTGGACTATTTGTAGTCAGTACAAAACTAGGTGATAAGGTCGCCCCACAGAGCTTTGAACAACCTGCAAGAACATCTTTCTCAAAGCTCCAGAAAACAGTTAAAGGATTTCAGTAACAGGGCGAACGCTGAATCAAAAAAAGTCTACTTAAAAGAGGTAGGATCTCATGGCGCCCTAACTGGCCCCTTCCCTGCCCCTCACTGATTTGGTGCAGGGCCAACCCATGCTCCTGAACCCTGGTTCTAGTTCTGGAGGGAGCAGGGTAACCCTTAATCACATATTGGAGCTTGTATGTCTGGCCCAAACTGTGTAATGGTGACCTGAGGGACACACTCTCCCAGAACTTGCCCTGCTTGTAGAAGGTGACTCACTAAGCTCTCCTACAGTCAAGTCATAGTGCCTGGGCAAGGGGTTGCTGACTGTAGAACATACAGTGCAGTGCCAGGGACTGAGGATATTTCTCTAAGGAAGAGGGAACATTCAGAACCATATAAATTGGGAGATTTCCAGGGCCACTTGTGCATACCCAAGATAAAACACATACACAATAAGGATCAAGGAGACCCCTAAACTTTAACCCAGAGCTGTTCTCTAAACTCATTGTATGGAAATCTCTGAAGGCAAACATTCCCACAATCTGGAGGGACTGGGAAAGTGTTTTCTCTTGTTTCCTTTTTTGTTTGTTTGTTTGTTCCTGCATTTTGTTCATTGTGGCTGTTAGTTTCTGGCATTTGAGGAAATTCTGTCATAATATTAGCTGGATACGAGCTTAAGGAACAGGTGCCTCAGGGTCTAAATTCTGGTAATAAACATTAAAATATCAAAATATCCAGGCTTCAACAAAAAGTTACAACAAAGAAACACATAGTGATGTCTCAGGCAAAGGAGAAGATTAAAGTATTAGACACCATCAGTGAGGAGGACCAGATGTGGGACAAACCAGACAAGACTTTTTTTAAATGGTCCTAAATATGCTCAAGCACTAAAGGAGAACATGGACAAAGAGCTAAAGGAAATCAGGAAAATGATAGATGACTGCAAAGAGAACATCAATAGAGAGAGAGAAATTATAAGAAGTAACCAAACAGAACTGAAGACCACAATAACAGAAATTTAAAATTCTCCAGAAGGGTTCAACAGCAGATTGGAGCTGGCAAAAGAATAAATCAAAGAACTTGGAGATAAGCAATTGAAATCATCCAGTTTGAGGAGCAGAAGAAGAGAGAATGAAGAAAAGTACACATAGCCTGAGGAACCTGTGGGGTGCCATCAAGTATACCAATATATGTATTGTGGGAGTCCCAGAAGGAAAAGAAAGAGAAAGGACCAGAGAAAATTTTCAAGGAAGCAATGGCTGAAAATGTCCCAAATTTAATGAAAGGCATGAATATACACATTCAAAATGCTCAATAAACCTAACAGGATAAACCCAGATTGACACCACCATGTCATAATATAATCAAACTGTCAAATGTCAAAGATAAGAGAGAGTAGTGAAAGCTGCCAAGAGAGAAGCAATGTATCACATGCAAGGAAGACTCAACAAGAGTAAGTGCCAATTTCTCATTAGAAACCCTGGCAGCAAAAAGGCAGCGGAATGACATATTTAAAGTGCTGAAAGCAACAAACCACCAACCAAGAATTCTATATCCAGCAAAGCTGTCTCTCAAAAATGAGGGAGTAATGAAGACCATTCCAATAAATAAAAGCTGAGAGAGCTCCTCACCAGTAGACTGGCCAACAAAGAGATGCTAAAGACTCTTCAGGTTGAAAGGAAAGGACAATAGACAATAGATGGGAGCCACATGGAGAAATAAAGATCCCTGGTTAGGGTAACAACATGGGTAAATCTAAATACTATTATTTTTGTATTTTCAGTTTGTGATTCCACCTTTTACTTCTTTCAAGATCTAAAAGGCAAGAATAAAAAGTAATGATAAATAGTGGTTTTGAACTCATATTTATAAACATGTTACTTGTGATAAGAATTACACCCCAGATGGCAACATTCTGACCTACTTGTGTCATATAGTGTTTTTTTCTTCTTTGGAACTCTTGTGTTGTTAATAAGATGAGATGATTACTTTTTAATTAAAATGAAAAAGTAAAAAAAAAAAAAAGAATTACATAAAGAGATAAAGAAAAATCTGGCACCAGGTGATGGTTGGGTGCCTTGATTGGACAAATGGGAAATGGAGGAGCCCAAATCCACATCCAGAGTCTGGGCCATGCATGAGTCCCCCTTAGCAGCAGCTTGGACAGTGAAGAGTTGGTCAAAACCCTCACCTTCTCTGTTCCCTTGCATGCGCTCAAGGTCATCACATTACCCTGACCTTATAAAACCCAGGTGGGATCTGTGGGATGCCAGAAACACATTCTGTGGGTTCTGTGTCCCAGCACAGCCAGGCCAGTGCTTCTAGCCATTCGTTTAGAATGCAGCCCCTGGTGACCACCCATGAGGGGTTCAACCCCTTTGCCTGCTTGTCTTGCGAGCTCCCAATGTCCTTGTTTTTCTGGGAGACCCAGGCTTCACCTTGCTCCCAGCACAGCCCTGGTCTGCGGTGGCCTGTCAGTCTCCAGCAGCTTTGTCTTGGGGGTTATCCCTGACAAGTCTTCCCTCCAGTCAAGAGAAATTACCAGGTTTAGGGCAGCCAACTTCCCTTTCTCCCTAAGTAACTGCAAAACTAAAAGCCTATCTAGAGCAATTGGAAGAGACCTATTGAAAAACTTAAATCAGACCTAAACATGGTACTTCCTATTTACTATCAAAATGCCGAGAATACTACCTAAAGTTTCATTTTCTTTCATGTCTTTAGAGATCTAGCTGTGGCATGAAGTAAAACTTTGAGAACTTTTTTAAAAAATAGTATTTGCTTCTCATGAGAGGAAACTATCATTGAAAGGAAACTACAAAACTGAATACCTTGATAAAAAGTGTATGATAAACAGGAAGAAAGGGTTTTCAAGTGGCGTACAAATCTTTTCCTCCAAGCTCAGGAATGCCTGAGGGAAGTTTAACCCTTACTCAAACATCTTCCCATATCAGCTACAGAAATGAATTAATTTGGATTTATGAGGCTTCCCCTAGGCTTCCTATGTCCTGCTGATCAATCGTAGAATGCTGCACAACTTCTGCACCGGTTTCAGGGGCTTTTCTTTGTGAACTTAAGATGCCCTATACTATTTCACATTCCAGATCCTGAGTCATTTTTGCAAGTTGCACAAAAATATAACAAGCTAATTATATCTGTATCATTTGTATTAGTATTCTTCATCATGAAATATTTTCATTCTTTACAGATAGTACTCCACTATCATAAATGAATTATATGTGCGTGTGAACTAAAACCAAAGGAAAACTCTGAAACAAAAATCACTGCCCCGAAATAAAATCAAACCTATTACTCTCATTTTAGATTAGCATTTTCTTGAAGGTTTTTGTGGGTTTTTTCTATTATTTTTAAATTATGCTTATTTCTTCCTGGGCAACACAATGTCCAGACCGGCTTCAGAATGTTTATTAACATTCCTCAGTTTAAAAACCCATCTGGCGGCAGAGAGGGCAGAGAGGGGGACAAGAACCAGGTTCCCCCTTGGGAGTCGCGACTGAACTGCAGCTGCCTGGCCAAGGACTGCCTGCCCCACTCTCCCTTAGGAGCAGGTGTGGCTCTGCGACAGGATCTTGGGCACCAAAATATCTGTGTCCACAAGCCTTGTGCCTTCACTGCCATCTGTGCCTCCTTCAGCCGACTCAGAGGATGCTGGAGTCACAGACCTGAAGGAGCCTGCGTTCCCGAATCATCACTGGAAGGAATCTGCCCCCTGACTGTGACCACACATATGTGACCACACACATGTGAATCTCACATGAGCAAGGCACAAGTGTGTATTTGGGTTTTATATGATATAAAAGATACTGTTAACTTATCGAAAGATATAGGTCTACTTTTTTTAAAAAGCAGAAGACACTAGTTGTTTCACATTCAGTGCTCAATTAATTCTAATATTCAGACAGTGTTTATATTATTGGATTATGTTTTAATCCAGTAATATGAAGATAACTTCTAAACTCCTCTTGTCTGTTCCTTAGGTTTCATAAGTGGTAACCTCTTGAAAACTATTAATAATCAAATATCTATGTTATGCTGAGCTTTCCAGTACGTTTTCGGCATGCTGTCAGAATAAAATGATTGAACACTTAGAGAAACCTATAATTACATTTTTCTATTGGTTTACATTTTAACTCTCCTTAAAAATGTCTTCCTTTCTCCACCAAATCATGTCTAAAAAGAAAAATCACCTTTTATTAAAACTTGAATAAAAGGGAATCTTTAAAAGCAAAGCATGGTTTAGAAATACATATTTTTTTAGAAATACTGTTCTAAATGGGGTGTAACCTTTTGGGACACCATGTGCCACTCTATTTCTTTGCAAGGGCACATATTACTTCATTGTCAAAAAGGCAAGCACCCCTGAGGCCTAGTTTGAAAGTATCTCAATTAGCTAAATACTTAACTAGAGTGAGTTAAGATTAAGGGGAGCCAGTAGAATATATAACCTATTAACATAAGAAAAAAACAAAACAAGGACAGAGGATTTTTTTCCAGTTTTGTTCACCATGCTTCTGCTGATATGAGATACAGTAAGAATGGCTGAATCTAAAAGACGAGGAATAAAGGTGTTTCTGTGACCCATTTTATCTCAAATCACTGTGATACGTCAACCCAGGATTTGAAAATCATCGTCACAGTGAGCTAGTCCTGTGGGTTTCAGAGATTGACCCCAGAAGACGGGCAGCCACAAGGGGCAGAGGTGGCTGGAGGCCCAGGCGTCAGACCCGCCTCCCGTCACAGCATCTCCACTCTTTTCAGTTTAGCACATGCAATTTCAGACAGTTATCTTGTCCCGCACTTATCAAGTGAAGGAACAAACCCACAAATTGTTACAGGAATTATCTCCCGGCACCAATGCTAAATACACAGCAGAACCAGGGTGAGAACAGGGTCTCTTGTGTTCCATCAGCTTATCTGTAGAAACTCGTGAAATTTTTCTGCACATATGGATAAATGTTTCTAAGAAAAAAATGATAAACAATACCACTTTAAAACAGGAATGAAATTTAATATCACCATAAACAAGGCTCCTGTCTTCAAATGTTATTAGATGTGAATTTGAGGTTTAAAAAAAAGAGAAACCAAATCAGATACCTTGCTAGTTTTAAGTTAATTTGGTGCTGATTTTTCAGATGGTGATTTCAATAATAAGAATAAAAGTGGAGGTTCTTATAATAGCATGATCCTATAGAGAAATGGGATGTATCAGTGCAGTCATCTGCTTTAGAATGTCACTTCAATCATAACTGCCGGACATAGTATATTATCCACAATCAGTTCACTGAAAATAAACTTGTTAAAGGCTCTTAAATCATTGATTTACCAGAAGCAAATTTTGTCAATCATAAAATAATTCTGAGGCAATTTCTATTTGGAAGGAATTTTTTTACAGTTTTAATTGACCAGTTTTCATTTTCTCTTAATGGATGAATTAGATTGTTACTTGACTACAGGTTTCTAAGGTGGTTTAATCATCTAATAAATATGGTTTTTATTTAGAAATGTAGTGTTTCACTAGTACCTCAAATTTAATTAGAAAAGTAGTGTTTCACTAGCACCCCAAAATTAAAAATAGAAAATGAGATAAAAATCAGAAAAGTAACCAAGAAATTGAGGAATGCAATGCTCTGACACTTGAAAGAATAGAATCAGAAACACAGCTCAGAAAATATTTTGCCATACCCAAGAATGAAGAGTCCCGTTTTACAGAAACTTCTATAATATTGTCCAGCAGGGAAAGAAAGAAACTCTAACCAGAGGCACTTAGGAAGAATTCAAAGAAAACAAAACAAAGGCAACATAGGATTCCAATAAATACAAGATACCATGGCAACGAATTTCTGTTCATAAAAGATTCCACAGATAAGTGGTTTTAGACATAAGAATCAGCTTATCACTGAGTTCAAATATTCACTGATGTTTATTTTACTTTTACTAGTAATTTTTAAATATTCCACCCTCCCTTCATTGATAATCCCCAGTTTTGGAGATGTATACATTCAGCTTCCTCCCTCAAGCGTACCCATTTTAACCACCACTGCACTGCTGCGGGTTCTCCCACCTGCCAGAGCTAAGAAAAGTCACAGCGGTTCAAATACCTGGCCTTATGGATAAAGCCATAGGGCGTTAGCGCCACCTGGTGCCCACAGAGAGCCATATCAGGTGTGTAAATCATCTCTGTCTCTCCTAAGAATGATAATAAAATGATCATTGCAACGCCAAACCACTTTAAAACGTTTCTAGTTCTTGGCAAGCATTTTATTTACAAGAATTTCCATCAATATGAATGTCAGTTATTGACATTTGATGTTTCTTTAATGAAATAAATACCCAGTAATTCATGTAACTAGTTAACAGTAATTATAATATTTTTGCAGCAAAGGCAAAGAAGATATTTTATCAATTCTAAGGGACAACTATAGGCGGGTATAGGGAGTATGGGGTTTTTCCTTTTGGAGTACTGAAAACATTCTAAAATTGACTGAGATGATGACAGTACAATTCTATGATGAAAATGAGAGCCACCCAGTGTACACTCTGAATGGATTGTACAGGATATAGGGCTGTATAACACAGGGAATCCAGTGGTGGAAGACAGACTGTGGTGAACAGGACAAATATGATAACATTCTCTCATAAGCTATAACAAATATATAGCAAGTATATAATGCTAAGACAAGGTGTTAATAATTGGATGGGTTGGGGGGAAAATACACCAAATATAAGATATGGGCTATTGTTAGTAATATTCTGATGATGCTTTTTCATGGTTTGTAACAAAAGTTTCACAATAGTGCAAGATGGTGGTGGTGGTGATGTATAGGGACACTATATAATGATTAACACGTTTGTTTTGTAAGTTCACAACTTTTACTATATGCTTACTGTTTATGTATATTCATGTATGAATATATATTTCAAATTTTAAAAATAAATAGTATTGTTTTATTACTAGAAATGATAAACCAACACCTCTGAGCTACTTAAAATGCTACCTCACAGGATGTTTGTTTTATTTTTTCAGGGTTATTTCTGTAATTAGACAAAGAATTACAGTGTTTTTCACTTTAAAATTTTTTTGTTGTGGTAAAAAATACACACAACATTTACCATTAGTAACGTTCAGTTCATTTACAATGTTGTGCCAACATCACCACTCTTTAGTTTCAGAACATTTTTATCACCCCCAGAAGAAATGTCTTACTCATTAAGCAGTCACACCCCATTCCTCCTTCCCTCTAATGCCTACTAAGGCCACTAATCTGCTGTCTCTATCAATTTACCTATCCTGGATATTTCATACAAATGGCATCATATAATATGTGGTCTTTTGTGTCTGGTTTCCCTTAGCATAACATTTTTAAGGTTCATCCACATCGTAGGATGTATCTGAACTTCATTTCTTTTATGGTTGAATAATATTCCATTGTATGTCTACACCACATTTTGTTTATCCATTCATCCCTTGATGGACATTTGGATTGTTTCCACTTGTGGATATTGTGAAAACTGCAGCTATGAATACTCATTTAAAAGGACTCCTTTGAGTAACTGTTTTCCATTTGGTATAGAGATCTCAAAGTAGAATTGCTGGGTTAGTGGCAATTCTATGTTTAAAATGTTTGAGGAAGTGCTAAATGGTTTTCCACAGTCAGTGAACCATTTTACATTCCTACCAGCAATCTACAAGTTTCCCACTCCACATCTTCAACAACACTTGATTATTTTCCATTGTGTTGTTGTTGCTGTTGTTTTTGTTATTATTATTATTGCTGCCTCATTGGTATGGAGTGATATCCCATTTTGGTTTTGATTTGCTTTTCCCTAATGACCACTGAAGTTAAGCATCATTCCATGTGCATTTTGGCCATTTGTATATCTTCTCTGGAGAAATGTCTATTCAAGTCCTTTGCCCATCTTTTTAAATGGGTTGTTTATCTTTTTGCTGTTGCATTGTAAGAGTTCTTTGTGTATTCTGGATACTAGACCCGTATTAAATATATCATTTGTAAATATTCTCTGCTATTCCATAAATAGTCTTTTCAGTTTCTTGATAGTTGTTCTATGGTATGCTATCTTGATCATAAGTGTAGCAGTTTGATATTATTGATGAATTCTAAAAAGAAATATTGTATTATGTTTATAAATTGATCTTCTACTCTGGGCATATTAGATTATGTTAGATTCATAGGTTTACTTGATTAAGGAATTATGTAAACTTCTTGTGCCAGTAGGGTGTTGAGTCCTCACCCTTTGGTGGGTGGGGACTCACAGATAAAAGGCAAGGCAAAGACCAGATTAGGGGGTTTTTAATGTTGGAGTTTTGATGTTGGAGTTTGATGCTGCTCCCCAGGGAAAGAGACAGAGCCATTCACCTGACAGTCTAAAGCTGACCTTATGGAGAGAGGCAAAGCTTCATAGTCTACCACTGACCTTCTGGAGGAAATAGAGGAGCTGAGCCCAGAGGAACCCAGGAAGCCTGAACCCTGGCAGATGTTGGCAGCCATCTTGCTCCAACACGTGAAAATAGACTGGTGAGGGAAGTAACTTATGCTTAATGGCCTGGTAACTGTAAGCTTGTACCTCAAATAAATACCCTTTATAAAAACCAGCCAATTTCTGGTATTTTGCATCAGTCCCCCTTTGGCTGACTAAGACAATGTCCTTTGAGGAAGTCCAACTCATCAGTTCTTTCTTTTGTTGCTCATGCTTTTGACATCTTATATAAGAATCCATTGCCAGATCCAAGGTCATAAAGAAATACCCCTATAGTTTTCTCTCAGAGTTTAATAGTTTTGGCTCTAAACTATTTGGTCTTTGGTCCCTTCTAACTTAATTTTTATATATGGCGTGAGATAGGCTTAAACTTCATTCTTTTCTATGTAAGGATCCAGTTGTCCCAGCACCACTTGTTGAAGAGACCTTTGTATTGGACCCACAAATACAGTTACAGGTAAATAAGTGCACTCAGGCATGCACAGAGCTGTGTGTGTGTGCTGAGACTCACATGGGCACGACTAAGTATGATCGTCTATACAAGGCTGGGGAGCAGGAATAAAGGGGTGCTGGTCAGTGAAGTTATGAGCTTCTGGCATTTGGTCCAGAGCTCTTTGCTCACTGAAGCTTCTTCAGGTGGGAAATCAGAGCTCCCTGCAGGTATAGGACTGGGCCTGGGGGCAAGTGGAAGGTCAGGTAGGGTGGTGGTCAGGGGAAGAGCCCAGAGTTGAGAAGTGCCCAACCCCAGCCCCAAATCCTTCTCACCCAGATGCCTCGGCCTGGCACCCAGTGTCCCCTTCTCCTGCTCAGCCTCCCCTGCTTATCCTGCCAGCTCTGGAACAGTACCTCTTCCTTCTGGTTTGGGGCCTTTCCTGGGGCCCACACAGACCTAACCACTCAACAGAAATAATTTCCAGCCCTCATGGAATGAGTGGACAGAGTCCAGTTGGGGAATCTGGACAACATCAGGCTCCTCTTGATTCCCAGCACTGCACACTATAGTCCTGGGTGCTCCCTGCAGCAGAGAATGGGAGGGATGGGGGATTCTGGGCCTTCCCAAGTGGCCCCCAGGATAAAACCGGGACTCCATTTGCCTGCCATTCCTTACAGGGAGCCCTTGTCCAGGCAATCCTGGAGAACTTGTGTCTGTCAGAGGCAAGTACAGGACGGAGACGCCACCTACCCTTGCTCAGCCTGAACTGAGGAGGCTGTCCCTGAATGGAAAACAGCAAACTAATGAGAGCTTCCTGGGGCTTCAGGGCAGGGAGAGAAATGAATTAGAGATGGTGGAGGGGCTGGCTGGGTGTGGTGGGGGCCTTGTAAGGGGGACTGACTGGACCCAGGAGCCTCCAGAAATAAAACTAGGAATCTGCTTTTCTGCTGTGGCTTTGGAAGTAAGACTCCTTCCTCCCCTAGAGACAGAGGAAAACTTTGTGGGAACCCCAGTCCCATTCATCTGGGAAAAATCAAGTCTGCCTTAACCTAAGTAGGTTCATGGATCCATCAGCACAGCTAAGACACAGAGCAAACAGCCTTCCTGTTGTCCTTTTATACCATGCTCACCTTCCTCTCGTCCTCTCCCCCCACGTCCGCCCCTGACAATCTATCCTCCTCTTCGAAAACACTGTCATTTCAAATTATAGAGATGGAATCATACCAGAGGTAATCTTTTTGTATTAACTTTTTTTTAGCTCAATGTAACTATGGAGCTTCATCCAAGTTATTTCATGCATGAATAGTTCATTCCTTTTTATTGCTGAGAAGTATTTCATGATATGTATATACCACAGTTTGTTTAACCATTCACCTGGAGAAGGACATCTGGGCCAATTCCCATTTTGGGTTTTGAAATAAAGCTTCTATGTTGATTCATGCACAGCTTTTGGGTGAACATATGTTTTCAGGGAAGTACAGGTGAGAGAAAATACAAGAAAAGGTGCTTGAGCCCTGATACAGCTCTCCATGAAATCATCTATACCCCACTTGACTTCTTGGTTATTATGAGGTTTATATTACTTGCTTATCACACCTAAATATTACTGAAAAAAACAGGTTTTAGCAGAGAGTCATTTTATCCATCTCCACCCAAACCCAAATACCCTACTTGTTGAAGAAGGGACAGTTGATCAGAAAGGCCTATGAAAAATTTCAGAAACCAACTGTTGCATCTAACAGGGTAAGGAGGGTGCTATTACATTTTATTCACCACTATTATCTTCAGCTTTTAAAAATAACTGGTACAAAGTAAATGCTTAATATATATTTGCTTAGATGATTGGATCATATGAATGAATTAATGAATGGGAAAGTGGGTTTGTCCAACACAATAGGAGATGAGGAACGTAGAGGTAGAGTGGGATAATATGTTTAATGACTTGTATGTTAAAATGGGAGATTGCACCTGATTAACTCACTCAATATTTTTGAAAGTAGAGTTCAAAGAAAACTCCCAGTCTTGTTGGAAGTCACTTTGAACTGCACCCAGTAGCTCCTGTGCCCTGCCCAGAGTTTCCTCTGGATACTCTGTAAGCTTCAATACAATTTTCTTCTAGCCCCACAGAGGGCCATGAGGGTCCCAAAGGGACCGAAGGACCAGGGTCTGCCAAAATAAGGAATAAGAAGACATGAAGAAAAACATGTCAAACTGATAGAAATACTGGGCTTGAGGGTTCTTATTGTAACTATGAAAATGCTCTAAAATACATTTATAATAATTATTGTGCCACTCAGGAAATTTACTAAAATCATGAACTTGTACACTTGGAAGGGGTGAAATGTGACATGTAAAACATATCTAAAGAAAACATAAAAAAGAGCATTAGCCAGGGTTTACTCTGCTTGCCCCTCCACTCCACCTCTATGGAGTCACAGTGGTTGCCAGGCGCTGCTTTGTTTCATGCACTAGGGGATCTCTGAAGTCTAAGCGGAGAACAGGGTTTTAGATGTGAGGAGGCTCTGTGGTTACCTCTGGGACATGGAGGTCCAGCTAATGACCATGATGCCCTGAGTCCTGCTGTTCCTGGAGCCAGGGAGCTGGCAATCACAGCACCTCCAGGGACCTTAGACCAGTCCCAGCTACCCATAATTGCTATGCAAGATGATGACATCGATGGTCATAATCAGATTTGTCATGATTCAGATCCAACTTTGTTCAAGGAGAGACATACTGGGCACTGGGGTTTCTGCCCTTGTGGCAGAAAGACAACAGAGTTTTGAGAAGCTCAGGCTAGTAGCAAGTAAATTTGTGGGCTTTGAGTCAACTTCATTGGAACCCCGTTTGGAGACCACGGCATCAGCACTATGAAAAAGTCCATGAATGCAGGCCATGAAACATCCAACTCTTTCCTTGGCATCAAGCTACTTGCCATAAAAGCTGGTAAAAGAAGACAATCTCAAGATCGAACAAAAGCTGAGCTGATGGTTCATGGTGCCATAAAGATCCACTCCTTACAAGATACAGAAGGGTGCCACCAAAATCAAGTAGCTGCCATTATAACAACCTCAAAATCCACCAGAGAAATGAAAAGCTACAGGGAGATTTAAATGTTTTGGTGGAAAACCATGATCTTCAGGGAAGCCAAAACCTACTTTCACAAGAAGATGAACAAATGAAGAAGACAGTGAAGACACAGAATGAAAGAATCTTAGAAAACTCTTTTTAAAAAATCATTGCAGGGAAGAGGATGTGGCTCAATTGATAGAGCTTCCACCTACCATATGGGAGGATCCAGGTTCAATCCCTGGGGCCTCCTGGTGAGAAAGAAGAGAAAGTGTGCCCATGTAGCAAGCCAGTACCCACATAAGTGCATGTGTGCTGAGTGCAAGTGTCCACATAGTGAGCCAGTGCCCACACAAGTGAGTCACACAGCAAATTCATGATGCATCAAAAGAGAGACAAAGGGAGAGTCAAAGTGAAGCGTATCAGAAACCAGGAGCTGAGGTAGCACAATTGACACCTCTCTCCACATCAGGGGTGTCCAAGATCGAAACCTGGTGAATCCTAGAGAAGAGAAAATGAGAAGAGAAGACAACACAGACAGCAAAAAAACAGCAGGGAGGGAAGAAGGGAAGGGGGGGTGGTGGGAAATAAGGAAATAAATAAATCTTTTTTCAAAAAGTTATTGCAAGCCTCTAAGTGAACATTTCCAAAGGTGAAAGACTGACTGCTGCTCCTGGAGGGGACAACACAGATGGTGGGAGCTTGGAAGTAGATGTAATGAATTCATCAGAAAATGGAGACCACGTAGAAGATGAATCAGAGGGAGTTTTAAAGACACTGATTCTTTTGGCTCAGTTAAATACTTACTTAAAATCTTTTTAAAAAAAGGAAAACCAATTATACACAACTGAATTATATACAACTGAAGATGAAATAAGCAACATCCTTAAAGACATAAACATCAAATAAAATGTCTCTAAACTGAAAAAGCTTCTCTTCAGTCAAAGAACTCAAAGAAAGGGGGAAGCCATAACTCTGATGGGATATTCGAGTCCTGCCCGAACAGCAGCAAGGAAAAAAAATTCACCAGATATGATTTAGAACGTACCCTGCAAATTTACAGGAGAATCCTTCAAAAGCAGACAAGATCTGCCACGCATGTCCAAGAGCCAGACACCCATGACCAAGATCCTTGCAGAAATTTTTAAAAGAATCCAGGACTATTATTAAAGCCAGCTGATTCCCGATGAGAGAAAAGTTCATGACAATGAGCTGAGAGCTCTGTTAACAGCAATACCTCCATAACTTAAATGCATACCTCAGATTATTGAGGGAGAATGAAAAGGTCTCAAAAGTTATCCTACATCCCTGACATTGCAAGTGGAACATTTGACAGAGGCCTAAGGGGGGCCACCAGGGCCTCCTCTGGAGGTCCAGACCCTGAGTAGGAGGGGTATCAAGCTGCGCCTGGTTGGAGATCCAGGGTCCCTCCCAGGATCAGGGCCCCAGAAAAAGAGTTCTCTGCAGGTCTGCTCCATCCTGGCTTAGCGGCTCCTGCTCGAGAGCAAAACAGCATGCCCGGGCGCCCCGGGCCTCCTTTTGATTAACCTCCCCTCTGGAACAGGATTCCACTGGCCAAGGCCCTGATCCTCTATCTTGTCCTTTGTCAGATATTCCAGAAGGGTTCCAGAGAGAAGGTCCTCAGAAGAGGACTCTCCGGCCTTTCCCCTGTTCCAGAAATTAAGAAACTGCCTCCACCAAGGGACTTCCCTGGTCTGATACACTCTCTACCTCCTCCACTGATTACAGAAGTCTGTGTTCATCAAGTGCTGCCCACACTGCCTGGAAACAGAAGTGAATCACTTCCGAGTTGACCCCATCTTCTAATGAGCCTAATACTACAGATACAGAACCACAGCAAGAGGCACCTCTCCACTAAAATAATTTTTTGTTTTAGTTGCATCACTATTAAGTGATTATACAATGGTTAACATAAAAACCAATAGGATTATAATTCATAGATAAAGTTCTGTAAGTATAGACTATTTCAGTGTGTCCTTATTAAATTAAGGACTTCTGTTTTATTTATAAGTAGTATAATTAGCTTTTTGGTGTTTTCAGCAAGTCTATAAAACTCCAGGAAAACAGCAAACTATTATATTTTTACTTTCCTCTAAAATAATTTCACTTCTTATCTCTCTTGGTTTTATTGCCATTATTATGTTATTACACAACGCCTCAAATGGGGACTTGATAGGATTTTACTTTTTAGGATTGTGTTTTATCAGTGTGCATGAAAAAATGTGAGCCCCCTGGGGATTTGCTGGGAATCTTAACCTTGGCTCTGAAAGGTGCTCCCTGTTGGCCCTGAATGAGTTCAAACCTAGCACTCTTCTTCCCCGTCCAACCCAGCAGAAAATCATCCAGGTGACAAGTCTTTTTCAAGACCTCTAATTCCCTTCCCTGTCCTGTGTCCTTCATCTCTATCCCTTTGCAAGGCTGGACTTGGGTTGGGAAAGGACTTCAGAAGCCAGTCAGTCAACCCTTGTTAGCCAGTGCCCTCAAATCACACTGAGACTGAAATCTATACTCCCAATCCCAGCCCATGAGGCCATCCACTCCTGAATCTACCCAAGCCCCTCCTGTGCAGCCACTGACCACCTTCTGTGCAATCAACGTGCCAAGCTCCCTTGGTCTCAGGGTCTTTCCTCTGCCAAGAATGTCTTCCTGCATCCGTGTGTGGCTGTCCTCTTCACTGCAATCCACCTCTGGCCCTGCCTCATTAAATGGGCCTTTCCTGACTACAGGAGCACAGAGAAGGTGCTTCCTGCAGCCTTCTCCATTCTTTCGCCCAATTTATAGCTTCATAGCAGTCATCTGTTCTGAAATCCTTTCATGTCCACATTTTCCCTATATGTTGTCTTTAGCAGGCTCTGAAATCCATCGGCCGTGGAGGCAGAGAGGTGAAGTTATTCACCGCTGACCCCTCTTCTCCTGTCTCGCTCACAACAGTCACTCACTAAGGACGCGGAGAAAGGAGAATAAAACGAGTAAGTGAATCCAGGTGGAAGATTCCCGAGCTCTCAGACCTGCCCAAACCTCAGAGGAAGGCAGTGCAGGATCCACTCACCTCGGGTACTTTCACGGAGGCTGCCTTCAACTCAGGGTTCCCCACTGCCAGCACACTCCCCGAGAACCCCAGGCTGTGTCCTCGAGGCGGCTCCAGGCTCATGGGTAGGATTCAGGGCAGCCCCTGTGTAGCCAGGGAGACCTAAAATCTCCATGTTTACGTGGTTCATATGGAGAGAAGGGGAGCACAAGGTTGTGGGAGAAGAGGAGGGAGACACTAAGGACAGATATCTGCTAGGGTGGCCCCTGGACTCCTGAACAGTGTTGAGTAGAAAAGAGCTTGGGTGATGTTGAGTTAAAGAAAATCCCCTGGACCTGAGGCACCCAGGGCAGTTCACTGGCCTGGATTATCCCCATCCAAGAGGAAGGAAGTTGCAAGCACTTAACAGTCAGCTCTTACCTGGGGATGCTACAAATACCTGTGGGGCACACAACACCCAGAGCAGAGTCACGTTACCTTACGCCGTGTTTCAACTCCCCTATAGATGCCCTCCAGAACGGCGGGTCAGACAAGCTCCAAATCATACACTATGGAGGCCGTTGACAGCTCAGGCCCTAGAGCCAGGCTCTCCAGGTGACTCTGGCCTCTGCACATCCCTGGCTGTGCACCTTGGGGCTGTTAACCTTCCCTTCCCTCAACTTCCTCATCTCTAACATAGATGAAGGTGGTTGTGCAGCAGAAGAGAAGTAAGTGTTGGAATACCCCCCAGTACCTGGTAACCCCCCCTGGAAGGAGCCTAAAGTAATGACAAACCTGGCGTTGAATCTGGGACCTCTGCCCCAAGTCCTATCGGCTTTTTATCTGTCCGAAGAGCTGTTTTGCCTTTGCTTACTCCACCTTAGACTTGTGGACTTTCCTTGGAGGGAAAGGGTAATAACAATCACCCAGAAGGAGCTGAAACTGATGAATAAATGTCTGCAAGGGCCAGGTGTATGCAAGTTGAAAGTATATAAGGATACCCTTCACAAGGCAAATTCAAACATCCATGGGCACAAGTAGACTCACAATGAAGCTTTGAGTGCCACAGGGCAAGAGCAGCCCCTCGGGCTGAGGGAAACCAAAGGTGGACATTTCGAGCTCAGTGGTGAAGAATTGAGAATATAACTAACACCTTCAATTCCAGTTAGAACCACAAGCGAATTCTGTCTGGACATTGGCAAAATATTTTAGAGCTCACTATCAGAATAAACATGAGTGAATAGCTCAGGTAGTAGTTGAAACAAAGTAACTTTTGCATGCTTCAATATGACAACAGCCGAAACCATGAGTTCTCCGTCTGCTCTAGCTCAGCTCTGACCCACAGTACCATGTGGTATCGCCATCACTGGAGGCAGGGCCTCTTCCCATGTGGAGGGCATGGAGATGTTTCTTAGTTCTGGCCAATGGTGACCTGCAGAGATGTAGAGAGACCACACACTCTGTGGAAATGAGAGAATTCTTACAAAAAGCTCAGTAACTGTAGATTATTCACTGCGACTCATAAGTGCTTCTATGTTATTCTACTTGCAATGTCTTTGTCTTGTTAACAAGTCCATTAAATAATCCAGAAACACAGCAAGAATCATTTTATTTTCTTTCTTCTGAATTTTGATTTTCTCCTCTTTTGTGCTATTCTTTAATCAATTACACACTATCTCAAATGGAGAATTGATATAAAATTAGGATACTGTTTTGCAAATATGTACTATATGAAAGTGAATCATATTCATATTAATAATAATTTGTTATTATAATAACAAATAATTTGTTGCCATCTTATTTGATTTCCAGACTGTGCAAGAATATATTTCTAATTACTATTTAATCTAGAAACAGCAAAATTTTCTCTTCTGATGTAATTTGGAATTTTTTTTCAGTTGGTTTCGTTGCTATAGCTAAACACATTTGTTCAAATTTTGTTCAATTTGAAACTCACTGGAATTATAATTCCAAGGGTAATGTTTTTATAAATGGAGCTTACTTGGAAGAGAAGTTCGTATATACATTGTTTCCTTTCCCCCATTTCTAGACAGTGTAAAGACAGTATTTCAGTTATGATTATTTAATAAAACCTCAAAAGTAAAGTATTTTAGTTATGGCTATTTAATAAAGCCCTATAAACAGAGTTTTTGTGATCAGTTTCACAAGCAGTTTTACTATGTATCAAGAGCTGAATTATTCATACTATAGAGTAATATGTTTTAATTAATTTTTTAAACAATTCTTAATGAAAAATCCTCTATGTCCAAGCTTCCCTTTCTTCAATATTCATCATGTACAGTTCACATTAATGACTCCAAAGGGACCTATCTCTGTAGACTCTACCACCATCACCATTCAGTCTTAGAACCCAACCACACAAAGATAATCAGTTTGAGGTGGGAGCTTTCCTTCAAAGGCAACTCAGCTTCCCAAAATTGTTCTCCTATGGTACCCTACTCTGTGTCCCACCTCTGCCACCTCCACTAAAACCCTGGTTAACATCTCTCAATACCAACCTCTCATGATGCTCTCTTCAATGAACGAGAATGGAGTCATCAGGATGTGGAAGAAGGAATCTGAACTCAGATTTAACCCCAAGGCTTCAAATGCCCTCACCAATCTCAGGCTAAACCCTGGGGTGATCACTAAGAGACAACCTCAACCTTAGCTCTGAAAGGTGCTTGGGTGGTCCCCTGCTTGAGTTCAGTGGTCAACCCAGCACTCTTCAGCCAGGGTGGACCCAGGTCAAATTGTGATGGTGAAAAGATTTTCAGGACCCCCTGATTCCCTTCCCTACATCCTCCCCACCTTTCCCTATCTCAAGTCTAGTCTTGAGGTTGGAAAGGACTTCAGAGACCCAACTGTCAATCTTCACACCTCCTGAGTTGTCATTTCCATCCCTCACATCCTGAACTGACCACACCCAGTGACAGTTGGAGCTGATGACCAAGGACAGTTTAGAACTCTGCCAAGCCTGACACTGCTTGACCTCAGAACCCAACCTCCCTTGAGATCATTTTCTGCTCACCACTGTAGGACTGCTAAGGGAATTAAATGCAATGTGTGTGCTATCCAGGTGTCTATCTTCAATTCGCAAAGAACTGATGATGCCCAGGTCAAAGCAAGTCACCAGCAGAGACAAAAGTCTGCATCGCCTGGGGTACCTCAGGTCAGCCTCCCCAGCCCTGAATATCTCCATGAGAATGATTTCCTCTAAATGAGGTGGGATACAGGAATAAGTTTTCTGTTGCTCAAGTTAGCAGATACAGAGTACTTCCCAGTCATGAGAAGGTGGGCATACTTCATCAGTTTTGATGAATTATAAGACTAATACCTATTTTACCAGTCAATTAAAAAGTATCTCTTAATTTAGTTTATTATTTTTTAAAGTAACAGTGCTACTGAGCACCTGCCTCATATACATGAGGTCTTGGGGATCCACACCTCCAAAAAAAAGAACAAAAATTAGACTGTTCTCAATGTGCCATAAGGTAGTTGCTGTTGCATCATGATGTGGGCTCCCTTGACATCTGGCAGTGAGGGAGCTCCACACTTTTGAGCCCTAAGCCACTTGGGGCTGACATTTAAGTAGATTTTGGCACTGAGGTGATTGATGTGCAGGGCATGGCCATTGGGGGCAGTGAGGAGAGCACCAGAAAGTGGCTTCTGTTCCTGATGGAGGGTCAGGGACAGACACCAGGTGTGACTTGGATGGGAGGGGTTCTAAGTGGCACAGCCTTGGGCTCCCAGCTGCCTGGACACTGCCTCTTCCCTTCGCTGGAGTTCTGGGGGCCAGCGGCCCAGGCGTCCCCCCTCTCTCAGTCAGTCTCACTATTACTCCATTGTTCTCTAACAGGTTTTCTGTTTCCTCTATATTTACCCTAGACCCAAAGCCAAGAGAAGACACCTCGATGGCCCTGCTAGATGAGCTGTGATTCTCCAATTCACCTCCTGTCCCCACATGTCATTGAAATGTATGAGAATGAGGAAAGCAGTCCCTGATGTCCCAGAGCTGGCCTGGCACCCTCGCTAGGTCTTGGCGTTCTCGAGATGAACATGACTATGTTCACAGAACACCAGCATCATAAAAGGCTACACTGTGATCCTGTGGATCAAAACCCAAACAACACCATTTTGTAATCATGTCTGAACACCAACTAAATGAGAAGATCATCTAAGAAATACCATCAACCCTCTCCTAACCAATGAGTGCCTGCTGTTTCTTTACCAACTAAAACTCTAGCCTTTCTCTAGGTCCCTCCTCAGAAATAAGATTTATTAAAATAACCCCCTCAGGAAGCAGACGTGACTCAACTGATAGAGCGACCATCTACCATATGGGAGGTCCAGGGTTCAAACCCAGAGCCTCCTGGCCCACGTGGTGAGCTGGCCCACGTGCAGCACTGCCACGCGCAAGGAGTGTCCCCCACATAGGGGAGCCCCACGCACAAGGAGTGTGCCCTGCATTGACCCGCCCAGCATGAAAAAAAGTACAGCCTGCCCAGGAGTGGCACCACACACATGGAGAGCTGACACAGCAAGATGACACAACAAAAAGAGACAGATTCCCGGTGCCACCAAGAATGCAAGAGGACACAGAAGAACACACAGCAAATGGACACGAGAGCAGACTTGGGGGGGATGGTGCAGAGAAACAAAATCTTTTTAAAAAAAATTTTTAAACCCCCTCCATGACAGCACAGTCTAGAGCAAACCTCCACTTTCATGAACCTACCCTCAAGTCATCTGACACAAGGAAATACCATCATAAGACTTTTCTTCAGGGCAACAGCTGCCAAACCATGGCAGAAATGGCAGAGCTATAAGGAACCCAGGGAGCAGGTTGGGTAGTGGGCCCTGGGAAGTGTCAGAACCACCCCCTTCAACCAGTGCATACTGGTGTGGGGCTATCAGGAGAGGGTGCTGGGAAGGTGCCCTCCTCTACCGACCCTCCTCCAGTAGGGGCTGGGGCATGGGACTGAGGCATAGGCAGAGGGACAAATTGCCACCCTAAGGAGAGGAGCAGTGGTTGGGTTCCATTCCCACCTGGCCCACCTAAGTCTGCCCAGTCACCATTTTCCATAGAGATGAGGTAGAGCAGTAAGTGAAGTTGTCATTGCCCAGAAAGTCCTGGCTACTCCTGGAACATGTCCCTGGTGCCACCACCCCTACTTCATAGAGCTAAGTGTTGTGCAGGTTGGCGATGCTCCCTGTCCTGAATGGTGGGTGGGAAGGCTGGCACAAAGCAGCTGTAGACAGGTGGTGGGAGTTAGCATTGCACCCAGCAGGGAACAGTTCCAGGACCTAGTCCAAGCTGTCATCTCCATTGACCTGCAGGACAATGTGTTCCAGCATTCCTGGCCTGCTCAGCTCCATTCAGGGACTGGGGGATTCCCCTTCCTTGGATACTGGGGTCTTATTCTGTGTGTTACAAAGGATGGTGCCATAAGCTCATGGCTCTGCTCACTCAGTGACATCACTGGCTTGAGGTGGAATTGGCATCCAATTTGCAGCAGGAGTAGAGCTCAGAATAAGAGCTGGTTCAGCAGGCACTAAAGAGGTAGTCACCCTTGAGACATCTGGAACCATCTCGAGGCTAGAAAGCTGCTGCTGAGAGTCCATCCTGAACTTGTGCCCATTGGTGCTGGAGCTGCGGCTATCCTAGTATGTCATGCACACATACAATACTTTCATGGATATCACTAGAGCAGTAGTGTTTGAGCAGCTCGAGGCAGATGTCTGCCCAGCACAGACTTTCCCAGGTACCCATGACTCCCCACACCATGGACACACCCATCTTTCTCACCTGGCTGCACCTGAGGACACTGGCCTCTGAGGGGGACTTCTACTCCAGCTTGTAATAAGGGGGTGATCTTCCTTGTTTAGCCCCATCTTGATGTTGAGATTCTCCAGGCTGCAGCTCCTGTGAAATAAGAGTTCTAGTGAGCCAATTAAATACCTCTGGACTCTAAGCTGGGGACAGAGGTCTTGTTTTTGTGTTTTCACAGCCTGTTTATGCCTCCCTCTCTACTATTCAGCCAGATGCTGCCATATTTTTTCCCCTCACCATTGATATTTGGTTGTTTTCACCTTTTGACTATTGCGTATAGTGCTACTATGAACATTAGTGACAAGTTTCTGTACATTTGTTTTCAATTATTTTGGAAAAAAAATAAGAGAATTTCTGGATCGATTATGACTCTATTTTAACCCTTTGAAGAACTGCCAGACTGCTTTCAAAATCAGCTGCACAATTTTACATTCCCACCAGCAGAATATGATTACTCTGATTTCTCTACATCCTGACCAACACTTTTTATCAGCCTTTTTTATTATAGTCCTCCCAGTGGTCGCAAAGTGGTATTTCATTGTGCTTTTGGTTAGCATTTTGCTGATGACTAATGATGTTGAGCAACTTTTCATGGTTTTGTTAGCTACATGAAGATCTTTGGCGAACTATCTAATCAAGACCTTTACCCATTTTTAATTTGCATTGTTATTTTGTTGAGTTGTGAAAGATCTTTACATATTCTGAATACTACAATGTTACCAGATAATACATTGTGCAAATGTTTTCTCCCATTTTGTGGGTTATCTTTTTACTCTCTTGATAGAGTCCTTCATTGTACAAATGTTTTCATTTTAAAGAAGTCTAATTTATATTTTCTTTTGTTTCCTGTGCTCTTGGTGTCATATATAAGAAAAAGTGCCAATTCCAAGGTTGTTTGTCTTCAGCCTGAGTGTAAATATTCAAGCACCTGTGTTCAAAAGTTACTTGAATTGTTTCACTTTTTCATTTCCTCTTTGTGATTATGGAATTTGTTTCAAATATATTTTGGTTCTTTTTATATTTATTCTATATGAAAAGGTTTTCCCCGTTCTGATTTATTTAAATTTACTTTTAAATATAGTAAAAGTTCCAAAATAAAAACTGGACCAAAAAGTATACTCAGAAATATCACTCCTCATACACTTTTCACTATATTTCCACCTACTGCCTGTAGATAATCAATTTTATTACTTTTTAGTCATCTTTTCTGTGATTGTTTTTAACAAAAAGATGCACTTTTTTCTTTCCTCTGCTTTCTTACACAAATGGAAGTATATTATGCATATATTAAATTATTCATATAGAAGCACTATCCATAATAGTAAAAAAGAATCTTTAAGAATATTAGATGGATAAATCAAGTATGGTACATGCACACCGAAAAATACTACTCAGCAATATGAATAAACAATCTACAACTAAAACTACATTAAGGTAAATTTCTCAAATTAATGTTAGAAGCCTGTTACAAAAGGGGTCATCCTGTAGAATTCCACTTACATAAACGCTCAGAAGCAGGAGAACCTTTCTACAGTATGAGCACTCAGAGGATACTCAAAGGAAAAGTAAAGAGGGAAGGAGGAAGGACGGTATCAGGTAATGATTGGCCTGGGGGTGATCATACGGGAGTGTTCAGCTTATGAAAACTCATCAAGCAATACCTGTATGTGCACTTTTTTGTATGTTTAGTGTATTTCAATTGAATGTGAAAAAAAGTTTGTCTTTATAATTGAAGGACATTTCAGCTCCATGAAAAATCACTTTGAGTTACTTTACATTATCTTCACTTACAGGATGACTTTTTTTTTTTTTTTTTTGCTTGAAGAACAAATGGGAATTTCTCAGGGAAATTAGATGACAGAGATAAATCAGGTTCTAATAGAGGTGGAGGGGTGGAGATTCAGGGTGGATGCAGCATATATACCAACATCTCCTAAACTGACCCTTATGAAAGGAGAAAGGAATATCTAAAAATTGTCAGTAAATGTAAAATATACATTGGTGCATATTTGAACTCAGTGAAATACAGGTTCCTATATCCAAAATTTTTGACCAGTAGAGTCACTTTAAGACCAAAAATTCTGTATTGTTGTAGCAGTTTGATACGGTTATGAATTCCAAAAGTACATATTGGATTATGTTTGTAATCTGGTCTGTACCTGGGCATAATTAAGTTATGATTAGGGCTTTGATTGGGCCATGTCATTAGGGCGTTGAGTCTCCACCCCTTGGTGGGTGGAGACTCACAGAAAAAGACATGGCAAAGGACAGAGTTGAGGGTTTTTGATGTTGGAGTTTTGATGTCAGAGTTTGATGCAGAATCCCTGGGAAGTAAGCACACAGAGGAAAGAGAAGGCAGCCCCAGGAAGAGAGTAATGCTGAGCCCAGGAAGAAGCAAGCCCTGGGAAGAGAGGAACCCTGAACCCAGAGAGAAGCAAGACCCTGAAAAAGGGGAACCTAGGAAGCCTTAACTCTTGCAGACGTCAGCAGCCATCTTGCTCCAACACATGAAAATAGACTTTGGTGAGGGAAGTAATTCGTGCTTTATGGCCTGGTATCTTTAAGCGCCAACCCAAATAAAAACCCTTTATAAAATCCAACCAATTTCTGATATTTTGCATCAGCACCCCTTTGGCTGACTAATAAAATTGCCATGGTATATGGAAGCAACTTCCTCCTAGTGATGGTTCAGGGACAGAGGCTCCCCATATCTTATGGCTCCAGCATCCTCTAGGTTGGTACCTATGACTCAACTGCTTGTTGACAAATTAACAAGCATGAAAAGTTGGGTGCCCACCCATGGGCAAGCCCAGAGCAGCCCCTGGGCTTATAGGATATGCAGTCCTTGGCAGGGTTGAAGCTAGGGGTTGGGTCTGACTGGGTAACTGACACCCTCTTGCCTTGAGAGGCCTGGGGACAACTGGACCTCCAGTGGATTTCCTGCTTGCACAGCAGGCACAGTGCCAGAGGAGGCTGTAGATTTAGCTTGGTGGATGCTAATGAGATGTATGGTGGAGGGGGTTGGGGTGTGATCAGAGGCGTTGAAATCAAAGGAGGGGGTTTTTGTATGCAGGAAGGGGGCCTGGCTGCAAGAAGGAGATTTGGTCGGTAGTGCAGGATTGGCAGAGGGACGGACAGTTATGGAGAAAGAAGCCTGAATGTAGGAAACCTCAGACCCCTTATCAATGCATTAGATAAAGTCCTCGAGGTCTTGGAGAACTTGAATGTCAAATGCCATGTTCTGGCCATTGGCTTTTGTTGTTTAATTTATATTGAGGCCAAATAGTGGTAGAGTAAAAAATTAGCTGATTTCTCTTCTGGGTTAGAGTTTTAAGGTTGCAGAGGAGACACCCCAAAGGGGTTTCTCTTGCAGGAAGTGATTGGGAGTTTCCCATGGCTGGTGAGGTGTGGGTGAGTTCAGAGATTTTCAGACCTTTGGTTTGAAGGGGGTATAGAAGGAAAGAAGCAAGCATCCTAGAATCTTTTGCTTCCAGACTTGTTAGGGGCCAGACAGCCAGTGATCAAACCCAGACCCAGGTGTCCCTGGAGCCAGTAAGGTCAGGTGAAGGCCAGTAATGGCCAGTGACTGCACATGGGACCAGACATCCCCAGAGCCAAGAAGGTCAGGTGATGGGGACAGTTCCCCAATGTCAGAGAGGATCACTGACATAGCGTTAGGATTTCCAAGCAGAGGAAAAATGGACAGGATCCTCTGGAGAGGTTCCGAGACTCACCCAAAGACAAATCTGTGTCCATTGTTGGATGGCGAAGCTGTAATGGCAGGGTGGAGGATTGCCACAGAGTTGGCCTGCTTCAATGAGGCTTCCCAGGTTTTGGCACCAAAATGTTAGATCCCAGGTTAAAGAGGCTCAAGACAGACCAAGATTCAGGCAGGAGTTTATTAGGTTGCCAGAATGGCAGGGGTTTGAAGTGAAACTCCAGCCCACCTGCATGGCAAGGATCTGAAGAGAGACTTCAGCCCATATGACTGAGCTGGGGAGTACCTTTTGAACTGGCAGAGTTGGGCACAGTTGGAGAAGTACACAGAGATATGGGGTGGAAAAGTACCATGCTTGCTGTTATCAGGGTAGGGAGTGACTTTCTAAGGACTGCCTTATCGTTGGGGGAGAAAATGTTCTGTGGCTCAGCAGGGGTGTGAAAAGAGCAGGGGCCATAATGGGACATCTGGTGTCTGAGCACATACAAACACACCAAGAAGTGTGTCAGGATGTCCAGGTATTCCTTTAGTATAATTAAAAAGGAGAACTCATTAGGAGAATTGGGTAAATTTCCTTATTTCACGACTCAGAAAGACAAAATTAGAAATAGAGTAAAATACACAGAAAAGTCACAGTAATCATTTAAAATAAAAGTGTTTTGGAAATTATTGAAAGAATTCATTAATGAGCTTTGGCATAAGCGATATAAGTTTTCTGAAACATGACTTTCAGCAAAGTGCAGTTTTATGCAATAAAAATGAGCAGAAACCACCAGTGGAGAAAGTAGCCAAAACAGTGTTGGCACACCTCTGGAGGACCATATTAGTGAGATCAGTCAGTGGTGGGAAACATTCAGTGCTTTGCTTTATTGTGGTCTCCACCATCTCCCCAAATAGACGTGAACACCAGGAGGCTATGGCCAATTCTATGGGGCTTCCTGGTGCTCTGACCGTCTTGGTTGTGTTATGGGGAACAGTGCAGTGGTTTGTGGTTAATAGTGACTCTATACCCTGTTGTCAATCTCATATTACTGTTGCCTTTTTACAGCACATGATACATTTTTTACATCAATCATTGGATCAAAACATATTCTTTATGCTGTGTCCTAGGGAATATGAAAAGGTGGCTCCACCAGATGTTTTCCCAGCAATGGACTGTGAAGTGTGTGATCTGATGGACATGAAGTCAGAGGTAGGAAGATGCAAAGGAACACATTAGCTGGCAGGAAGCAAGTCAAAGATCTCAGCATTATTCCCCACAGGTTCACTGTGTTATATGGTACCCTGCCTTGTACAATCCATCCAAAGTGTACACTCGGTGGCTTTCAGTTTCATCACAGAGTTGGGCTGTCATCAACTCAGTCCTTTCAGAACATTTTCATTACAAAGGACTTGAAAAGACATTTCTCCAAAGATATACAAATGGCCAATAAGCAAATGAAAAGATGCTCAACACCATTAGGCATTAGGAAAATGCAAATCAAACCCACAATGAGATACCACCAACTAGAATGTCTGTTATTAAAAATAAATAAACAAAAGAAAATAATAAGTGTTAGTGAGGATAAGGAAAACTAGGAACATTCCTACACTGCTGGTGAGAACATAAAATGTTACAGCCACTGTGGAAAACAGTTTGACAGTTCCTCAGAAAGCTAAATATAGAATTAACCATTTGACCCAGCAATCCAACTTATAAGGATATAGCCAAAAGTACTGAAAGCAGGGACTCAAACAGGTATTTGCACACCAATATTCACAGCAGCATTATTCACAATTGCCAAAAGATGGAAGCAACCCGGGTGTCCATGATGAATAAACAAACTGTGATATATACATGCAATAGAACATTATTCAGCCATTAAAAGGAATGAAGTTCTGATACATGCAACAGCATGAATATGCAACAAGATGAATCAACATTGTAGACATAATGTTGAGTGAAATAGGCCAGATACAAAGGACAAATTTTGGCAAATACTGGATTTATATCATACATAATTAGAATATGCAAATTCATCAAGTCAAAATTAGAATACACATTACCAGGGCCGTGGATGTGAGTGGGTAATCAGGATTTAATGATTAATGGGTAGAGCATACTTTGGGGTTTTGGAAAAGTTTTAGGACTGGGTGGTGGTTATAATACAGCACTATGAATATTATTAACACCTCTGAAATGTACACTTGAAGGTAGTTAAAATGGGAAATTTTATGTTGTATATATATTACCAGAATATAATTTTTTTAAGCATGAAAAAAAAAAAGATCTCAGCAGCACTGGGTTGGTGCCACCTACTCATGTCAAGTTTTCTAGTTTTTAGGCTAAAGTAATATTTGCAGAATGCCTCAAATAGTGTCCCAGCTCATTAATACCTTAGACATGGCAAATTCACCAAACTATTATGAGATTTTTCTGGTGGCTTACTCTCACATGCCTATGAAAGAGTTCTCAAAAACATCTGTGGACAGAACGAAAAGAAATATATTTCATATGTAACTATTTTCATTGCATTTAATAATGGTAATATGCTTGGGGCTTTTATATTGACTTTGAATTTCTTCACTAAAATATTAGAAATAAAATATGATTGAGGTGAAAACCACATTAACATTTTTTCTGTCAGCACCCAGCCAGTGAGAGAGCCAGATTTTAAAAGAACAGGATTCAGAGGATTGCTCATGAATTTGGAACTCACAAGAAGCAGCCAGAAGATCATGGAAGAACTGAATGATCTTAAAACATCTAAAATTGAAGGAAAATGGTAACTTTAAATGATAATATGACATTTGTGGTATTAATGATAGAAAAAGGAAAAACAGTGATCTAGAATTATTATGAGATGTTCTCACGGTAAGCATATACATGTCAGTGATAGTAACTTTATACCCCTGTGCTTATATTGCTAATACTTTATGAAAAAATTATTAAAATATAAATAATCATATTTCTTAATATAAAAATTATAGAGGTTGGGAAGCAGCTGTTGCTCAATCAGTTGGGCTCCCGTCTACCATATGGGAAACCCTGGGTTCACGTCCCAGGGCCCCCTTGTGAAGTCAGGCTCACCCGCAAGCTGCAGAGAGCCCTCAGTTCAAGCACCGCAGAGTGCTGCCAGCCCGCAAGCACCGCAGAAAGCGGGACCAGCAAGGTGACGCAACAAAAACGGAGACAAGAAAGAAAAAAAAAAAAACACAAAAGAGCGCACAGCAAATGGACACAGAGAGCAGACAACAAGCAAGCTGAAAGGGGGAAGGGTGAATAAATGAAAATAAAAAATACAAACACAGGAGAATGCACAGCGAATGGACACAGAGAGCAGACAGCAAGCAAAAAGCCACAAGAGGAGGGATTTAAAAAAAGTATAGAGGTCTATTATAATACTGATGAATAGAACTTTTAGTCTGAACCAAAACAGTGTATTATATTTTTAATAATATAATGTTAACATTTGATAAAATATTAAACTGTAATTATCTTTTAATGAAATGTTTTACATTTCTCAGTAGCAATTTATATAGACATTATGTGCAATAACTCTAGCCAACCATGTAGAGCAACATTCTATTGAGTGTTGTCATTTTTTTAATAACTTTAAAAAGTGAATATTTAGAAAGGAATTTATTCTTCTCTAGTTATTTTTTAATATGTTTTCATTTCTGCATAATAAATCATTATTCACTTTATGTTTATGAAGAAATTTCTAACATTGGTTAATACCATGATGGCAAATTTTAAGTGATTCACACAGTTAATTGCATCCTTAAATACATTCTCTGCTGGGAAAGCATACTTTTTTTGAATATTCAAATTACAGTCAACTAGACTGCTTCGACTAAAATTTATGGTCTGTATCTTAAATTTCATAAAACCATTGCCTGCCAATGTACACATTTCTATGACACAATTTTGCCATTTTAATTGTTTTGGAAAAGTTTTTTCTATATATTCACTAATCCAGGTAGTAAAATATTGTATGATACTTTCCTTAATACCTATCACAAAAAATAGGGGGAAAATCCTACTACGTAATCAATAAGCTAGTAATTTTGTGATGGTTTTATAAACTTGTCTGATGAATTAGTCAGGAGCAGTAAAAAATTTACTGTAAATTGAACAATAACCACATCTGAGTTAGAGTGAAAATAGAAAGAGAACCTGCTGGGCATGCACCTGCACCAGCAGAGGCTACAACAGTGTGAGTCAAGTCTCCACCCAATAGTACAATAAATGGGTCCCTGAGGAATTCCTTCCTCTTAACTTCATGTTGGTACAAATAACCCAGTCAGACAATTAGCCCTTTAATTTATTCATACTTGGTGGTTCTGCCAAAGGGTAGTCGTCATTCTGTGTAACATGAGTGAGCACAGCATGAAGACTGCTGGGTAACAGCTCCTGGTTAGAGTGTAACATATACCTGAGGTTTTTCTTCATTTGCCCAGGACATGTGAATCAGTACCTTGTCACTGGAAGCAACAAAGTACAGCAACAGAAATAAGAACACATTGATAATTTTTTCCACTTGCCTGGTTCTCTATGAAATGAAATATAATAAACTATAAAATCAGCTTCTTGACATAATATTGTTTTAAAATTTGATTTAATAACAGTAATAGCCAAATCATCTTATGTTCTAGTCCATGCTAGAGTTATCCACTTGTATTTTGCAATTAACATCTTTTACGAGAAAAGATGTTAAAAGAGAAATAATAGAGATGTCATTCTCATCCTTAAGCAAAACTGAAGAGCTACAGGAGAGGGTCTGTGCATTAGAAAGAAGGCATGAGCTCCTGGAGGAGAACAAAGCCCAGAGATCACAAAAACTCATGGGAAAAAAATCATTTCATAAGGAAACATTTCACACCCATTAGGAAATTTTTTTCAAGGAGAGCCTGCCCACTATGCCCAGGTGAGAAGGAGTCACATGATCAAGCAGGGACTCAAATTTATCATTGACGTGCCCTCAAATGCACAAGCACACAGACACTCTCCCACCGGATCCATGTGCCCCTTTCTTTCAACACGTATGCTTTAAACCTTTATTTTCAGAGTAAAATTCAAATATATTTTCTTCTGAATGAAAGTACTTTTTTAAGCACCGTCTATATTGCAAAATACAAGTGCACAGTGCTGATGCGTGGAAGGAGTGCCGTGCCACGCAGGGGTGTCCCACGCGTAGGAGAACCCCACATGCAAGGAGTGCGCCCTGTAAGGAGAGCCGCCCAGCACAAAAGAAAGTGCAGCCTGTCGAGGAATGGTGCCGCACACATGGAGAGCTGACACAAGATGACACAACAAAAAGAAACACAGATTCCCATGCCGCTGACAACAACAGAAGCAGACAAAGAAGACGCAGCAAATAGACACAGAGAACAGACAACCAGGGTTGGAGGGGGGAGGGGAGAGAAATAAATAAATCTTAAAAAAAAAAACCAGTAACAGGACATTGAAATACCTCTCATTAGTAATCGCCAAAGAAGTTTATTAAAGGAATGGATTGTCTCTATTCCTCATGAGGGAGGCATCGCTGCCACTGATATGGGAGATGAACCCAAAGCATAGTAAGATACACCATTGGGGTCATGAAAATGTGCAGGGAGTCATGGCTTTCTCTAAGAATGTAACATGAATTATCTCCAGACCTTGTATGTCATAGAGTACTAGGCAGGGTGCAGGGTCACAAACCAAGCCAAGGTTAGGTTGTTTGTTTCTTTTTTAAGTCAGGTATGAACTTTTTTCTGCCTATTTATATGTAAAATGTCCTCTACTCTGTTACTCTGCTATGAAGGAAAAGCTAAGTATCTTTTTTATCCATAAATATTGGTTCAGAATATTTTGGATCTTTTTTATCTCTATAATCTTTTGAATACCTTCTTATAGTCATTAGACAATTTTCAACTTACAAGGATGATAAAAGCCAATGCCCCTAAAATGATAAAGACATAAATAAGATCAGAGGAAAAGCAGTCAGCACTTTGAATAAGGATGGATGCACTGTAACTGGGCTCTGCTCTTTAAGAGCACAGAGAAACAGCAAATAGCTTTACAAAGGAAAGTCAGGATCTACTGTGCCATATGCATCTTGGAGCCATCACCACCTTGCCGATCTTTCCTTTCATCAGCTCTAAAAGCAAGGAGATAGATAATGGTCCTCCAGGGTCTTTATCAGCTCTGTAGTTCTGTAGGGTATGTTCATTTTTACCCTTTACTGCCCCTTTAGTGGAACTGGAACTCAGCTTCCCCAAGAAGGAGTCTGTAAATGACAACCTACTTTAGTGCCTGTGATGCCAAAGGCAGAAGGCATTTCATGCATATTACTGTTGGGTTCTTTCAAGTCTCTAGATGGTATTCTTTTAATACCATTTCAAAGACTCCTTACATAATTTCACAAAAATCACTTTCTCCTTTATACCTTTAAACTGCAATATGTACTCCAGGAAAATAACAAAACAAACAGTTGAAGTAGTAACAGGGCAAAATAATTGCATAGATCAAGCAAATTTCATAAACCCCAACATGAGCAAATACCCAGAGTTTTGTCAATATTATTTCCAGAGATTTCTAGTAATAAGATATGTGAAGGAATACATTCATATGAGAAGAGTACTCAGTATTATGGATGTATCATAATGTGTTTAATCACTCCTTATTGGTGAAT
This sequence comes from Dasypus novemcinctus, assembly GCF_030445035.2. Classification (NCBI taxonomy): domain Eukaryota; kingdom Metazoa; phylum Chordata; class Mammalia; order Cingulata; family Dasypodidae; genus Dasypus; species Dasypus novemcinctus. The sequence continues at coordinate 13,640,181 of NC_080690.1, forward strand.
GCTGAGGTAATTTCTAGTTCCCAATTCAAAACCTCACAGACAGGGAGGAAATTCACTTTAGTAAACTCAAATTATCATGAAAAATCATATTCCCTGGTATTTTACATGACAAATTTCAAGTTTGACCTCCCATCTGGCCAAAAGTCAACAAATGCAGATATGTTCCTCTGAGACCTCTGAGACCGTTTTTTTTTTCCCCCACATAATTCTGTTTTTTATTCTGAAAGTGGTTAAAGTAAAAGACATGTTTATTGAATATAGGCAAGAATGATTGAAATTGCATAGTGGTTTTAGAAGTATGATTTTAATTTAGAAAGCATATCTAGATTTTTTTTAGAGATAATACAAATATATTGGAATTACTAAGCAATCAGTAGCTATGTTCATAGAAGATAGTTTGCTTGATGAAAATTACTACACAAGAGACCAAATAGATCTAATTTAAGATCAAAATTACTTATATTAATATTTATTTATATTTACATTTATATTTAAACCTGCCATTGTGATTCTTCTAAATTTTTACTGTGTGTGAAATAATGAAACAAGTGTACCACGTTTCCAACTGCCTGTGTAAAAGTCTGGTGATCCAGGGATTGGGAGGGCTGTTGGTGGTTCATTTCCCACATCACATCCTCAGGATCCAGCAGTGAGGCTACGGCAGAACCACAACCCATGGCTGGAGGCCTTCCTGACCAGGCTGCCTTCAGTTGCTGCTCCAATGAGGACCCCAGGATCAAGGATTTCTCATTGCAGCAGACCATGCTATTCATTAAGATCCTAAGACGTCATTGGATTTTTATGCTAGAATCTTGGAATGACACTAATTGAAAAATTAGATTTTCCCACTATGAAATTTTTGCTCTATCTCTTGGCTTATGGAGGTTCAATATCCTGCCATAACCCACTGAATGCACTGGGGGAGAGTGTAAACCACAATGTAAACCATTATCCACGTGGTACAGCAGTGCCTGAGACCTGTTCTTGTCACGTGCATTCCATCACAGCTCCTGGATTGTCCAGACTGCTGATGGCATGATGACTGAAGGGAGGAAGTCAGATTTGTCATGAAAATGCTTTTGACATCAAGGACTCAGCATGCTGGCAGTGATTCGATGGAGTTTCCAACAAATCCCTTCCTCCATGAAGTGAGTGCAGAAGGAAACCTCTACCCAAAGACAGAGGAAATGCCTCCTTTTGGATTCCCAGTGGTTCCTTCTTCTTCCTGAATTAGTCTTGTTCGGGAAGGTGACGTCCTCAGTCTCTAAAACATACAGACTCTACTTCAAAAGAAAGAAGGTCTGGAGCAGGGTTGTGAGAAGGACGCTTCCTTCTCCTAAAGCTCAGACCCTGGTGAGTGATACATAGTGTGGAACAGTGCTGAATTTCTCCCTCTCTGAGGCATGGTGCCTGGAGGGTCCTGGAGGATCCTCGTCTTGTGTATCAGGATGCAGAGAAGTCTGTGCCTTTAACTGAAACCTATAGATGACTGAGCTCATCTCACACCTTCTGGTTTCTACATATCACAGGTGTGGTTGGTCAAGTGGGTGAGATGACTCCTGAACTGACCGGTCTACTTCAGGGTCTCCTGCCGGCTCCAGTGTCCCCCCGGGAGGTTTCCATTCTGCAATCAGAGTCAGGCACCCCTCATCCCACCATCGCAGGATATGAGCTATGACATGCAACTCGGCTTTTTCATGCTCTGGATGAGGCTGAGAAGACTCCTATAACTGCAGTACTTCCCAGCCAGTGTGCTCTTTGTGATCCTGGCATTTTCCTTGGTATTGGAGCAAGAAAGAAGTCTGTGTATCCGAGATGTCACTGCGAGTCGGTATTGGGGGGAGTCAGACTGCTCTCCTCCCTGTGTAGCCTTTGTGGGCTGAGCCTTCATGATACAAGGTCCCTGGCTCCAACTGACCCCAACCAGATGCCAAGGAACAAAGGACACATGGGAAGGAGGACGAGCAGTGAGACATGCTGGGTTCTTGCAAAAGGAATTCAGAGGAAGAAAATGAGGAGAGCTGCCTGGGAAAGTGGACAGGTCTATTTTGTCCCACTCAGGAGTCAGATCTGGGCTCCCACTTGAGCTCTCTCCCAAGGAATTTATGGGCTCCCCTTTGCTCTGCTCTGGGTGCTGATTGCTTCAGTTCAAAAACCGTTTCTAAGTAAGGCAAAAGGAGACAAGGGTAAGACATGAGATTGCAGCTGCATATTGTAATATGTAAAGCAAAGGGGCTATTTATAGAAGGTCTAATTTTGGAGTGACCTATATTTATATTTGTATTTATATGTATTTATACACATATATACACATATAATTGCAAAAAGTTGGTCTTTAAAATATATCCATAATATAGAAATTATTGATTCCTACCGTGGGATATATCCTATAGTGATTTACCAGAATCCCAGGGATTTCCACTCTATCCATCACTTCTCTGTCCTTTTATTAGATGGAATTCTGTAATTTCCTATTACCCCCATTTGATAATTGTATGGCATATTTGGAGTTTCACTGCACCTGCCCCAGAAGTCTCCACATTCTCCACAATCATTCATTTCACCTGTTGTTAATTCCAATGATCCACATGAAAAGCACCTGCGTGGGCACAGATTTTCAATCCTAGTTATGGAGTTTAATAATTTCATACACAAGGAAGCAGACTTGGCCCAATGGATAGGGCATCCGCCTACCACATGGAAGGTTCGTGGTTCAAACCCCAGGGCTCCTTGACCCGTGTGGAGCTGGCCCATGAGCAGTGCTGATGCACGCAAGGAGTGCCATGCCATGCAGGGGTGTCCCCTGCGTAGGGGAACCCCATGTGCAAGGAGTGTGCCCCATAAGGAGAGCCACCCAGCGTGAAAGAAAGTGCAGCCTGCCCAGGAATGGCACCGCACACAGAAAGCTGACACAACAAGATGATGCAACAAAAAGAAACACAGATTCCCAGTGCTGCTGATAAGGATAGAAGCAGTCACAAAAGAACACACAGAGAATGCACACAGAGAGCAGACAACTGGGGGAGAAGGGGAGAAAAATAAAAAATAAATCTTTAAAAAAAATTCATACACAGGTTCAGTTTATATACATACAAACACATGAAATGGGAACTCTAGAATCTGCCCTTTCCAACAATGAGCAGCAAACAAGCTCTGTTGACCAGAATGACGTTTACTGCTCTTCAGAGATGTGTGCATAAGAACACATGGTTTATGCAAACATGTAGAAATACAACCATAGGTTTAGCAATGCAAATTAGGGATGTTAACAGTTGTAATGCTGATCATCCTGGAACATGTGCATAATGCATAAGCATTTGACATGGACTAAACCTCTCGGCCCATACCTTATGTAAAAGATGTACTTTATGGCAGAGACTGTGGTCCTCAACCCAAGGCCATTTCTCAATGTCTATGGGTTTTTTTGTTGTTGTTACTACAAATGGGGGGCGGAATGTGGTCAGGGGCTGTGCTGGTATCTGATGGACAGAGGCCAAAAATGTTGAAAAATAGCCTACAGTACACAGAACAGCCCCTCACAACACTGCAGAGGTGGGGAAAACCAGAAAGAAAGGATTCTCAAAATGGGTACTACCTTTCACATTTTTCCACTTTTTTGCTCCTAGTGATTCTAAATGGATGACAATTTGGTTTGGAGACTCTTCCTTTTGCAGGAAAGTGAATTAAAATTCCAGGTTTTTACCACCCCATATTCTCCCCCTACATCACTGTGATAACACAAAATAGCCAATATAGCCAAAAAACACCTCAGGAGGCAATACCACATACAGGTAGGACACACCTGGTGCCACAGACATAGAACTTACTTGAACTTGTGATTCTGGAGAGCTTGTTTGTTTAGCCAGTTCTTCCCTGGTAACAATATCAGAGATTCTGTTCTTCTCAAAGGCTTGACCTGAGATGCTTGTTTGAGATCTCATGATGGAAGTCTGGGGTCTTTTGGCTTCCTCTGGTGGGTATTCTAAAGGAGAACACAGGAGCAAAAGGGAGACTGCAGGCCTGTTTTCACATTCGAAACCACAACAACATAATTAGTGACCATAAAGCTGAATCATTTATTATTCTTTTTGAATCCCCAAGAGGTGAAAGAAGAAGAGAAAGCTGCAGGCTTAACTATATAGCAGGACCATAAAGTCCAAAGTTTTCCTTGCCAAGAACTTATTTGCCCCACCCAAACAGGAAGAAAATACTTATGTTTCTTCTTTGCCCAGAAGTAGCTGTTTTTGGGTCTTAAGCTAAGTATCCCTTGTGGAGAATTCGTGCCAACATATAGGAGCATCTCTACTCTCGATGGGACCACTGAGGAATTGCACATGCACTGGTGGTTCTTATCTTGAGGGCAGGGCTGAGGCTTGCCCCATCTCTGGTTTTGATCTTTTCCTGAGGAGCATCCAGACTCCAGTGTTCTCTGTTTCATTCTGAAGTTTTTAAGCCAAAGCTAAGTGAGCAAAGAAGATGTGAAAGTCAGGTAGCTCAATCTATATCATTCCAAAAATCAATCTAATGAAACAAAATATCCGTCAGAGAAGGGCAAGGTATTATTCTCAGAATGATGTTACCAACTCAAAAAAAATAGACTGGTATTAAGTACAACACTTGATCTGCCCTCAATTAAAATCTGCATTTCTTTCATAATCATCTTTGTGGCACCCACAGTAAATTTCCCTCATTTAAGAGATACTGTGTGATCTCCCAAAGGACATCTTTCTTCTTCTCTCTTCCAGCTGTCCTTAATTATCTGAATGTCTATTCTTGGACCACATTATCTCTTCAAAGAAAATACTAATTCATTAAGGTAGTACATATGGAATTGACTTTAGAAAAGAATTCCTTTAAAAAGGGTGGCAAAATTGCCACCTAGTAAATAGCTAGCCTAACCCTTATCCATATTTCCTCCCCTTGTCTCATCCCAAAGCTAGCAATAGATAATAAGGAGACCGCTAGAGTTCTGTATACCTAGCATTGAAAATATTGTCTGTGGCAAGCAGGTAAACTCTTTGGTTGTTTCCTTATCATTGGAGTCAGAATTCTAACATATCTTCTAATTATTTCTCAGTGAGTTCTTGGGCTAAGATAATAATGCAAAATAAGACTTATAATCTACAATCAGTTGTATCTATTGAGCTACTCATACCCAAGCATTTTGCTAAAAAGTCACATCAGTCTTCTCAATAAATTAATCAAGATATTTTCCGATGAAATGTCTTAAACACAGGGGGAAACCTGAAAATAATGAATAAATTACTGACTACTACACAGAGCCAACTTCTTCCTACACTGCTTCCTGGACTCCCATTCCTCACTATCAGTTCAAATGGGCCCAGTGCCTGTCAGGAAGCCAATCTCTAGGTTTTTCCACTTTTAATACTGAGATTTGAATAAACCCTCACTGAAAAATGCATAAGGAGATAAGAAAATTATCTGAGATCTCTGCAGCCTCCCCTAAGAGGGATGCCCTTTTAACCAATGGTGCATGGAAACTATTGATACAAAGTCTGAAATCATTAATTTTTCTTTTTAAAAATACACATTTTGGGAAACGGATATGTCTCAACCAGTTGGGTGCCCACCTACCACATGGGAGGTCCTGGGTTTGGGTCCCAGTGCCTTCTAAAGAAGACAAGCGGACACCGCACCTGCTGCAACCCGCCCAAATGAACAGATGCCACAAGCCAGGAGACACTGCAGCCCACAGGGAGCACATGTGACTCAAGCTGTTGCACACTCACCTCCCATGTAGTGGGTCCCAGGTTCAATTCCCAGTGCCTCCTGGAGATTATGAGCAGACACAGCAAGTAAAACAACAAGCAGACAGATGAGGAAGTTATTGGGGGTGGGGCAGGGGAATAAGTTAAATAAATAAATCTTTTTTAAAAATACAGAACTTTCAGGAAGATGGCAAACTAGAAAGACACAAGACTCTCTCCTCCTCCAGAAAAATAGCCTAGAAAAAGATCTTCTAGGGTTTAGGACACCAGGAGAAGAAAGGGACAGAGGAGGGGAATCTCAACAACCCAAACTTTGAGTTGTAACCAGCAGCTGCTGCAGCCAGCACCCTCCCCCACACTAAAGTACTGTAGAATTCTCAGGCCTCTGGGTCTGCCTCTGCAGACAGAGGTGGCTCCAGGGATCCACCAGGCCAGGCAAGGGGAAAGAGGGACTCAGCCTAAGGGTGACTCAGCTTTTGACTCACAAATTTGGTCTGTTGTATCCCAGGAACCCTTCCAGGCCGGGTGTGTTAGGGTTACCATTGTTTACCTTGGGAGCCAGCAAGGGGCTAAAGATACATGACCCTCCCAAACTCCTCCTCTACTAACAGGAAGTAGTTGTTGAAAACTCAGAGGAGAGTGGAAATATTTCTCACCCTACCGGGGGGAAAAAAGAGACAACTGTCAGAGAGGGCTGGAGAACTGTCACTGAGAAAGTTGTAATTACAAAACTCTCAGCCTCCAGGCAGGAAGTTCTATCACATTGATCCAATCTATATTGAACAAATACACTCACACCAGGCACTAACTGAGAGCTGCCAAAAGGTGCCATCTCCTGGCAGACCAAGGAAGCACATGTGAGAAAATTAAAAATAAGTAAGAGGCTTTTTCCGGCCTTTATAGCCTCCCTCCCCAAGGCCCTAGGGAGCAGGACCCATTTACTGGGTCCTGAACCATGTCTTGAGCAGCTAACAGGGACAATTCTAACAATCCAGGTTGAACCAAGAATCAAAAAGCAGTGGTAACACACAGCCTCCCATCACTAAATCCCTATAAAAGAGAAAGATTTGAACATCTGAGTAAACTACATCCTAATCAGATGCCTAGACATCAGCAAAAAATTACAAGCCATACTAAGAAAATGGAAGACACAGCCCAAGAAAAGGAATCTATCAAAGCTCCAGAAGAGACATGGGATTTGAGAGAACTAATTAGCAAGATGCACACAAATTTCCAAACTCAAATTAATGAGTTGAGAAAAAAAAAATACATTTTTACTTTATTTTCACAGTTGGAGTTTTGTGGATTCCAGAAAAGCATATATTCTTGAACTAATCCATCCTTTTGAATGTAAAGCCCTTTGACTGTATTAAATTCCATTAAGGAAACTTTAATTTAGATTACTTAATTAGATTGCTTTAGGGCTTTTGATTGGTCTATGTCAGTTGGGTCTCTGCCCTCTTGCTGGGTCTTATATAAACTGAGGGGAAGCGGACTTTGGCCCAGTGGTTAGGGCATCCGTCTACCATATGGGAGGTCCGCGGTTCAAACCCCGGGCCTCCTTGACCCATGTGGAGCTGGCCATGCGCAGTGCTGATGCACGCAAGGAGTGCCGTGCCACGCAAGGGTGTCCCCCGCGTAGGGGAGCCCCACGCGCAAGGAGTGCGCCCCGTGAGGAAAGCCGCCCAGCGTGAAAAGAAAGAGCAGCCTGCCCAGGAATGGCACCGCCCACACTTCCCGTACAACAGAAGCGGACAAAGAAACAAGACGCAGCAAACAGACACCAAGAACAGACAACCAGGGGAGGGGGGGAAATTAAATAAATAAATAAATCTTTAAAAAAAAATAAATAAATAAACTGAGAACACACAGAAAGAAAGAAGTGACACAGAGAGGGAGCTCTGCCATATAGACCCTGCCATGTGAAAGGGAAGAGTCGAAGTTTACCTATGGCTGCAGAAAGACAGAAAAGCCACAAGAGGCTTTTCTGTCTTTCTGAGCTCGAGGAGAAACTAGCCAGCCCAGCAGTCCCGCCATCTTGCCTCACCATGTAGCAGGAGCCCACCACCTGCTAGCAGCGGAACTTTGGAGAGAAAGCATCTCTGATGATGCCTTGATGTTGGACATTTTTGCGAACTCAGAATTGTATTATTTACTGCTAATAAAATCCCCATTATAAAGGCAAACCCATTTCTGGTATATCGTGTTGGCAGCCTTTAGCAAACTCAGAACTTGATCTTCAGTGGTTTAAACTGACATCATTGAATTCTTCACAGCCATCTCCATGGAATCTGAAGAAATTCAGTTGAGTTTCATTTTTACATCAATTATTTTATTCAAAATAATTAAATATAGGATTTTACTCCAAACACTCTTGTGTGTGAATCATATTTGAGATATTAACTCGGAAAAAAAAAACAAAAAGAAAGCCTGAGTAATGGTAATTTACATGAGTACTTACTCCCCAATTCTCATATTATATGTTATGCATCATTCTGCATAATGTATTCCAGTACTAGTAATACTATAGTATTATCATAGTGATCCAATTTTCCATACTCTCTAAATCTCAAAAGATGATTTAATAATCTCCTATCAAGAAAGCCTTCCCACACCAGGAATACACACACTCAATATATCCACAACTGAAAAATATCTAAAGAGTTCCTGTTTTGATTTTATGTTTAACATTCTAAGATAAACAGGATATATGTTCTTAGCAAAATCTCTGATATGAGAGAATTCTTTGAGACAGAAAACTACAAGTGCTGGAGAGGATGTGGAGAGATAGGAACACTTATTCACTGTTGGTGGGAACATAGAATGGTACAGCCACTGTGGAGGACTGTTTGGCAGTTACTAAAGGAGTTGAATATAGATTTGCCACATGGTCCAGCAATACCACTACTATGAATATACCCAGAAGAACTGAGGGCTTGACACAAACAGACATCTGCACACTGATGTTCACGGGGTGTTATTCATGACTGCCAAGAGATGAGACAACCCAGGTGTCCATCAACCAATTAATGGATAATCAAACTGTGGTATATACACATGATGGAATATTAGGCAACTGTAAGAAGAAATAAACCATGGAGCATATAAAAACATGGATGAACCTGGAGGACACTATGTTGAGTGAAGCAAGTCAAACACAAAAGGCCAAACAGGGTACAATTATGTTATTATGAACTAAATATACTGTATAATCTCATGGAGTTAATTACTTGAATATGGGTCACCAGAAAATAGAATGAGGTTAAAAAATGGAAAACCTAGGGTTAACTTGTGCAGCATTGGTAAAAAGGATGTGTGTTAATCTTAGGAAATGAATAGAAAAGGTGAAAGTACAACATAATGCTTGCAACTAGCAGATCTGTTATATGGGTATGACAATGGTTGAAAGGGAAAGTCTAAGGTCATTTGTATAACTAAAAGGAAAGCTAAAAAATGTAACCCGGGACTGTACAGCATAGTAAAACCTCATGTGAAATATGAATAAGGGTAATACTGCATATATAAGACTGTTTCTCTTTGAAACTGAACAAATGTATATTAATGTTACAAGATGTTAATATCAGACAAAAAACACCATTATGCTAAGTGAAAGAAACCAGACACAAAGTCTTATATACTCTATGATTCCATTTATATGAAATATAAATATAAGCCAATTTATAAAAATGAAATTACATTAGTGGTTAAGTAGGGCTGAGGAAGGATAGAGGATTGAGAGGGGACTGCTAGGGGTGTGAAGTTTTTCTTTTTGGACTGATGAAATTGTTGGAAAATTTTTGTGGTGATGAATGTAAAACATTGTGATTATAATAAAGCCATTGATTATATACTTTGGATAGATTGTATGGGATGTGACTATATGGCAATAAAACTGCTTCATATAAAAGAGAATTCTTTGAAAGTGCTTAGCTCAGCTTTTCCCTTGACACTGACTATGACGGATAATGAAAGAGAAACCTAATGCCTACCTGAATGTTATATTCTGAAATGCCTGTTTCTTTGGCAATTCGTTCCCTGACATCTGACCCAGGCTAAGGGTTTTTATCAAGCCAGGCTTGAGTATCCTTTTGACTCTTCCTATAAACAAGCCTGGATCTATGGCATTGTCTTTTTACTATGTCTGTTAAGGAGAAAAGGAGAAGAGTAAGAAGCATAGCTTTATGGAAAAAAGCCTGACATAAACACATGTTTATTCCCAGGTGAAAGCATAAAGGTCCAAGGAGTAATACATATTTTTACTTTAGGGATGCAACAAAATACATGCTAACCTGGATACCTATAGGTTTAAATACACATATTAGAAAAAAATGATAATCAATGAACTAAGTTTCCAAAGTGAGAACTTACTGAAAATGCTTAAAATTAAAAACAAAGGAAACAGGAGAAAATAGATACTAGCATAATTAATCTAAATAAATAAAACAAAATTCATGGAAAAAAATAAAAGGTTAAGTCAAATAAACAAGTGTATTTTCTAATAAATAAGCATGTAACTAATAAAAATAAATATAAAACATTAATTATTCCACAAAGACTAGGAGCCAAATGAGCAGCAACTGGAGAGGACTTAAGATGCAGAGCAGTCCATTCATTTCTTATATTCCTTTCTATTTAATCCCTTTGTATGGGGCTCCTAACTGCCCTCTTTAATTGGAGTTGCAAAACATGACAGGCCCTAAAATCTATCCCTCTAATCATATTTGTGATTTAACCTTTTTAAGCAATGCAAAATAAACATGGCATCTGGCATTATAAATAATAGAGCAAAGAAAATGATGGAATTTACCTCTTGAAGTGCTGTTCAAATCCATTCTGGGAAGAGTCACCTGGATTCCACAGAGACTCAGGACCAACCTAGCAGCAACAAAAGACACAGGACTTTTGAAGACCCAAGGTGGTCTATACGGGCATCAGCAACTGAACTGCTTCCACAACAAGACCCCTGAAGAAAAAGAAACCACCCTGTGGGCAGGAGCTTCTTATGCCTGAGAGTTTCAGCCTGGCCTTACGGAGGGACTGCCCTACACACTTCATTCTTACCTTGACAGCCCCAAAATAACCAAGGGAAAATCAGGTTTCTACTACCCAATTAAGGTATGGAAGAGTATGTCTGGATACAAAAACCCTCTTATAACATCTTTCAATATTCTCATGTCCTGTGGTTAACGTCAGTAGAAAACTACAACAACCCAATTTAGGCAGCAGTGTTAGCAATTGCAGAGTGGACATGTAGATAAGCAGGTATTCTCCACAGGCCTTCTTCCTGTGGATATACTTTAAGAAACTTGGGTTGGCCTCCCTTGGTCTTGAGAAAACAATCAGCACATTTGTGGCTCCCATTTGAACCACTGTTGTGATGGGCTCACATGAGCATGAGGTGAATGATCATCTAGGATCCAGGTGGAGCGCTTGTGAGTTGATGGAAGCATCTGTGAAATTCCTACACAATTGCTTTTGAGCACAGCTTCTTACTTGAGCCAGGTAATATCACACCAAGTGGTTTAAATTTTGATTCACTGGGAAACTCAGCATTCAGCCGTTAGTCACCTGCCCCCACCTATTCCCTCTGGGGTGGCCAAGAGGAGTGAGCTGGAATCCCACAGTGAGTGTGGGAGGGCTGAAAGGGAGTCCCTTAGGTGACGAGGGACCATCTGAAACCTGGCACCAGCTCCCCCTCTGCAGCTGGTCAGCCACCTGGCAATACCATGCCCTTGCCAACCTGAGTTCTCTGCTGAGACTGGTTGTGGAGCCACGTGCTGGCATCACCAGGTCCAGTAGAGCCCTCAGCCACGTAAGCCCCTTCTTTGGAGCAGGGCCCTAATTCTGGAGACTTGGGGCCAAGAACAAAGCTCCTCAGGCTCCTGGCCTGGTACTGATCCTGACTCCTTGGGCTAAGAACCACATCCCAAATTCCCCTGCCAGGAAGGGAGTCCTGACTCTTCACCAAATCAATGCCAGACATTTCCATCATGAGCCTTAGTTCTGACCCATGACGCTAACAACTAAATCACCAGTTCTCTCTGCAAGGGCTAAACCCCCATTTTGGCTCCAGAGGCTCCTTCCCTACTTAGCCCAGCAATCACCCTGAGGCTCCACAACCCACCCACGGGATCAGGACTGGAAGTGCCCACAAGACCTGCGACCTCGACCTCATTGCTTCTGATTCCATCCCCGCAGACTCAGGGGGTTACAGGGCCACAGGACCAGCTGGTCGGGCTCCCAGGGCCTAAGGGTTGGGTGCGGACGGTGTTGCTGAGGAACCGGGGGATCCAGGGTAGCAGAGGGGAATCCGTCCCCACCGCGTGCTGCTGGCCAGACCTGCCCCCAGCCTGCCTGGTGCCTCTCCTGGAAGCTTGAGCCTGAGAGCCCCGGGGAGGTTCAGGCAGCAGCCAGGACCTCCCAAGAATGCGTAGACAGGCGCATCTAGTGCGGGAAGCCTGGGCCCAGAGCCTCATCTTGCCTGGCTGGCCGGGAAGAACCCATCAGGACGCTGGTCTCAACATGGGCACCAAGTCTTGGTGACTCATCTGCAGTCACCGATGTGTGGGGTCCATGCAGTAGCAACAGTATGTGGAGTCCCCTGAGGAATTACTTGGCACCCAGCCTTTTACTCTACAAAGAATCCAGACCAAAAACGTAGACCGTTGAATATACATATAATTGATGGCAGTACCAAGCGGCATTATTCTGTGGTGTGCAAGGAGCACAGCTGGAAGAACTATTGGGTGAGGCCCCTGAATTGATGCTTAAAATGTAAGTGATTTTTAAATGTATATTTATATATATATAACTGAATCACATGAATCCATACTTTTTCACTTGAAAGCAGTGGTGCCTGTCACATAGAAATTAAGAGAGATTTAATTTTTCCCCATATCACTGTCCACAGAATGATTTATAAAATCTCTCAAATCTGCTTTTGATGTCATAATATTGTTTTCAAATTGATAATTCAGATTTAATAGTAATTTCTTAAAGTCCCATCTTTTCCTCATAGTAAAGTACTAGAGAAGAAAATCTGGGAAATAGAAAGAAGCTGTGCTCTCCTAGAGGAGAAAAAAACCTTCACATCCTAAAATAGTATGGGCAAAAATTGTTTCAGGAAGATATATTGTAAATGCAGAGTTAGAGCCAAAATTATTTTTTTCTGAATTGACGTACTTTTGCAGTGCCATGAGTGTTTCAGGCAAAATTGTTTCTATGATAGAAATTTCTATTTTTAGTAGTTTCACTTTCTCTTTAGAATCTTCTCAGATATGCCATAAGGTATCTGCAGATTGAACAAGATAAAGAGAAGACTACTACACTACATCACTACTGATTCCACAATTATTTTTTCATCTTTTTTAATTCTTTCTTTTTTAAAGATACATAGACCACAAAAATGTTATAATAAAAAGTACAAGAGGTTCCCATATACCTCACACCCCACCCTACGCACTCCTCCCACATCAAAAACCTCTTTCATCATTGTGGCACATTCATTACATTTGGTGAATACATTTCAGAGCACTGCTGCATCGCATGGATTATAGTTTACATTGTCATTTACACTCTCCCCCAGTCCATTCAGGGGGTTATGGCAGGATATATAATGTCCAGCATCTGTCCCTGCAATATCATTTAGGACAACTCCAAGTCCCGAAAATGCCCCCACATCTCATCTCTTCTTCCCTCTCCCTGCCTTCAGCAACTACCATGGCCCATCTCCATATCAATGATACAATTTCTTACATTGCTAGAGTCACAATAGTCTCTGATATGAAATAAGCAAACCAAGCTGTCTTGAGAGCTAGAGACTGGATGATAGCCTCACAATTATTTAAGTAGATTTTATGAACAAATTTATGCCAGTTAAGTTGACAGTTTTGGGGGGAAAAAAATAGGCATCTTGATTGGAGTGGAAGAAGTAAGTATCTTATTTCCACATGGCATGATATTTATGTATAATGTCATATGGAATATACAAAAAAGCTTCTAGAACCAATTGGTGAGTTGACCAGGGTTGGATGTTCTAGAATCAATACTAAAACTTCCACTTCTATGTTCAAGCCAAAACAATCAGAAAATAAAATTTTTGAAAGATATACAATATCATCTACCTCTACAATGTTTAGGGATACTTTGACACATGTTGTGCAGGACCTATGCACACCAGTACAAAACATTGCTGAGAGAAGAAAACGAGCTTAAGTAAATGGATGATATATAGTTTAACTGCAGATCATAAAACTTAATATCATTAAAATGTCAGTTTTCCATAGGTGATATATAGATTCAATGCAATGGCAATAAAAATCCCACCAAGCATTTTTTAGAATTTGACAAAGAGATTCTAAGATTTAGCTAAAAGGGCAAAGGATATAGAACAGTGGTTCTATAAACATGCTCAGGCAACACCTCCACAGAGCTGCATGGATATGCTGAACCACATATGAACACGCCTTAGGCTCATCATCTACACAAGGCTGAGGGAGTAGGTAACACAAGGAACCCAGTTCAGTAGCATTCTGGGCCTCTGACATTTGGTCTTGGGTTTGGTGTTACTGGGACTTCTCCAGGTGGGAAACCAGGGTTCCCTGAGGGTGCAGGGCTGGGCCTTGGAGGGAGCGGAAGAGCAGGATGCATGAGCATCATGACCTGAATCCAGAGTTAAGAAGTGCCCAGGCCTCACCCCAAGATCTCATTCTGCTGAAGAATGAAGATGAGACTCCTCAGCCTGATGCCTGAGATCCTCTTCTGCTCAGCTTCCCCTTGCCTTTCTAGACCCCTTGAGCTACTTACCTTGCCAGCCCCGACTTGATCAACAGCAAACTGAAACGTCTTGTTCCTTCAAGCATTCCCTGACCTCTCCTCAGAATTAATTTCCTGCCCTCTGTGACATGCCGGGCAGAATCAAATGTCTGCCTTAGGCCGTGCCAGGCCCCTTCTTGGTTCTTAGCACAAGGACTGTAAGTTCTGATGCTCCTTGGTAGGGTGGTGGTAAGGGGCCTGGGTATAGCTTTAGGGTGGACCTAGAAAAGTTCCCAGAATAAAGCCAAGAATCTGCATGTCATGGATTTAGAAGGAATGGGCCTTCTTGACGATGGCCCTGCTAACCTTGTGAACTCATGGCTGCTAGAGGGACTAGAGAGTAGGGACTCTACCCTGATGAGCCCTAAATTGCCCTGCCACCCACAGCTTAGAAAACCGCAGAAATCATCTAGGCTTCCTAGGGTTGTAGGGCAAGAAGGGACAGGGTAGAGGCTCTTACCCGGGAACAGAAACTCACCACAGAGATGCTCACTGGAGAGTGCAAGGACTGTGATGTCCAGACCCATACTCTGTCCTGATGTCATGAGGGCCTCCCTGATGGGTAATTTGAGACACCTGAGGGAGGCAAGGCACTGCCAAGATGCAGGCAGAGTGTTTCAGATGCAAAAATGAGACCAGTTACTGGCATTTACAAGAAGAAAAATGACCTATAGAGACCCTGACATGAAGGCATGCCCACTGGAGAGTGCAGTGCTTGTCCTGGGAGGAGTGGTAAAGGATTCCTCAGTGTCCGTCCCACATGAAAGTCCTCCCCTGGAGCAGGAAGGCCAGCTGGTTGCCTGGGCAGTGAAGAGCCTCCACAGTGCCCCATGGTGCCACATTTCCTTCTCAGCGCCATTGTGACTCCTCTAAGGTGGCCGCTGATCACCTCAGAGATTCACGGCCTAACACCTCATCAAGTATCGTCAGCCACGGGCACACTGTAGCTGAGCAGAGGGCGAGGGTACTGGTGGGAGCCGCCTTTCCCAAGCCATACACTCATTGCCGCGCAGAGCAATAGATACCCTGGCTTCTCCCTGCTTCTCGATATCTGAGTGTCTGTGAATCTCAGTTTAGAGCTGGAGTGAGTTTGAGAGGCCCTCAGCAAGCAGCAGGTCTAGGACAGGAGCTCCAGGAAGCCTGTCCAAGTCTGTGGTCATGGGTCAGAGCAGAATGGAGAGTACAAACTAAAGCACTTGATGCTCTCAGTCAGGATTTCAGAAAGTAGGCACCAAAGATCGTTCCCAGTCCTGGGAGATGGTTCTATGGCTGAATTAGTTGGGGAACCACTTTGAACTCCCCACTAATAGCAACTGCAAGCTGTGGGGACAGGATTCCCCAGATGCTTCCCCAGCCTTGCTGTAGTTTCCTGCTAGCCCCAGAGACTGTCATTGGGTACCCAATAGACAGGAGGGGGATATTGCACCACTCACAATTTACTACAACCATTGAATTGTAAACTTGAAATGGGTGATTTTTATGATATGAAAAATATACCTCAATAAAACCATTTAAAAACCACTGGCAAAAAGGAGGCTCTCAGGAGGTAACTCTTAGGCAACCTATAATACTAGGCTAAGTTTCAATTTCAAAAGAAAAGGTTTGTAAGTACAGTCGTCAATGTCAAGGGCCCACCATGACAATGTCCTATGAACAGTTGAACACATTCATTTGCCTTAGAGGTATGCGCCAGGTGAACCTCCTCCCATATATCCCCATCACTGACACCCAGCACCAGTGATCCTCCCCTGCCACAGTTGTAACCCTTCTGTGATCCAAAACTTCTTCAAAAACGAAGCCAACAAAATAACTGAATAAAATTAGTAAGAAAATGAAATGATAGTTTTTTAAATGACAAAAAAATTTAAAACTTTTTAAAATTTTTCATTTTAATTTTGATTTAAAAATGCATTTTAGCGTTATGTCTTTTATCAATGTAAGATCTGACTCACCCAGGACTACTCACACTTAGTGGCAATGTTCCAATATGTGTTCATCAATTGTAACAAATGTACCACACTAATGAAGGATGTTATTAAAGTGGGAAAGTAGGGAAGGGGCGGGAGTGGGGCATATGGGAATTCCCTACATGTTTTACGTAACATTTATGAAATCTAAGTGTCTTTTTTAAAAAATTTTGGCTAGGGTTTATGTAGTTTTCCCCTTTCCCCACTCACACTGAAGTCTGCCTTGGTTACCAGGCACTGCTTTGGCTCCAGGTCAGAGAATATTCTTGATGTTCTCTGAGGTCTGTTGTAACCAACAGCAACCTGGAAACCTGAGGGGTTTCACAAGGGCCACTGGGCCATAGAGGTTCTGCTGAAGGTCGTGAGGCTCTATGCCCTCTGGTCCTGGAGACAGAGAACTGGGCAGTAGTAGCACCTCCTGGACCTTTACCAGGCCCAGCTGGCCAAGGATTGCTGTGCAGGATGGCACTACTGAAGTTCACAGTCATTTTTGTCATTATTAAGATGTGACTTCATTCAAGTAGCTTCAAACTAGGCACTAGAGTCTGCCCATTTGGAGGAAAGATATATTTTTTAGAAGCTCAGCTTAATTGAAAATGAATTTTATAACCTTGAGTTAACTTCAGGGGGAGCCAATTAGAACACAGTATCAGAACTACAAAAACTGGAAGACATCAATAAAGATGTAGACAGACGCAACTTCTTACTGGAGCATAAAATTGAAACTTCCCAAAATAAACTAAAAGAAGACAAAGTGTTTATAACCTGTTGCATTGATGACTAACATTTCCAGAAAGATCCAGTCTTTAGATAGAGCAGAGTACATCCAGATTTAAGTACCTGCCACCACAAAATCTTTCAACAGTCACAAAAAGAGTGAAGACCCAGATTGAGGCATGTCAAAAGGTGGTCTGATCTTTAGGGACACTAATCCCCTATTTTAAGAACCTGAAGGAATAAAAAGGAGAATGAATAATTATATAGAAATATACACACACACACACTAGAAAACTCTAGAAAGAATGCTCAAGCCTCCAAGTGGAAAATTCGGGAAGATTTGATATTTGATATTCTTGGGAGAGAACCATGGTAGTGGGAGAATGGAAATGGATATTCATCAGAAATTGGAGAACAAATTGAAAATGAATCAAAAGATGTTTTGGAAACTGATTATTTATAAATGAGATTGTGGCTGAAAGGGTTGGTCTGTGAATGTAAATGTCAGTTGAAAGGAAACTAGACACTGATGATGAACAATCTGAGGAGGAAATCAAGAAACAAATAGCATTTACAATTGTAAATTTAAAAATCAAATACTTAGGAATAAATTTAACTAAAGATATAAAAGACTTATACACAGAGAACTACACAACACTGTTCAAGGAAATCAAAGAAGACCTAAATAAATGGAAGAATATTCCCTGTTCATGGATAGGAAGACTAAATATTATTAATACTTCTAGCCTACCAAAACTGATCTACAGATTCAATGCAATCCCAATAAAAATCAATGCAGCATTTTTTAATGAACTAGAAAAACTATGAAATTTATTTGGAAAGGAAAGAGGCCCCGAATAGCCAAAGACATATTGAAAAAGAAAAATGAAATTGGAGGAATCACTACATGACTTCAAAACATACTACAAAGTTACAGTAGTGGAAACGGCATGGTATTGGCACAAGGATAGACACACTGACCAATGGAACCGAATTGAGAGTTCTGATATAGATTCTCATATATACACTTATATGATATTCAACAAGGCCACCAAGCCCACTCAACTGGGAAAGAATGGCCTCTTCAACAAATGGTGCCTAGAGAATTGGATATCCACATGCAAAAGAAGGAAAGAGGATTACCAACTCACGCCTTATACAAAAATCAACTCAGGTGGATCAAAGACCTAAATGTAAGAGCTAAGACCATAAATACCTTGGAAAACAATGTAGGGAAGCATCTACAGGACCTTGTAATAGGAATTGGCTTCATGAACTTCACACCCAAAGCACGAGCAGCGAAAGAACAAATAGATAAATGGGACCTCCTCAAAATTAAAGCCTTTTGCATATCAAGAAAGTGAAAAGACAGCCCACCCAATGGGAGAAAATATTTGGTAACCATATAACTGATAGGAGACTTATATCCTGCATATATAAAGAACTCCTATATCTCAACAATAAAAAGACAAACAATCCATTTTAAAAATGGGGAAAAGATTTGAATAGACTCTTCTCCAAAGAAGAAATACTCATGGCTAAAAAGCACATGAAAAAATGCTCAAAATTACTAGCTGTTAGGGAAATGCAAATCAAAACTACAATGAGATATCGTCTTACTCCCATAAAACTGGCAGCTATCAAAAAAACAGAAGACTACAAGTGCTGGAGAGAATGTGAATGAATGGGAACACTCATCCACTGCTGGTGGGAATGCAGAAGGATCCAGTCATTCTGGAGGATAGTTTGGCGGTTTCTCAAAAAATTAGCTATAGATTTGCCTTATGACCCAACAATTCCACTGGGGGGTATATGCTCAAAAAAACTGAAAATAAGGACACAAACTGATATATGCTCATCAATATTCATAGCAGCATTATTCGCTATTGCCAAAAGTTGGGATCAATCCAAATGCCTGTTAACAGATGAATGGATAAATAAAATGTGGTATATACATACAATGGAATACTACTCAGCTATAAAAAGGAATACAGTACAAACACATGTGATAATACGGATGAATCTTGAGGACCTTATGTTGCGTGAAGCAAACCAGGCATTGAAGGACAAATACTACATGACCTCTCTGATGTGAAACAAGCAAACTGAGCTGTCTCAGAGAGCTAAGAGACTGGAAGATAAGCTTAAAGGAATTTGCCAGGAGAGGAAGGTTGCAAGCTGACGCCTATGTGGGTGAAGTCTATGATAAGCTGAAGGTAAGTATTTGTACAGGGAAGGGATAAGATGGGGGCACAGGAATAACTTTGGGTGGGGCTTTGTGAGCTTGAGGGGACTAGGGTTCAGAGGATGGGTCAAATGGCCAAGGAATTGGGAGGAGGGCTGGGAGAAATGGTTGAATATGGGAGACTGTCAGGTATATGGTTGAAACTATAATGTTGAGAAAACCCTTTAGAAAATATAAGGATTACATGTTTAAGGTGCTTAAGGAGGAGGGCATCTGGTACAAGGGCAGGCTTCTAGGAAGTGTGTGAGTGCTCATTTTGTCATAGTGTATTATATCACTGGGTGGAGTCCCATACAATGAGTGTGAAGGTGTACCCACATCCTGGGGAGGCCTGATGTTCTCAGACAGAGGGAATTGTGTCCTTGAGAGAATCAGTGCCTCCCAATTTGTTTGGGCAGTCTAGTATGTCAAGCCCTCAGCATTGTTGCAAGTATCTGTAAATCTGGTCCCTCAAGTAGTGAAGATTAATTGCCACTGTGGACCCTGAGGGGAGGGGGAGAAGTATAGAATAGATGGAAGCAGGGCAACTAGGGGGCAATGGAAGTGCTCCACAAGATCATGTAATGATGGGTATAGGACAAGTTAACTTACACCAAAAGTGTATAAAAGTCTGTAAGCTAAAATGTAAATCAGGCTTTTCGGCAAGATGGTGGCTGCGTGAGCTTGCCTGGTAGTGTCTCTGCAGGGGGCGGCTGGGCAGCGTTGAAGGCTCTTTGGGACCGCGCTGTTTCGGGGATTTTTGCTGGTTGGAAGGTGTCTGGACGTCAATTCGGTGGGAAGGTAACAGAGAGGATACATCTATAATATATAAACGGAGGTCCCAGCTGGGCTCGGGAAGTTCCCTCCTTGGGTGGGCGGAGCCGCGGTAGCGGGTGCTCCTGAAGCTCCGGAGCCGCGGTGGCCAGGGTTTTTGTTTTTTTTTTCCTTTTACTAGAGGCTTTGCGGTGCTGAGAAATTCGCGGATACTGGGCTGGCTGGTGAGGGATTGTTGGGACAAGACTCCTTTGCAGATTGATTTGGGGAGACAGACGGTGTTTTCTTGTGAAGCGGGGGACGTTTTTGGTCGCCGGACAGGGGGGGTAGTGCTTCCGCCTGGAGCCCCATCCCCACAGGTCCGGCTGCCGATCTGCAACGGAATTGGATTTTGGACAATAAGGGGACACAATTGGGAGACTGTTGTAGGGTGCAGTGAGGGAGGAGGACACGTCTGGAAGCTGATTGGGGGATATTTTGCGAAGTTTGGGATTTCGGATCTTAGAGTCTGTTTTCGGCGTTTCCAGCTGAAGCCCACCCCACCCGGCGGGGCTTGGGATCTGGGTCATTGAACTGGCCGTGGTGTAGAGGCGCCCTCAAGTGGCCGTTGCGAGGGAGCACAGGGAGGGAGCTGTCCAAAGGCTGATACCCTGAGGAGTTAGGTGAATTTCAGGGATCAGAAATTCAATATAAAATTCGCGGATCTGGCTTCCCCCACAGGGCTGGCACCCAGCTACGGGGATCCCTGAGGGCTGTGTTGCACTGCGGGGCTCCTAAGCTTTCTGTGGACCAGATTTGAGCTTGCCAGGTCTGGGTCCCCTGAACTCTGGCGGTCCACACCCCAGACTCACACCTCTTGAGTCTTCAGTGTCTCAGACTTTCCACCCCTGAATCCATCACGCTCTGGGGTCTACCTGGGGTCCTTGAGTGCCCTGGACCTTAACGTTTGCGTTTTATCTTTATTGGTTCATATTGTTTTGTTTTTATTTTCACTTTATCTTATTTTTTACTCTTTTTGACGCCCTGATTGCTAATATTGCATTATCCCCTAGTCTTTTCTCCTATCGTCTCCCCCAAAGTCCTTTTTTTTTTTTATACAGATATTTAGGGGTTTTTTTTGGTTGTTGTTTTAGATAGTGCTGCAATTGTGACACGTGTATACCTGTATCTCTCTCCCCCCTATCTGTTCCCCACCGTTTGCCTATCCTCTTTTTCTTTCTTCCTTTCTTCTTGTCTTTCTTTTTTTCTTTATTATAATTAGTGTTTTTTTTTCTTTTTTTCGGTTCTCTCTTTCCCTCTTGTCCCTCATTTTCCACTTATTTTATTTTAATTCAAGTACACAATACGTGCTACAGGGAACACCTCACATTTGCTGGGTTTTCCCATCCTCCACTGCCTCAATTCTATTTGAACTTATTTAGGCTACCTACACTATCCCTCTTCCCCTGCATCTTGATAACCACTATCATCTACTGTCTCTCCTATATTCCACCCCCCACCTCCCATTCTTTGATCCACAAAGTGTCTAACTCTTAATTTCTAATACCTTTGTTCTGTTTTCTGTCTGTTATCCACTCTTGAAACTATTACCTTTCTTTTCTTTTTCCTTCTCTCATGAAAACAATAGCTTTGTAGTTCATACCATATTCCGCCTATATTCAGTCATCTACTTCATAAAAGATACTCTACCTACAGCTATAACTCTATACAATCTACATGAATCTAACCTCCATCCTCCCAGATCTCATATTCTTGCTTTGTTAACATACATTACCAATACCACTTTACACTTTACCCTTGCTGACACAATTGCCTTTCCCCAACACTAATACTTTCTTCTAAAGTGAACTTAACCAACAACAAGTAACTTGAGTAAGAAGAAAAAAGTGACAAAGAGAAGATATAACACCTATGCAAAAATAACAACTAATTCACCTCCAAAAGCAGACAAAGAAGCTAAGGAACTGATTAAATTCGTCAAAATAAAGAGATGACCAGAAAGCAACAAAAATCTACAAACCAAACCAATAATCAGGAAAACATGACTGAATCCAATCAACAAACCAATAATCACGAAGGGGAGCAAAACTTGGCACAAGCAATGAAAGAACTCAGAACATTTATCACCGACAAACTTGATGCAGTAATGAAAGAGGTTAACAACATGAAGACATCACTTGGAGGGGAAATTGCAGACATACGCAAAAACATAACAGATATGATGGGAATGAACACCACAGTTCAAGAAATCAAAAATACACTTGCAGCAAATATCAGCAGACTAGAAGAGACAGAGCAGAGAATTAGTGATGTGGAAGACAGTACCTCAGAAATCAAACAGATAGTAGAAGGGGTCAATAAGAAGATAGAAAAAATCCAGTTAGGATTTAGGGACCTGAATGACAATGCAAAATGCTCAAACATACGTATTATAGGCATTCCAGAAGGTGAAGAGAAGGGAAAGGGGTCAGAAGGAGTGTTGCAGGAAATAATGGCTGAAAACTTCCCAAATCTACTGAAAGAGACAGATGTACATATCCAAGAAGCACAGCGCACTCCACAAGTCATAAACCCCAACAGGCCCACCCCAAGACATATACTTATCAAATTATCCAAGGCTCAAGACAAAGAGAAAATCCTAAAAGCAGCAAGAGAAAAGAAAACCATCACATACAAGGGAAGCTCAATTAGATTAAGTGCTGATTTCTCTTCTGAAACCATGGAGGCAAGAAGACAGTGGTATGATATAGTCAAGGTACTAAAGGAAAAAAACTTCCAACCAAGAATACTCTATCCAGCTAAACTAGCATTCAAACATGATGGAGAGTTCAAAATATTCACAGACAAACAGAAACTGAAAGAGTATACCAACAAGAAACCTCCCCTTCAAGAAATTCTAAAGGGAGTTCTGCAGGAAGAAAGGAAAAAACAGGAAAGGCAAAGTTGGAGGAGAGTATAAGACCAACAACAACAACAAAAAAGACCAAAAAAATATACAAACAAAATATGACAACCACAAATCCAATCAAAATATGGCTAACACAAATAATTCCTTGATAGTAATAACACTGAATGTCAACGGATTAAACTCACCTATCAAAAGATTCAGACTGGGACATTGGATAAGGAGATATAACCCATCCATATGCTGTCTACAAGAGACACATCTTAGACCCAGAGACGCATGGAGATTGAAAGTGAATGGCTGGAAAACTATCATACAAGCTAACAATAACCAAAAAAAGGCAGGAGTAGCTATATTAATATCAGACAAAATAGACTTTAAATGTGAAACAATTGTGAGAGACAAAGAAGGATACTACATTTTAGTGAAAGGGAAAATCTGTCAAGAAGATCGAACAATCATAAATATCTATGCCCCTAACAAGGGTGCCTCTAAATACGTCAGGCAAACGCTGGAAAAACTAAGTGAAAGAATAGATACATCTACAATTATAGTGGGGGATTTTAATACACCACTATCAACTCTGGACAGAACATCTCAAAAGAGAATCACCAAAGAAACAAAACATCTGAATAGTATATTAGAGGAGCTCGATCTAATAGACATATATAGATCGCTACACCCAAACACAGCAGGATATACATTTTTCTCAAGCGCACATGGATCATTCTCCAAGATAGATCATATGCTAGGCCACAAAGAAAGGCTGAACGAATTCAGAAAGATTGAAATCATACAAAACATTATCTCTGACCACAGTGGAGTCAAGCTGGAGATTTGCAAGGGACAGAAGCCCAGATTTCACACCACGATTTGGAAATTAAACAGCACACTCTTAGAAAAACAGTGGGTCAAAGAGGAAATCTCAAAAGAAATCAATGACTACCTTGAAACAAATGATAATGATAATACAACATACCAAAATTTATGGGATGCAGCAAAAGCAGTACTGAGAGGGAAGTTTATAGCCATAAATTCATATATCAAAAAAGAAGAAAGAGCAAAAATCGAAGAACTAACTGCACATTTGAAGGAATTAGAAAAACAACAACAAAGTAACCCAACAGGAAGAAGAAGGAAGGAAATAACAAAGATAAGAGCAGAACTAAATGAAATAGAAAATAAGAAAGCACTTGAACAGATAAACAAGACCAAGAGCTGGTTTTTTGAGAAGATTAACAAAATTGACAAACCTTTAGCAACACTAACAAAGAAAAAAAGAGAGAAGATGCAAATACACAAAATAAGAAATGAGAAAGGCGATATCACCACTGACCCAACAGAAATAAAGACTATCATAAGAGGATATTTTGAAAAACTATATTCCAACAAAAATGACAATCTAGAGGAAATGGACAAATTCCTAGAAACACATAAACAGCCCATATTGACAAAAGAAGAAATTGATGATCTTAACAAACCAATCACAAGCAGAGAGATAGAATCAGTTATTAAAAATCTCCCAACTAAGAAGAGCCCAGGGCCAGATGGCTTCACAGGTGAATTCTATAAAACATTCCGGAAAGAACTGACACCAATCCTGCTGAAACTATTCCAAACCATCGAAACAGAAAGAACATTACCCAACTCCTTCTATGATGCCAACATTACCCTAGTACCAAAGCCAAACAAAGACATCACAAGAAAGGAAAATTACAGACCAATTTCTCTAATGAACCTAGACGCAAAAATACTTAACAAAATACTTGCTAATCGTATTCAACAACACATTAAACGAATTATACACCACGACCAAGTGGGATTCATCCCAGGTATGCAAGGATGGTTCAACATAAGAAAATCAATCAACGTAATACACCATATAAACAGATTGAAGGAAAAAAATCACATGATTATATCAGTAGCATTTCTGTACACCAATAATGAGCAAGATCAGGAGGAAATCAAGAAACAAATACCATTCACAATAGTAAATAAAAAAATCAAATACTTAGGAATAAATTTAACTAAAGAGGTAAAGAACTTATACAACGAGAATTATACAAGATTGTTCAAGGAAATCAAAGAAGACCTAAATAAATGGAAGACTATTCCTTGTTCATGGATAGGAAGACTGAACATTATTAAGATGTCTATCCTACCAAAACTGATCTACACATTCAATGCAATCCCAATAAAAATCAACGCAGCCTTCTTTAAGGAACTAGAAAAACTAACTATGAAATTTATTTGGAAAGGAAAGAGACCCCGAATAGCCAAAGACATACTGAAAAAGAAAAACGAAATTGGAGGAATCACACTACCTGACTTCAAAACATACTATAAAGCTACGGTGGTGAAAACAGCATGGTATTGGCATAAGGAAAGACACATAGACCAATGGAATCGAATTGGAAGCTCTGATATAGAACCTCACATATATAGCCACATAATATTTGATAAAGCCACCAAACCCTCTCAATTGGGAGACAGTGGCCTATTCAACAAATGGTGTCTGGAGAACTGGATAGCCATAGGTAGAAAAATGAAAGAGGATTACCATCTCACACCTTATACAAAGATCAACTCAAGATGGATCAAAGACCTAAATATAAGAGCCAAGACCATAAAAACCTTAGAAAGCAGTGTAGGGAAACATCTACAGGACCTTGTAATAGGAAATGGATTTATGAATATCTCACCAAAAGCACGAGCAGCAAAAGAACTAATAGATAAATGGGACTTCCTCAAAATTAAAGCCTTCTGCACCTCAAAGGAGTTTGTCAAGAAAGTAAAAAGGGAGCCCACACAGTGGGAGAAAATATTTGGCAATCATATATCTGATAAGAAACTTATAACTTGCATATATAAAGAACTCCTATATCTTGAAAATAAAAAGATAAACAACCCATTTAAAAAATGGGAAAAAGACTTAAACAGACACTTCTCCAAAGAAGAAATACAAATGGCAAGAAAGCACATGAAAAAATGTTCCAAATCTCTAGCTATCAGGGAAATGCAAATCAAAACTACAATGAGATACCATCTTACACCCATAAGATTGGCAGCTATGAAAAAAACAGAAGAATACAAGTGCTGGAGAGGATGTGAAGGAAGGGGAACACTCATCCACTGCTGGTGGGAATGCAGAAGGATCCAACCATTCTGGAGGACAGTATGGCGGTTTCTCAAAAAACTAGCCATAGATTTGCCATATGACCCAGCAATACCACTGCTGGGTATATACCCAGCAGAACTGAAAACAAGGACACAAACCGATATATGTACACCAATGTTCATAGCAGCATTGTTCACTATTGCCAAAAGTTGGAATCAACCCAAATGCCCATCAACAGATGAGTGGATCAATAAAATGTGGTATATACACACAATGGAATACTACTCAGCTGTAAGAACAAACACACTACAAACACATGTGATAACATGGATGAATCTTGAGAACCTTATGTTGAGTGAAGCAACCCAGACATTGAAGGACAAATACTACATGACCTCAATGATATGAAATAAACAAGCTGCCCTAGATAGCAAGAGACTGAACGATAGGCTTACAGGAAATCGGAGGGTGGAGGAAGGATATGAGCCGATGTCTGCAGGGGTGGAACTTAAGACGAGATGGTGGTAAGTATGAACACAAAGAAGAGATAAAAGGGGGGCAAGGGGTTGCCTTTGGTTGGGGCTTTACGGGTTTGAGGGTGGCTGGGGAGGGACGGTTGGGTAATGTTGCCCAAAAGTGGGGGGAGGGAGGGGTAGCATACGAACACAGGAGAGGGTTAGGAGGTGGTGGAGAGTAAAATGCCGAGAAAATAATATCAAAATATAATAAAGAGGGTTACCTGTTTAGAATGCTCGGAGGGGAGGGTCTGATGCAGGACGGGCTCCTGGGGAATGTCTAAATGCTCATTCTGCCAGAGTGGGTGACACCATGGGGTAGAATCCCAAGTAGTGAGAGTGGGGGTGGACCCACATCCTGGGGAGGACTAATGCCACCAAGTAGAGGGAACTCTATCCCTCGAGAGAAAGGGTGGCTCCCAGGGCATTGGGGCAGATGAGCAAGTTAGGCCCTAAACACTATTCCATCTATCTCTGGAAGTGGCCCCTCAGGAAACGGAGGTTGGCTATCACTGTGGGCACCAAGGTGGAAGGGAAAATGGACGTTAAATGTGTGGAACCAAAGTAAATGGGGGGCAAGGGAGGAGTTTCTTGAGAGTACATAAGGATTGATATAAAACATGTAATATTACACCATAACATATAGGAGACGACAGACTGATAATGTAAACCATAATGTAAAACATAGGAGAACTAAAAATGTAAAGAACTGTGTATCCTAAAGTATGCACCATAATGTAAGCACAGATATTACCATGTTAGAAAGCTAATATCTCAGACTCTGTACATCACCTTAAGTAAATATGATGTGAATAGGGTGTAAGAGTATCGCTATGGAAGGAAAAAGGTGTTGTGGTGGATGTATGGGAGTGCTGTATATTATATATATGCATTCCTGTGGTCTAGGACTCCTACAAAGAAATGCTGAATAATTAGGGGGGGGGGGGGAAAAAAAGGATAGGATGTGGAATTTTTTCAAGTCAACATTCTTTATCTAAGTTCTTTATCTAACTTTGTCCAAGTTCTTTATCTATCCTTTAAACCCATCGCTATATGCCATTCCCTAGTAAGGGACCATGACATTATATTGGGCTTCAAATTTCGGGGAGTTCTGGATCACAGAGTGTTTCAACAATGGCAATGGAGGGATACTGGTATGGGATACCAATGACAGGTGATATATGGCTGACAGGGAGCTGTACAGAACATATGTCCAGGGTGCATGGTAATGATTGGATATACTCATAGTGGCAACAATTAAAAACCCAGCAGGGGGGGTACTGGGTTCCTGGCCAGTGGTGCTCTGTCGTGGTCCCTAGGGGAGCAGCGATAGTCTCCCAGGTACAGCGGCGGGGACCGGGAGGGAGTGAGGTTTCAACAGTGAGCCCCTGATGCTAATGACTATGCTTGTGAGCTGATAAACCTAAAATAAGAACAAGGCCTAGAGCAACATTGTGCCTGGGAATTTCCTCCTGTCAGCCTTCATGTTACTCAAATGTGGCCAGTCTCGAAGCCAAACTCAGCATGTAAATGCAATGCCTTCCCTCCAGCGTGGGACATGACACCCGGGGATGAGCCTCCCTGGCAACGAGGGACCACTATCAAATACCAACTGATGATGCAACTGGAAAAGGACCTTATATGGAAGGTTCAATGCGGATCAGCAGAATATCCATGTCTACATAAAATAACATGACTTTAAAATGCTGTTTGACCTAAAGTAAGGGGGAAATGGAAAGGAGAAATGAGTTTATATGGCTACGAGTTTCTAAAAAAGAGTCTGGAGGCTGGCAGAAGGATTGCCCTCATGCACAACTGAGCAGAGTCAGAGAGACAGATAAAGCAGATACAACCCCCAGATATTGGTTCCTATGAAGGCTAAAGAGACCCATGAGAGTTATGGTCATGGCCGATGGGGTTTACTACCAGGGCAGATGGCCCCTCTCTGGAAATGGTGTTTATGTGTGATGAATCTGGACTCAGATGGGATCTCCCTTCATAAGACTTGCATACTAATCTGCTGGAGGTGCAGTTAACGTTGGGGTTTAAGATATAGTTAGGGGATTTGAATCTCTGGACTGATAATGTGATAGCCAGGTCCTGAGCCTCAACAGACTCCAGCACCTACAATCTGATTTATTGGACTTACCACACTCAGCTAAGATGGAGTTGAAGAAGGACAATCACCACACCATGGAGCCTAGAGTGATTACAACTGAAAATGGGAGGATGGCAGCCAGCATCCATGTGGAATCTGAGCCTCCTCTTGACATAGAGGTGCAATGGACACAACCAATCCAATGTCCACATAGAAGAGGTGGCATTGGATTGGGAAAAGTGGACATGGTGGACGATGGGTATGGGGAAGGGCAGGAAGAGATGAGAGGTGGGGGCGTATTTGGGACGTGGAGCTGCCCTGGATGGCGCCTCGGGGGTGATCACCGGACATCGTGGATCCTCACAGGGCCCACTGGATGGAATGGAGGAGAGTATGGGCCATGATGTGGACCATTGTCTATGAGGTGCAGAGGTGCCCAAAGATGTACTTACCAAATCCAATGGATGTGTCATGATGATGGGAACGAGTGTTGTTGGGGGGGGAGAGGGGGGGTGGGGGGGTGGGGTTGAATGGGACCTCACATATATATTTTTAATGTAATATTATTACAAAGTCAATAAAAAAAAAAAGACGACACTGAATGAGTACAAAGAAATATTTGAAATCTTGGATAGAAAAATAACAGCATATGGGCAGGAAAGACACAGTAAGTGAGATTAAAAATACAAGAGAGGGACGTGGACTTGGCCCAATGAATAGGGCATCCGTCTACCACACGGGGGATCCATGGTTCAAAACCCGGGCTTCCTTGACCCGTGTGGAGCTGGCCCATGTGCAGCGCTGATGCGTGCAAGGGGTGCCGTGCCATGCAGGGGTGCCCCCTGCATAGGGGAACCCACGTGCAAGGAGTGTGCCCCATAAGGAGAGCCGTCCAGCGCAAAAGTTCAACCTGCCCAAGAATGGCTCCACACACACGAAGAGCTGACACAGCAAGATGATGCAACAAAAAGAAACACATATTCCCATTCCGCTGACAACAACAGAAGCAGACAAAGAACACAAAGCAAATGGACACAGAGAACAGACAACTGGGAGGGGGGAAGGGGAGAGAAATAAAAAAAATACAATAGAAGCACACAACAGATTTGAATTCATGGAAGAAGAACAAATCAGTGACATAGACTGAAGTGATGAATGCACAACTCGGTGAATTTACCAAATGTCACTGATTGTACACTTTAGATAAATTGTATAGCTCATAAACAAAAAAATAATAGGGTGGGTTGGAGGAAAAGTACACCAATGTAAGATACAGACTATACTTGGTAGTAATACTTTGATGATGCACTTTCAAAATTTGTTACAAATGTTTCACAACAATGCAAGGTATTTGTGGTGGGTAATGTATGGGAAACCTGTATGATGTTTGTTTTGTAATTTCACTTTTGCTATACACTTATTGTTCATGTATGAATTATATACTTTAATAAATTCTTTTTAAAATGAAAAAAAATAAATAAATAAAATGTAAATCATTATATAAAACATAAGGAAACTAAAAATTTTTTAATGTGTACAGTCTAAAATACAAACCATAATGTTAGCCAAGATGGAACCATGTTTGATAGCTATGTTTCAAAATCTGTACATCAGCTGCAGCAAATTTAACATGAACATGTAAAAAGATCATTGCTGGGGAAGGCAAAAAGGGTTTGATGTTGGATATATGGGAGTCTCCTATATTGTATACATGAATTACTGTGATCTAAAACTTTTTTGAAGACAAAATTAAAAATTAGGGAAAAAAAAGAAAGGATGTAGACACTGAGAAAAAATGAAAGAAAGTGCCTTTCCACTGTACATACAGGGCAACACCTATTACAGTGATGAAAGGCAAAACATTAAAAACAAAGGTTTATAATATTTTTCATTTTTTTAATATACCAATTTATTTTTACTTTATTTTAGTATTTCTAAATTAATATATATTCTATTTCTAAACTTTAAACCCATCACTATATTTCAATTTCCTATTAATTGAATTTAGCAATATATTAGGCTTCATTTTTGAAGAAGTTTTGGACCACAGAGAGGTTCAACTATGGCAGGGGAGGAACACTGGTATAGGGTGTTATTGATGGGGGGCACATGGGTGGGAGGGAGTTCTCCAGGGCATGTATAGGGAACATAAAAATGTTCTGATATATGTCGGGTATCTTCATAGTAGTTACAGATACAAACATCAACTGAGGAAGTGCTGAGTTCCTAACCAGGGGAGCTCTGTCATATTCCCGAAAGGAAAAGCAATAATCCCCAAAGTGCAACGGCAAAGACCAACAAGGAAGGATGGTCCAGTAATGAGCCCTTGATACTGATGACTATGCTTATGAGCCTGTGTGCCTGAAATATGAACTAGGCCTAGAGCTTCAGGGTGCCTAAGAGTTACCTCCTGAGAGCCTCCATGTTGCTCAAATGTGGCCACTCTCTAAGCCAAACTCAGCATTTAAATACATTATCTTCCTCCCAGCATGGGACATGACTCCTGGGGATGAGCCTCCATTGCATCGAGGGATTACTACCAATCACTAATTGGTGATGCAACTAGAAAGACATCTTGAATAAAAGGATCATCTCAGACCAGCAGAATATCTCAGCCTACATGCAGGATCATGTGTTAAAAACTGCTTTTTGACTTTGAATAAAAGGGGGAAATGGCAAAGACAAATGAGTTTATATGGCTAAGAGTCTTCAGAAAAAGAGTATGGCTAAGAGTCTTCAGAAAAGAGTCAGGGGGTCATCAGAGGAGTTACACTTACACATGCCTCAGCAGGACCCCAGAAAAAGCCAAAGTAGAAAGAACTCTAGATACTAGTTCTTCTGAAAGCTACGGAGAACCACAGGGTATATGGTCATGGCAGATGGATTTGGAGTTCTGTGCCATGTCAGAGGGCCCTCCTCTGTGCTCCTGAGTGTGATGGAGCTGGACTCAGATATGACCTTTCTACACACGCCTCTTCTGTCACTTTTACTGAACCTGTGGTTGGCGCTAGGGATGGTGTATACTCAGGGGACTTGAATCTCTGGACTGTCCATGTGCCAGCTGGGCCCTGAGCCTCAGCAGAGTTGCAATTCCTACTCTCTGGTTCATTGGACTTACCCAGGTCAGCTAACAGGGAGGTAAAAATGGTCAACCACCATACCAGGTAATCAAGAGTGCCTACAACTGCAAGCAGGAGAATTGCATCCATCATCCATGTGGAATCTAAGCCCCCTCTTGATCTAGAGGTGGAGTGGACATCACCATCCCAGGGCCCACAGAAAGGAGGAATCAAATATGGATTAGAATCGTCTTACTGATATTCTACTATAAAACTATTGTGACTAACAATAGAAGAAATTGTAGCATTGGGGTGGAGAAATTGGCCACAGTAGTTGCTGAGGGCAGGGAGAGAGAAGAGATGTGATGTGGAGACACTTTAGGGACTTTGGGTTGTCCTAAATGATATTGCAGTGTCAGATGCTGGATTTTATATATCCTGCCATAACCCACTGAATGTATTGGGGGAGAGTGTGAACTACACGGTAAACTATTATCCTGCAATATCATTCAGGGTAACTCCAAGTCCCAAAAATGCCCCCATATTACACCTCTTCTTCCCTCTCCCTGCCCTCAGCAACTCCCGTGGCCACTGTCTCCACATCAATGATATCATTTCTTCCATTGCTAGAGTCACAATAATTTTATAGTAGAATACCAGTAAGTGCAGTCTAATCCATATTTTATTCCTCCATATCCTGAGGACCCTGGGATAATGATGCCTATGCCACCTCTAAATCGAACGGGGGCTTAGATCCCACATGGCTGATGGATGTGATTCTCCTGCTTGCAGTTCTAGACTCTCTCATTTCCCTGGTGTGGTAGTTAATCATCCTCATCTCTTTGTTAGCTGACCTGGGTAAGTCCAATGAACTGGAGAGTAGGTGTTACAACTCTGCTGAGCTCAGGGCCCAGCTGGCATATGGACAGTCCAGAGATTCAAGTCTCCTGGGCATACTCCAACCCCAGCACCAACCACAGGTTCAGTAAAAGTGATGGAAGAGCCATGTGTAGAGAGGTCACATCTGAGTCCAACTCCATCACACTCAGGAGCACAAATTCCTAAGTAGGGCCCACTGACAAGGCACTGAACTCTGGAGCAATCTGCCATTCTGGGTGTCTCCATAGCCCTCAGGAGCACTGCTACTTGGGGTTGTATCTACTTTGGCTCTCTCTGAGTTCCTGCCGATACATGTATAAGCGCAACCCTTCCGATGACCTCCCAACTCATTTTGAAGTCTCTTAGCCATATAAACTCATTTGTCTTTACCATTTCCCCCTTTTATTCAAGATCTTTTTTTAGTTGCAATAGAAGAGGGGTAACTGGTGGGCAATGGAGGTGTTCTGCATGATTGTGCAGTGATGGATGCAGGCCATGTTAAATTTCACCAAACCTTTGTAGAGATTATGATCTAAAATGTAAACCATAATGTAACCAAAAACTTGTAAAAGCATACAGTCTAAAATGTAAACCATAATGTAAAGCATAATGTAACCGTGATTGGTAGCTATGTTTCAATATTTGTACATTAGTTATAGCAAATATAACATCCACATATAAAAAGATCATTGCTCAGGAGAGGGGAGGAGGCAGAGGATATTGGTTATGTGGGAGCCCCCTGTATTCTTTACTGTGACCTAAAACTTTTTTGAAAATATAATTTAAAAAACAAAAGATATAAGACACTGAGGAAGAAATGGGAGAGATTGCCTTGCCACTGTACATACAGGGCAACACCTATTGCAGTGATGAAAGGCAAAATGTCAAAAACAATTTTTATTATATTTTTCATTTTTTTAATATCCCAATTTATTTTTTACTTTAGCTTTTCTAAATTATTATGTATTTTATTGCTAATCTTTAAACTTATCATTACTATTTCATTTTCCTATTTATTGAATTTGGCAACATATTAGGCTTCATTTTTTAAGAAGTTTTAGATCACCACCTGGCAGTGGAGGAGCATTGGTGTGGGGTGTCATTGATGGGGGATGCATGGGTGGGAGGCAATTTTCCAGGGCATGCATATAGGTTATATAGATGTGTTTGGATGTTGATTGGATATTGACACAGTGGGTAGAGTTTCACATGATAACTGAGTGCTGAGTTTCCATCCTGGGGAGCTCTGTCACATTCCCCAATGAAACAGCAACAATCCCTCAAGCACAAGGGCAAAGACTGGTGAAAAAGGATGGTCCAATGATGGGCCCTTGATACTGATGACTATGTTTATGAGCCTGTGTGCTCAAATTTTCAACTTGGCCTAGAGCTGCAGGGTGCCTAAGAGTCACTTCCTGAGAGCCTCTATGTTGCTCAAATGTGACCCAACTCAGCATATAAATGCTTTACCTTCCCCCCAGTGTGGGACATGACTCCCGGGGATGAACCTCCCTGGTGCCAGGGGATTACAACCAAGCACCAGCTGGTGATGCAACTAATATTGCTATAATTTTACAGCACTGGCCAAGAAGATATTATATCAATTCTAAGGGACAGCTATACAGGAATATATGGGGGTATGGGATTCCCCTTGTGGAGTAATGAAAACCTTCTAAAATTGAGGTTATGACAGCTCAACTCTGTGATGAAAATGAGAACCACTGAGTATACACTTTGAGTGGATTGTACAAAACATAGGTATGTAAAACAGTGAATCTGCTGGTGGAAGATGGACTGTGGTTAACAGGCAAATATGAGTACAGCCTTTTATGAACTATAGCAAATGTGTAATTCTAATACAGGATGTTAATAATCAGGTGGGTTGGGGGTAAAATACACCTAATGTAAGATATGAACTATAGTTAGTAATAATATTTTTTGTTTGTTTTGTTCTTTTTTATTTTTGTTTTTTTTTTCCTTATTTTTTTATTAGCAGTAATATTTTGACAATGCTATTTCATAGTTTGTAACAAAATTTCATAACAATGCAAGGTCTTGGTGGTGGGATGATACATGCAAGCCCTGTATGATGATAGGCATGTTTGTTTTGTAAGTCACAACTTTTACTATGAATTATTGTCTTTGTATATTCATGTATGAATGATATACTTCAAAAAATTATTTAAAAAATAAGTTTGGACACTAATGAGACTGATTTACTGAATTAACAATGATTAAAGAAATATTTGACTAATCAAAGAAGATAAAATAATTGATTACATTAAGATCCCATGTAAAGTCTCAAAACCAGGAAATGTTCACAGCAGTCAGAAACACACACACACACACACAGAGGCAACAGTGGTAGTGGAATCTTCAAGATGTTTCTGAATTTGGGGAGTGGCTATAGCTCAAGTGGTTGAGCGCCTGCTTCCTGTGTAGAGGTCCAAGTTACAATCCCCAGTACCTCCTAAAAACGAAACAAACTTATAACAAATGAAAAAACAACTCTCATTGGGAGTGGATGTAGCTGAATGGTTCAGCATCTGCACCCATGGATAAGGCCCTAGATTCACTCCCCAGTACCTTATAATGATAAGCATTTGCAAATCATTACATAGGTAATATAATTTTGAACTTTTGTTGCATTAATAAGTCCACTATAATAATTCAGAAGCACAGCAAAAATTTTATTTTTTCTTTTTCCTAAAATAATTTGATTTTTTCACCTTTGTTTTTTTCTGGTGGTTTGAAAATGTGCCCCAGAAAAGCATGTTCTTAAATCTAATCCATTCCTGTGGGTGTGAACCCATTGTAAGTAGGATCTTTTGATGAAGTTACTTCAGTTAAGGTGTGACCTTCCTCATTCAGGATGGGACTTAGTTCTGTTACTGGAGTCCTTCATAAAGGAAATGAATATAAAGAGCAAGGGAGAAAGCCAGGAAAGCAAGAGCTGAAAGCAACAAAACCCAGAAGAGAAGGGAGAGACCAGCAGATGCCACCATGTGTCTTGCCACATGACAGAAGACCCAAAGATTGCTGGCAGCTAGTCATTGGAAAGAAAGCATCACCTTGATGATGCCTTGAATTAGGCATTTTCCTGACCTCTAACTGTAGTCAAATAAATTCTCATTGCTTAAGGCAAACCGTTTCATGGTATTGCTTTGAGCAGCTTAGAAAATTAAAACAGCTTTATTGACATTAAGTGATTATACAGCATCCCAAGTGCAGTCATGATAAGGCTATAACTTTTAAGATAATCTTTCATAAATATAGATTATATAAATGTGAACCTTACTGGTACATCGTATCGATGAATTCAGATCCTGCAAGCAGTTGTTTTTGTCATTGATATTAAGTCTCCCTTACTGAGATATTGCAACAATTTGTCTCTCATCTAAAGCAATTTTGAAGTTCTTCTCTTTGGTGTCACTGCTGTAATGAAGTAAATATATCATTCCTCCTACTGAAGCTTGGTAGAATCCAGGTGCCTCTTCCAAAATGGATTTGACCTCACTTGAAGCAGTAAGTTCCCATCAGCAACTTTGCTCTGGTCTTTATAACAACAAATGCCTTGTTTTGCATTGTTTAAGAGTTTTAAAGTTTAAATGGAGAAAAAGCATGGAATACCTAATATTAAATTTTATTGATATGTATTATTATAAAGTACTAACTTTTGTTCATTTTATTCAATATTTTAATTTTTCATGAGTTTTTATTATTTCTCTTTTTCTTTCACTAATTTTTCTACTTTCTCTAGCTTCCTATTTTCTTTGCATATAATTTTGTGACTTTTTCTGTAAGTTCTTGCTTTAGAAATTTAGATCATCAATTATCAATTTTCCAATATATGTATTGAAATCTATGTGTCCAGCTTAGCATAGCTCTAGCTGTAGCCCTAAAGTTAAAATATATGGTAGCAATTGGACTTACAAGCTTTTGCCCTAACATAAACATAAGACATTTGCTCACACTGCAGTTTTAAGTCATAAACATAGCTTTCATCCTCCTCTCTCCCTTTCCTCTTCATTAGGTGAACTACAAAGAGAAGCCTGGCAAGACAAGACTGTTTACAACCAGAGTCAAAAGGACACCGCACTAGAAAGCAAAACTCTTACCCTGACAAAGCTACCAAGGAATAACTGGCCAAAGAAGCTGTCATCCCAGAGTCTAATTCAGGTGGCTTTAGTTTCTATTTCATTATCTGTCAGAGTCAAGGTAAAGTGTGAAACTGCACTAGCACTTTCAAGCAATTCCTTCATGTTAGGTATTTTGCTGAAAGGTTTTACCTGTTATCTAATGTTAAAAATATAATAAAAGCAAGTACTCTCTTTATATATTTTAACAATGGTGCATATAATGCTTGGGTGTATTCAATTTTGGGAGAAGGAGAATGTACCGCTCAGCTTTCCTAGTAGGAAGTAATTAAATCATTGTTAAGACATAGAGAATGCAGGAAATGCATCACTGTACCAATTAATATGTTATCATTAAGGATTGGGATATATACAGCAGAACAATGATTAATATAAAATTATGAGGAAAATGGGGTAAGAGCTGACATGAATTCCAATTCAAAGGCTAGGTTTTTATGGGGGCTATTGTAAATGTGTGTTTGAATGCATTGTTTTTCAACTTAAAGTCTCCATGTGATTTATACACAAAGGTGTTTGAAATCAAATTCCAGAGAAGCAGGTGTTGCTCTAGTAGTTGAGAGTCTGCTTCCCATGTACAAGGTCCTGGGTTCAATCCCCAGTACCTCCTAAAAAAGAAAAAAAGAATTACAGTAAAGTCAAATCTCAGTTCAATTTTTTAATACAATTATTGTCATAAAAATACAACTAAGTTAAATTTCTTTAGTTATCAAAACATATACAACTGTAAAGTATACAATTATAGCACGTGAAACAATATTTAAATTGATGAACATCATCTAAAAATGTGTTTTTACAGAAGAATTATGAGTTCAGTTTTGGTATCAAATCCATAGTCTCCAATAAGCCGTTGGCTAGAAGGGTTTGAGTTTGAGGGGATGCTGGGAAGAAGCAACTTTTCTTATCTCTTCATGAATCTGTATGCATGGGGGTGACTGGATTTGCTCAAATGCCAGTAATAAAAGTGCATCCTGTGACACTCCCTGGTGATTGGCTGCCTGAGAGGCACTGGGCCCATATGAACTGATGCTGAGGAAGAAACGTCTAGGAAACAGTGCAGGAAGAGATTGGCTCTGCAACTTGTTCACTCATTTATATTCATTAGACTCAGGTATGCAGCTGTGTCTAAGATATCTTATCTGAATATATTTTGATTAATTAATTTACAGAACAAATAAAACCTTTCAGGAAAATGCCTGGGATATGAGTGGCTCAATATAATCTGATTGCATTAAATTGTATGTCTTTTTTGTGGTTATCAAATTATCCAACTAAAACACTCAACTATAATTAGATTGCAGTTCTGACTCCAGTAAGAGTAAACAAGGAAAGAGTCCAATTGGTCATGCCAGTGACAATAGTTCCAAAACAAATTATATGGTTCTTTTGAAGTCTCCTTAATTATTTCTGACTCTGAGATGAAACAAGTAAGAGGAAATATGGATAAGGCTTAGCCTAGCTCTTTACTGAGGCCAGTACTGCCTCCCTATTTAAGGAATCCTTTTCTAAGGATTTGTGAATTATGAAATGGTATTTCCAATGATGAGATGATGGGAGACAAGAAAAGACATCCTGATGGAGAAGGCCAGCTCCATAGAAAGAGGGCATGTGCCTTTACATAGAGAAGGGAGAGAAAGAAAGAGAGAGGTTTCCTTTGAGAGATATAACATGGGAAGCGGACTTGGCCCAGCGGTTAGGGCATCCGTCTACCACATGGGAGGTCCGCGGTTCAAACGCTGGGCCTCCTGACCCGTGTAGAGCTGGCCCATGCGCAGTGCTGATGCGCCCAACGAGTGCCGTGCCACATAGGGTATCCCTGTGCAGGGGAGCCCCACGCACAAGGAGTGCGCCCTGGAAGGAGAGCCACCCAGCACGAAAGAAAGTGCAGCCTGCCTAAGAATGGTGCCACCCACACGGAGAAATGACACAACAAAATGACGCAGCAAAAAGAAACACAGATTCCCGTGCCACTGACAACAACAGAAGCGGACAAAAAAGATGAAGCAAATAGACACAGAGAACAGACAACCGGGGTGGGGGGGAAGGGGAGAGAAATAAATAAATCTTTAAAAAAAAAAGAGAGAGATATAACATATTCTAAATTGACCCTTATGAAAAGAGAGAGAAAGGAATATTTAAAAGACTGGTTGAAAATGTAAAATACACATTGGTGAGTATTTGAAGTCAGTGAATTATAGGTTCCTACAAATAAAATTTTTGAATGGTGGTGTCCCTTTAAGATGAAAAATTCTACATTTTCATGGGATCTTGTGTTTATTTGAATCCTTTGTCCCATTACTTTTGGTTTTGGTTTGGTTTAGTATTCCTCAGTGTCTCTGGCTATGCTGGGTTTCTGGGGTTCAACTACAAGAAATATTCATAGAAATTTTTCCTGAATGGGGACTCTTTACTCTTGGTGGCAGAAAGTATTTTTTCAGTAATTCTTGTGATCCTCTTGGTTCAATTGTCAGTCCACAGTATACCTGATTTTATCTGGCTTCTTTTGTATTTATCCCTACTTCTAATGAATTTTTAATTAAATTACAATTATTTGTGAAAATTTCACATAAATATTATACTATTTGGAAGATGAAACTATCCAAAGACTCAACAACTAACAGTCATTTTAATAGTTCTATTAAACAATTTGGAAAGAGGTCAATTAAACCTTCCTGACTATTATTAATTGTGCTTTTTATAAAAACACATACCATCCAAATATGAATTGCCTTACATTTTCTTTTTTTTTTTCTCTGTACTGAAAGTTTAATTAA
This sequence comes from Dasypus novemcinctus, assembly GCF_030445035.2. Lineage (NCBI taxonomy): Eukaryota > Metazoa > Chordata > Mammalia > Cingulata > Dasypodidae > Dasypus > Dasypus novemcinctus. The sequence goes on from NC_080690.1 coordinate 13,679,908, forward strand.
CTCACAGAAGTTTCTTAGCACATAGAATACAGTGAAATTAAATTAAAAAAACAAAACCTCAAATAAGAACTTGGGAAAGAATATTAAAAGAGAAATTACAACTGCTCTCAGTATGGCTCCTAAATCAGAGAGAACGGGAAGAGGCTATGGGGTCAGAGAGACACACTACAAATCTAGAGCTTTAGTAACTTGGGTTGAATAAATGTGCACAAGGGTGCCAATAAGAAAAAAATTTGTGCAAGTAGACATAAGAATTTCCCTTTACATTTAGATCTAGATATAAATCATAAATTATTTGCCTGGTAAAATACAAGTATTTGCTGACAGGAAATTAAAAAGATTTTAAAGGTGCAATATTGGGACATTTTTGGGACCTAGAGCCGTCCCCAATGATATTGTAGGGACAGATGCAGGACATTACATATCCTGCCATAACCCACTGAATGGACTGGGCAAGAGTATAAATTACAACATAAACTATAATCCATGCTCTGCAGCAGTGCTCTGAAATGCACCCATCAAATGCAATGAATGTACCACACTACTGAAAGATGTTGTTGATTTGGGAGGAGTTGGGGGTGTGGGGAGTGGGGTACATGGGAACCTCCCAAACTTTTTAATGGAATATTTTCTGTGATCTATGTATCTTTTTAAAAAAGATAATAAAAAATGAAAAAGAGAAAGATTTTAAAACATGTGTTTGGGAATGTAACTCTGTAAAAGTGAAATTTGCTAACAGCCTTGTATGATACGAAGGTGGCAGCCGTGAAGAGACCTGGGGAAAAGCCGGTAAAGAGGAGGAAAGAGCAAGTTCAATTGCTCTGAGGCAGAAGCCAGCCTAGCAGGATCAAGAAACAAGAAGTGGGACAGTGAGAGTAACAGTAAAACCTCAGTGATTTTAGTTAATTCCCTGGGCTTTGCTATTTATCACAGATCTGTTTTTTGGGTTTTTTTCTTTTTTTCCCCCCAAATTCTACTCAATTTATTCATTTTTTTTTAAAATATTACATGCAAAAAGTATGAGGTCCCCATTCACCACCACCGCCCCCACCCCACCACTCCTCCCACAACAACACTCTCCCCCATCATCATGACACATCCATGGCATCCGGCGAGCACATCTCTGGGCATTGCCGCACCCCATGGCCTGTGGTCCACACCATAGTCCACACTCTCCCACGTTCCATCCAGTGGTCCATGGGAGGACACACAACATCCGGCAACCGTCCCTGGAGCACCACCCAGGACAACTCCAAGTCCCGAAAATGCCTCCACATCTCTTCTCTTCCTCCCCTTCCCCACACCCAGCAACCACCATGGCCACATTTTCCACACCAATGCCACATTTTCTCGATTATTAACCACAATTACATTTTCTTATAAGTGACAAAAATAAATTTTGGGTAATTCAGTAATGTTGGTGAATGTGGAATTTGACTTTTGCCAAATTTATTTTCAGCAGGTAGATTTTACACAATACATTGGGTCAGAAGTCCTGATGGAACTTGCAGTCCACAGTAAACAACTGCGCTTATATGGTTCATTTCTCTATATATCAAGTATTATAAGGACTGCCTCATTCACTCTTATTGTCAAAAATACCGCCTGCAAAAATAAGATGATTAGTATAAAACCAGTAATAAGCAGCTTGTTTTCTCTGTTATGGCTGACTTCAAATTCCCATGGAGCTTCTGAATACCTTTTGAATCTAGGAAATCTCTTCATTGTTGTAATAAATTCCACTTAAGCATAGCTCAAAGTGATGTTGTTCCATGTGTCACTTTTCCCCTGGAAATAGTTATTCACACAAATGATAATATTACATAAAATTTTCTAGGACAAGTAGATAGATGCCTTCAAGCATACTCAGCTCTAGGTCTGCCTAGATTGGGGTCTGGGGACAGTTACTGAACTTCCAGCACATCTGTTCTCACCTGACAAGGAAAGAAAAGGAAGAGATCACTGGCTGATCCTTCCTATTTTAAAAAGACAGCGTGCTCTTTAAACAATAGCAATGCCATATGTAAAAGTAATAAAGGCATGTGAGGCTGTAACAGGAGGCCTAAGCCCTGGGCCCCAGCCTCCTAAGCAACTGCTCTTTTGCTCCCCGTCTGGTGAATGTCCTCTGAAGCCCTGAGGACTAGCTTACTGACGGGAGGCTTTGTCATTGTTCAAACACAGCATTCATGTAAGCACAGCAATGGCAATTTAAAATGGGCCAGAGATACACTTTCGTTCCTCATATTTCAGATATAAACATCCCACGGTGACCTATTATTAGCAGAAGCACACTTAGCAATGTTGGCAAAATTCTTCTAGCCTATTCCCTGTTGTTTATCTATTTATTTATATAGTCTACCTGCTGTTCTTGGTTCGAGTTTACAACCACTAAATATTTGCCTACTTGAAATACCTCCATGCTAGGCCTAAGTGGTCAGTGCTTGCCTTTTTTGACATTGAATGATATTTATCATTTCATGAACTAGAGTGGCATGTGGTATCCCTAAGATTACAGCCATCTAGATGGGTATTACTCATCAAGAAATGCATTTTTAGCCTGTGATTTTATTTTAAGTATTCCTTGTTATGCAAAAAGTAATAGACATGGTGATTCTTTTTTTAGGTTCTCATGATTTGAAGGGCAAAGGAAGAAATGACCTAAAGAAGGTTAAAAAATAGGTCAATAGATTCATCGATTATAGATTTTTAAAGTAATGATTATGTTCTTCCCAAAATATGTAAGAAATATACTGTAAAGCCCTAAATCAAAGCATAAAATTAATATTTTATCATTAATAGAGATCATGGGGTATCAGACAAACCCAGGTATTGGTAGACAATGTGACTTTATAAGTGTTTTCCTTATTTTTTTCATGATTTAGTCCTTGAAAGTTCTTTCATGATCTTATCTCTTGCTTTGAAAAAATAGGAATTTAACCACCAAAGGCTATATGAGTCCTTTTGAAAAAGGAATAATGTCTTGTAATAAAGATGAGCAAAAATGCAATATTTAAGAGGAAAATTATGTTCTATGTAACTTGCTGACTTAAAATTTCTTAAAATATTTCTAAGATATCTTCAATATATTTAGAAAAATCTTTTTTCTGCAAATTGAAAAACTAGTGAAAAGTTTCAGATTGTTTTTAATCATAAGCACATCAAGAAAAATCTCTGAAATCTTTTCAGTGATAAATATTTCAAATTCTTCACAATAAATGAGGGAAGAAAGCAAGAACATCATGTTTCTGAATACTCCCTTGACATCCTTTATTCTCTTGCATATTTACTGCATTTCAAATGGCAAAATATAGGAAGAGAACAGAACTGTTCTCACATATAAGGGTTTAATCAGAAGTACTAGAACCTTCATTTGTACATATCTAAACTATAGTAAAAACAGAGAATGACAAGTTTGCCTTAGAAGAATTATTTATTTTTTAACAGGCACCCAAAGCAGCAATTGACTACTTCCCTATAAAAGAACATTCACTGGGAGTTCTAAGTTCATAACAATCAAATACTATAAGCACCGACTATTAGAAGCAAATTCCTAACTTGAAACAACTACTGTGTCTTCTACTGCATTCTTAAAATAAATTTGACCCGTAATTTTTTGTTATTGTTATATCTGTTATATTAAATAAACCCCCAAATTCCAGTGCTGGGGAAATAGAGTAGTTTCTTTCTTGCTTGTGTGAGACTCCTGGGTATGTGCTCACGGTCAGGAAGCAGCTTCCTCCCAGTGATGGTTCAGAGACAGAGGCTCCACACATCTTAGGGCTCCAGCATCCTCTGGGTCACCTGAAGGAGGCATAGATGGAACCGAAGACTCAACTGCTTGTGGACAAATGAACCAGTATGGAAGGTTGAGTGCCCATCCCATGGGCAAGCCCAGAGCAGCCCCTGGGCTTGTAGGAGATTGGACTTGCAGTCCTTGGCGGGGCAGCTGCCTTCAACCCTAATGGCCGCCCCCCCCCCCACAGTGGAACCTGGATCCCTACAGCCATCAGTCCTCTCTGCCGTGGCCTGACCCTGTCACCTTACACATACTGACTCAGGCAATTCCTGGAGGATCCAACCTTATGTCTAGAGTAAGTGCCAGGGCCATGGGCAGTTTGAGTGATCATCCTTTGAGGAAGGTTTCTGAATTGTGGACCTGAGAAGAAATAGCTGAATTTAAAATAATAATGTTGGAGAAAAATGGCACTCACTGGGGCACGGAGACCGATATGACCACAGGCGGAAAATTTATTGAGATACTCTCCCAATGAGAGGGTCTGAAGAACAGGCTTCAGCCCACTCGTGGAAGGTGCTGACGTGAATTTATACAGTACATCAATAGGCGAGGAAATGCTAGTTCATGGGAAGAGGGATAGTTCAGAGTACAGCCTTGGGTCAATAAAGGGTTGTAAAAGTGAATTCTTCTTGTGCATGGCTTGGGGGTGGTGGGCTAGGAGGTAGGGTTTTCTTGGAATGCAGGAGGGTTTGATGGCCTGGAAGGGATGAGGGTCCTTATCTGCTCCATTCCCACTGTGATATGGCTCATTCTTGGGGGGAGATATGCTGTCTTCCACACGTAGGCAGCTTGCTCAATTGATTGGAATGGAGCCACAGCCTTATGACCTTGTAATCATTGCAAACCTTTAACAAAAAAAAAAAAAGAAACTTTCAATAAGAATGCTAATCTAAAATGTAAGTAATTATATTGGGTTTCATTCTGGTTTTGTAGGGATGTTTTTCTGTTTCAAATTTTTATTTGCTTTAACCCGTCTAAATATTTTACTCAGGATGTGTGTGTTTGTGTGTAATGAAATAAAGGATAATAGTGTAGTAATATGGAAAAAATATGTCATCATGAATAATGCCATTAATTGAAGTTGCGCAGGTACAATTAGGTTGTTACACATTAATTATATATTTTTCCATTCTGTCTTCCATGTTTACAGGCACAATAGTAATATTTCCTTTATATAGCAGTAGTGTTCAAACTTTTTGGAAATTAGATAGTTTGTACTGTTTCAAGCTTCTAATGTGGAACCGGACCGCTAAAATATATCGATAAGACAGTATTATGGCTCTTTTGAAATCAGTTCCCATAATAAAAATAGCTAAAGTCTTGTAGGTACAGATTTCTAAAGAGTAAAATCATTCACCAGTTGTTGGCAATTGCTTTAATTGTGTTTCTTTTAGAAACAGAAATTAATAAGGCACATTTTAAAAACCCACAGACAGCTGTCATATTATATTTCTGTGCATGAAAACATTTCACTGGAATCCACTGTGTTTCACAACATATTTATTTTAATCATTATATTTTATAGTCACAAAACCACAAATATATATAAATATTGCCTCATACTCAAATCACGTAGAAGTACAGAGAATTTAGACCAAAACAGAGTACCAAGTCTTAGGCCACCTCTTGAAGTCAGTCATACTCTTTTGATTTTCACTTTGAAAAAATGTTGGCCTCCTTGATTCAGTCTATTTTTATTTTATATCCACCAAAATTTGACCCTGAATTTTTCTTTCAAGTCTCAGGATAATATAGTAAAACATAAACACCTCCTTTTGAAGATTGAAGAGTTTTACTATCATGAGGAAGAGATATAGTTCACATGTACCTATTTTCACTGTGAAATACCTATTAAATACAGTCAAAATCCTTGGGGCTATTCACACTTTATTCTCTACTTCTTAACGTAAATATTAAAAAGACAATATGTTTGAGATTAAAGCCTACTTACATTTCTTCCTGCAGCATCCAGTCACCAAGAGGTCACAGATGTTGCAACACCAGGATAAAGCTATATACATTGTTCTCATAACTGGAATTGGATAGAAAAGCCACCAAAAAGATCACAGAAGAACTGAATGATGTGACAGCATCTACTATTATATTAGAAAGGTAACCCTTAATTTTGTTATAATAATTACAATATCAATGATAGAGTAAGTAATGACCAATTACAAACTTTGATTATACTTTATTCTAATGGTAAACATATAAATTACAGTTGTGTGATAATTATTTCTTTATCTGTGCTTATATTTATAGTCTTATTAAATACTTACCAAAAATTGTATTTTAATATAATTTTGTAGCACTATTAATATATATAACTGAGTAAGAGTATCATGGTGATATATAAATATTAAATTTTAATAGTTTTTTAATGAGATCCTTTCTAATTTCTTAGGAATGATTATATAGAAATTATCTGTCACATCTCTTGGCCAACGTCTAAAGTGATGTTCATTAAAGTGTTGGTATTTTCTGAGTAAATGAAAAGAGAAAGGGAACGTTTGAAAATGAATGGATACTCTCAAGTTATGTCTTATTATCTCCACTGTACATATTATTCATTCATACTTTACTTATGAAGAAAATTTCAATATTCTTAATAACCTCCTTGCAAAATTTAAGGGATTCCACAAATTAATTTTATGCTAAAAATGTATTCTTTTCTGACCAAAGTCTTTGACTATCTATTTTATAGGCAACTAGATTATTTTAATCAAAATATGCAACCAGCAGTATTTAAAATGCTGACAACCATTAACAATATTGATTTTGAACTTAATAATAGTATGCCACATTTCATATTTTACTTTCACTTGACATAATTCTGCAGTGTTCATTGTTTTTCCCAAAGTTTCCTCTGCATCGTCACTGAAGCACACAGGGAAATATTTCATGACCTTTCTATCCATTGATATTTTTGGACTTTATCCTTTTTTATTGTAACAAGTTTATTGAGAAGAAAAACACATACCATACCTTTTGAAGTATTCAAGGCAGTGGTGGTTATATAATCATGAAGTTATACAACCATATAATTGTATAATTATTTGCATCATGCTCTCCCCTTGTGCACACACACACACACACAATCCATTAAAAAGAAATCTCCAAGCCCCTTTCCCTAGCCTGTCAGACACGAATCAACTTTCAATCCTATAGATTTTCCTGTTCTAGACATTCCATATAAATGGAATCATACAATATATGACCTTTTTTAAATATTTTCTTTTTTATTTTTAAAGAAACTTTACATTACAAAAATATTACATCAAAAATACAGAGGATTCCCATATACCCTATCATCTTCCCCTCCCACACTTCCCCTTTTATTAACTTCATCTTTTATTAACATAGTATATTACTTACAATCAATGAACACTTATTGAAGCATTGCAACCATGGACTACAGTTTACATTATAGATTACATTTTGCCCCATACAATTTTATAGGTTTTGGCAAAATGTATAATGGCCTGTATCCATCATTGGAATGTCATGCAGAACAATTTCAATGTCTCAAATCTGCCCCCATGTTATACCCTATTCTTCCCTCTCCCTCCCCTAAGAGCCTCTGGTGGTCACTGCCTTTATATTAATGATGCAAGTTCTTCCATTGCTAGAATAACCATAAGTCTATATTAGTCCATTTTTGCCTCCCCCCCCCCCCTTATGTTAGTTCATTCCTCAATCTTGAGGATTTGGGGATGGTGCTGCCCACTCTGTGTCTAATTGAGAGGAGGCTTAGATCCCATGGGGCAGATGGCTGGAACTCTCTTGCTTGCGGTTGTAGATCCTCTCTTTTTTGGGACGGACGTTGTCCATTATCATCCCTTTTTGTCAGTTGTTCTGGGTGAGTCCAATGAACTTGTGAGTAGGTGTTCTAACTCTGCTGAGATTCAGGGCTCAACCAGCTTATAAACAGACATAAGATTGAATGTAGGACATATACTTAGCAAGTATAGTGTTAATTTTAGGTTCTAATAAAAGGGATGGAAGAGCCATGTGTAGGGAAATATATGGCCTTTTTAGGAGACTCCTTTCACCTAGCATAATGTTTTTATCATTATTCCTGTTCTAGCATATATCTGTACTTTATTCCCTTTTATGCCCAAATAAAATTCCACCCTGTATTTATCCATTCTGTATTGATGGGCATCCTTCCCTTCATTCTCATCACAAATACAGAACAACTATAAAACAACAAAACGGGGTGGGGGGTATATGGGGACCTCATATTTTTATAATGTAATATTAAAAAAATAAATTTAAAAAAAGACAAAAAAATAAAAAATAAAACATACCATACAGTTGATAAACTGTGATTCATATAATAGGTGAAATTTTGGTCAAGGACCAAGTAATCTACTCTTGGAAAGATAATGAAAATAGAATCATTCTTGAGTTAGAAGTTTAAAATAGTAATATAAAACCTGCAGACTAAGGTAATTATACAAGCAGAGCCTTCAGCGGTGTGTGTCAATTGTTTTTTGTGTGTGTGTGGTTCTTTATGGAATTTTAATTTTAAGTCTGAGAAAGCTCCTTTGATAAAATATAGTTATACATTTTCTTTTTTTTATTTTAATTTTTTAAGATACTTGTTTTAAATGCAGTGACTGTTGTTCCTGACCCACTCAGTACCAACAATACACGGATCCCCCAGTGAAACTACTTATCACCTAATTTTGTATTGTTTACAAACAATCCAGCCATATAATTAGTCCTTTTAATTTAAATGTAATTGTTGGCTCTGCCAAGAGGAATTATCGTTCTGGAGTGTGTGAATAAGCACAGCATGAAGATGACGGATGACTGCCCAACACTTAGAGTTTAAAATAGAAATGGTTTTTTCCTTTCTATGTTTGGGCCTTGTGAGCCACACATTTTCACATGAAGCAATCATGTAAATTCTACAGAAATTAGATACACATTTACATTTTTGTTCACTTTCTTAGTGTTCAACAAAATGAACTCTAATAGAATTCTAATATCATTGTTTAAAAATTGCTTTAAAATGTGATAATTCAGATTTAATAGCAGTAATGATTGGAGTATCATATTCCAGTTCTATGCTAACAGGATCATGCACAAGCATTTATTAATTACTAACATAATCCCTTGCCAATCTTTGCCTTAAGGGAAATTGAAGGCCTACAGAAGAGACTCTGGAAACTGGATAGGAAGTTTTCCCTCCTTGAGGAGAAAGAAGCTTTCCAATCCCAAACATGTATGGGCAAAATTTGTGTTATTAAAGTACATTGTGAGCCATGAGAAAAGTTTTCTCAGGAGAGTCAGCACATTGCCCAAGTGAGAATGACCACATAGTACACCTGGGACCAAAGTATGGCAGATGGCTGTGATCACACACACACTCACACACACACTCTCTCCTGTGGATCCAGTGTGTACAGGCTCATTTACTCCTATATCATGCAAGGTTTAAACGTATGTTTTTAGGGTAAGAGCCAAAGTGACCATGTTCTGAATTGACTCCTTTTGCAGTACAGTGATTATTTCAAACAAAAGTCTTTTCATGATAGAAATTTCTATGTTCTATCAGTTTTCACTTCCTCATTGGAATGTTCTCAAACCTGCCATAGGGTTGTCACTGTGGCACATGAAATATGGGGCCAGGGCTCAGCCTTCCCTACACTCTGTCCCTTTCCAAGACTGACTCTGACATTGAAGAATGCTCAGCCCTGAACCATGTGAGCTGACACTGAAGCTGTTTCTGGGACTGAGTTGGTTGATGTGGGAGTGACACGGTGTGACAGAGAGAGAGTGGCAGAGAAGGAAGGAAAGTGACATCTATTCCTGATGGATAGGAGGGTCCTGGGTAGATGTGGCCCTAAGGAAGGAACAGGAGCTCCTTGGCTACCTGAACACTGGCTCTGCCCATTTGCTAAAGGTCCTGGAGGCCCCCACCCCAAGCTCCCTCTTCCTGAGTCAGCTCACTTAGGTTCCATTGTTTTCTGACAAGTTTTTCTTATTCTTCTGTTTCTACCCCAGACCCAGATGCAAGAGCTTGTACCACAAGGGCCCCAGAAAACATACTGACAATATTTTTAACTGTTCATGTTTAAATAAACAATTATTTTTTTAATTTATATACTTTCTTTTAGTTTGCTAGAAGGTGCTTGGAGCAGTATACCAGAAATAGTTTGGCTTTTACAATGGGAATTTATTGGATTGAAAGCTTACAGTTCTGAGGCTATGAAAATGTCCACATCCATGCATCATCAGAGATGCTGGCTCTGAAGGTCACATGCTGCTGATCCTGGCCTCCTACCATAGGCCAAGAAACAATGGCAGCTCTGCCAGGGTCTCTGCCTTCCCCTCTAAGCTTATGTTCTCTGTGAGCTCAGATGTGGGTGATCAGGTAAATATCAGGGTTCACTCCTCTCCTCTCCTGCCAGCCTCCTTGCCTCAACTTCTTGCTCTTCGTGTGCCTTGTCTATCAGCCTATCAGGGGCCTCTTTGTCATTCCTGTTGGAGTCGCAGGCCCAAAGGGTATCGGGAATGAAAGACAAAGAGAGAATGGGATCAGGGGATCAGAGAGCATTGAAGCCTCAAGCTCATCAGACAACTTTATTGATTACAAGGGGCTCTTTATATACCCCAGTGTACATGTCTACAAGCAGGACCACTGTAGCCTACGCACCATTAAGCAGCGACACATAGCCTACCTGTCATCAAGCAGCAACCCATATTAACTATCAGTATTACCTATAGTCTAAGGAATTTTAGAAAAAATCTTATCTCAAGGTACAAAGTCTAAGTGTTCTATTCATTACAAAAGATATGAGCTCATCTTGTCTTTCAGCCTTTAACAGCTTCATCCCATTTGCAGGGAGCTCCCAATCACTGCATTCCTTAGGTTGCAAGCATAGTCATGGAGACAGCACTAGCATGGAGACAGCACATCTCTCCTTGAGAGGCCACTGTGCCTCAGTTTCCAACAATTCCAACTTTTTCCTGTGTATTTGTGGATTTGTACTCCTCCATTCATAAAGGACTCCACTAAGAAAATTAGAACTTACCGTGGGTGCCACAATCTAATCAAAGGCCATTGACTGAAGTGATCTAATCAAAAGATCCCTTAGCTGAATCAAACCAAAAGATCCCACATACAATAAATTTACATGCACAGGAATGGGTTAGCTTAAGAATATAATTTTCTAGGGTTCACAAAAGACTCAAACCAGCACACAACAGTTTCTAAGCCAGCACACAACAGTTTCTAAGTAAGCCAGCACACAACTCTTTCTGTCTTTGTAATTGTATGTAACTGTTAAGACCGTAAAATGCACTGAGTTGAGAAGCCTAGTTACCCAATTGGGAAAGCCCCAGACAAATCCCGAGAAACACAGAAAGAGTTGGTGGAGGAAAGTGGTTTTTCTGGAGAAGAAATTCAGTGGTTGGAGCTAGGTTTATGGATTCTGGTGGAAGGATTGTACATGGAACATGCCTTGAAGTGTTGGGACACCCTTGTTTTAAAGAAATCTGAAGTTGTGGGTAAAGAAACTCTGCTCAGGGAAATTTCAGTCTCCAGATTCCTCCAGCTAGGCATGAAGGACAAGATGGCAGCAGAGTAAGGAGTTTGAAGACTCAGCTGGTCTTAAAGGGCAGTCAGTAGATCATGGATTGGAAGCTCATCCAGGCTCATAGATTGGAAGATGAAACAGTATTAAGATGTTAATTCTACACAAATTGATATACAGATTCAGTGTAATCCCAATTTTAAAAATACCACCAGCATTTTGTAAACAAATGGAAAACGCAATTACCAAATTTATTTGGAAGGATAAGGGTCCCTGAATGGCCAGAAACATCTTAAAAAGGAAGAATAAAGTTGGAGGACTCCCTCTTCCAGACTTTAAATCATATTACCTAGCTACAGTGGAAAAACAGTATGGTACCAGGATAAACATAGACGCATAGACCAATGGAACCAAATTGAGCATTCAGAAACAGACCGTCACATCTATGGTCAAGCAATTTTTGACAAGGCTGTCAAACACACCCAGGTGGGGCAAAACATCTATTCAACAAGTGATGGCAGAAGAACTGGATATCCATATCCCAAAAAAAGAAAGAGGACCTCTATCTTATACCTTATACAAAAATTATCTCAAAATGGATCAAACACCTAATATAACATCTATGACTATAATGGTCCTAGAAGAAAACATAGGGAAACATCTTCAAGACCTGGTAATAGGTGGTGGATTCTTAAACTTTATACCAAAAGCACAAGCAACAAAAGAGAACATGGGTAAATGGGATTTCCTCAAACTTAAACACTTTTGTGATTCAAAGGACTTCATCAAAAAAGTGAAAAGGCAACTCACTCAATAGGAGAAAATATTTGGAAACCACATATCTGATAAGGCTTTTATTTCCATTCTATATACAGAGATCATACAACTAAACAATGAAAGAGCAAGCATTCAAATTTAAAAATGGGCAAAAGACTTAGACATTTCTCCAAAGAAGAAACACAAATGCCTAAAAAGCACATGAAAAATTGTTCAATGTCACTAGCTATGAGGGAAATGCAAATCAAAATGACAATGAGGCGGCGGACTCGGCCCAGTGGTTAGGGCATCCGTCTACCACATAGGAGGTCCGCAGTTCAAACCCCAGGCCTCCTTGACCCGTGTGGAGGAGGCCCATGAACAGTGCTGATGCACACAAGGAGTGCCATGCCACGCAGGGGTGTTCCCGGCATAGGGGAGCCCCACGCGCAAGGAGTGCGCCCCATAAGGAGAGCCGCCCAGCGTGAAAGAAAGTGCAGCCTGCCCAGGAATGGTGCTGCACACACAGACAGCTGACACCACAAAATGACACAACGAAAAGAAACACAGATTCCCATGCTGCTGACAAGAACAGAAGCGGACAAAGAAGACACAGCAAATAGACACAAAGAACAGACAACTGGGGTGGGGAGGGGGAAGGGGAGAGAAATAAAGAAAGAAAGAAAATCTTTAAAAAATAAAAAATAAATAAAAAATGACAATGAGATTTCATCTCACACTGCATCTAATAGCCATTTTTTTAAAAACGGTAAACTACAAGTGCTGGAAAGGTTGTGGAGAAATAGGAACACTTCTTCATTGTTGGGGGGAATGAATAATGGTGCAGCCCATGTGGAAAACAGTTTGGCAGTTTCTCAGGAAGTTAAATATACAACTGTCATAGGATCCAGCAATTCCTCTACTAGGAATATATCCAGAAGAATTACAAACTGACACAAACAGACATTTGTACAGCAAAGTCCAGAGCAGCATTATTCACAATTGCCAAAAGAGAGAAACAACTCAAGGACCCATCAGCCAATGAATGGATAAACCAAATGTATTATATACATATGAATGAATACTATGCTGCTGTATGAAGAAATAAAATTGGGACACATATGATAACATAGATGAACCCTGAAGATTTTATGTTAGATGAAATAAACAATTCACAAAAGGACAAAAATGGCATGCTTTCACTAATATAAACTAAATACAAAGAATAAACACACAGAGTTAAAACCTATGTTTTAGGTTATTAGGAGATAAGAGGAAGGCTGAGAAGGTGTACTATTGCTTAATGTATTTAAAAGTTTTAATTGACTGTAACAGTGTGGAAATGGATAGATAGCAACACATTAAAGTGAGTAGAACTAACATAGATGGTTTATAAATGGGATTGTGGCTGAAAGTCTAGGGATGTAAATGTCAATTGAAAGAAAGCTAGAGAATTTAATCTAGGGACTGAAAAACGTAATGAAGCCAGAGGTGGATGAGAATCGTGGTTAATAGTAAAAATACAAGAATGTCCTTCTATGAGCTAGAGCAAATGTACATCACAGTTGCAAGGTGGTAAGAATGTGGAGAAGCATGGGAAAAATACAATTACTTTAACCTATGCACTATACTTAACAGCAATACTGTAATATTCTTGCATCAATGCAAAGGATGTACTATGATAATAATAGGGGAACTGGAAAAAATATACCAAATACTGACTAGAGACCTAGTTAGTGGTAAAATGAGGGCGCACGGCCGACAGCGGGCGGTGTCAAGGGTGGACGCACAGCGGCGCGAAGAATGCTGCGGAGACGGAGAGTGGTGGCAACGTGTCTGCTTTATTGAGGAAGACAAGCGTTTATATAGGCTAGGGCGCTGGCGGTAGCAAGGCTAAGCTAAATAAGGCAATGTACGTGAGGGGAGGCCGCTAATTGGCTGGGGGACGGTTGGGGGTGAGGTACGAGGGTAAGGGGCGACGTGTGGGGTGCGGATTGGCTTAAGCTGAAGGCGACCTCTGATTGGTTGTTGGAGGCTGTTGCTAGGTAAAGGGGCAGAGGTGAGGTTATCATTCTGGCGGGGGGTATATGGGACTGGGGCAGAAGATAAGGGGAAGTTGTGGGTTGGGTTCTGGTGAGGCGCGGGAGAGGCAGGCCGATTACCCTAGGGCGGCCCCTATGGAGACCGGATGCTGGGTGGAGATAGAGGAGGCAGCCTTACGGGCAAGAGTAGCAGGGGGGCAACAATCTACCCACACCAGGCACTCACCCAGCAGGAGACAAGGCCTCATCTCAACGTGCTGGGCCTGCCCAACAATGGTAGCATGCTTGTTACCTCAGTAAAAGTCTGATATTATCTCATAATCTGTAACAAATGTTCCACATAATGTGGAAGGGTGTTGTATGGAAATTCCACATATGTGCATGATTGTTTTATAAGTTCAAAACCTCTCTTTAAAAAAGCATATTTTTTAAAAATTCCTCCTGCTGTCTTTTCATGCATTCAAATGGCAAAGGCAATTCCCATTGAACCCTGGGGCTCAGAGCAGGGAGCAATGACTTCATGGAAGTGACAAATGAGAGGCAGTATTCAGTGTGTTCACATGGGGACCACTGTCCCCAGTGCTCCTTGGAACTTTGGGGTTGAATTAGGGAAGCATTTCTGTTGTATGTGACTGAAAAGAGGACATGCTAGGTCATAGGACTACTCCGTTTATCTTTAGTATAAATTTGCAAACTGTTTGCACAGAGGTTGTCCCAAAGGAGGTGCTTCTAGTAGCATATGGGTTCCAACAAATTTATCACACCCTATGCTAAAGATTTTATGGCATTTTGTTGTTCAATTGAACAAGTACTTCCCATTGGTTGGAGATGGGCATGGGCCATGAGCTTTGAGCGTTTGCAGGGTTCATGTCTCTGCCCTTGGCCATGAAGAGTTAGAAGACTAATAATCTAACTTGGATGTCACACAGTAAAGTACATTAAGAAAGGGCTACATGAGATTGTTATTCAGGAATGGCCAGTGGTGTGGCTGCTAGGGAGGGTGCAAGGCAAGATGAAAGGTGTGATGTGACTTAAAATGTGGTAGTAAAGAAAACCAGAAGGTCCAAACACCATTATGTTGGTACTGGCTACTTACGTCAGGTTCTCAAGATTTTAGCCTAAAATGATTTTTTCCTGAGATTCATCCAGGCTTTAGCATCTTAACCATAGCAGCTTCATCAATGTGGTGATGGCAAGATGTGGCTAGTGCTTCATGAACATGATATGAAACTGTCTGAAAAACTCCCAGGATTGAATGAGAAATGTATTTCCTAGGCAACTACTTTCACTGTGTTTATAAAGTTAACATTCTTGAGTCTACATATTTTACATGAAATTCTAAACTTAGATATTAACTTAAGTAACATGATTGAGGCGGCGGACTTGGCTCAGTGGTTAGGGCGTCCGTCTACCACATGGGAGGTCCGCAGTTCAAACCCCGGGCCTCCTTGACCCGTGTGGAGCTGGCCCATGTGCAGTGCTGATGCGCGCAAGGAGTGCCCTGCCACGCAGGGGTGTCCCACGCATAGGAGAGACCCATGCGCAAGGAGTGCGCCCCATAAGGAGAGCTGCCCAGTGCAAAAGAAAGTGCAGCCTGCCCAGGAATGGTGCCGCACGCACGGAGAGCTGACACAACAAGATGACGCAACAAAAAGAAACACAGATTCCCATGCCGCTGACAACAACAGAAGCGGACAAAGAAGACGCAGCAAATAGACACAGAGAACAGACAACTGGGGTGGGGGAGGAAGGGAGAGAAATAAATAAATAATAAATCTTTTTAAAAAAAGTAACATGATTGAAATGTACCTATTGCTTAGAGGTCATATTTCAGGCCACCAGCATTGATACACTCAGTGGCTATGGGAACCACAGTGGGTGTTTGGCTGCTCTGTCCCTCTCCTGTATCTAAGAACACAACTTAAAAATCACAGTAATTAATCAAGGCCCCTTAGGCTCAACCTCCATGAGGTCCAAACTCTAGCAAATTGGGCTGTGGATGAGTCACTTTGACTAAAAGACCAATGAGGACCAACGGAGGCCTTGCCTCCATGTCCTGTCTCTGTTGAGAGGTGGGGTCCTGTCCCTACCACTTGAATCCAGGTGGGCTTGGTGACCACTGGGACCCATAAAATAGAGGTCATACCCAAGACTTTAGAAACTGGCCTCTCCTGCTTTCTGTCCCTTAGAACACTCTCTTTGGGACACCTGATCCCTGTTTAGGTCAGACCCCCTGCCTCCCGAGACCACCAGGCTGGAGGGGCCTTGTGCAGGCATCAGGTTGGCAGAACCAGCAGAGCCGGGCCTTCTGGACATCACTTCCAAGGCACCAGAAAAATGACTGAAGCCATCCTGGATGCTGAAACCAGCCCAGGCATAATGCAAGCACCATTGAGTGGCCCCTTTGAAGCCACTTGGAGAAGATTCTTGTGGGTAAGTCATTTTTTTAATTAGTAAACTTTATTTCAACTTCAAAAAATAAAATAGCCGACCAAAGGCAACTTCAATTATGGAAGCATTATTACTAAAACACCTGTGCAGGCACATTTATCTTATTTAACTAAAAACAAACTCATTTGCTTCTCCTGTGTTCCTAAGGGTGAATAAATGGGCACAGATTGGTAAAATAGCATGACCAAGGTCTCTTTGTAATGATGAAAATGAAAATGCTTCATCATATTCATATCTCATAAACTAAATCCCATATGCTTTTTTGAACTTTAGCATTGATATAGTAACTTCTTTGCTTTGCTACTAAAATATTACAGTATTATATCTGTTTACTGTAGTCTATAAATTACATTATTTGTATTTTCCCATGTCTTACCATATCCCTAACACCTTATAATAGAGGAACATTCTTATTTATATTATTATCCACAGTCCTCTTCTACCACCAAAATCACAGTTAAACAGTTCCTAGATTATCTTCTAGTGTTCCATTAACATTAACCTCCCTAGACTACTCCTTCAGCCACGATCACATTTATAAATCACCAGTGTCAGTTATACACTGTAATGTTCTACCGTCAACTCTATCCATTTCCTCGTATACACAATTGACATTATTAAACATTCCACATATATTCAATAGCAGTTACCCCTTCTCAACCCTCATTCTGTCTCCTACTAACCTATACACTGTAAGTTTACTCATTGTATTTAGGGTGAGTCTTTACATTCCTACAAATATTTCTGGTATGACTGATTATTGAATACAGCTAATGTTGCACCTAATACACTTTTCTAACAAAAATTAGCAATTGTGACTTCTACACTTCTATGTGGATTACTTCATCACAATATCTTCATTTTTAACTTCACTGACTCTTGAAGGACTCAGAGGCTTTTCAAAGAGAAAAAGATGAGAAAGTCAGAAGGGGGTAGAAGGAAGATGAAAGAGGTTGAAGCACACGTGTACATCTCCTACACTGACTGTCATGAATCGAGAAAGAAAGGAATATTGAAACATTGAAAGTAAAATACACATTAGTGAACATTTGCTCTCAATGAAATATAGGTTCTTATATGGAAAACCATTCATCTGTGGCATCCCTTTAAGAACAAAGATTCCCTGTTGCCATGGGATCTTTTGTTTATTGGAATCTTATGTTACCTTGGTTTAGGCTCCTTTGAATTTTCCATCAGAGTCTCTGATCACTCAGAGTCTGTTGGTCTCTTTACCTGCTGGATCTTTTTATAGAAATTTCTCTAAAATGGAAACCCTTTACTCTCAATCATGGCAAGGTATTGTATGAGCGATTTCCTAATCCTTTCCTTTCAACTATCAGACTAATATTTTCCTGATTTGGTTTATCTGGTTACTTTTGTGATTTTGTATCTCCTTTTCTCCCTCAGTTTGTAATGAAATTTGCGGCACTGGTGACAAAGTATACATTCATAGATCAATGAATATTAATTAATTCAAGATTAAATCACACTGACAGTCACCAAATAATCATTTTAATGAATACATTAAGAGGCAGTGGTATCAGTCAGGGAAAATTTCCTCACTAAACTTAAATCGTGTTAATTCCATTCCAATTCCATTCCATTCCAATAGGAATTCCTTAAAATGTACTTAAGATTGACCAATGTAAGGTTAGGGTCAGTCAGTGATGTTATAAAAGATGATTGTTTGCTCTCTTGGGAAATTCAATTTGACAAAATAGTTCATGTGAATTGACCATAGACACTTATTACATTCAGCAGTTATAATGGAATAGATGTTCTAGAACAATTGACTATGCTAATATTATACACATCTTTAAAGAACCTTTAAAGAACCATGTTATTATAGGAATAACTCATTTATTCTTATTATCAAAATCATCTGCAAAAATAGAAAACTAATATAAAAGTGGTAGTGTATGTGATTTATGTTTTCATAGACCTTGACTTCTCCAATAGCTTCCTAATTCCCTTTGTTTTTTTGGTTTTTTGGGTTTTTTTTAAAGATTTATTTTATTTTTTTCTCTCTCCATCCCCTCGTTGTCTGCTGTCTGTGTCCATTCTCTGTGTGTTCTTCTGAGTCCACTTGCATTACCCAGCATCACTGGGAAACAGCGTCTCTTTTTTGTTGCTTCACCTTGCTGCGTCAGCTCTCCATGTGTGTGGCGCCACTCCTGGGCAGGCTGTGCTATTTTCACACAGGAAGGCTCTCCTTTGTGGGGCACACTCCTTGGCATGGGGCACCCTTACACAGGGGCGCCTCTGTGTGACATGGCACTACTTGCGTGAGGCAGCACTGCACATGGGCCAGCTTACCACATGGGTCAGGAGGCCCTGGGGATCAAACCCTGGACCCTCCATATGGCAGATGGACGCTCTATCAGTTGAGCCACATCTGCTTCCACCTAATGCCCTTTGAAGCAATAAACCTTGCTTACAGGTAAACTACGCTCCATTTCAGCTTTGTTTATGGTGATATTTTTCAAGTATCATTTTTCCCTGGAAAACTGGCTTTTAATGTTTCTCTATAATTTTGTAAGATGACTGGACCATTGCAAGAACCCAGCTTTGGGTCTGGTCCTCCTGTCTATCGAGCACTGGAGCCTGGGGATAATAACCAAACCTCTCTGTGTACATTTGTTTCTTTACCCAACAAGGAAGGAAAAGAAATGAGATCATGTCCTTTCAGCTTCCTATTTTAAAAACAAAACCTTGCTGTGCCATTTATGCCACAGTTGAAATCCGGTATGCAGTACTGATGTCAGCAGAGAGGCTGTGACTGGAGCAGGCCTGAGCCCTGGAGCCCAGCCACTGCTGCCCATTGAAGTTGGCCACCCTCTGGGGACACTCTGAAATCCCCTGATCTAGCTCCCTGCAGAAATGCTTTGTCATCTTTCAAAACATGTGTTTGTGTAAACAGTGATTACAAATAAAATAGGTCCCACAAATACTTTTATTCCTCAGATTATTGCTAAAACCATACTTCCTTAATTATCAGCAGAAGTATGCCTAGCATGTAGCCAAAAAATGCTCCAGCGTTATTGTGGTTTTCAGTTGGTTTTTTCTGTTGCTTAAATTTTTATGGTCTCCCTATATTCTTGTTTCTGGTGTGCTCTTATTAAACATTTAGGTACTTAAGGACCCTTCAGCCTAGGCCTAAGGGGTCTACTTGGCTTCTTGACAGTGAAATGATGTATATCATTTTCAAGAAAGAGAGTGCCCTGAAATGTTATGACCCACTTAAAATATTTTTTCTCATAAACTGTATGTTTCTTAACTGCACTTTGAGTTTAAAGAGTCCATTTTATTCAAGGAGTAGCAATTGTCATTGTTTTCTTTTTAAAGGTTCCCATGATTTGGAAGAGAAAGGAAAAAACAACCTAAGCAAGTTTATTAATTAGATCAATACATAAATTTCATTAGAGAATTCTCATAAGCTTCATTTTTTTTTACATGCCATGTTAAAACATTCCTGAAACATCAGCACAACAACAGCGTTTGATTATTAACAGTGACCATGAGCTATCACTTATTAAAACCCAGGGATATGCAAACAACATTAGGTAAAAGTTATCTTTACTCCGGGGGTATTATAGTACATACATGTTAGTTCATAATTACAGCAGTTGCTTAGAAAATCTAACAATTGAACTATTAGGAAATAACTGTCAGTACTTTAGAAAAATATTTTGTAGAATACAAGACTAGAGAAATAATACAATATTTAAAAGAAAACACAGTCTAGGAAACATTAATTTTCAAATTCTTAAAACTCTTCAAATGTGTTTGATATTTATATTAGCAGTTTCTTTTTTCTCCTTTATGAATAAGTAACTAAAATTTACATGTTGTATCTTTTCACACGTATTTCAAACTCATAAGTACACCAGGAAATAAATTTCTGAAAAATCCTATTCAATAATATTTATTTTTCAAATTCTTCATTATAAAAACAAGAAAGTAGGATCATCATGTGTGAACACTCTGAGGATTTTTAGTCTTTTTATTTGGTGACTGTGTTTCAAACAAGAAAATACAGGAAGCAAGAACCTTTCTCAAATATCAGGGTTTAATCACAGGTGCTAGAGCGTTCACTTGTGCATTCTTAAATTAGAGATAAAAACTAGGGAAGACTGAGTTTCCACAAAAGAATATTATTTCTTTTTTCAGTAAAGATCTTGAGTATGAATTTATTAGAGATCATGAAAAAGACATTCATTGAAACATAGCTTAAAACAGCTGGTGTCTTCTACTGCTTTCTTCACAAAAAATAGATCTGAATCTTGGTTAGCTAGATCTGTTATATTAAATGAACCCCAAATTTCCAGTGCTTGAGAAAACTACAGCTTGTCTTGCTCATGTAAATATCATGTATGTGCCATCAGTGGGCAGCTTCTTCCAAGGGATGATGCAGGGATGGAGGCTCCTTTAGTCTTTGGGCTCAACAATTCTGTGGGGCCCCTGAGTCACCTGACTTAAATTTAATGTAATGGAATTCAAAAAAATACTAGTATATGTAAATAATTGAATATTGAATCGTGAATAAATACTATTAATATAATTACACAAGTAAAATTAGATTATTTTATTTCATACTTTTGTTGGGTGCACAGAAAAGTTATTTGTGTAGTTCCACTATAGTTTTTAGCCACAGTACTAATATTTTCATGTATAGAGCAGTGACGTCAAGCTTGTTTTTCAATCTAACACTTTTGTATAGATTAGCGCTCACAATGTGGTGCTGGGTTCCTAACAGCCATCGCTAAGGTCATCTCGCTCTTTTGGAACAATTCCCAGAATAAGAATGGGAAGAAATTGGCATATATTGATTTCAAGAGTGCAAGATATTTTGCCAGTGTCTTTTTCATTTTGTTTTGCTTTTCTCTTTAAAGAAGCTTTATATTACATAATGGTTACATTAAAAATACCGGGGATTCCCATATTCCACACCTCCTCCACCTATTGTACTTTTCCACATTAGCAACATATTTCATAAGTGTGGTATATTTATTACAATCGATGAACACATATTGAAGCATTGCTACTAACTGTGGACTATTGTTTACATTATACTTTACACTCTGCCCCACAGAATTTTATACATTATAACAAAATGTATGACGGCCGGTTGCGGTCACCCCTCGGGCTGAAGTGTGGTTTGCTGGCCTGGCAGGGGAGCGGCCGCGGTAGGCCTAATTCCGCTGCCCCCATAATAGGGTGGCTGGTCGGACTCACCGCCACCCCTGAAGGAAGCTCGGCATGGGCGCAGAGTGCCCTCGGGTCTCCCCTTCTCGGCAGCCATGCTTCCACGGCCGCCCCTCCTCCCAGATGGCGCCACCCGATGCCTTGTGGGGCGGCACCCTTCTTCTTCCTTCTCCCTGCACAGGCGCAGGGCAGAAAATTCCAGTCTGCCCTTTTCCCCTCCCCTGACAGCAACAACAGCCAGGTGTGGGCGGAAAAATCCAGCCCGCCCTTTTCCCCTCCCCCGACAGCAGCAACAGCCAGGCGTGGGCGGAAAAATCCAGTCTGCCCTCCACCCCAGCAACAGCAGCCACCAATCCCTAAACCCTGCCCCTTCCCCCAGCAACAGCGACAGCCAATCCCTAACCACCACCCCTCCCCCGTCCAGTACCGCCCACTGACCTTTCGCCAGCAACCAATCAGAACAGGGCGTGGCTTCGACCAATCAGCCTTCCCCAGCCCCTATAAAACTGTTGCCTCTCCCTCAGTAAAGTGGACTTGCGTGTTTACCTTGTCTCCGCGGTGGTTCTTCTGCCGTGCGCCCTCCAGTCCTGAGAGCCCCCGACAAGGGCCTGGCCTCCCTTGTCCCCAGTTCGTCGCCTGCTTCTCCGGGCGACCCCTTCGTCGCCGGCTTCGCCGGGCGACCCCTTCGTCGCCGGCTTCTCCGGGCGACCCCTTCGTCGCCGGCTTCGCCGGGCGACCCCTTCGTCGCCGGCTTCGCCGGGCGACCCCGTCAGCCGAACCGCGCAACCCCTTGTGAGACCGATCCCTCGTCTGCTGCCGGACCGACCCCTCGTCCCAAGTGGGACCAACCCCTCGTCCCAAGCAGGACCGACCCCTCGTCCAGAGCTGGACCGACCCCTCGTCCGCAGCCAGACCCCACCTCTACCGACCGAGCAAGCCGTCGCAGTTGGCGCCCAACGTGGGGCAAAGCAACCCCACCACAGCACAACGTGGGGCAAGGCAACCCCACCACAGCCTCACTCCATAACCTGGTGGCCCCCCCTCCTCTCTTCTCACCGTGGGACTTCTCTCATGCAACATTGCTGCTACCTGAGCCTTGGCTACCTCATACGATCCACGGCGGTCTGGGAGAATCGCTGGATGGCTTTCTCCTTCCATGTCGGGGGCTTATACCGACCCGCTATGATTAAGAGGAGCCTTGGATTTCTCGGGAGCGTGCGCTTGCACGTCTGAAGTAATCCTACCACAGCCCTACGCCCTCCTCTCTTCTCACCTTGGGACTTCTCTCGTGCAACATTGCTGCTACCTGAGCCTTGGCTACCTCATATGATCCACGGCGGTCTGGGAGAATCGCTGGATGGCTTTCTCCTTCCATGTCGGGGGCTTATACCGACCCGCTATGATTAAGAGGAGCCTTGGATTTCTCGGGAGCGCGCGCTTGCACGTCTGAAGTAATCCTACCATAGCCCTACGCTCTCCTCTCTTCTCACCCCTATCTTTTCGCTCTGCATTGCTGCTCCTGAACCTTGGTGACCTCATACGATCCACGGCGGTCTGGGAGAATCGCTGGATGGCTTTCTCCTTCCATGTCGGGGGCTTATACCGACCCGCTATGATTAAGAGGCACCAATAAAACTCTCAGGAGCGCGTGCCTGAGCACCTCCACCCCTGCCTTCACCTCTGCCTCCTCCCCTCTGCGCTTGCTCCCCTTTGCCTTGCTCCACTGCTCGTCGTCCCGCCCTCCCCTCGTCGGGGCCTTCTCTTGGCCCGCGACCACCGTCGGAGCCCCACCGGCTCCGACCCCTCGTCTCACCGCGCACCTCGGCTCCCATCGCCGCGCTCTCAAGGTAAGGGCCCCTTTTCTTATCGGCTCCAAAAGGCCATTAGCAATGGGTAACATCCTATCTGCTAAGCAAGCCCCACAAGTTCGGGCTCTTGCTGGTCTCCTAGACACTTACCAGTGTAAGATCTCTTTGAAACAGCTTCAAGTGTACTGGGACCTTCTTCTCCCCTTTAATCCGTGGCTTACCACGTGTCAGCTTTGGGACCCGGACACCTATACTCGCCTTATAGATAGGGTCACTTTTGCTGTGGAGCAGGAAGGTAAAAGATTCCCTCCTGGCTTATTACAGGCAACATGAAGTCCAGAAGAAATCTTAAAGGGTATAATCTATAATATGCTATATAAACAAGGATTTAAAAGCAGCTATACCAAGAAAGTAAGAATTATGAGTCAACTGTAAATAAATTATATATTTCTGTTAATGTGTTGTAATTGTTCTGTGTTTGTCTGTCTGTTCGTTCAATGTCAACGTATATTGTGATACCTCCGGATGGTAAATATAAATTACTAGAAATCTTTAAAAGAGCTCTATTCAAATGGCCAAAAATTAAATAAGCGCTTATATTAATACTTAAGTTTATTATATTAATACATAAGTTTAAATGTTAATAAGATATCTACAATTTAAAAAAATTGTAAGTCTTAATTAACAAAATTAACTGTACGTCTTCATAAAAAGTTGTTCTTGCCTAGATTAAAATGAATAACTTATTTTTCTTCACAGGATAATATAAAGAATGTAAAACTTATATGAATATTAAAAAGGTTAAAAGTTTGTAAAAATGCTAATGGAAATGTAATAAGTTTTGCAAAAAGACGTATTTTGTCCTAAAGTAAGATGGCTAATTTTTCATAAACTCTTGAAATTTAATTTGCATGCGGCAAGTGTAAAAGGTATTGTGATAACTTTACATAAGGGAATGTGTTCTGTAAGGATAAAATTTATCTTCAATAGTTTACATTAAGGTATTAAATGGCTAATTCCAAAAGGTCATTCTTAAATATATATATATAAAACTAAATTGATGATAATAATAATAAAAGGTAATTTTATAACAGGAAAGATTAACAGCAACCAAGCTCCCCTGCCAACTTGCTTTTAGGAAACGGTTTCTAATATTGCATGCTACTAAGTATTTAAAGAAAAGTTATTCTTAAGGAAACAAAAAATGGTTTTGTCTTTGCAGCCATTGTCTATTTAGCAACACCCCTCACTATCGGCCTAGCCACTGTTGCGCCGGACGATTGGAACCTTAAACAAAGACTCCTCCTCACTGTCATCTTCCTATCTATCGTTACTATATTTACTGCCCTCATTCTCCTTCGTTTATAAAGCAGTCTCCTACAAACCACAAAGCTTCTGTCTTAAACATACCATTCTCAACCCTATCCTCTAAATGATCTTCTCACTTCCCCCACAGCCTTTAATACTCTATTTCTTCCTCATAACCTTTGCTTTCTTGATAATATTTTCCGCCATCTGTCTAGCCACTACCACCCCAGAAGATTGTAACCACGGCCCCCCATGCTGCCATCGCTCTCAAGCAGCTCCAGCCCCGCGAAACGGCCCGCAACGTGCTTTCCCCGGCCCGCGGCCTGCTTCCTAGCATCCAATAATGCTTCTGCTCTTGCCTCCCCATACTTCTGCGGAGCTTCCTCCTGTCTCGACCTCACTCCTCTTCTCAGCCATCCAAAGCGTCCTTTCTCGTCCCCCGCCCCCCTCCTTTTTTCGCTTGAACCCCTATTGCGTTGCAGATTGGGCCGCCCCATGTCGGCCCGCCCCATTAACATCGGCCTCTCTCGCGCCCGTGAAGACTTTGGCCTTCTTATTGTCCTCGCCTACGTCTCCACCACTCCCGATGCTGCCGCCACCACCGTCGCTGGTGCCCTGACGCAACTTGTCCTCACCGCTGCGATCCTCCAGACCATCACACAGTCTGCCTCTACCGCTCTTCGCCGCCAAGAAGAGATCAACTACCTGTAACGCACTGTCATCCTGGACTTTTAACAAGCAGATGGACCTTATAGCCACCGAGATCAACAAGAATTGGACATTGGCCACCCTTGCTTGCAATGGCAAGATACTGCCCCCCAAATTGTACATTTGTATCCCCGTCATACTCACCTCCCTCTTCAGCCCCGCTTCCCTCATTGCTTACTGCCTCTTGGGCCTCGGCTACTTGTTGCTGCTGCCATCCTGGCCCTTATTTGAAAAGAAGGGGGAAATGCGGTCACCCCTCGGGCTGAAGTGTGGTTTGCTGGCCTGGCAGGGGAGCGGCCGCGGTAGGCCTAATTCCGCTGCCCCCATAATAGGGTGGCTGGTCGGACTCACCGCCACCCCTGAAGGAAGCTCGGCATGGGCGCAGAGTGCCCTCGGGTCTCCCCTTCTCGGCAGCCATGCTTCCACGGCCGCCCCTCCTCCCAGATGGCGCCACCCGATGCCTTGTGGGGCGGCACCCTTCTTCTTCCTTCTCCCTGCACAGGCGCAGGGCAGAAAATTCCAGTCTGCCCTTTTCCCCTCCCCTGACAGCAACAACAGCCAGGTGTGGGCGGAAAAATCCAGCCCGCCCTTTTCCCCTCCCCCGACAGCAGCAACAGCCAGGCGTGGGCGGAAAAATCCAGTCTGCCCTCCACCCCAGCAACAGCAGCCACCAATCCCTAAACCCTGCCCCTTCCCCCAGCAACAGCGACAGCCAATCCCTAACCACCACCCCTCCCCCGTCCAGTACCGCCCACTGACCTTTCGCCAGCAACCAATCAGAACAGGGCGTGGCTTCGACCAATCAGCCTTCCCCAGCCCCTATAAAACTGTTGCCTCTCCCTCAGTAAAGTGGACTTGCGTGTTTACCTTGTCTCCGCGGTGGTTCTTCTGCCGTGCGCCCTCCAGTCCTGAGAGCCCCCGACAAGGGCCTGGCCTCCCTTGTCCCCAGTTCGTCGCCTGCTTCTCCGGGCGACCCCTTCGTCGCCGGCTTCGCCGGGCGACCCCTTCGTCGCCGGCTTCTCCGGGCGACCCCTTCGTCGCCGGCTTCGCCGGGCGACCCCTTCGTCGCCGGCTTCGCCGGGCGACCCCGTCAGCCGAACCGCGCAACCCCTTGTGAGACCGATCCCTCGTCTGCTGCCGGACCGACCCCTCGTCCCAAGTGGGACCAACCCCTCGTCCCAAGCAGGACCGACCCCTCGTCCAGAGCTGGACCGACCCCTCGTCCGCAGCCAGACCCCACCTCTACCGACCGAGCAAGCCGTCGCAGCCGGTATTTGTCATTGCAATGTCATGCAGGACAATTCCAATGTCCCAGAAAATGCCCCCAAGTTACACCTATTCTTCCCTCTCTTTCACCTCAGAACTTCTGGTGGTCACTGCCTTTATAACAATGATAAAAGTTCTTCAAAGGCAATAAGTCTGTAATAGAAAAATAATGTCTGCATTAGTCCATTGTTCATTCCCCAGTCTTGAGAATTTTGGGATGGTGATGCCCACTCTATTTCTAAATGAGAGAGGGCTTAGATCCTATGGAACAGATGAATGGAGCTATCTTGCTGGCAGTTGCAGGCACTTTCTGTTCCTTGGGATGGGCATTGTCCATCATCATTTCCTTGTTAGTTATCCTGGGTAAGTCCAATGAACTGAAGAGTAGGTGTTGCAACTCTGCTGAGATTCACGGCACAACCAGAACATGAAAAGACCAAAGATTTAAATCTCTTGGTCATATATTTAACATGTATAGAGCTAACTGTAAGTTTACATAAAAGGGACTGAAGAGCCACGTGTAGGAAAACTATAAATGAGTCTGTCTCTGTTACACAGGGACCATAAATTCCAAAGAAAGGCCCACCGACAGGGTGCCAAATTCTGAGCTTGTCTGCCCTGCTTATAGTGTGTACATATCTCTGGAGCACTCAGGAACCCTGCTGTTTAATGCACTGTTTACTGTGGCAGTCACTGAGAACCTGCTGACACGTGCATAAGTGTACCTTCTGGAATGACCTCCTGACTCGCTTTGAAATCTCTTAGCCAGAAAAAGACTCTTGAAGGGGCACGTCTGTGGCAGGTGAGGATCACTGGTGTGGGGTGTTGTTGATGGGGGGATGTGTGGGAAGAGGTACACCTGGGGCATAACTTTAAGGCATATGATTATGTTCAAGTGTTTATGGGGCATTGTCTAGGTAGGAGGAGAGACACATACAATAACCAAAAGAATACTGAATTCCCATTCTGGGGAGTCCTGCTACATTCTCTAACCCAATGGCAAGAATCCCCCAAGTACATGGGCAGTGCCTAGTGAAAGGAGACAGACCATTACACCAGGCCCTTGATCTTGATGATTGTTCTTAGGAACCTTGTCTGGTGAAACTGAAACTTAGCCTAGTATTATATATTACCTAAGAGTTACCTCCTATGGCTTGAAAGCCTCCTTGTTGCTCAAATGTGTCCTCTCTCTAAGCCAAACTCAACATATAAACATACTCCCTTCCCCCCCAGCAGGAGACCTGACTCCTGGGGATGAGCTTCCATGGCACCGAGGGATTATTACCAAGTGCCAGATAGCGATGCACCTGGAAAAAGACCTTAACCAAAACATGGAATATGAAATACAGTATGTGGTTTTAGTTGTTTTAGCCAGCATCTTTTGGGAAAAGGAATTAGGAAGTTGTATTTTAATAACATAGACTTGCAGGAAAACATCTCATTTACTTTTGCAACATTTTATTATCATATTATATATTCAGAATATATAAATACAGTAATTGAAGTAACAATATAGAATATAAAATAGTTGATTCACTCTCAGATCACAGATAAGTATTGTGAATTTGGAACAAAAGCAAAACCCCAAGACAACCACCACTTCTGGAAATCAATTGTTCTGATTGGACTTGCCCTTTGGAGAACAATTTGGGTTCTTCTCGTCAAAGGTGATTTTCATTTCTGTGAGGTATCTAATTATCAAAAAAAATTTTTTAAGTTTTTTAGGTAGTACTGGGGATGGAACCCAGGACCTCATTCCTGGAAAGCAGGCACTCAACCACTTCAGCTACATCTGCTCCCCTAATTATCAAAATTGTAATGTAAGTTCTCTCAAATCTCCATTAGGATAAAAAAAAATAAAAGGTAAAAAACCCTTTTGGAAGATCAACGGGATGACTTCAGTTATCAACAAGAAAGTAGAAGAAAAAAGTGATTCAAGAGCTTAGCAGGCTCAAAACTTCTAAGGTGGCAGTGGCCAGTGATGATCCCATTCTATGGAAAACTGGATGTGTCATTCCCACTGCTGAGGCAAAGTTATGTGAGACGAGGGTGCACATTTTCATGCTTTAGAAATGCGATGCCCCTGAGTGGCTTTCAGGATAGGGGCAGCCACTCTCGCAGGACCCAAGAGGCTTGCCCAGCAGCCGGGTAAGGGGCGTTAGGAAAGCACGTGGACGGGAAGCACGCCAGCCTGCACAGCGTCAGCTCCATGGAATCCTCCCCCATGCAGACACAGTGTTCATCTCCTTCCCCACAGGGGACCCCACCCTGTCTCCAGGAGCAAGAGCCCTCGTGAGTGCAGGTCTCTGCAGCCCAGGGAAGTTCCTGGCCTGTAACCCTCAGCTTCAGTCCCTTCTGGGCATCCAGGACCTGCAGGTGTGGGATCCTCGCTTCTGGTTTTCAGTCAGTTCAAGTCCAAATTTACAAGGTAGATGATAAATAAGTCCACCAACCTGGTGCAGCAAGTTGAGGACCATCCTGGGATAGCTGAGAAGAGGAGAGCACCCCAGATGAAACCCTGAGTCTCTACCCCCTGCATTGCTGAGACTGACAATGCAGGAAATTTCCCTCAGGATTCCTGAGCCTTGAGGAAAAGATTTACACTTCACCTGCAAATCCCTTTCTTCCAACATATGATACACTTTATTAGGGACTTCAGAATTTCAGAATTTGAACAGAATTTATGTTCCTCTAATGAAAGGCAACCATTTAAACAGGTTATAATCTGCATCCGTATATACTCTTAACATGTTACCAATTGCAGCAGATAAATGTCCTGAGATAGGAAAGAAAAAGAGCTATGGGTGGTCCTCCAGGCACTTTGAGGATACCTAGGAGAGACCCCGTTAAGGTCTGTTTGTCGTTTTTCAGAGCTAAATAGCTTTCTCCCAGTCCACACAATAGAGAGAATAAACTTGTGCAGTTACTTGGGCAGAAAGGGAAGTTGGGTGTCCTAAACCAAATAGATTGGAATAAAACTCGTCATAGGTAATCCCCAAAGAAAAATTCCTGGAGATTGACAGGCCACAGCAGCCCCGGGTTGTGCTGGGATCAAGGTGAAGCCTGGGTATCCTGGGAAAACAAAGATGTTGGGAGCTCCCAAAACAGGCAGGGAAGTGGGGCTGGACCCCTCACGGGGTGGCCCTGAGGAGCACCTAAACGAATACCTAGAAGCACTGGCCTCCCAGCGCTGGGACACAGAGCTCAGTGAGTACAATTAAATAAGAGAACTAATTAGAAGAATTGGGTAAAATTCCTTATTTCATCTCCCAGAAGGTTATAAATTAGAAATAATGTAAAATACATGCAAAAATAATCACAGTGATCATTTTTCGAATCTTCTGGAAATTATTAAAATAATTCAATGAGCTTTGGAATAAGTTTTATAACTTTACTTAAATCTGCCTTTCGGCAGATTTTTTATACAATAAAAATGAGCAGAACCCCCTAGTGGAGGAAGTAGCCAGAACAGATGTTGGCACACCTCTGGAGGGCTGCATCAGCGAGGTCAGGAGTGACACACAGTCAGTGCTTGCTTTATTGTGGTCTTCACAAGAAGGCTGTGGCCAATTCTATGGGTCTTCTTGGTGCTCTAAACATTTTGGTTTTGTAAACAGTTGGGTGGTGTATTAGTCAGGGTTCTCTAGAGAAACAACAAGGGATATCTTTAAATAGTAAGAGATTTATCAGAGTATCTCACACAGCCCCGTGGGGATGCACAAGTCCAGGTTCCACAAGCAGGCTGCATCTAGGAGCTCAGATCAAAATCCATTGAAGATTCTTGACAAGTTCTGGGAGATGCTGGCTGTCCAAAAACGAGCTGGGAAAATCTCTCTCAAAGCTGGAATCACTTCCCCTTTTAAGGGAGTCATCTGATTAGAGTTAAGTGTCACTCACTGCTAATGGCAATCTCCGTGACTGACGTAATTATAACCAGCTATCTATGATTTACCACTGCAGTAAAGTCAGTGGTGACTAAAGTCCATAAATGCCCTTGTATTACAGTTAGCCCAGTGCTAGCTTCACCAAACAACTGGGCACAATTACCTGGCCGAGTATCACTATGCCCTTTTTACAGCACTTGGCACAATTTTTACCTGCCACTCCACCCCCACTCTCAATGTCAACATTGGATCAATACATATTTTGTCTGCTCTGTCCTAGGGAATATGAAGAGAGGGCTCCATGAGATGATTTCCCAGCAATGGACTGTGAAGTATGTCATCTGATGGACATGATGTTGGAGGTATGAAGAGGCAAAGGGACACAGGAGCTGGCAGGAAAGCAAGTCAAAGATCTCAGCAATATTAGGTTGGAGTCAACTTCCCATGTCAAGGTTTCTAGTTTTTAGCCTACAGTAATATTTGTCCCAGGTCTCAAATAGTATCCCAGCTCTTGACCACCTAGCAATGGCGAATTAACCAAATTATTATGGGAAGTTGCTTCTGGTGGTTTATGAAACTCTTCTGAAAAGCATCCCTGGACTGAATGAGAAGAAATACATTTCATATGTAACTATTTCCATTGTATTTAATAGCGGTAACATTCTTGGGGCTTTTTATTTTGTTTTGACCTTCTTCATTAAAATATTAGGGATTAAATATGATTGAGGTGAAAAACACATAATGTTTCTTTTTCAGCTCCCAGCCAGCAAGATCTCTGAAAATGTAGAAGAGGATTCAGCTATTTGTGGGTTGCTCACATATGTGGCACTTAGGAGAGGAAATAACAAGAAGATCTTGGAAGAACTGATTAATGTTAAAACACCTAATATTGAAGAAGAATGGTAACTTTAAATCACAATATGCTATGTATGTTATTGATAGAATAACTAAGGAAAAACAGTGATATTGAATTATTAGGAGATAGTCTCATGGTAAACATATACATGTAGTAACTGTATACCTCTGTACTTATACTGTCAATACTTTATGAAATGAATATTAAAATATAATCATATTGCTTAATATAAAAATTATACAGGTCCATTACAAACAGATGAATGGAACTTTATGTTGGAATCAAAACATTGCAGTATGATAATAATATGTTAACAATTGAAAAAATATTGAACTTTATCTTTTAATGAAATGTGTTCTACATTCCTCAGTAATAATTTACATAGACATTATGTGTAATAACTTTAATAGAGTGACTTTCTTTGGCGTTTGATCATTTTCTGATTAACTTCAAAATATGAATATGTGGAAATGAATCAATTCAACTTATTTTACTGTCTTTCCACATTTCAAGTAATATGCCATGATTCACTTTATAATTATGAAGAAATTTCCTAGATTTGTTAATACACTGATTAGAAATTTTAAGTGATTCACACAATTAATTGCATCCTTTAAATACATTCCCAACTAGTAAAGCACACATTTTTGAATATTCAAGCTTCAGTCAACTAGACTGTTTCAATCTGAAACTAGGGACTGTATCTTAAATTTAACAAAATCATTGCATGTCAATATACAAATTTCACTTTATATAATTTTGCCATTTTATTGGTTTTAGAAAAGTTTCTTCTACATATTCACTTACCCAGGTAGTAGAACATTATATGATACTTTCCTTAATACAGATTTTTAAATTAAGGCAAGAGAATCCTACTCTACCCAACCCCCTCCCCTTCTACCACTCCCCTCTATTAATAACATTTTACATGTGTATGGTACATTTGTTACTATGATGTAGAAATACTGAGGCATAGCTACTAACCATGTGTATTAGTTAGCCAAAGGGGTGCTGATGCAAAATACTGGAAATTGGTTGGTTTTTACAAAGGGTATTTATTTGGGGAAGGAGCTTACAGATACCAGGCCATAAAGCATAAGTTACTTCCCTCACCAAAGTCTATTTGGAACAAGATGGCTGCCGACATCTAACAGGGTTCAGGCTTCCTGGGTTCCCACATTCCTGGGGCTTGCTTTTCTCTGGGTTCAAGGTACCTTTCTTCCTGGGGCTGGCTTCTCTTTCCTCTGGGAGCTTACTTCCTGGGGCTCCAGCTTAAGTCGTCAGCATCAAACTCCAATATCAAAACTCCAACATCAGAAACCCTCAACTCTGTCTTTTGCCATGCCTTTTATCAACACCCTAATGATGTGACCCAATCAAAGCCCTAATCAAAACTTAATCATGCCCAGGTAAAGACCAGATTACAAACATAATCCAATATCTATTTTTAGGAATTCATAACCATATCAAACTGCTACACCATGGTTAATGGTTTCCATTATAGTTTACATTTTGCGATGTGCATTTTTAAAGTTTTGACAAAATTTTAAATGGTCTTCATCCATCATTGCAAGATCATGCAGAACAATTCCAACACCGTAAAATTCTATGTTCCATCTATTCTGTTCTTCCCTCCCCCTCCCCTCGTAACCTATGGTAACCACTAAGCATACCATAGGTATATGGGAATCCCCTATATTTTTTATGTGACTTTTCTGTAACCTAAAGTTTCTTTGAAAAGAAAGAAAGAAAGAAAAAAATAAGACCCTGGGTGAACATATGGAAGAATTTGTCACTGTACAAAAAAGATAACAGATAATATGATGATGAAAGTCACAATGGAAAATTCTTTTATTTTTTGTTTCATATTTTTGTATTTTATTTGTTATTTATTACTATTATATTATTTTCTTCCTGTTTTGTTTTGTTTTTTTACTTTGTTTTTGGAGAGGTTTTGGATCACAGAAGGGTCACAAGTGTGGCAGGGGATGATCACTAGTGTGGGGTGTCAGTTATGGTGGGATATGTGGGAAAGGGTGCACCTGGGGCATGACTCTATAGCATATGAAAATGTTCAAACAGTAATGGAGCATTGTCTTGGTGGGTGGAGACCCACACAATAACTGTAAGATTATTGAATTTCCATCCTGAGGTATCCTGCTACATTCTCTAATAGAGAGGCAAGAATCCCCCAAGTACATGGGCAGTGCCTAATGAAGAGGGACAGACCATTACACCAGGCCCTTGATACTGACGGTTGTACTTATGAACCTTGTCTTGTGAAATTTAAACTTGGCCTAGTATTATATTTTACCTGAGTTACCTCTTGTTGCCTGAAAGCTTCCTTGGTGCTCAAATGTGACTTCTTTCTAAGTCAAACTCAACAAATAAATGCACAGCCTTCCCCCCAACAGGGGACAAGTCTCCTGGGATTGAGCCTCCCTGACGCCGAGGGATTATTACCAATCACCAACTAGAGATGCATTAGAAAAAGATCTTGACCAAAAGGGAAAATATTAAATACAAATGCCTTTTATGGCTAATAGATTTCAAAGTGAGTCACAAGGAAGTTCCAGAGGTTACACTAAGCACATCTCAGCAGGATTCTCTTTGACTACCAGGGTAAACAGTACCTAAATCAGAGGTGTTCCTAAGGGCTCTAGAGACATCTAGACACAATAAGCAGGGCAGAAAATCTCAGGAATTCAACACCTTGACAGGGGATCTCACTTTGGAATATATGCTCCTCAATGTAACAGAGTTACACTCATTTATAATTTCCCTACACAGGGCTCTTCTGCCCCTTTATTTAAACCTATAATTAGCACTATGCTCATTAAATATATGTCCCAGAGACATAAATCTTCTATCTGTTCATCTGCTGGTTGTGCCCTGAATCTCAGCAGAGTTGCAGCCAACACTTACTCTCCAGTTCATTGGATTCACCCAGCTCAACTAACAAAAGGATGATGATGAACTATGCACATCCCCAAAAAAGATAACCACAACTGCAAGCAAGACAATTCCATTCATCTATCACATGGGATGTAAGCCCCATCTCAATCAGAAACAGAGTGGACATCACCACCCCAAAATCATCCAAGAATGGGAAATGAACAATCATAAGGGGGGAATGCAACTATGTACTAAAATAGACCTATTGTTTTTGCAATGGAAGTACTTGTATCATTGATATAAAGACAGTGCCACCAGAGATTCTGAGAGAAGGATAGGTGTAAAAAGGGTATTTGTGAGGGATTGGAATTGTCCTGCATGACAATGCAATGACAGATACAAGCCATTGTACATTTTGTCAAAACCTATAAAATTGTTAGGGGCAAAGTATAAACTACTAATGTAGGCTATAGACCACTGTTAGTAGTACTATTTCAATATGTGTTTATCAATTGTAACAAATGAACCACATTAATGAAAGATGTTAATGGGGAAAATGTGGGAGTGGGGAGAGGAGGTATATTGGAAGCCCCTATTTTTTTAATGATTTATTTATATACTTTATCCACTCACATCCCAATGGTTCTCTCACCTGTCTGCTCATTGTTTGCTCATCTCCTCCAGGAGACACCAGGAAGTGAACCAGGGAACTCCCACATGAGAGATAAGCACACAACAGCCTGAGCCACATCCGCTTCCTGTGGGCTGTGGCATCTGCTGGCTTGTGGCATCTAGCTCGTTGCAGCAGGTGTGGTATCTGGCTCATTGCAGTGGGAGCAGCATCTGCTCGTCTTCTTTTAGGAGGCACCATAACCCCAACTCGGTTCTGCCTATGTGGTACACAGGTGCCCAACTGGTTGAGCCACATCGACACCCCTCCCCTATAATTTTGATGTAACATTTATGTAATCTAAAGTGTCATTAAAATTTTAAAAAGTAAATATTTTTAAAAAGGAATCCTACTACAAAATCGATAAACCAGTATTTTATAATGGTTTTATAAATTTGTTTTTGATGAATTAGTCAGGAGCAGTAAAAGAGTGTCAGGCTGGAAGGTAAATTGAACAATAACCATGTCTGACTTAGAGTGAAAATAGAAAGAGAACCTGCTGCGCGCACCTGCACCAGCAGGGGCTACAACAGTCTGAGTCAAGTCTTAGCTGATTTGCCTGCCGTGACCTTTGTGTGGAATCCACCCAGTAGTACAATAAATGGGTCCCTGAGGAATTCCTTTGTATTGGTACAAATAATCCACTCATCCAACTAGCCCCTTTAATTTATTCTTTACTTGGTGGCTCTGCCAAAGTCATCGTTTTGTGTAACGGGAATGAGCACAGCATGAAGACTGCTGGATGACAGCTCCTGGTTAGAGTCTAAAATATCCCTGAGGTTTTTCTTCATTTGCCTGGAACATCTGAATCAATACATTGTCACTTGAGGCAGCAAAGTACAGCAACAGAAATAAAGGAACACACTGATAGTTTCATTCCACTTATATGGTTCTCTATGAAATGAAATGTAATTGAATTCTATGATCAGCCAATATTGTATTGAAATTTGGCAATTCCGATTTAACCAAATCGTGTTGTGTTCAAAGCTATGCTAGAGTTATCCACTTGTATTTGCAATTAGTAACATCTTTTATTGTCATTCTTATCCTTTCATAAAATTACACAGCTCTGGGGCAGAATGTCGGTGTATTAGAAAGAAGGCATAACCTCCTGGAAGACAAAACCCAGAAATCCCAAAAACATGTGCAAAAGAATTGTTTCATAAGGAAATATTTCACACTCATAAGGAAATTTTTTTCAAGGAGAGTCAGTCCACTGTGCCCAGGTGAAAAGGAGTCACATAATCAAGTAAGGACTCAAATTTATCAGATCAAAGTGTCCTCAAATACACACAGACATGCTTGCTCTCCTGCTGGATCCATGTGCCCAGTTTCATTTTTCTTTCATCATGTATGGTTTAAACCTTTATTTCAGAGTAAAATCCAAAGTTGTTTTCCTCTGAAATAAAGTGTTTTTTTAAGCACTTTCAATGTTTATTCCAAAATGCATTTCGTGATTATTTCTATTCCATGTTAGTTTCATTTCCCCTCAGGAAAGTTCTCAAACATGCCACAGGGTGGCGCTGTGGCACATGATTGTGGAGTCCCTGCTCAGCCTCTCTCTTCCTGGCTCCCTCCAAGTGCGTATCTGGCGGTGAGAGAGGCTCAGCACTTCCAGGCCCAAAGCCTGTTTGGCTGACATTTAAGCAGTTTCTGGGATGAGATGGTTGAAATGGGAATGAGAGGGATATGGTCATGGGTGGAACAGAGTGGGAGAGAGGAGGAAGACAGTGGCATGTGTTCCTGATGGAGGGGAGTGGTAGCAACAGGCGTCAGGAGGGCCTGGGGTGGGGGTGGCCCTAAAGAGAAAGACCTGGGCTCCTGGCTGCCTGCACACTGGGTCTTTCCTTTGAGGAAGTTCTGGAGGCCACCAGTCAGGCGCCATTCTTCCCCTAGTCCTCTCAATGTGGGTCCACTGTTTTCTGACAGATTTCTGTTTCCCTTTTCATTTAACACTAGACCCAGATTCCAAAGCTGACATCATGCCAGCCCCGACAGATGGGGGGCAATTGTGCTGCTCACTACCTGCCTCCACTCCTGAATGAAACTCTCCTGGGGAAATCAAAGGGGATTTATTTGCAGCTGTTGCTTACCACAGAGAAAGGAATTCATAAAATGTCCTGACCACTGTGTGAAACATTTAAGCAGGAGCTTAAAGGATGTAGAGTATTTTGCATTGACTGTTTTTGTTGTTGTTGTTGTTGTTGTGTTAGTAAAGTTCTTCAGAATCTGCTGCATTGATGCAATTATGAGTAGGTATTTGTTAGTGCAAAAATAATTATGTGATTAAATGTTATTTTGAAAATGTTTCTTTCTTCCTTCCTTCTTACTCTCCTAGCTTCCTTTAGTTGCCTCACTCAAGTTTTGCTTATTAAATCAAGTACTGGATTACCCCTTCTTTGATAAAAATTTTTCTCACTCTAAAAAAATGACAGTATGTATCTCTCTGGATTCTTTTTTTTTTTTAAGATTTATTTATTTATTTCTCCCCTTTCCCCCCCACCCTGGTTGTCTGTTCTCTGTGTCTATTTGCTGCGTCTTCTTTGTCCGCTTCTGTTGTTGTCAGCAGCATGGGAATCTGTGTTTCTTTTCGTTGTGTCATCTTGTGGTGTCAGCTCTCCGTGTGTGCGGCACCATTCCTGGGCAGGCTGCACTCTCTTTCATGCTGGGCGGCCCTCCCTACAGGGCACACTCCCCACACGTGGGGCTCCCCTACACGGGGGACACCCCTGCATGGCAGGGCATTCCCTGCATGCATCAGCACTGTGCATGGGCCAGCTGCACACAGGTCAAGGAGTCCCAGGGTTTGAACCGCGGACCTCCCATGTGGTAGATGGACGCCCTAACCACTGGGCCAAGTCCGCCGCCCTCTCTGGATTCTTGTGAATTTGTAATTAGCAAAAGTGTAGTGTGAGGCCATAACATAATATGAAGGTTGTCATGTGGAAGTTTTAGGCTTTTGTGGACCTCAGAATATCATGTCTTTAGGGCCAATCCATTCCTGTCCATGTAAACCTATTTTTTTGTTGTTGTTTGATTTTTATAAAGGATGTTTATTTGAGGTAGGAGCTAACAGATACTAGGCCATAAAGCATAAGTTACTTCCCTCACCAGCATCTATTTTCATGTGTTGGAGCAAGATGGCTGCCAATATCTGTGAGGGTTCAGGATTCCTGGGTTCCTCCCTTCCTGGGGTTTGCTTCTGTTTCCTCTGTGAGCTTACCTCCTGGGGCTCCAGCTTAAGGCTTCAGCATCAAACTCCAACATCAAAAACCCTTAACTCTGTCCTTTGCCATGCCTTTTATCTGTGAGTCCCCACTCAACAAAGGGTGGGAACTCAATGCCCTACTGGCACAAGAAGTTTACATAATTACTTAATCAAGTAAACCAATATAATCTAATATGCCCAGAGGAAAAGATCAGTTTACAAACACAATCC
Organism: Dasypus novemcinctus; assembly: GCF_030445035.2. Classification (NCBI taxonomy): domain Eukaryota; kingdom Metazoa; phylum Chordata; class Mammalia; order Cingulata; family Dasypodidae; genus Dasypus; species Dasypus novemcinctus. The sequence goes on from NC_080690.1 coordinate 13,718,539, forward strand.
AATATTTCTTTTTGGAATTCATCAATAATATCAAACTGCTATACTCCACCCTCTGAATTCCAAAAAGACATTACAATATTCAAAATAAACAAAATATCAGTTATAATGCAAGTACTAAATCATATCACAATCAATTCAAAGAAATACAGTTTGTCAAAACCCCATCTTCTATAGACCTCTGAAACTTACAAAACAATTCATCTGCTTCCAATACACAAATGGACAGACAAAGGATAAACATTTTCATTACAATAAGGAGAAATTGGGAGGGAAACATGAGTCACAGTTTCTCTACTGTTCAGTAGACCTGCAGGGAATCCTCTGTTCAATTTCAAAGTCTGAGAGTCACAGTAAAAATGATGGTTTCTTCTCCTTGGGGCCTTATGGGAACCCACCCAATGGCCATTTTCTTGGTTCCACCATCATCAAGCATCTGGGTGTTGATTAAGCTCCAGACCTTTCCCTCCAAGAGTGTTGGGGTGATTGCCACACCTTACCCGATCTTTGGGTTAAAGTCTTAATACCCCTTGTACAATGACATGAAGAAAACATTCCCCCTAAACTTTAGCATACAGGCTCAACCCTCTCAGAACAATGACTTGACTATCTGGACTTCCCTAATGTTTGGGGGACAGGTCCACCCCTCTCAGACCTGTGGGGTGCCAACCTTAACTGCCTAAATCCTTGGGGAATGTGCCCCTCCCTGTACCCAGGGACAGCAAAACCTTCCCAGAACATCATGCAGTAACATCCACCCTCTTCAGCTGCTGGGGCAAAATCACCCTCTCTGTACACATGGGTAGGGTTCTTCTCTTGGCCGAAGGTGATGTCCTAAGTCCAGATCTTAGCTTCCATAGTTTTACTCTTTAAGTCATTTTCCCTTCAATCTCTCCTTTCCATGTCCCTTTTATTCCCTGCTGACAGTGGTTTTGCTTATGCAGCTCTCTCAAAAAGTCTGTTGGTTTAGCATGCAGGAAGCAGGGGTCCAAGCCATCAGACAGTAAGACTTTCCACAAGTCTTCCAATGTAACTGCATCTTCAATCCTGATTTACAAGTTCCAAGTTTAGTTAAGTCCTCCAGTGGGGCACATTCTTCTGGGAGCTTAATTTCCAGAGGCTTGGAATTTCCAGAATCACTTTCAGATTTCTTTATGCCCAAGAGTTCAGTCCTCAGCTTGTCTTACTCATCTAGCATTTTGCTATAAGCTGAAAGCAGAAGCCAAGTCATTCTCCAGATTTACTTGGGAAATTTCTTCAGCTAAATGCCCAGGCTCACCATTTTCAAATTCTGCCTTCCATAAACCACCAGGAGTTAATCTTGCTAAGTTCTCTGCAACTTTAAAACACAGATCACCTTTCCTCAAGTTTCCAATAATAATTTCATCATTTACTTCTAAGCCATCATAAAAAGTCTCTTTAGCATCCACATTGTTATCAACAGTCTCTTCAATGCAATCTAGGCCTTTTCATCAAGCATTTCACAATTTCTCCAAAAAAATACCCCTTACCCATTTATAAAACCATTCCATCACTTTGGTAATTGCAAAAGCACTTCCCCACTCCTCTGTACCAAATTCTTATCTGTCAGCCAAAGGGTGCTGATGCAAAATACCAGAAATTGGTTGGTTTTTATAAAGGGTATTTATTTGGTGTAGAAGCTTACAGAAAACAGGCCATAAAGTGTAAGTTACTTCCCTCACTAACCTCTATATTCATGTGTTGGAGCAAGATGACTGCCAACATCTGTGAGTGTTCAGGCTTCCTGGGTTCCTCCCTTCCTGGGGCTTGCTTCTGTTTCCTCTGTGAGCTTCCTGGGACTACAGCTTAAGGCTTCAGCATCAAACTCCAACATCAAAAACCCCTGTAAACCTATATAGGTGAACCTATTAGATTCAGTTAAAAGCTTCTGGATTAGATTACTTCAATAAGGGATAGCCCAGGATGAGTCTTAATCCTGTAACTGGAGACCTTTATGAACAGAAGGAATAAGGAGACAGGAACAGACAGAAACACAGAAGATGAGAGAAAAGCTAGAGGAAGCCAGAAGATTAAAGCAATGAAACCTGGAAGAGAAGGGAGAGAGTAGCTGTAGCCATGTGCCTTGCCATGTGACAGAGGAGTTCAGGAACACAGGCAACCAGTCTTCAGGGAGGAAGACATCACCTAATGAAGCCTTGATTTGGACATTTGCACAGCCTCAGAACTGTAAGCTGGCAAGCCAGTAAACCCCCACTGTAAAGGTCAAGCCATTTCTGCTATCCTGCTGCTTATAGCAAACTAAGACATGCCAAATATTGCTTTCCAAGTTTCTGCTGATGGAAAACACTATCATTTTAATCTTGGTAAAAGCATATTTAAATATCATTCTTCTGGAATTTCCCAAGAGGTTTATTGAAGGAATGGATTATCTTTATTTCTCCTGAGGAATGCACCATTGCCATTGATATATGAGAAGAAACCAAAGCATAGTTAGATATACCATCTGGGTCATGAAAATGTGCAGGAAGTCAAGGCTTTCTCTAAGAATATAGCTCGTATTGTCTCCAGGCCTTGCATGGCATGGAGTAACAGGCAGGAAGCAAATTTGCAAATAAGCCAAGGTTAGTTTTTTTTTTTTTAAGTTACATATGTTTTTTTCTTCCTGATTGTATGCAAAATGTCTTCTCTACTATTAAGGAAAAGCTAAGTAGGTTATCTTTTTTATCCACAAATAATTGGTTCAGAATGCTTTTAGGATGTTAATCTCTATAACATTTTCAACACCTTCTTGTATTCATTAGACAATTTTCAACTTGTAAGGATGATAAAAACCAGAGCCCCTAAAATGATAGGGACATAAATAAGATCAGAGGGAAAGCAGTCAGACCTTTGAGTAAGTTTGGATGTATTGTTAACTGGGCTCTGCTCTTTAAGAGCACAGAGTAACAGCAAATAGCTTTACAATGGAAAGTCAAGATCTGCTGTGTCATCTATCACCAACTTTGCTATGGCATCTTGGAGTCATCACCACCTTGCTAATCTTTTCTTTGCTCAGCTCCAAAAGCAAAGAGTTGGATAAATGGTCCTCTAGGGTCTTTATCAGCTCTTTAGTCTCTGTGGTTGTGATCATTAAGGCCTGTTTCTACCCTTTAATGGGACCATAACACAGCTTCACCAAGAAGGGATTGTAAATGATAACCTACTTTGGTGCCTCAATGCCAAATGCAGAAGGCATTTTATATGTATTACTCTTGGGTTCTTCTAAGTCTTAACTTGGTACTCTTTTAACACCGTTTAAAAACACCTCACATAATTTCACAAAAATCATTTCTTCTTTTTACCTTCAGTTAAACCTGCAGTATATATTCCAGGAAAATAACAAAATAAACATTTGAAGAAGTAATAGAGCAAAGTAGTTTTATAGATCAAGGAAATTTCACAACCCCAGCATGAGCAAATACCCAGAGTTTTACCAATGTTATTTTCAGAAATTTTTACTCATAAGCCATGTAACAGACTAAGTGCTCAATATACCAGAAATAGATTGGCTTTTACATTAAGGATTTATTGGCTTTCTTCTTTTTTTTACACGGTACCAAGGATTGAATGCAGGACCTTGTACATGGGATGCAGGCACTCAGTCACTGAACTACAATGGCTCTCTGACTTACTAGGTTTCAAGCTTACAGTTCTGAGGTTGATGTTCAAATTAAGGATCATCAGGGGTCCTTTCTCCCAGAAGACTGGCTGCAGGCAATCCTGGACTCCTCTGTCACATGACAAGACATTGGTAATATCTCCCTGTTTCTCCCTTCTCTTCAGGTTTCCTTGCTTCAGTTTCTTGCTTGTGGTGTTATCTCTCACTCTCTCTGAATTACATTTTCTTACAAAGGACTCCAGTCAGAGAATTAAGACATACCCTGTGTGTTGGCCCCAACAGAGGTAACCTAATCAATAGCACATAATTGATTTAACCTAATCAACAGGCCCTACTTAAAATAGGCCTACACCTACAGGAATTGATTAGCTTTAAGAACATGAGGGAAGCGCATGTGACTCAACTGATAGAGCATCTGCCTACCATACGGGAGGTCCAGGGTTCAAACCCAGGGCCTCCTGGTCCATGTGGTGAGCTGGCTCACGCGCAGTGCTGATGCACACAAAGAGTGCTGTGCCACACTGGTGTCCCCTGCATAGGGGAGCTCCACGTGCAAGAAGTGCACCCCACATTAAGCTGCCCCCCACAAAAAAATCATAGCCTACCCAGGAGAGGTGCCACACACATGGAGAACTGACACAGCAAGATGCAACAAAAAGAGACACAGATTCCCAATGCCACCCAGAATGCAAGCAGACACAGAAGAACACACAGCGAATGGACACAGAGAGCAGACAATGTGGGGGGTCGGGGGGAGGAAGGGAAGAGAAATAAATAATGAAATTTAAAAAAAAAAAAGAACATGAGTTTTCTGGGATCCTTAAAGCCTCAAACCATCACAGCTGTATCATATAAATAAACATAAACATCTTAAAAGATAATAATAGCTAAAATATTTTTCCAAATAAAAGGAATAAGCCTTTGATGATATAATATCTCAAAGACTTTTAAGGTTCAGTTGATGAAAAACTGTAGGCTCTGGAATGCCCAAGTCAAAATCCTAGCTCTTCTTCTTTCTACCCATGTGATTTTATAAGCTAAATCTGCTGGGAAAAATTAAATTAGATAAAACATGTAAAGCAAAATAAGTTTTTTATGAAAATTCTATGATATAATCCATGGAGAAGCCAAACACAGGTCAATATACATCACCAAGGGAAAATAAATATTCACTCTTATACAATGCTAATCATTACAATAACAAAACAGTACTTTTTATGTTTTTGACCAGGAGGTTACATAGATTACTTCACACATTGGCAAATAAAAGTGTTCATGAAAGTCTGCTAAGAAGGGTCTAAAATTCACAAGTGGTTATTGGTTGGTGAAGAGAGTAAGGGGCCCAACTCCATTTGCATCTCTAATGAGTTTGTCTGATTTTAGATCTACCTGAGTCTTAGTACCATTACTTCCAAGGGGTTAATACTTTTGTCCATGAAAACTAAACCACATGACATATGTAGATATTTCTCTGGTGGCTGCATGATTTCTCAATGAAACATTATACTTAATTATAGTTTTATCATGGTGAAGGAAGACAAACAAGAAGCCAAAAAAGAAATGCACAGCTCAGGGTTGGTCTCAAATGCAAGCCTCCATGTCTTCTCCATGTGGAGTCAGAACACCTCACCCTCCTGGCACAGAGGTATTCTTCTTCAATCATGGAAACTCACTGAGGCTTCCATGGCTTATGATTGATAGAATCAATATCCACTTGGCATTATTGATAGCATCAATGTCCAAATCATTGAATTCAATGAGGAATTCCCCTCTCCTCCCAGAGGTCAGGGAGGTAGGCTAAGACCTGACTCAAAGCAACACCCTAATCACCTGAATAGTTTTTATGGTGGGGTCAACCCTCACCCTAAGACCACAAGTGTGACTGTCCCCTCCCTGCTACCAACTTAGCACATTAACCAGAACAGGTGTGGTCATGGGCCCACCATGAAAAATAAAAGACACTCCTATCACAGGAAATTCAAAGATTCAGAAGTGGATTTCTCAGGAATTGAGGGCAAAACCAGGCAAGTTTTTCATTATACTGCAACCACATATACTATAATTTCATCATTGTGAACTACCAGAATAGGCAAATCTGGAAGCACAGAGTAGATCACAATTATCAGTGAGGGGAAGGATGGAATGGGAAATAGATATGTAGATATATAGAATTAGATATATATAGTGACAGTGACAGCAGTCGGAAGTGATGTGATGGAGATAGATATAGCTATAGATATAGATATGAATTTATATACCTCTGCATTTAAATATACACAAAGATATAAATATACATATAAATGAATATAGCCATAAATGAAGATGGACTTTACATATTAAGTATAGATGCATGATTTCCTTTGCAAATAGATTTGTTTTCATAACTTGGAGTTCTCTGTCCACATATGTGTTGGAAGTATGGGGAAGTGGCTAAAAAGAATATGAGCTTTCATCTCAGGCTACACATGAGAATTATCTGGAGAAACTATTTGAAAAATAAAGCTAACAGCATGGTATCAACACTGTAAACCAATAGTATCAGATTCTTTTCAAAAAGATTTGTGTCATTAATGTATATATGTGTGTGTTCATACACGTGTTTTCATTCTGTAGGTGAACATACAGCTCACATTAGGAGAAATAACTTCTGCTGAGCACAATTTAATAACAAAGAATCAGATTTGAATAATTAGACACTTCTGCTTCAGTGTATAAAGCCTAGAGAAATTCTTACAAATAAAGCATATATACACTGAAAAGGATGTTTGCTGAAAGTGTTTTTTGGTGGTTAAACCTAGTATCTTTTTTGGTAAACTATGAACTAGGTGTCTGTGTATTGGCCTCATTTCCACTTCATCACATGGAAAGGGAAAAAAGAATTGTTGAATGGAAAGAACTGTAAAATGGAACAGAACGGAAAATGACAAAATCACACAAAGAATTGATGTTTATTTCTCACAGATATTTCTATTGTACCAAGGTAAAGCCATAAACACCTTCATATACCATAATGTATTTTTAGAAATTACCACTTCAAAAGAAGAGGGAAGTCTGTTTAGATTGTTTCCCAACAGGCTGCTGATGCAAAATACCAGAAATGGCTTGGCGTTGGAAAAGGGGATTTATTTGGGGTAAAAGCTTACAGTTCTGAAGTCAAGAAATATCCAAATCGAGGCACCAAAGTTGTTTTCTCAACAAATTCAGCTATTGTTGATCCTGTTGTCTGGCCATGTGGCAAAACAAGATGGCTGCCGATCTGGGCCGAGGTCTCTGCCTTGCCCTCCAGACTGTGTCTTAGAGCCCAGCTCCTGGAGCTCAGCTATGAACAACCAGTCATAGGGATTGTCATCAGTCAAATTTGCTCCACCCTCTTCCCTAGTGTAGCTGCAAGCTATAAGGCTTATGGCTCATCTCTCCTTGGGCTTCAGCTCCTTGAGACTCCCGGGGCTTCTGTGTTCCTACAGTCCTCTCTCATGGCAGGAGCTATATGAAATGTGGCTCCCTTTCGCTGTGTCTCCATTTTTATCAGAGCAAGAGGGCAGAGACTCAGTCTGAGTCACACCTCACTAACAAAGTCCTGTTAAAAGGGTCTCACACCCACAGAAATGGATTAGTTGATTAGTTTCGGATTCACCAAACCATCACAATAAGGGTCTGAAAATTTTTCCATTTACATATACTTTATTGAAATTAAAATAGGAATTTATGGATATATATGTAACTATATGAACAACCTTAAAATGTGGAAATATTAAGATCAATAGACAAAAATTGTGATTGCATGGTGTTGCTATACGTTCCCCTCTGAATTTCTGTAATTTTTTAAAGGGCAGAGGAAAAAAATACATTCATAGAATAGTCAGTATTATGGATATATCATACTATGTTATTCATTATTGATGAATGCTAAGGTAATTTCTAGTTCCCAATTCACCCCTCATGGATGGTGGGTGGCAGGGAAACTCACTGTATTAAACTCACATTATGAAGAAAACTCACACTGCTTGGTGTTTTACATGGCAAACTAATTTCAAGTTTGACCTCCCATCCTGCAAAAAGTCATGAAATACAGACAAAATTCATGAGATGTGTGCTCTTCATGTGTGTTCCGTTATAGCTCCTTGATTGTCCAGACTGCTGGTAGTGTGATGATTACAGGGAGGAAGTAATATTTGTCATGAAAATGCTTTTTACATCACAGATTCAGCAAACGTTTCCACTGTGTGTTGATCATGATGCTGCCAGAGGCAGGATGGAGCTTCCAATGAATCCCTTCCTCCACGCAGTGAGTACAGAAGGAAACCACTGCTCAAGGCCTCCTTTTGGGTTCCCAGTGGTTGCTGCTTCTTCCTGAATTAGTCTTGTTCCTGAAGACGATGTTCTCATGAATCATCACTCTCAAAATCAAAGACTCTACACCAAAGGAAAGGAGATCTGGACCAGGGTCATGAGAAGGACACTTCCCTCTCCTAAAGCCCCTGGGGAGCATTGCCCCTGTGGAACAGCACTGAAGTTCTCCCTCACTGATGGGTTGATGGGGCCAGGAGGGTCCTGGAGGATTCTCTCTTGTGTATCTGGATTCAGAGAAGTCTGTACCTTTAACTGGAATCTATTAAAGACAGAGTTCATCTCACACCTTGAGGTTTCTACATATTACTGGTGTGGCTAGCCAAGCAGATGAGATGACTCCTGAGCTGACGGGGCCACAGGTCTGCTTCAGTGTCTCCTGGCTGCTCCACTGTCCCCTCAGGAGGTTTCCATTCTGCAATCAGAGCCAGGCGCCCCTCATCCCACCATTGCAGGATATAAGCTATGTCATGCAACTCATCTTTTTTGAGCTCAGGATGAGGCTGAGAAGACTCCGGTAACTGCAGTACTTTCCAGACAGTGTGTTCATTGTGATCCTGGAAGTTTCCTTGGTATTGGGGTGAGAAAGGCATCTGTGTATCTGAGATGTCCCTGCCCAGGGATGGTGTGAGGGGGCAGTCAGACTGCTCTCCTCCCTGCACATCCTGTGTGGGCTGATCCTTCATGATACAAGGTCCCTGGCTCCCAATGACCCCAACTGGATGCCAAGGAACAAAGGACACATGGGATGGAGGAAGAGAAGTGACACATGTTGGCTTCTTGCTTAAGGAATTCTGGGGGGGAAAATGAAGAGAGTTGCCTGGGAGAGTAGACAGGTCAATCTGGCGCTGCTGAAGAGTCAGAATTGGGCCCCCACTTGGGCTATCTCCCAAGGAATTTATGGATTCCTTTTTGCTTTGCTCTGGGTGCTGATCGCTTTGGTTCAAAAACCATTTCTAAGTGAGGCAAAGGGAAACAAGGACATTATAAGACATTCCAGCTGTTTCTTGTAAAATATAATGCAATGGGGCAATTTATAACAGGCCCTAGTTCCAGAGGGATCATCTATGTATAGGCATATGTATATTTGTACCTATACATAAATATAAATACATAAATTTGTTCTTTTTAAATGTGTCCTTAAAGAGAAATTATTTACTCCTGCCTGATGTATCCTACATTGATTTAAAAGAATTCCAGGGCTTTCAAATTCTTTGTCACTTCTTAATCCCTTTATTTCTCTGAAAATCTGTAATTCTCTATTACCCTCATTTGATATTGTAGGGCATATTTGGAGATTCACTGCACCTGCCACAAAAGTCTCCACGATCTCCACAACCATTCACCCCTCAAAAATTTCCCCTGTTGTTAATTCCTGAGATCCACATGAAAATCACCTGCACTGACAGAGGTTCTTTCCTGGTTATAGAATTTAATTTAATAATTCCATCCATGGATTCAGTTTAAGTAGATGAAAACACACAATATGATTTAAGACACATGCAGCAAGCAACTGTAGATAAATTGAGACTCTGGATTTAAAAATATGGTCTTCAGAATCTGCCCTCTAATTTCAACAGTGACCAGCAAACATGCTGTGTTGACCAGAATGACTATGGAGGAAGGAATGTGGTCAGGGGCTGTGCTGGTATCTAGTTGATAGAGGCCAGGAATGTTGAAAAATATCCTACCATACACAGAACAGCCCCTTACAACACTGCCAAGATGCAGAAAATCAGAAAGTATTCTCAAGGTAGGTACTACCTTTCACATGTTTCCACTTTTTTGCTGCTAGTAATTTTAAAGGCATGACAATATGGTTTGGAGACTCTTCTTTTTGCAGGAATGTGGCTTAAAATGCCAGGCTTTTACCACCCCACACTTTCCCCTATATCACTGTGATAACAAAATAGCCCAAGTTTTCCAAAAACAACTCAGGAGGCAAGACCACATACAAGTAGGACACACCCGGTGCCACAGACATAGAACTTACTTGAACTCTTGGTTCTGGAAAGCCTGTTTGTTTAGGCAGTTCTCCCCTGGTAGTACTGTCAGGGCTTTGGTTCTTCTCAAAGGCTTGACCTGGCGTACTTGTTTGAGATCTCATGGTGGATGTCTGGGGTCTTCTGGATTCTTCTGGTGGGCATTCTAAAAGAGAACACAGGAGAAAAAGGAGATTGCAGGCCTGTTTTCACATTTGAAACCAAAACAACACAAATTAGTGACAATAAGCCTGAAAACATTTATTCCTTCCAAATCCCCATTGGGTGAAAGAAGGGGAAACTTCAGGTTTAGCTACAGCAGGACCATAAAATCCAAAGCCTTTCTTTCCAAGTACCTATTTGACCCAGCCAAACAGGAAGACAGTGTATATTTCTTCTTTGCACAGAAGCTGTCATTGGTTCTTAAGCTAAGTATCCCACGTGAAGAATTTGTGCCTACGTGTAGAGGTATTTCTGCTCTCGATGGGACCATGGAGGAACTGCATCTGCATTGGTGGTTCTTACCTTGAGTGCAGGGCCGAGGCTTTCCTAAGGAGCATCCAGACACCAGTCTTCTCTGTTTCATTCTGAAGTTTCTAAACCAACGCTGATTGGGAAAAGAAGATGTGAAAGTCATGTATCTCAGTCTATATTGTTCCAAACATCAATTCAATGAAGCAAAATATCCATGTGAGAAAGGCAGTGTCTTATCATTAAAATGATGTTACCATCTCAAAAAAGTTAGCCCGATATTAAATAAAGCACACCATCTGCACTCAACTAAAACCTGCATTTCTTTCATAATCATCCTCAAGGCACCCACAGTAAATTTCCCTGATTTAGGAGACACTGTGTGGTCTCCCAAAGGACATTTTTCTCTTTCTCTCTTCCAGTTGGCCTTAATTATCTGAGCATCTTTTCTTGGCCCACATTATCTCTTCAAAGAAAATACTAGTTCAGAATATGCATACATATAAAATTGACTTTAGAAAATATTTCCCTTATCCATATTTCCTCCTCTGGTGACATCCCAGACAGCAATAGATAAGGTGACTGGCTAGAACACTGTATACCTAGCATTGAAAATATTGCCCATGACAAACAATTGAACTGTTTGCCTGTTTCCTCATCTTTAGAGTCAGAATCCTAACATACCGTCTAATTATTTCTGAGGGGGTTATTTGGCTAAGAAAATAAAGTATGATAAGATGCATAATCTATGACAGGGTCTGTTGAGCTTCTCATATCCCAAGCATTTTACTAAAAAGTCATGTCTGTGTTCTCAATAAATTAATCACACAATTTCCAATAGGATGTCTTAAACACAGGTGGAAACCTGAAACTAATGAATAAACTAGTGACTACTACAGCAGAGCCAACTCTTCCTACACTGCTTCCTGGACTTTCCTTCCTCACCATCAGTTCAAATGGGTCCTGAGCCTCTCAGGGAGCCAATCACCAGGTTTTCCCACAGGTTATGCTTTTATTACTGAGATGTGAGTCAGCCTCAGGTGAACAAATGCATGATGAGAAGAGAAAAATTTCCAACATCTCCCATCCTCACCTCAGTGATGCTCTTATAACCTATAGCACATTGGAAACTATAGATTTGATACAAAGCATGAAATCATTAATCGTTTAAAAAACACATTATAACTAGATACGCATTATCTAAATACAGTTTAACCTGACATAATTTTATTCTTTACAGCTGTCTCTTTGGAAACTAAAGAAATTCAGTTTAGTTATGTTTTTATATCAATAATTCTATTCAAAATAAATCAATATTGAATTTTACTTCAAACACTCTTATGTGTGAATCATATTTGAGATACTGATTAGGAAAAGAAAAAAGAAAAAAAAGCCAGCCTTAGTATTGGTAATTTACATGAGTGCTTACTCCCCAGTTCCCACATATTTATATATTATGCATCATTCATTCTATATAAATGTATTCCAGTACCAATGATGCTATAACATTATCATAGTGATCCAATTTGCTGTACTTTCTAAATCTCAAAAGATGATTTAATTAGCTCCTATCAGGAAAGCCTTCCCCCACCAGTGAATATATACAACAATATTTCCACCATTCAAAAGGATGTAAAGAGGTCATGTTTTGATTTTATGTTTAATATTCTAAGATATAACAGGATACACATTTTTAGCAAAATGTCTGATACAAGAGAATTCTTTGAAAGGGCCCAGCTTTTCTCTTGACCTTAACTGTGACAGATAATGAAATAGAAACCTAATGTCTACCTCAATTTTAAGCTCTGGAACGCCAATTTCTTTGGCAATTTGTTTTCTCGTTTCCCACTGAGGGTAAGGGTTTTTATCAAACCATGCTTTTAGGATATCCTTTTGACTTTTGCTGTAAACAAGCCTGGGTCTCCGGCATTGTTTTTGTACTGTGCCTGCTAAAGAGAAAACAAGAGTATGAATCGTATCTTAATAGAGAAAAACCTGTCATAAACACGTTTATTCCCAGGTGAAAGCATGTAGATCCAAGGAAATACATATTTTTACTTTAGGGATGCAACTAAATACATACTACCTGGACACTTACAGGTTTAAATACACATATTAGGGGAAAAAAAGATAATCAATGAAGTAAGTTACCAAAGTGAGAACTTACAGAAAATGCTTACAATTATGCAGAAAGGAAATAAGAAACAACAGATAGTAGGAAAATTAATGAAAATCAGTAAAACAAATAAAACTCATGGGAAAAAAAGGTTAAAGCAAACAAGCATTTTATAATAAATAATCATGTAATAAAAATAAATGCAAGATATTAGTGGCTCTACAAACAAAATATTAGTTATTCCCCAAAGACGAGGGACCAACAGAGCAGTTCCCATAGACACGGGGCTTATGAAGACCCAGGGAGGCCGACTCATTTCCTATATTCCTTTCTATTCAATCTCTTCATTAAATAGTTAACACCTTTAGAATGCAATGTGCAGTAACATAAAATATGACTCATTTTATTTTTTTTTCTCCATTGAAAGTGAAAACTTTAACACATGAGGTAGATAGCCCATGTATGGGACTCCAGGTTGCCCTCTTCAATTGGAAATGTAGGGTGGAATTGCAAAACATGGAAGCCCCAATAATCCATCCCTCTAATCATGTTTGTGATTTAAACTTTTATAAGAACTGCAAAATAAACAAGACATTTGGGATTATAAAAAACAGAGCAAAGAAGCTGATGGGATGTACCTCTTAAAGTACTGTTCAAGTCCATACTGGGAAGAGTCCCCTGGATTCCACAGAGACTCAGGAGCAACTGAGCAGCTCCCAAAGACACAGGACTTTTGAAGACCCAAGGTGGCCCACCCATTTCTTAAATACCTGTCTAGTTAATCACATCATTAAGTATGTAACACCTTTAGAAGGCAATATGAGTAAGCAGATTAAGGGGAAGTTTAACATTAAGTGGTTTAAGATTCAGATCAAGAGTACCTAGGTAAACTAGCTACATCCTAATGCTTTCCAAGGAAGACCTTGATTCTGTGCTCTCTGGTTTACACATATATAAACCTTTTGTTGTCGATGATGTTCAAGTACTCTCATTTCTTAAATATTTTGGCTAGCCATATTTTTTATTAAATGAGCTCCTTTGCCTGGCTTGTACTTTACACATTTTTTTCATGCTCATCCTTAACCATGTCTTTCCATCATTAAGAAAGTATAGTTTACAAGTCAACTTGACTTAAACTAGGCTACTTAATTAGTGTTTCATTAAACACTAATCTAGGTGTTGCCCTGAAGCTGTTTGTATATGTCATTAAGTGATAATATAATCAGTTGATTTTAAGTAAAAGAGATTATCCTTGATAATCTGGGTGGGCCTGATTCAATCTGTGAAAAGCCCGAAGAGCAAACTTGAGGCTATAACAGTGTAGCTACTGTTGTCATAACTACTGACTACCAGATTTTAATTGTAAATGTAATTTTACTTTACTTCCACACTTGTTATCTTAGGTTTTACAACACTGCTACAACTGGTAGCAATCTATTTGTGCCAGCCAGGGTTTTATTTCCTTTCCTTTCCTTTTCTTTTTGCCAGTCTGTTTATCTAGTTTAGCCTTTATACTTATTTTATATTAATTAACCTTACTGCTGTAAACTGGTAACTAAAGCACACCTGACTCTTCAAAGAACCTCTTAGACTTATGTTAACTCTGTTAACTGTAACCTAATGCTTAAACCAGCTCTTACCAATCTTCAGGCCCCTGTTTACACACTTCCAATTAACCCTAACCAATCGGTATCTGCCAGTATCATGATATCCACCTCCCTTTGGCTAATCCCGTAAAACCCCTAAACCCTTATGAGTAGTGCAGATCTGAGGCTTCTTTACTGCCTGCTTACTACACAGAGCTCTCTAGCAAAGTTCTTTCTTTGAATACACTGTGTCATATTTTGACTTATGTGAGTATCAGGCAGCAAATCCAATTTGGCAACAAGGCTTCTCTGAAGAAAAAGAAACCACACCTGTGGACAGGAGCTTCTTTTTGTGCCTGAGAGTTTCAACCTCTCTTTTCAGAGGAACTGCCCTACACATTTCATTCATGCCTAGGTAGCCCCAAAATTACCGAGGGAAAATTGGGTTGCTACTACCCAATCAGGGTATAGGAGAGAATGTCTGGAATATAAGAAACTTATGGCATCTCTTGGTATTTACATGTCCTGTGGTTCATGTCAGTTGAAAACTGCAACAACCCAATTTAGGCAGCACTGTTTGCAATTGTGGAGTGAACAGGCAGAAAATCAGATATTCTCCATGGGTCTTCTTCTTGTTGGAATACTTCAAGAAACTTGGGTTAGCCTCCCTTAGTCTTGAGGAAACAATCAGCACATTTGTGGCTCCCTTTTCAAGCACTGTTGTGATAAGTTCAATGAGCATAAAATGAATGATGATCTAGGATCCAGAAGGAGAGCTTCTGAGTTGATGGAACTGTCTGTGAAATTCCTATACAATTCCTTTGAGCACATCTTCCTGCTGGAGCCAAGTAATAACATGCCAAGTGGGTTAACGTTTTATTCACCTGAAAACTCAGCACACAGCCTTTGTTCATCTTGCCCCTAACTGCTCCCTCTGCAGGGTTGATCAGGAGGGTTGTGCTGGAATCTTGAAGCCACAGCAAACTTCAGAGCCTTTTAAGGGCTCCCTGATGTAAGGAGAGAAGTTCTACAGCCAGACAACTGCCTGTCCACTCTGGAGCTAGACAGCCACCTGACAAGGCCATGCTTTCTCTGACCTTGGGTCTCAGATGGCACTGATTGTGGAGCCACATGATGGCATCGAGGCCTAGGAGAACCCTAAGGCGTCTCTTTGTGACCGACACTAATTCCGGAGATTTCGGGGAAAGAACAAAAGCCGGCAAGCCTTCGGCCGCCTACTGAACTTGATTCGTTGGGCCAAGAATCGTGTCCAACTTCCTCTGCCAAGAGAGGAGTCTCAACTCTCCCGACAGGAGCAATGACTGGTCTTTCCGGAACTCTTGATCCTAAAATCGAAGATATGACGCCGAAGGCCAAGTCACCAGTTCTGCCCAAAAGGACTAAATCTCTACTTTGACTCTAAAGCTCCTTTCCCACTTACACCAGTGATCAGCATGAGACACACCCAACCAATTCCCTGGGCTGGAAGTGACTGCACAACCCACGAAGACCTTCTCTTGGTCCACCTCCCTTGATTCAGGCATTTTAGGACCAGGGGACTGGCTGGTCGGGCTCCCAGGGCCCTTCGGTTGGGTGCGGACTGTGTCACGGAGGAACCGTTTGACCTGGGACAGCAGAGTGAATCCGTCCCTATCCGGTGCTGCCGACCAGACCTCCCCCCAGCTCCGAAGACTCTCCCCAAAGTTTGGATCCGAGAGCCCAGGGGACAGGAACGTGCGGAGGCCTTTTCGTAGAGACCCTCCAAGGGCACAGGAGCATCTGCTGCTGAAAGCCTGGACCCCGAGCCTCATTTCGCCTGGCTGACTGGGAACCAACCCACCAGGACCCTAATCTCAACACAGGGTGTCAAGTCTTAGTGACTCGTCTGCAATCATCAATATGTGGGGTCGGCGCAGTAGCAACAAGTGAGGAATTACTTAGCACCCAGCTTTTTAAAGGCTACAGGGAATCCAGACATAAAAGTAAACATACTTGGTGGTTCTCCCAAAAGGCCATCTTTCTGTAGAGTGAGGAGAAGCACAGCAAGGAGAACTGTTGGATGAGACCCTGAGTTCCTGTTTAAAATGTAAATAATTTTTTTATATATGTTCTTGAAACACATGAATCCACACATTTTCACTTGAAAGCAGTGGTGTCTGTCACATAGAAATTAATATTTAATTTTTTTCTCCAATTCTCTGCTTGGTTACCAAATGATGTGTAAAAATTCAACAAATCTGCTTTTCTATTATAACACTGTTTAAAAATTGATAATCAGAATTAATGCAGACAATACCCAAACGTGATAGGCAACTGCAGTCTCACTCAGCCTAGAACTCTTGCTTATGCAGATCAAGTAAAAATTTAGTAGCCCACCCATTTATTTTACTTGTAGGCACCCCATGATTTATTAGCCAACACCATAAGATTATGCAACACAGACTATTTTGACTGCTATTTTGAGTCTTCTTTTCATTGTGGTAGCCACACCCACCTTCTCTTTGGTGATTAAGTACTGCCGCTTGGCTTCTGCTGGCCCAGGTTCTGATCATCCCCCTAGGGTTTAAGGATCCTAGATCCGTAATCACAATTTCAGTGGTATATCCGACTTACAGAGAAGAGCAACCACTGAGCTCTTCAAGAAAGATGCAGTTAGCCTCACAAATTTATTCCTCACAGTCCTGGGGAAAGGTGTATCCTCTGGGCATTCCTGGAGTATGTGGGCAGGTCTTAGATAGTATAGCATTTTGATAACTGATGAATTTCAAAAAGAAATATTGAATTATGCTTGTAATCTGACCTGTGCCTGGGCGTGATTGAGTTATGATAAGGGCATTGAGTCCCTTGGTGTGTGGGAACTCACGGATAAAATGCATGGCAAAGAACAGAGTTGGAGCTTTTAATGTCGGAGTTTTGATCTTGGAATTTGATGCTGAAGACTTAAACTGTAGCCCCAGGAAGTAAGCTCCCAGAGGAAAGAGAAGCTAGCCCCAGCAAGAAAAGAACATTGAACCCAGAGAAAAGCAAGCCCCAGGAACGTAGGAACCCAGGAAGCCTGAACCCTAGCAGATGTCGGCAGCCATCTTGCTCCAAATAGACTTTGTTGAGGGAAGTAACTTATGCTTTATGGCCTGGTATCTGTAAGCTCCTACCCCAGATAAATACCCTTTGTAAAAACCAACCAATTTCTGGTATTTTATGTCGGCACCCCTTTGGCTGACTAATAGAGATGGTAAATCCATTCTAATCCCCTCATCAATAGTATACCAGGGCAATTCTGGCTTCTTGACCTCCGGCAATGTCAGCCATCTTTTGGTCCATTTTTGAGCCAGCCACCTGATCAAATTATTAGAACCCTTTCTAACGCTTGAAGCTACAACATGAATCCAGAATCTCTACTTAGTAAGCCCATATCAATAAATTCAGTCTGATCCAACTTTATATTCTTTCCACCATTATCCCACACCCTTAACATCCACTCCCACACATATTTCCATGATTTCTGTATATATAATTTGGAAAACCCATGCAATTCTTTTGGAGTATAATATACTTATTCAGGCGGCGGACTTGGCCCAGTGGTTAGGGCATCCGTCTACCACATGGGAGGTCTGCAGTTCAAATCCTAGGCCTCCTTGACCTGTGTGCAGCAGGCCCATGCGCAGTGCTGATGCATGCAAGGAGTGCCCTGCCACGCAGGGGTGTCCCCCACATAGGGGAGCCCCACGTGCAAGGAGTGCACACCCTAAGGAGAGCCGCCCAGCGTGTAAGAAGGTGCAGCCTGCCCAGGAATGGTGCCGCACACACGGAGAGCTGACACAACAAAGATGACGCAACCAAAAGAAACACAGATTCGCATGCCGCTGACCACAACAGAAGCAGATGCAGCAAATAAACACAGAGAACAGACAACTGGGGTGGAGGGGGGGGAGGGGAGAGATATAAATAAATAAATCTTTAAAAAAACATACTTCCTCATGTGTCACACTTTGTACTTCACCTTTGGGGGCTTGTTGTGACTTCAGTCTAGTTATAGGTCTGGAAGAGAAAAGGGGGCTGGGGGGGTGGGTAAGCAGATGCATTAAAAGTGTCTTGGAAACCAATTACCTGAGGGAATTCCCTTGTAATTTCATCTGGTGAGACAGGATTAATCTCTTCATGTGGGGATTGAATGGCAGACAACTTTGGGCAGGCTGGAGGTTGGGCTCTTGTCTCCTCAGGGTGAAAAGGAGGTTGGGACTCCTGGGGGCAGGATGGAGTTTGGGTGGAGCAGGCTTGTGTTTAGGTGGTTATCTCCTCAAGATGGGAGGAGGTCCAGACTCCTTGGGTTAGGTTGAAGGTTTGGTGGTACAGGCTTGGCATTGGGTGGTTGCCCCTTCAGGGCAGGGAGGAGGTTGGGTGTCTGTCACCTAAGAACATATCTTTATAGAGTTTTCTGGCAAAGTCTCAGCAGAATTTAGGGTTTCATTGTTCTCAGTGGCATCATCATTAACCCATTTATCTCCATCCCAATGCTCAGGGCAATCAGTGCCCTCACTTTAACAGCAAACACCCAGCAAGGGAGAAATTTTGGTTTCTATTGTACCTCTGATACCCAAACAATGAGACTCTGAGTCCAGTTTTCAGAAATCTTAATTCAGCAGCTGCATAATACAAGATTTCCTTCCAGGGCACACATGGAAACTTTCACATCATTCATGCGGCACTTAAATTGCAAATTTGAAGCCTTCCGTTTATCACATTTTTTGTACCTGTTTGTATGCAAAATGTCCTCTAATCTGCTTAAGGAAAAGCTAAAAAAAATACTTTTTTAATTTATTTTGTTTTATTTTATTGGTATTTTTTATTTTGTGCTTTTTTTTTGGGGGGGGGGCTTTGTTTTGGGGAAGGTTTTTATTGGAGAAGAGTCGCATCTTTGGCAAGGAAGGAACACTGATGCAAGATGTTGGTGGAAGAATGTGTGGGGAGGGGTGAACCTGGGACATGCTTCTATGGAATATGAATGTGGGGGCCCACAAATAACCAAAAGATTTTTTAATTCCCATCCTCGGTAGCCCTGATACATTCTAATAGAGTGGCAACTATCCCTAGAGAGCATGGGCAGTAACTAACAAAGGAGGACAGACCAATATACAAGGCCCTTGATATTAATGCTTGTTCTTATGAACCTTGTTCTTGTGAAATTGAAACTTAGCCTACTATTACATGTTGCCTAAGAGTTACCTCCTTAAACTTCCTTGTTTCTCAAATGTGGCCTCTCTCTAAGCCAAACTCAGATATAAACTCACTACCTTCCCCCCACCCCCCACCCCAGTGTGGAACATAGCTCCCAGGAATGAGCTTCCTTGGCCCTGAGAGATTATTACCAAGCACCAACTAGCAATTCATTTGGAAAAAGGCCTTGATCAAAAGGGGAAGATAGATAGGAGGATTGTGGGAAGATGGTGACAGACTAACAGGCAGAGCTGAATGCTCTCACAAAAGCAATGGAGAAAGATCCAAAACCTGTCTGAGGGATCTGCTTTGGGGGTCAGCACTGACCAGGACAGTGTTACACAACTCACAAGAGGGTGAGGGACTGAGAGATGAAGAAGCCAAAACAGCAAACATGCATTACCAAGCCCCTGTGGTGGCCGGGAGAGTCTCTCCTCCCTCACCCCTAAGATATTAAGCTGAGGTAAAACCCGTGGCTCACTGCAGTTGACTGAGAAGGTAGCAGATATCTTCCTCCCTGTCAGCTGTTTCAAGGGAAAAGGGAGGGGAGGTCAGGGTGCTTTTCCTCAGTGAACTCAGCCAGCAGGGCCTGCTTTGTATCTCAGATCAGTGCAGATATAATTATAAGATAGAAACTATTACATAATTATGTTTAAAATGATTGTTGATTTAAAGAAGGAAATGGAAACATGAGAAAAAAACAAGACACTATTTTAAAAGACACTTAGTAGACTGGGGGAAAAAAACATTTGGAAATGAAAAAAAAAAGACAATGCCTTCTTCCTGAAGAACAGCTGCCAATGATCCTGGACTCCTCTGTCACATGGCAAAACACATGGTGGCTCTCTATAATGGTGAAAATTTGGAATCATCACAATAGACAGTGACATTGGTTGAACAAATGAATTACCCAAGTTTCAAAAAATGACCCAATTTACATCAATCCTCCATCACATCAGAATTTAAAGAGAAGGGAAGTACAATCATCTAGAGGTTATGAAAATGAAATTCATAGCTCATTGAGCAGTCAATGGCTATTAGCCCTAGAGACTAAAGTGGGCTAGGGTCTAGACCCAAACCCAATTTTTCAACCAGACAATTTTAACTTCATATCTGTTTTCTCATTCAATTCGTGCCAATACAGAGAAGAGCAGTTAATTTAAATAAACATTAATTGGATTCAGTGCAGCTTCCTTGGCTTTACATGTTCCTGGAAAGACACTGCCCCTATCCTTGGTACCATCTAGAGCAGGATTTAAAGGACGTCTGTGACGTCTGGGGTTGGCCCCAGAAGTTCATGTGCTTAGAGCTAATCCATTCCTGTACATATAAACCTATATTAGATGGGAACTTTTTATATTAATGACTTCAGTTAAGGACCTTTGATTAGGTTGCAAGACCAAGGGTAGGTCTTAATCCTCTTACTGAAGTCCTTTATAATCAGAGGAATAAAAAGTTGCAGACACAGAACAAAGCTGCAGAGAACAGACCAGCTGAAAGAATAGGTTCTGGGAGCCAGAAGCAGAAATCATGGAACATGGGAGCTGAGAGGATGTCATTTTAGCCAGAAGCTGAAAGAGAGACCAGCAGGTAGCAGATTCTACCATGTGCCTGAACACTGACAGCTGCAGCTCAGTGAGAAAGCAACATCTCTGATGATGCCTTGACTTAGACGTATTCATGGCTTCAGAACTATATAGGCTTTTACCCTAGCAAATCCCATTGTAAAGATGACTCATTCTGGTATATTGCATCGGCAGCATTTAGCAAACTAAAATGGCATCCCTGAGGGAAATGGAACCGTGGTGAGTCCAAACCTACCCTGACAGTGTCAGCTCCACTATGGACTATTGGAAGCCAATGAACAACCAAGGGCTCATTCATGAAGCAAGACCCCAGGTTTATTTTACCGAGGAGTGTCTTAACACCAAAGATCGGCTATAACCATCTCTAAGCTTGCCCTCAGATTTACAGTTAGATCAGAACTTTTAGATACCTTAAACTACTGGTACTAATTACAATGAAACTTTGATTTGTACTGACAATTTTTATTATTTCATTTTGTCTCCACTCATACTAGCAAATTTAAGAAAAGATTAATTTTGTCTTGTTCTATGTATCCCTCATTCATTAATCATTTTATACAATATTTTTCTTTTCTCCTATTACGTAATCATCTATGAAACATTACCAAGTCCTCCCTCCTTTTCCCTGGTTAATTAATTTTTCTGTTCTTTAACTTCTGGACTCCTTCTTACTGATGTTTCTAGGAAGGGAAACCTTTATTCCTGTTTTAAACAAAGTCCATTTCTTTATAGCTTCCTTCATCCATTTGTGCTAACATTTGATCATTTCTATTCCTGCCTTTGTCTTGTTGTTTTGAGATTTTTGCCCCATCTTCTCTATCAGTTTGTAATTTACATGTAGGAATATATATTTCTGAGTTCACATAGTCACTGATGTATATTTTTATTTGCACCTACAAAGTTTAAGATATTCTATTATCTTTTCTTTCATGGTAGCAAATTTAGGAGACTGTCATTGATAGAGGGAATTTGACTTTTGTTTCACACTTTTCTAACAAAAATTGAATTGCGAGTTTATTTCTATACTTCCATGGGGATTACTGCATCACAATATCTTCACTTGATGACTTTGCTGGTTTTTGAAAGACTAAGGCTTTTCTGAGAGACGGGGGTCAGAGAGGTTATCAGGTCAGAAGTGGGTAAAAGAGGATGATAGAGGGTTGAAGCACATATGTTCATCTCCTACACTGACTGTCATGAATCAAGAGAGAAAGGGATATTGAAACACCGAAAGTAAAATGCACATTAGTGAACATTTGTTCTCAATGAAATATGGGTTCTTTCATGGAATACTGTCTATCTGTGGCATCCCTTTAAGAACAAAGATTCCGTGTTGTCATGGACTCTTGCGTTTATTGGAATCCTATGTTACCTTGGTTTTGTTTCCTTTGAATTTTTCATCAGAGTCTCTGATCACTCAGAGTTTGTTGGTCTCTTTACCTGCTAGATCTTTTTATAGAAATTTCTCTAGAATGAGGGCCCTTCACTCTCGATCATGGCAAGGTATTGTCTGAGTAGTTTCCTAATTCTTTTCTTTCAACTGTCAGACTCTTTTCCTGATTTGGTTTATCTGGTTACTTTTGTGATTTTTTTACTCTCCTTTTCCCTCAGTTTGTAATAAAATTTGTGGTACTAATGACAAAGTATGCATTTATCAATGAATATTTGATTACTAAATCACACTGACATTCACCAAATAACAATCATTTTAAGGAACACATCAAGAGGAAAAATTCCTAGCCTAAATTTAATTATGTTAAAAATTGTTCCATTAAAATATAAATTGCATAAAAAGTGTATTTAAGATTGACCAATAAATTTTGGAGTAAGTTTCTGATCTAATGAAAGATGAAAGTTTGTTCTTTGGGGAAATTCAAATCGACAAAATATTTTGAATTGCCCACAGACACTATATTATATTCAGTTGTTATAGTGGAATAGATGTTCTAGAGCAATTGACTAGTTGAATAGTTTTTTAAAGAACCATATTATAAGGAATATCTCATTTATTCTTATTATCAAAATCATTGCAAAAATTGAAAACAAATTAATATAAATGTGGCAATGTATGTAATTTGATTTATGTTTTCATTGAACTTGAATTTTCCTATAGCTTCCTAACATGCTTTGAAGCAATGAACCTTGCTTACAGGTGTACTGTATTCCATTTCAGCATGGTTTATAGTGATATTTTCTACCTAGCATTTTTCCCAGGAAAATTTGTTTTTTAGTATTTCTCAATAATTTTGTAAGATGACTGCACAAGTGCAAGAACTCAGCTCGAGGTTTGGTCCTGCTTCCTATAAAGCACTAGGGTCTGGGAATAATGCCTGGACCTGTCTGTGTGCATTTTTTCCTTCACCCAACAAAGCAGGAAAAGAACAAGATCATGTCCTTTCAACCTCCTATCTTAAAAACAAGACCTTGCCATGCCATTTAAGCCACAACTGAAATCCAGTATGCAGTACTGATGTCAGCATAGAGGCTAGGACTGGAGCAGGCCTGAGCCCTGGAGCCCAGCCACTGCTGCCCCTTTGAAGTTGGCCACCCTCTGGGGACACTCTCTGAAATCCCCTGAACTTGCTCACTGCAGATATGCTTTGTCATCTTTCAAACCACGTGTTTATGTAAACACAGTGATTACAAATAAAATAGGTCCCATTAATACTTGTATTCCTCAAATTATTGCTAAAACCATACTTCCTTATTTTGATATCAGCAGAAGCATGCCTAGCATGTAGCCAAAAAATGCTCCAACCTTATTGTGGTTTTCAGTTGTTTTTTTCTGTTGCTTAAATTTTTTATGGTCTCCCTGTGTTCTTGGTTCTGGTGTGCTCTTATTAAACATTTAGATACCTGAGGACCCTTCAACCTATGCCTAAGTGGTCTGTGCTTGCCTTCTTGACAGTGAAATATTTATCATTTACATGAAATGATACATTTCTTAAATGTATCATTTTAAAATTTAACATTTAAATTAAAATTTAACATTTTAAGTTTTCTTGTTACATCCCATTTAGAACATTATTTCTCATAAACCATGTTTATTAATTGTACTTTGAGTCTAAAGAGTCCATTTTATTCAAGTAGTAACAAGTGTCATTTTTTTCTTTTTTAAGGTTCTCATGAGTTGGAAAAGAAAGGAAAAATGGCCCAAACAAGGTTATAAATTACATCAATAGATAAATTTGATTGTAGGTTTTTTTAAGTTTTCAATCATTTTCTTTACATAGAATGCTTAAAACATACTTTTAACAGCAACACAATAATAACATTTGATTCTTTTTTTCTTTTCTTTTTTTTAATTTATTTCTCTCCCCTTCCCCCCCCCCCCCCCCCCCCCCGTTGTCTGCTCTCTGTGTCCATTCACTGTGTGTTCTTCTGTGACCGCTTCTATCCTTATCAGTGGCACTGGGAATTCTTGTTTCTTTTTGTTGCATCATCTTGTTGTGTCAGCTCTCCATGTGTGCAGTGCCATTCTTGGGCAGGCTGCACTTTCTTCCGTGCTGCACGGCTCTCCTTATGGGGTGTACTCCTTGCACGTGGGGCTCCCCTATGCAGGGAACACCCCTGCATGGCAGGGCACTCCTTGTGCATATCAGCACTGCACGTGGGCCAGCTCCACATGGGTCAAAGAAGCCCGGGTTTGAATGTGGGAAACAAAGGCATGTTGTTTCAATGGAAACAAGTTACTTCCTTGACCACTGAGTCAGGCTGTCCCCTATGGTTATCAGTGCGGATCATAATCATGGCTGGGTAAAGCACACCTGCAGGCAGAATAAGAACATATAGGACAGAACGACTTGAGTAACAGGATTTATGAGTATAGTTACTGATTTTTATAATAATAGTTTCAGGAAAGTTTGTTGGTGTTCATCAATCACTAGTTAATAGAGAATGAGGTAAGGGTAATAGGTAACTGATTTAGTCATGTATGTCGCATATGTTAGGGGTATATATACTAGCCCCTTGGCTCAATAAAGTTGTCTGATAAGCTTGAGAAATCAATGCTCTCATATCCCCAGAACCCAATCTTTCTTTGTCTTTCATTCCCAATACCGTCGGGTCTCCAACTCCGACAAGTGGCAGCCTACATGGGCCCCAAAGCAATTACTTCAGCAGAGAGACTTCCACAACAGTATCAGCAACGCAGAAATAGAAAAGCCTTCTTTAATGTAAGAGCGTCAATCAGCAGTAACCCGGGTTTGGCACTGCCGTGTGTAAATATATTTTGATATTGTTTCTGCTAGCATCAGGGTATGGGTAATCAACCAGGATGCTTGGAAGAATACTCACAAGTTTTAAAAATGCTTTTACATATGGTTGACGTCACAGTAAAAACAGATTTACTTGAGCTTTTTGCATTAGTTCAGAAACATTGTTACTGGTTTCAGCCACAAGGGAGAAATCTTTTGAATCTGAAGCAATGGAGGCAGGGTATGAAAGCTTTACACTGAGCATATCAGAAGGGTGAGACTATACCTCTTTCAGTGTGGTCTTTAGGACAACAGATTGCAGCTGCGTTAGATCCCTTGCAGTCTGAGGCAGAGGAGGAAGAGATTAATGTATGTTCTCTGGAAACTCATGATGCTGGTCATCAGAGTGATGAACAAGAGGACATGGAGGAGATAAAGGCTGATGAGCCTCAATCTGAGCTAGGAAGGAATCCATTTCTAACTAAACAAATGTCAAAATGAAATGTATCAACAGCTAATATCTATCCTAATTTGTGTAACCCTGCCCCCTCTGCACCTTCGGAGCCTAGGGTTCCTACTCCTGGAATCTCTCCAGAAATATCAAATGAGGAACCTTATATTAAGGGTGTTTTTGTTCCTAATCCGGTTCCAGTAACTCCGTTAATGAGGTGCTTATTACAAGGATCGCGTCAAGGTAATCCTGATGCTATGCAAATGTTATCAGCCTTTCCAGTTACTATTCAGCAAATTCCTCCAGATGCTAACAATCCTCAAGAAGGAGCATATTTTCATCATGAACCCCTTCCATTTAAAGTTTTGAAAGAAATTAAACAACTTCCATTTAAAGTTTTGAAAGAAATTAAACAAGTTTGTACTCAGTATGGAACTCATAGCCACTATACTGTAGGATTGGTGGAAGGTTTGTCTCGAGCTGATCGTCTTATTCCCTGGAATTGGGAGATGTAGGCAAGAACTGTATTAAGCTCCGCTGAATTTTCACAATTTAAAAGTTGGTGGACCAATGAAGCAACTATGATTGCGCGGTGAAATGCTGCTCACAACCCACTGATACTTATTACTGCAGAACAATTATTAGGTGTGGGAGAATGGTCAGGAGTTCAAAGGCAGCTTCAATATGATGATCAGGCTATAACTCAGGTACGTAATTCATGCCTGGGAGCCTGGAGTCACATTAGTGCACCTGGCAAGCCAACTCAATCATTTTCAAAAATAATTCAAGGGGTAAATGAGACTTACATAGAATTTGTGGCTCGTATGACCAATATCTTAATAAAAACCATTGAGATACCTGAAGCAAGGGAATTAATCTTGCTAACACTTGCTTTTGATCAAGCTAATAATGAATGTAAAAAAGTCATTAGACCGTTGAAGACTGCTGGAGGGTCTATTCAAGATTATATAAGAGCTTGTCAAGATATTGGTTCAACCACCCACCAGATGGCAGTCTTAGTTACTGCCATAAAAGGAGGAAATCTCAAAGAAAAAAGGGAATTGTTTTAAGTGTGGAAAGTTTGGGCATTTTCAAAAGAATTGTAGATCTCATGTAAGTCAGTTAGGAAAGGGACCCCGGACTCCATCAAAAGTCTGTCCGGTTTGCCGAAAAGGTTATCATTGGGCCAATGAATGTCGATCTAGAACTAATCAAAACGGGACTCCCATCAAGTCCGGAAACCACTTTGCGGGCCTAGCTCAGGGCCCTCAGACAAAAAATATGAGCCCGGCCGACTGATTTCCTGTCAGCAGCAGTCAGCATCATTTATCCCAGTCACTGAATTAAGAGCGGCTACTCAAGGTAGTGCTGCAGTAGATCTTCCTTCTACTGAGACTAAACTTATAACAAAAGGAGATGGCATTCAAACCATCTCCATGGGAATAAAAGGGCCTCTACCTAAAGACAGACTAGGCCTTATAGTTGGGAGAAGCAGTTCAACTTTGAAAGGGTTGTTGGTACACATAGGAGTCATAGACAGTGATTTTACAGAGGAAATAAAAATAATGGTTCAAACTGTTAATTCTATTCAACTACAAAAAGGACAATGAATTGCTCACTTATTATTGCTTCCTTATCATAAGCCTGCTGCTCTTCCTTTTAAAAGAAAAGGAGGATTTGGGTCTACAGGAAAAAATATGTATTGGCAAACTTTTGTAAGTGATAATAGACCTGAAACTACAATTACAATTAATGGAAAAGTGTTCTTTGGCTTAACAGATACAGGAGCGGATGTATCTATTATAACTAAACGTTATTGGCCACAATCTTGGACTCTGCAGAAAATACCTACTCTTTTTACTAGAGTTGGTACAATGACTGATGTATATCAAAGCACTGATATTTTTGATGTCTTAGGCCCTGATGGACAAAAATCTACTTTACAACCTTATGTGGCTGATATGGGAATTAATTTGTGGGGCCGTGATTTGTTAAGTCAATGGGGTGCTTTCATTCATATTCCTACTTTATCGGAACAGGCTAAAACATCATATATGGATATGCAATACAATACTAGAAGTAAAGGAGATAGGGGAATTGGATTTCCTTCCAGTTCAGATTCTGAACAAGCAAATTTATCTCAGGGGCCATTGAAAGAAAGGGCAGTCCTATACCGATTACTTGGTTAACTGAAACACCAGTATGGGTAGATCAATGGCCCCTAACAGTAGAAAAATTAAATGCCCTACATAGTTTAGTTAAAGAACAATTGGAGCAAAAACATATAGAGCCTTCCAACAGTCCGTGGAACTCTCCTGTATTTGTAATAAAAAAGAAAACAGGGAAATGAAGGCTATTAACTGATTTAAGAGCTATAAATAAAGTCATGAGCCCTATGGGGGCATTGCAGCCTGGGGTTCTGCAGCCATCTATGATTTCAAAAGACTGGTCTCTCATCATAATAGATTTGAAAGATTGTTTTTTCACTATTTCTTTACATCATGCCGATAAGGAGAAATTTGCCTTCTCTGTGCCTTCGTTCAATAATCAGGCACCTATGCAGATATATTAATGGTGTGTTTCACCTCAAGGTATGATGAATAGTCCAACCATGTGTCAATTATTTGTGCATCAACCTCTTGAATGGTTGTGTGAACAATTTCCCGAGGCTCTGATTATCCATTATATGGATGATATATTGTTTGCTCATGCTACTGAAGAAAAATTACAACAGTTATTTCAGGCTGCAGAAATAATTCTACCAGAATGTGGTTTACAAATAGCCCCAGAAAAAATTCAGAGAAAAGCTCCTTTTTGTTACTTAGGAATGAAATTAGCTAATGGACATATTACACCTCAAAAGGTACAAATCCATAGAGATAAATTGAACACTCTTAATGATTTTCAAAAACTTTTAGGAGAGTACACAAGGATGGATATAAAACATGTAATATTACAGCATAACATATAGGAGATGACAGACTGATAATGTAAACCATAATGTAAAACATAGGATAACTAAGAATGTAAAAAACTGTGTATCCTAAAGTATGCACCACAATGTAAGCACAAATGTCACCTTGTTTGAAAGCTATTGTCTCAGACTCTGTACATTACGTTAAGTAAATATGATGTGAATAGGGTGTAAGAGTATCGCTGTGGAAGGGAAAGGTTTTGTGGTGGATGTATGGGAGTGCATCCATACACAATGTATATATGCATTGCTGTGGTCTAGGGCTCCTGTGAAGAGAAGCTCAATAATTAGGGGGGGGGGGGAAAGATAGGATGTAGAATTTTTTCCAAGTCAACACGTATTCTTTATATAACCTTTAAACCCATAGCTATATGCCATTTCCTAGTAAGGGACCCTGACATTATATTGGGCTTCAAATTTCAGGGAGTTCTGGACCACAGAGTGGTTCAACATTGGCAATGGAGGAATACTGGTATGGGATACCATTGACAGGGGATATATGGCTGACAGGGAGCTGTACAGAACATATGTCCAGGGTGCATGGCAATGTTTGGATATACTCATAGTGGCAACAATTAAAAACCACAGCAGGGGGGGTACTGGGTTCCTGGCCAGTGGTGCTCTGTCGTGGTCCCTCGGGGAGCAGCGACAGTCTCCCAGGTGCAGCAGCGGGGACCGGGAGGGAGTGAGGGTTCAACAGTGAGCCCATAACGCTAATGACTATGCTTGGGAGCTGATAAGCCTAAAATAAGAACAAGGCCTAGAGCAGCATTGTGCCTGGGAATTTCCTCCTGTCAGCCTTCATGTTACTCAAATGTGGCCAGTCTCGAAGCCAAACTCAGCATGTAAATGCAATGCCTTCCCCCCAGCGTGGGACATGACACCCGGGGATGAGCCTCCCTGGCACCGAGGGACCACTATCAACTACCAACTGATGACGCAACTGGAAAATGACCTCATACGGAAGGTTCAACGCGGATCAGCGGAATATCCCTGTCTACATAAAATAACATGACTTTAAAATGCTGTTTGACCTAATGTAAGGGGGAAATGGAAAGGAGAAATGAGTTTATATGGCTACGAGTCTCTAAAAAAGAGTCTGGAGGCTGTCAGAAGGATTGCCCTTATGCACAACTGAGCAGAGTCAGAGAGACAGATAAAGCAGATGCAACCCCCAGATATCGGTTCCTTCGAGGGCTAAAGAGACCCATGGGAGTTATGGTCATGGCCGATGGGGTTAACTACCAGGTCAGATGGCCCCTCTTTGGAACTGGTGTTTATGTGTGACGAATCTGGACTCAGATGGGATCTCTCTTCATAAGACTTTCATGCTAATGTGCTAGAGGTGCAGTTAGTGTCGGGGTTTAAGATATATTTAGGGGATTTGAATCTCTGGACTGACAATGTGATAGCCAGGTCCTGAGCCTCAACAGACTCCAGCACCTACAATCTGACTTATTGGGCTCACCACACTCAGCTAAGATGGAGTTGAAGAAGGACAACCACCACACCATGGAGCCTAGAGTGATTACAACTGAAAGTGGGAGGATTGCATCCAGCATCCAGGTGGAATCTGAGCCTCCTCTTGACATAGAGGTGCAATGGACACAACCAATCCAATGTCCACATAGAAAAGGTGGCATTGGATTGAGAAAAGTGGACATGATGGCTGATGGGTATGGAGAAAGGCAGGAAGAGATGAGAGGTGGAGGCGTCTTTGGGACATGGAGCTGCCCTGGATGGTGCTTCAGGGGCAATCACCGGACATTGTAAATCCTCACAGGGCCCACTGGATGGAATGGGGGAGAGTGTGGGCCATGGTGTGAACCGTTGACCATGGGGTGCAGGGGTGCCCAAAGATATACTTGCCAAATGCAATGGCTGTGTCATGATGATGGGAGGGAGTGTTGCTGAGGGGGGGGGAGAGGTGGGGTGGGGGAGGTAGGGTTCAATGGGACCTCATTTATATATATTTTTAATGTAATATTATTACAAAGTAAATAAAATAAAATAAAATAAAATAAAAAATAAAAAACTTTTAGGAGACATTAATTGGATTAGGCCTATGTTGGGAATTCCTACTTACATGTTAACTCATTTATTCCAAACTCTGCAGGGGGATTCAGACCTCCCAAGTGCATGTTCTTTATCTGCAGAAGCAGAACAAGAGTTAAATTTAATTGAAGAAAGGATTTCACAAGGACAGTTAACTCAAATTGATCCTAAAAAGGATGTAGATTTAATTATATTCTCCACTGTGCAATCTCCCACAGCTTTACTGTGGCAAGAGGGAGTTTTGGAGTGGATTTTCCTACCTAATAATAAACAAAAAAGATTACAAACTTATCTGCAAAAAATTATTAATATATTGGCAAAAGGACGTGTGCACTTAATGCAACTTAGAGGGTCTGATCCTGATCGTATTATTTGTGAGTTGTCACAGGAAGAAATTCATCATTTTTATGTAATAAACCCTCAATGGCAGATAGCTATCAGTGACTTTCAAGGTGTTATTGATAATCATTTTCCTACTTCAAAATTACTTACTTTCTTACAAAAAACTACTTGGATATTACCTAAGATTATAAAATCTCTACCTTTAGAAAATGCATGTACAGTGTTCACTGATGAAAGTAGTAACAGGAAAGCAGCATTTGTTACCACGGGAAAAGAACAGGCATGGCAGACTCCATTCATGTCTGCTCAGTGTACTGAACTTGCTGCCATCTTTAGGGTGTTAAAGATATTTCAGGAATCTTTAAATATTGTCTCTGATTCTGAATATGTATGCCTTACTGTCAAGCATATTGAAACAGCTGATATCTTTGTTACTGATGAATTATCTCAACTTTTTGCTGATTTGCAACATCTCATTAGACTAAGACAGCATCCTATTTACATTACTCATATACACTCTCATACCTCTTTGCCTGGCCCTATGACAGCAAGTAATGCTTGAGCTGATTTATTAGTAGGGTGTTTACAAAGTACTCATGATTACCATGCTTTAACTCACATTAATGCTAAAGGCCTGCGAAATAAATATCAGAAGTTAACAAGACTACAAGCGCAGGAAAATATTCGTACTTGTCCTACCTGTGGACCACTAACAATGGTGCCTTTTCAGGCTGGAACTAATCCTAAAGGCCTGACTCCTAATCAATTATGGCAGATGGATGTTACTCACATACCATCATTTGGTAAACTACAATATGTTCATGTTTGTATTGACATTTATTCTCATTTCATGTGGGCTACTGCTCAAAGTGAGGAACGGTTTCATCATGTTTGCTCACATCTCTGGTCTGCTTTTGCTGTGATGGGATGTCCTCTGAAAATTAAAACTGATAATGGACCTTCTTACATTAGTAAATCCTTTGATTCTTTTTGTTTGAAATATGCTATTAAACATGTTACCGGCATTCCCCATAATCATACAGGTCAAGCTATTGTTGAAAGATGCCATCATACTCTCAAGACTATGCTTTTAAAACAAAAAGGGGGAGATGATGGTATGATATCACCTAAAGATCAATTATTTACCTTAAATTTTCTTAACGTTTATGATTCTATGACACTGGCAGAATGTCATTTTGGACATTATCAAACATCCACAGGAATTTTAGAATCTGAGAATCAACCGGTATTTTGGAAAGATGTTTACAGTAATGAATGAAAGAAAGGCAAGGTTAAAGTATGGGAGCAAGGTTATGCTCTTGTCATTTCAGAAAATGGAGAAGAAATCTGGCTTCCAGCAAAAAGGATTAAACCTAGGACTGAAGAAGTGGAGTCTTCTACACATATGGATCCTACTGATAGTGAGTGAAACCGGCAATGGTAATTACATATATTGGACTTATATACCTAATCCCCCATTACTCCGAGTGTTGACCTGGAAAGATCCTTCTTTTCCTGTTTATTTGAATAAAACTCATATATTTCCTGGGCCCATGGATGATAGGTTACCGCTTAAGCCACAAGAAGAAGGACAAAAGATTTATAATCTTCTTCTTCCATTTGATTATTGACCTCTTTGCATTGGTAACCGCCTACCATGTATGGCTGTGAAAAATAGAACTATGATCAATTTTAATAATAATAATACTAAATCTTTTGTAACTTTATTCCCTTCTTATCAATGCTAAGAATATAAGAATCCAAGCTATAATTGTCCCAGGAGGAATGTTGAGGATATACAAAGATGGTATGAATGCCATATGGGAAGAGGATCTGTCGTTTTTAATGATTCCTATGGAATAGTGTGGGAAAGTGCCCCCATGGGGAATCCCAAGGAATATAATGGCAGATTTATTTGTTATGGTTTAAATAGCAAGGGACAACAAATTAGTAATATACACTATCCCTTTCATGAATCCCTTGACTTGGATGAAAAAATAATTTTTACCAAAAATAATAGTGATTGGAAATATATAGGGAAATGGATTCCTTTTCCATGGTGCAATAGCTCTGTAGTCCATGATCAAAAACAAATATGGAAAGTCTTTTTAGGAGTGAGTGGCATCTACTTCTGAATGGAATGGTAATAAGAGTATGGATGGTCAATATTTGCATTTAGATCAAATTCATCATTTTCAATCATGTGTCAGAGATCCATACGTGTTTGTGGTAGGGAAGGCTACCATAACTGAAAATGCTTTGTTCTATAAGGATGGTGCTTTGTATACTTGCTTGTCTGAGAATATTTTACAGAATGGAGATATTATCACAATGGCTCACCAAAGACGATGAGTGTGCATCCCGGTGCAGCTAAATCAGATTTGGCAGTCATCTCCGGAGAGTCATCTTCTTTTGGCTCAAGGACTGTTGAAACCTTCTAAGAGATTTATGGGGCTTTTAATAGCTAGCTTCCTGGGACTCATTGGTATCATCACTGCTGCTGCCACTGCCGCTGTTGCGTTGCATGAGACAGTGCAAACACAGCAATACGTGCATGATTGGCACAAGAATACAAGTGACTTATGGCATAGTCAGGAACACATTGATGAAGGATTGAATAGTAGAGTCAGTGATTTAGAGTCTGCTGTCTTACATTTAGGAGATCAAGTTTATAATTTAAATTTGTTAAGAGGATTAAAATGTGGTTGGAATGAAAGTAATTTTTGTATTACTCCTTTGGATTATAACATGTCAGTGTTTCAATGGGATAAAATTAAGAATCATTTACTAGGGCATAAAGGAAATATGTCATTAGAAATTGAAGAATTGCAGAAAAAGATTCTAGAAATATCTCATAATCAGATATACGTAGATAATGATAAGGACATTTTTAATGATTTGATTTCACATTTAAATAAGTTTAATCCTGTTAACTGGTGGAAGTCACAGCATTTTCTATCAGCTTTAGGAATAAGGCTGTGTGTATTGATCCTGTTGCTCATTGTTGTTGCCTGCCTGGGAAAAGGTGTTTGCCAGAGATTGCACCGAGTGGATACCATGGGACAGGCCAATAACTTGGTGCTTTCAAAAACATTGCAATAAGTTCCCCAAGGTCAGTGTGCTTGGCTGGTAGTCAATGATGGGTAAGATTCTCAGAGGAGGGCAACCTAAAACAGGCACAGCCACCCTGACTAAAACAAAAAGGGGGAAATGTGGGAAACAAAGGCATGTTGTTTCAATGGAAACAAGTTACTTCCTTGACCACTGAGTCAGGCTGTTCCCTATGGTTATCAGTGCGGATCATAATCATGGCTGGGTAAAGCACACCTGCAGGCAGAATAAGAGCATACAGGATGGAACGACCTGAGTAACAGGATTTATGAGTATAGTTACTGATTTTTATAATAGTTTCAGTAAAGTTTGTTGGTGTTCATCAATCACTAGTTAATAGAGAATGAGGTAAGGGTAATTGGTAACTTGATTTAGTGATGTATGTCACGTATGTTAGGGGTATATATACTAGCCCCTTGGCTCAATAAAGTTGTCTGATGAGCTTGAGAAACCAATGCTCTTAGATCCCCAGAACCCAATCTTTCTTTGTCTTTCATTCCTGATACCCTCAGATCTCTGACTCCAACATTTGAACCGTGGACTTCCCATGTGGTAGATGGATACCCTATCCATTGGTCCAAGCCCACTTCCCACATTTGATTCTTAATAGTGATCATGGGCTATTGCTTAGTAAAACTCAGGGGTATGCAGACAACATTAAGTAAAAGCTATCTTCACTCTGGGGGTGTTATAGTACATACATGTTAATTCTTAATTACAGCAGTGGCTTAGGAAACCTAACAATGGAACTAAGAAAATTACTAGAAGTAGTTTAGAAAAATATTATGTTGGAATACAAGAGAAATAATATAGCTTTTAAAAGAAAAGTCAGTAAATGAAATTTGCTGATTTTAAAATTCTTAAAACTCTTCAAATGTGTTATTTATATATATATATATATATTAGCATTTTTCTCCCCTATAAATAATTCAAATTTACATGTTATGGGTTTTACATGTATTTCAAACTCATAAGCTTATCAGGAAATAAATCTCTGAAAAACAACATTCAATAATAATTTTATCCCAAATTCTTCGTTATAATAGTAAGAAAGTAGGATCATCATGTGTGTGAACACTCTCATTCTGTCTTAAAAATCTATTTATTATTTAGTGAATGTTTCTCAAACAAAAAATATATATAGGAAGAAAGTAGAATCTTTCTCAAATATCAGGGTTTAATCAGAGATGCTGGAACATTCTCTTGTGCATCTCCAAGTAATAGTAAAAACTAGGGATAGGTGAGTTTTCATGAGAGAAAATATTTCTTTTCTCAGTAAGGATTCTTGAGTATGAAAACAACATTCATTAAAATATAGCTTGAAACAGCTACTGTCTTCTACTACTTTCTTCACAAAAAAAAATAATAGATCTGAATCTTGGTTAACTAGATCTGTTATATTAAATGAACCCCAAATTCCAAGTGCTTTAAAAAAATACAACTTGTGTCTTGCTCATGTAAATATCATGTATATGCCATCAGTGGGCAGCTTCTTCCAAGGGATGATTCAGGGATGGACTAATACCCCTGACTAATGTATTATGACTAGTACATAAGGTCTGTGCAATTCTCCTACATGAGAATTCACGGATTGACTCACAGGCATTTTTTTTTTTTAATTTCTCTCCCCCTGCTCCATTGTCTGCTCTCTGTGTCCATTCGCTGTGTTCTTCTTTGTCCACTTGCATTCTTGTCAGCAGCACCAGGAATCTGTGTCTCTCTTTTTGTTGCATCATCTTACTGCATCAGCTCTCCGTGTGTGTGGCACCACTACTGGGCGGGCTGTGCTTTTTCGCACAGGGTGACTCTCCTTGAGGGGCACACTCCTTGTGTGTGGGGCTCCCCTACAGAGGGGACACTCCTGCATGGCATGGCACTCCTTGCATGCATTAGCACTGCGCATGGGCCAGCTCACCATACTGGTCAGGAGGCCCTGGGTTTGAACCCTGGACCTACTATGTGGTAGGCAGATGCTCTATCAGTTGAGCCAAATCCTCTTCCCACAGACATTTATTCTTATACCCACTTCACTGATGAGGAGAATTCAAGCACCAAGCCGTTGGGGGCCTTGATTGGACAAATGCGAAATGGAGGAGCCCAAATCCACATCCAGAGTCTGGGCCGTGCATGAGTCCCCCTTAGCAGCAGCTTGGACAGTGAAGAGTTGGACAAAACTGTCACTTCCACTGATCCCCTGTGTGCACTCAAGGTCCTCATGCTTCCCTGACCTCATAAAATCCTGCAAAAGCTGGGGGTCAACACATCACACACAGGCTCCTGGGTAGGGTCTAAAGGATGCCAGGAAGTCATTCGGTGGGTTCTCTGTCCCAGCACAGCCAGACCAGTGCTTCCAATCATTCATTTAGGAAGCAGACCCTTGGGAGCACCCTGTGAGGGGTCCAGCCCTCTTTGCTGCCTGTCTTGGGGGCTCCCAATGTCCTTGTTTTTCCAGGAGACCCAAGTTTCACCTTGATCCCAGCACAATCTGGTTCTGCTGTGGCCTGTCAGTCTCCAGTAACATTGTTTTGGGCTTTATCCACAATGAGTTTTCCCTCCAATCAGGAGAAATTACCAGGTTTAGGGTAACCAAACCTAGTAATTTGCCCTTTCTGCCCAAGTAACTGCACAAGTTTTTGGTCTCTCTTGTATGGACTGGGAGAGATATATTCAGCTCTGAAAAACCACAATCATATATTAATGTGGTCTCTCTTAATTATCCTCAAAGTGCCTAGAGGACTACCCACAGTTCTTTTTCTTGGTATCTGTATTAGTCAGCCAAAGGGGTGCTGATGCAAAGTACCAGAAATCTGTTGACTTTTATAAAGGGTGTTTATTTGAGTTAGGAGCTTATAGCTACCAGGCCATAAAACATAAGTTACTTCCCTCACCAAAGTCTATTTCCACGTGCTGGAGGTAGATGACTGCCAATGTTTGTGAGGGTTCAGGCTTCCTGGGTTCCTCTGGGCTCAGCTCCTCTGTTTTCTCTACAAGGTCAGCTGTAGACTATCAGGAGAATGGCTCTGTCTCTCTCCCCAGGACTCCAGCTTAAGACGTCAGCATCCAACTCCAACATCAAAACTCCAACATTAAGAACCCTCAACTCTGTCCTTTGTCATGCCTTTTATCTGTGAGTCCCCAACCACAGATAAAGACTGACACCTTGTTGTCAATCTGCCACCAAGGGGTAGGGATTCAATACTCTAATGACATGGCCCAATCAAAGCCTTCATCATAACTTAACCATGCCCAGGTATAGACCAGATTATAAACACAATCCAGTATCTATGTCAAACTGCAACACCTTACTTTCTCAGGAAAAGAATTTTTGTTAAAGAGGTGGAGATGTCTAGAGAAAAGGGAGAGAGGAGCAGAGACCTTAGGAAATTAAAGGGATTAAGTACTATAGAATGGGAAAGCTACATGACCCACCTCCAGGAGTGTGTCAGGGTGTCCAGGTATTCAGTAAGTATAATTAAATAGGAGAATTCCTATTTAATTCAGTAAAAATCCCTGATGTCATCACCCAGAATGACACAAATTAGAAATAGTATAAAATACACAGAAAAGTCACAATAATCATTTAAAATAAAAATCTTTTGGAAATTATTAAAATAATTTATTGAGCTTTGGCATAAGTTATATACCTTTTCTTAAATCTGACTTTTAGCAGAGTGCAGTTTTATCCCATAAAAATTAGCAGAACCAACTTGTGGAGGAAGTAGCCAGAACAGATGTCATTGGCACACCTCTAGAGGACCATGTCAGCGAGATCAGACAAGAGTGAGACACATTCAGTGTTTTGCTTTATTGTGGTCTTCCCCATTTCCCCAAATAAACATGAATGCCAGGAGGCTGTTGCCAATTCTATGGGCTTCTTGGTGCTCTGACCATCTTGGTTTCATTGCAGTGAACAGTTGTGTGGTTTATGTTAATAGTTAGTGATTCTACACTTTATTGTCAATCTCCTGTCACTGTTGCC
The DNA here is from genome assembly GCF_030445035.2 of Dasypus novemcinctus. Lineage (NCBI taxonomy): Eukaryota > Metazoa > Chordata > Mammalia > Cingulata > Dasypodidae > Dasypus > Dasypus novemcinctus. The sequence goes on from NC_080690.1 coordinate 13,756,586, forward strand.
TTCTTACAACACTTGATATATTTTTTCCTACCTTTCCTCCCCCACTCTCCATGTTAATCATTGGATCAATGCATATTCTCTATGCTATGTCCTAGGGAACATGAAGAAATGGCTCCACCAGATGATTTCCCAGCAATGGACTGTGAGGTGTGTGATCTGATGTTCACAAAGTCGGAAGTATGAAGTGGCGAAGGGACATAGGAGGTGGCAGTAAAGCAAATCAAAAGATCCCAGCATTATTCACCACATGGTTCACTGTTATAAGGTACCTTGCCTTTTACAATCCATCCAAAGTGTACACTCAGTGGCTCTCAGTTTCACCACAGAGTTGTGCTGTCATCAGCTCAATCCATTTCAGAAAGTTTTCATTACTCCAAAAGGGAAATCCCAACTGAGAGCCACTGAATGTCTCCTTAGATGGATTGTACAAGGTAGAGGACTATAGCACAGTGAACACCATGGGGTGAACGATGGACTGTGGCTAACAGTTCAAATATGAGAACATTCTCTTATGAACTATAACACATACACAATATTAATACATTGTGTTAATAATAGGATGGTTTGTGGGAAAAATACACCAAATATAAGCTATGGACTACAGAGAGCAGTAATATTATGATGATGTCCTTTCATTTGTAACAAATGTGTCACAATATAAGGTAGTGGAACAATGTGTGGGAAATCTGTATGGTATGCATGATTGTTTTCTTAACTCACAACTTCTCAAATAAGAAAAAAATGGGTAAAGGACTTGAATAGACATTTCCCCAAAGATCTACAAATGGCCAGTAGCCCATGAAAAGGTGCTCAACATCATTAAGTATTAGGGTAATGCAAATCAAATTCACAATTAGATGCTATGTCACACCCACTAGAATGTCTGTTATTGAATGGGGTGGGGTGGAGTGGGGTATATAGGAACCTCATATATGGATTTTTTTTTTTTAAGATCTATTTTATTTATTTCTCTCCCCTTCCCCCTGCTCCCCATCTGCTCTCTGTGTCCATTTGCTCTGTGTTCTTCTGTGTCTGCTTGCATTCTTGGCGGCACCAGGAATCTGTGTCTCTTTTTTTCTTGCGTCATCTTGCTGGGTCAGCTCTCCATGTTTGCAGTGCCACTCCTGGGCAGGTTGCACTTTTATTGTGCAGGGCACACTCCTTGTGCATGGGGCTCCCCTACGCAGGGGATACCCCTGCATGGCATGGCACTCCTTGCATGGGGCAGCACTGTGCATGGGCCAGCTCACCAAGAAGACCAGGAAGCCCTGGGTTCAAACTCTGGACACTATCAGTTGAACCGTGTCTGCTTCCCTTATATTTTTTAATGTAACATTTTTTGTGATCTATGTATCTTTAAAAGAAAAAAGACAAAAAATTTTTAAGAAAAAAAAAGTTAATAATGTAAAAATAAATAAAATAAATAAATTTCCATGCTTTATGTCATATGAAAAACAGATAGATAGATAGATAGATAGATAGATAGATAGATAGATAGATAGATAGATAGATAGATAGATAGATAGATAGATAGATAGATAAAATAAGACTTCCAGGAAAATGGCATCAAAGTAGGTGGGTATAGCCTGGCTCTCTCACAAAAAAGAATGGAGAAAGGACAAAAACCTATCTGAGGGAGCTGCTTTGGAGATATATAGAATGGGAAACTGCTACACATCATCCAGGAGGGAGGACACATATACCACACCCTTAAGGCAAATAGCCTCCATAAAGCCCCTGGCTCACTATAATCAATTGAGTGGGAGGGAGCATTCTGGAAGGAAGGGAGGGGGTGGAGACAAGCACCTCAACAGCCCAGCTTGGCCAACTGTTAGGAGCCTAAATTGCGTGAGGGAATGGATGCAGGAAGACTCAAAGAAGCTTTCAGATGCCTACTTAAACTGTGGAGCTCAGTGGAGGAATTCCTGCCTTGTATAAAAGATGTTGCAGGTTTAATTCCCAGCTCACCTTAGAGAAGTGATCCTCTGGGTTATCAGGCACCCAGCTGGTACCTTGTAAAAAGAAACATACAGATTTTTTTTTATTTTTAGGTTTTCTTCTATCTGGTTTTTTTGTTTTGTTTTGTTTTGTTTTTTATTGTTTCCTTCTCTCTCTTTCTCTCTCTCTCTCTCTGGCTTTTCCTGGTTTTTAGCTTCTGGCTGTATGTCCAAGATCCTTGGTCTCTAAAGACTCCAACCTCTGGATGAGGAGGGGGATGATGAAGAGGAGGGAGAGGCGCTCAAGCCATTGGGCAGGAATGAGATCGAGATGGAGGTGGAGATGCAGATGCTTGACTCCGTGGACTGAAGGCTGGGGCTGCTCCAACCATCAGAAGCTTGTGCCCAGGTTGAATGAAGACCTCGGGACAAGCCCTGCTCCCTGCTGTCAGTACAGTAGCCAGAAAAGCCCTGGCAGGGCCCTCTCCGAGAGCTGGGATCTCAACGCTGGGAGCAACTGGGTTCTGGCCCTGATTGTGATGTGATGCTTGATGCCGTCCTCCAAGCCCTGGGTGGAGGGGACATTCCTTGAAGGAAGGATGCCCTGGTTTGGTGCATCCACAAACCAGGCCACTGCCCAGCAGGCAGAGCCACTTGTCACCATCGCTCTCTGCCTGAGACAGGAAGAGCTCAAGTTGAAGACGCTGCAGCTAGGAAAGGGGCTGCTCTTGGTTTGCATCTCCTTACACATAGGGCAGGGACAGCCTGAGTGGCCTGGCCCATGACCATTGATGGTCAAAAACTGACCTTTGTTTGAATAACATCTCTTTGGGCTTGCTTTGGCAAAGACCAGTGCTCAGCTGGAATTGTTCTTCTTCAGTCCATTTTGCCAAAAGAGTCTGGAGGTCTCGGTGGGGCACTTGGAGCCAAGGGAGAGTGTCCTGTTGCCTTGGGGTCAAGGGATCTTGTGGCACCGTCATTTGACTGTCCACTCATTCATTCTGTGCTCCTCAGTGGAAATGCTGGCATGGTTGTGAGCAGCCTGATGCACTTGCCTTCTGTCGAGTGGGTGAGAGCACCGATTGGCCCAAAGCAGTGGTCCCAAGGAAACTGCAGCCCTGGAGTTCATCCTTCTCTTTTCCAATAGAGAAGATCCTGAAGGTCCCTTGGGACCTGGAGCAGGAAGGGGAGGAACAGAAGCTCCTGTTTCTAGGAGAAGCCCTGGACCAGGAATCTTCCCAGACTGCGCTCCACCGGGGAAGTGGTCCGAGGCTGCCCTTGGCTCCTGGCCCTGAGACAAGCCCTGGAGGTTTCTGCCTGGGTAGGAAACCCTGTGGGGGTGGGGGGTGTGGAGCCCTGTTGGCTTGGAGGCTGCAACCCTTCCTTACACTCAGGACTCTGCCCAGCCCTGTGCCCCAGGCCAATGGCTCCCTCTCTGTTGGTGTCAGTTTCCCAATTTTATACGGAAGAGCTAGACATTAAGTGCGTGAGCATGTGCTCAGAGAGCATGCACCAGCTCGCCTCCCATGGATGGGGTGTGGGCATATGGCTGGCACGCCTACCACCCACACCCCAGGAGAGGACAGGACTGGGCACTCATCTGGGAAACTGCCCTCAGCCTCAGGCTTGGCCACTCCTCTCCTGCCCGCGGCTCTCCAGGCAGCTCCCGACTGCTGGCCTACTGCTGGGCTCCAGGCAGGGACGTCCTCCCCCAGCTGCCCCGGAGTTGGGGCTCGTTGCACCAGCCACTGCCTGGCAGCCTCCCCGGCGGATGCAGCTCCCATCAGCAGGGCAGCGCCACGCTGTTGACTGTTCCCTCCATGCTGCCCGGTTTCACTTCTGTTCTGGTGCTCAGGTAGGAGTGGGCGGGGAGAGTCTCTGGCAAGACCAAGCTCCACCCAGGGACCCACAGGTGTGGGCGGCAGACTCCAGAGCTCTGTTCCCGCTGCAGGACCGGGGAGCACGTGCGTCCGCAGGCCCTGGATGACTACGTCGACCAGGGGGACTCTGCACGCAGGGCAGTGATGCTAGCTAGTTGCTGCAGGGCACACGTGGGTGATGCATCCACGGCTCTGCTCACAGGCACCGGCCAAGGCCGTGTGTCACCAGCCTTCCCCATGCTTCCCTGGTCCCATGGACCTTGGGGGCACCTGGAACGCTGCCGGGTGGTGGGGGGCCATGCTGCTGATGGGCTTGGTGGACTTGGAGAGCCTGGAGAAGCTGGGGGTGAAAAGGGTGGGGAGTGGGGGCTACCTGACCACCTCCCCACAGTCAAGGTGCCCAGGTGCCACCCACAGAGGACAGCCAGGAGCAGGGCACCTGGAGGCAGGCAGGGGAGTGTGGCCGACGACAAGGCCCCCTCCTCTTCCTCTTCAGCCTCCCGGCCCCTGTGTTTGCAGACGGGATCCCTGAACTGGATGTCCAGCCTGTCCCCAGCTGGTATATGAGAGGACGTGAGTGAGCCCAGGGAACCGAGCCCCACTACCAGGGCGGAATGAGGGTTGGGGGACAATGACTGGTATCACAGCAACCCTCTGGCAGTCAGTGAATCTTTTCCTGTTAGAGGTGAGCATCCAGCACCAACAGCTCACGCTGACCACTGAAGCTAGAGACTCTGTTATTGACAGAGAAAGTGCATTCAAGACCAATATTTCCTCATGAAAGTGTATGATGAGAGTGCTGGACTTCCCTGATCACCGAGATGGAAGGGGCCTCTCGGCCCTCACCTAGGGCAGGCGGGAGGCTGGTGCAGGCTCCTGGGCTCTGTGCTGAGCCAGGGCTTCAACCTTTAGCTCCCAGTCATGGGGAAGCCAGGCTAGAGCCCATGGGGAGCTCAGAATAGGGCCTGTCACCCCCCGGACAGGGAAGTAATTGAATGTGCCATGAGGGGAATCAGGGCAAGACTGTGGTCATCGGTCCCAGCAGGCCGTGGCTTGCACCCCCCTCCCTACAGGAACTGTCCACACCCCCATGACATCAGCAAAGCCTGAGTTGTGGACTGATGGATGCAGCCCTCCCAGGGTCCCACAAGCTCGAAGTGCTCAGAGCCAAACTCTTCCTGAGGCCAGTCAGCAGCCACAGGGTAGTGTGGCCCTCAGAGCGCACGGCCCAACTTCCCCTCGAACCACAGAAAAGGGCCCGTGGGGTCTCTGGCCGACAGGAAGGAGCGCTCTTGTCTTGGCATTGAGAGCTCCCGCATGCTGCCACAGGCGGCCAGCAAGGAGAGCCCACCGGGGACTCCGCACAGAGGCGGGGCCTGCCGGGGATTTTCCAGGAGAAGGACTTGCACAGGGAATGGCATGGCAGTGGGAAGCACTCGTTCACAGGGAGCAGTGGTGTGGACACAAAGGAGGTCCAGCTGGAGCCCGCGACGCTGCAGCTCAAACACCCATCCCCGCCGAAGGAAAAGGTTTGAGGATCACAAAGCAGGAAATCCAAGGTCAAGCTTGGACCATGAGGCCCTGAGGGGTACTGAGGAGGCCAGGTCTGCCTGCCTTTGGACTGGTGCCAAGAATCCTCCTCTTGCTCCTTTGTCCCTTTCCATTCCACATTCTCAGCTATGTTCTCATTCTTGCCCTACCTACTGCTTGCTGGTGTCACCCTATCGTTTGCCCTTGAAAATGACAAGTTTCTATTTGGTGCACAAGCAAAGCCTCAGGCAAGAAGCGGAAAAGTTTCCTTCTTCCTCCAAAGTGGTAGAAAGGCAGCAGCTGCCCTGCCCAGGCTCAGGAAACAGTCTTTGTGAATGGTCTGAAGCTGGACAGTCCTCCTGTGTGCTCTCGGCTCCCGCCGGGTGGAACACCAAAATGCACCGAAATGCTCTCTGGTATGGATTCCCGTGTTGGCTTCAGGAACCCAGGGAGGGGCAGCTGCTTCTTTTCACTGCTCCCTTCTAAAATAAATGAATGACTGCAGGATTTCTCCTTTGATTGAGCACTGCGAGAGCCTGTATCTCATTTCGATGAACACAGGAAATGCAAGAACCAAACTCAACTCCCAAGCTATAGTGGAAACAAGAATTTAATAATAAAACCTTCACATCAAACATCTACTAAGGACAAAGGTAGATATTGCCCCTCCCCTTTAGATAGATAGTCTTTGTTGCTGTTGATTCTCAATTCAGTTCTTTGACAATCTCTTGCAGATCCTCCCTCCGACTAGCCATGTTTCGAGCGGCAGGACAGGCCCAGGGGTGTGAGTGGAGTCTGGAGGTGGCCCAGACTGGCTGCTGGTGAGGGAAGCACCTGCCTGGCCTGGCCCACGGTGGCTGGGGTCAGCAGAACAACTTTCCAGGCGGACCTGAAAGGGAAGGGGGCCCTGAGGCTAGAGGGCAGCTGGAGCCAGTTACAGTTTCCCCTTTCGGAAACTGGGTCCCTTCTGCTGACTCCCCCGAAGGGCTGAGAGAGCTCTCTCCTTGACCTTGGCTTCCAGGGGCATGGTCTTCCTCAGGAGAAGAAACCAATAAGCCGGCGAGGGGGCCATAGCATAATACATGTTGGCGCCATCCGGGATCTGCAGCGCTGGGGCAGGGGGTGGGGGGAGGTAGGGCAGAGGGGTGGTCAGCCGTGCTCCAGGGCATGGATGAACCCCACCCTCTGTGTCCCCATGAGAGTCGACCTCGGCTGGGCACCCGACTTCCCCAGTCCAACTCCAGGACCACAGAGGAGCCCCCTGAACAACACCCTGAATGACCAGGGAAGGCTCTGCAGAGGCACAGCTGAAAGCGGGGGACCCTTGTTCCAAAAGCAACTCTGACTCCCACCTGCCAGCCTCAGAGTGGAGCTGCCACGAGGTCGTCCCTCCCCCAACCACCCCCGCCGCCTTCCCTGCTGGAGATGGCAGCGCTGAAACTGGCCTTCTCCAACCCAGCACACGCCCCTGAGCCCAGTGCTTCCCAGGACCAGACTGGTGAGCCCACCAAGGGCAGCCCTGCACCGGGCCTCCTGAGTGGGGCCTCGCACCTTAGGCCCAGGGCCGTGCTGCCCCCACCCACCTCTGCGCCCCTGCCCTCTCCACTCACCCCCGACTCACTGACATCTCCTGAGATGATCTGCACCAGCTGGTAGTCCGTGGGCTGCTCCCCAGCCAGCTCGTGCTCTTCCAGGGCCTTGCAGATCACAGCTGGAGCCCTGTCTTGGTCGGTCACCTGCAGTGGGTCAATGCCAGGCCTCAGAGCATGGGTCCTGGAGCCGGCTCCCCACGGCGCAGCTGCCAGAGACCCCGAGGAGGCCCCTCTGCTCGGGGCTGGGTCTACAGGGGCATCCCTGTCCTCTCTTGCTCCCCCGGGGACACTCCATGCAATGAGGGCTCTTTTCCAATCATCCCTCACCCCAACTCCTACAAGAACCTGCACCTCTGTCTTGAGGGTATTTCCAAGGGAGGGTCCAAATCCCCTGCCTTGCAGGCTGAACCCCGTCCCCTGGCTCCTCGGCCTGCATGACTGCTAGGGGCTCCCAGAGCCCTGGGACAAAGGGTGGACTCACAGCAGAGGGTGGGGACTGTGGAGTGACCTTAGGGCCTCTCTCTGTCCCTCCTCCCTCCCTATCACAGGAGAGGGCTTGCCCTCGGGGAGGGCCCCTGCCCTGCCCCTGCCCCTCCAGGAGGCCTCTGCATAGCAGTGAACCCCCAGGCAGAACACACACGTCCAGTTCAAGCCCAGATGTCTGAGAGGAGGCTGGGAGATGCCCTATGGCCCCACAGGATGCCCTGGGCTCCAGGAGGCAGCTGTGCTCAGCAAGGTCTAGACCGCAGCTGCCTTGAGCACAAGGGCCCGGGTGCAGGCAGGGCTCAGGCAAGGCTCACTCTGACAGCTTAGAACAAGCACATCAGCTCCTGGCCACAAGAGAAGTGCAGCCTGTTTGGCTGTGCACCACGGCAGCTCTGCAGCCTCTGGGCTGTGGGGCAGGGGTGGCTCCATCTGCATGTCCATCTGGGATCTGGGCCCTGCTCACACCTTCACGGCCACCGACATGGGGCAGACCCCGCCCTCCCCTCTGGGTCATGGCAGCAGGCCCTCGCTGGCCGGTGTCTCCACACACCGCCTCACCGTCCACTCTGAGGCCAAAGCTCTCCTGCTGTCCCTGCTCTGCTCTGACCCTTCAGGGGCTCCTGAGAAAGTCACACTCTGTCTGGCAGCTCCAGGGCCTGATGGGACCTGGCTCCCAATGCCTCTCTGACCCCAGCCCTTCCCCTGACCCCTTCTCCTTCAGCCCTGGCCTCCCGGCTGCTCCTCGGCCCACCAAGCACACAGCTCCTCGGGCCTGCCTGTGTGCACCGTCCTGAGTCCTGACCGCCATCACACACACGCTCTTCCTGCCCCTGGATGTGGCTGTCTGTCCTTCCCCAGCCCCTGGCAAGTCTGCTCCAGGGCAGCAGGCAGGGACCATGGCACCGCTCAGGTGCCTACGGCCTGAGCCACCGTGGCCCAGGGGGCAGCCATATACCCAGCTCACCAGGATGCTCTGGACCATGTGGCCACTGTCCTCAGCCAGGGCGACATGGACTAAGCAGCGGTCACCCACGTGCCATTTGTAGCACGGCTGTGAGTCACAGTGCTTTTGGCTGGTCCAGGTGGCCCTGGCTTGGATGGAGGAGAAAGAGGACATTCCTTCCGATGCTGACGTGACGGTGGAGCCGACCCAAGATGATGCGCAGGTCGACTGCCCTGGCTGTGGGGGATGGGAGGTCAACAGAAGGCCGGGAAGCTCGGGGCAGCCTGAGCTGCTTGAGAAGTTCCAGGAGGCTCTAGAAGGTCTGGACGAGTCAACAGGGCTCCACCCCTCATGGACACGGGGAGGGCCCAGCAGACACAGGAGGGGCGGTGGCAGGGCGAGGGCCCCAGGGAGCAGGGCTGGGCAGTCACCTTCACTTCCTGACCGTCCTGGGCCTCCGGGAGGTGGTCCAGGTGGATTTCCACCTCAGAGCCAGAGGAGCCAGCCACGGGCGTGTGAGGAGAATCTGCTGCAACCCCGCCGCTGAGGTCAGGGCCACCCTGGAGCTGGACGCTGGAGTGGGCGGTGCTGCTGCTGCTGCCACTGGACTCAGCATCTGGGCCCTGGCGGCTGGATGGAGGCTCGGCTTACCTTGGGGGCCTCCCCTGGCATGCCTGCCCACCTCTGCCCTGCTAAATCTGCACACGGCTAAGTCCTAGGTCCACCAAGAGGAGTCAGTGGGCCCCGACTGCCTCTGAGCTCACGCAGCACCACCCCATTGCCCAGAGGAGGAAACGGGCACAGGGAGGCGGCGACTCTCCCAGCCCCAAGGCTGGTCGGGAGTGGAGCTGGGATCCCGGCGCTCAGTGGCAGGCAGGCACCCTCAGCCCACGCTCAGCCTGGAGCTCCCCTGAGCCCCGGCCAGCCCACCCTCGCCTGCCCCGCAAGGGGAACTCACTCTCCGCTCCAAGGCTTGCTGCCTTCCGGGGGCTGTTGGGCCTGGAAGCTCTCACTGGCCGACTCAGGTGGTGGCTCCCACTCACGAGACAGGAGGAGGCTACAGGACAGGTGGCGGCCGTCAGGCTCCCGGGTGCCCCAGCTCGGGCTCCCTCCCGGGGTCCTCACAACAGTTGGTGTCTGCGTGCCCCGGCCTCCTTGGGCAGCAGGGCCTACGTGGGCCCAGGGGACACCGGGGTGCTCCCGCCCCCACCGGGGCCTGATGCCCCCCTGGCCTCACCTGTCCTTCTGGCTGAGCTGCTCCACAGCCTCAAACCAGGCCCCAAAGCACCCATTGGACACAAGGCAGTCGTAGCAGCAGCAAGTCTGCAGCTGCTGCAGCCTGGCCACCAGCTGGTATTCCTGGGGTCAGACAGAGGAAGAGGCACTGCTGAGGATCGGGTGGGCTTGCCCGGTGGGCTGGGGCCGGGGGGCTGGATTGGCCCCTGGGTTCCCCAGCCCTCCCCTGCCTTCTGGGCTCTACCTGCCCTCAGGGCTGAGTTCACACAGCTCCTCTTCCAGGAAGTTGACCTTCCACCAGGTGAACCCCCACCCTCCCGAGGGAGGGGTCAGCCCTGTCTTCTCTCCTCCAACTCCCCAGCAGTCTTCCAGGAAGCTGCCTGCAGCTCGGGGGGACCCTGCCAGGAGGCTCTCTCTTGTCCCACCCCCACGCCCAGCCCCACCCCCGCACTGCTGGCCGCAGCTGCTCACCTTCCTCCTTTTCTCAAAATTCACCATGGTCCCCTGGAAGGCAGAGAGGTCACATCTGTCACAAGGGGGCCCCCAGCCATTGCCGTGCCCATCGCCCCTGAGCCCTTGTTGTGCGGCACGACTGCAGGTTCCACGGGCACAGGACAGCCCAGACCAGGCATGGACCCAGGCAGGCTTGTGGGCGCAGGAGTGGGGCCCGCGAGGGGAGCCCCAGAGCCCACCTGGCCTGCCCTCTGACCACAGTGGAGAGAAGCCCCAGAACCAGCCTGTGCGTACTCTGTGGCCACAAGTTCACGGCACCCAACTCCAGGGCGGCCAGCAGGCTCTCAGGAGATGCAGTGCGCCCACTGCTCGGTGCTCAGGGCTTGGGCTGGCCTCTCCTCCCAAGCCTCAGGGACCCTTTCCCACACAGCCCCGGCCCCCAAGCTCACTCACATCCAGAAACTCCTGCATGGCAGAGTTCACCATCGAAAACCGAGTGAGGAATGTCCCCAGCCATGGGACAGTGCCTTGGATGGCACCCTGTGGTGTTGAGTGGGTGGGGATGAGTGCAGGTGCTCGGGTGCCCCCGACACCCTGCCCTGACCACCCCACAGGCTCAGACTCCTAGGACCACCCAGCATCAGCCTGGCACACGCTCGGGCACTCAGCTGTCACCCCGAAGACCCCCGCCCGGTCTCCAAGGACCCCAAACTCCCCCACAGTCACCTCCCAGCACTAGTGTTTCTTCCATCACAAGCCCACACCCCACCCCTCCCAGTCCACCAGCCTCGGCTCTTCCAGGCTCTTGCTCTGACTTGCTGCCACTAGGCCCCGAGGATTCCCTTGGCTCCGGCCCTCAAGCTTCCAGGGGAACAGACTTGGAAGGGAGGCTCCCCGGACTCAGAGGCCCAGGAGGGATGGCTGGGAGGAGGGTCCCACCCTGACTTGGAGGCCACCCAGCCTGGCCCCCTGGCATGAGCCACACCCACCCCCTCCTGCTGCTGCTGCTGCTGCTGCTGCTGGACTCTGTTGGGGTTCACATCCAGGGTGGCAAACTCGGGGTTCCCCTCCTGTCAGGATTGAGCAGTTCAGGGTCAGTGAGGCCCTCTGCCCCTCCCCATTGTCCCTGGGGCCTTGGACCCCTGGACCAAGTGGGCAAGTGGAAATCTGCTGCCCCCACGTGCCAGAGGTGCCCTGGGGGCCTTGTGCAAGTGACCTGGCCTCCCTCAGCCTGTTTGGACATCTGGGACATGAGCACAGACATCTGACCCCTTCTCGGGAGTCCAGAGGCCTCAGGGGTGCACGCCAGTGGCACAGATGCTCTGGCCATCCCACTCCCCTCTCAGAGACCTGGGAATGCTCACCATGTTCCTTTTCTCCCGTCAACCCCACCAGCTGGCCACGAGGGCGGCACCGCTGGATGCTCATGCTTCCATTCCACAGGAGGACACACAGGCCCAGGGAAGAATGCACTAGGGGCGCCCAGGACAGGTGGCCTCCTCTGGCTGGAGGCCTAGTCTGCGCTGACGTCGCTCCACAGCCCGCCACTGCCAACAGCTGTCTGCTTCACCCAGCCCCCGCGCGTGCATGTGCGGGGGGCCCTGTGTCATCCCAGCCGTGGAGCTGGAGGATGGGCTGTCCCGGGAGGCCTAGCTAAGCAGATCCTGCCTGACCCAGCCCACACGACTGAAAACCCAAAGGCTGCCTGAGGCCCGCACACAGGCGCCCCTTCCCGGGGGTCCACTCAGGATGTTCTGCCTGCAGGGGCACCCCATCCTCCAGCTGCACGGCTGGGACCACATGTCCTTGTAGTACTGGACATCGAAGTTGTGCTGCATCTTCTAGGTGGAAGCTTCTACTTTCAGTCAGAAAGGACCCACCATGGTTTCCCATCTCCCAAAGACTTCTCCTAGCTCTGTGACACAAGCCATTCGTAAGGAGGTGCAGGTCTGAGACCCCCACGTGGATGGAGACTTCTCATCCTGCCAGTTCATCATCTCTTCCTGGAACATCCCAGCCCCCCTCCCCACCGCGTCCAAGCACCAACCCCAGCCTATGGCCCTGCAGCTGGCCCCCACCTGCCCACGAACCAGGCAGATGCCTCTTCATCTTCCTCCAGGAGAGGCCTGACAGGATGTTTGCAGAGAAACACCCAGGGAAACACTCACAAGCCCACCTCCTGAGCCCTGGCCCCCCACCTGCTCTTCACCTGGGAGATCAGCTCGCTGCCCTGTGAGGAGTTGCTCTCAGTGGAGAAAATCTCAGACAATGTCTGAAAGAGGTGGAAGCTGTCCCTGAGGAGGGCAAGAAACAAGGAGAAAGGTGGGAGTGGGTGGGAGCCTCCAGGGGACAACCCACTGCGCTGTAGCCAGGTCCTGGGACCCGGACTGCCTGGGTGGGTGGTGCTGAAACTGGGCAGCTCTGAGCACTGCAGGACATGGTGGGCTTGGGAGCTGAGCTCTCAGGCAGGCACAGCGGGGACCCACACTCCTATTTCACGAGTGGCTGGTGTTGACACGGGGAGCTGTCCCCTGGACAGAGCGGGCTGCTGACCAGCACACCCTGGACATGCTCTCATCTGGCTCAACTCTGTGACTGACCATGGACAGCACCAGTGTTGAGGCACAACAACTGACCTCAGGTCCTGGCAAGACCTGGAGCCCCAGTCCACCCGGCCCCTGCCCGGATCCCGCTGCCTCCAGGTGCCCTGCAGGGCAATGCCCAGCCTCCCGTGGGGCCCCTGGCCCCCCCCCCCGGCATCCCCTGGAGAGAAGCCTGCCCACCTGGAAACTTCCACCCATGTCTTCTTCTGATGGCCAATCACATGGCTTTCCAGAGCGGAGAGGATGGCATGGGCTAAGGAGTTATGGAGGGTTCGGCACTCTTGGGGAGGTAGAAAGAATGAGCCGTGAGGTGTGGTCTGAGCACCCCCTGCTCCCACTCCAGCCCCCTCAGCTGACCTCCCCCTCTGGATGAGAGACCCCCACAGAACCCCTGAGGGCAAGCCGGGGCCCCAGAGTGGGAACCCCATGCTCCACCTGAGGGAAGAGTCTGGGGGGGACGTGAGGAGGGAGGAGGGCTGTGCTCCAGGCAGGGCAGGGCCCAGAGGCTGAGAGCCCACCAGAGTGCAGGGGGGCTCCAGGAGCCCAGAGAGGGTCCCAGCATGCACCCTGGCCACCTCGATCCAGTGCTCCACCACCCTGGCCCTGTCAGTGGCCTTCATGCTGTGGTCCCCGAGGCAGGTAGCCATGACACAGTCGGCCACGCAGTTGACCTGGCCGATGACAGCATGCACAGTGGGCGCCACGTGCTCCTTGCCCTTCTGCTTGCACTGTGACCAGATGGAGCCCAGGCAGTGGTAGGGCACCACCTTCTTGAACAGCTCCAGGGGAGGAGGCCAAGTCAGCCGGCCACACCCACCCTGGCCGGGGTCATTGTCACAGCAGTGCATGTGGCAGGGACGGCTAGTGTCCTAGGTTGTCGGAGTGATGGACCCAAAGGGTATCGTGAATGAAAGACAGAGAGATTGGGATCAGGGGTTCTGAGAGCATTGATTTCTCATGCTCATCAGACAAGTTTATTAATCTCAGGGGCTTCTTTATATACCCCCAAGCAATTGTGAGAACCAGCAACTATTCTAGCTAACTATTCCCATTACCTCATTCTAAATAACACAATGCACAGTGGATAAGATAGTTACTAAAACTCATAATGTTCTATTATATTATTGAAACAAATATACTCATTAATCTTGTTGCCCAGGTTACTTGAGATATCAAGTCTGGGTTCTGCTGGAATGTTATGTTTCCCAGAGAGATTAGTCACCTGCACGTACATCTCCAGGGACAGCATGACCCAGTGGTCAGAAAGTAACTTGCTTCCATGGAAACAACATGCCTTCGTTTCCCATATATCCCCCTTTTTGTTTTAGTCAGGGTGACTGTGCCTGTCTTAGGTTGCCCTCCTCTGAGAGTCTTACCCGTCATTGACTACCAGCCAAGCGCTCTGACCATGGGGAATTATATCAGGGTTTTAGCAAGTACCAAATTATTAGCTTGTCCCATCGCGTCAACATGGTGCAGTCTTTGGCATATTTCTCATCCCAGACAAGCAACCACAATAAGCAACAAGATTAATACACAAAGTCCTATTCCTAATGCTGATAAAAAATGCTGAGACTTCCACCAATCTACTGGATTAAACTTATTAATATGAGAAATTAAGTCATTAAAGATATCCTTATCTTCAGCTACAAAAATCTGATTATGAAACATTTCTAATATCTTTTTCTGTAATTCTTCTATTTCTAATGACATATTACCTTTATGACCTATTAAATGATTTTTAATCTTTTCCTAATCAAATATAGAATTATTATAAGCAAGTGAAGTAATACAAAAGTTACTTTCATTCCAATCACATTTTAATCTCCTTAAGTTTAAATTATACAATTGATCTCCAATATGCAAAACAGCTGATTCTAAATTATTAACTCTACTGTTTAATTCTCCATCAATATATTCTTGACTATGCCATAAGTCACTAGCATTATGCCATTTATGCACATATTGTTGAGTCTGCACCGTCTCATGCAAGGCCATGATAGCTATAGTGGCAGCTGCAATGACACCAATCAGTCCTAAGATGCCAGCTATTATCAGTCCCACAAATCGCTTCAAGCGCTTCAGGATTTCTCAAGCCATATGGAACAGCAGTTGACTCTCAGGTGACAATTGCCAAATTCAGTTCAGTCGCACTGGGATCCACACTCCCCACCACCTTCAAGCCATTGTAATGAAATCTCCATTCTGTAAAATGTTCTCAGACAGATAAGTATGCAAGGCCCTACTTTTATAAAATAGAGCATTCTTGGTTATAGTTAATTTTCCAACCACAAACACATAAGAATCTCTTACACATGCCTGAAGATGATGAATTTGATTTAAATGCAGATATTGACCATTCTTACTATTATTCCCAATCCATTCTATAGTAGGAGCTATTCCTAGAAAAACTTTCCACAGATTCTTCTGCTTGGGTATAGATGTAATATTACACCATGGAGAAGGGATCCATTTCCCTTTCTGTTTCCAAACACTATTATTTTTAGTAAAAATTATTTTTTGTTGTCCTTTACTATTTAGACCATGCCAAATAAATCTGTCATTATATTCAATGGAACTCCCCATAGGAACCATTAAAAACGACAGATCTTCTTCCCATATGGCACTCTTGCCATCCTTCTTTATCCCTACTTTCTTTTTGTGGACAATCATAAGAAGGATTTTCAGACATAATTAAATTGTAAGAGGGAAATAAAGTCACAATAAACTGAGTATATTATTTTTAAAGATAATTATGGCCCAATTTTTAACATACATACAGGAAGGATGGTTACCAATGCATAAGGGTCAATAATCAAATGGTTATATGAGATTATAGATTCTTTGTCCTTCCTCATAGGGTTTAATTGACAATCAATCATCAATTGGTCCAGGGAATATATGGGTTTTATTCAGATATATATGAAAGAATGGATCTTTCCAGGTTAACACTTTAAGTAATGGGGCGTTAGGTATATAGGCCCAATAATTGTAATTACCGGCAGCTTCTTCATTACTTACAATCACCATCATCAGAAGTTGCAGGAGACCCCATCTCTTCATTCCAGGGTTTAATCCTCTTAGCAGGTAACCAAATTTGTTCTCAATTTTCTGAAGTGACAAGAGCATAGCCTCCCCCCCCATACTTTAATCCTGCCCTTTTTCCATTCATTACTTAAAATATCTTTCCAGAATATTGGTTGGTCTTTATTTCTAATGTCCACTTAGATGTTTGACATTTTCCAAAGTGACATTCCACAGGTGTCAATGAATTATAAACATTAAGAAAATTTAAAGTAAATAAAGCTTTTGCCAATTGATCTTTTGGTGTTATAATACCATCATCTCCCCCTTTTAGTTTTAAAAGCATAGTTTTTAGAGTATGATGGCTGCATTCAAATATGGCTTGACCTGTAGGATTATAAGGAATACCAGAAATGTGTTTTATAGCATATGTAGAACAAAAAGAAGTAAAAGACTTACTATGTAAGAAAGACCATTATCAGTTTTAATTTTCAAGGGGCGTCCCATCACAGCAAAAGCAGACTATAAAAGGGAGTGAACATAATGAAAACATTCACCACTTTGTGCAGTAGCCCACAAAAAATGAGAGTAAGTATCAATGCAAACATGGACATATCATAATTTACCAAATGATGGTATATGAGTAACATCCATCTGCCACAGTTGATTAGGAGTCAGGCCTCTGGGATTAGTTCCAGCCTGAAAAGGCACCTATGTTAGTGGTCCACAAGTAGGACAAGTACGAATAATTTCTTGCACCTGTAGTCTTGTTAACTTTTGATATTTATTTCGCAGGCCTTTAGCATTAATATGAATTAAAACATGGTAATCATGAGCACTTTGTAAACATCCTGCTAATAAATCAGTTCGAGCATTATTTGCTGTCATAGGACCAGGCAAAGAGGTATGAAAGCATATATGAGTAATGTAAATAGGATGCTGTCTTAACCTGATGAGATGTTGCAAGTCAGTGAAAAGTTGAGATAACTCATTAGTAGCAAAGATATGAGCTGTTTCAATATGCTTGACAGTAAGACATACATATTCAGAGTCAGAGACAATGTTCAAGAGTTTTTGAAATATTTGTAAAACCTTAATGACTGCTGAAAGCTCTGTGCATTGATGGTTGGGCTATGCACATAGCCCTGAAAAGCACTGCAAAAGTCTACTGTTGGTTTTTTACAGATAGAGGAATGCAGCTGGCTTGATTTGTCTAAGAAGACACTAAAGAAAGTCTTAGCAAGTTTTAAAACAAAGTGATAGCAATACAGCTGGACATTAACTTCTTACAATAAACTAGCAGTGTCTGGGATAGCTGCATACTACAGTATTGCTACTTTAATCTATGATAACAGGTTGTTTCTGTGACACACACTCTTTTATAATAATTAAAACCATAATTAACCACATTGTACTTTTCTTTAATATTATGCTGAAATATTGGTAACTTTATAAACTCTTAAACAATCATAGGAATATTTTACTCATACAACTTTAACAGAGGGTTAAAGGAAAGAAAAAACTTGTTCATTTTGTAACACTTTTAAACATCTTCTATTCGACTTATAACATGTTAAATGAACTTAACTATTTAATTTTTCTTTCAAGGTAAAATAACAAATCGCTTATAATAAGTTTGGAATAAAAGGCTACTTTTCAGGATTTAGTTTTGAGAAAGCAGGTTTGAATGTTATGTTCTTTTAATAGAGATAAAACTTTTCCTTTTTTGAACACTGAGGAAATGATAAGGTTAAAGCACAAGAAGCTATTTTGATAAAACAGACTTTCTTTGTATACTGATTATTCAGGACAAAAACCTCTACCAAAACAGACTAATGACTTAAGAGGCTTTGAGAAAGAACAAAATTTTAAGTTTGCATTAGTATACTACTTGATACTAAACCTTTTAAAATTTTATAGTTAGATCCATTAAATTTTATTTAACTTTAATCATAAAAATTTCTTTTCCATGAACCTTCTACACTTTCAGTATTCGCCTAGGTTTTGTTCCATATTTTATTCTTTCTTAATAACCAATTATTTTATCTTAGGACAAAATCATTTCCTGTTTCTTTAATAATAAAAACACATTCTATATATCTTACAAATGAAGTTATCAAGCAAACTTCTTATAACATAATACCATTAACACTAAACAAGCTTGTTAAAATAATGAACTTTTCTTTACTTTAAATACTTAGTAGCATGCAATATCAGAAACAGTTTCCTAAAAGCAAGTTGTCAAGGGAGGCTGGCTGCAGCCAAGCTTTTCTGTTATAAAATTACCTTTTATTATTATTATTATAATTAATTCAGGTTTGTTTAATAATGACCTTTTGGAATTAGCCACTTAAACACTTTAATTTAAACAGTGCTTCATAAGACTTTTTATAATTATTTATAACCATATAGACTATAATTATATTATTTTAAGACAAATTTTACCTTCACAGAACACATTTCCTTACTTAAAGTTACCACAATACATTTTACAACTTGCTACTTGCATTTAAGTTCCAAGAGTTCATGAAAATTAGCCATCCTACTTTAGGACAAAACATACTTTTTAGAAAAAACATTAAATTTCAGTCAGCATTTTCACAAACTTTTAATCTTTAATATTCATTTAAGTTTTACATCCTTCATATTATCCTGTGAAGAAAAATAAGTTATTCATTTCAATCTAGGCAAGAACAACTTTTTATAAAAAGACTTATAGTAATTTTGTTAATCAAGACTTACAATTTTTATCATTGTAGAGATCTTATTAACATTTAAACTTATGTATTAATATAAGCGCTTATTTAATTTTTAGCCATTTGAATAGAGCTTTTTTTTTAATTTTTATTAATTTATATTACCATCCATAGGCATCAAAATATACACTGACATTGAACGAACAGACAGATACAAAACAATTACAACACATTAACAGAAACATACAGTTTGCAATTAACTCAGAATTCTTACTTTCTTGGTATAGCTGTTTTTAAGTTCTTATTAAGATTTCTTCTGGAATCCATGCTGCCTGTAACATGCAAGCTTGTACTTGGAAACATTTTTATTAGTTATCAGCAATCAGTTAAGATAACTTGGGCAGCATAAATGTAGTTAAGCTCTAATTTAGCAGTTTAGACCATTAACACACATTTTTGGATTATTATTCTGTAAGACTATACTGAGACTTGAAGTTCAGGAGTAAACTATTGATTTAAAACTGAAAATTCCTTTTTAAATCTTGATAAAAATTTTATACTACTTTTATTATCTTGGTTAATAAGCCCAATCAGAATTAGCATGGAAACATGGTTTAACTCTATTAACCCCCACCAGCCCACAGCTACCTTGTCATGCAGACAGCAGGGGGTTTGCTGAGTTGCTGCCAGAAAAGTTTCCTTATCTTAACACTTTAACAGAGAGTTTTCTTACAAGCCTGATTTAACTAACAAGGACTTTGTTTAGTATCTTTGCCGATTTTAAATCTTTCAATAGTTTAAAAGGTATTGGCTCAGGATGAAACTTGACACCCCCTTGCAAATTATTTGTATCTGGTGGTATCACATGTAATGTTACGGGGAAAGCAGATAATAATTGTTTAACATAAGGCAAAGCATCGGCAACATCTGAAAACATTTCTAATTTAGGCTTAGTAACAGAAGGCAATTCAGTAGGTGCAGAGGGTTGTACTGGATACACAGAAGATATTTCATTAGGACACTTCACTGAGCTTTTATTGATGAAAGGGTTAATATCAGGATGAGGGAAAAAACCTGATGGTTCCCCATTCGCCTCAAGCTCCTGTTCTTGTTCCAATTTACTTTCTTTCATTTCAAATTTACTTATGGGCTTAGAAAATATAGTAATGTCATCTTTTTCTCCTCTTTAGACTGTGAAGGATCTAAGGCTGCTGCAGTTTGCTGTCCTAAAGCCCACACCGACAGGGGTATAGTTTTTCTTTTTTGATATGCTCTAAGTGGCACCTTCATTACTTGTTTCCACTGTTTAAGATTTAAAAGATTTTTCCCTTGTGGCTGAAACCAATAACAGTGTTTTTGTACTAGAGCAAAAAGTTCAAGTAAATCAGCCTTTTTAACTGAAACTCGACAGTATTTAAAAGAGATTTTAGTACCTGTGAATATTCTTCCATCCATCCTGGTTGATTACCCATACCCTGATGCTAGCAGAAAACAGGATTAATTAAAATTCTTACCACAGTGTGGTCAGACTCGAGTCACCTTTTGATGGACACCTCAACCTTTCTGGAAGGTTTTCAGTTCTGCATTCCCAATACTGTTGTGGAAGAATCTCTGCTGCAGTCACTACTTTGGGCCCCACGGTAGGCACCAAATGTCGGAGTGACGGACCCGAAGGGTATCGGGAATGAAAGACAAAGAGCGATTGGGATCAGGGGTTCTGAGAGCATTGATTTCTCAAGCTCATC
Source organism: Dasypus novemcinctus (assembly GCF_030445035.2). NCBI lineage: Eukaryota > Metazoa > Chordata > Mammalia > Cingulata > Dasypodidae > Dasypus > Dasypus novemcinctus. The sequence continues at coordinate 13,776,711 of NC_080690.1, forward strand.
AGACAAGTTTATTCATCTCAGGGGCTTCTTTATATACCCCAAGCAATTGTAAGAACCAGCAACTATTCTAGCTAACTATTCCCATTACCTCATTCTAAATAACACAGTGCACAGTGGATAAGATAGTTACTAAAACTCATAATGTTCTATTATATTATTGAAACAAATATACTCATTAATCTTGTTGCCCAGGTTACTTGAGATATCAAGTCTGGGTTCTGCTGGAATGTTATGTTTCCCAGAGAGATTAGCCACCTGCACGTACATCTCCAGGGACAGCATGACCCAGTGGTCAGAAAGTAACTTGCTTCCATGGAAACAACATGCCTTTGTTTCCCACACTAGGTCTCCTCTCCAGAGGCCCAAAAGTGTGGGCTTGGGCTCAAGAAACTCGCCCAGGAAACAAGGCTGGCAGTGGACCAGGGCTTGGACCCAGATCCCAGGATTTGGGATCAGGGTGGGGAAGGCTGGGGCGGCAGGTCCTGGGAGGAAGGTCCCCCCCAGCTCCACCCTGCCAAGCCCAGCTGCTCACTGCATCCATGAGCGACAGCTGCTCTGCCACCAGCTCGGGAGGGAAAGCCAGGAGCTCGGGCTTCTGCTCATGCAGACCGTCCCCGCAGGGCCTGGGCCAGGGGCAGGTAGGCTGTGGGGGGGCAGCCCACCCTGCTGCTGAGCTGAGCTCTGGCCATGGCTCAAGTGCTGCTGCCAGACTTGCCTCCCCCTCCAGAGCCATTGCTCCTGAAGGTGCCTGAACCGGCTGGAGCTCCAGAGTGGGCACTGGAGCGACCTGTGCAGGCAGCACTGGAGGTGGCAGTGGAACCACCTCCCCCTTGCCAACTGGCAGCGCGGATGGTGCATCAGGGGCTGCCCCTCTACCTCCGCAGGGGGCACTGGTGCTCCCTCCACAGGTGGCAGTGGAGGTGGCCCCAAGGCATCTTCCAGCTTGAAAGCCAGCACTTCTGCTGCTGGAGGAGCAGGCTCTCCCTCGAGAGAGGGCAGTGCCAATCCATGGAGCAGTGGTGAGGCAGATGGAGATGGGCGTGCCTCTGGTTCTGCAGCTCGTGCTCCTGATGGTGCTGCAGCTGCCTGCAGCTCCTGAGCAGGTGCTCCGGCTGACCAGGTCGGATGGTCTAGCTCCAGGGAGGGCACGGGCCCCATCCCTGTGGGGGGCAGCTGTGGTGGTGTTGGAGCCACCTTCAGCTCAGGAGCTGGCACCATGGCGTGGAATGCGTCAGGCTCTATTTGCATGGCAGGTGCTGGTGCCACCTCACTAGCTGGCACTCCAGGTGGTGATGGCGCCGACTCTGGCTCTGGGCCTGTGTCAGCTGCAGAGGGTGGAACTGGCACTGGCGGTTGCACTGGAGGCATCGGTGGCTCTGGAGCTGACAAAGGAGCTGGACAAGAGGCCGTTTCCCCACCATGAATGGCTCCAAGTGTCATTCCAATACAGAGAAGATCCCACTACCTCGAGGGGAAGATCCTGCCCAGGAAAGTGCTCCCCGCCGCAGGCTCCCAGGTGACATGTCTGGGGCTCCACCTTGCTTGCAGCCCAAGGGCAGCTCTGCTGGCTCCTGCCTCTGCCGTGCAATCCCGGCCCCCGGCCCACAAGCTCACATGCCCCCACCCCGAGGCCCCCTCACCCTCCGGCTCTGCCTCCATGGGCTCCGGGTGTGTCATCTGCACAAGCAGAAGTGCGACGCAGCACTGCAGGCCAGAGCCCGGCAGGTGCTCCTGGGCATGGGCCGCCAGCAGCTGGAAGCAGGGAGCATCTGGAGGCTGCAGGAAGTCCTCCCAGTACTGGTCCATCCAGGTGCCCAGCAGGGCGCAGAGGGTGCTGAGGGCAGGGGGCGCAGCATGGTCAGACACCAGCCTTGCCCTACATGCTGCCCCCAGGGACCCTCCCACTCCACACAAAGTCCATGAGGACAGCAAGGGCTCTGACTGGCCTGGCCACAGCATGGTGCTGACACACCGTAGGAGCTTCATCACCGGGGGAGTGCGGAGGGGGCAGGACCCGTCCTCCCGCCCCAGGCCCTTGCGGCCCCCACCCAGGACTGTCTGCCTGAGGAGCTGCCTCATCTTCCGCCTGGTGTCGTGTGTGTCTCCCCTTCCCACGGACACTGACCACCCCCCCACACCCCGGCTGGACCCAGCCATCCCCACCACCCCTGCAGGAGGCAGACAGGACTGTGGTCCCCAGCAGATTGGCAGCAGGCTGCTCACCACCTCCTGTCGGGGGTCTGCATGAGGTGGTGTTTGGGGGCCTGGGGGCTGGGAGGGGGCGGAGGAGAGGTGGGCTTCTCTGGGGAATGAGCCCCCTGGCCTCCTGTGCAGACAGTGCCCCAGGACCCCACCTGAGCTTCCTTACTCCTTTGCAAGCAGAGGGGGAAGTCCTCTGGACTCAGCCTTCCGGGGGACGGAGGACAGATGGCCCCAGACCCTGCCCAGTGTTACCCTGTCACCCACCACCCGACTCCCCATAATGGGGCCTAGGCACGAGAGCCCCTCGCCCTCACACAAAGTGCACCTACATTTTCACATCAAGGCGTCCATGAGGCTCACCCCTCCCACCGAGGTCACCTCCATACCTAGGGGAGACCATGAGCCTGTCACAGCTGCTCGCTGAGTGTCCCCCCTGCTGAAGATGGCTCGGCCTATTGCCGGTGGCCCCCCCTCCAAAGGAACCCAGAAGGCAGGATCTTTGGTCTGCCGTGTCCGCTGCATGAAGCCAGGTGCCGAAGGGAGCGCGTGCACTGAGTAGACACGTGCCGTCTACCAGGGGAAGGGAGAGCCCTCAGCGGCACCTCCTCAGACCTGGGGTGGGCCTGGAGCCCTCTGGCAGCCCACAGGGATCCCTGCTCTGACCACACCAAGGTCAGAGGCTGAAAGGGCTCGCAGACCTCCCTGAGAAATGAGAAAACTGGGTGCGAAGGGGGCGAGGCCGAGAGCCTCTTCCTTGGGCAGAGGAAAGTCCTGCCCAGGAGCAGCCCTGTGCCTCCAGCCTCCCTGTCCGGGAGCCAGACTCGGGGCAGCCCTTTCCATGGCCCCTCCCAGTCTGTCCTACAATCAGCCCTGGGGGCTGGACCTCAGGGCACCCCCTTCCCAAGGAGGAAACTGAGGCCAGCGGGTGCAGTGGCATTTCTGTGCCCCAGCGCGTGGGGGCACAGCAGTCCAGGGGGCGGGCACTCACCAGTGGAACAGCTGGTCCAGGACATGCTCGGTGGAGGCGAACATGCGGTAGGTCCCCAGGAAGGTGTGGACATAGCTGAGGTCGCTCTCCTGCAAGGCGGGCACCAGGTGCTCTGCCAAGTCCTCCCAGCGGCCTGCCTTGACCGTGCGCATGGTGCGGCTCTCCCCCCTCACAAGGGCCCCCTCGTTCTTCCTCTGGGGTGGGACAGAGTGGGCAGTGTGGTCAGACGCAGCTCCTGGAGCCAACTGGGCGGGGCCAGGGCCCACCTGCTGCCCCGAGCCATGAGCAACATCCGGCCGAGGGGCCGTGAGGGCCCCTAGTGGAGAAAGGTCCTCGGCCTTCACACTGAACCTCAGGCGAGCAAACACCTGAAAGGTGAGGCCCCTGACCTGAAAGGGCGGGTGCCTGGAGGGTCCTTGGGGGAGAAAGGCCCCTGCAGGGCTGAGGGTCTGAGCAGACCCTGGACAACTGCAGACCCTCCTGGTCAGGAGACTACCTTCTGGACTGCACTGCCCCAGGGCCAGAGGAACAAGGGGATGCCATTGGCCACCCCAACCCCACCTCAGGACAAGGAAGGGAAATGCCAGGGCCAGGGCCAGGGGCTGCAGGGACGCTCCCCCCAAAGACAGTCAGTGGTCCCCCACCAGTGCCCCTCCACAAGGTCAGCTGGCCCTCGCTGGAGAAAGGGAGGTCTGCATGGCCTCTGCCCTTTCCTGGCTGGCCCTTTCCTGGAGCCTCTGCCGGGGCCGGGAGAACCACTGCCTGGGGGCTGCAGGTGGTGTCCAGGGCAGCAGAGCTGGCAGGGCCCTGGGACAGAACCTTCAGCTCCAGCAGGCCCGAAGGCCGAAAGGCTGCAATGAGTAGCCACCCTCCTGCAATCCTGGGCAGCCAAGGCAGGCCCCAGCTCCTACCCAGGAAGGTCAAGGGGGCAGTTCTGGGAGACGGCGAGAACCCTCCTCAGCAGGAGAGCTGGACGGCTCGGAGCAGATGGGCAAGGACAGTCACAGAGATGCTGCCAGGGACGTGGGGCCGAGGAGGGGACTCGCAAATACAGCAGCACCATGCGCACCTGTCTGCAGCGCGCCCACCCTCTAGCCGGCCCTGCCGGGAATCCTGTGCTAAGGACCCTCTCCTGCCCCTCTCCACGTGTGCAGTGACCTTCCCCTGTCTGTGGAGTGGCAGTGTGCTGGGTGACTGGGGGGGTCCCAGGTTCCTCGGGAAGCAGGATATGGGGCCACTCGGGTGGGAAAGCCCTGAAGAGCGCGCAGTGGGGGTCAGGGTGGAACATGGCCCTGGGGTGCTCCCCGGCTGCCTCAGCCCCCCCCTCGGCACCTGCTCTCACCTGGAACCAGTGCCGGCCCTGGCCGGGGCCCCAATGGACCGGCACCTTCCTCAGAGAGACGGTGTAGACCAGCCCCTCCTCCAGCTCCTCGCCCACCACCTGCATGGAGCTCTGTGAACACAGTGCCCGGCGGCCAGGCCGAGGGGCATCAGCGAGGGGCCTGTCCTCCCCCGCAGGGGAAGCTGGCCCTCCATCGGGCGGGGACCCAGAGCAGACCCAGATGGGCTCTGCCTTAGCCTGGTGGAGAGAGCAGGAAAGCTCGAGGCTCAGGAAAGACACGGTCCACATGGATGTCCCCAAGCTGCCTCTTCCAACCCCCGCCCATGACCTGGCAGGGGACAGGGAAGGCCCTCAAGGCCCCCAACCCTGACAGCTGCTCCTGCCTGCGGTGGTCCCCCTGTCCATGCCCCCACACCCTGAGAAGAGGATGGACGTGGGGCTGCCCAGGAGGAGCACAGCAGTGGCCTCTGCTCAACCGGCTCCCCTGGGCCACCCCATGTCACCTCTGGGTGCCTCCTGGGTGCCGATGGCCAGCGGCTCCATGCCTGAGGCCTGAGCCAATGTTGGAAGCAATGGCAAGGGGATTCATTCCCTGTTTGGTGGAGGCTGGAGCCTCAGGGTCAAGCAACGCAGCAGGGGAACATGTTGCTCTCTCGAGCATCTCCTGCCAAGTGAGCTGGGAAGGGGCTGCCTGTGGAATCTGGGTGCCTGGTTACCAGGGTTCCAAGTTCTGTCACCGAGGAAGTGAGGTCACTTCCTTAGGTCATTTCCCCTGGGCCCTTCAACTGTCAGAACCCTGCCAAAGTCCCTCTGCATGGCTGTCTGTTCATCCCCTGTCCTGGATCACCTTGTTCCCTGGACGCCGTTCTGCCAACACGTCCCCCCCACAGCTCCCTGGGAAGGCTGCGGGCAGCTCGGGCCCCAGCTTGGGGGAGACCCAGCTGGGTTCAGAGCCCGCTGCTCCATCCTTTCCATTTTGGGGAGCCCAGGCTAGTCACTGGGGCCCACCCCCAGTCTCCTCACCACACAGCGGGATCCATTCTAGCATCGACTTCCCGGGACAGCATCACATCCATGGGGGTCAGACACTGTGAGCCCCGGAGTCTGGTTTCACACGGAGCGAATGCACACACTCATACATGGGAGAAGCAGGAAAGGGACAGATGGAACCCCGAGTCCAACTCCACACAGGGCTGGGGGAGGGCTGTGTAGTCTGAGGACACCCACTTGCACTCCTGGGTTGCTGTCTCCATCTGGCCCGTGATAAGGTGGAAAGGAGACCAAAGTCAGACATGGCAGCTGTGCCACCAATCCTGCCCAGAGGCTTCCCATTGCCTTTATTATTTCTAACTCTATCTTGTCCACTTAAGAATTGGAGATAGAAGTAATCATTTAAAAAGAAAAAGCAAGCACAATTGAATAAAACTGTACAACACTCAGTTAAATGGACTGGCTACATAGACATTGTTTTTTATCATACAGTATGTTACACAGTCTATTTGGTTCATCATAACACAATCCTATGGTATTGGCCCTTTTGTGTCTGTCTGGCTTTACTTACAAGAATCTCCTCCAGAGTCATTCACGTTGTCTTCTTCTTTACAATTCATTTCTTCTTACTGCTGCCTAACTTTTCCTAGGGTGAATTCACCAGCTTGTTTTTCCACTCATCCATCGATGGACACCTGGGTTGTTTCCAACTTCTGGCAATCGTGAAGAATGCCACTGCGAAAATCGACGTGCAGATGTCTGTTTGTGTCACTGCTCTTGGTTCTTCTGGCTATATACCCAGTGGTGGTACTGCAGGGTCACATGGCAAGTCTATTTGCAACTTCTTGAGGGACTGCCAAACAGTCCTCCACAGTGGCTGGACTGTCCTGCATTACCACCAGCCAACCGGGAAGAAGTGCTCCTATCTCTCCACAGCCTCTCCAGCACTTGGAGTTCTCTGGCTTTCTGAATAGTGGCCATTCTGATAGGTGGGCGATGATAAGTCCTTGTGGGTTTTGATTTGCATTGCCCTAATCAGAAGAGATCTTGAGAATTTTTTCCATGTGTTTTTTTGCCATTTGTATTTCTTCTTTGGACAAATGTCTACTCAAGTCTGTTGCTCATTTTTAAATTGGATTGTTTCTCCTTTTATTGTTGAGATGTAAATGTCTCATTATAGATCCTGGATATTAGACCCTTAACAGACATGTGATTTCAAAATATCTTCCTCTATTGAGTTACCTGCCTTTTCACCCTTTTGACAAAGTCCTGTGAGGTGCAAAAGTGTTTAATTTTGTGGAGGTTCCTTTTATCTTTTTTTTTTTTTTCTCTTGTGGCCTGCACTTTGGGTGTAAGGTCACAGAAACCACCACCTACTACAAGGTCTTGAAGATGCTTCCCTGTGTTTTCTTTTAGGTCTTTCGTATCTGCTTTTATATCTAGGTCTTTGATCCCTTTTCAGTTGATTCTTGTGTAGGGAGTGAGATAGGGTCCTCTTTCATTCTTTTGGTCATAGATATCCAGTTGCCCCAGCATCATTCATCAAAGAACCCATTATGTCCCGTTAACACAGCCCTGGTAGGTTTGTCAAAAACCAGTTGACAGTAGAGGTGAGGGCGTTTTTCTGGATTCTCAATTCTATTCCACCGATAGATGTGTCTATGTTTATGCTGCTACCTTCCTGTTTGTTTTGTTTTTTTTTTTTAATTTTATTTTATTGACTTTGTAATAATATTACATTAAAAATATATATGTGAGGTCCCATTCAACCCCACCCCCCCACCCCACCTCTCCCCCCCCCCCCCCAGCAACACTCCCTCCCATCATCATGACACATCCATTGGATTTGGTAAGTACATCTTTGGGCACCTCTGCACCTCATAGTCACCTTCCTGTTTTGACCACTGTAGCTTTGTAATACCTTTGAAGGCCAGGCAGTGAAATTGTTCCCACGTCACTCTTCTTTTTTAGAATGCTTTTGGCTCTTTGGATGCACTTTCCCTTCCCAATGAATTTGGTCATGGCCTTTTCTGATTCAGTAAAACGGCTGTTGGAATTTTGGTTGGTACTGCATTGAATCTATAAATCAGTTTGGGAAAGATTGACATCTTCATGATATTTATTCTTCCAGTCCATGAGCATATCATGGCTGCAGGTTTTCCACCTATGCCCATTATCATATTCAGGAATTTTCCTTCTATTCCTATTGTTTGAAGTTTGTATCTGAAAAAGGATGCTGGATTTTGTCAAATGCCTTTTCCGCATCAACTGAGATGATGATGCGTTTTTCCTCTTGGATTGATTTCCTTATGTTGAACCAGACTTGCGTTACAGTAATAAATCCCACTTGGCCGTGATGTATAAGTCTTTTGACATGCTCTTGGAGTCTATTGGCAAGTCTTTTGTCGAGAGTTTTTTGCATTGATGTTCATTCAAGAGATAGGTCTCTAATTTTCTTTTCTTGTAGTATCTTTACCTGGCTTTGGTATTAGGCTGACCTTGGCTTTATCAACTGTCTTGGGTCATTTCCCTCCTCTTCAATTTTTGGGAAGAGTATAAACAGGTTGGTGTTCATTCTTTTCTAAATGCTTGGTACAATTCACCTGTGAAGCCATCTGGCCCCAGACTGTTCTTGGCTGGGAGATTTGGGATGATGGATTCAATCTCTTTCACTGTGATGGTCTGTTAAGATATTCTATTTCTCATAGCGTCAGTGTAAGTGGTTTGTGCCTTTCTAGGAATTTGTCCATTTCATCCAGGTTGTCTACTTTGTTGGCATGCAGCTTCTCATAATATCCTCTTGGGATCCTTTTCATTTCTGTGGGGTCAATCACAACGTGCCCTCTTTCATTCATTTCTGATTCCAATGATTTGCATCTTCTCTCTTTTGTCTTTGGTTAGTCTGGCTAGTGGTTTGTCTCAAAGAACCAGCTTTAGGTTTTGTTGATTTGCTCTATTGTTTGTGGTGGTGGTTCTCAATTTCATTTATTTCTGCTGTCATCTTTCTTTCTTTCTTTCCTCCAGCTTCTTTCAGGATTGGCTTGCTCTTCTCCTTCTAATTTCTCTAGTTGTTCAGTTCCATCTTTGCATTTACCTCTTTCTTTGTTTTTCATGTCGGCATTGAAGGCTCTAATTTTCCCTCCCTAGATTGCTTTTGCTGTATCCTTTGTCTCAAAAGATTGACTGACTTCACTGGCAATTTCTTCTTGGACCCACTGATTATGTAAGGATGTGTTCTTCGGCCTCCACGCCTTGGCGAATTTAATTTGGTCCTGTTTGTGACTGATTTCCACTTTCATTCCATTTTGATCTCAGAAGGTGCTTTGATTCATTTCGATCTTTCTCTATTGATCGAGAGCTGTGCCCTAACATGTGGTCTCTCCTGGAAAAAGATCCATGGGCACTTGAGAAGAATGCAGAACCCACTGAGTTAGGATGCAGCCTTCTGTAGATGTCTCTTAGGTCTCAATCATTGATCATGCCATTCTACTTCTCCCATTCCTTGTTGCTCTTCAATCTAATTGCTCTATCTCATGATATGAGTGGGGCTTTGAAGTCTCCAATGATCCTTGTAGAGATGTGTGTTTCTCCCTTGAGTTTTACCAGAGTTTGTCCCATGTATTTTGGGCTACACTTGTTAGCTACATAGACATTTATGACTGATTGCTTCCTGGTGGATGGTCCCTTTTATCCATACATTCTCTATATCTCATAACGTTTTGCATTAAAGTCTGTTTTGCCTGAGAGCAGTCTAGCTCCCCCTGCTCTTTTTGGTGATTGTTTGCATGGAGTATCTTTTTCCAACCTTTTGCTTTCAGCCGTTTTGCAGCCCTGGGTCTACAAAGCAGCAGATGGATGACGCATGTTTTTTCAATCCATTCCGTCAGCCTGTACCTTTTGATTGGGGAGTTTAATCCACTCAACTTCACTGATATTGCTTTAAATACATTATTTACTTCCACTGTTTGAGTCTTGGGTTTTCTTAGGTCGTATGCTATTTTTGCCTGTCTTCTTACTCTTTGGGTTAGCCATTCTGCTAGACTTTCTCCTCTGCTCTTCTCCAGGCCTCTCTCTCTCCTGTCTTTTGATCTCAAGTTCTAAGGCTTCCTTCACTATTTCCTGCAAAGGTCGATTCTCTTCTTGGCAAAGTCTCTTAGTTTCTATTTCTTTGTGAGGGGTTTCTACTCGCTCTTGTATCAGAAGGACAATTTTGTGGGATAAAGAATTCTAGGCTGGCAGTTTTGCTCCTTCACTATCCTAATTCTATCATGCCTCTGTCTTCTCACCTTCGTGGTTTCTGAAGAGAAATCTGCATGGAGTCTTACTGGGCATCCTTGTAGGTGATGGTTTGCTTCTCCCTTGCTGCTCAGAGAATTTTATCTTTGTCTTTGACATTTGACCTTCTGAGTAGTATGTGTCCTGGAGGAGGTCTCTTTGGATTGATTCTGATTGGGGTATGGTGCACTTCTTGGTCTCGTAAGTTCATTTCTTCCGGGAGAGTGGGAAAATTTTTCCGTTCATCTTTCCACAGACTCTTTCTGCCCCTTTTCCCTTCTCTTCTCCTTCTGGAATGACCATGATGTGTACATGGCTGTGTCTCCTGTTGTCATTCAACTCTCTGAGCCCCTGCTAAGTCCTTTCTTATTCTTTTCACCCTCTGTTCTTTGCTCCCTTCCATTTCACTTGTTCTGTCTTTGGTGTCACTTATTCTTTCGTCTGTCATTTCAAGTCTGCTGTTGTGTCCCTCCGATGGGCTATGGATCACACCTCTTTTGTCTTTCATTCCCATGAGCTCTGTCACTTCACTGGTCAAGATTTCAAACATGTCTTTGCACTCTCTCAATGTCTTCTTGTTGTCATTTATCTCCTTAGCCACATTGTCCCTCAGCTCATTCTTGTGATTTTGGAAATTTGTGCACATCTCGCCGATGAGGCCTCTCGAATCCTGCATCTCTTCTGGGGCTTTGGTCTGTTCCTTTTCTTGGGCCGTGCCTTCCATTTTCTTAGTAGGGCCCATAATTTGTTGCTGATGTCTGGGCATCTGATGAGGATGCGATGTACTCAGATGCTCCCTCTTTTTCTTTGGTAGGGATGGTGGCAGGAGGCTGTGTGTTACCACTGCTCTTTGATTCTTGCCTCAAGCCAGACGTGGATTGTTAGGATGGGCCCTGCTCCTTGCTCAAAACTGGGCTCTGGGCTCTGGACTCAGGAATTGGTGGCAGACCTGCTTCTTTGGGTTGTGGGGAGGGAATCTCTGAAGGCTGGAAAAGCCTCTCTTACTGATTTTTCATTTTTTTCACGTGCCAGCAGATGGCGCACCTGGAGTGAACCTGGAAGCGGGCACAGCCTTGGGAGTCTGAGCAGGGGAGAAGGCAGGTTAGCCTTGTGCTCCTGCCCCTCTGTCTCCTCCTGTCCTCCCTGAGAAGACCCAGGGCACCTGAACCCACCCTGTCTCTAGCAGAGCCCAGGGGAATATGAGAGGGGCAGGGGAGCCCAGGGTGGATGCAGGGTGGACCCCCAATGCTGAGGGTTGGGGTGCTCACTGCTGATAAGGAACCCTCCTGGGCCGCCTGACCCTGTCCCCATGGATAGTGAGCAGGTAGCTCTGGCACTCAAGTCCTGCAGCTCCCAGAGAGAGAGCCCAGCCTCTGAGGTGGGCTCACAGTCCCTGCTCTCACCCGCCCCTCTTCCTGAGTGGGGCCTTGCCCCTGGTGTGCTCACTGGGCCAAGGGACTTCCTGAGTCAAAGCTCTTTCGAGGCTTCACACCAACTCTTCAACCCCAACACACCCTCCTGAGCTGGCCATCACTGGCTTCCTTTGGCCTTCTAGAAAATGCAGGGTCTGCCATCCCAACACAGGGCTGTGACCTGCTCCAGCTGTGTGTTTTCCACCCTGGACACTCTGACTCCAAAGACTGTGCTTTGCAGAAGAGCCCAAGCAGCTATTCCCAAGCAGGGAATAGCCATACGGGCAGGGGGCTCTGGGGTGGATAAGGCCTTGCCTGCTTAAGCCTGAACGAGGCTCCCATGGAACTGGAATGCACGGCAGGGGGCACCCCGGGAGGGCTCCTGACCATGGCACACAGAACAGCAGAGCTGGGGGCTGCTGAAGGGTCATGAGCTCTCCCCACACCCAGGCCTGGGTCCCCAAGCTCCTCCACAGTAAGGAGGCTGGCCTCGATGTCCTGCTCTGAACACAGTGGGTGTGAGGTCACCTCTCTGTTGGCCGTGCTGCCTGCACATCCAGTGTAAGAGTCAAGCAACTGGTCGGGAAGGTCAGTGCCCAGATGACTTCTGGCCTTGAGGTCCTATCCTCCTCCTTGGGGCTCCAAGGCCTGCAGTCACCAGCCTGATGGTCTCTAGCTCAGAGGTCATGCTGGAAAGCTTCCAAATCTCTTTCCTTCCCACTACCTCTCAGTCATGCAGTCACTCCACAAACCTTTATGGGGTGCCTTCTGGGGGTTTGGCACCGGGGACAGGGAGTTGGGCACTGTCCGGGCCCTGCTAGAGCTGACAGCTGGGGTAGGGTAGATTTGGGCATAAGAATATGATCACTGATGACACAAAGACAAGGAGAAGGTGCTGTGGGCACACGCAAAGTCACCCACTCCAGAGGGGACACATCAAGGCAGGCTACCTGGGGCCGTGGACAGCACGGGGAGTCCCCTGGAATGGTGCAGGTGGGGGTGGCGGGCATGGTGGGAGGAGCAGGCTGACTGGTGGGCAGGGTGAGCACGGCTGTGCTGGGCCAGGCCCCCACAGGCCGAGTGTTTTCCTTGGCCCAAGGGCAGCCATTGCAAAGTACCAGCAATGGGTTGGCTTGGGTTTGGGGATTTCTTTGGGGTCAAAGCTGCAAAAATGTGAAAAGTTCAACTCGAGGCATGGTGACAGGTGCTTTCCCACCAAAGTCAGCCGCCACGAGGTAAAGCAAGATGGCCGTGGGTCTCTGCCGAGGCCTCTGCTCTTCCACAGCTCTCAGCAAAGCTGGTGTGGGGCTGCTCTCTTCTGGGCCTCCCCGCTCAGTCTCGGCATGGCAGGATCAAACATGGCGGTGTGCTTTCCCTGCCTCTGTCTGTTTCTCTCTCTGTGTTTCTGCTTGTATCAGTGCCAACGAGGGCAGTCGGGGGAGACGCGACCTGAGTCAGGCCTCACTGACATAGTCCAATCAAGACCCTCGAGTGGTCTTATTAAGTCATCTAATCAAAGGCCTCTCTACTGACGGTCATGCTTTGAACTTCTCTACTCAAGTTCAAAGTGGATCACACCCACAGCAAGAGATGGCTGTAAAAACATCATCTTTCTCTTCTTCAGTATTCATCCAATAATTTCAAACGGCCACACTGTGGGTGATGTGGGAGTGGAACGTCAGGGAGGGAGACCTTGACCATTAAGGATTGGACCTGAACGTTCAGATGCAGGAGCCCATGGCAAGTGGGGCTGCAGGCATCTAGGCATGTGGTTCATGAAGGTGGTACTCCCAGATGAAAAAGCTCCAGTGTCCTCAAAGCGTTGACCTCTTCTGACACCTGTCTTTAGAGAAACTTCAGACCTGATGTTCTGGGGGCAGGGCTGAGGTGTCCCAGCTGGAATTAGGCCCCAAGCGTGCTGGTTTGCTTAAATTACAGAACTTTACTGGCTCAGGAGTTTAGAGGCTAGGAGCCCAACAAGGTATTGGCAGTCTCTCTCTCTCTCTCTCTCTCTCTCTCTCTCTCTCTCTCTCTCTCTCTCTCTCTCTCTCCTTTATTTCATTTGCTGAAATGCAATACATCACCTGTGGAGAGCAGGCCTGAAGGCTGATTGATTGTTGAGCACTGGCAGCCTGAGAAGCCCCTTAGGGGTATAAGAGGGAAGGCTATTTTTCCTAGATTGTTCATTGTTGTTGTTGTTGTTTTCTTGTTTCTTGTGTTTCCCCTTTGTTTCCTTTCTTTATCTTTTACTTATTTTTTTCTCCCTACTTTCTTTTCTTTCCTTTATTTTTCTATCTTCTGTTTTCTGTTGTTTTTCTTTATTCCACCTCTCTTTATTTAGCCATTTTCTTATTACTTCTTTTTTTTTCTTTTCCTCTCTTCTTATCATTCTGACCTTTCAATTCATTCTATTTTTTTCTCTAGTTTGTTTCTTGTTTCATTTTTTCTATCCCACTTTTTTATTCTTATTCCTTTGAATTTTTTATTTTTTTACTCATAATACTTATTTTCCCAGCTCTTGTACAGTTCCTCTTCTCCCTTTTTAAAAGTTAATTATTATTACTACTATTATTTTTTTCTTCTTGTCTCTTTCCTTTTCTCTGGTCAACAGCAAGGATACAGAATAAGAGGAAACAAGTATCAAAAAGGAAACTTACCGCACACACAAAAAAAAACAACAAAATAAAACCCTAGAGTAGAAAGAGAAGCTAACCAACCAAATAAGCCCATCAAGATAAAGAGATACCTAGACACCAACAAAAAATTACAAACCTTACTAAGAAACAGGAAGACATGGCCCAGGCTATGTCTAAAAACAGGAGGAGATGCAGAATGTGGAACAACTAATCAGGGATGTGCAAACAAATATCATGAATTGACTTAATGAAATGAAGGATATTAATAAAGGTTATTAAAGCAAAAAAAAAAAGGCACCAAAGTAAGTAGGCAGAGTCTGACCATCTCACAAAAAAAAGCAGAGGAAAAGCATGGACCTATCTAAAGGAGATGCTTTGGATATGTTTAGAACAGGACGGTTCTCTGAGTCATCTAAGAGCGTATTGGAAAAATAAAGAAGTCAAAGGAAAACCATTAGTTGTTTGCCCCTGTGGATGGAAATGGCCCATATACCCCCTCCCTCAGGGCAAGTAGCCTTGGTGCCCCTGGCTCACTGCTGCCATCGGACTGGGAGGAGGCATTCCCTGGGAGGAAGAGGGGTCTGGCAGAGGGTGGAGAGTGGTTTCTTTGCAGTGAGTTTGGCTAGCTGAGCCCCCTTTGAATGTGGGAAGGGACTCCTACGCAATGGGCAAGTGATTCCAATAGACACTTCTCCAAAGAAAAATACAAATAGCTAAAATTTAGCACATGAAAAGATGCTCAACTTCACTAGCTGTCCCCTGCTCCCACCCTGCTTTTCGCTTCCTTGTACTTTACCCGCCTGTTCTTCGAAATCTCTCTGTATTATGGTCCTTCTCAGCAGCAGCTTATGCTGCTGCCTCCCTCTGCCCCTCCTCCCAGCCACTGTTATCTTCCCCCTCCCAGCCGATCGCTGTTCTCCCCGCCTCATTTCAACCGCCCTCATCCCGTATCCGCCCCGGCACAACCTCGGAAACAACCCCCCCTGCCATCAATGGCTTACGCCCTAAACCGCAGGTCCACCCTTGACTCTGCAGCCAATCCTCAGCTGCCCCGCAGACATGCCCCTCCCACAACCTCCCCGCCTCCACGAGACTATAAAACCCCATGTACTTCCCTAATAAAATCAGACCTGCGCATAGACCTCGTCTCCGTGGTTTTTCTTCCATCGAACCGCGCGTCCCCACCAAGCCTTGAGCCGCCCGCTGCTGCCCCAGTCCGGCCGTGGGCTCGGCCCGACTCCTGGCAGCGACCCGCCCGCGCGGCAGCGACCTGCCCGCGGTACCGCAGCGGCGGCCACAACTAGCTATTAGGGAAATGCAAATCAAAACTACAATGAGGTACCATCTCACACTCATTAGACTGGCAGCTATTAAAAAACCCAAGGACTACAAATGTTGGAATGGATGTGGAAGTATGGGAACACTTATCCACTGCTGGAGGGAATGTAGAATGGTGCAACTATTGTGGAGGACCGTTTGGCGGTTCCTCAGGAAACTAACTATAGAACTGCCATATGATCCAGCAGTCCCACTGCTGGGTATATACCCAGAAGAATTGGAATCAGGGACACAAACAGATATATGCACACCAATGTTCATAGCAGTATTATTCACTATTGCCAAAAGTTGGAAACGACCCAAACGTCTATCAACAGATGAATGGATAAACAAATTGTGACATTTTTTAAATGGATTTTGTCTTTTAATTTTTGAGGTGTAGGATTTCATTATGTATGGTGGATATTAGGCCCCTATTAAATATATGGTTACCAAATATTTATTCCCTCTGAGTAGGCTACTTTTTCACTTTTTTTACAAACTCTTTTGAAGTGCAAAAGTATTTAATTTTGAGGAGGTCCCATTTATCTATTTTTTCTTTTGTTGCTCATGCTTTGGGTGTAAAGTATATGAAAACATTTTCTACTACTACTACATCCTGTAGATGCTTCACTATGTTATACTCCAGAACATATATGATCTTGGCTCTTATATTTGGATCTTTGATCCATCTTGAGTTACTTTCTGTATAGAGCATGAGAGGGTGATCCTCTCCCTTTCTTTTGGATATGGATATCCAGTTCTCCAAGCACCATTTTTTGAAGAGACTATTCTCTCCCAGTTGAGTGGGCTTGGTGGCCTTGTTGAATATCAGTTGACTGTGTATGTGAGGATCAATATCCTTTGGTTAGTATCTCTATCCTTGTCCAAATACCATGCAGTTTTGACCACTGTAGCTTTGTAGTATATTCTAAAGTTAGGGAGTGTGATTCCTCCAATTTCATTTTCCCTTGTCAATATGTCTTTGGTGATTAGGGGCCAGTTGCCCTTCCAAATTTCATAGTTAGCTTTTCCGATTCAGTGAAAATATGCTATGGCAATTTTTATAGGGATTGCATTTAATCTTTAAATCAGTTTGGGCAGGATAAAAATCTTAATGATATTTAATCTTCCTATCCATGAACTGAGAATATTCTTCCATATATTTAGACCTTCTTTGATATCCTTTAACAATGTTGTATAGTTTTCTGCATATAAGTCCTTTACATCTTTAGTTAAGTTTATTCCTAGGTATTTGATTCTTTAAGTAGCTATTGTAAATGGATTTTTTTTATTTCCTCCAAGATTGCTTATTATCGGTGTACAGAAATGCTACTGATTTCTGCACATTGATCTTATATCCTGCCACTTTACTGAACTTATTTATAAGCTCTAGAAGCTTTGTTGTAGATTTCTCAGG
Source organism: Dasypus novemcinctus (assembly GCF_030445035.2). Taxonomy (NCBI): domain Eukaryota; kingdom Metazoa; phylum Chordata; class Mammalia; order Cingulata; family Dasypodidae; genus Dasypus; species Dasypus novemcinctus. The sequence goes on from NC_080690.1 coordinate 13,793,293, forward strand.
GCTTTTGATGTAAAGGATCATGTCATCTGCAAATAGTGAAATTTTTACTTCTTCCTTTCTAATTTGGGTGGCTTTTATATCTTTTCTCTTTTTTTTGTCTTTATTTATTTTTTTAATGTTATATTCAAAAAATATGAGGTCCCCATATACCCTCCACCCCTTTACCCCACCCCTCCCCCCATAACAACAACCTCCTCCATCACCATGAGACATTCATTGCACTTGGTGAATACATCTCCGAGCACTGCTGCACCTCATGATCAATGGTCCACATAATAGCCCAGTTCTCCTACAGTCCACACAGTGGGCCATGGGAGGACATACAATGTCTAGTAACTGTCCCCGCAGCACCTCCCAGGACAATTCCAAGTCCTGAAAACACCCCCATATCACATCTCTTCCTCCCACTCCCTACCCTCAGCAGCCACCATGGCCACTTAATCCACAATAAAGCCACATTTTCTTCAATTACTAATCACAATAGTTCATGTATAGAGTATCCATAAGACCACTCTAATCCATACTATATTCCTCCATCGTGTGGACATTAGAATGGTTGTGTCCACTCCACATCTATGTCAAGAGGGGATTAGATTCCACATGGATGCTGGGTGCAATTCTCCTGCTTTCAGTTGTAGGCACTCTTGGCTCCCTGGTGTGGTGATTGACCTTCTTCACCTCCATGTTAGCTGAGTGGGGTTAGTCCAATAAACCAGAGTGTAAGGGTTGCAAGTCTGTTGAGGCTCAGGGCCTGGCTATCACATGGTCAGTCCAGAAATTCAGGTCCCCTGGGTATACACTAAACCCCAGCACCAACTACAGATCTGTTAAAAGTAACAGGAGAGGTTTGAGGACAAAGATCACATCTAAGTCCAGCTCCATCACACAGAAACACAAACTCCAAAGTAGAACCAACTAACATGGCACTGAACTCCATCTGCCATGACCATAGAACCTGTGGGTCTCTGTAGCCCTCAGAAGAACCAAAACCTGGGGTTGTATCTACTTTATCTGTCTCTGGGACTCTGCTCAGGTGTGCATAAGGGCAATCCCTCTGATAACCTCCTGGCTCTTTTTGGAAACTCATAGCCATAGAAACTCATTTGTCCTTTCCATATCACCCTTTTCTTCAGGTCAAAAAGCATTTTTAACTCCTGGTATTTTATGTAGACTGAGATATTCTGATGGTCTGAGTTGAACCTTTTATTCAAGGTCATTTTCTAGTTACATTATCAGCTGGTACTTGGTAGTAATCCCTCGGCACCAGGGAGACTCATCCCTGGGAGCCAGGTCCCACGCTGGGGGGAAGGCAATGCATTTACATGCTGAGTTTGGCTTCCAGACTGGCCACATTTGAGCAACACAGAGGTTCTCAGGAGGTAACTCTTAGGCACCCTGCAGCTCTAGGTCTTGTTCTTCTTTCAGGTTCACAGGCTTACAAGCACAGTCATTAGGATCAAGGGCTCATTGTTGGACCTTCCTTTTTTTGGTCTTTGCCTTTGCACTTGGGGGGTTGTTGCTGTTCCTTTAGGGACTGTGATAGAGCTCCCCTGGCTAGGAACTCAGCACTCCCTCAGTTGTTGTTTTTAATTGTAACCACTATGAAAATATTCAAACATTTTTATGTACCCTGGATATATGCCCTGGAGAACTCCCTGCCAACCATGTGTGCCCTGTCAGTAACATCCCACACCAGTATTCCTTCCCTGCCATTGTTGAACCTCTCTGTGATCCAAAACTTCTTCAAAATGAAGCCCAATATATTACCATGTTCCATTAATAGTAAAATGGAATATAGTGATGAGTTTAAAGGTTAGATATAGAATACATATTAATTTAGAAAAATTAAGGTAAAAATAAATTGGGATATCAAAAATTTTTTAATGCAAAAGCTTTGTTTTTGATGGTTTACCTTCCATCACTGCAATACGTGTTGCCCTGTATGCAAATTGGCAAGGCAACTTCTTCCGTCTTTTCCTCAGTGTCTACATCCTTTTTTTTTCTTTTCTTTTTTTCCTAATTATTAAGCTTATCTTCACAAAAATTTTAGATCACAGTAATTCATATATACAATATACAGTACTCCCACATATCCAACATAAAACCCTTTTCCCTTCCACAGCAATAATCTTTTTACATGTTCATACTATATTTACTGAAACTGATGTACAGATATTGAGACAATAGCTTTCAAACAAGGTAACATTTGGGTTTACATTGTGGTTTATATTTTAGACTATACAATTTTCTAGATTTTTAGTTATCTTATGTTTTTCATTATGATTTACCTTTTAGCCTATCAGCTCCTATATATTTTTGGTATAATTTAACATGTCTTATATCCATTCTTGCATCATCTTGTGAAACACTTCTATTGCCCACACAGTTACATTGATTCCATTATTCAATACCTCTTTCCCCCTCCCCTCAGGGTCGATAGTGACAATCAATCTTTATTGCTTGAAGGGTCATGTTCAGAGATACTTGCAACAGTGTTGAGGGCTTGACATGCTCAATTGCCCTAATGCATTGGGAGCCACCATTTCTCTCGAGAGATACAATTCCCTCTATTTGAGAACATCAGTCCTCCCTAGGATGTGGGTATACCTTCACTCTCATTATATGGGTCTCTCTCCAATGATATAACCCACTATGGCAAAAAATGAGCACTCACACACTCCCTCAAAGCCTCCTGCATCAGATTATCCCCTTTAAGTGTCTTAAACAGGTAACCTTCCTTATTATATTTTTGAAAAAGTTTTCTCAGCATTATACTCTCAACCAAATACCTGACAGTCTCCTATGTTCATATGTTCCCCCACCCTCCCCCCAATTTCTTGGGCAATATTACCCATCCTCCCATCCCTAGCCCCCCTCAAGCCTGCAAAGCCCCAAAGGTAACCCTATGCCCCCATCTTATCCCTTCCTTGTACAAATACTTACCTCCAGCTTATCATAGATTTCACCCATGTAGGTGTCAGCTTGCATCCTTCCTCTACCCCCCAATTTCCTTTAAGCCTATCATCCAGTCTCTAGCTCTCTGAGGCAGCTTGGTTTACTTATTTCATATCATTGAGGTCATGTAGTATTTGTCCTTCTATGCCTGGGTTGCTTCACTCAACATAAGGTTCTCAAGATTCATCCATGTTATCATATGTGTTTGTAGTGTATTCGTTCTTAAAGCTGAGTAATATTCCATTGTATGTATATACCACATTTTATTTATCCACTCATCTGTTGATGGGAATTGGAGTTGATTCCAACTTTTGGCAATAGTGAACAATGCTGCTATGAACATTGGTGTGTATGTATCAGTCTGTGTCCTTGTTTTCAGTTCTACTGGGTATATACCCAGCAGTGGAATTGCTGAGTCATATGGCAAATCTATGGCTAGAAACTGCCAAACTGTCCTCCAGAATGGCTGGATCCTTCTGCATTCCCACCAGCAGTGGATGAGTGTTCCCATTCCTCCACATCCTCTCCAGCATTTGTAGTCTTCTGTTTTTTTCATAGCTGCCAATCCTATGGGAGTAAGATGGTATCTCATTGTAGTTTTGATTTGCACTTCCCTAATTAGCTAGAGATTTGAAGCATTTTTTCATGTGCTTTCTGGCCATTTGTATTTCTTCCTTGGAGAAGTGTCTGTTTAAATCTTTTTCCCATTTTTTAAATAGGTTGTTTCTCTTTTTATTTTTGAGATATAGGAGTTCTTTGTATATGCAGGTTATAAGTCTCCTATCAAATACATGGTTACCAAATATTTTCTCCCATTGTGTAGGCTCTCTTTTCACTTTCTTGACAAACTCCTTTGAGGTGCACAAGGCTTTAATTTTGAGAAAATCCCATTTATCTATTTGTTCTTTTGCTGCTCATGCTTTTGGTGTGAAGTTCATGAAGCCATTTCCTATTACAAGGTCCTGTAGATGCTTCGCTTCCCTACACTGCTTTCCAAAGTCTCTATGGTCTTGGCTCTTATATTTAGGTCTTTGATCCATCAAAGAGTTGATTTTGGTGGCTTTATCAAATATTATATGACTATATGAGGATCTATATCAGAACTCTTAATTCGGTTCCATTGGTCTGTGTGTCTCTCCTTGTGCCAATACCATGCTGTTTTCACTACTGTAGCTTTGCAGTATGTTTTGAAGTCAGGTAGTGTGATTCCTCCAATTTTGTTGTGTTTTTTTTTTTTTTTTCAATACGTCTTTGGCTATTCGAGGCCTCTTTCCTTTCCAAATAAATTTCATAGCTAGTTTTTCTAGTTCATTAAAGAATGCTGTGTCGGGAAACGGACTTGGCCCAGTGGTTAGGGCATCTGTCTACCATATGAGAGGTCCACGGTTCAAACCCCAGGCCTCCTTGACCCGTGTAGAGCTGGCCCATGAGCAATGCTGATGTGCATAAAGAGTGCCGCGCCACGCAGGGTGTCCCCCGCGTAGGAGAGCCCCACACGCAAGGAGTGCACCTGAAAGGAGAGCTGCCCAGCATGAAAGGAAGTGCAGCCTGCCCAGGAATGGTGCTGCCCACACTTCCCATGCTGTTGATGACAACAGAAGCAGACAAAGAAACAAGACGCAGCAAATAGACACAGAGAACAGACAACCAGGGGAGGGGGGAGAATTAAATAAAATAAATAAATCTTAAAAAAAAAAAGATTAAAGAATGCTGTGTTGATTTTTATTGGAATTGCATTGAATGTGTAGATCAGTTTTGGTAGGATAGATATCTTAATAATATTCAGTCTTCCTATCCATGAACAGGGAATATTCCATTTATTTAGGTCTTCTTTGATTTCCTTGAACAGTGTTGTGTAGTTCTCTGTGTATAAGTTTTCTACATCTTTAGTTAAATTTATTCCTAGGTATTTGATTTTTTTTATTTACTATTGTAAATGGTATTTGTTTCTTGATTTCCTCCTGAGCTTGCTCATTATTGGTGTACAGAAATGTTACTGATTTTTGCACATCGATCTTATAACCTGTGACTTTACTAAACTCATTTATGAGTTCTAGAAGCTTTGTTGTAGACTTCTCAGGGATTTCTATATATAGGATCATATCATCTGCAAATAATGAAATTTTGACTTCTTCCTTTCCAATTTGAATGCCTTTTATATCTGGTTCTTGCCTCAGTGCTCGAGCAAGTACTTCTAAGACAATGTTAAATAGAAGAGGTGATAGTGGGCATCCTTGTCTTGTTCCTGATCTTAGAGGGAAAGATTTTAGGATTTCACCATTGTAAATGATGTTGGCTGTGGGTTTTTCACATATACTCTTTATCATGTTCAGAAAATTTCCTTGTATTCTGATCTTTTGCAGTGTTTTTATCAAGAAAGGGTGCTGTATTTTGTCAAATGCTTTTTCTGCATCTATAGATATAATCATGTGGTTTTTTTCCTTCAATCTGCTTATATGGTGTATTTCATTGATTGATTTTTCTTATGTTGAACCATCCTTGCATACCCGGAATGAATCCCACTTGGTCAAGGTGTATAATTCATTTAATGTGTTATTGAATACGGTTATCAAGTATTTTGTTGAGGATTTTTGCTTCTAGGTTCATTAGAGAAATTGGTCTGTAATTTTCCTTTCTTGTGGTGTCTTTGTTTGGCTTCGGTACTAGGGTAATGTTGGCATCATAGAATGAGTTAGGTAATGTTCCTTCTGTTTTGATTTTTTGGAAGAGTTTCAGCAAGACTGGCGTTAGTTCTTTCTGGAATGTTTTGTAGAATTCACCTGTGAAGCCGTCTGGCCCTGGGCTCTTCTTAGTTGGGAGGTTTTTAATGACTGATTCTATCTCTTTACTTGTGATTGGTTTGTTGAGATCGTCAATTTCTTCTTTCATCAATATAGGCTGCTTATGTGTTTCTAGGAATTTGTCCATTTCCTCTGAATTGTCATTTTTGTTGGAATATAGCTTTTCAAAGTATCCTCCTATGATAGTCTTTATTTCTGTGGGGTCAGTGGTGATATCTCCTTTCTCATTTCTTATTTTGTGTATCTGCAACTTCTCCCTTTTTTTCTTTGTTAGTGTAGCTAAGGGTTTGTCAATTTTATTGATCTTCTCAAAGAACCAGCTCTTGGTTTTGTTTATCTTTTCAAGTGCTTTCTTATTTTCTATTTCATTTAGTTCTGCTCTTATCTTTGTTATTTCTTTCTTCTACCTGTGGGGTTACTTTGTTGGTTTTTTTACTAATTCCTCCAAATGTGCAGTTAGTTCTTCAATTTTTGCTCTTTCTTCTTTTTTGGTGTATGAATTTATGGCTATAAATTTCCATCTCAGTACTGCTTTTGCTGCATCCTATAAGTTTTGGTATGTTGTGTTATCATTTTCATTAGTTTCAAGATAGTTATTAATTTCTTTTGAGATTTCCTCCTTGACCCACTGTGTTTCTAAGAGTGTGCTGTTTAAATTTCCATATCTTGGTGTGAAATCTGGGCCTCTGGCCCTTGCAGTTTTCCAGTTTCACTCCACTGTGGTCAGAGATATTATTTTGTATGATTTCGATCTTTCTGACTTCATTGAGCCTTTCTTTATGGCCTAGCATATGGTCTATCTTGGAGAATGATCCATGTGCACTTGAGGAAAATGTATATCCTGCTATATTCAGGTGTAATGATCTGTACATGTCTATTAGGTCCAGTTCCTCTAATATATTGTTCAGATTTTTTATTTCTTTATTGATTCTTTTTTGAGATGTTCTGTCCAAAGTTGACAGTGGTGTATTAAAGTCCCCCACTATAATTGTAGAGAATCTATTCTTTCACTTAGTTTTTCCAGTGTTTGCCTCACATATTTGGAGGCACCCTTGTTAGGAGCGTAAATATTTATGATTGTTCATTCTTCTTGAAATATTATCCCTTTCACTAATATGTAGTATCCATCTTTGTCTCTCACAGTTGTTTTGCATTTAAAGTCTATTTTGGGGAAACGGACTTGGCCCAGTGGTTAGGGCATCCGTCTACCACATGGGAGGTCTGCAGTTCAAACCCTGGGCCTCCTTGACCCATGTGGAGCTGGCCCATGTGCAGTGCTGATGCACGCAAGGAGTGCTATGCCATGCAGGGGTGTCCCCCGCATAGGGGAGCCCCACGTGCAAGGAGTGCGCCCTGTGAGGAGAGCCGCCCAGCGCGAAAGAAAGTGCAGCCTGCCCAGGAATGGCACCGCCCACACTTCCCAAGCTGCTGATGACAACAGAAGCGGGCAAAGAAACAAAACGTAGCAAATAGACACCAAGAACAGACAACCGGGGGAGGGGGAGAATTAAATAAAATAAATAAATCTTTAAAATAAAAATAAAAAATAAATTTGTTTAAAAAATAAAAATAAAAAAATAAAGTCTATTTTCTCTGATATTAATATAGCTACTCCTGCCTTTTTTTGGTTATTGTTTGCTTGTAAGATTGCTTTCCAGCCATTCACTTTCAACCTCCTTGAATCCCTGGGTCTAAGATGTGTTTCTTGTAGACAGCATATAGATGGGTCATATTTCCTTATCCAATCTTCCAGTCTGAATCTTTTGACAGGTGAGTTTAAAACATTGACATTCAGTGTTATACTTTCAAGGAATTATTTGTTAGCAATATTTTGTTTGGACTTGTGTTTGTCATATTTTGTTTGTTTTTTCCTTCTCTTTTTGTCTTTTTTGTTGCTCTTACACTCTCCTCCATCCCTGCCTCTCCTGTTTTTTTCTTTCTTCCTGCAGAGCTCCCTTTAGTATTTCTTGAAGGGCAGGGTTCTTGTTGGCATACTCTTTTAATTTCTGTTTATCTGTAAATATTTTGAACTCTCCATCATTTTTGAATGCTAGTTTAGCTGGGTAGAGTATTCTTGGTTGGAAATGTTTTTCTTTTAGTACCTTGACTATATCATACCACTGCCTTCTTGCCTCCATTGTTTCAGATGAGAAATCAGCACTTAATCTTATGGAGCCTCCCTTGTATGTGATGGTTCTCTTTTCTCTTGCTGCTTTTAGAATTTTCTCTTTGTCTTGTGCATTGGATAAGTTGACAAGTATATGTCTTGGGGTTGGCCTGTTGGGATTTATGGTGCTTGGGTTGTGTTGGGCTTCCTGGACATGTACATCCGTCTCCTTCAGTAGATTTAGGAAGTCTTCAGCCATTATTTCCTCCAACACCCCTTCTATCCCCTTTCCCTTCTCTTCTCCTTCTGGGATGCCTATAATACATATGTTTGTGTGTTTTGCATTGTCATTCAGGTCCCTAAGTCCTAGCTGGATTTTTTCTTTTTATTGATCAGTTCTACTATCTGTTTGATTTCAGATGTACTGTCTTCCATGTCGCTAATTCTCTCCTCTGCCTCTTCTAATCTGCTGCTATTTACTGAGTGTATTTATTATTTCTTGAACTGTGGTGTTCATCCCCATCATATGTTATCTTTTTGCGTATGTCTGCTATTTCCTCTCCAAGTGTTTTCTTCATATTGTTAATCTCTTCCTTTAATTCTTTAAGTTGGTCTCTAATATATGTTTTCAGATCTTTAATTACTTGTCTGATGTTCTGCTCCCCTTCCTGGTTTTTAGTTTGTTCATTGGATTCAGCCATGTTTTCCTGATTATTGGTTTGGTTTGTAGTTTTTGGTTGCTGTCTGGTCATCATTTTATCTTGACTGGTTTAGTCAGTTCTTTAGCTTCTTTGTCTCGTCTTGGAGATTAATTAGTTGTTGTTCTTGCTTAAGTGTTATGTCTTCTCTTTGTCACTTTGTTCTTCTTACTCTATTTTCTTGTTGCTGGCTAAGTTCACTTTGAAGGAAAATATTAGGGCCAGGGAAAGCAAAATGAGTAAGAAAAGAAAATGTATAAAGTAGTATTGGTAATAAATGTTAACAGAGCAACAATGCAAGATCTAGGAGAATGGATATTAGACTCATGTAAGTTGTGTAGAGTTATAGCAGTAAGTAGAGTACCTATAATGAGACAGCCAACTCAACATGGGGAGGATTATAGTATGAATTAAAAGGCCAGTGTTTTCATGAGAGAGGGAAAGAGAAAAGAAAGACAATAATGTCAAGAGTGAATAAAAGACAGAAAACAGAACAAAGGTATTAGAAATAAAAAGTCAGACACTTTGGGGGTCAAAGAAAGGGAAGTGGAATGTAAGAGAAACAGTAGATGATGGAGGATAGAAAGATGTAGGGGAAAGGGGATAGTGTAGGTGGCCAAAATCAATACACACAGAAAAGAGAAAATGGGGGATGAGGAAACACAGTAAATGTGAAGCGCTCCCTGCAGCACCTATTATGTGAAGAAAATAAAATAAAAGGAAGAAAAAGAGAGAAAAGAGAAGAGAAAAAGGGGGGCATAGAAAAGAGGTGGAAACAAGCAAGAAAAAGAGAAAAAACTAAATAAATGAAAAAGGACCTTGGGGGAAAAAATGGGAGGAAAGACCAGGAGACAATGCAATATTAGCAACCACACCAAAAAAAAAAAAAGAACAATGTGTTTCAAGCTAGGAATCCTCTTCACAGTTAAATAAAACACTTAGGGATCTGTCCTTCGCCCTTTCTCCCTTCCTCATTTATCTCTCTCCCAGGGCAGCAGGAAAGCTGCCAGAGAGGTCTGGTAGGAGATTCAAGTGGGTCCTTGTTGAACCAACTCAACACAGAAACTATGACTCTTTATTTCCAGCATGAGAGCACCTACACCTCACCAGAAACCCCAAATATGCTATTGGAAGCTTGGATAGCACATCCTACAGTCTCTCCCCCTTAGGTGTGCTAGGGGAGGTCTAATTGATTTTCTGACTCCAACTTCTCCCAGACCAAGTTTCCTATCCCAAGACGTTTAGGTAAATTGGGCTTCCTTAGCTGATTCACCTCTCCTTTCTTCCCAAACTCTCCCCATGTCAGCTGGTATACTCCTCCAAGCTCAAGGAGAAAAAAAAAAAAAAAAAACACACAAAACGCAGAGGGTTAGGGTAATCAAGGATCTCAGACGGACCTCAGGGCACGGTGGATTCAAGAATGGGAAGTCTGTGATATTACAGACTCAAGGTGTGTGAGTCTCTGGAGCATGGGTTACCAGGGTTTAGGGGATACAGACCTGGGAACCATGTATACTGTAAACACAGGGTTTGGGAGCACCGCAGCACAACAAAGTTTTCAGGGATCCAGCAGCCAGGCTGCCAGCCCTAATGGGAGGGGTTCCACCTACAACTTCTGACCTCCGTGTCAAAAACCCAAAATTCCACCTCTTGCAAGAGTCTCTTCTATCACTATCTCACCAAATCGACATCCAGACACCTCCTGCCCTGCAAGCACTGGAAACAGCCCAGTCTAGCAGGACTCTGACCCTACTCAGCCACTTCTTTGCAGAAGAGATTATGAGGTGCACTCACTCAGACACCATGTTGCCTCGTCCTCTGCTTTTATATCTTTTATGTTGTTGTTGTTGCCTAAGTGCTTACACAAGTACTCCTGACACAGTGTTAAATAAGAGCAGTGACAGTGGGCATCCTTGTCTTGTTCTCAAATAGAGGAGCAAGTCTCTCAAGAACATAGGCAGTGCCTAATAAAAGAAAGACCAATATGTCAATCCCTCAATGTTATTGCAAATAACTATGAATCTTATTCTTCAAAAATGAGACTTAGTAGTTACCATAGGTCCCAAGGGGAAGAGGAGGGAAGAATAGAATAAATAGAACATAGGGCAATTTGGGAGCATTGGAATTGTTCAGCATGATCTTACAATAATGGATACAGGCCATTTTAAATTTCATCAAAATTTATGAAAGTGTACAATCTAAAATGTAAATCTAATGTAAAACCATTGACCATGGCTAGTAGCAATGTTTCGGTATTTGTTATATCAATTGTAACAAATGTATCATCCACATGTAAATTGTTATTAATAGGGGAGAGCCAGAAAGGGGGGGATGCCGGGTATATGGGAATCCACTATATTCACTATGTGACTTTTCTGTAACCTAAAGCTTCTTTGAAGATAAAGTGGAAAAAAAAAAAAGACACTGGGGAAATATGTGGGAGGAAATGTCACTGTAAATACAAGACAACAAATCTTACAATGATGAAAGAAATAATGTCTAAAATTTTTTTATTTAAACATTTTTTAAATGTTTAAAGATTTATTTATTTATTTGTTTCTCTCCCCTCCTCCCCCCACCCCGGTTGTCTGTTCTGTGTCTATTTGCTGTGTCTTCTTTGTCCACTTCTGTTGTCAGTGGCACGTGAATCTGTTTCTCTTTTTGTTGCATCATCTTGCTGCATCAGTTCTCCATGTGTGCAGCACCATTCTTGGGCAGGCTGCATTTTCTTTCATGCTGGGCGGCTCTCCTTCCGGGGTGCACTCCTTGCACGTGGGGCTCCCCTATGCAGGAGACACCCCTGCATGGCACGGCACTCCTTGCACGCATCAGCACTGCGTATGGGCCAGCTCCACACAGGTCAAGGAGGCCCGGGGTTTGAACCGCGGACCTCCCATGTGGTAGACAGATGCCTTAACCACTGGGACAAGTCCACCTAAACATTTTTTTTTTTTTTTTGTATTTTGTGTGTTATTTTTTAAACTATTGTTATTGTTTCATTTTCTTATTATTTTTATTTGGTTATTTTCTTGGCTTCATCTTTGGAAAGGTTTTGGATCACAGAAAGGTCACAACTGTGGCAGAGGAGGATCGCTGGTCTGGGGTGACAGTGATGGAGGGATGCATGGGAGGGGGTTCATCGGGGGGGTTCCTCTAAGGCATATGAATGTGCTCATATGTTCATGGGGCATTGTCACGGTGGGTAGAGATGCACACAATAACCAAAAGAGGGGACTTTTCAGGAGGGGGGGGCAAGATGGCGGCTGAGTGAACTTCCTGGTTACTAGCTCCTGGGGGGAATCGGCTGGGAGGCGTCGGAGACTCTTTGGGACCGGCTGTTTCGGGATTTTTCCTGGTCCGGAGGTGTCTGGACATCGATTTGGAGGGAAGGTAACAGAGAGGATCCATCTGTGAAATATACACGGAGATCCCAGCTACGTGTGGAGGACTCCCTCCTTGGGTAGGCGGAGCCGAGGCAGCTAGCACCGCGGCGGGTGGCGGGCGGGAGAGCCGAGCCGCGCTGTGCCGCGGCGGGCGGCGGGCGAAGGAGACAAGCCCAGCCGAGCCTAGCCGTGCCGCGGCGGGCTGTGGGTGGGGAAGCCGAGTCCGGCCGAGCCCGGCTGAGCCGCAGTGGGCGGGGGGGCCGAGCCCAGCCACGCCGCGCCAGGCGGCGGGCGGGAAAGCCGAGCTCAGCCGAGCCCAGCCGAGCCGCAGCGGGCAGCGGGCGGCGGGCGGCGGGCGGGGGACCGGAGCCCAGCTGAGCCCAGCCGAGCCTGGCGGCGGGGTTTCTGTTCTTTGTTTTTTTATTTTATTTTATTTTATTTTTTATTTTTTGTTGTTGTTGTTCTTGTTGTTCTTTTTTTTTTTCAATCCTCTCTTTCTTGTCCCCAATATTCTTCTTATACTATTTTACCTTAACAATACAATAGGTCCTACAGGAAATACTTCACATTTGCTGGGTTTCCTCACCCTCCACTGCCTCATTTCTCTGTGAATAGATTTAGCCTATCTACACTATCCCCTTTCTCCTACAAATTGATATCCTCCACCATCTGCTATCTCTCCTATATTCCATCTCCCTTTCTTTGATCCACAAAGTGTCTAACTCTTAATTTCTAATACCTTTGTTTAGTTTTCCATCTGGTATTCGTCCCTGAAACTATTACCTTTCTTTTCTCTTTCCCTCTCTCACGAAAACAATAGCCTCTTAGTACGTACCACATTCCTCCCATATTCAGTCGTCTACCTCATTATAGGTACTTTCCTACTACTATAACTCTACACAATTTACATGATCTAACCTCCATCCTCCCAGAACTCATATTGTTGCTTTGTAAACATATATCACCAATACTACTTCACACTTTTTCCTTCCTTACACAATTGACTTTCCCCAGCACTAATACTTTCCTTTAAAGTGAGCTTAACTAGCAATAAGAAATTGGAATAAGAAGAACAAAGTGACAAAGAGAAGATATAACACTTATGCAAAAACAACAGCTAATTAATCTCCAAGACTAGACAAAGAAGCTAAGGAACTGATTAAACCCATCAAGAAAAAATGTTGACAAGACAGCAACAAAAATCTACAAACCAAACCAGTAATCAGGAAAACATGGCTGAATCCAATCAACAAACTGAAAATCAGGAAGGGGGGCAGGACTTCGCACAAGCAATGAAAGATCTCAGAACATTTATCACCGACAAATTTGATGAAGTAATGAAAGAGGTTAACAGCGTGAAGACAACACTTGGAGGGGAAATTGCAGACATGCGCAAAAAAATAACAGATATGATGGAAATGAACACCACAATTCAAGAAATCAAAAATACACTTGCAGCAAATATCAGCAGACTAGAAGAGGCAGAGCAGAGAATTAGTGATGTGGAAGACAGTGCATTGGAAATCAAACAGATAGTAGAAGTGGTCAATAAAAAGGTAGAAAAAATCCAGATAGGACTTAGGGACCTGAATGATAATGCAAAACGCTCAAACATACGTATTATAGGCATTCCAGAAGGAGAAGAGAAGGGAAAGGGGTCAGAAGGAGTGTTGCAGGAAATAATGAATGAAAACTTCCCAAATCTACTGAAAGAGACAGATGTACATATCCAAGAAGCACAGCGCACTCCACTGGTCATAAACCCCAACAGGCCCACCCCAAGACATATACTTGTCAAATTATCCAATGCTCAAGACAAAGAAAAAATTCTAAAAGCAGCAAGAGAAAAGAAAACCATCACATACAAGGGAAACTCCATAAGATTAAGTGCTGATTTCTCATCTGAAACGATGGAGGCAAGAAGGCAGTGGTATGATATAGTCAAGGTACTAAAGGAAAAAAAATCTCCAACCAAGAATACTCTATCCAGCTAAACTAGCATTCAAAAATGATGGAGAGTTCAAAATATTCACAGATAAACGGAAACTGAAAGAGTATATCAACAAGAAACCTCCCCTTCAAGAAATTCTTAAGGGAATTCTGCAGGAAGAAAGGAAAAAACAGGACAGTCAGAGATGGAGGAGAGTGTAAAAGCAACAAGAAAGACAAAAATAGGAGGGGAAAATAAAATAATACAAACAAAATATAACAAACACAAATCCAACCAAAATATGGCTACCATAAATAACTCTCTAAACGTAATAACACTGAATGTCAACGGATTAAACTCACCTATCAAAAGATTCAGACTGGGACACTGGATAAGGAAATACGACCCATCTATATGCTGCCTACAAGAGACACATCTTAGACCCAGAGACTCATGGAGGTTGAAAGTGAATGGCTGGAAAACAATCATACAAGCAAACAACAACCAAAAAAAGGCAGGAGTAGCTATATTAATATCAGACAAAATAGACTTTAAATGCGAAACAATTGTGAGAGACAAAGAAGGATACTATATTTTAGTGAAAGGGACAATTTGTCAAGAAGATCGAACAATCATAAATATTTATGCTCCTAACAAGGGCGCCTCTAAATATGTGAGGCAAACGCTGGAAAAACTAAGTGAAAGAATAGATGCATCTACAATTATAGTGGGGGATTTTAATACACCACTATCAACTCTGGACAGAACATCTCAAAAGAGAATCACTAAAGAAACAAAACATTTGAACAGTATATTAGAAGAGCTGGATCTAATAGACATATATAGATCATTACACCCAAACACAGCAGGATATACATTTTTCTCAAGCGCACATGGAACATTCTCCAAGATTGACCATATGCTAGGCCACAAAGAAAGGCTTAATGAATTCAGAAAGATCGAAATCATACAAAACAATATCTCTGACCACAGTGGAGTCAAGCTGGAAATTTGCAAGGGACAGAGACCCAGACTTCACACGACAATTTGGAAATTAAACAGCACACTCTTAGAAAAACAGTGGGTCAAAGAGGAAATCTCAAAAGAAATCAATGACTACCTTGAAACAAATGATAATGATAACACAACATACCAAAATTTATGGGATGCAGCAAAAGCGGTACTGAGAGGGATATTTATAGCCATAAATTCATATATCAAAAAAGAAGAAAGAGCAGAAATTGAAGAATTAACTGCACATTTGAAGGAATTAGAAAAACAACAACAAAGTAACCCAACAGGAAGAAGAAGGAAGGAAATAACAAAGATAAGAGCAGAACTAAATGAAATAGAAAATAAGAAAGCACTTGAAAAAATAAACAAGACCAAGAGCTGGTTTTTTTGAGAAGATCAACAAAATTGACAAACCTTTAGCGAGACTAACAAAGAAAAAAAGAGAAAAGATGCAAATACACAAAATAAGAAATGAGAAAGGTGATATCACCACTGACCCCACAGAAATAAAGACTATCAGGGAAACGGACTTTGGCCCAGTGGTTAGGGCGTCCGTCTACCATATGGGAGGTCCGCGGTTCAAACCCCGGTCCTCCTTGAGCCGTGTGGAGCTGGCCATGCGCAGTGCTGATGCGCGCAAGGAGTGCCGTGCCACGCAAGGGTGTCCCCCGCGTGGGGGAGCCCCACTTGCAAGGAGTGCGCCCGTGAGGAAAGCCGCCCAGCGTGAAAAAAGAAAGAGCAGCCTGCCCAGGAATGGCGCCGCCCACACTTCCCATGCCGCTGACGACAACAGAAGCGACAAAGAAGCGACAAAGAAACAAGACGCAGCAAATAGACACCAAGAACAGACAACCAGGGTAGGGGGGGAAATTAAATAAATAAATAAATCTTTAAAAAAAAAAAAAAAAAAAAAGACTATCATAAGAGGATACTTTGAAAAACTATATTCCAACAAAAATGACAATTTAGAGGAAATGGACAAATTCCTAGAAATACATAAGCAGCCCATACTGACGAAAGAAGAAATTGATGATCTTAACAAACCAATCACAAGCAAAGAGATAGAATCAGTCATTAAAAATCTCCCAACTAAGAAGAGCCCAGGGCCAGATGGCTTCACAGGTGAATTCTACAAAACATTCCGGAAAGAACTAACACCAATCCTGTTGAAACTATTCCAAAAAATCGAAACAGAAGGAACACTGCCTAATTCCTTCTATGATGCCAACATTACCCTAGTACCAAAGCCAAACAAAGACACCACAAGAAAGGAAAATTACAGACCAATTTCTCTAATGAACCTAGACGCAAAAATACTTAACAAAATACTTGCTAAGCGTATTCAACAACACATTAAATGAATTATACACCATGACCAAGTGGGATTTATCCCAGGTATGCAAGGATGGTTCAACATAAGAAAATCAATCAATGTAATACACCATATAAACAGATTGAGAGAAAAAAACCACATGATTATATCTATAGATGCAGAAAAGGCATTTGACAAAATACAGCACCCCTTCCTGATAAAAACACTCCAAAAGATCGGAATACAAGGAAACTTTTTGAACATGATAAAGAGTATATATGAAAAACCTAAAGCCAACATTGTTTACAATGGCGAAGTCCTGAAATCCTTCCCTCTAAAATCAGGAACAAGACAAGGATGCCCATTGTCTCCGCTCCTATTTAACATTGTCTTGGAAGTACTGGCTCGAGCACTGAGACAAGAACCAGATATAAAAGGCATTCAAATTGGAAGGGAAGAAGTCAAAATTTCATTATTTGCAGATGACATGATCCTATATATAGAAAACCCTGAGAGATCTTCAACAAAGCTCCTAGAACTCATAAATGAGTTTAGCAAAGTCGCAGGTTATAAGATCAATGCGCAAAAATCAGTAGCATTTCTATACACCAATAATGAGCAAGATCAGGAGGAAATCAAGAAACAAATACCATTCACAATAGTAAATAAAAAAATCAAATACTTAGGAATAAATTTAACTAAAGAGGTAAAAAACTTATACATCGAGAACTATACAAGATTGTTCAAGGAAATCAAAGAAGACCTAAATAAATGGAAGAATATTCCTTGTTCATGGATAGGAAGACTGAATATTATTAAGATGTCTATCCTACCAAAACTGATCTACACATTCAATGCAATCCCAACAAAAATCAACACAGCCTTCTTTAAGGAACTAGAAAAACTAACTATGAAATTTATTTGGAATAAAAAGAGGCCCCGAATAGCCAAAGACATATTGAAAAAGAAAAACGAAATAGGAGGAATCACACTTCCTGACTTCAAAACATACTACAAAGCTACAGTAGTGAAAACAGCATGGTACTGGCATAAGGAGAGACACACAGACCAATGGAATCGAATTGAAAGTTCAGATATAGAACCTCATGTATATAGCCATATAATATTCGATAAAGCCACCAAACCCTCTCAACTGGGAGAGAATGGCCTATTCAACAAATGGTGCCTGGAGAACTGGATAGCCATATGTAGAAGAATGAAAGAGGATTACCATCTCACACCTTATACAAAGATCAACTCAAGATGGATCAAAGACCTAAATATAAGAGCCAAGACCATAAAGACCTTAGAAAGCAGTGTAGGGAAACATCTACAGGACCTTGTAATAGGAAATGGCTTCATGAATATCACACCAAAAGCACGAGCAGCAAAAGAACAAATAGATAAATGGGACTACCTCAAAATTAAAGCCTTCTGCACCTCAAAGGAGTTTGTCAAGAAAGTAAAAAGGGAACCCACACAATGGGAGAAAATATTTGGCAACCATATATCTGATAAGAGACTTATAACTTGCATATATAAAGAACTCATAGATCTTGAAAACAAAAAGATAAACAACCCATTTAAAAAATGGGAAAAAGATTTAAACAGACACTTCTCCAAAGAAGAAATACAAATGGCTAAAAAGCACATGAAAAAATGCTCCAAATCCCTAGCTATCAGGGAAATGCAAATCAAAACTACAATGAGATACCATCTTACTCCCATAAGATTGGCAGCCATGAAAAAAACAGTAGAATACAAATGCTGGAGAGGATGTGAAGAAAGGGGAACACTCATCCATTGCTGGTGGGAATGCAGAAGGATCCAACCATTCTGGAGGACAGTTTGGCAGTTTCTCAAAAAATTATCCATAGATTTGCCATATGACCCAGCAATACCACTGCTGGGTATATACCCATCAGATCTGAAAACAAGGACACAAACCGATATATGTACACCAATGTTCATAGCAGCATTGTTCACCATCGCCAAAAGTTGGAATCAATCCAAAAGTCCATCAACAGATGAGTGGATCAATAAAATGTGGTATATACACACAATGGAATACTACTCAGCTGTAAGAACCAATACACTACAATCGCACGTGATAACATGGATGAACCTTGAGAATCTTATGTTAAGTGAAGCAACCCAGGCATTGAAGGACAAATACTATATGACCTCAATGATATGAAATAAGTTAACTGCCTTAGAGAGCTAGAGTCTGGAAAAGTGGCTTACTGGAAATCGGGGGGTGGAGGAAGGATGTGAGTTAATGTCTGTAGGGGTGGAATCTGTGATGAGCTGGGGGTAAGTATGAGCACAAAGAAGGGACAAAATGGGGGCAAGGGGTTACCTTCGGGTGGGGTTTTCTGGGTTTGAGGGGGGCTGGGGATGGGAAGAGGGGTAATATGGTCCAAGAAATAGGTGGGAGGGAGGGGCAACATACAAACATGGGAGAGTGCCAGAAGTTCGTTGAGAACTAAATGTTGAGTAAAACGTATCAAAGTATAAATAGGAGGGTCACCTGGTTAGGACGCTCAGGGGGTATGGTCTGATGCGGGACGGACTCCGGAGGGAATAGCTGAAGGCTCATTTTGCCAAGGTGGGTTCTACCATTGGGTGGGGTGGACCCATATCCTGGGGAAGACTAATGCCGTCGAATAGAGAGAACTGTATCTCTCGTGAGAAAGGACGGCTCCCAGGGCATTAGATTGGCAGGCGTTGTGGGCCCTAAGGGGAGGGGAAAATGGACGTGCAATGGATAGAACAAAGGTAAATAAGGGGGCAAAAGAGGAGTTATGTGAGATTTCACGAGGATGAATATAAAACAGCTAATATTACACCAAAAACATATAGGGGACGACAGACTAATAATGAAAACCATAAGACAAAACATAGGATAACTAAAAAATTTAGAAAACTGTACAACCTAAAGTATGGACCACATAGTAAGCACAAATGTTACCTTGTTTGAAAACTATAGTTTCGGAATCTGTACATCAGTTTCAGGAAATATGATACGAATAAGTTAAAAGATTATTGCTGTGGAAGGGAAAAGGTTTTATGGTGGATCTGGGGAAATACTGTATATTGTATATATGAATTTTGGTGATCTAAGACTCTTCTGAAGCTGACATTATGTTGGGATTCACTTTACGGGAAGTTTTGGATCACAGAGTGGTTCAACAATGGCAGCGGAGGAATACTGATATGGGATGTTATTGACAGGATATATATGGTTGACAGGGAGTTATACAGGGCATATGCCCAAGGTATATGGTAATGTCTATATATACTCATAGTGGAAACAATTAAAAACAACAGCTGGGGGGGTACTGGGCTCCTGGCCGGGGGGTCACTGTTGTGGGCCCTGGGAGAGCAGCGGCAATCCTCCAGGTGCAACGGCAAGAACCAGGAAGGAAGGAGGGCCCAACAGTGGGCTCTTGATACTAATGGCTACACTTTTGAGCCTATGCACCTGCAATAAGAACAAGGCCTAGAGTAGCATTGTGCCTGGGGGTTTCCTCCTGACAGCCTTCATGTTACTCAAATGTGGCCACTCTCACAGCCAAACTCAGCGTGTAGATGTGATGCATTCCCCCCAGCATGGGACACGACACCCAGGGATGAGCCTCCCTGGCACCGAGGGATCACTACCACATACCAACTGAAGAAGCAACTAGAAAATGACCTTGAATTAAAGATTCAATGCGGAACAGCAGAATATACCTGTCTACATATAATAACATGACTTCGGGAAGCGGTTTGACCTAATGTAAGGGGGAAATGGAAAGGAGAAATGAGATTATAAGGCTGTGAGTCTCTAAAAAAGAGTCTGGAGGTTGTCAGAAGGAATACCCCTATGTACAACTGAACAGAGTCTAAGAGACAGATAAGGTAGATACAACCCCAGGTATTGGTTCTTTTGAGGGATAAAGAGACCCACGGGTTCTATGGTCATGGCAGAAGGGGTTCACTGCCATGACAGATGGCCCTTCTTTGGAGCTGGTGTTTCTGCGTGATGGAAATGGACTCAGAGGGGATCTCTTTTCACAAGACTTGCATGCTACTTTATTGGAATTGTAGTTGGTGCTGGGTTTAAGATATATGTAGGGGATCTGAATCTCTGGACTGATAATATGACACCCAGGCCCAGAGCCTCAACAGACTTCAGCTCCTACACTTTGACTTATTGGACTTACTCCACTCAGCTAACATGGAGTTGAAGAAGGTCAACCACCACAACATGGAGCCTAGAGTGTCTACAACTAGAAGCGGGAAGAGTGCATCCAGTACCCATGTGGAATCTAAGCCCTCACTTGACATAGGTGTGCAATGGACACAACCAATCCAATGTCCACAGAGAAAATGTGGAATGGGTGTGGGAACGGTAGCCATGGGGGCTGCTGGGTGTGGGGAACGGGAGGAAGAGATGAGATGTGGAGGCGTTTTCGGGACGTGGAGTTGTCCTGGATAGTGCTTCACGGACAATTACGGGACACTGTAGATCCCCCCAGGGCCCACTGGATGGAACGTGAGAGAGTCTGGGCTATGATGTGGACGGACCATTGACTATGGGGTGCAGTGATGCTCAGAGATGAACTTACCAGGTGCAATGGATGTATAACGATGATGGGAGAGAGTGTTGCTGTGGGGGGAGTGGGGGCGGGGGCGGTGGGGTTGAATGGGACCTCATATTTTTTTTTAATGTAATTAAAAAATAATAATAATAAATAAATATTTTTTTAAAAAATTATGAGATACACAAGAATATAAGAAAATATAAGCCATCATCAAGCAATAAAATGGTTAACATAACTATAAAAAAAAATAAATAACCAAAAGAATATAGATTCCTAAATCCTGGGGAGTTCTGCTACATTCTCTAATGGGACAGCAAGAACCCCCCGAGTACAGGGGTGGTACCTAGTGAAGGAGGACAGACCATTATGCTGGGCCCTTGATAGTGACAATTGTAGTTATGAACCTTTCCTTGTGAAATTGAAACTTAGCCTAGTATTATATGTTGCCTAAGAATTACCACCTGAGGGCCTCCTTTTTGCTCAAATGTAGCCTCTCTCTAAGCCAAACTCAGCATATAAAAGCATTACCTTCCCTGCCTGCCCCCCACCCCTGGTATGACACATGACTCCCAGGGATGAGCCTCCCAGGCACGGAGGGATTATTACCAAGTGCCAACTAGCAATGTACCTGGAAAAAGACCTTGACCATAAGGGGGAAATGGTAAATACAAATTATGGCTAAGAGATTTCAAAGTGAGTCGGGAGGTCATTCTAGAGGTTACACTTCTGTACATCTCAGCAGGATCTCATTGACTGCCGCAATAAATAGTGTTTCAAATAGCAGGGCTTCTGAGGGCCCTAGAGATATCTAGACACTATAGGCAGGGCAGACAGCTCAGAAGTTGGGTGCTCTGCCAGTGGACATTACCATGGAATTTATGCTCTCCAATGTGACAGAGGTGGACTCATTGTGGTTTCCCTACACATGGCTCTTCTGCCCCTTCTGTTTGAACCTGTAGTTAGTACCAGAGTTGATAGGTGTATGTCCAAGAGACCTAAATCTTTGGGCTTTCCATGTGCCAATTGGGCACTGAATCTCAGCAAAATTGCAACACTTACTCTCCAGTTCATTGGACTCAACCAGGACAACTAACAAGATAATGATAATGGACAACATCCATCCCAAGGAACAGAGAGAGTCTACAACTGCAAGCAAGATAGTTCCATCCATCTGCCCCATGGGATCTAAGCCCCTTCTCAACTAGAGGCAGAGTGGGCATCACCATGCCAGAGTCCTCAGGACTGAAGAATGAACAATGGACTAAAGTAGCCTTATTATTATTCTATTTTACACTTATTGTTATTCTAGCAATGGAAGAACTTGTATCATTGATATAAAGGCTGTGGCCACCAGAGGTTCTGATGGGGGGAGAAGCATAAAATAGGTGTAATATGGGGACATTTTTGGGACATTGGAATTGTCCTGCATGATAATGCAATGGCAGATACAGGCCATTATGTATTTTGTCATAACTTAGAAAATTGCACGGGACAGAGTGTAAACTGTAATGTAAACTTAATCCATGATTAGTGGCAATGCTTCAGTATGTGTTCATCAGTTATAACAAATGTACCATAGTAACGAAGGGTGTTGTTAATGTGGGAAAGTATGGAAGGGGGAGTGAGTGAGGCATATGGGAATCCCCTATATTTTTTATGTAATATTTGTGTAATCTACATTTATGTTAAATAAATAAATAAATATCTTATAACAAGAAAGAAAGGAAAATAACAAGTGTTGGTGAGGATAAGAAGAAAGGGGGGGTGGCAGACTTGGCCCAGTGGTTAGGGCATCTGTCTACCACATGGGAGGTCCGTGGTTCAAACCCTGGGTTGACCTGTGTGGAGCTGGCCCATGCGCAGTGCTGATGAGCGCAAGGAGTGCCGTGCCATGCAGGGGTGTCCCCCTCATAGGGAAGCCCCACGCGCAAGGAGTGTACCCCAGAAGGAGAGCCGCCCAGCACGAAAGAAAGTGCAGCCTACCCAAGAATGGCAAAGCACACACAGAGAGCTGACACAACAAGATGATGCAACAAAAAGAAACACAGATTCCCGTGCTGCTGACAACAACAGAAGCGGACAAAGAAGTCACAGCAAATGGACACAGAGAACAGATAACCGGGGTGGGGGGGGGGGCAGGGAGAGGAGAGAAATAAATAAAAATAAAAATAAATTTAAAAAAAGAAGAAGGGGAACAGTCCTACACTGTTGATGAGAATGTAAAATGGTACAGCCACTGTGGAAAACAGTTTGCCAGTTTCTCACAAAGTTAAATATAGGATTGACCATTCCACCCAGAAATCCAACTTCTAGAGATATAACCAAAAGTACTGAAATAAGGGATTTGAACGGATATTTGCACGCGTTGTTCACAGCAGCATTATTCACAATTGCCAAAAGGTAGAAGCAACCCAAGTTTCCATCAAAGGATGAATAGATAAACTGTGGTATATATACACAGTGGAATTTATTCAGCCATAAAAAGGAATGAAGTTCTGATAAATACAACAATAAGGATCAACATTGAAGACATAATGTTGAGTTAAATAAGCCAGACAGAAAAGAAAAAATTTTGGCAAATATTAGAATTATATGGCATAATTAGAATATGCAAATTCATCAAGTCAGAAATTAGAATTAAAATATACATTACCAGGGGTCAGGATATAAGTAGGGAATGGGGTTCAATGATCAATGGGTGCAGAGTTGGGAGTTCTGGACAAGTTTTAGGAATGGGTAGTAGTGATAATACAACACTGTGAATACAATTAACACCTCTGAATTATATACTTGAAAGTGGTTAAAATGGGAAATTTAATGTTGTATTTACATTACCAGAATATAACTTCTTTTAAAAGCATGAAAAATAAAGTTCTCAGTAACACTAGGTTGGTGCTGGCAATCTGTGTCAAGTATTCTAGTGTTTAGACTAAAGTAATATTTTATGAAGTCTTTTTTTGTCTTTATTTATTTTTTTAATGTTACATTCAAAATATATGAGGTCCCCATATACCCCCACCCCCCTCACCCCACTCCTCCCCCCATAACAACAACCTCCTCCATCATCATGAGACATTCATTGCATTTGGTGAATATATCTCTGAGCACCGCTGCACCTCATGGTCAATGGTCCACATCATAGCCCACACTCTCCCACAGTCCACCCAGTGGGCCATGGGAGGACATACAATGTCCAGTAACTGTCCCTGCAGCACCACCCAGGACAACTCCAAGTTCTGAAAACACCCCCACATCATATCTCTTCCTTCCACTCCCTACCCGCCCCCCCAGCCACCATGACCACTTTCTCCACACCAATGTCACACTTTCTTCGATTAATAATTACAATAGTTCATGAATAGAATATCAGTAAGTCCATTCTAATCCACACTCCATTCCTCCATTCTGTGGACCTTAGAATGGTTGTGTCCACTCCACATCTACATCAAGAGGGGGCTTAGACTCCACATGGATGCTGGATGCAATTCTCCTGCTTTCAGTTGTAGGCACTCTTGGTTCCCTTGTGTGGTGGTCGACCCTCCTCACCTCCATGTTAGCTGAGTGGGGAACAGTGTCCCAGCTCATTAGCAACTTAGCCTTGGCAAATCAACCAGACTATTAGGAGATGCTTCTGGTGGTTTATGCTCACATGCCTATGAAAGAATTCTTAAAAGCATCCTTGGACTGAATAAGAAGAAATATATTTCAGATGTAACTATTTCCATTGCATTTAGGAACAGTAATATTCTTGGGGCTTTGGTATAGACTTTGAACTTCCTCATTAAAATATTAGAAATAAAATATGATTGAGGTGAAAACCACGTTAACATTTTTTCTATCAGCACCCAAACAGTGAGAGATTTTAGAATTTAAAAGAACAAGATTCAGAGATAGGTGGATTGCTCATGTACTTGGAACTCATGAGAACAAGGAACCAGAAGATTATGGAAGAACGAATGATGTTAAAATATCTAATATGGAAAGAAAATGGTAACTTTAAATGATAGTATGATATTTATGGTATTAAGGACAGAATAACTAAGGAAAAACAGTGATTTAGAATTATTATGAGATGTTCTCATGATAAGCATATACATGTCAATGATAGTAACTTTATACATCTATGCTTATTTGTTAATACTTTATGAAATAAGTATTAAACTATATATAATCATATTGCTTAATATATAAATTATACAGGTCATTACAATACAGATGAATAGAATTTTGTCTGAACGAAAACAGTGTATATTTTAATAATATAATACAAATATTTGATAAAATATTAAACCAATTATCTTTTAATGAAATATGTTCTACATTTCTGTTATAATTTATGTAGACAGTATCTGCAATAACTCTAGCCCAAAATATACAGTAAGATTTTTTAGTGTTGTCACTTTCTGAATAACTTTAAAGTGAATATTTAGAAAGGAAACTATTCTTCCTAGCTATTTTAATATCTTTCCATTTTCCACATAATAAATCATTATTCACATTATTGTTATGAAGAAATTTCTGTATTAGTCAGCCAAAAGGGGTGCTGATGTAAAAATACCAGAAATTGGTTGGTTTTTATAAAGGGTATTTATTTGGGGTAGGAGCTTACAGATACCAGGCCATTAAGCATAAATTACTTCCCTCACCAAAGTCTATTTTCACACGTTGGAGCAAGATGGCTGCCAACGTCTGCAAGGGTTCAGGTTTCCTGAGTTCCTCCCTTCCAGGGTCTTGCCTTTCTCTGGATTCAGGGTTCCTTTCTTCCCAGGGTTTACATCTTCCTGGGCTCAGCATTTCCCCCTTCCTGGGGCTGGCTTCTCTTTCATCTGTGAGCTTATTTCCCATGGCTCCAGCTTAAGGCTTCAGCCTCAAACTCCAACATCAAAACTCCAAAATCAAAAACCCTCAAGTTCGTGTTTTGCCATGCCTTTTATCTGTGAGTCCCCAAGGGGTGGGGACTTAACTCCCTAATGACATGACCGAATCAAAGCCATAATCATAACTTAATCACGCCCAGGTACAGACCAGACTACAAACATAATTCAATATCTATTTTTGGAATTCATAACTATATCAAACTGCTATACTCCACCCTCTGAATTCCAAAAAGACATTACTATATTCAAAAAAAACCTTAAATCAGTAACAATGCAAGTACTAAATCATATCATAATCAATTTAAAGAAATACAGTTTGTCTTGGGGCAAAGTCCTGTCTGCTATAGACCTCTGGAATTTACAAAACAATTTATCTGTTTCCAATACACAAATGGACAGACAAAGGATAAACATTTCCATTACAATAAGGAAAAATTGGGAGAGAAACATGAGTCATGGGTCCTCTACAGCTCAGTAAACCTTCAGATATCCTCCATTCGATTTCAGTCTGAGAGTCATTCTTAAGATGATGGTTTCTTCTCCTTGGGGCCTTATGGGAACCCACCCTTTCCAAAGGCTTGCCCAAAGGCCATTTTCTTGGTTCCACCCTCATCAAGCATCTGGGTGTCAACCAAGCTCCAGAGCTCTCCCTCCAAGAGTGTTGGGGTGATTGCCACACCTCACCCAATCTTTGGGTTAGAGAATTAACCCCCCTCGTACAGTGATGTGAAGACAATATTCCCCCTAACCTTTGGCATGCAAGCTCAACCCTGTCAGAGCAACGAGTTGACCACCTGGCCTTCCCTAACCTTTGGGGGACAGGTCCACCCCTCTCAGACCTGTGGGGTTCTGACCTTAACTGCCCTAATTCTTGGGGAATGTGCTCCAGCCTCTCTGTACCCTGGGGCAGCAAAATTCTCCCAGAACGTTGGGCAGGAACATCTACTCTCTTCAACTGCTGGGGCAAATTCACCCTCTCTGTACACGTGGGTAGGGTCCTTCTCTTGGCCCAAGGTGATGTTCTACTTACAGAACTCAGCTTCCATGGTTTCCCTCTTAAAGCTGTTTCTCCTCAATCCCTCTTTCCATGTCCTTTTTATTCCAGGCTCACAGTAGTTTTGTTCATACAGCTCTCTCAAAAACCTTGTTGGTTTAGCATGGAGGAAGCAGGGGTCCAAGCCATCAGACAGTAAAACTTTCCACAAGTCTTTCCTAAATAATTGCATCTTCCATCCTGATTTACAAGTTCCAAGTTGAAGTAAGTCTCCCAATGGAGACTTTCATCTGGGAGCTTGATTTCCAGAGGCTTGGAATATCCAGAATCAGTTCCTGTTTTCTTTGTGCCTAACAGTTCAGCCTTCAGCTTATCTATCTCATCTAGCATTTTACTATACGCTACAAACAGAAACCAAGCCTCATTCTCCATATTTACTTTGGATATTTTTTCAGCTAAATGCCCAGGTTCAAATTCTGCCTTCCATAAAACACCAGGAGTTAATCTTGCTAAGTTCTCCACAACTTTAAAACATGGATTGCTTTTCCTCCAGTTTCCAATAATAGTTTCATCATTTACTTCTAAGGCATCACAAAAATTCTCTTTAGCATCCATATTGTTATCAATAGTCTCTTCAAAGCATTGTAGGTCTTTTCTTTCAAGCATCTCACAATTCCTCCAAAAAATACCCCTTACCCATTTATAAAACTGTTCCAGCATTTTGATAATTACACTCATCAGTACCAAATTCTGTATTGGTCAGCCAAAGGGGTGCTGATGCAAAAGATCAGAAATTGGTTGGTTTTTATGAGGGGTATTTATTTGGGATAGGAACTTACAGATACCAGGTCATAAAGCATAAGTTACTTCCCTCACCAAAATCTATTTTCACATCTTAGAGCAAGATGGCTGCCGATGTCTGTGAGAGTTCAGGCTTCCTGGGTTCCTACCTTCCGGGGTCTTGCTTCTCTCTAGGTTCAAGGTTCCTCTCTTCTCAGGGCTTGCTTCTTCTTGGGCTCAGGGTCCTCTCTTTCTGGGGCTGGTTCTCTTTCCTCTGTGAGCTTACTTCCAGGGCTCTAGCTTAAGGCTTCAGCATCAAACTCCAACATCAAAACTCCAACATCAAAAACCTTCAACTCTGTCCTTTGCCATGCCTTTTATCTGTGAGTTCCCAGGGTGGGGACTCAAAGCCCTAATGACATGGCCCAATCAAAGCCCTAATCATTACTTAATCATGCCCAGGTACAGACCAGACTACAAACATAATCCAATATCTGTTTTTGGAATTCATAACTATATCAAACTGCTACAATTTCCAACATTTGTTAATACTGTGATGGCAAATTTTAAGTGATTCACATGATTAATTACATCCCTTTAATAGACTTCTCTGCTGTAAATCATACTTTTGTGAATATTTAAGTTACCATCAATTAGACAGCTTCGATCTAAAACTTATGATCTCTATCTTAAATTTCATAAAACCATTGCCTGTCAACGTACACATTTCGTTTTACATAATTTTGCCATTTTAACTATTTTGGAAAGTTTCTTTTACATATTCACTTACCCAGGTAGAGTGACACTGTATAATACTTTCCTTAATACCTATCATAAAAATGGAAAAAATAAATCCTACTACATAATCGATATGCTAGCAATTTTATACTGGTTTTATAAACTTGTCTGATGAATTCGTCAGGAGCAGTAAAATAGCCTCAGGCTGGAAAGAAAATTGAACAATAACCATGTCTGACTTAGAGTGAAAACAGAAAGAGAACCTGCTGCGTGCACCTGCACCAGCAGGGGCTACAACAGTCTGAGTCAAGTCTTAACTGATTTGCCTGCCGTGACCTTTGTGTGGAATCCACCCAGTAGAACAATAAATGGGTCCCTGAGGAATTCCTTCCACTTAACTTTGTGCTGGTACAAATAACCCAGTCAGACAATTAGCCCTTTAATTTTTTCATACTTGGTGGCTCTGCCAAAGGGTAGTCATCATTCTGTGTAACATGAGTGAGCACAGCATGAAGACTGCTAGGCAACAGTGCCTGGTTAGAGTCTAAAATATACCTGAGGTTTTTTTCATTTGCCTGGAACATGTGAATCGGCACGTTCTCCCTTGAGGCAGCAAAGTATAGCAACAGAAATTAAGGAACACATTGATAGTTTGCTCTGCTTGCTTGGTTCTTTATGAAATGAGATGTAATTGACTTCTAAAATCAGCCTTTTGCTATAAGATTGTATTAAAATTTGACAATTCTGATTTAATACCAGTAATAGCCAAATCATCTCATGTTCCAACTTATTGCTAGGGTTATCCACTTACATTTTGCAATTATTATTATTATTTTTTTTTTAAGATTTATTTTTATTTATTTAATTCCTCTCTCCTCCCCTCCCCTGGTTGTCTGTTTTCTGTGTCTTTTTGCTGCGTCTTGTTTCTTTGTCCGCTTCTGTTGTCGTCAGCGGCACGGGAAGTGTGGGCGGCGCCATTCCTCGGCAGGCTGCTCCCTCCTTCGCGCTGGGCGGCTCTCTTATGGGTGCACTCCTTGCGCGTGGGGCTCCCCTATGCGGGGGACACCCCTGCGTGGCAGGGCACTCCTTGCGCGCATCAGCACTGCGCATGGGCCAGCTCCACACGGGTCAAGGAGGCCCGGGGCTTGAACCACGGACCTCCCATGTGGTAGACGGACGCCCTAACCACTGGGCCAAAGTCCGTTTCCCACATTTTGCAATTATTAACTCCTTTTCTCGTCATTCTTCTCCTTAAGGAAAATTGAAGCACTCCAGGAGAGGATCTGTGCATTAGAAAGAAGGTATGACCTTCTGGAGGAGAATAAAGTCCAGAGATCCCAAAAACATATAGGAAAAAAATCATTTCATAAGGAAACCTTTCACCCCCATTAGGAAATTTTTTTCAAGGAGAGTCAGCCCACTGAGCTCAGATGAGAAAGAGTTACATGATTGAGCAGGGACTCAAATTTATCAAATGCTAACTCACACAAATGCTATCCCATTTGATCCATGTGACCAATTTATTTACTTTCTTTCATCATGTATGGTTTAAACTTTTATTTTCATAGTAAAATCCAAATCTATTTTCTTCTAAATTAAACTACTTTTTTAAGCACCATCAACATTCCTTCCAAAATGCTTTCCATGATATTTCTATATTTCATATTAGTTTCACTTCCCCCTTGAGAATGTTCCCAAATATGCCATAGGGTGGCACTGTGGCACATGACTGTGGAGTCCCTGTTCCACCTCTCCCACTTCCTGGACCTCTAGCAGTGAGGGAGGCTCAGCATTTCCCAGCCCTAAACCTGTGAGATTTGAGCAGTTTCTGGATGAAATGATTGAAATGTGAGTGGGAGGGTTTGGGTAATGGTGGAGCAGAGTGAGAGAAAGGGGAGAGACAGTGGCATGTGTTCCTGATGGAGCGGAGTATTAGCATCAGAATTCAGGAGGGTCATGGAAGTGAGTGACCCTAAGGACGATGTCCCTGGGCTCCCTGTCTGCCTGGACACTGATCTGTCCTTTGTTGAAGTTCTTGAGGCCGCCACTCCCCGTGTCCCCCTCTTCACGAGTCAGCTCACTGTGAGTCCGTTGTTTTCTGACAGGTTGCTATTTCCCTTCTTATTCTATACTAGACCCAGATTCCAGTGCTGACATCTCCCCGGCCCTGACTTGATGGAGGGCAATTGTCCAGCTCACCTCCTGCCTCTACTTCTGAATGGACTTCTCCTGGGGAGTGAAAGGGGATTTCTTTTCAGCTGTCAGTTACCACAGAGAAAGAAAATGATCAAATGTATTGAATACTGTGTGAAACAGTTAAACAGGAATTTGAAATTGCATTAACTGGTTTTTTGTTGGTTTGTTGTTGTTTTGTTGTTGTTGTTTTATTTTTGGTAGACATCCATTAGAATCTTTTTCATAGATATAACTTTGAGTAGAAATTTGTAGGACAAAAATAGCTATGTGATTAAACTATATTTTCAAAACATTTACTTCTTCTTTTTCTCATCCCCTCCTTCGATTCCTTCTTTCAAGTTTTGCTTACTAAATCAAATTCTGGATTATCTCCCCATGCATAAAATTTTACTCCCTCTAAAATGATGACAGCACATTTCTCTCTGGAATCTTGTGAAATTGAAATTAGCAAATGTGTAGGTTGTCCCCAGAATATAATATGGAGGTTAATACAGGTTGCCAAGTATCTGCTGATGGAAACCATCACCTCAGGGCATTGAAATACCTTTTGTCTGTCATTTCCACAGAAGTTTATTAAAGGAATGGATTATCTCTATTTCTCCTGAGGGAGGCATCACAGCCACTCATAAAGGAGATGAGTCCAAAGTATAGTTAGATATACCATGTGGGTCATAAAAATGTGCAGGGAGTCACGACTTTCCCTAAGAATGTAACATGTATTACCTCTAGGCCTTGCATGTCACGGAGTAAGAGGCAGGCAGCAGGGTTACAAATCAAACCAAGATTAGCTTTTTATAAGTAGGTATGAACTTTTTCTGCCTGTTTGTATGCAAAATGCTCTCTACTATTAAGGAAAAGCTAAGTAAATTGTCATTTTTATCCATAAATAATTGGTTCAGAATACTTTTGGGATTTTTTGAACACCTTCTTGTATTCATTAGACAATTTTCAACTTGTAAGGATAAAAAAACCTCTGCCCCCAAAATGATAAGTGCTTAAATAAGATCAGAGAGAACGCAATCAAATCTTTGAGTAAGTATGGATGTATTTTTAACTGGGCTCTACTCTTTAAGAGCACAGAGAAACAGCAAATAGCTTTACAAAGGAAAGTCAAGACGTGGCCACCAACTTGGCTCTGGCATCTTGGAACCATCACTTTCTTGCTAATCTTTTCTTTCCTCGGCTTTAGAAGCAATGAGTTAGATAATGGTCCTCCAGGGTCTTTAATAGCCCTATAGTTCTGTAGAGTGTGTTCATTTTGCCCTGTTTCTGCCCCTTTATTGGAACGAGAACTCAGCTTCCCCAAGAAGTCTGTAAATGATAACCTAGTTTAGTGCCTTGATGCCAAATGCAGAAGGCATTTCTATATATCACTGTTGAGTTCTTTTCAGTCTCTAGGTGCTAAACTTTTACTACCATTTCAAAGACTTCTCATATAACTCCACAAAAATCACTTTCTCCTTTGTACCTTCAGTTAAAGCTGCAGTATGTTCTCCAGGAAAATAGCAAAATAAACAGTTGAAGTAGTAATAGACAAAAAGAAAATTGCATAGATCAAGCAAATTTCATAACTGCCAACAGGAGAGAACACCCAGAGTTTTATCAATATTATTTCCAGAGATTTC
Source organism: Dasypus novemcinctus (assembly GCF_030445035.2). Taxonomy (NCBI): domain Eukaryota; kingdom Metazoa; phylum Chordata; class Mammalia; order Cingulata; family Dasypodidae; genus Dasypus; species Dasypus novemcinctus. Next base: position 13,825,292 of record NC_080690.1, read on the forward strand.
TACTCATGAGTATGTTGCCTTGGTCAGCTCAGCTGCAAAAGCAATATACCAGAAAAGGGTTGGCTTTTACAATGGGGATTTATTGGCTTTCAAGATTACAGTTCTGTGGCTGGGAAAAATGTTCAAATCAAGGGATCAGCAGGCAATGCTTTCTTCCTGAAGACTGGAGGTCAGCAATCCTGGACTCCTCTGTCACATGGCAGACATATGGCAGCATCTGCAGATCTCTCCCTTCTCTCCAGGTTTCCTTGCTGTATAATATAAATAATTATAAACAAATATAAATAGTAAAAGCAAAAATATTTTGCCAAATAATAGGAATAAGCTGTTGATAATATAGTATCTGGGAGAACTTCAAGGTTCTACTGATGAAAAAATATAGGCTCTGGAATGCCTGAGTCAAAATCCTAGCTCTTTCCCTTCTCCCTTCCTAATCACATGATTTTATAAGCTAGAGGTGCTATAAAAGTTGAATTAGATAAAATATGTAAAGCAAGGGAAACGGACTTGGCCCAGTGGTTAGGGCGTCCGTCTACCACATGGGAGGTCCGCGGTTCAAACCCCAGGCCTCCTTGACCCGTACGGAGCTGGCCCATGCGCAGTGCTGATGCGCACAAGGAGTGCTGTGCCACGCTGGGGTGTCCCCCGCGTAGGGGAGCCCCACGCGCAAGGAGTGCGCCCGTAAGGAGAGCCGCCCAGCGCGAAAGAAAGTGCAGCCTGCCCAGGAATGGCACCGCCCACACTTCCCGTGCAGCTGACGACAACAGAAGCGGACAAAGAAACAAGACGCAGCAAATAGACACAAAGAACCGACAACCGGGGGAGGGAGGGAATTAAATAAATAAAAATAAATCTTTAAAAAAAAAATATGTAAAGCAAAATAAAAGTATGAAAATTAAATGTGATAATACACATAAAGGCATGCAGAGGTCAATACATAGCTCTAAGGGAAGATAAATAGTCACTGTTACACAAAAATAATTGTTACAATAACAAAATATTGCTTTTTATGTTTTTGACAAAGACATTGCATAGATCACATCACACATTGGTAAATGAAGAAATTCCATGAAAATCTATTAAGAAAGGACTAAAACTCATGAGTGGATGTTGGGCGGTGAAGTAGGTAATCAGCTCCAGTCTCAAAGAATTTCCTGATTTTGGGTCTATACATATCTGAGTATCCTTATCTGAAAATGGGGATAGAACTTTCTAATGTCCGTTAATACCAAATCAGACAACACAGGTAAAGAAATCTCTGTGCTTGCATTATTTCTCACTGAAAGCATTATGTCTACAATTATACTTTTATCATAGTATAATCACAAACAAGAAGCCAAAAGAAGAGAGGCAGACATCTGGGAGGGTCTCAAATGCAAGTTTCCATTTCCATTCCATGTAGAGTCAGAACATGCCCCCCTCCCTGCCCAGAGATGTACTTTACATTCCTGGAATCTCACTGGGGCTCTCATGCCTCAGGCTCAATAGAAGCAAAGTCCCCATGGTTGAACTCAGTCAGAAGCGCCTTCTCCTCCCAGAGGTCAGGGAGGTTGGCTAAGACCTGGTGCTTGGTCTCTCTGGTGGGGCCACCCCCTGACCTAAAACCACAGGTGTAGCTGTGTGTGTGTGTGTGTGTGTCCACAACCAACTTAGCGTATGTAGCAGAGCAGGTGTGGTCCTGGGCCCACCATGAAGAATAAAAGACACTCTATCATGGGAAATTCCAAAGATTCAGAGGTGGCTTCCCTAGGAACTTAGGCAAAACCAGCCAAGTTTTTTCATTATGGACCAAACACATATTCTATAATTCCATTTAGAATGCCTATTGTAATTCACAATAGGCAAATCTGGACACGCACAGCAGATCAGCAGTTGCCAGGAGGGGGAGGCTGTGACAGGGAATGGGAAGTGGCTATTAGAGGCTACAAAGTTTGTTTTTGTAGTGAGGAATATTTCTGTAGTTAGATAGCAGTTGTTACGGGATTTTGTCAAGGTTCTTGACTATGCTTCAGAAATGAATTTCAAGAGCATGTCAAGTGAGTTAGGCCAGTAATTTATTCAGGCAGGGAGGGACGAGAAATGGGCGAAAATAACAGATCAGGGGTCCCAGGTAGAGAGGAAGGGACTGAAAAGTGGTCGAGTGGGTTGGTTTACAGACTACAGTTCACCATTATAGATTATAAATGCCCATGTTTTATTTGCATGGCCACAAGGCAGAGGAAAAACTGCGAGAGCAGTGCACAGAGGGCATAAACAGGGGTCCACAGGCGAGAAAGTGTGTTCTGGCCTCGCAGCTGCTTTTTGAACTGTTAATTATCCCACTTCTTTGCTAACGGCAGGGGAGGAGTTCCAGCTGTTTGCAATCCCCCATGAGGGCCCAATGATAAAATCCTTGGGGAAAATCCAGGGCTTCTCCTGGCTTCCAGAAGAAGTCTTTGTTCTGCATGGCAGAATCTCGGGGAGGGTCGGGTTCTTGATGTCCACATGGACTGCTTACCAGGTGCCAGATCCGTTCATTGATTCCCTATCTTACTAGCCATAGTGATGATTGTACAGCCTTGTGAATATGCTAAAAACCACGGTATCATACACTTTAAAACAGTGAATTTATGGTATACTAATTATATCTCAATTTTTTAAAGAAAGAAGCCTACATATACTGCTGATCACTAAACCCACAATTCTTTCTCCAGAGACTAAATGCTGATTTCAGCTGCAGAGGTGAAGTCCTTACTTTAACCAGCAGTCACCATGCAACTCCTAAGACAGAAGCAGCTGGCCCAGGACCGGTTGCAAGATGTACAATTTGCCCATGACACTGCCCGTCCAGGGTTCTCAGACCTGGGAGTTCAGAGCAAAGGGACAGTTTGATGACCCTTAGGGGCCTTCTGGGAAGGTGAGACGGTCTTACGGAGGGGCATTCCCAAGCCCCAGAAGGAATTTGGACATCTGTTATGTATTGGATGCTGGACGTCCACCCATCCCATTCCTAACCTGTTCTGTTCTGGATGAATAGAAGAGCTCAGAATGGCTTGGAAAGTCACCAGAGAAAGCTGGAACGCACGGGTGCCTCTTAGCAGAGGATCTCTGGGACAGAAGTTATCAGATGTTCCAGGCATCAAACCTCCTCCCGACTCGCAGCCCTGGTAAAAACCTTTAGGACCCAGTCTCTAGACGGTTTCAGGACAGGAAGCCTCGCCAACTACCCTTAAGACCCCAATGCTACCCACCGGCTGCACAGTTGGTGATCTCCTTAATCTGCTTTAAGAATAGGACACCAGGTTGACCCAGCTCACAAAAGAACCTCGGAGTTCCATGAGATTCCAGGCGTTGTAGAATCGGCAATTCTTGCCCAAAATTAATCTCTACTTTCCCCTCCAGTGACAGAGTCCTAACCTCTTCTTTCAAAAGTTAACATTTTTGTTTTTCCTCCAGAGAACAGTATCCTCTATCTCCTTTCAGAGGCTATACTGTACATAGATATGTAATGACAGGTTTCTATTTCCCTTTTTATTTAAAATTGATAGAGAGCAGTAGGGAGGGATACACAGTTGTGATGGAGATGGAGATATATAAATTTACACAGACCTATGCATATAAATATACACAAAGATATACATATAGCTGTAGATGAAAATGAAGTTTGTATATTCAAATATAGATGCATGTTTGCAATTATCAGATTTGTTTTCATAACATGAAAATCTCTATCCACTTATGTGTTGGAGGTAAGGAGAAATGACTAGTAATACTTTGAGCTGTCAACTCAAGACTACATGAGATTACCTGGAGTTGGGGAAACAGTTTTAAAATGAAGCAAATGGAGTTATTTCAATGCTGTCAGACAGTAGTTATCAGATTCTTTGCAGGTAGATCTGTGCCACTAATGAATGTAGAGCTCATACTAAGAGCAGTAACTTCCACTGAGCACAATGTGATAATCACAATGTGATAATCAATGAGATTTGATTATTCTGAAACTTGTACTTCAGTGTAAAAAGCCTAGAGGAACTCTGACAAATAATGGCCCCATATATACACTGAGAAGGATGTTCTGAGAAAGGGTTTGTACTAGTACAAACCTCGTACCTTTGGGGATAAGCCAGAGCTAGATTTGTGTGTCTGACTTCATGCCAAAATCTTCACCAGGAAAGGGAAAAAATTGTTGAACTTAAAAGAATTGTTCAAACAATGCAAACAAAGTGACACAAGTACTAATTTCTTAAATAGCCTCCCCGCGGCCGGCCGCCCGCCCGCTCGGTATTATGATTCGCGCTGGGTGCGGGGATCCGGCGGGCTGCGAGTCGTCGGCGCCGCGGCCGCTGCGGACGGACGCCCGCCTGCCGGCCGAGGAGAGAGAAGCAACTAACAAAACAGCGATAACACGGATTATTCAGTTTGCAGTTTGCAGGATGTCCATGGCGACATTGAAAATGAATTCCTTATTTTCACCAGATAGTCTTATATGAGAAGATCCATTTCATGCAGTCTAAATAACTCTTTTGTTGGACCAGCATGGCAGGATTCAAGAGAGGGTATGATGGAAAGATTGCTGGATTATATGATCTGGATAAAACCTTGGGTCGAGGTCATTTTGCAGTGGTTAAACTTGCTAGGCATGTCTTTACAGGTGAAAAGGTGGCAGTAAAAGTTATTGACAAGACAAAACTGGACACTCTAGCCACTGGTCATCTTTTCCAGGAAGTGAGATGTATGAAACTAGTGCAGCATCCTAACATCGTACGCCTTTACGAAGTTATTGACACCCAGACCAAACTATATCTTATTCTAGAACTGGGAGATGGAGGAGATATGTTTGATTACATAATGAAGCATGAGGAGGGCCTTAATGAAGACTTGGCCAAGAAGTACTTTGCTCAGATAGTTCATGCTATATCTTATTGCCATAAACTCCATGTAGTTCACAGAGACTTAAAACCAGAGAACGTGGTCTTCTTTGAAAAACAAGGTCTTGTAAAGTTGACAGACTTTGGTTTCAGCAACAAGTTTCAGCCAGGGAAGAAGCTCACCACAAGCTGTGGATCTCTTGCATATTCTGCTCCAGAAATTCTGCTTGGTGATGAGTATGATGCACCTGCAGTAGATATCTGGAGTCTGGGAGTGATCCTTTTCATGTTGGTGTGTGGGCAGCCACCCTTCCAAGAAGCCAACGACAGTGAGACGCTGACCATGATCATGGACTGCAAGTACACAGTGCCAGCCCACGTGTCTAAAGAGTGCAAAGACCTGATCACACGGATGCTGCAGAGAGACCCCAAGAAGAGAGCGTCCTTAGAGGAGATCGAGAGCCACCCCTGGCTTCAGGGCGTGGACCCTTCCCCGGCCACAAAGTACAACATCCCCCTCGTGTCATACAAGAACCTCTCGGAGGAGGAGCACAACAGCATCATCCAGCGCATGGTGCTCGGGGACATAGCCGACCGCGACGCCATCGTCGAAGCCCTGGAAACTAACAGGTACAACCACATCACCGCCACCTACTTCCTGCTCGCTGAGCGGGTCCTGCGCGAAAAGCAAGAGAAGGAGATACAGACCAGGTCTGCAAGCCCTAGCAGCATCAAGGCCCAGTTTAGGCAGTCGTGGCCGACCAAGATCGACGTGCCCCAGGACCTGGAGGACGACCTGGCCACGCCTCTGTCACACGCCCCGGTCCCGCAGTCGCCTGCTCGGGCTGCCGACAGCATCCTCAACGGCCACAGGGGCAAAGGCCTGTGCGACGCGGCCAAGAAGGACGACCTGCCCGAGCTGGCTGGCCCGGCCCTGGCCCCCGTCGCGCCCGCGAGCTCGAAGCCCCCCGCCAGCGGGCGCAAGTGTCTGTTCCGCGTGGAGGAAGATGAAGAGGAGGACGAGGAGGACAAGAGGCCCGTGTCCCTGTCCACACAGGTGGTTCTGCGCCGGAAGCCCTCCGTGACCAACCGCCTGACGTCCAGGAAGAGCGCGCCCGTCCTCAACCAGATCTTCGAGGAGGGCGAGTCCGACGACGAGTTCGACATGGACGAGAACCTGCCGCCCAAGCTGAGCCGGCTGAAGATGAACATCGCCTCGCCGGGCACCGTGCACAAGCGCTACCACCGGCGGAAAAGCCAGGGCCGCGGCTCCAGCTGCAGCAGCTCGGAGACCAGCGACGACGACTCCGAGAGCCGGCGGCGGCTCGATAAGGACAGCGGGTTCACCTACTCGTGGCATCGCCGGGACAGCAGCGAGGGGCCCCCGGGCAGCGAGGGGGACGGCGGGGGCCAGAGCAAGCCGAGCAACGGCAGCGGCGGGGCGGACAAGGCGAGCCCTGGGGAGAACAGCGCCGGCGGGGGCAGCCCCTCCAGCGGCTCCGGGGGCAACCCCAGCACCACATCAGGCACCACGCGCCGCTGCGCCGGGCCCGTCCACTCCATGCAGCTGGCCTCGCGCAGCGCCGGCGAGCTCGTCGAGAGCCTCAAACTCATGAGCCTCTGCCTCGGCTCCCAGCTGCACGGGAGCACCAGGTACATCATCGAGCCGCAGAACGGCGTGTCGTTCCCCAGCGTGAAGATCCAGGAGAAGTCCACGTGGAAGATGTGCATCAGCGCCGCGGGGCCCGCGGGCCAGGGCCCGGCCGCGGGCGGCAGGAAGCTTTTCTCTGACCACATGGCCGCCGCCGCCGCTGACTGGGAGCGCATAAAGAGCAAGAACCTGAAAAACAACGTGCTGCAGCTGCCTCTGTGCGAGAAGACCATCTCTGTGAACATCCAGCGGAGCCCCAAGGAGGGGCTGCTGTGCGCCTCCAGCCAGGCCAGCTGCTGCCACGTCATCTGACGCGCCGCCCGCCCCGCCCGCCCGCGCCGAGCCGGGAGCCCGGCTCCCCCCCGTGCCCCCATCCCCTCTTGTGGCCTCCGGTTTCCAGGTGGGCGCTAGGAGGGATTATTTATTATGTTTTCATTTGTCCGCCTGACGAGGTGACAACGCATGGTCTTTGCATGCTGCTAGACACTTCTTCTCCAGCCGAAAAGTCTATTGTGTAATTTTTACTTTTATAATTTTAATGTGGATGATCAGGATTAAATTTAAATGTATATTTGGAACCTAATATAAATGGAGCACTTAGAAATTTGATGTTTCTGCACTTAACCTAGAGAGAGGAAAAAGGCTTGTTTCCTTGTGGAAAATCTGAACCCCTGCCCGACCTCTGTGACGTGGAGACTCCGTGCGCTGAGGCACATGCTGTGGTGTCCCAGGCAGAACCAAAGCAATAACGCCGCGGGCGGCGGGCCGGGCTGCGCCCCGCTGAGGGCCGCCAACCCGTGCTCTGAGCATCCCACACCTGTTTGTCTTAAGCTGGAGTGTGAAAAACAAAGCTTGGGCTCAAAAATTTAACTAAAAATGTTTTTGTCATAGGTGAGATACAGTACTTCGATGTGTCAGGCAGCTTCCCGTAGTGGTGAATTAATTCCAAGCAGACAATCTTATCTTGTCCTGTGCAGTGAATGATGATGTCTTTCCTTACAGAGAGTCTGTCTGTCTAACAACAGAAAGCTGCTCTGTGTAAAGTCCTTCCCTTGGGGCCGTACCCCAGGGTCTCCTGTAATGGGGAGGCAGGTGTGCTGCAGAGCGGGGTGCGAGGCGGGGCGTGCGCAGGGCTGGCGAGGCAGAGCCCAGGCATGAAATGAAACAGAACTTGGGGTTTTTGGCATATTGAGAACTAGGTTTTCTCTTTTGTTATTTCCATTGTTTTACATCTTTTGGTTAGGTTAGCTATGAAAATTAGGCGGATCAAAAAAATCCACATAAAAGGGTTAAAATTCACACATGCAGAAAAAGTAAAAACACAGAAAGCCTGCTTTGTGTCTTCTTGTTGTTGCTGGAAGCTTTTTTCACTCTGCCTTCCTGCCAAAATAATCATCACGGAACTCGTGCTTTAAACTATTCCTGTACAAAGACGACTACTTTTGACTAGATGGTTGCCTTCGGCGGCATTTTATCTGGCGGGACACCGTGCATCACGGGCGACTGGCTCGGGAAGGGGCCAGGTGGTAAGCTGACGCCGCGCCCCCAGGCCGTAGGAGCAGCGGTGGCAGCCCTGGGGGCGGGCGGCGGCCTCCTGCCGCGCCCCGGAGACCCGCGCTGGCTGGTCGTGCTTTCCTCAAGTACACACGCCAACTCGCTACCTTTAGGACCAGTATCTTACTCAGACTCTGAACTTCACAGTGTACTTACTCAACTAAGAACTCTATGTAACACAATTCACTCTCTAGACCTAGGCTAGATAGGTTTTAAGCTACAGCTCTAGTCCATTGTGATGTTTATAATTGAAAAGCTATGAAAATAGATGTGTGGGTGAAGCCATAGAACATATTTGCTTGAAACTCTTGAGCAGGGATCTTACAAAGGGCCAGAGAGAAGATGTGTGGTTCACGCAGATAGTGGGCGAAACATCTATCTTCAATGCAGGCGCGAAGTTTATAAAGGGCATTGGCAATAAACTCTTTGTTGCAGCTGTTTTCCAAGTAATGTAAATACTTTTTTCTGTGATTATGTATAGCCTTGGAATGGCACCTTTTAACTAACCCCTGTGTGTTTAGTTTTCAAAGGTTTTTTTATATTCGGATGTATATATGGTGCTCACTTTAGATCGGCAGTGTTGGCCATTTATGCTGCATAGCTGCGTTACAGCCTCATTAGTTGTGTACGGCTGGTCGACCCTCTGGGCATACAAATGTTAGTCTGAGTGGCGTCTCACCCATTTGTTCACAAGTGAATGACTGTGCATGTGTTGTGTGTCCTAGTATGTCGTCATATAAAAGGGAGGGAGCGAATAACCATTAACATGAAGATAATGTTGGACCAAACTACTTACTTGCTCTAAACTGTTTCTTGTACCCCTTAACCTGTCTTCAAAAGTTGCACATAGTTACAGTAGTGTATAAATTAAATATTGTGGAAAAAGTTAGTCCTGTATTTTTCTGTATGTGTGTATATATAATTATGTACTTCTGGCAATTCTATCTGTATTTAAAGATGTGACAATCTTGACACCGATTTTAAGAGTAGCCGTGAGATTGAATTGAGTTCTATGAAGTAAGAATTGATGTGTGTTATGAGGGTACAGAATTATCAGCTGATTGGTCAGTTGCTTCCAATGCTGGTTGATTGTCCTCATTGTGTAAACATTGAGAGGTATGTGACAGACGGGGGAAAAAATCCGACTAATAAAGTGACATTGGTGTTCAGCAAAAAAAAAAAAAAAAAAAAAAAAAAAAAAAAAAAATTTCTTAAATAATTTTATTGTACCAAGATTAAGCCATAAATGCCTTCAAACACCGTAACATATTTTTAGAAATTACCACTTCAAAAGAGAGAAGACTGCTTAGAAAGATAATTGTCCCAGAACTTTTAAGTATATAATTTATTTGTAATGAAATAGGGAATTAAATGGCTATACCTATATATATATGAACAACCTAAAAATGTGGAAATATTAAAAATCAGTAGACTGTACTTGTGATTGAATGGTGTTATTCTTATAATTTTCTTGTGATTTTCTGGATATTTTAAATGGACAAAGGAAAAAATACATTCACATGAGAAGAGGGCTAAGTATTATAGATACATCATAATGTGTTTAATCATCCCTTATTGATGAATGCTGAGGTCGCTTCTAGTTCCCAATTCAACCCTCAGAGATGGGGAGTGGGAAAACTCACTTTATTAAACTCACATTATCAAGAAAACTCACATAGCCTGGTATTTTACCTGGCAAACCAATTTCAAGTTTGACCTCCCATCTGGCCAAAAGTCAATGAATGCAGGTATGTTCCCCTGAGACCTGTTCTTTTCACGTATGTCCCATTACAGGTCCTGGATTGTCCAGATTGCTGACAGTGTGATGATCGCAGGGAGGAAGTCATATTTGTCGTGAAAATGCTTTTTACCTCAAGGACTCCGCAAACGTATCCATTGTGTGTTGCTCAAGATACTGCCAGAGGGAAGCAGACTTGGCCCAGTGGATAGGGTATCTGCCTACCACATGGGAGGTCCGCGGTTCAAACCCTGGGCCTCCTTGACCCATGTGGAGCTGGCCCACGTGCAGTGCTAATGTGCACAAGGAGTGCCGTGCCATGCAGGAGTGTTCCCCGTATAGGGGAGCCCCATGCACAAAGAGTGTGCCCCATAAGGGGAGCCGCCCGGCGCGAAATAAAGTGTAGCCTGCCCAAGATGCAGCAAGATGATGCAACAAAAAGAGACACAGATTCCCGGTGCCGCTGATAAGGATAGAAGCGGTCACAGAAGAACACACAGTGAATGGACACAGAGAACAGACAACGGGGGGAGGAGGGGGGAAGGGGGAAGGGGGAGAGAAATAAATTTAAAAAATAAAAATAAAAAACAAAGATGCTGCCAGAGGCAGGATGGAGCTTCCAATGAGTACAGAAGGAAAACGCTGCCCAAAGACAGAGGAAAAACCTCCCTTGGGGTTCCCAGTGGTTCCTTCTTCTTCCTGAATTAATCTTGTTCCCAAAGGTGATGTCCTCATGGTTCATCATTCTCTAAATCAAAGGCTCTACATCAAAGGAAAGGAGGTGTGGATCAGGGTCATGAGACGGACGTTTCCTTCTCCTAAAGCTCAGCCCCTGGTGATACACAGTGTGGAACAGCACTGAAGTTCTCCCTCACTGAGGCATGGTGGGGCCTGGAGGGTCCTAGAGGACCCTCTTCTTGTGCATCAGGATGCAGAGAAGTCTATGCCTTTAACTGGAATCTGAGGATGACAGAGTTGATCTCACACCCTCTGGTTTCTACGTATCGCTAGTGTGGTTGGCGAAGTGGACAAGATGGCTCCTGAGCTAATGGGGCCACAGATCTGCTTCAGGGTCTCCTGCCTGCTGCAGCGTCCCCTCGGGAGGTTCCCACTCTGCAATGAGAGCCAGGCGCCCCTCATCCCACCATCGCAGGATGTGAGCTATGTCGGGCAACTCGGCTTCTTCATGCTCTGGATGAGGCTGAGAAGACTCCTGTAACTGCCATACTTCCTGGCCAGCGTGCTCATTGTGATCCTGGCATTGTCCTTGGTATTGGGGTGAGAAAGGCATCTGTGTAGCTGACATTTCCCTGCCCAGGGACAGTGTCGGGCAGGAGTCAGTCTGCTCTCCTCCCTGAACAGCTTGTGTGGGCTGAGCCTTCATGATACAAGGTCCCTGGCTCCCAGTGACCCCAACCGGCTGCCAAGGAACAAAGGACACATGGGAAGGAGGAAGAGCAGTGAGAAACGTTAGGTTCTTGCAGAAGGAATTCGGGGGAAGAAACCAATGAGAGTTGCCTGGGAGAGTGTACAGGTCGATTTGGTGCAGCTGAAGAGTCAAATCTGTGCTCTCCCTTGGGATATCTCCGAAGGAATTTATGGATTCCCTGTTGCTCTGCCCTGGGTGCTGATCACTTCGGTTCAGAAACCATTTCTAAGTGAGGCAAAGGAAGACAAGGACATCATAAGACATGAGATTCCAGCTGCATCTTGTAATCTGAAAAGCAAAGGGGTTATTTATACAAGGTCTAATTTTGCAGTGATCATGTATTTATATATGTATGTATATGTACACTAACATATATATATATAATTGTATAAGTTTGGTCTTTTCAAATAGATCCATATTATAGATATTATTGATTCCTGGCATGGGATGTATCCTACAGTGATTTACCAGAATTCCAGGGATTTCACTCTATATGTCACTTCTCTGTCCTTTATTATTTAGAATTCTAATTTTCTATTACATTCATTTGATGTTGTAGGACATATTTGGAGATTCACTGCACCTGCTTCAGAAGTCTCCACATTCTCCATAACCACTCATTCCCCAAAATTTTCCCTGTTGTTAATTCCTGTGATCCACATGAAAATCACCTACACCAGGATGGATTTTTGTTCTTCGATATGGAATTTAATAAGTTCATCCATGGGTTCAGTTTATATACATACAAACACATGAACTGAGTTCATGACACATCCAGCAAGCAACCGCAGATGAATTGAAAATCTGGCTGAAAAAAACATGAATTCTTAGACTCTGCCCTTTCCAACAATGATCAGCAAACAAGCTCTCCTGACCAGAGTTACTTTTACTTCTCTTCGCTGATGTGTGCCTAAGAATACATGGCTGATGCAAACGTGCAGAAATACTGTCATAGGGTTATCAACACAAATTAGGTATGTTAGGGTCCATGCTGATCATCCTAGAACATGTTTCATAAGGCATGAGCATTTAACATGTCCTAAACCTCTAGACTCATAAATTAGGTATAAGAAGGTACTCAATGGCAGAGACTCCGTCCATCACTCAAGGACATTTATCAACGTTTATGGATTTTTTTGGTTATTATAAATGGTCAAGGATTGTGCTGGTATCTAATTGAGTGAGGCCAGGAATGCTGAAAAATAGCCTGTGTTACACAGAATGGCCCCTCACAACACTGCCAAGGTGTAGAAAACCAGAAAGGATTCTCAAAATGGGTACTACCTTTCACACATTTCCATTTTTTTGCTGCTAGTGATTCTAAATGGATGACAATTTGGTTTGGAGACTCTTCCTTTTGCAGGAAAGTGAATTAAAATGCCAGGCTTTTCCACCCCATACTTTCTCCCTGCATCACTGTGGTAAAAAAAAAAAAATAGCCCAAGTTTTCCAAAAACACCTCAGGAGGAAAGACCACATACAGGTAGGACATACCTGGTGCCACAGACATAGAACTTACTTGAACTCGTGGTTCTAGAGAGCCTGTTTGTTTAACCAGTTCTTCCCTGGTAGCAATATCAGGGCTTTGGTTCTTCTCAAAGGCTTGACCTGGGGTGATTGTTTGAGATCTCATGGTGGAAGTCTGGGGTCTTCTGGCTTCCTCTGATGGGTATTCTAAAGGAGAACACAGGAGCAAAAGGGAGATTGCAGGCCTGTTTTCACATTCAAAACTACATCAACACAATTAGTGGCGATAAGATTGAATACATTTACTCCTTCCAAATCCCCAATGGGTGACAGAAGAAGGGGAAGCTACAGGCTTAGCTACAGCAGGACCATAAAGTCCAAGGACATCCTTGCTAAGAACCTATCTGCCCCAGTCAAACAGGGGGCAGTGTTTATATTTCTGAACCTAGGATGCCGAGAAGAAGCTGTAATTGGGTCTTAGGCTAAGTATCCCTTGTGGAGAATTTGTGCCAACATATAGAGGCATTTCTACTCTCAGTGGGACCACTGAAGAACTGCATCTGCACTGGTGGTTCTTACCTTGAGGGCAGGGCTGAGGCTTGCCCCGTCCCTGGTTTTGCTCTTTTCCTAAGAAACATCCAGACTCCAGTCTTCTCTGTTTCAGTCTGAAGTTTTTAAACCAACACTAATGGGAATAGAAGATGTGGAAATCAGGTAACTCAATCTATATCATTCCAAACATCAATCTAATGAAACAAAATATCTGTGAGAGAAGGGCAAGGTATTATTAGTCTCAGAATGAAAAATTTAAAAATTAGCTTGGTATTAAGTACAACACCTGATCTGCACTCAACTAAAATCTGCATTTCTTTCATAATCATCCTTGTGGCACACACAGTAAATTTCTCTACTTTAGGAGACACTCTGTGGTCTCCCAAAGGATGTCTTTGTCTTTCTCTCCTCCAGCTGCCCTTAATTATCTCAACATCTTTTCTGGGGCCACATTACCTCTTCATAGAAAATACTAATTCATTAATTCAGTACATATGGAATTGACTTTAGAAAAGAGTTCCTGGGAAGCAGATTTGACTCAATGCATAGAGTGTCCACCTACCACACGGGAGGTCCAGGGTTCAAACCCAGGGCTTCCTGACCTGTATGATGAGCTGGCCCATGCACAGTGCTGATGCAGGCAAGGAGTGCCATACCACACAGGGGTATTCCCCGCGTAAGGGAGCCCCACACACAAGGAGTGCACCCCATAAGGAGAGCCGCCCAGCAGGAAGAAAGTGCAGCTTGCACAGGATTGGTGCTGCACACACAGAGGAGTGGCACCGCACACACAGAGAGTTGACACAGCAAGATGAGGCAACAAAAAGAGACACAGATTCCTGGTGCTGCTGACAAGAATATAAGCAGACACAGAAGAATACACAGTGAATGGACACAGAGAGCAGACAACTGGCAGGGGGGGTGGGGAGTGGGGAGAGAAGGAAAGGGGAGAGAAATAAATTTTAAAAATAAATCTTAAAACAAAAAAAGAATTCCTTTAAATGGGGTAGCAGAATTGGCAATAAAAAAAGCTAGTCTAGCCCTTACCCATATTTCCTCTACTTTTTTCATCCCAGAGCCAGCAACAGATAAGGAAACTGCTAGAGCTCTGTACACCTAGCATTGAAAATATTGTTCATGACAACTAACTGAACTCTTTGCTGTTTGTTATCATTCAAGTCTGAATTCTAACATACCTCCTAATTATTTCTCACTGTGTTCTTGGGCTATAATAATGATGCATGGTAAGACTTACAATCTACATTCAACAGTGTCTGTTGAGCTTCTCACATCCCAAGCATCTTGCTAAAAAGTCATGTCTGTCTTCTCAATAAATTAATCAAAATATTTTCTGATAAAATGTCTTTAACACAGATAGAAACCTGAAACTAACAAATAAATTAGCGACTACTAGAGCAGAGTCAACCCCTTCCTACACTGTTTCCTGACTTCCCTTCCTCACCATCAGTTCAAATGGGCCCTGAGCCTCTCAGGGAGCCATTCACCAGGTTTTCCCACAGGATACACTTTTAATACTGAGATCTGAGTAAACCCTGACTGAAAAAATTCATGAGGAGATAAAATCATCTGAGACTTCCCCAACCTCCCCTCAAAGGGATGCCTTTTAACCAATGGCACATTGGAAAATATAGATTTGATACAAAGTCTGAAATCATTAAATTTCTCTTAAAAATACATCTTTTTACTTTATTCTCACAATTTGAATTGTGTGAAGCCCATAAGAGATTATAGTCTTTGAACTAATCCAGTCTGTTGAGTGTGGAGCCCTTTAACTGCACTGAATTCAGTTAAAGGATCTTAAATTTAGATGACTTGATTAGATTGCTTTAGGGCTTTTGATTGGTCTGCAACAGTTGGGTCTCTGCCTTCTTGCTGGGTCTTCTATTAACTGAGAACACACAGAAAGAAAGAAGTGACACAAAGAAAGGAGCTCTGCCATATTGACCCTGCCATGTAAAAGAGGATTCCAGGTTTGCCTGAGTATTGGTAATTTACATGAAGACTTACTCCCCAATTCCCACATTATACAGTATGCATCACTTTATACAATGTATTCCAGTACCAATGATACTAAAACATTATCATAGAGATCCAGTTTTCCGTACTCACTAAATCTCAAAATATGATTTAATTATCTCCTATCAGGAAAGCATTCCCACACCAGGGAATATACACAGTCAATATATCCACCACAAAAAAGATCTAAAGAGTTCCTGTTTTGATTTTATGTTTAAAATTCTAAAATATAACAGGATAAACAATCTTAGCAAAATGTCTGATATAAAAGAATTCTTTGAGACAGAAAACTACGAGTGCTAGAGAGATAGGAACACTTATTCACTGTTTGTGGAATGTAGAATGGTACAGCCACTGAGGAGGACTGTTTGACAGTTCCTAAGGAAGTTGAAAGTAGACTTGCCACATGACCCAGCAATACCATTACTAGGTATATACCAAGAAGAACTGAGAGCATGACACAAACAGACATCTGCACACTGATGTCCACAGGGGTGTTACTCAGTCTGCCAAGAGATGAGAACAACCCAGGTATCCATCAGCTGATTAGTGGCTAATCAAACAGTGGTGTATACACATGATGGAATATTATGCAGTTGTAAGAAATGAAGTAGTGAGGTGTATAACATGGATAAACCTGGAGAACATCATGCTGAGTGAAGCAAGCCAGGCACAAAAGGCCAAAATATGATACAATTGTGTTATTGTGAAGTGAAAATATTGTGTAATCTCATGGAGTTAATAACTTGAATATGGGTCACCAGAAAATAGAATGAGTTTACAGAATGGAAACTGAAGGTTAACTTGTGCAGAATTGGTAAAAAGGATGTGTGTTAACTTTAGGAAATGAGTAGAAAAGGTAAAAGTACAACATAATGTTTGTAACTAGCAGTTCTATTATATGAATATGACAATGGTTGAAAGGGAAAGTCTAAGGTCACGAATATTACTAAAAGGAAAGCTAAAAATTATGAATAGCATAATAAAACCTCATGTGAAACATGAATAAGGGTAATACTACATATATAAGACTGTTTCTCCTTGAAACTGAACAAACATATTAATGTTACACGATGTTAATATCAGACAAAAAAACATTATGCTAAGTGAAAGAAACCAGACATAAAGTACTATATATTATATGACTATTTAAATAAAATGTAAATAGAAATCAATTTATAAAGATGACGTAAGATTAGTAGTTAGTAGGGTAGGGGAAGGGTAGAGGATTGGGAAGGGACTGCTAAAGGATGTAGAGTTTTTCTTTTTGGAGGAAAACAAATGAAATTGTTCAAAAATTTTCTGTGCTGATGAATTCACAACATAGTGATTATACTAAAGTCACTGATTACATACTTCGGATAGAATGTATGGGATGTGAATATATGTCAATAAAACTGCTTTATAAAAAAGAGAATTCTTTGAAAGTGCTTAGCCCAGCTTTTCCCTTGACCTTGATTATGACAGATAATGAAATAGAAACCTAATGCCTACCTGAATGCTATACTCTGAAACGCCAATTTCTTTGGCAATTTGTTCTCTGGTATACAGCTCAGGGTAAGGGTTTTTATCAAACCATGCTTGGAGGGTATCCTTTTGACTCTTGCTGTAAACCAGCCTGGTTCTCCAGCAATGTCTTTTTACTGTGCCTGATAGAGAGAAAAGGAGAAAAGTAAGAAGCATTTAACTTTATGGAGAATAACCTGGCATAAACATGTTTATTCCCAGGTGAAAGCATGTAGATCCAAGGAGTAATACATATTTTTACTTAAGGGATACAACTGAATACATGCTAACCTGGATACCTACAAGTTTAAATATACGTATTAGAAAAAATGATAATCATTGAAATATCACCAAATCAAGAACTTACAAAAAATGCTTAAAATCTATACAAAGGAAATAGGAAATAATAGATACCAGGAAAGTTAATTAAAATAAATAAAACAAGGAAAACTCATGGAAAAAATAAAAAGTTAAGTCAAATAAACAAGTGTTTGTATTTTCTAATGATCATGTAACTAATATAAATAAATATGAAATATTAATCATTCCAAAAATAAAATATTAGTTATCCCACAAAGACTAGGGACCAACTGAGCAGCTCCCAAAGACATGGGACTTATGAAGACGCAGAGCTGCCCGCTCATTTCTTTTTTTTTTTTTTTCCTTATCATTCTTCATATTTAATTTTGGAATCATAAATGACAATTTTACCATAGGAAAGGGCCTGATATAGAAGTCTTTTCAAAGGGCAATTATTTAATAAAATGTGATTTTTTTCCTCAAAATACGAGTTTTTCTTACAAGAAATGAATATGAATATTCACTATACATTTTTTCTGGAAAAAGTAACATATTACAATCTGAAGTTTACGTATTTCTAGCAATATATTCCAAGCTCTGTAAAGCCATGTAGATAACTCCTTTGACAAAACAAGAAAATACATTAGCAGATTTCTCAGAAGAGTAATATTTCTAGCCACAGCAGAATATTTACAGGCCATCAGATTTAGTTAGTTAGAGTACAGTCCTGGGATTCTTTAAAAACAAAAGTAAGTTAATTCTCAAGAGTAATCTAGTTCATGATGTACTTCAAACAGTATTTCAAAACTTATAGCTATTTATTTTTAAATATATATATATATATAAAATGTTTTTAAAAGATGTTTTAGATTACAGAAAAGTTACATTGAAAATATAGGGTGGTCATTACAATTGAAAAAATATTGAAGCCTTGCTGCTAACCACGGTCTATAGTTTACATTATTGTTTACACTTTGCATTGTACAATTATATAGGTCTTGACAAAACCGCTCATTTCTTATATTCCTTTCTACTTAATCCCTTGGCATGGGGCTCCTGCTACTCTCTTCAATTTGAAATTTAAAGATTGAATTGCAGAACAGACAGCAAAATTCATCCCTCTAATCACATTTATGATTTAAACTCTTATAAGAACTGCAAAATAAACAAGGCATTTGGTATTATAAATAACAGAGCAAAGAAGCTGATGGAATTTACCTCTTGAAGTACTCCTCAAATTCATACTGGATTCCATAGAGACTCAGCGCCACCGAGCAACTCCCCAAAACACAGGGCTTTTGAAGACACAAGGTGGCCCACCCATTTCTTAAATACCTGCCTAGTTACTCCCTTCATTGAATACGTACCACCTTTAGAATGCAAAGTGAAGTAATTCAGAGTAAGGGGAAGTTGAACAAGTGGGTTTCCCATTCAGATTCAGAGTACTTAGGTACTTTGGCTACATCCTTGCACCTTTAAAAACAAGGCTTTGATTCTGTGCTCTCTGGTTTACACCTATATAAACCTTTTCTGTCGATGATGTCCAAGTGCTCTTGTTTCTTAAATATTTTGGCTTAGCCCTAGGTTATTATATTTTATGGAGAGACTTGCCTTACTTGTACTTTTCACAATTTCCTCAGTTCTTCCTGAAACATATTTCGTTCCATCATTGGGATGGTAAAGTTTAGGAGTCGACTTGACTTGGGCTGTGCTACTCAATTAGTGTTTCAAAAAACACTAATCTAGTTGTTGCCCTGAAGATAATTTGTAGGCTTGACTAAATGAAAATATAAGCAATTGATTTTACCTAAAAGAGGTTATCATTGATAATCTGGGTGGGCCTGGTTAAGCAAAAAGCCTTAAGAACAAAGTGCTTTATTTAGCAATTCATGTGTTGGGCAGTATCCCATTCAAAGCTGAAGGGAACCCTGCCCAGGAAAGGGATAGGGGGAGTTCATATTGGATGAACATGGAAACAAGTGAGGAAACATACTTATTGGCTGACTTAAGTTTCCATTTTACCTACGGGTTCTTACAAAGTGGAAACAGATATACATTGATTAGTATGGAATGCTTGTCTCTTCTGATAAACTATCTCGACTGAAGGTAAACTAGTTTTATGGCAAGGGATTCCTTATCTGCAGTTCTGTAGGGTGTGTTCCACTTTCTCAGACAGCCCTTGCAGTTCAACCGTTTTTGGCTTATGGAAAAGTCTTTCTCTGTAAGGGTTCTTCTCCTGGCAACACCCAATGCAATCGCTAATATAATTTTATTTATTTTACCTATAGTCTTACTTAGGTTTTACAACACTGCTACAACTGGTAGCAATCTATTTGTGCCAAAGACGTTTTTTGTTGTTTTGTTTTCTGAAGTCTGTTTATTTAATTTACTCTTTGTATTTACTATATTATGTTAACCAAACTAACTGCAGTAAACTTTACTAAAGCTTATCTGGCTCTTCAATGAACTTCTCAGACTTAGGTTAATTCTGTAAAGGGTAACCTCATACTTAACCCAGCTCTTACCAGTCTTCAGGTCCAGGTTTACACACTTCCAATTAACCCTAACCAATCAGTCATTATCTGTCAATGTCTCAATCTCCCATTAAAAACCCTAAACCCTTATAAGTCAGGGAGAAGATCTAAGGCCTCCTTAACTCCTGCTTCCCTACACAGAACTCTGCAATAAAGCATCTTTCTTTGAAACCCTGGTGTCATAGATTGGCTTATATGGGCATTGGGCAACTGATCTCATTCCACAAGACTTCCCTGAAGAAAAAGAAACCACACCTGTGGACAGGAGCTGCTTCTTGTGCCTGAGAGTTTCAGCCTGTCCTTACAGAGGGACTACCCTACACATTTCATTCTTATCTAGACAGCCCCAAAATTACCAAGGGAAAATCCAGTTGCTATTACCCAATTAAGGTATGGGAGATTATGTCTGGATACAAGAAATCCCTTTCAACATCTCCTAGTATTCTCATGTCCTGTGGTAATGTCAGCAGAAAACTACAACAACCCAATTTAGGCAGCAGGGTTAGCAACTGTAGAGTGGACATGCAGATAAGCAGGTATTCTCCACGGGCCTTCTTCCTAGTGGGTATACCTCAAAAAAACTTGGGTTGGCCTCCCTTGGTCTTGAGGAAACAATCAGCACATCTGTGGCTCCCATTTGAACCACTGTTGTGATGGGCTCACATGAGCATGAGGTGAATGATCATCTAGGATCCAGGTGGAGTGCTTGCGAGTTGATGGTAGCACCTGTAAAATTCCTACACAATTCCTTTTGAGCACATCTTACTTGACACACCAAGTGGTTTAAATTTTGGTTCACCTGGAAATTCAGCATTCAGCCATTAGTCACCTGCACACCTATTCCGTCTGGGGTGGCCAAGAGGAATAAGTTGGAATCCAGTTTGCCAGTTATCCCATAGCAAGTATGAGAGGCCTTTAAGGGAGATCCTTAGGTAAAGAGGAACCATGTAGCAGTTGTAATGGTTATGAATTCCAAAAATAGATATTGGATTAGGCTTCTAATCTGATCTGTACCTGGACATGATTGAGTTATGATTAGGGCATTGAGATAAAAGGCATGGCAAAGAACAGGGTTGAGGGTTTCTGATGTTGGAGTTTTGATGTTGGAGTTTGATGCTGAACACTTAAGCTGGAGCCCCAGGAAGTAAGCTCCCAGAGGAAAGAGAAGCTAGTCCCAGGAAGAAAGAAAACTTGAACCCAGAGAAAAGCAAGCCCCAGGAATGCAGGAATCCAGGAAGCCTGAATCCTCACAGACGTAGGCAGCCATCTTCCTCCAAATAGACTTTGGCGAGGGAAGTAACTTACGCTTTATGGCCTGGTATCTGTAAGCTCCTACCCCAAAAAAATACCCTTTATATAAACCAACCAATTTCTAGTATTTTGCATCAGCACCCCTTAGGCTGACTAATACATGCATCTTGTGACACTACCTGGTGATTGGCTGCCTGAGAGGCACTGGGTCCATGTGAACTGATGGTAAGGAAGCAACGTCTAGGAAACAGTGCAGGAAGAGGTTGGCTCTGCAACTTGCTCACTCATTTATATTCATTAGACTCAGGTATGCAGCTGTGTCAAGGATATCTTATCTGAATATATTTCGATTAATTAATTTTCAGAACAAATAAAACTTTCAGCACAATGCCTGGGATATGAGTGGCTCAATATAATTTGGTTGTCATTAAATTTTTTTTTTTCAAGATATTTTCTTTTTTTTCTTCTTTTTTTTTTTTTAAGAGCAGCTCAATGATTTGGGTGTTGGTTAGTATAATACCAAGAGCCTAAGGAGAAAAATACAAAATGGCCCTTAACACCAATGCCAGTATATGGTTACAACTAAGGATGTTACTAATTCTTTTTTTTTTTAATTTATTTTTATTATTGATTCTGTAAAAATATTACATTAAAAAAATATATATGAGGACCCATTCAACCCCACCACCCCCACCCCACCACTCCCCCCCCCCCCCAGCAACACTCATTCCCATCATCATGACACATCCATTGCATTTGGTAAGTACATCTCTGGGCACCTCTGCACCTCATGGTCAATGGTCCACATCATGGCCCATACTCTCCCCCATTCCATCCAGTGGGCCCTGTGAGGATTTACAATGTCCAGTGATTGCCCCTGAAGCACCATCCAGGGCAGCTCCAAAAAATATGGAACGCTTCACGAATTTGCGTATCATCCTTGCGCAGGGGCCATGCTAATCTTCTCTGTATCGTTCCAATTTTAGTATATGTGCTGCCGAAGTGAGCACTCATTAAATTATAAGTCTTATTGTGGTTATCAAATTATCCAACTAAAACACTCACTTATAATTAGAAAGTGCACTGCAGTTCTGACTCCAGTAAGAAGAAACAAGCAAAGAGTCCAAATGGTCATGCCAGTGACAATACTTGCAAAGCTAATTATATGGGCCTTTTGAAGTTTCCTTAATTATTTCTGACTCTGAGATGAAACAGGAGGAAATACAGATGAGGCTTAACCCAACTCTTTACTAGGGCCAATACTGCCTCCCTATTTAAGGAATCCTTTTCTAAGGTCAGCTCCATTTGTATTGTGAATTATGAAATGGTATTTCTAATGACGAGATGATGGGAGACAAGAAAAGACATTCCAATGGAGAAGGCCACCTAGACAGAAAGAGGACACATGCCTTTGACATAGAGAAAGGGAGAGAATGAGAGGTTTCCTTTGAGAAACATAACATATCCTAAATTGACCCTTATGAAAGGAAAGAGAAAAGAATATTTAAAACTTGCTAGAAAACATAAAATATACATTGGTGAGTATTTGAACTCAGTGAAATAGTTTCCCACAGATAATTTTTGAACGATGGTGTCCCTTTAAGACCAAAGATTCTACATTGCCATAGCATCTTGTGTTTATTTGAATCCTTTGTTTCTTTGGTTTTGGCTTAGGTTTGGTCTGGTATTCCTTAGTGTTTCTGGCTATGCAGGATTTCTGGGATTCAAATACTTGAAATTTTCATAGAAATTTCTCCTGAATGGGGACTCTTCACTCTCGGTGATGAAAAGGTACTTTCTCAGTAGTTCTTGTGATTCTCTTGGTTCAACTATCAGTCCACTGTATTCTTGTTTATCTGGTTTATTTTGTACTTATCTCTACTTCTAACAAAATTTTAATTAGATTACCATTATTCATGAAAAGGTTCACATAAATATTACATTCTTTGGAAGACTAAACTAACTGGACTCTCAACAATAACAATTATATTAATAGTTCTATTAAACAACATGGAAAGAGGTGCATTAAACCTTCCTGGCTTTAATAATCGTGCTTTAAAAAAAAAAAAACACATGCCGTCCAAATATGAATTGCCTTGCATTTTTTATGAGTGACAAAAATAAATTTTGGGTAACTCAGCAATGTTGATGAATGTGGAATTTGACTTTTGCCAAATTTATTTTCAGCAAGTAGATTTTACACAATACATTGGGTTCAGAAGTCATGATGGAACTTGCAGTCCACAGTAAACGACTGCGCTGATACAGTTCATTTCTCTATATATCAAGTATTATAAGGACTGCCTCATTTACTCTTATTATCAAAAATACCACCTGTAAAAATAAGATAATTAATATAAAACCAATAATAAGCAGTTTGATTTCTCTATTTTAGTTGACTTCAAATTCTCATGGAGCTTCTGAACTTTTTGAATCTAGGAAATCTCTTGTTGTAATAAATTCCACTTAAGCATAGCTCAAAGTGATGTTATTCCATGTGTCACTTTTCCCCTGGAAATAGTTATTCACACAAATGATAATAATACATAGAATTTTCTAGGACAAGTAGATGTCTTCAAGCAAACTCAGCTCTAGGTCTGTCCTCCTGCAGATTGAGCATTGGGGTCTGGGGATAGTTACTGAACTTCTGGCACATTTGTTCCCTCACCTGACAAGGAAAGAAAAGGAAGAGATCACTGGTTGATCCTTCCTATTTTAAAAAGACACCGAGCTTTTTGAACAATAGCAATGCCATATGTAAAAGTAATAAAGGCATGTGAGGCTGTAACAGGAGGCCTAAACCCTGGGTCCCCAGCCTCCTGAGCAACTGCTCTTTTGCTCCCCGTCTGGTGAATGTCCTCTGAAGCCCTGAGGACTAGCTTACTGACATGAGGTTTTGTCATTGTTCAAACACAGCATTCATGTAAGCACAGCAATGGCAATTTAAAATGGGCTAGAGGGAAGTGGACTTGGCCCAATGGGTAGGGCGTCTGCTTACCACATGGGAGGTCTGTGGTTCAAACCCCGGGCCTCCTTGACCCGTGGAGCTGGCCCACGCACAGTGCTGATGCACGAAAGGAGTACCCTGCCACGCAGGGGTGTCTCCTGCATAGGGGAGCCCCACGCGCAAGGAGTGCGCCCTGTAAGGAGAATGGCCCAGCGCGATAAGCACAGCCTGCCCAAGAATGGCGCCACACACACGGAGAACTGACACAACAAGATGACGCAACAAAAAGAAACACAGATTCCTGGTGCCACTGATAAGGATAGAAGCGGTCACAGAAGAACATACAGCAAATGGACACAGAGCGCAGACAACTGGGGTGGGGCGAAGGGGAAAGAAATAAATTTAAAAAAATAAAATAAAATGGGCTAGAGATACACTTCCCCGTATTTCAGATATAAACAGCCCACAGTGACCTAATATTAGCAGAAGCATGCTTAGCAACATTGGCAAAATTTCTCTAGCCTGTTCCCTCTTATTTATCTATTTATTTATATAATCTACCTACTGTTCTTGGTACAAGTTTACACTCACGAAACACTTGCCTACTTGAAGTACCTCCATGCTAGACCTCAGTGGTCAGTGCTTGCCTTTTTTTACATTGAATGATGTGTATCATTTCATGAACTAGAGTGGCATGTGGTGTCCCTAAGATTACACCCCATTTAGAGCAGTATTTTTAATAAAGAAATGCATTTCTAATGTGTGAATTTATTTTGAAGATTCCTTGTTATGCAAAAAGTAATGCTCCAAAATGTATTCACCAAATGTAATGAATGTGCCACAATGATGAAAGAGGTTATTGATGTGGAGGAGTGGGGGTGTGAGGTGTGGGGTATACGGGAACCTCTTATATTTTTTAATGTAACATTTTTTGTGATCTATGTTTCTTCAAAAAAATGCAATTAGGGAAGCAGACTTGGCCCAGTGGTTAGGGCGTCCATCTACCACATGGGAGGTCCGTGGTTCAAACCCTGAGCCTCCTTGACCCGTGTGAAGCTGGCCCATGCACAGTGCTGATGGGCACAAGGAGTGCTGTGCCACGCAGGGGTGTCCCCGAGTAGGGGAGCCCCATGTGCAAGGAGCATGCCCCGGAAGGAGAGCTGCCCAGCGCGAAAGAAAGTGCAGCCTGCCCAGGAATGGCGCCGCACACACAGAGAGCTGACACAATAAGATGACACAACAAAAAGAAACACAGATTCCCGTGCCACTGACAACAACAGAAGTGGACAAAGAAGACTCAGCAAATAGATACAGAGAACAGACAACCGGGGCGGGGGGGGGGAGGGGGTAAGGGAGAGAAATAAATAAATAAATCTTTTTTTTTTTTAAATACAATTTAAAAATAAATAAAAAGTAATAGAACTAGTGATTCTTTTTTTTAGGTTCTCATGATTTTAAGGACAAAGGAAGAAATGATCTAAAGAAGGTTAAAAAATAGGTCAGTAGATTCATTGATTATCAATTTTTTTAAGTATTATGTTCTTCCCATAATATGTAAGAAACATACTGTAAAGTCCTAAATCAAAGCACAAAATTAATATTTTATCATTAATAGAGATCACGGGGTACCAGACAAACCTAGGGATTGGTATATAATATTACTTTAAAAGTGTTTTCCTTATTTTTCTCATGATTTAGTCCTTGAAAGTTTTTTCATAATCATATCTGTTGCTTGGGAAATAAAGGAATTTAACTGCTAAATAAAGACTTTGGGTCTTTTTAAAAAAGGAATAATGTTTTATACTAACGACTAGAGCAAAATACAACATTTAAGAGGAAAACTATATTCTATATAAGTTGCTGACTTAAAATTACTTAAAATATTTCTAAGATGGGAAGCAGACTTGGCCCAATGAATAGGGCGTCCGCCTACCACTTGGGAGGTCCACGGTTCAAACCCTGGGCCTCCTTGACCCGTGTGGAGCTGGCCCATGTGCAGTGCTGATGTGCACAAGGAGTGCCGTGCCACATGGGGTATCCCCCACGTACGGGAGCCCCACACACAAGAGTGCGCCCATAAGGAGAGCTGCCCAGCACAAAAAAAAGTACAGCCTGCCCAAGAATGGCACCGCACACACAGAGAGCTGACACAACAAGATGACGCAACAAAGAGAAACACAGATTCCTGGTGCCGTTGATAAAGATAGAAGCGGTCACAGAAGAACACACAGCAAACAGACACAGAGAGCAGAAAACTGGGACGGGGGGAGAAATAAATAAAAAAATAAATCTTTAAAAAAAAATTTCTAAGATATCTTCAATATATTTAGTAATATCTGTTTTCCGCAAATTGAAAAACTAGTGAAAAATTCCTGATAGTTTTTAATCATAAGCACATCCATAAAAATTTCTAAAACCTATTCAGAGATAATTGTTTCAAATTCTTTGGAATAAATGAGGGAAGAAAGCAAGAACATCATGTTTCTGAATATTACCTTGAAATTCTTTATTCTCTTGACTGTTTACTAGGTGCATTTCAAATGGCAGAACATAGAAAGAGAACAGAACCGATCTCACATATAAGGGTTTAATCAGAAGTACTAGAACCTTCATTTGTACATAGCTAAACTACAGTTAAAAAACAGAGAATTACAAGTTTGCCTTAGAACAATTCTTTATTTTTAAACAAGCACCCAGAGCAGCAATTGACTACTTCCCTGTG
Organism: Dasypus novemcinctus; assembly: GCF_030445035.2. Lineage (NCBI taxonomy): Eukaryota > Metazoa > Chordata > Mammalia > Cingulata > Dasypodidae > Dasypus > Dasypus novemcinctus. Next base: position 13,851,827 of record NC_080690.1, read on the forward strand.
AAAGAACATTCACTGGGAGTTCTAAGTTCATAACAGTCAAATACTATAAGCACCAACTATTAGAAGTGAATCCTAACTTGAAATAACTACTGTATTTTCTACTGCTTTCTTAAAAAAAAATTTTGGCCTGCAATTTTGTTATCATTGTATCTGTTGTATTAAATATAACCCAGGGAAGCGGACTTGGCTCAACGGATAGAGCGTCTGCCTACCACATGGGAAGTCCACGGTTCAAACTCAGGGCTTCCTTGACCGGTGTGGAGCTGGCTCACACGCAGTGCTGATGTGCACAAGGAGTGCCCTGCCACGCAGGGGTGTACCCCACATAGGGGAGCCCCACGCGCAAGGAGTGCGTACCATAAGGAGAGCTGCCCAGGGCAAGAAAAGTGCAGCCTGCCCAGGAGTGGGGCCACGCACATGGAGAGCTGACACAGCAAGATGACACAACAACAACAACAAAAAGAGACACAGATTCCTGGTGCCACTGACAAGGATACAAGCAGACACAGAGGAACACAGAGCGAATGGACACAGAAAACAGACAACTGGGGCGGGGGGTGGGGGGTTTAAGGCGGAGAGAAATAAATTTTTAAAAATAAATAAATAAACCCCAAAATTCCAGTGCTGGAGAAATAGAGTTGTTGGTTTTCTTGCTCATGTGAGACTCCTGGGTATGTGCTCACGGTCAGGAAGCAGCTTCCTCCCAGTGATGGTTCACGGTCGGAGGCTCCACACATCTTAGGGCTCCAGCGTCATCTGGGGCTGCTGAAGGAGGCACACATGGTGCTGAAGACTCAACTGCTTGTGGACAAATTAACCAGCCTGGAAGGTTGAGTGCCCATCCCATGAGCAAGCCCAGAGCAGCCCCTGGCCTTGCGGGAGATTGGACGTGCAGTCCTTGGCCGGGCAGCTGCCTTCAGCCCTAACTGCCCCCCAGAGGTGAAACTGGATCCCTGCAGCCATCAGCCCTCTCTGCCACTGCCTGGCCAGGCCCCCGGCACACAGTAACTCAAGCCATTTCTGATGGAGCCAACCTTATGTCTAAAGTGAGTGTGGGGCCATAGGCAGTGTGAGTGATGGTCCTTTGAGGAAAGTTTCTGAACCGTGGACCTGAGAAGAAATAGCTGAATTTAAAATCATAAACAACAAACCCAAAACTCTCAATAAGAATGCTAACCTAAAATGTAAATAATGACTTAAGGTATGATTCAGTTTTTGTAGGGGTACTTTTCTGTTTCATATTTTTGTTTTAATCCATCTAAATACTTCACTTAGGTTGTATGTATGTGTGTAATAAGAAAAAGACACATACTAATGTAGTAGTACATGAAAAAATATTTCATCATGAATAATGCCATTAATTGAAGTTGTACAGGTACAATTAAGCTGTTGTACATTTATTATATATTTTTGCATTCTGTCTTCCATGCTTATAGTCACAATAGTAATATTTCCTTTATATACCAGTAACATTCAAAATTTTTTTAAATTAGATAGTTTTGCACTGGTTAAAATGCCTAATGTGGAACCGGAATGCTAAAATGTATCAATAAGATAGTATTATGGCTCTTTTGAAATCAGTTCCCATAATAAAGATAGCTAAAGTCTGGTAGATACAGATTTCTAAAGAGTAAAATCATTCACCAGATGTTGGTAATTGTTTTAATTTTGTGTCTTTTAGGAAGAGAAATTAATAAGGCACATTTTAAAAACCCACAGACAGCTATCATATTTATATTTCTGTGCAAAAAAAAAACATTTCACAGGGATCCACTGTGTTTCACAGCATTTTTATTTTAATCATATTTTATAGTCACAAAACTACAATATATATAAATATTGCCTCACACTCAAATCACATAGAAGTATAGAGAATTTAGAACAAAAACAGAATACCAAGACTTGGGCCACCCCTTGAAATCAGTCATGCTCATTGGATTCTCACTTTGAAAAAAATGTTGGGCTTTCTTGACTCACGGTCCATTTTTATGGCCATATTAGTGTCCACTAAAATTTTAACCTGAATTTTTCTCTCAAGTGTCAGGACAATAAAATAAAACTTAAACACCTCCTTTTGAAGATTGAAGAGTTTTATTATCATGCAGAAGAGATATAGTTCATATGTACCTATTTCCATTGTATTAAATACAGTCAGTATTCTTGGGGCTATTCGCACTTTATTCTCTACTTCTTAACGTAAATATTAAAAAGACAATATGTTTGAGATTAAAGCCTACTTACATTTCTTCCTGCGGCATCCAGCCACTAAGAGGTCACAGATGTTACAACACCAGGATAAAGCTATATGTAAATTGTTCTCATATATGAAATAAGGTAGAAAAGCCACAGAAAAGATCGTGGAAGAATTAAATGATGTGACAGCATCTAATATTATATTTGAAAGGTTACAATAATTACAACATCAATGACAGAATAATTACCCATTATTAACTTTGATTATACCTTATTCTAATGGTAAACATATAAAATAGAGTTGTATGAAAATTATTTCTATATCTGCATTAATTTTATATTCAAATAAAAGGGATAGAAGAGCCATGTGTAGGGAAATATACGTCCTTTTTAGTAGAATCCTTTCACCTAGCATAATGTTTTCATCATTTATCCCTGTTGTAGGATATATCTGTACTTTATTCCATTTTATGCCCAAATAAAATTCCATCCTATGTTTATCCATTCTGTATTAATGGGCATTCTTCCTTTCATTTTCATAACAAATACAGAACCAAAAAAAAAAAAAACTCATACCAATGCAGTTGATAAACTAGTAATCATATATTAGTTGAAAACTTGGTCAAGGACCATGTAGTCTACTGCTGGAAAGATAATGAAAATAGAATCACTCTTGACTTAGAAATGAAAATAGTAATATAATATCTGCTGGCTAAGGTACATACAGCAGCAGAGCCTTAACAAGCTGTGTCAAGTGTTACTGAATTTAAATGCAGTCACCGTTGTTTGGGACCCACTCGGTAAGAGCAATACGTGGATCCCCCAGAGAAACTACTTACCACCTAACTTTGCATTGGTTACCAACAATCCAGCCATATAATTAGTCCTTTTTAAATGGACTTGTTGGCTCTGCCAAGAGAGTTACAATTCTGGAGTGTGTGAATGAGAATAAGATGAAGACCCCAGATGACAGCCCAAGAATTAGAACTTAAAATAGAAGGGGTTTTCCTTTCTATGTCTGGGCCATGTGAGCCACACATTTTTACATGAAGCAGTCTTGATGTTCTACAGAAACTAGACATACATTTTTGTTCACCTTCTTAGAAGTCTACAAAATGAACTCTAGGAAGCAGATTTGGCCCAGTGGATAGGGCGCCTGTCTACCACACGGGAAGTCCACAGTTCAAACCCCTGACCTCCTTGACCCGTGTGGAGCTGGCCCATGTGCAGTGCTGATGCATGCAAGGAGTGTCCCACCACGCAAGGGTGTCCCCCTTGTAGGGGAGCCCCACGCACAAGGAGTGCGCCCCATAAGGAGAGCCGCCCAGAGCGAAAGAAAGTGCAGCCTGCCCAGGAATGGCACCACACACACAGAGAGCTGACACAGCAAGATGACATAACAAAAAGAGACACAGATTCCCATGCCACTGACAACAGCAGAAGCGGACAAAAAGAAGAACACACAGCAAATGGACACAGAGAACAGACAACTGGGGTGGGGGGGGGGAGGGGAGAGAAATAAATAAAATAAATCTTTAAAAAAAAGTGAACTCTAACAGAATTCTATACATTTTTATGTATTTTTTAATGTGATAATTCAGATTTAATAGCACTAATAATTGGAGCCCCATATTTCAGTTCTATGATATCTGGACACAGCTTTAATTACTAACATTGTCCCTTGCCAATCTTCTCTTTAAGGGAAATTGAAAACCTACGGAAGAGACTCTGGGAACTGGATAGGGAGTTTTCCCTCCTTGAGAAGAAAGAAGCCCTCCAATCCTAAACAAATATGGGCAAAAGTTGTGTTATCAAGGTCCACTGTAAGCCATGAGAAGAGATTTCTCAGAAGAGTCAGCACAGTGCCCAGGTGAGAATGACCACATAGTCCACCAGGGACAACCAAAGTGTGACAAATGGCTGTGATTGCACATACACTCACACACACCCTCTCTCCTGTGGATCCAATGGGCACAGGCTCATTTACAGTTTAATCATGCATGGTTTAAGCATATATTTTTAGGTTAAGAGTCAAAGCGATCATGTTCTGAATTGATTCCTTTTGCAGTGCAGTGTATATTTCAAACAAAATGCTTTCATGATAGAAAGTTTTCTTTTCTATCAGTTTTCACTTCCTCATTGGAATGTTCTCAAACCTGCCATAGAGTTGTCACTGTGGCACATGAATATGGAGTCAGGGCTCAGCCTTCTCTATACTTTGTCCCTTTTCAAATCTGACTCTGACAGAGAGGTTTAGCCCTAAAGCTAATGAGGCTGACATTGAAGCCATTTCTGGGACTGAGTTGGATGATGTGGGAATGGGGTGGGGTGGCAGAGAGGGGAGGAAATTGACATCTGTTCCTTATGGAGGGAGATTCCAACATCAGGAGAGCATGGGGAACCAGGGGTTCCTTGGCTCCCTGGACACTGTCTCTGCCCTTTCCTGAAGGTCTTAGAAGCCCCCAACACAAACTCCTCTTTTCCCGAGTAAGCTCACTTAGGTTCCATTGTTTTCTGACAGATTTTTCTTATTCTTCTGTTTCTACCCCAGACCCAGAGTCAAGAACTTGGATCAAAATGGCCCCAGAAGACATGCTGACAATGTTTTAAACTGTACTCCATGGTCTTATTTAAACAATTATTTTTTAAAATTTACACATTTTGTTTTAGTTTGCTAAAAGCTACTTAAAGCAGTATACCAGAAACGGGTTGACTTTTACAATGGGAATTTATTGGGTTGAAAGCTTACAGTCTTAGGCTGTGAAAATGTCCACATTGAGGCATCCTCAGAGATGCTGGCTCACCAAAGGTCAGATACTGGTGATCCTGGACTCCTGCCACAGGCCAAGAAACAATGGTGGCTCTGCTGGAGTCTCTGCTTTCCCCTCCAGGTTTATGTTCTCTGTGAGCTCAACTGTGGATGATCAGGCACATGGCAGGGTTTGCTCCCCTCTCTCTCCTCTCTTGATTCCTCCTTGCTTCAGTTTCTTATTCTGCATGTGCCTCTTCTGTCACCCTATCCGGGGCCTTTTTTTCATTCCAACCTTTTTCCTGTATATCTGTGGCTTTGTACTCCTCAATTCATAAGACTCCAGTAAGAAGTTTAGGACCCACCCTGAGTCCCACAATCTCATCAAAAACCCTTAACTGAAGTGATCTAATCAAAAGGTCCCTTAGCTGAATCAAACCAAAAGGTCCCACATACAATAGGTTTAAATGCACAAGAATGGGTTAGCTTAAGAACATAATTTTCTGGAGTCCACAAAAGACTCAAAACAGCACACAACTCTTTCTGTCTTTGCAATTATATGTAACTGTGTTAAGACAGTAAAATGCATTGAGGTGAGAAGCCTAGTTAGCCAATTTGAAAAACCCCAGGCAAATCCAGAGAAACATCAGAAGATTTGGTTGGAGGAAAGTGGTTTTTCTGGAGTAGGACTTGGGTGATTGGAGATGGGACACGTTCATTTTAAAGAGCCCTGAAGTTACAGGTAAAGAAACTCTGTTCAGGGAAATTTCAGTCTCCATCAAAAGTTCCTCCAGCTAGGTACAAAGGACAAGATGGCAGCAGAGTAAGGAGCTTCACGAGTCAGCTTCAAACAGTTAGTAGCTCATGAATTGGAAGACAAAATATTCTTAAGATGTCCATTCTAACACAAGTTGATATACAGATTCAATGCAATCCTGATAAAAATATCAGCAGCAGTTTTTAAACAAATGGAAAACACAATTACAAAATTTATTTGGAAGGGTAGGAGGCCCTGAATAGCCAGAAACATCTTAAAAAGGAAGAATGATGTTGGAGGGCTCTCTCTTCCAGACTTTGTCATATTAACTAGCCACAGTGGTAAAAACAGCATTGTACTGACATAAAGATAAACATATAGACCAATGGAACTGAACTGAGTGTTCAGAAACAGACCCTCACATCTATGGTCAAACCGCCCAGGTGGCACAGAGCAGTCTATTCAACAAATGGTGCTGGAAGAACTGGATATTCATATCCAAAAGAAAGAAAGAGTACCCTCATCTCACACCTTATACAAAAATTATCTCAAATTGGACCAAAAATTTAAATATAGAATCTACAGCCATAAAGCTCCTAGAAAAAAAGGTATGGAAACATCTTCAAGACCTGGTGATAGTTGGTGGATTCCTAAACTTTACACCAAAAGCACAAGTAACAAAAGAGAACACGGATAAATGGGACCTCCTCAAACTTATACACTTTTGTAATTCAAAGGACTTTGTCAAAAAAGTGAAAAGGCAGCTCACTCAATGGGAGAAAATATTTGGAAACCACATATCCGATAAGGGTTTGATTTCCATTCTATATAAAGAGATCATACAACTAAGCAATGAAAGAGTATTCATATTTAAAAATGGGCAAAAGACTTAGACATTTCTGCAAAAAGGAAATACAAATTCCCAAAAAGCACACGAAAAAATGTTCAGCATCACTAGCGATGAGGAATATGCAAATCAAAATGACAATGAGTGGGCGGCGGACTTGTCCCAGTGGTTAGGGTGTCCATCTACCACATGGGAGGTCCGTGGTTCAAACCCCGGGCCTCCTTGACCCATGTGGAGCTGGCCCATGCGCAGTGCTGATGCTGTGCAATGAGTGCCCTGCCATGCAGGGGTGTCCCCCGTAGGGGAGCCCCACATGCAAGGAGTGCACCCCGTAAGGAGAGCCGCCCAGCATGAAAGAAAGTGCAGCCTGCCCAGGAATGGCGCCGCACACACGGAGGCTGACACAACAAGATGACACAACTAAAAGAAACACAGATTCCCGTGCAGCTGACAACAACAGAAGCAGACAAGAAGACGCGGCAAATAGACACAGAGAACAGACAATGGGGGTCGGGGGGAAAGGGGAGAGAAATAAATCTTTAAAAAAAAATGACAATGAGATATCATCTCACACCACACTTAATGGCCACTTAAAAAAAAAACAGTAAACTGCAAGTGCTGGAAAGGTTGTGGAGAAATAGGAACACTCCTTCATTGTTGGTGGGAATGAAAAATGGTGCAGCCTATATGGAAGACAGTTTGGCAGCTCCTCAGGAAGCTAAATACACAGCCGCCATAGGATCCAGTAATTACTAGTAATATATCCAGAAGAGCTGTAAACTGACACAAGCAGACATTTGCACAGCAAAGTCCAGAGCAGCATTATTCACATTTGCCAACAGAGAGAAACAACCCAAGCATCCATCAACCAATGAATGAATAAATAAAATGTGTTATATACATATGATTGAATACTACGCTTCTGTATGAAGAAATGAAAATGTAATACATATGATAACATGGATGAACCTTTAAGACTATGTTAAATGAAGTAAGTTGTACACAAAAGGAAAAATATTGCATGGTCTCACAAATATGAACTAAATGTGAAGAACCAATACACAGCATTAAAATCTAGAGTATGGGTTATTAGGAGAAAAGAGGAGGGCTAAAAAGGTGTACTGATGCTTCATGTATATAGAAGTTTTAATTAATTTGACTGTAAAAGTGTTAAAGACTTTATGTGCATTTTGTTGTTCAATTGAACAAGTACTTCCCATGGTGTAGGGATGGGCATGGGCCAGAGCTTTGAGCAGTGTTGTCAGTGTTGCAGGGTTCATGTCTCTGCCCTTGGCCATGATGAGTTAGAAGACTAATAATCTAACTTGGATGTCACACACTAAAGTACATGAATAAAGGGCTAGATGAGATTGTTATTCAGGAATGGGCAGTGGTGTGGCTGCTAGGGAGGGTGCAAGGTCAGATGAAAAAGAAGATGGGATGTGACTTAAAACCTGGTAGTAAAGAAAATCAGAAGGTCTGAACACCATTATGTTGGTACTGGCTACCTAAGTTAAGTTCTCAAAGTTTTAGCCTAAAATTATAGTTTCCTGAGATTCATCCATTCTTTAGCATCTCAACCATGGGAGCTTCATCAATATGGTGATGGTGAGACATGGCTGGTGCTTCATGAACATGATACGCAACTGTCTGAAAGACTCCCCAGATTGAATGAGAAGAGTATTTCCTAGGCAAATACTTCCATTGCTGGAGCAATTTGGCATTGTTTATGAATTCCAAAAATAGTTATTGGGTTATGTTTGTAAACTGGTCTGTCAGAGGTATCACTTTTAATTGATTAAATTATGATTAGGACTTTGATTGGGTCATGTCAATAGGGTATTAAGTCCCTGCCCCTTGATGAGCAGGGACTCACAGAGAAAAGACATGGCAAAGGACAGAGTTGGGAGTTTTGAGCTGGAGCCGAGGAAGTAAACACACAGGAGAAAAACACAAAGAAATAGAGATGGTTTCTTAGACATGGCAGAAGCCTGGGAGAGAGAAACAGAGACATCTGCCTGATAGTCTACAGCTGGCATTATGGAGAGAGCAGCAGCTAAGCCCAGAGAGAAACAGAGCCCCAGGAAGATAGGAACCCAAGAAGCCTGAACTCTTGGCAAACATCGGCAGCCATCTTGCCACTACACATGGCAATAGACTTTGGTGAAGACCTCATAACTGTAAACTTCTACCCCAAATAAATATCCTTTATAAAAGCCAACAGATTTCTGGTACTTTACATCAGCACTCCTTTGGCTTACTAATACAACTGCATTTAGTAAAATTAACATTCTTAAGTCTTTACATATTGTACTTGAAATTTTTAACTTAGATATTAAAAATAACATGATTAAAATGTACCTATTGCTTAGAAGTCATACCTCAAGTCACTGGCATTGATACACTCAGTGACTGTGAGAACCAAAGTAGGTGTTTGGTTGCTCTGTCCCACTCCTGTATCTGAGGATACAACTTATGAACCACATTAATTAATCAAGGCCAATTAAGCTCAACCTCCGTGAGGCCAAAACTCTAGCAAATTGGGCTGTGGCTGAATCACTTTGAATAAAGGATCAGTGAGGACCAATTGAGACCTTGCCTCCGTGACCTGTCTCTGTTGAGAGGTGGGATCCTTTTCCCACCACTTGAAGACAGGTGGGTTTGGAGACCACTGGGACCGATATAATAGGAGAAAAGATACCTGGTGCTTCTACCTAGAACTTTAGAAACTGACTTCTCCCGCTTTCTGTCCCTTGAAAAACTCTCTTTGGGACACCTGATCTCTGTGAAGGAGGTCTGACCACCCTGAAACCACCATGTGCAGGCATCAGGTTAGCCTGGCATCCCTTCTGGACTTCCCTTCTAAGGCAACAGAAAGTGAATGAAGCCATCCTGGATGCTGAAACCAGCCCGGGCATAACGGGAGCACCATCAAGTGACCACTTTGAAGGCACTTGGAGATGACTCTTGTGGGTAAGTATTTTTTTAATTAATAAACATTTCAACTTCAAAAAATAAATGGCAGACCAAATGCAATTTAAATTATGAAAGCATTACTTCAAAAAATCCTGTCCAAGCACATTTATCTTATTTAACTAAAAACAAACTCAATTGCTTCTCCAGTGTTCCAAAGGGTGAATAAATGGGCAGATTGGTAAAATGCAATGACCAACTTCTTTTTATAATGAAGAAAATGAAGGAAATAATGCTTCATCATATTCATATCTCATAAAACAAAACCATGTTCTTTTTTTGACCTTTAGCATTGATATAGTACCTTCATGGCTTTGCTATAAAAATATTGCAATATTACATCTGTTAACTATCTCTATATCCTTAACACCTTATAATAGAGGAACTTTCTTATATTTCCCTTATTAACCATGATCCTCATCTACCAACAAAGCCACTATGTTATTACAGTCCCTAGATTATCCTCTAGCTTTCCATTAACATTAACCTCACTAGACTACCCCTTCAACCACAATCACACTTATAAATCACCGGTGTTAGTTATACTCACTATAATCTGCCATCCATTTCCTCATATATACAACTGAACTTATTAAACATACTACTTACATTCTATATCAGTTACCCCTTTTCAACCTATGTTCTGTTGCCAACTAACCTATACTATATAGTTTAACTCTAAGTTTATTAATCAAATTTAGGGTGAGTCTTTTTATTCTTATAAATATTTCTGGTATGACTGATTATCGAACACAGCTAACATTCCACCTATTACACTTTTCTAACAAAAATTGATTTGTGAACTTATTTCTGCACTTCTATGTGGATACTTCACACAACATCTTCACTTGATAACTTTACTGATTCTTGAAGGACTAAGAGTCTTTTCAAAGAGACAGGGGTGGGAGAGAGGGGATCAGTCAGAAGTGGGTAGAAGGGGTATGATAGAGGGTTGAAGCACACATGCACATCTCCTACACTAATGGTCAAGAATCAAGAGAGAAGGAATATTTAAACATTGAAAGTAAAATGTACATTAGTGAACACCTGCTGTCAATGAAATATAGGTTCTTACATGGAAAACCATTCATCTGTGGCATCCCTTTAAGAACAAAGATTCCCTGTTGCCATGGGATCTTTTGTTTTTTGGAATCCTGTTACCTTGGTTTAGGTTCCTTTGAATTTTCCATCAGAGTCTCTGATCATTCAGAGTTTGTTGGTCTCTTTACCTGCTGGATCTTTTTATAGTTTCTCTAAATGGGGACCCTATACTCTGGGTCATGGCAAGGTATTGTCTGAGTGGTTTCCTAATCCTCTTCTTTCAACTGTCTAATATTGTCCTGATTTACTTTACCTGGTTACTTTTGTGATTTTTTTAATCTCCTTTTCTCCCTCAGTTTGTAATGAAATTTGTGGTATTAATGACAAAGTATACATTTATAGATCAATGAATACTAATTAATTAGAAGATTAAGTCACACTGATAGTCACCAAATAACCATTTTAATGAATACATTAAGAGGCAGTAATGAATTTAAGGAAAATTTCCTCACTAAACTTAACTTGTGTTGAAAACCATTCCATTCCAATAGGAATTGCCTGAAAATGTACTTAAAGTTGACCAATGTAAGGCTGGGGTCAGTGAGTGATGTTATGAAAGGTGATTGTTTGCTCTCTTGAGAAATAATATTCGACAAAATATTTTATATGAATTGACCATAGGCACTTATTACATTCAGCAGTTAGAATAGATGTTTTGGAACAATTGACTACACTAATATTATACACATCTTTAAAGTACCTTGTTATTATAGGAATAACTCATTTATTCTTATTATCAAAATCATCTGCAAAATTTGAAAACAAATTAATATAAAGGTGACAATGTATGTGATGTATATTTTCACTGACCTTGAATTCTCCTGTAGCTTCCTAACACTCTTCGAAGCAACGAACCTTGCTTACAGGTTTGCCATATTCCATTTCAGGATAGTTTAGAATGATATTTTCCATCTATCATTTTTCCCGGGAAAATTTGCTTTTTTAATGTTTCTCTATAATTTTGTAAGATGACTGCACCAGCGCAAGAACCCAGCTCTGGGTCTGGTCTTGCTTCCTATCAAGCACTAGGGTCTGAGGATAATGACCAAACATCTGTGTGCATTTGTTTCTTCACACAACAAGGAAGGAAAAGAACGAGATCATGTCCTTAAATTTCCAATTTTAGAGACAAGAACTTCCCATGCCATTTAAGCCACAGTTGAAATCCGGTATGCAGTACTGATGTCAGCAGAGAGGCTGTGACTGGAGTAGGCTTGAGCCCTGGAGCCCAGCCACCGCTGCCCATTGAAGTTGGCCACCCTCTGGGGACACTCTCTGAAATCCCCTGAACTAGCTCCCTGCAGAAATGCTTTGTCATCTTTCAAAACATGTGTTTGTGTAAACAGTGATTACAAATAAAATAGGTCTCACAAATACTTTTATTCCTCAGATTATTGCTAAAACCATACTTGCTTTATATATTATCAGCAGAAGCATGCCTAGCACGTAGCCAAAATATGCTCCAGCCTTATTGTGGTTTTCAATTGGTTTTTTCTGTTGCTTAAATTTTTTATGGTCTCCCTATGTTCTTGGTTCTGGTGTGCTTTTATTAAACATTTAGGTACTTGAGGACCCTTCAACCCAGGCCTAAGTGGTCTGTGCTTGCCTTCTTGACAGTGAAATGATGATATGTATCATTTTCAAGAAAGAGAGTGTCCCGAAATGTTATGACCCACTTAGAATACTTTTTCTCATAAACGAATGTTTCTTAACTGCACCTTGAGTTTACAGAGTCCATTTTATTCAATGATTAACAAGTGTCATTTTTTTCTTTTTAAAGGTTCTCATGATTTGGAAGAGAAAGGAAGAAATAACCTAACCAAGGTTACTAATTAGATCAATACATAAATTTGAATAGAAATTTTTCTAAGTTTCAATCATTTTCTTTATATAGCATGTTTAAACATCCTTGAAACATCAGCACAACAATAACGTATGAGGAAGCCGATGTGACTCAAGCAGTTGAGCACCCACCTCCCGCCTGGGAGGTCCTGCGTTTGGTTCCTGTTGCCTCCTAAAAAAAAAAAAAAAAACAAACAAGCAAAACAAACAATAAAACCAACTCAGCAAAGCCAGTGTGACTCGGTGGTTGAGTGCCAGCTTCCCACATACAAGGTCCTGAATTCAATCCCCAGCCCCAGGAAATTCAAAAAATAAAAAAATTTAAAAAACACAAAATCATTTGATCATTAACAAAGATCATGAGCTATCACTTTTTAAAACACAGGGGTATGGAGACAACATTAGGTAAAAGTTATTTCACTCTGAGGGTGTTACAGTAATTACATTTTAGTTCATTAATTATAGCAGTTGCTTAGAAAATCTAACAATTGCACTGCTAAGAAAAATATGGTGAGTATTTTAGAAAAATATTATGTTGGAATATAAGGCTAGAGAAATAATATAGTATTAAAAAGAAAACAGTCTAGGAAATTTATTAATTTTCAAATTCTTAAAACTCTTCAATGTGTTTGATATGGATATTAAGTTTCTTTTTTCTCCTTTATGAATAAGTAAATAAAATTTACATGTTGTGTCTTTTCACATGTGTTTCAAACTCATAAGGACATCAAGAAATAAATTTCTGAAAAATCCTATTCAATAATATTTATATTTCAAATTCTTCATTATAAAATCAAAAAAGAAGGATCATCATGTGTGAACACTCTGAGGCTTTTTAGTCTTTTTATTTAGTGACTGTGTTTCAAACAAGAAAATACAGGAAGAAAGAACCTCTCTCAAATATCAGGGTTTAATCACAGGTACTAGAACATTCACTTGCGCATTCTCAAAGTAGTGATAAAAACTAGGGAATGTTGAGTTTCCACAAAAGAACATTAATTCTTTTTTCAGTAAGGATCTTGAGTATGAATTTACTAGAGATCATGAAAACAACATTCATCGAAGCATAGCTTGAAACAGCTACCATTTTCTGTTGCTTTCTTCACAAAAAAATAATAGACCCGTATCTTGATTAACTAGATCTGTTTATATTAAATGAACCCCAAATACCAGTGATTGAGAAAAATACCATTTCTTGCTCATATAACTGTCATGTATGTGCCATCAGTGGGCAGCTTCTTCCAAGGGATACAGAGTTGAAGGCGCCTTCAGTCTTTGGACTCCAACACCCTGTGGGGCTCCTGAGCCACCTTACTTAAATTTAATATAACAGAATTCAAAATAACACTATTATATGTAAATAATTAAATATTGACTCATGAATAATACTATCAATTAAAATTATACAAGTACAAATAGATTATTTTATTTTGTTACTTTCATTGGGAGCACAGAAAAGTTGTTTATGTAGTTCCACTATAGTTTTTAGCCACATTACTAATATTTTCATGTACACAGCAGTGACATCAAGCTTGTTTGGCAAGCTAACTCTTTTGTATTGATTAGAATTCATAATGTGATACTGGGCTCCTAATGGCCATCATTAAGGTCATCTCACTCTCTTGGAATCAATTTCCAGAATAAGAATGGAAAGAGATTGGCATATATTGATTTCAAGAGTGCAAGATCCTTTACCAGTGTGTGTTGTTTTGTTTTTATTTTTAAAGAAGGTTTAGATTACATAACTGTTACAAAAAATATATAGGAGATACCCATACACCCCACCCCTCCCCTCCCACACTTTTTCACATTAACAATATCTTTCCTTAGAATGGCACATTAGTTACAACTGATGAACCCATACTGAAGAATTGCTACTAACCATGGACTATAGTTTACATTATAGTTTTCCTCTGTACCACAGAATTTTATAGATTATGACAAAATGTATAATGCCCTGTATTCATTGTTGCAATGTCATGTAGGACAATTCCAATGTCCTGAAAATGCCCCCAAGTTACACCTATTCTTTCCTCTCCCTCACCTCAGAACTTCTGGTGGCCACTGCCATTATATCAATAATAAAAGTTCTTCCATTGCTAGAATAATAATAAGTCTGTAACAGAATAATAATAAGTCTACTTTGGTATTGTTCATTCCCTAATCTTGAGGATTTGGGCATGGTGCTGCCAACACTGTTTCTAAGTGAGAAAAGGCCTAGATCCCATTGTGTAGAAGGATGGAACTCTTTTGCTTACACTTGCAGACACACCTCTTCCTTCCTGGGTGAGTTCAATCAACTGGAAAATAGGTGTTGCTACTCTGCTGAAATTCAGGGAATAACCAGCACATGAACCAGCCAAAGATTTAAGTCTCTGGGACATATATTTAACAAGTATAGTGCTAATTATAGGTTCAAATAAAAGGGCAGAAGAGCCATGTGTAGGGAAACTATAAATGAGTCTAACTCTCTTACACTGGGAGCATAAATTCCAAAGTAAGGCCCCCTGACAGGGTGCCAAAATCTAAGCTTATCCACCCTGTTTATAGTGCCTAGATGTCTCTAGAGCCCTCAGGAGCCCTGATATTTGAGGCACTGTTTACTGTGGCAGCCAATGAGATCCTGTTGAGACTTGTATAAGCATAATCTCTAGAATGACCTCCTGACTCACTTTGAAATCTCTTGGCCAGGAAAGGACTCTTGAAGGAACACAAATGTGGCAGGGGAAGAAGACTGGTGTGGGGTGTCAGTGATGGGGGAATGTGTGGAGAGGGTGTACCTGGGGCATGACTCTAAGGCATCTGAATATGTTCAAGTATATATGGGGCATTGACTCAGTTGGTGAAGACCCACACAATAATTGAAAGATTATTGAATTCCCATCCTGGGGAATCCTGCTACATTCTCTATAATAGAACAGCAAGAATACCCCAAGTACATGGGTAGCAACTTGTGAAGAAAGACAGATCATTATGCCAGGCTCTTGATATTGACAGTTGTACTTATGAACCTGTTCTTGGGAAACTAAAACTTGGCCTAGTATTACATATTGCCTGAGTTACCTCTTGTTGCTTGAAAGCTTCCTTGTTGCTCAAATGTGGCCTCTCTCTAAGCCAAACTCAGTATGTAAATGTACTACCTTCCCCCCAGCAGTGGACATGACTCCTGGGAATGAACCTCCCTGGCACCAAGAGATTATTACTAAGTGCCAACTAGAGATGCACTGGAAAAAGACCTTGACCAAAAGGGAGAGATACTCTGGACTGATAATATGATAGCCAGGCCCTGAGCCTCAACAGACTTCAGCTCCTACACTCTGATTTATTGGACTTACCCCACTCAGCTAACATGGAGTTGAAGAATGTCAACCACCACACCATGGAGCCTAGAGTGCCTACAACTGAAAGCAGGAGGATTGCATCCAGTATCCATGTGGAATCTAAGCCCCCTCTTGACATAGATGTGGAATGGACACAACCAAGCCAAGGTCCACAGGAAGGAGGAATACAGTAAGGATTAGAGTGGACTTAATGATATCCTATTCATGAACTATTGTGGTTAATAATCGAGAAAATGTGGCATTGGTGTGGAAAAAGTGGCCATGGTGGCTGCTGGGTGCAAGAAATGGGAGGAAGAGATGAGATGTGGAGGCATTTTCGGGACTTGGAGTTGTCCTGGGTGGTGCTCCAGGGACAATTGCCAGACGTTGTATGTCCTCCCATGGCCCACTGGATGGAACATGGGAGAGTGTGGGCTATGGTGTGGACCACAGGCCATGGGGTGCAGCGATGCCCAGAGATGTACTCACCAGATGCAATGGATGTGTCATGATGATGGGGGAGAGTGTTACTGTGGGGAGAGTGGTCGGGTGGGGGCGGTGGGGGTGAATGGGGACCTCATATTTTTTTAATGTAATATTTTTTAAAAAATGAATAAATTGAGTAGAATTTGGAAAGAAAAAAAAAGGGAGAGATATTAAATACAAATGAGTTGTTACAACTAAGAAATTTCAAAGTGAGTCGGAAGTGGATATACCTCAAACAGTTGAGTTCCTGCTTATCACATGGAAGGTCCTGGGTTCAGTTCCTTGTGCTTCCTAAAGATGAGCAAGACAACAAACTGACACAACAGGCTGGCACAGCAAGCTAACACAGCAAGATGAGGTGCCAAAGAGACAGAAGGAAAACACAATCAGAGATACAACAAAGAAGGAGCTGGAGGTGACTCAAGTGTTTAGGTGCCTCCCTCCCACATGGCAGGTCCCTGGTCTGGTTCCAGTGTCTTCTAAAAAGAAGGTGAACACACAATGAACAGACAGCAGAAACAACCAGGGAGGGGGTTGTTTATTTATAATTTATTTATTTATAAATATATTTGTTTATAAATAAATATTTTTTTAAAGTGAGTCAGGAGGCCATTCCAGAGGTTACACTATGCACATCTCAGCAGGATCTCATTGACTGCCACAGTAAACAGTGCCTCTATCAGGGGTGTTCCTGAGGGCTCTAGAGACATCTAGACACTGTAAGCAGGCAGGCAATCTCAGGAATTCAACACCCTGTCAGTGGGCATTACTTTGGAATATATGCTCCCCACTGTAACAGAGTTAGACTCAGTTATAATTTCCCTACACAGGGCTCTTCTACTCCTTTTAGTTGAACCTGTAAGTAGCATATATGTCCCAGAGGCTTAAATATTTGGTCTGTTCATATGCCAGCTGTGCCCTGAATCTTAGCAGAGTTGCATAGGACTTGCCCAGGACAACTAACAAAAGGATGATGATAGAAATGCACATCCCCCCAAAAAAGAGATATCTACAACTGCAAGCAAGACAGCTTCATTCGCCTTCCCCATGGAATTTAAGCCCTCCCTCAATCAGAAACAGTCTAGGCATCGCCACCCCAAAATACTCAAGAATGAGGAATGAACAAGTATGAGGAGTGAATGAAAGTACAGACTAAAGTAGAAGAAATAGAAGAACTTGTGTCATTGATATACAGGCAATGGCCACCAGAGGTTCTGAGGGGAGGGAGAGGGAAGAATACGTGTACCAAGGGTATTTGTGGGACATTGAAATTCTCCTGCATGACAATGCAATGACAGATACCTTGTCATTATTCGTTTTGTCAAAACCTATAAAATTGTGTGGGGGTAAAGTATAAACTATAATGTAAACTGTAGACCATTGTCAGTAGCAATGCTTCAATATGTGTTCATCAATTGTAACAAATGTATACTAATAAAAGATGTTAATGGGGGAATATGTGGGTGGGGGAGGGGTAGAGTATATGTGAATCTATTTTTTTTTACATTTTTTAATTAACTTATTGAAGTATATCACTCATACATAAACATACATAAGCATAAGTGTATAGTAATAATTATGAACTTACGAAACAAACACATTGCATCATACAGGACTCTCATAACTCACCCTACCACCAATACTTTGCATTGTTGTTAAACCTTTTTAACTAATGATTAAAGAGTATTGTCAAAATATTACTACCAACCAAAGTATTTTCCCCCAACCCACCCTATTATTATTATCTTTATATTATTTATATATGAAATACATAAACAAGTGTATAGTAAAAGTTGTGAACTTACAAAGCAAACATGCATAACATCATACAGGGGTCCCATACCTCAACCTTTCACCAATACTTTGCATTGTCATGAGACATTTATTACAAATTATGAAAGAATATTGTCAAAATCTTACTACTAATTATAGTCCTTATCTTATATTTGGTGTGTTTTCCCCCAACCCACCCTATTATTATTATTAAATACATTTTTTATGCAGAAGTTGTAAACTTATAAAATAATCATGCACATGTGCAGAATTCCTAACCAACACCCCTAATCAACACACCACACTGTGGTGGAACATTTGTTATAGATAAGATAATATCTTCTGATTGTTACCACATCCATGGTGTACATTTGGCTCATATTTTCCATACTGCCTCATTATCAACACAGTACATCTTTGGCATTGATGCAAGAATATTTGAATCTCCTGTATTTTTGATGTAAGAGGTATATAATCTAAAGTTTCTTTAAAAATAAAAAAAAAGTTCAAAAAATCCTATTACATAATCAATAAGCTAGTAATTTTATACTGGTTTTATAAATTTGTTCGGTGAATTAGTCAGAGGCAGTAAAATACTGTCAGGCTGGAAAGTAAATTGAACAATAACCATGTCTGAGTTAGAGTGAAAATAAAAAGAGAACCTGCTTGGCATACACCTGCACCAGGAGAGGCTACAACAGTATGAGTCAAGGTTTACTCCATAGTATAATAAATGGGTTCCTGAGAGATTCCTCTGTGTGGTACAAATAAGCCACTAATACAATAAGCCTCTCTAGTTTATTCGTACTTGATGGCTCTGCCAAAGAGTAGTCGTGGTTGTGTGTAACGTGAGTAAGCACAGTGTGAAGACTGCTGGATGACAGCTCCTGGTTAAGAATCTAAAATACCCCTTAGGTTTTCCTTCATTTGCCTGGAACATGTGAATCAACACATTCTCCCTTGAAGCAACAAGGTACAGCAACAGAAATTAGGGAACACATTAATAGTTTTGTTCCACTTGCACATTTTCTAAGAATTGACATGTAATTGAATTATTAAATCAACCTTTTGATATAATACTGTATTAAAATTTGGCAATTTCATTGTGGTAAGAGACAAATCGTCCCATGTTCCAATCTATACTAGAGTTATTCACTTGTAATTTGCAATTATTAACATATTTTCTTATTCTTATTCTTTAGTAAAATTAAAGAACTGGGGGAGAGAGTCCATGTATTAGAAAGAAGGCACAACCTCCTAGAGGACAACAAAACTCAGAGAACCCAAAAACATGTGGGAAACAATTGTTTCATAAGGAAATATTTCACACTCATAAGGAAATTTTTTTCAAGGAGTGTCAGCCCACTGTGCCCAGGTAAGAAGGAGTCACATGTTCAAGCAGCGACTCAGATTTATCAAGTGTCAGTGTCCTCAAATACACATGAACACTCCCACTGGATCTATGTGCCCGGTTTCATTTACTTTCTTTCATCGTTCATGGTTTAAAATTAAATTTCAGGGTAAATTCCCAAGTCATATTTTTCTGACTTAAAGTACTATTTTAAGCACCACCAATGTTTCTTCTAAAATGTTTTTCATGATATTTCTATTCCATATTAGTTTAATTTATGCTGGGGAATGTTCCCAAACATGCCATGGTGCTGTGGCACATGACTGTAGAGTCTCTGCTCAGTATTTCCCACTTCCTGGGCCTCTACAACTTGGATCTAGCAGTGAGGGAAGCTCAGCACTTCCAGGCCCAAAGCCTGTGGGGCTGACATGTAAGCAGTTTCTGAGATGAGATGGTTGAAATGGGAATGAGAGGGATATGGTCATGGGTGGAACAGAGTGGGAGAGAGGAGGAAGACAGTGGCATGTGTTCCTGATGGAGGGGAGTGGTAGCAACAGGCTTCAGGAGGGCTGGGGTGCGAGTGGCCCTAAAGAGAAAGACCTGGGCTCCTGGCTGCCTGCACACTGGGTCTTTCCTTTGTGGAAGTTCTGGAGGCCACCAGTCTGGCGCCATTCTTCCCCTAGTCCTCTCAATGTGGATCCACTGTTTTCTGACAGATTTCTGTTTCCCTTTTCATTTAACACTAGACCCAGATTCCAAAGCTGACATCATGCCAGCCCCGAAAGATGGAGGGCAATTGTGCTGATCACAACCTGCCTCCACTTCTGAATGACCCTCTCCTGGGGAAATGAAAGGGGATTTATTTTTAGTTGTCAGTTACCACAGAGTAAGAAATTCATAAAATGTATTGAATACTGTGTGAAACATTTAAGCAAGAGTTTAAATGATGGTAGAAAAGTTTGCATTGACTGTTTTCATTTTGGTTTTGGTTTTGGTAGACGCTCTTTAGAATGTGTTGCATTGATGTAACTTATGAGTAGGTATTTGTTAGTGCAAAAATAGCGATGGGATTAAATGTTATTCTCCAAATGTTTCTTTGTTCCTTCCTTCCTACTCTTCTGTATTCCTTTAGTTCCCTTGTTCAAGTTTTCCTTATTAAATCAAGTACTGAAACAACAGACACAGGCCATTATATATCTTGCCATAACCTACAGAACTGAGTGTGAAAGAGTATAAACTACAAACTATAATCCATACTTACTGGCAATGCTCTAAATGTGTTCATCAATTGCAATGAATGTACCATACTAATGAAAGAACTTGTTAGTGTGGGGAAAGGTGGAAGGTATGGGAATTGGGGCATATGGGAATCCCTTATATTTTTTTGTGTAACATTTTGTGTAATATAAGTATCATTTAAAAAAATAAAATTTACTGCTTCTTTTATAAAATTTTATACTCACTCTAAAACAATGACAATACATATTTCTCTGGGATCTTGCTAATCTGTAATTTAAAAATGTGTAGTATGACCCTGAAATATAATATGAAGGTTGCCATGTAGAAGTTTGAGGCTTTTGTGGACCCCAGAATATCATGTCTTTAGGGCTAATCCATTCCTGTGTGTGTAAATCCATAATAGGTGGGACCTTTTGAACAGATTCAGTTAAAGGCCTTTGGATGAGATTACTTCAGTAAGGGGTAGCCCAGGGTGAGTTTTAATCCACTTACTGGAGACCATTATGAATGGGATGAACAAGGAGACAGGAACGGAGAAAATTCCACAAAAACACAGGAGATGAGAGAAAAGTAAGAGGAAGCCAGAAGATTAAAGCAATGAAACCTGGAAGAGAAGGGAGAGAGCAGCAGGCACCATGTGCCTTGCCATGTGACAGAGGAATCCAGGAACACTGGCACCCAGTCTTCAGGGAGAAAGGCATCACCTGATGAAGCCTTGATTTGGACATTTGAACAGCCTCAGAACTGTACACTGGCAAGCCAATAAACCCCCACTGTAAAGGCCAAGCCATTTCTGGTATATTGTAGCTTTTAGCAAACTAAGACATGCCAAATACAGCTTTCCAAGTTTTCTGCTGATGGAAAACACTATTATTTTAATCTTGGTAAAAGAACATAATTTCAATACCTTTTTTCTGGAATTTCCAAAGAAGTTTATTAAAGGAATGGATTGTCTTTATTTCTCCTGAGCAATGCACCATTGCCAGTGATATATGAGATGAAACCAAAGCATAGTAAGATATATCATTTTGGTCATGAAAATGTACAGGGTGTCATGGCTCTCTCTAAGAATATAACACATATTACCTCCAGGACTTTCATGTCATGGAGTAGTAGGCAGGAAGCATGGTCACAAATCAAGACAAGGTTGGGTTTTTTTTAAGTTAGCTATATTTTTTTCTCACTGTTTGTATGCAAAATGTACTCTACTCTGTTATTAAGTAAAAGCTAAGTAGGTTATCTTTTTTATCCACAAATAATTGTTTCAGAATACTTCAGGGATTTTTTTTTTAATCTCTATAACATTTTCAACATCTTGTATTCAAGCTCTTTTTCTTCCTATCCATGTGATTTTATAAGCTAGAGTGCGGCGGCTTGCTCGGTCGGTAGAGGTGGGGTCTGGCTGCGGACGAGGGGTCAGTCCAGCTCAGGACGAGGGGTCGGTCCCGCTTGGGACGAGGGGTCGGTCCAGCAGCAGACGAGGGGTCGGTCTCACAGGGGTTGCGCGGTTCGGCTGACGGGGTCGCCCGGCGAAGCCGGCGACGAAGGGGTCGCCCGGAGAAGCAGGCGATGAACTGGGGACAAGGGAGGCCAGGCCCTTGTCGGGGGCTCTCAGGACTGGAGGGCGCACGGCAGAAGAACTACCGCGGAGACAAGGTAAACACGCAAGTCCACTTTATTGAGGGAGAGGCAACAGTTTTATAGGGGCTGGGGAAGGCTGATTGGTCGAAGCCACGCCCTGTTCTGATTGGTTGCCGGCGAAAGGTCAGTGGGCGGTACTGGACGGGGGAGGGGTGGTGGTTAGGGATTGGCTGTCGCTGTTGCTGGGGGAACGGGCAGGGTTTAGGGATTGGTGGCTGCTGTTGCTGGGGTGGAGGGCAGACTTGAGTTTCCCGCCCACGCCCGGCTGTTGCTGCTGTCGGGGGAAGGGAAAAGGGCAGACTGGATTTTTCCGCCCACGCCTGGCTGTTGCTGCTGTCGGGGGAGGGGAAAAGAGCAGACTGGAATTTTCCGCCCTGCGCCTGCGCAGGGAGAAAGAAGAAGAAGGGTGCCGCCCCACAGGCATCGTGTGGCGCCATCCGGGAGGAGGGGCGGCCGCGGAAGCATGGCTGCCGAGAAGGGGAGACCCGAGGGCACTCTGCGCCCATGCCGAGCTTCCTTCAGGGGTGGCGGTGAGTCCGACCAGCCACCCTATTATGGGGGCAGCGGCTTGGCCTGCCGCGACTGCTCCCCCACCAGGCCAGCAAACCACACTTCAGCCCGAGGGGTGACCGCACTAGAGGTGCTATAAAAATTAAATTAGATATAATAGGTAAAGCAAAATAAAAGTTTTTATGAAAATTCAATGATATAATCCATGTAGAGGCCAAACATGGGTCAATATACATTGCCAAGAGAAAATATTCACTGTCATACAATGCTAATCATTATAATAACAAAACAGTACTTTTTATGTTTTTGACCAGGAGGTTATGTAGATCACTTCAAATGAAGATTTTCTATGAAAGTCTGCTAAGAAGTGTCAAACTTATGACTGGTTGTTGTCTGGTGAAGGGAGTAAAGGGCTTAAGTCCCATGTGCATCACTAATAAGTTTGCCTGATTTTAGATCTACCTGGACCTCAGTATCCTTACTTCCAAGGGGATAAAATCATGAAAATCAAATCGCACAACATATGTAGATATTCCTCTTGTGGTTGCATGATTTCTCATGGAAAGCATTATACTTACAATTACAGTTTTATCATGATGAAGAACTCAAACGAGAAGCCAAAAGAAGAAATGCATAGGTCTGGGTGGGTCTCAAATGCAAGCCTCCATGTCCTATCCAGGTAGAGTCAGAATACCTCACCCTCCTCACAAGGAGGTGACTTCCTCAATCATGGAAGTTCACTGAGGCTTCATGGCTTGTGATTGACAGAATCATTATCCAGTTAGCATGATTAATAGCATCAAATTTCGAATCACTGAATTCAATCAGCAACTCCCCTCTCCTCCCAGGGGTCAGGGAGGTAGGCTAACACCTGACCCAAAGCAACACCCTAATCACCTGGTTGGTTTTTCTGGCAGGGCCAATCCTCACTCTCACTCTAAGACCACAAGAGTGGCTGTCACCTCCCTGCTACCAACTTAGGATGTTAACCAGATCAGGTGTGGTCCTGGGCCTACCATGAAGACTAAAAGACACTCCAATCAAGGGAAATTCCAAAGATTCAGAGGTGGCTTTTCCAGGAACAGAGGGCAAAACCAGACTAATTTTCCATTATACTGCAACCACATATTCTATAATATAATTCCATTTATGCAAAATACCAGAATAGGCAAATCCGGAAGTGCACAGTAGATCAGCAGTTACCAGTGAGGGGAAGGAGATAGATATGTAGATATGTAGAATTAGATATATAGATATAGAGATAGGGTTAGCAGTTGGGAGGGATATGTAGATGGAGATGTAAATACAGATATGAATTTATATACCTCAACATATAAATATACAAAAAGATAAATATACATATAGCTGTATATATCCATAGATGAAAATGGAGTTTACATATTCAAATATAGATCCATGATTTCCTTTGCAAATATATTTGTTTCATAACGTGGAGATCTCTGTCCACATATGTGTTGGAAGCATGGGAAGTGACGAGAAAGGCTATGAGCAGTCAGCTCAGGCTACACATGGAGAAACAATTTTAAAAATAAAGCTAATGGCATGTTATCAACACTGCCAACCAATAGTATCAAACTTTTTTCGGAAAGATCTGTGCCATTAATGTATGTGTGAACACGTGTGTGTTTTCATTCTTAGGTGATTAATATAGAGCTCACATTAGGAGAAATAATTTCTGCAGAGCACAATTTGATAATAATCAGATTTGAATAATTAAACACTTGTACTTCAGAGTATAAAGCCTACAGAAAATCTTGCAAATAATGCATAATACATACATACACTGAAAAGGATGTTTGCTGAACAAGTGTTTTTTATGATGAAAATCTAGGTCTCTAAGCTAGGTCTCTGTGTATTGACCTCATTCCCACTTTATCACGTGACAAGGGAAAAATGAATTGTTGAATGAAAAGAATTGTACAATGGAACAGAATGCAAGGTAACAAAAACACACAATGAAGTGATGGTTATTTCTCAAAAATATTTCTATTGTACCAAGGTAAAGCCATAAACACCTTCATACACCATAACTTATTTTTAGAAATTAACACTTTAAAAGAAGCTAGAAGACTGCTTAGATTGTGTTAGTTTCCCAAAAGACTGCTGATGGAAAGTACCAGAAATGGTTTGACTTTGGAAACGGGGATTTATTTGGGTAAAAGCTTACAGTTCTGAGGTTGTGAAATAGCCAAATCAAGGCACCATCAGGGCTTTTTCTCACCAAAGTCAGCTACTGTTGATCCTGTTGTCTGGCAATGTGGCAAATCAAGATGGCTGCCAAGCTGTGCCAAGGTCTCTACCTTGCCCACCAGGCTGTGTGTTGGAGCTCAGCTGTGACAAGCAGTCATAGGGATTGTCTCCTTCCAGTCCTTCTCTATCAGTCTCAACTGCTCTACCTTCTTCCCGAGTGCAGCTGCAAGCTATCAGGCATATGGCTCATCTTTCCCTGGGTTTCACCTTTTTGAGCCTCCTGGGGATTCTTTTTTCCTACAGTCCTCTCTCATCAATATGAAATGTGGCCCCTTTTGCTGTGTCTCCATTTTTATCAGACCCAGCAAGAAGGTGGAGACTCAACCTGAGTCACACCTCACTGACAAAGTCCTGTCAAAAGGTTCTCACACCCACAGGAATGGATTAAGAAATACCATCTTTCTCTTTTTGGGACTCACCAAACCATCACAATGATGATCCAAAAACATTAAGTTTACATATATTTTATTGATAATAAAATACAGAATTCATGGGTAGACATACATACATATATACACACACACACACATATACATATACATATATAGGTAACTATATGAACAACCTAAAAATGTGGGAATATTAATATCAGTACACGAAATTTGCAATTACAGTGTTGCTATTATAATTTTCCTTCTGAGTTTCTGTACTTTTTAAATGGTCAGAGGAAAAATATACATTCATATGAGAAAAGTACTCAGTATTCTGAATATGTCATAATATGTTTAATCCTCCTTTACTGATGAATGCTGAGGTAATTTCTAGTTCACAATTTGACCCTCAGAGACGAGGGGGTGGGAAAACTCACTTTATTAAACCCACATTATCAAAAAACTTGCGTCCCTTGATATTTTACATGGCAAACTAATTTCAAGTTTAACCTCCCATCTTGCCAAAAGTCAACTATGCAGATATGTTCCTCTAAGACCTGTTCTCTTCCACGCATTCCATCACAGCTCTTGGACTGTCCAGATGCTGACAGCATGATGATTACAGGGAGGAAGTTATATTTGTCATGAAAATGTTCTTTACTTCAAGGATTTAGCAAACGTATCCAATTCACGCTGCTCATGGTGCTGCCAGATGCAGGATGCAGCTTCCAATGAGCCTTCCTCCATGAAGTGAGTACAGAAGGAAAATGCTGCCCAAAGACAGAGGAAAAGCCTCCTTTTGGATTGCCAGTGTTTATTCTTCTTCCTGAATTAGTGCTCATGGTTCAACATTATCTAAATCAAAGGCTCTACATCAAAGGAAAGGAGGTCTGGACCAGGGTCGTGAGAAGGACACTTCCTTCTCCTAAAGCTCAGCCCCTGGTGAGTGATACACAGTGTGGAACAGCGCTGAAGTTCTCCTTCACTGAGGGGTGGGTGGGACCTGGAGGGTCCTGGAGCGACCCGGACCCGCCCGCGGGCCAGGCCAATACGACAGGACGTCTCCCGTCCGACCAAGCTCGGGGATCTAGAAACAAAGCAAACGACACAGAGACAGGGACAAGAGACACGAAGAATGGAGGCAAGACAGGATTCTGATCAAGCCTTGTTTATTGGGGGTAAAACACGGGTATATATAGAGAGGGAAGGGAACGTGTACATAGGTGATAGGCTGGTTTTGCGGGTGGCAGACGTCCAAGGAGGGGATTGGCTGAAAGTTCGTGCCGGGTCTGCAGAGTTTCGCGCCTTGCACATGTGTATTGCTGTGGTCACCTGAGTTGCAGCGGGAAGGGGAGAACAAAGAAGCAGGGAGGAAGAAGAATAAGGAAATGACAGGGCAGATTTGTGAACTCTGCCATGTTGTGAGATCCGCCATGTTGTGAGAGGCTGTAAATAGGTCTCACAGCGGGTGGCTCCCTACACTGGAGGATCCTCTTCTTGTGCAATCTGGATACAAAGAAGTCTGTGCCTTTAACTGGACTCTATGAAGACAGAGTTCATCTCACATCTTCTGGTTTCTACATATCGCTGGTGTGGTTGGCCAAGCGGATGAGATGACTCCTGAGCTGATGGGGCCACAGGTCTGCTTCAGAGTCTCCAGTCTGCTCCTGTGTCCCCTCAGGAGGTTTCCATTCTGCAATGAGAGCCAGGCGCCCCTCATCCCACCATCGCAGGATGTGAGCTATGTCATGCAGCTCAGCTTTTTCATGCTCTGGATGAGGTTGAGAAGACTCCTTTAACTGCAGTACTTCCCAGCTAGAGTGCTCATTGTGATCCTGGCACTGTCCTTGGTATTGGGGTGAGAAAGGCATCTGTATATCTGACATGTCCCTGCCCAGGGACGGTGTTGGGGAGGAGTCAGACTGCTCTCCTCCCTGTGCAGCCTGCATGGGCTGAGCCTTCATGATACAAGGTCCCTGGCTCCCACTGACCCCAACCAGATGCCAAGGAACAAATGACACATGGGAAGGAAGAACAGTGACACATGTTGGCTTCTTGCTTAAGAAATTCGGTGAAAGAAAATGAGGAGAGCTGCCTGGGAGAGTGGACAGGTCGGTTTGGTGGCACTGAAGAGTCAGATCTTGGCCCCCACTTGGACTCTCTCCC
Source organism: Dasypus novemcinctus (assembly GCF_030445035.2). Classification (NCBI taxonomy): domain Eukaryota; kingdom Metazoa; phylum Chordata; class Mammalia; order Cingulata; family Dasypodidae; genus Dasypus; species Dasypus novemcinctus. The sequence continues at coordinate 13,879,417 of NC_080690.1, forward strand.
AAGGAATTTATGGATTTCCTTTTGCTTTGCTCTGGGTGCTGATCACTTTGGTTCAAAAACCATTTCTAAGTAAAGCAAAGGGAAACAAGGAGATCATAAGACATAAGACATTCCAGCTGTTTCTTGTAAGATAAAATGCAATGGGGCAATTTACAACAGGTCCTAATTCCAGGGGGATTGTACATATATTGGCATATGTATATATTTATACCTATATATAGATATAAATACATAAGTTTGGTTTTTTTTAATGTGTCCATTTAAGAGAAATTATTTACTCCTGCCTGATGGATCTTACATTAATTTAAAAGAATTCCAGGGCTTTCAAATTCTTTGCAACTTCTCAATTCCTTTATTTCTCTGAAAATCTGTAATTCTCTATTGCCCTCATTTGATGTTGTAGGGCATATGTGGAGATTCACAGCACCTGCCACAAAAGTCTCCACGATCTCCACAACCATTCACCCCTCAAAAGTTTCCCCTGTTGTTAATTCCTGAGTTCCACATGAAAATCACCTGCACTGGCACAGAGGTTCTTTCATAGATATGGAATTTAATTTAATAATTCCATCCATGGATTCCATTTATATAGATAAAAACACACAAAATTATTTAAGACACACCCAACAAGCAACTACAGATAAATTGATACTCTGGATAAAAAAGTATGGGCTCCAGAATCTACCCTCTAATTTCAACAATGATCAGCAAACATGCTGTGTTGACCAGAATGATTATGGGGGAGGGAATGTGGTCAGGGGCTGTGCTGGTATCTAGTTGACAGAGGCCAGGAATGTTGAAAAATATCCTACCATACACAGAACAGCCCCTTACAACACTGCCGAGATGCAGAAAACCAGAAAGGAAGTATTCTCAAGATAGGTATTACCATTCACATTTTTCTACTTTTTTGCTGCTAGTAATTTGAAATGCATGACAATTTGGTTTGGAAGTTTCCTTTTACAGGAATGTGACTTAAAACGCCACACTTTTACCACCCAAGCTTTCCCCCTATATCACTGTGGTAAAACAAAATAGCCCAAGTTTTCCAAAAACACCTCAGGAGGCAATACCACATATGGATAGGACACACTTGGTGCAACAGACATAGAACTTACTTGAACTCGTGGTTCTGGAGAGTCTGTTTGGTTAGCCACTACTTCCCTGGTAGCAATATCAGAGCTTCTGTTCTTCTCAAAGGCTTGACCTGGGGTGATTGTTTGAGATCTCATGGTGGAAGTCTGGGGTCTTCTGGCTTCTTCTGGTGGGTATTCTAAAGGAGAACACAGGAAGAAACGTGAAACTGCAGGCCTGTTTTCACATTCAAAACCAAAACAACACAGTAAGTGATATTTAACACTGAATTCATTTATTCCTTCCAAATCCCCAAGGGGTGACAGAAGAAGAGGAAGCTACAGGCTTAGCTACAGCAGGACCGTAAAGTCCAAAGCTTTCCCTGCCAAGTACTTATTTGACCCAGCCAAACAGGAGGGCAGTATATATTTCTTCTTTGTACAGAGCTGTACTTGATTCTTAAGCTAAGTATTCCTTGTGGAGAATTTGTGCCAACATACAGAGGCATTTTTACTCTCAATGGGACCACTGAGGAACTGCATCTGCACTGGTGGTTCTTACCTTTAGGGTAGGGCTGAAGCTTGCCCTGTCTCTGGTTTTGCTCTTTTCCTAAGGAGCATCCAGACTCCAGTCTTTGTTTCTTTCTGAAGTTTTTAAACCAGCAATAAGTGAGAAAAGAAGATGTGAATGTCAGGTAGCTCAGTCTATATCATTTCAAACATCAATTCAATAAAGCAAAATATCCATGAGAAAAGGGCTGTATATTATCATCAAAATGATATAATCATCTCAAGAATGTTAGCCTGGTATTAAGCTGAGCGCACCATCTGCACTCAGCTAAAACCTGCATTTCTTTCATAATCATCGTCATGGAGCCCACAATAAATCTCCCTGATTTAGGAGATACTGTATGATCTCCCAAAGGCCATCTTTCTCTTTCTCTCTTCCAGCTAGCCTTATTATCTGAGCCTCTTTTCTTGGCCCAAATTATCTCTTCAAAGAAAATACTAGTTTGTAATATGCATACATATAGAATTTACTTTAGAATTCTTTAAATAGGTTGGCAGAATTGTGCATAGTAAACAGCTAAGCTAACCCTTATCTATATTTTCTCTTCTTGTTTCATCCGAGACCAGCAATAGATAAGGATACTGACTAGAACACTGTATAACTAGTATTGAAAATATTATCTGTGACAACTGAACTCTTTGCTTATTTCCTTATCATTGGAGTCAGAATCCTAACATACCTTCTAATTATTTCTGAGTGTTATTTGACTAAGAATAAAGCATGATAAGACATATAATCTACAGTGTCTGTTGAGCTTCTCATATCCCAAGCATTTTACTAAATTCATTCTATGTTCTCAATGAATTAATCAAAATATTTTCCAACATGATGTCCTAAACACAGGTGGAAACCTGAAACTAACAAATAAATTAGTGACTATAGAGCAGAGCCAACCTCTTCCTACATTGCTTCCTGGACTTTCCTTCCTTACCATCAGTTCAAATGGGCCCTGAGCCACTCAGGGAGTCAATCAACAGGTTTTCCCACAGGGTATGCTTTTATTATTGAGATGGGAGTCAGCCTCAGGTGAACAAATGCATGATGAGAAAAGAAAAATTTCCAACATCTCCCATCCTACCTCAGTGATGCTCTTATAACCTATAGCACATTGGAAACTACAGATTTGCTACTAAGTATGAAGTCATTAATTGTCTAAAAAAACACATTATAACTTAATGCTCATCACTTAAATACTGTTTAACTTGACATAATTTTATTCTTTACACCTGTCTCTTTGGAAACTAAAGAAATTCAACTTAGTTTCATTTTTACATCAATAACTCTATTCAAAATGTCAGTATAGGAATTTACTTCAAACACTCTTGCATGTGAATCACATTTGAGATACTAACTAGGAAAAAAAAGAAAAAAAGACAACCTGAGTACTGGTAATTTTCATGAGTGCTTACTCCCTAGTTCCCACATAGTTATATATTACGCATTATTCTACACCATGTATTCCAGTATCAATGATGCTATAATATTATCATAGTGACCCAATTTTCTATACTCTCTAAATCTCAAAAGATAATTTAATTATCTCCTATCAGGAAAGCCTTTCCCCACCAGTGAATACACACAACCAAAATTTCCACTATTCTAAAGATCTAAAGAGGTCCTGTTTTGATTTTATGTTTAATATTCTAAAATATAACAGGCTACAGGTTTTCAGCAAAATGGCTGATAAAAGAGAATTTTTGAAAGGGCTTAGCCCAGCTTTTCTCTGGACCTTAACTATGACAGATAATGAAATAGAAACTTAATGTCTACCTGCATTTTATGCTCTGAAACACCAATTTCTTTGGCGATTTGTTTTCTGGTATCCCACCGAGGGTAAAGGTTTTTATCAAACGATGCTTGGAGGGTATCCTTTTGATGCTTGCTGTAAACAACCCTGGGTTTCCGGCATTGTGTTTGTACTGTGCCTGTTAAAGAGAAAGGAGAAGAGTATGAATCATATCTTTATAGAGAAAAACCTGACATAAACACATGTTTATTTCCAGGTGAAAGCATGTAGATTCAAGGAGTAATACTTATTTTTACTTTAGGGATGCAACTAAATTCATGCTACCTGGATACCCTCAGGTTTCAATACACATATTAGAAAAAAATGATAATCACTGAATGAAGTTACCAAAGTGAGAACTTACAGAAAACGCTTAAAATTACACAGAAAGGAAATAAGAAACAATAGATACTGGGAAAATTAAGGAAAATAAGTAAAACAAATAAAATTCATGGAAACAATGAAAGGTTAAAGCAAACAAGCATTTTATAATAAATAATCATGTAATTAATAAAAATAAATATAAAATATTAGTTACTCCACAAACAAAAGATTAGTTATTCCACAAAGACTAGGAAACAACTGAGTAGCTCCCACAGACACAGGGCTTATGCAGACTCAGAGAGGCCCACTCATTTCTTATATTCCTTTCTATTCAATTCCTTTCTTTAAATAGTTAACACCTTTAGAATCCTATGTGTAGTAATAAAAAGTATTACTCACTTCATTTTTTTTTTCTCCACTGAAAGTGTCAACTTTAACACATTAGGTAGATGGTCCATTTATGGGGCTCCAGGCTTCTCTCTTCAATTGGAAATTTAGGATCAATTTGCAAAATACGGTAGCGCCAACAATCTATCCTTGTAATCATGTTTGTGATTTAAACTTTTATAAGAAATGCAAAATAAACAAGGTATTTGGAATTATAAAGAACAGAGCAAAGAAGCTGATGGAACTTACCACTTGACCTGCTGTTCAAATCCATAGTGGAAAGAGTTACCTGGAATCCACAGAGACTCAGGACCAACTGAGCAGCTCCCAAAGACAGGACTTTTGAAGACCCAAGGTAACCCACCCATTTCTTAAATACCTGTCTAGTTAATCACATCATTAAATATGTAACACCTTTAGAAGGCAATGTGAAGTAATCAAATTAAGGGGAAGTTTAACATTAAGTGGTTTAAGATTCAGATCAAGAGTACCTAAGTAAATTGGCTATATCCTAATGCTTTCCAAGGAAGACCTTGATTCTGTACTCTCTGATTTACACATAGATAGGTCTTTTGTTTTCGATGATGTTCAAGTATTCTTGTTTCTTAAATATTTTGACTTGGCTATATATTTTATATGAGGTCCTTTTCCTTCCTTGTACTTTACACATATTTCTCATGCTCTTTCTGAAACATAATGGCTTTCCTTCATTGTGAAGGTATAGTTTACATGTCAACTTGACTTAGACTAGGCTACCTAGTTAGTGTTTCATAAAACAGTAACCTAGGTGTTGCCCTAAAGGTGGTTTATATATGTGATTATGTAATAATATTATCAGCTGATTTTTTTTTTTAAGATTTTCTTTTTCTCTCCCCTGCCCCGCTCCCTTCCAGATGTCTGCTCTCTGTGTCCATTCACTGTGTGTTCTTCTGTGTCCGCTTGTATTCTTGTTAGTGGCACCTGGAATCTGTGTCTCTTTTTGTTGCGTCATCTTGCTACGTCAGCTCTCCGTGCATGCAGCGCCATTCCTGGGCAGGCTGCACTTTTTTCTCATTGGGCAGCTCTCCTTACAGGGCGAAATTCCTTGCGTGTAGGGCTCCCCTATGTGGGGGACACCCCTGCGTGGCACAGCACTCCTTGCGCACATCAGCACTGTGCATGGGCCAGATCATCACACGGGTCAGGAGGTCCCGGGTTTGAACCTTGGAACTCCCGTATGATAGGCAGACATCCTATCTGTTGAGCCAAATCTGCTTCCCTCAGTTGATTTTAAGTAAAAAAGATTATCCTTGATAATTTGGGTGGGCTTGATTCAATCAGCAAAAATCCTGAAGGGTAAAGTTGAGGCTATAACAGGGTAGCTGCTATTGTTGTAACTACTGACCATCATATTTTAATTGTAAAGTAATTTTACTTTACTTCCACACTTGTTATCTTAGGTTTTACAACACTGCTAAAACTAGTAGCGACCTGTTTAGATCAGCCAAGTTTTTTTGAGATTTGGTTTGCTTGCTTGCTGTTTTTGGCTTTTTGTCAATCTGTTTATTTAGTGTGGTCTTTACACTTATTCTTTTAATTAATCTAAATACTGTATACTGTTAACTAAAGCTTACCTGGCTCTTCAAAGAACTTCTTAGACTTAGGTTAATTCTGTTAACTGTTACCTAATGCTTAAACCAGCTCTTACCAGTCTCCAGGCCCCTGTTTATACACTTCCAATTAACCCTAACCAATCAATCAATATCTGCCAATATCATGATATCCACCTCCCTTTGGCTAATCCCATAAAAACCCTCAACCCTCTTGAGTTGTTTAGATCTGAGATTTCTTTACTGCCTACTTCACTACACAGAGCTCTCTAACAAAGTTCTTTCTTTGAAAACACTGTGTAATATTTTGGCTTATATGAGTATCAGGCACCAAATCCAATTTGGCAACAAAACTTCCCTGAAGAAAAAGAAACCACACCTGTGGACAGGAGCTTCTTTTTGTGCCTGAGAGTTTCAACCTCTCTTTTCAGAGGAACTGCCCTACACATTTCATTCATGCCTAGGTAGCCCCAAAATTACCGAGGGAAAATTGGGTTGCTACTACCCAATCAGGGTATAGGAGAGAATGTCTGGAATATAAGAAATTTACAGCATCTCTTAGTATTCACATGTCCTGTGGTTCATGTTAGTTGAAAACTGCAACAACCCAATTTAGGCAGCACTGTTTGCGATTGTGGAGTGAACAGGCAGAAAACCAGATATTCTCCATGGGCTTTCTTCTTGTGGGAATACTTCAAGAAATTTGGATTGACCCCCCTTAGACTTGAGGAAACAATCAGCACATTTGTGGCTCCCCTTTCAACCACTATTGTGATGGGTTCACATAAGCATAAAATGAACGATGATCTAGGATCCAGGTGGAGCATTTCTGAGTTGATGGAAGCATCTGTGAAATTCCTATACAATTCCTTTCCAGCACATCTTCCTACTCCAGCCAGGTAATAACATGCCAAGTGCGTTAAAATTTTATTCACCTGAAAACACAGCATATGGCCATCAGTCACCTTGCCCCAAACTGCTCCCTCTGCAGGGTTGGTCAAGAAGGGTGAGCTGAAATCTTGTCATCAGTGACGCCACAGTTTCAGAGGCCTTTAAAGGGTCCCTGATGTAAGGAGATTAGTTATGCAGCTGACAACAGCCTGTCCGCTCTGCAGGATGACAATGTCATGCTCTCTCTGACTTTGAGTCACAGATGGGGCTGATTATGAAGCCACATGATGGCATCGAGGCCCAGGAGAACCCTAAGGTACGCGCTAATACCAGAGATTTCGAGGAAAGAACAAAAGCCGGGTACTGAACCTGATTCCTTGGGCCAAGAATCAGGTCCAACTTCCTCTTCTAAGAGAGGAGTCTCAACTCTCCCGACAGGAGCAATGACTGGCCTTTCCCTCTTGAGACTAAAATCAGAGCTATGACGCCGAAGACTAACTCACCAGTTCTGCCTGAAAGGACTAAATCTCTACTTTGACTCTAGAAGCTCCTTTCCCACTTAGACCAGCGATCAGCGTGAGACAATCCCAACCAATGCCCCGGGCCGGAAGTGACTGCACAACCCACGACCACGACCTCCTCCTGGTTGCTTCCGGTTCCACCTCCCTTGGTTCAGGCATCTTAGGACCAGGGGACTGGCTGGTCGGGCTCCCAGGGACCTTCGATTAGAGGCAGACTGTCGCAGAAGAACCGTTTGACCTGGGACAGCAGAGTGAATCCGTCCCTACACGGTGCTGCCAGCCAGGCGTCCCCCAGCTCCGAAGCCTCTCGCCGAAGGCTGGGCCCGAGAGCCCTAGGGATAGGAACGCGCAGAGTCCTTTTCTTTGGGGGTGGCACTATTTCCGGACACTTCGGGGAAAGAACAAAGCCGGCAAGCCTTTGGCCTTGTACTGACCCTGACTGGGCCAAGAATCATGTCCAACTTCCTCTGCCAAGAAAGAATTCTCAACTCTTCCAACAGGAACAATGACCTTTCCCTCCTGAGCCTAAAATCATAGCTGTGAGGCCAAAGACCAAGTCACCAGTTCTCCGAAGGACTAAACTCCCGTTTTGGCTCTAGAAGCACCTTCCCCACTTGGACCAGAGATCAGCCAGAGGCACGGCCAACGGACGCCATCGGGTCCGGAAGTGACTACAGAGTCTACGACCTCCACCTTGACCTCTTGCTTCCGGTTCCCGCCCCGACATTTCACGGGGTCTCAGGAGTAGGGCACCTGCCGGTCGGGCTCCCAGGGCCCTCGGGTTCGGTGCCGACAACGTCGCGGAGGAACCTTTCGATTTGGGACGTCAGCGCAGATCCGTCCCCATCACCGGCTGCCGGCCAGACCTCCCCCAGCTCCGCCTGAGGCTGCTCCGGGAAGGTTGAGTTCAGGAGCCCCTGGGACTCTCGTGCACAGCCAGGGCCTCCAGGAAGACGCAGAGGCCTTTTCACAGAGACCCTCCAGGGGCACAGGCGCATCTGCGGCTGAAAGCCTGGGCCCCCATCCTCGTCGCGCCTGGCTGGCCGGGAACCACCCAGATAACTGCAGATGTCTCATCTGCAGTCATCAATACGTGGGGTCCACGCAGTTAACAAGTGGATCCCCCTGAAGAATTACTTAGCACCCAGCTTTTTAAGGGCTACAGGGAATCCAGACATCAAAGTAGACATACTTGGTGACTCTCCCAAAAGGCCATCTTTCTGTAGTGTGAGGAGGAGCACAGTAGGAAGAATTGTTTGATGAGCCCCCTGTGTTAATGTTTAAAATGTAAATAATTTTCTTATGTGTGTTCATGAAACACATCAGTCCACACATTTCACTTGAAAGCTGTGGTGTCTGTCACATAGAAATTAATATTTAATTTTTTCTCCACTGGTTGCCTACCAAATGATTTATAAAAATTCACAATCTGCTTTTGCTATTATAATATAGTTTAAAATTGATAATCAGAGTTAATTCAGACAATACCCAAACATGATAGGCAACTAAGGTCTCATGGCAACTCGGTGGGTAAGCATTCAGTCTACCACAGCCCAGTAGCAGACAAAAGCTGTTTCTGAAAAGAAGAATAGTTATCTGCCGAGGATGGCAGGGCTTTGTTCCAAAATCCTAAGAGTCTGAGTTGTGATTCTCCTATAGGGACCTGCCAAAGGCTCCAGACAGCATCTCTTATTTGCCACTGACACGTCCAGCACCATTGGATCTGCTAGATCATATGGCCCAAGTGGGAGTGCAGCTTGCATAGCAGCCTGCACCTGTCACAGAGCCTCCTCTTGTTCTGGTCACTCGGTAAATGGGCCTGAGCAGAACACCCAAATGAGAAATATGTTGTCTCCAAAATCCGAAGAGGCAAACTAAGTGTTGTGCCTCTTTTTTGGTCATGGGAGGGACCAAATGCAAAAGCTTATCCTTCACTTTAGACGAGATATCTCGACATGCCCCACACTACTGGACACCTAAAAATTTCACTAAGGAGGAAGGCCCCTGTATTTTTGTTGGCTTTCTCTTAAATTTTCTCTCACGCAAATACCTTGCCAGTAAGTCAGTTTCCACTTCTTGCCCACTAGGTCCAATCAGCATGCTATCAACAATAAAATGCACCAATGTGATGTCTTGTAGGAGGTAGAGAATGAAGCTCCCTGAAGACGATATTCTGACATCAGACCAGAGAGTTGAAGTAGCTAGCCCTCATGTATGACAGTGAAGGTGTATATTGCCAGCCTTGCCAGCTGAAAGCAAACTGTTTCTGGTGGTCCTTAATAACAGCAATTGAGTAAAAAGAATTTGAGTAAAAAGATCAATAGCAGCATACCAGGTACCAGGGGATGTGTTAATTTGCTCAAGCAATGATAACACATCTGGAACAGGAGCTGGAGGTGGAGTCACCACCTTGTTAAATTTACAATAATCCACTGTCATCCAAGATCTATCTGTTTTCTGCACAAGCCAAAGAGGAGAGGTGCATGGGGATGTGGTGGGAATTACCACCCCGCATCCTTTAAGCCCTTGATGGTGGCACTGATCTCTGCAGTCCCCCCAGGAATCCTATATTGCTTTGGATTTACTATTTTGCTAGGTAGGGATAGTTCTAGGGGATTCCACTTGGCCTTTTCTACTATAATAGCCCTCATTTCACAACTCAAGAATCAATGTGGGAATACTGCCAGGTGCTGCTTATGTCTATTCTTATTATGCATTCTGCAACTGGAAAAATAACCACAGAATGGATCTGGGAACCACTGGATTCATTGTGGGATGGTCTTGAGAGAAACTCCTTAAATCACCTGAATTCCATAAGCCCCTACCTCTGACTGGTAAACCACAGTGATGTTTTGAGTCTCCTTGCATTGTCACTTCTGAGCTAATGTTTAATAATCCTCTAAAGGTCTGATCATTTCCTTTTTCCCAATGTATGTTTACCCTGATTAAACACCAGAGGTCTTTTTGGGGTAGACTGGAAGGAAGATTAACAGTATAAATTTTTTGCAGTGTAACAGGGTCCTTCCCCAAGGGGACCCATCTTCCCCTCATTCAAGGGGCTCTGGGTCTGTAAACTGTCTCAGGTCTTGGAATGGATTAGGGACTGTGACTCTCTGTTTCTGTAATTCAAGTTAGGCTTTTGTTCACTCAACCTAGAACTCTTCAGCTTATACAAATCAAGTACAAATTTGTAGGCTTTCCATCTATTTAACTTCTAGGTACCCCATTAACCAAGGTCATAGGACTATGTGACACAGACTATTTTGATTGCTGTTTTTGAGTCTTTTCGTTGTGAGAGCCATGCCCACCTATCTTTGGTGATGAAGTGCTTCCATTTGGCTTCTACTTGCCTGGGTTCTGATCATCCCCGTAGGGTTTAAGGACCCTAGTTCTGTGATCACAATTTCCATGGTAATATCTGACTTACAGAAAAGAGCAACCACAGAACTCTTCATGAAAGAGGGAGTTAGTCTCACAAATATATTCCTCAGAGTACTGCTGAAAGGAGTTTCCTCTGGGCATTCCTAGGGTAGGTGGGGAGGTCTTAGATGGTAAATCCATTCTAATTCCCTCATCTATAGTTTACCAGGACAATTCTGACATCTCAACCTCAGGCAATGTCGGCCATCTTTTGGTCCATATTTGAACCAGCCATCTGAACAAACTGTTAGATCCCTTTCTTAACCCTCAAACTACAACACTGAATCCAGAAACTCTGCTTAGTGAGCCCATATCAATAAATTTAGCCTGACCCAACACCATTATCCCACACCCTTAAAATCCATTCTCACACATATTCCCATGATCTCTATATATATAATTTGGGAAACTCATGCAGTTCTTTTGGAGTATAGAATACTTCCTCGTGTCATACTTTGTACTTCACCTTTGGGGGTTTGTTGTGACTTTAGTCTATTCATAGATCTGGAAGAGAAAAGGGGTGGTGGGGGGTAGGTAAGGAGAAGCATTAGAATTGTCTTGCAAATGAATTACCTCAGGGCATTTCCTTGCAGTTTCATCTGGTGAGACGGGATTAATCTCTTCAGGAAGGGGTTGGATGGCAGATTCCTTTAGGCAGGCTGGAGGTTGGGTGGTTGTCTCCTCAGGGTGGGGAGGAGGTCCAGACTCGTTCGAGCAGGTTGGAGGTTGGGTGGTGCAAGCTTGACATTGGGTGGTCATCCCTTCAGGGCCGGGAGGAGGTTGGGTGGCTGTCACCTAAGAGCATATCATCATAGGTTTTTCTGGCAAAGTCTCAGCAGAATTTAGGGTTTCATTGTTCCCAGTGGCATCATCATTAACCCATTTGTTTCCATCCCAATTCTCAAGATTCTACTCCTTGCCAATCAATATCCTCTCTTTAACAGCTGACACCCAGCAAAGGGTGAGATTTTGGTTTCTGTTGTAACTCTGCTATTCACACAATGAGACCCTGAGTCTGGTTTTCAAAATTCTAAATTCGGCAGCTGCACAAAACAAGAATTTCTTTCAGGGCACACATGAAACATATTGCATCATTCATACAGCACTTACATGGCCAATTTGAAGCCTTCAGCTCATCCCGTTTTTTCTGCCTGTTTGTATGCAAAATGTCCTCTACGCTGCTATTAAGGAAAAGATTTTTTAAAATTTATATATTTTTTATTGTATTTTGTATTTTTTTTTGTTATGTGGTTTTTTTATTTGTTTGGTTGGTTGGGTTTTTTTTTTTTTTTACTTTGTGGGGAGGTTTTGGATTAGGGAAGGGAAGAATTACTGATCCAGGATGTTTGTAGGGGGGATGTGTAAGAGGATGGGGTGTGCCTCTGTGGAATATGAATGTGTTCAAATAGTATGGGGTATTGTCTCAGTGGATGGAGAAACACACAATAACTGAAAGATTATTGAATTCCCATCCTGGGGAATCCTGATACATTTTCTGTTAGAGTGGCAAGAATCTCTAGAGTGTATGGGCAGTACCTTGTGAAGGAAGACAGACCAATACACCAGACCTTTGATATTGATGCCTGTACTTATGAACCTTGTTCTTGTGAAACTGAAAATTAGCCTAGTATTATATATTGCCTAAGAGTTACCTCCTGAAAGCCTTCTTGTTTTCAAATATGGCCTCTCTAAGCCAAACTCAGCATATAAACTCACTACCTTCCCCCCAGTATGGGACAGGGGATGAGGATCCCTAGTACCAAGAAATTACTACCAAGCACCAATTAGCAATGCATTGGAAAAAGACCTTGATCTAAGGGAGAAATATTAAGTACAAATGAGCTTTTATGGCTAAGAGATTTCAATGTGAGTCAGGAGGTCATTCCAGAGGTTATGCTTATGCATATTTTAGGAGGATCTCATTGACTGCTGCTGTAAACAAGCAGAGGGGATCCTGAGGGCTCTAGAGACATCTGGATACTATAAGCTGAGCAGACAACCCCAACAGTTCATACCCTGTCAGTGGGCCTTACCTCAGCATATATGATAACCTATCCCCCCAGTGTATCGGGGGTGGGCTTATTTATAATTTCTCTGCACATGATTCTTATGCCCCTTTTATTTGAACCTATAATGAGCACTATACCCATTACATATGTGTCCCAGAGTCTTACATCTTCTGGCTGTTCATATGTCAGTTGAACACCGAATCTCAGCAAAGTTGCAGCAAACACCTACCCTCTAGTTCATCAGACTCACCCAGAACAGCTAAGAAAAGGATGATGATAGGCAATGCCCATCCCAAAGAAGAGGCTGTAAGAAAGTCAATTCCACCCATCTGCCCCCAGGGGATCTAAGTCCCCTCTCAATCAGAAACAGAATGGGCGTTACCATATCAAAATCCTCAAGCTCGAGGAATGAACAAACATAAGGCAGGAACGCAACTGTGGACCAAAATGGACTTAATGTTGTTATTAAGAACTTGGAACATTGATATAAAGGCAGTGGTCACCAGAGAGTCTGTGGGGAGGGACAAGGAAGACTGCTGAGACCAGCTCAGCAATAGGTTTGTACAAAGGGAAGGTGATGCAGAACTGAAGAAATAAAAGGACAGAAAGAAAGACACAAGAGAGAAAAGAAAGATGGGACCAAGGGACTCAACAACTTCTGGAACTGAGAGCCTCGACCCTAGTTTCCACATCGTATTTATTAGAAATTACAAAGCAGTAGTTATCTATGTTTAATTTCAAGGCTGCTTGCTATTAAAGCTGTAGCACCAGCCATGCTAGGGAGCAGGCCATAACAAAGTTCAAATGTCTCCACATGCAAACAATTTTCGTGCTGACCAGACAGCATTCCATCTAGTCAAGGCTGGTGTTCCTAAGCCCACACTTCTTATCAGCATTATGGAAAAATTTCAACTTCAAGCCAGATTCCCACATTCATATTAAAGCTATTTTCCCACATCTCCCCCTTTTTTGTTTTTGCAAAGCAGTGAAGGCAGATTTGGAGATTTCTTGCTTCTTCATACCCCAGAGGGTTTGTAGCATGCATCTGAGGACTAAATACATACAAAACAGATAGGAACAGATAATTAATATACTCCTAAAAGACCCCTTCCCCAACTCTTAATCCATATCATAGGGTTCAGGGATCTTAATCCATCCACAGTTCCTGTCATAGTTTGTGAGGCAGGAAGCAATTGCAAATTAGCGTGTTGAATGCTTGTTATTTGGGCTTGTAACTGAGAAATATCTAAGCTTAAATTGTTTTTATGACCACACAAATGATGTTTCACTGATTTCTAAGGAATATCACTGCTATTGTACATACAACAACTATATATATATTCTAGTCACTTTGTAGGCATAAGCACATATTTACATTTTGTAATTCTTCTACCAAGCTCAAAGCTGCATTTCATACATAATATATAACTGTAGTAGATTATACAACAACAAACAATAAGACTTCCAACTAGCAGATATTTAATAAATAGACTTTCATTTCTCATGGGCCTAAGATTCCCAACCAGCAAGGCTATATAGGCCAGTACTCAATCAAAAAATGACCTCATATTCCCCAATTTGTATAATTTGAGGCATAGGCAGTGACAAATTATTGTTACTCCCCCATTTGGGGCTGTGGGGCACCTGGAGATTTATCTCATAATTTCAGTGTTTTCATTGGTCCTGCTCTTAGCATCTTTGCTGGACCTGGAGCCACAACTCAGTGTTGAATTTAAACTTAGTCCATTGTTATGAGCATTCATTTTCTAGTCAGAAAATAGTAGCTGTCTTGTTATGAGAGTCCCGATGCAGTGTCTGTAGCAGTGAAAGCATACCTTGCCCCTTCCAAGAGCAGGAGGGGGTCTGATGTCACAATCTTTGGAGTAAGCATGAAGGACACTCATGGGTGAAGTTCATGAGCTATTAGCAAGTAACAGGCAGCCAGAACTACAGGGCTAGGCACCACAAGGTCTGGTACTCAAGATGTTCATCTTTCCAGTGGAGCCACTCTGCTTCTTCTCAGGTCTCAATGGTATGGCTCTGGGTCTTCATGAAGGCATCTGCCTCAATAGCCCTAAAGGGGTATTAGAGAAGTGGGCAGGAACATGACAGACAGCTACCTGTCACTGCTGGCAGGTGTCTCAGATGTTCTTCCACAGATCTCTCCACCATAGAGGATGAGTCACAACAGTCCATTTTTTTCTGTCTTGTTTTTAGTATTTGCAATCCACCCCTAGATAGGGATGGCAGTCTTCAGAGTAAACAGACACTATTGGGTTAAATCTTTTACTTTCAGCAGGGCTTTCTATGCTGCACACAATGGCTTTTTTATATTGTACTTTTGGCCCCATCCCAGAATCATTACTAAAACCCAAGGGGTACTTGTTTAGAATACTACCTTTGCCACAAACCCCACCCAAAGCCCATATTGGGGCTGGCCACATCCAATTCACAGGCTAAGTCAATGTCCACCTTCTCCCTCTTCTTTTATTTTTTAAAGCAGCCTGCGGGAGGTCCTCCTACTCCCATGAAGGACCTATCCTAATTAACACATACAGTGGTTTTAATATTTGAGCTAAGTGAGGGATGTAAGATTTTTAGTATTCCAACAATTTACAAACTATATTAACATGAGAAAACATTGTACTTTATCAATTACAGCAGAGAGTATAGTTCTGTCTTACCCAATCAAACAACATTTAAGAATTTGATAGAGGGTGGCGGGCTTGGCCCAGTGGTTAGGGCGTCCATCTACCACATGGGAGGTCCACGGTTCAAACCCTGGGCCTCCTTGACCCGTGTGGAGCTGGCCCATGGGTAGTGCTGATGCGCGCAAGGAGTGCCCTGCCATGCAGGGGTGTCCCCCGTGTAGGGGAGCCCCACGCACAAGGAGTGCGCCCCATAAGGAGAGCCACCCAGCGTGAAAGAAAGTGCAGCCTGCCCAGGAATGGTACTGCACACACGAAGAGCTCACACAACAAGATGACACAACAAAAAGAAACACAGATTCCGGTCCCGTGGACAAAGAAGACACAGTAAATAGACACAAAGAACAGAACCAGGGTGGGGGGGAAGGGGAGAGAAATAAATAAATAAATCTTTGGGGAAAAAAAAAAAAGAATTTGATAGAGCAGCAGGGACCTTGCAGCCTGTCCCAATTATTTCCCTATTTTAGGCTCTTAAGATAAGATACTATTGTCTCTGATGTCTCTTTTAATTATGAAAAAAGGATTACTAGTTAACTTAATGTCATCAGTAGCGTTTCAGCCACAGATGTCTTCTATGCAGCCAGATTCTTTGTCATCAGGCCAGGGAAGATGGCTGGGCTATGCACACAACCGTGGGGAAGCACTGCAAAAGCCCACTGTTGAGTTTTCTACAGGTAGGAGAATGCAGGCTGGCTTGACTTGCCTAAGGAGATCCTAAAGAAAGTCTTAGAAAGTTTAAAAACAAGGTGGTAGTGATACAGTTGGATATTAATTACTTGCAACAAACTAGCAATATTTGGGACTGTTGCATACAGCAGTGGTATTTAATGTATGATAAGAGGTGTTTCTGTGACATATGTTGTTTTTAATAATAATTAAAACCATGATTAACCACATTGTACTTTTATCTAGTATTATGCTGAAACATTGATAAATTTCAAGGAATTTTATATACTCTTCAAGTATTCCTATGAATTTTTTACTCATACAACTTTAATTAACAGAGGGTTAAAGTATCCTTTTAATTTTATAACACTGTTAACACTTTCCATCCAACTTATAACATATTAAAGAAACTTAACTATTTTATTACTTTAATTTTTTTTTTAGGTAAAAGAACAAATTTTTTGCAATAATTTGAAATAAAAAGATACTTTTCAGGATCTGACTTTGAGAAAGCAGGTTTGAACATTATGTTCCTTTAAAAGTGATGAGACTTGCTTCTTCTTAAAAAACCAAGGAAATGATAAGGTTAAACTTCAAGAAGCTATTCTGATCAAACAGACCTTTTTTGTGTACTGATTATTCAGAAGAAAAACTCTTTATAAACTTTTACTAAAATAGACCAATGATTTGAGAAACTTTGAGAAAGAACAAAATTTTAACTTTGCATCAGTGTACTATTTGATACTAAAGCTTTTAAAACTTTATAGATAGACCCATCAAATCTTACTCAACTTTAACCATAAAAATTCCTTTTCCACAAACCTTCTGCACTTTCAGTATTCATTCAGGTTTTGTCCCACATTTTACTCTTTCTTAATAACCAATCATTTTATTTTAGGACAAAATTATTTTCTGTTTCTTTAATGATAAGAACACATTCTATATATCCTACATACATAAGTTACCAAAATGATTTTGGAAACTATTTCCAATCAAATCTCTTACAACATACAATTACCATCAATACTAAACAAACTTGTTAAAATAATAATTCAGTTTGATTATATGCAAATATAACTTTTCTCTATTTCAAATACCTAGTAGCATGCAATACTAAAAGCAGTCTTTTAGAATGACTTACTGGAATTAGCCATTTAAACATTGTCATTCAAACAGTGCTTTTACAAACTTCTTATAATTATTTCTAACCATATAGACTATTTTTATTTTATGACAAATTTCACCTTCACAGAACACATTCCCTTACTTAATGTTACCAGAATATCTTTTTTTTATAACTTGCCACATGCATTTAAGTCCTGTCCTGCATATGTTCATTCTAATTTTATGAAAACCAGCCATTTTATTTTAGGACAAAACACACCTCTTTGAACAAACTTATTAAATTTCAGTCAGCACTCCCACAAACTTTTTACCTTCTTTAATATTCATTTAAGTTTTACATCCTTCATTTTATCCTGTGAAGAAAAGTAAACTATTCATTTCAATTTAGGCAGGAACTATTCTTTATGAAGAGACTTATAGTAATTTTGTTAATCAAGACTTACAATTTTTATCATTGTAAGATCTTATTAACATTTAAATTATGTATTAATATAAGTGCTTATTTAATTTTTGGCCATTTGAATAGAGCTCTTTTAGAAATTTTTATTTATTATATTACCATCCGGATGTATGAAAATATACACTGACACTGAACAAACAGACAAACACAAAAACAATTACAACACATGAATAGAAACAAAGTTTACAATTTGACTCATAATTCTTACTTTTCTAGTATAGCTGTTTTTAAGTTCTCCATCACTTCACATCTTTGATTTTACTGCTTTTAAGATTTCTTCTAGAATCCATGTTGCCTGAAACATGCAAGCTTGTTCTTGGAAACACTTATTAGTAATCAGCAACCAGTTAGGATAACTTGAGCAGCATAAATGCAGTTAAGCTCTTATTAGCAGTTTAGACAGACAGTTAACACACATTTTTTTGATTACTACTCTTGAAGACTACACTGAGACTTGAAGTTCAGGAGTAAGCTCTTGATTCAAAACCGAAAATTCCTTTTAACAACTTGATAAAAAATTTTGTACTAATTTTATTAATTTGGCTAAATAGGCCCAATCAGAATCAGTATGAAAATAAAACAGAACAGCAATGTTACCATGTTTTCCTTCTCTTCCAGCAGCTAATTCTATTAGCCTGCACTAGCCTATAGCCACATTATCATGTGGGCAGCTGGGGGTTTGCACAGTTGCTGCCAGAATATTTTCCTTATCTTAGTCAACACTTTAACAGAGAATTTTCTTACAAGCATGATTTCACTAACAAGGGCCTTATTTAGCACTTTTGCTAAATAAGTCACAAATACAGGACATTGTATTTGTGACTTAACCTCTCCTTGCAGAAGCAGCTCAACATGATTTCCCTCCAGTCTAGCCTGCAAGATGCCCTGTTGTAAAGCTGACAACTTTGAGCATCTCTGGATATGGGAGGAGGAAGAGGTGTCAGCAGAGGGGAAAGTGACTTTCTAAAGTCAATTAATGAAGGAGCTAAAGGCAAAACTTTAGATTTAGTATCAAAACAGATTTAATAATAGTCCAAATGGGCCAAATAGTAAGAGGGAGCAAAACACCTTGTACATGTAGTTTTTTAACTCTTTTTTCTACTATTTCCTAATCTCCTAATTCTAAACTTCCTATTGCTGGGAACTATGAGCAATATTTTTCTATAATCTGTGAAAGTTCTAAAATACAAGACTCACTGGCCTTGGTTCCTCCTGCCTTGAGGAGCTGTTTTAGGAGACAGACATATGGGTGAACTCTTTCCATTTCCCATCATAACCCTGCTAAAATGCCCGAGAGTGTCCTTACTCACCAAGGACTTGCAAGGCCTTCTAAACCACTCGGGGTTCTGCGCCGTGACAACACCATTAGTTTTGCTTGAAGGGATTCTTCTTCCACTCGAGTTCCTGTTTGGGTGCCAGTTGCTTGGACCAGCTCAGCAATAGGTTTGCACAAAGGGAAGGCAACGCAGAACTGAAGAAATAAAAGTACAGAAAGAAAGACACAAGAGAGAAAATAAAGATGGGACCAAGGGACTCAACAACTTCTGGAACTAAGAGCCTCGACCCTAGTTTCCACATTGTATTTATTAGAAATTACAAAGCAGTAGTTATCTATGTTTACTTTCAAGGCTGCTTGCTATTAAAGCTGTAGCACCAGCCATGCTAGGGAGCAGGCCATAACAAAGTTCAAATGTCTCCACATGCAAACAATTTTCATGCTGACCAGACAGCATTCCATCTAGTCAAGGCTGGTGTTCCTAAGCCCACACTTCTTATCTGTATTACGGAAACATTTCAACTTCAAACCAGGTTCCCACATTCATATTAAAACTATTTTCCCACAGAAGACTTGGTGGAGCATGAGGTATTTATGGGACTCTGGAATTGCTCTGCATGACATTGCAATGATGGATACAGGCCATTATACATTTTGTCCAAATCTTTAAAATGGTGCAGTGCAAAGTGTAAACCATAATGTACTATAGACCATGGTAAGTAGCAATACTTCAATATGTGTTCATGAATTCTAACAAATGTACCACACTAATGAATGTTAATGGGGAAAATATGGGAGGGAGTGGGTATGAGTGATGTGTGAATCCCTTATATTTTTGATGAAACATTTATTAATGCTTCTTTCAAAATAATAAATTTTAAAAATCAATTCCCTAAATTTGGAAATTCCTCATTTATCCAAATGAAGGAATTTAAATAAATGTTTTAGTTCTCAAAAAAAAGGAAAGGCTGATAAGTTATCTTCTTTTCCATCCACAAACATTTGGTTTGGAATACTTTTGCTATTTTTTATCTTTATAACATTTCAATGCCTTCTTGTATTCAGTAGACAATTTTCAATTTGTATGGATGATAAAAACCTGTGTCCACAAAAAGGATGTAAATAAGATCTGAGAGAAACCATTCAGACATTTCTTTTAATAAGTTTTGATGTATTGTTAACTGGGCTATGATCTAAGAACAAAGACAAACAGCAAATTTTACAAAGGAAAGTCAAGATTTGCTGTGCTGTCTGCCACAAACTTAGTTCTAGCATCTTGGACCCATCACAAGCTTGCTAATCTTTTGCTTCCTCAACTCTAAAAACAGGAATTGAATAAATGGTCCCCTGGGTTCTTTATCAGTGAATGAGACTGTAGGTGACATGGGGTTGTTGGGACGTGAAAAAGGGAATATGAACTCAGATTAAACTGCAAAGCCAAAAATGCCTTCACCAATCTCAGACTAACCCCCCTGGGATGATCACTTAGAGACAACCCCAACTTTGGCCCTGAAAGTTGCCTTGGGTGGTCCCTGATCTGAGTTCAATGGTCAACCCAGCACTCTCCAGCCAGGGTAGCCCCAGGCCAAATTAAGACGGTAAAAAGATTTTCAGGACCCCCTGATTCCCTTCCCTGTTCTTTGTCCACAAGATCACAAGTCTGGTTACAAGGTTAGAAAGGACCTCAGAGACCCAACTATCAACCATCACCCGTTCTGATTCATCACTTCCATATCCCAGATACAAAACTGACTGTATTCAGTGACAGTTGGAGCTGATGACTAATGACAGTTTAGAACTCTGCCAAACCTGCCACTGCTTGATGACAGGTCCCAACCTCCCTTGAGATCATTTGCCACTCACCACTGTAAAACTGCTGGGAGAATTAAAAGCAATGTTTGCATCCACCTGCCTTCAATCTGCAAAGAACTGATGATGCCCAGATTAGAGCATCACCAGCAGAGATGAGAATCTGCATCTCCTGGGGTACATCAGGTCATCCTTCCAAGCCCTGGATAGTTCCATGAGAATTGTTGTCTCTGAATGAGGTGGGATACAGGAATAAATTTTCTGTTGCTCAAGTTAGCAGATTCAGAGTACTTCCCAGTCATGAGGAGGTGGGCATACTTCATTGTTTTTCAGCTGTGCTATGAGTGAGAACCACAGTAGTTCATGTCTTTGACCTTGGCCATAGCTGGATTAGAAGACTATTATCTATTTTACACAATCAATTAAAAAGTATCTCTTAATTAGTTTATTAGTTTCTAAAGACAAGTAACAGCCCTGTTATTCTGAGACTAATAGTAGCCTAGAGAAAGGTACTCCCTGCCTGCCCAGCCAAAGAGCTGTCATGAGTGTTTGCCTGGCCTATGAAATTTTTCTTTGAGCAATTGCATTTGAAATGCCCTAGAGATTGTCAGTTTTATCCCAAATTAACCCTAGAATCTGAGGGTTCTGTCAGTTGATGAACACTCACCTGAGATGATGCTGTAGAGTTTTCTCTGCCTGGAGCCTTACAAATATAGCCTATATCTAAACATTCATTTTTATATCTGAATAATATTCCAATGTGTGGATATACTGCACCGTGTTTAGCCAACAGTTGAAAGACATGTCATTAACTAGCATTCTGTATTAACGTCTTCCCTTGGTATCTTAAGAAAAAGTGAAGCGCTAGAGAAGAAAATCAGGGTATTGGAAAGAAGTAGTGCCCTCACAAAGGAGTAAAAATGTCCTGAAAAAAAAAAAAAGTCCTGAGATGCCAATTTTTTTAAATGGGCAAAAGTCGTTTTATAAAGACGTATTGTAAACCTTGGAGAAATTTTTCTCTAGGAGTGTCAGCACACCACGCCAAGGTGAGAATGAGTCACTGGGGCTACTTGGTCCCAAGGCACATCAAATGACCATGCCCTGGAGCTGCCCTGGATGGTGCTTCAGAGGTAATCACCGGACATTGTAAATCCTCACAGGGCCCACTTGATGGAATAGAGGAGAGTATGGGCCATGATGTGAACCAATGTATATGAGGTGCAGAGGTGCCCAAAGATGTACTTACCAAATCCAATGGATGTGTCACGATGATGGGAACGAGTGTTGTTGGGGGGGGGGGGGGGGGGAGAGGGGGGGTGGGGGGGGTGGGGTTGAATGGGACCTCACATATATATTTTTAATGTAATATTATTACAAAGTCAATAAAAAATAAAAAAATTTAAAAAAAAAAAAAAAATGACCATGCCCAAAAACACACTCCCACATGCATCCTCTCCTGTAAGAGCCAGTGTGTGCAGTCATTTTACTGTTACATCATAAAGGGTTTAAACATTTATTTTCAGAGTAAAACCCAAAACCATTTTTTCTTAATTGATGTATTTCTTCAGTGCTCAGAATGTTTATTGCAAAATGCTTTCTGTGATAGAAATTGCATATCAGTTTTCACTTCCTCCTTAGAATGTTCCCAGTGTGGAGCAAATATAGCTCAGTGGCTCAGTGGTTGAGTATCTGCCTCACATGTGTGAGGTCCTGGGACCCATATCTCCAAAAAAAAAAAGAAAGATTGTTCCCAATGTGCCATAGAGTGGCTGCTGTTGCATCATAATATGGGGTCACTTGACATCTGGCAGTGGGGGAGGCTCAGCACTTCAGTTTCTGGGACTGAGAAGGTTGCCATGGAGGGGAGTAAGGAGAGCATAAGAAAGTGACCCCCCCATCAGGAACAGACACCAGGTGTGACTTGGATGGGAGGGGCTCTAAGTGGCACAGCCTTGGGCTCCCGGCTGCCTGGACACTGCCTCTTCCCTTCGCTGGAGTTCTGGGGGCCAGCGGCCCAGTCGTCCCCCCACCCTCAGTCAGCCTCACTATTACTCCATTGTTCTCTAACAGGTTTTCTGTTTCCTCTATTTTTACCCTAGACCCAAAGCCAAGAGAAGACACCTCGATGGCCCTGCTGGATGAGCTGTGATTCTCCAATTCACCTCCTGTCCCCACATGTCATTGAAATGTATAAATATGAGGAAAGCAGTCCCTGAAGTCTAGGAGCTGGCCTGGCACCCTCGCTAGGTCTTGGTGTTCTCAAGGTGAACATGACTATGTTCACAGAACACCGGCATCATAAAAGGCTACACTGTGATCCTGTGGATCAAAACACAAACAGGGAAGCAGACTTGGCCCAGCGGTTAGGGCATATGGGAGGTCCGCAGTTCAAACCCTGGGCCTCCTTGACCCGTGTGGAGCTGGCCCATGCGCAGTGCTGATACATGCAAGGAGTGCCCTGCCACGCAGGAGTGTCCCCCACGTAGGGGAGCCCCATGCACAAGGAGTGCGCCCCGTAAGGAGAGCCGCCCAGTGCGGAAAAAAGTTCAGCCTGCCCAGGAATGGCGCCGCACACATGGAGAGCTGACACAACAAGATGATGCAACAACAATAAAAAAAATAAACACAGATTCCCGTGCCACTGACAACAGAAGAGGATAAAGAAGTAAATGGACACAGAGAACAGACAACTGGGGTGGGGGGAGGGGAAATTTTTTTTAAAAACACACAAACAGCACCATTTTGTAATCATGTCTGAACACCAACTAAATGAGAAGATCTAAGAAATACCACCAACCCTCTCCTAGCCAATGAGTGGCTGCTGCTTCTTTACCAACTAGAGCTCTAGCCTTTCTCTAGGTCCCTTCCCAGAGATAAGATTTATTAAAATAACCCTCTCCATGACAGCACAGTCTGGAGTAAACCTCCACTTCCATGAACCTACCTTCAAGTCATCTGACACAAGGAAATACCATCATAAGACTTTTCTTCAGGGCAAGAGCTGCCAAAACATGGCAGAAATGACAGGGCTACAAGGAACCCAGCAGCAGGACAGGGAACCAGTTGGGTGGCAGACCACCCCCTTTGGCCAGTGCACACTGGTTTGGGGCTATAAGGAGAGGGGTCTGGGAAGGTGCCCTCCTCCACCAACCCTCCTCGAATAGGGGCTGGAGCATGGAACTGGGGCATAGGGAGAGGGACAGATTGTCACCCTAAGGAGAAGAGCAGTGGTTGGGTTCCACTCTCACCTGGCCCACCTAAGTCTCCCTAGTCCATAAAGATCTTTCCATAAAAATGAGGTAGAGCAGTAGGTGAAGTTGTCATTGCCCAGAAAGTCTTGGCTACCCCTCGGACATGTCCCTGGTGCCACCACCCCTACTTCAGAGACCTGGATGGTGTTCAGCTTAGTGATGCTCCCTGTCCTGAATGGAGGGTGAAAAGGCTGGCACAAAGCAGCTGTAGACAGGTGGTGGGAGTCAGCATTGCACCCAGCAGGGAACAGCTCCAGGACCTAGTCCATGCTGTCATCTCCAGTGACCTATAGGACAAAGTGTCCCAGCAACCCTTCCTGGCCTTCTAGGCTCCATCCAGGGACTCAAGGATGACCCTGCCTTGGCTACTAGGGCCTTAGCCTGACTATGTGTTGCAAAGATGGTGCCATGAACACATGAACAATGTGAAAACGATGCTGGTGTTTGCAGTACCGACAGTGGATATGTCTTTGGTTTCCCCTTTTGTTTGAGGTTACAAAATATGACACCCCTGCTGGAACTATCTTGTCCCCCTAGGAGCAAATGTCCTGATCCCTAACCCCTTCCCACACCCAAGGCCATGGTTGGTCTTGTGCTTGCCCTCCAGCATCCAGTAATCCTTTCTGGGGCAAAAACTGAAGGTTATCAGGTAGCTCCTCCCAGCATAGGGATCTGCCCTATGCTGATGCTGCCCATGCTGGTGGCTGCCAAGAGCCCCAGGCTGCACTGTGATGATGAGACAGGCCCGAGGTCCTGCCATCTTATCTTCGAAGGCTCTTGTGGGCTGGTGCGTGGTGGGGTGATGGGCTAGGGGCTGAGTTCCCAATACAGGTTAGGCCACCAGTGCCTCTGACCACTGCTGTTGCTGAGGTCTCCCTCCATCCATTTAGTCTATTTGCATCTGCTGCCACTGAAGATACCCTCCAAGTCATCTTCATGCATGACTCTTCTCAGTGACTTATCACTGGCTTGAGGTGGTGTTGGCATCCAATTTCAGCAGAAGTAGAGCTCAAAATAGGAAGGGGGAAGCGGATTTGGCTCAACTGATAGAGAGCCCACCTACCACATGGGAGGTCCAGGATTAAAACCCAGAGCCTCCTGACCTGTGTGGTAAGCTGGTCCACATGCAGTGCTGATGTGTGCAAGGAGTGCCATGCCACACAGAGGTGTCCCCCACTTAGGGAAGCCACACACACAAGGAGTACACCCCATAAGGGCCACCCCTCGTGAAAAAAGTTCAGCCTTCCCAGGAGTGGCACAGCACACATGGAGAGCTGATGCAGCAAGATGATGCAACAAAAAGAGACACAGATTCCTGGTGCTGCTGACAAGAATACAAGCGGACACAGAAGAACACAGTGAATGGACACAGAGAGCAGACTACGGGGGGAGGGAGGAGAGGAGAGAAATTTAAAAGTAAATAAATCTTTGAAAAAAAAATAGATGCTGGTTCAGCAGCAACTAAAGAGTCACAACAGATATTTGGAGCCAGCTTGAGGCTATGAAGCTGCTGCTGAGAGTCCATCTTGAACTTGTGCCCATTGGTGCTGGATCTGCTGCTACCCTAGTGTGTCATGCACACATACAATGCTTTCATGGATATCACTAGAGCAGTAGTGTTTGAGCAGCTCGAGGCAGATGTCTGCCCTGCACAGAATTTCCTAGGCAACCCTGACCTCCCATGCCATCTTTCCCAGGTGGTTGAACCTGAGTGTCTAAGGGGACCTCTACTCCAGCTTGTAATTAGGGGATCATCCTCCTTGCTTGGCCCCAGCTCGATGTTGAGATCCTTCAGTCTACAACTCCTGTGAAATGAGAGCTGGGAAGCCAATTAAACACCTCTGGCCTCTAAGCTGGGGACAGGCTTGCTTTTGTGTTTTCACAGCCTGTTTATGCCTCCTTCTCTACTATTAAAATGCTAGCACATTTTTGTTTTTCTGTTCATCACTGACATTAGGTTCTTTCCACCTTTTTGGCCATTGTAACACTGCTATGAACATTTGCATACAAATTTTTGTACCCTTTTCAATTATTTTGGAAAAACACCTAGGAGTAGAATTGCTGGGTCCTATTACCATATAATTTTTAAGCTTTTGAAGAACTGCCAGTCTGTTTTCAAAATCAGTTGCAACATTTCACATTCCTATCAGTAGGATATGAGTATTCTGATTTCTCTACATCCTGACCAACACTTTTTATTATCAGGGTTTTTTTTATAGCCCTTCCAATGGATGCAAAGTGGTATTTCATTGTGCTTTTGATTAACATTTCCCTAATGACTAATGATGTTGAACACCTTTTCATGGGTTTGTTAGCCACATGAAGATCTTTGGAGAAATATCTATTCAAGACCTTTGCCCAGGCTAAATTTGCATTTTGTTGAATTGTAAAAGGTCTTTACATATTCTGGATAGTAGACTTTTATCAAATATATGATGTGCAAATATCTCCTGTTCTGTGAGTTATTTTTCACTTTCTTAATAGTGTCCTTGGATGTAAAAAAAAGTTTTTCATTTTGATGATGTCCAATTTATATTTTCTTTTGTTTCTTGTACTCTTGATGTCATATCTAAGAAAACTTTCCAATTCCAAGATCTTTTGTCTTCATCCTGAGCATAGTCAAGGGCTTGTGTTCAAAAAATAACTTAAATTGGCTTTTTTTTGCTTATTTCTGCTTTATGATTATGGAATTTGTTTGAAATATATTTAGATTTTTCATATATATTTGAAAGGATCTTCTTCTTTCTTGTTGATTTAATTTTACTTTTGAGTATAATAAAGTTCCAAAATAAAAACTGGACCAAAAAAATATACTCAGAAGTATCACTCCTCATATGCCTTCCACTGTATTCCCACCTAGTGCCTTTAGATAATAGATTTTATTTGTTTTTGTCATCCTTGCAATGATTGTTTTAAGAAAAAGAAGCAGTTTTTTCTTCTTTCCTCTTCTTTCTTACACAAATGGAAGCATATTATGCATATACTAGAGTGTTCATATAGAAGCACTATCCATAATAGCCAAAAAGAATCTCTAAGAATATTAGATGGATAAATCAAGTATGGTATATGCACACAGAAAAAAACTATTCAGCAATATGAATAAACAATCCACACTAAAGACTACATTAAGGATAAATTTCTAAATTAATGTTAAGAAGTCTGCTGCAAAAGGGTTCATCCTGTAGAATTCCACTTACGTAAAGTTCAAAAACTGGAAAACGTTTCTACAGTGTGAGAACTCAGGTCAGAGGATACTCTAAGGAGAGGTAAAAAGGGAAGGAGGCAGGAGGGTATCAGGTAGTGATTGGGTTCTTGACCTGGGGATAATCATACAGGACTGTTCTGTTTATTAAAAATCATCAAGCTAAGCATTTATGTGTACTTTTTTGTATGTGTCATATATTTCAATTAAAAGTGAAAAATAAGTTTGGCTGACTTTATAATTTTAGGACATTTGGGCTCCATGGAAAATCACTTTGGGTTACTTCATCACATTTTCACTTACCAGATGGCTTTTTTATTCTTGAAGAACAAATGGGAATTTCTCAGGGAAATCAAGTGGTAGAGACAAATCAGGGTCTGAGAGAAGTGGGGCGGGGAGATTCAGGGTGGACGCAGAATATGTATGAACATCTCCAAAATTTAACCATATGAAAGGAGAAAGGAATACTTCTAAATTTCTAGTAAATATACAATATACATTACCGAATATTTGAACTCAGTGAAATATAGGTTCCTATATCTAAAATTTTTGACTAGTGGAGTCCATTTAAGACCAAAGATTCCAGGTATTTATTAGAATCCTATGTTGCTTTAGTTTTGGTTTGTTTTAGTTTGTTTTTCCTTGGTGTCACTAGCTACAGTTTTTTGGGTTTCTAACTACTGGAAATTTTCATAGAAATTTCTCTAGAAAGGGGGCTCTACTCTCAGTTATGGAAAGGTATTTTCTCAGTAGTTCTGATCATCTTGATTCAATTGTCAAGCCATTGTGCTCCTGATTGTGTTTATCTGGTTTCTTTTGTAATTGTTATCTCTACTTCTATCTCACTTCATAATTAAATATGGATGACTTGTGAAAAATACATATTCACACAAATATTATATTCCTTAGAAGACTAAATTACCTTGACACTTAACAAATAATCATTTTAATATTTATATTAAAACAATGTGGGAAGCAGACTTGGCCCAATGGATAGGGCATCCGCCTACCACATGGGAGGTGTGCAGTTCAAACCCCAGGCCTCCTTGACCCGTGTGGAGCTGGCCCATGCGCAGTGCTGATGCGCGCAGGGAGTGCCGTGCCACGCAGGGGTGTCCCCCACATAGGGGAGCCCCACACACAAGGAGTGCATCCTGTAGGGAGAGCGGCGCAGCGCGAAAGTGCAGCCTGCCCAGGAATGGTGCCACACACACAGAGAGCTGACACAACAAGATGATGCAACAAAAAGAAACACAGATTCCCAGTGCCACTGATAAGGATAGAAGTGGTCACAGAAGAACACACAGTGAATGGACACAGAGAGCAGAAAACTGGGCAGTGGGGGGAGGGGAGAGGAAAAAAAAACAATGTGGGGAAGTGGATGTGGTTCAAGTGATAAGGCCTCTGCTTACCATATGGGAGTACCTGGGTTCGAGAAAGCATGCCTGTATGGCAAGCCAGTACCTGTGCAAGTGAATCACACAGCAAGATGTTGACACAAAAAAAGAGACACAAAGGGAAGAGTCAAGGTGAAGTGCAGCAGAGACCAGGAACTGAGGTAGCACAATTGACAGGGAACCTCTATCCACATCAGAGGTCCCCAGGATTGAATCCCAGTGAATCCTAGAGGAGAAAGATGAGAAGACAAAAAGAGAAACATACAGAAGCTCACACAGCAAATGGATACAGATGGAAGAAAAAAAAAACAGTGTAGAGAAATCATACCATCAAACTTCTGGAAAGATGGAGGGTTGGATAGTTGCAAGGTTCAGTTCCCTCCCAGAAAAACAGCCAGAGGTCAGATAAAAAATGCACAGGATAATTGTTCTACAGCTGTAGAGACCAGGGGAGTGCTGGGCATTACCCAGGAAAGTGAGGGGCAAAGGGACAGAGAAATTGTGGTGTGGAACTACCTGTAATTTGGACCCCTGCTGCTGCTGGCACTCAGTCCCCATTCTCAGGGAAGACAGCTTTGGGGAGTCTGGCCCCTTGTGTGCAGCTTCAGATTGAGTGGGCTGCAAGGGTCCACTTCCCCAGAAATGGGAAGATGGAATAACACAGCCCACTACTGGAACAGCTTTTGGCCAGCGAATTTGGACCACAGGGTTCCATGGTTTCCACCTGTTCCAGCTGGGCCCTGCCAGTTCGCTGGAACTGGCAGGCAATTTTAAATATCCTGCCTTTTCACACACCTTCCTTACTGATTGGGACTGGCTGCCGCTAACACAGAGGAGAGTAGTGATTTCTTCCTCCCTGAGCAAAGGGAGGGTATGGATGAAGATTGAGAGTGGATTCCGATCAGCAAGTTTGAATTGCAGAGCCTATTGCTCTGAATAGCCAATCCGGAGGGGGAACTCACTAGTACATTGTTCCCCACCCCACCCCACCCCCACTCAATGGTGATTGCAGGGAACAAAGTCCCCCCTTAGAACTGAGCAGAAAGGCTTGCCAAAGAGTGCCATCTGCTGGCAGGCCAGGAAGGTGCACACCAGGGGGCAGAGGGATGGATGGATGAATGAATCAATCAATCAATCAATGAATAAGGCTTTTTGGTACCTTTAGTGTTTTGGAAACAGGTCTGTACCCCACTACAGGGTCCTCATCCTTGTTTTGATCAGTTAAACAGGGGCAACTTTAAAACCTAGAGCAAGTTGAATCACGAATCAAAGAAAAACCATAACTGGGTCAACAATAAAACCCTTGGCAAAAGAGAGAAAGTGACCATTAGAGTAAACTCACCATCATAATCAGATGCCTAAACAGCAGGAAAACATTACAAGACATACTAAGAAATAGAAAGATTTGGCCCAGTCAAAGGAACAAATAAAAATACCTCATGAGTCACAAGATTTGAAATAACAACCAATGATGCTCAAACAAATCTCATAAATCAATTCAAGGAGTTGGAGGAAAATATGGCTAAAGAGATAAAGGACATTCAGAAAACACTGAGTGTAGCAGTTTGGTACTATTTATGAATTCCAAAAGTAGGTATTAGATTATGTTTGTAAACTGATCCGTTCCTCGGTGTATTAGATTGTATTAAATTCAGAGGTTTCACTTTTACTTGATTAAATGATGATTAAGGCTTTGATTGGACCACATCCATAGGACATTGAGAAAATTACACGGCAGAGGAGAGAGTTTAGAGTTTTGATGCTGGAGTCCTGGGAACTAAATACAGAAGAGAAGAACATAGAGAAATATAGGCACCTCCATAGACGTGGCAGAGGTCCCAGGATGAGAGAGAGCCTGATAGTCTACAGCTGATCTTGTGGTGAGAACAGAGCAGCTGAGTCCAGAGAAAATGAGCCCTGGGAGAGAGATGAGACCTATCCCAGCCAATAGCTGAGATTAGAAGAAGCTGGGACCATGGAACCTTAAGAGGAAGAGGCAGGCTGAACCCTTGCAGACATTAGCAGCCATCTTGGTCCAACACATGGCAACAGACTTTGGTGAGGGAAGTAACTTAACACTTTATGGCCTGGTAACTGTAAGCTTCTACCCCAAATAAATACCCTTTATAAAAGCAACAGATTTCTGGTATTTTGCATCAGCACCCCTTTGGCTGACTAATACACTGAGTAAGCACAAAGAAGAATTTGAAAGATTAAACAGAAAAATAACAGATCAAATGGGAATGAAAGACACAATGCATGAGATAAAAATACATCAGAGGGAGGTTCTAGAAAGAAAGCATTGGAGTAGGCAGTCAGGGTTCAACTTTCTCAAAAAAAACAACAGAGAAAGAGCCAAAAGCTGTCTGAGGGACCTGCTTTTGGGGATCAGCAGATGAGGACAGTGTTGCTCAACTCCCAGGAGTGCAAGAGACAAAGACAAAGAGCACAAAACAACAAATGTGAGTTACCAAACCCCTGCAGCAGCCAAGAAGTTCTCCAACCTCCCACCCTCAAGACATTAAGCCTGGGGAAAAACCTCTGGTTCACTGCAGCCAACTGAGAGGGTTGCTCCCTGTCAGTTGCTCCCTGTCAACTGTTATAAGGGAAGAGGGAGAGTGAGTTGGAGGGCTTCTCTCCAGTGAATTTGGCCATCAGAGCCCACTTTGAATCTTGGCTCTGACCAGACCAAAAACACTAGAAAATGGAGGTTGGAAAAAACACCTCTGTGGAAAGACTGACAAGTGCCATCTGCTGGCCAGTCAGATATTGTAAGAAGAAAAACTGCTTTTAGGTCTCTCTTTAGCCCACAGGAGGAAATATGCACCCCATTAGTGAGTCCTTGGACCAATTTTGATAACTTAAGCTGGGGAAGTTTAAAGACTTTGTATAAGTTGAACCAAAAATCAAAGAAGAGCCATAAGAAGAAAAGAAAACACTAGGCAAGAGAGAGAAATTGACAAACAGAGTAAATTCACCAACATATTCAGATGCCTAGAAATCAGCAAAAATTACAAGCTGAACTAGGAAATAGGAAAAGATGGCCCAGTCAAAGGAACAAATCAAATATCCTGAAGAGATATAGGATTTAAGACAACTAATCGATGATAATCACACAAATCTCATAAGTCAATTCAAAGGATTGAAAGAAAATATATGACTAAACAGATCAAGGATATTAAGAAGACACTAGGAGAACATAAAGAACAATTTGAATTTGAGGGAAGCAGACTTGGCCCAGTGGATAGGGCATCTGTCTACCACACGGGAGGTCCACAGTTCAACCCCCGGGCCTCCTTGACCCGTGTGGAGCTGACCCACACACAGTGCTGATGCGCGCAAGGAGTGCCCCTGCATAGGGGAGCCCCACGCACAAGGAGTGCGCCCTGTAAGGAGAGCCGCCCAGTGCAAAAGAAAGTTCAGCCTGCCCAGGAATGTTGCCGCACACACGGAGAGCTGACACAGCAAGATGACGCAACAACAACAAAAAAGAGACACAAGATTCCCATGCTGCTGACAACAACAGAAGTGGACAAAGGAAGAACATGCAGCAAATAGACACAGAAAACAGACAACTGGGGTGGGGGGTGAAGGGGAGAGAAATAAATTTTTAAAAATTTTTTAAAAAAAGAACAATTTGAAAGCCAACAAAGAAAAGTAACAGACCTAATGGAAATTAAAGACATGATGGATGAGATTAAAAATACATTAGAGGCACATAAGAGCAGATTTGAATTGCTCAAAGACAGAATAGGTGATTTTGAAGTCAGAACCTCTGAAATGGAAAAGACTGGAGAACAAAAAGAGAAGAGATTGAAAAAAAATAGAAGAGTCTCAGGGAATTGAATGATAATGTGAAACACACAAACATTCACATTATTGGTGTCCCAGAAGGAGAAGAGAATGGAAAAGGGACCGAGACACCTAGTATTCAGAATGACAAATATCAGAGATAGAGGATTCTGAAAGAAGCAAGAGAAAAGCAAAACATCACATACAAGGGAAACTTGATAAGGTTAAGTGCCAACCTATCATCAGAAATCATGGAGATGAGAAGAAAATGGTATGACATACTTAAGGTAGTGAAAGAGAAACTGGCAGTCAAGAATTCTCTATCCAGCAAAACTGTCCTTCAAAAATGAGGGTAAGCTATTCTCCAGTTCGTTGGACTTACCCAGGTCAGCTGGCAGGGAGGTGAGGATGGACAGCCACCACACCAAGGAACCAAGAGAGTCTACAGCTGCAGGCATGAGAGTCCCATCCACCAGCCATGTGGGATTGAACCCTCCTCTCGACTGAAAGGTGGAGTGGGCATCGCCATCCCAGGGTGCTCAGGATGGGGGAAGAAAATATGGATTAGAGTGGACTTACTGGTATTCTACTTAGAATTATTGTGACTCTAGCAATGGAAGAAATTATATCATTGATATGGAGACAGTGGCCATGGGAGTTGCTGAAAGCTGGGAGAGGAAAAAGGAGGTGTGATATGGGAGCATTTTCAGGACTTGGAGTAGTCCTGAATGATATTGCAGGGACAGATGCAGGGCATTATATATCCTTCCATAACCCACTGAATGGACTGGGAGAGAGAGTAAATTACAATATAAATTATAATACATGCTGTGTAGCAGTGCTCCAAAATGTATTCATCAAATGCAATGAATGTACCACACTAATGAAAGAAGTTATCGATGTGGGAAGTGGGGGGTGTGGGGAGTGGAGTATATGGGAATCTCTTATATTTTTTAATGTAATATTTGTGTGATTTATGTATCTTTTAAAAATAAATTAAAAATATATTTTAGAAAAATGAGGATGAGTTCAAAACCTTCACAGACAAACAAAAACTGATAGAATATGTTACCAAAGAACCAGAATTACAAGAGATACTAAAGGGAGTGCTGCAGTCTGAAAGGAAAAAAGCATGTCATTGAAGCATATCGTGGTGTTTATAACTAACAGAGCTATTATATGGGTATGACAGTGGTCGAAGGGGAAAATCTAAGGTCATGTATATTACTAGAAGGAAAGCTAAAAACTGTAACATGGGACTGTATAAGATAGTAAAACCTCATGTAGGGAAGCAGATTTGGCTCAACTGATAAGACCATCCACCAGCCATAGGAGAGGCCCAGGGTTCAAATACAGGACCTCCTGACCCATGTGGTGAGCTGGCCCATACATAGTGCTGATGCACGCAAGGAGTGCTGTGCCACACAGGGGTGTCCCCTGCATAGGGGAGCCCCATGCACAAGGAGTGTGCCCCTGTAAGGAGAGCCACCCCATGCAAAGAAAGTGCAATTTGCCCAGGAGTGGTGCCACACACACAGAGAGCTGATGCAGCAAGATGACACTGACAAGAATGCAAGCAGACACAGAAGAACACAGAATGGACACAGAGAGCAGACAATGGGGATCAGGGGAGAGGGAAGGGAAGAGAAGTAAAAATAAATCTTTAAAAAAAAAGATTCCTTTCCTGGCAGAGGATGTTGGGCATGGCCCAAAGCGTCAAGATCAGTACCAGGCCAAAGGCTTGTGGGTTTTTGCTTCCCCCCAAGTCTCTGGAAATAATGCCAGCTCCAAAGAAATGCCTTACATAACACAGGGCTCTCCTGGGGCCTCTGTGCCATCAAGTGACTCCACAACCTTAGACCCAAGGTCAAAGAGAGCAATACTTTGTAAGGTGGCTGGCCAGCTGCAGAGTGGGGATCCTGATGTCGGGCTGTAGAACTTTCCTTATCACATCAAGGACATTTAAAAGACCTCTGAAGCTCACTGTGGGATCACTAAGGACCAGATTCCAGTTCATGCCTCTTGACCAATCCTGCAGAAGCAAGGTAACTGATGGCCTTATGCTGAGTTTTCAGGTAAATAAAATCTTAAACCACTTATGTTTAAAATGTAAACCACCTGGCTCACATAGGAACATGCTTCAAAGGAATTATGTAGAAATTTCACAGATAATTGCATCAACTCACAAGCACACCATCTGGATCCTAGGTAATCATTAACCTCATGCTTATGTGGGCCCATCCCAACCATGGTTCCAATGGGAGTCACAAATGTGCTAATCATTTCCTCAAGACTAAGGGAGGCCAACCCAAGTTTCTGGAAGTATTCCCACAAGAAGAAGGCCCATGGAGAATATCTGGTTGTCTGCATGTTCACTCTACAACTGCTAACACTGCTGCCTAAATTGGATTGTAGTTTTCCACTGACATGTCCATAGGACATGAAAATACTGAGAGACATTGTCAGGAATGGCTTGTATTCCAAACATTCTCTCCTATACCTTAAAAAATAGTAACCCAGGGAAACGGACTTTGGCCCAGTGGTTAGGGCGTCCGTCTACCACATGGGAGGTCCGCGGTTCAAGCCCCGGGCCTCCTTGACCCGTGTGGAGCTGGCCCATGTGCAGTGCTGATGCGCGCAAGGAGTGCCGTGCCACAAAGGGGTGTCCCCCGCGTAGGGGAGCCCCACGCGCAAGGAGTGCACCCGTAAGGAGAGCCGCCCAGCGCGAAGGAGGGAGCAGCCTGCCGAGGAATGGCGCCGCCCACACTTCCCGCGCCGCTGACGACAACAGAAGCGGACAAAGAAACAAGATGCAGCAAAAAGACACAGAAAACAGACAACCGGGGGAGGGGAGGGGAATTAAATAAATAAAAATAAATCTTTAAAAAAAAAAAAATAGTAACCCGATTTTCCCTTGATAATTTTGGGGCTACCTTGGCAAGAATGAAGTGTGTAGGGCAGTTCCTCTGAAAGGAGTGCCTGAATATCTCAGGCACAAGAAAAGCTTGTGCCCACAGGTATGATTTCTTTTTCTTCAGGGAGGCCTTGTTGCCAAATCAGATTTGCTATCTGATGCCCATATAAGCCAATCTATGACACCGTGGTTTCAAAGAACTTTATTACAGAGTTCAGTGTAGGGAAACAGGCAGCAAAGAGGTCTCAGTTCTGTCCAAATCATAAGGGTTTAGGGTTCTTATGGGATTACACAAAGGGAGGTAGAGATCGTGACACTGGCAGATATTGATCGATTGGTCAGGGTTAATTGGAGTGTGTAAACCTGGGCTTGAAGACTGATTAGAGTTTGGTAAAGCATTAGGTTACAGTTTACAGAATTAACTTAAGTCTAAGAAGTTTGTTGAAGAGCCAGGTAAACTTTAGTTAACGGTTTATGACTTTAGTTAACGGTTATATTTAACATAAAATAATAAGTATAAAGACTAAACTAAGTAAACAGACTGGCAAAAAAAAGGCTGGCACAAATAGATAACTACTGGTTATAGCAGTGTTGTAAAACCTAAGAGAACAAGTAAGGGTGGAAGTAAAGTAAAATTGCATTTACAATTAAAATATTTTAGTCCGAAGTTATGACAACAGCGACTACACAGCCACAGCCTGAACTTTGCCCTTACGGCTTTTTTCTTAATCAGGCCCACAGAAATTATCAAGGCTAATCTCTCTCTTAAAATCAACTGATTATGGGAAGCGGACTTGGCCCAGTGGTTAGGGCGTCCGTCTACCACATGGGAGGTCCGCGGTTCAAACCCTGGGCCTCCTTGACCCATGTGGAGCTGGCCCATGCGCAGTGCTGATCCATGCAAGGAGAAAAAGAAAGTGCAGCTTGCGCAGGAATGGCGCCGCCCACACAGAGAGCTGACATAACAAGATGACGCAACGAGAAGAAACACAGATTCCTGTGCCGCTGACAACAACAGAAGCGAACAAAGAAGAAGACTGCAGCAAATAGACACAGAGAACAGACAACCAGGGTGGGGCGAGAAATAAATAAACAAATCTTAAAAAAAAAATTCAACTGATTATATTATCACTTAATCACATCTACAAATCACCTTCAGGGCAACACCTAGGTTACTGTTTTTTGAAACACTAATTGGGTAGCATAGTGTAAGGAAAGCTGACTCATAAAATTTACCATCTGCAAGGATAGAAAGAAATTGTTCAGGAAGAGCTGAGGAAAACATGAGAAGTACAAGTAAGGCAAGGCTCTCCATAAAATAAACACTATGGCCATGCCAAAATACTTAAGACACAAGAGTACTCAAACATCCTCGACAAGAAAGCAGAGAGCACAGAATCAAAGTCTTGTTTGGGAAGTATTAGGATGTAGCCAATTTACCTAGATACTCTTTTTTTTTCTTTGAAGAAATGCTGCATCACCAGCATCTTTTTTTTTAAGATTTTTATTTTTTATTTCTCTCCCCTGCCCTCCCACCCCAGTTGTCTGCTCTCTGTGTCCATTTGCTGTATGTTCTTCTGTGTCTGCTTGTATTCTTGTCAGTGACATTGGGAATCTGTGTCTTGTTTTGTTGCATCATCTTGCTGCATCAGCTCTCTGTGTGTGCGGCGCCATTCCTGGGCAGTTTGCACTTTTTTCACGCTGGGCGGCTCTCCTTACCTGACTCTAAAACCACTTAATGTTAAACTTCCCCTTAATTTGATTACTTCACATTGCCTTCTAAAGGTGTTACATATTTAATGACATGATTAACTAGACAGTTTTTTTTAAGATTTATTTATTTATTTATTTATTTCTCTCTCTCCTCTTCCTCCCCCCCACCCCAGTTGTCTGTTCTTTGTGTCTATTTGCTGCATCGTCTTTGTCCGCTTCTGTTGTCAGCGGCACAGGAATCTGTGTTTCTTTTTGTTGTTGTTGTTGTTGTGTCATCTTCTTGTCTCAGCTCTCCGTGTGTGCGGCACCATTCCTGGGCAGGCTGCACTTTCTTTCGCACTGGGCAGCTCTCCTTACGGGGCGCACTCCTTGCACATGGGGTTCCCCTATTCGGCGGACACCCCTGCGCGTCACAGCACTCCTTGCGTGCATCAGCACTGCGCATGGGCCAGCTCCAAGGGTCAAGGAGGCCCCGGGGTTTGAACCGCGGACCTCCCATGTGGTAGACGGACGCCCCAACCACTGGACCAAGTCCGCCGCCTACTAGACAGGTATTTAAGAAATGGGTGGGCCACCTTGAGTCTTCAAAAGTCCTGTGTCTTTGGGAGCTGCTCAATTGGTCCTGAGTCTCTGTGGAACCCAAGTGACTCTTCCCAGTATGGATTTGAAGAGCAGGTCAAGTGGTAAGTTCCATCAGCTTCTTTGTTCTGTTCTGTATAATTCCAAATGCCTTGTTTATTTTGCAGTTCTTATAAAAGTTTAAATCACAAACATGATTATAAGGATAGTTTGTTGGAGCTGCCATGTTTTGCAATTTGATCCTAAATTTCCAATTGAAGAAGGCAACCTAGAGCCCCATAAATGGACCATCTACCTAATGTGTTAAAGTTGACACTTTCGATGGAGGAAAAAAAAAGTAATATTTTATGTTTCTTTGCATTGCATTCTAAAGGTGATTGACTAGAAAGGAATATAAGAAATGAGTAGGCCACTCTGGGTCTTCATAAATGCTGTGTCTTGAGAGCTGCTCAGTTGGCCCCTAGTATTTGTGGAATAATTAATATTTTTATTTGTGGAATAAATAATATTGCATATTTATTTTTATTAGTTAAATGATTATTTCAAAATGTGAACACTTGATTTAACCTTTTTTTCCATCAGTTTTACTTGTTTTATTTATTTTCACTAATTTTTCTGGTGTCTATTGTTTTACTTGTTTTATTTATTTTCACTAATTTTTCTGGTGTCTATTGTTTCCTATTTCCTTTCCACTTAATTTTAAGCATTTTCTCTAAGTCATGGTTTTGAAAACTTAATTCTTTGATTATCATTTTTTCTAACCTATGTATTTAAACTTATTTGTGTCCAGTTTAGTATACATTTAATTCTATCCCTAAAGTAAAAATATGTATTACTCATTGGTCTTACATGCTTTTCACCTGGGAATAAACATGTGTTTATGGCAGGTTTTTCTCCATAAAGATAGGCTTCATACTCTTCTCCTTTTCTCTCTATCAGTCACAGTACAAAGACAACGCCGGAGATCCAGGCTTGTTTATGAGAGCCAAAAGGATATCCTCAAGTCATGGTTTGATAAAAATCCTTATCCTCAGTGGGATACCAGGGAACAAATTGCCAAAGAAATTGGCGTTTCAGAGTATAACATTCAGGTAGGCATTAGGTTTCTATTTCATTATCTATTGTAGTCAAGGTCAAGGGAAAAGCTGGGCTAAGCACTTTCAAAGAATTCTCATATCAGCCATTTTGCTAATAACTTGTATACTGTTTTATCTTAGTATATTAAACGTAAAGTCAAAACAGAACTCGATCTTTTTCAATGGTGGAAATATTGGTTGTATGTATTCATCAGTGAGGGAGGGCTATCCTGATTGGAGATAATTAAATCATCCTCAGATTTAGAGACTATAGAAAATTGAATCACTATGGTAATGTTATAGTCTTATTGGTACTGGAATGCATGATGCATAATTATAATTATATGGGAACTGGGGAGTAATTAAGTACATTACCAGTACTCAGTCTAGCTTTTTTTCTTTTCTTTCCCTGGTTAGTATCCCAAATACGATTCACACACAAGAGTGTTTGGAATAAAATCCTATATTGAATTATTTTGAAAATGAAACTAAGCTGAATTTCTTCAGTTTCCAAAGAGATAACTGTAAAGAATAAAATTATATCCGATTAAACAGTATTTTGTTTTGCTGAAATAAAATAAACAGCCCTAAAAATGGGGGACACAGAGCAATTTTATTGAGCTAAAGTTGCATGAATGCAGGAGCAACACCAAAAGAGGTTTCTGCTCAAAGGGGTGAGCTGCGGGAGTAGATTATATGCCTCTTGAGACCAAGGGAAGGTGTGAGGCAATGGGGAGGGATAAATGGGGCACGATTTGTGTTTAGTATGTGCGTTCCATGACCACCATGGACTATGGGGGCAACAAGAGCTGTGAGAGCAGGGTGTCCTCAAGGTCAAGCAGGACGTTCATTTAAGATTGTGGCCATTTGGTGAAGAAAATCAAGATGATTAGTAAAATCATCGATCATTCCAGTTTCACAATTTAAATAATGACCCTCAAGTAAAAATGTGGGTTTTTAAAAGAAAATTAATCATTTCAGACTTCATATCAAATCTATAGTTTCCAATGTGCCATTGGTTATTAGGGCATCACTCGGAGGGGAGGCTGAGATCACAGAAACTTTTCTGTTCTCATCGGGCATTTGTTCATCAAGTTTTTCTCACATCTCAGTAATAAAAGTGTATCCTGTGGGGAAACCTGGTGATTGGCTCCCTGAGAGGCTCAGGGCCCATTTCATATGATGGTGAGGAAGGGAAGTCCAGGTTGGCTCTCCTGTAGTAGTCACTAATTTATTCATTAGTTTCAGGTTTCCACCTGTGTTTAAGACATCAGAAAGTATTTTGATTAATTCTTGGACAAAACAGACATCACTTTTCAACAAAATGCTTGAGATATGAGTAGCTCAACAAACACTGACATGAACATTGTAAGTCTTATCATGCGTTATTAGCTTAGCCCAAGAACACACTCAAAATAATTAGAAGGTATGTTAGAATTCTGACTCCAATGATGAGGAAACAAGCAAAGAGTTCGATTGATTGTCATAGACAATATATTCAATGTTAGGTATACAGAGCTCTAGCAGTCTCCTTATCTATTGTTGGCTCCTGGGATGAAACAAGAGGAGGAAATATGGATAAGGGTTAGCCTACTGTTTACTGTTGGCAATTTTGCCCTTATTTAAAGGAAATCTTCTCTAAAGTCCATTTTTTTTCTATTGCATATTGTGAATTAGTATTTTCTTTGAAGAGATAATGCAGACCAAGAAAAGATGTTCATATAATTAAGGTAAGCTAGAAGAGAGAAAGAGAAAGATGGCCTTTCCTAAATCAGGGAAATTTGCTGCGGGTTCCATGAGGATGATTATGAAAGAAATGCAGGTTTTAGTTGAGTGCAGATGGTGTGCTCTGCTTAATACCAGGCTAACTTTTGATACGGTACCCTCATTCTGAAGATAATACACTGCCCTTCTCTCATGGATATTTTCCTTCATTGGATTGATGTTTGGAATGATATAGATTGAGCTACCTGACTTTCACATCTTCTTTGCCCACTTAGCTTTGGTTTAAAAAATACAGAATGAAACAGAGAAGACTGGAGTCTGGATGCTCCTTAGGAAAAGAGCAAAACCAGGAATGGGGCAAGCCTCAACCCTGCCCTCAAGGTAAGAACCACCAGTGCAGATGCAGTTCCTCAGTGGTCCTAGCGAGAGTACAAATGCCTCTATATGTTGGCACAAATTCTCCACAAAGAAAGCTTAGCTTTAGACCCAATTTTAGGTTCAGATGTGCCTCAAGCAGTTCAGCACCTGCCTCCCACATGAGAGGTCCAAATTCAGTCCCTGATGCCTTCTTTAAAAAAAAAATGAGCAAACAAGGGGAGCTGATGTGGCTCAGTGGTTGAGCGTCAGCTTCCCACACACGAGGTCCAGGGTTTGGCCGTGGTACCCAAAAAAAAAAAAAAAAAGAACCAATTATGGCTTATTCTGGGCATCCTAGGGTCAGAAATATTAATACTGCTCCCTGATTAGCTGGAGCAAACAGGTTCTTGCCAAGGAAGGCTTTGGACTTTGTGGTCCTGCTGTAGCTAGCCCGTAGCTTCTGCTTCTCTCTGTCACCCCTTGGGGATTTCAGAGGAATAATTGTATTCAGCCTTATCTTCACTAATTGTGTTGTTTTGTTATACATGTTTGCTTTGTAGGTTCACAACTTTCACTATGCACTTAACTGTTTATGTATGTTCATATATAAATGATATAAAAATAATAATTGGATTGGTTAGGGGAAAAATACTTTAGTAGTAATATTTTGACAATGTTCTTTAATCATTAGCTAAAAAGGTTTAAAAACAATGCAAGTTATTGGTGGTAGGGTGAGATGTTATATATGTTTGATGTTATATGTTTGTTTTGTAAGTTCACAACTATTATACATTTATTGTTTATGCATGTTTATGTATGAGTGATATATTTCAAATAAAAAAGTTTTTAAAAATTGTGTTGCTTTGGTTTTGAATGTTAAAACAGGCCTGCAGTCTTCCTTTTGTTCCTGTGTTGTCCTTTAGAATACCTACCAGAAGAATCCAGAAGACCTCACACATCCACCATGAGATCTCAAACAAGTACCCCAGGTCAAACCTTTGAGAAGAACCAAAGCCGTGATAATACCTCCAGAGAAGAACTGGCTAAACAAACAGGCTCTCTGGAACCAAGAGTTCAAGTAAGTTCTATGTTACTTGTATGTATGCCTACCTGTATGTGGTCTTGCCTCCCGAGGTGTTTTTGGAAAACTCGGGCTATTTTGTGTTATCACAGTGATGTAGGGGGCAAGTATGGGGTGGTAAAAGCCTGGCATTTTAAATCACATTCCTGTACATGGAAGAGTCTCCAAACCAAATTGTCATCCATTTAGAATCACTAGCAGCAAAAAAGTGGGAAAATTTGAAAGGTAATACCTGTCTTGAGAACACTTTCTTTCTGATTTTCTACACCCTGGCAGTGTTG
This sequence comes from Dasypus novemcinctus, assembly GCF_030445035.2. Taxonomy (NCBI): domain Eukaryota; kingdom Metazoa; phylum Chordata; class Mammalia; order Cingulata; family Dasypodidae; genus Dasypus; species Dasypus novemcinctus. Next base: position 13,921,400 of record NC_080690.1, read on the forward strand.
TGATGGGCTATTTTGAGTATGGTAGAATATTTTTCAGCATTCCTGGCCTCTATCAACTAGATACCAGCACAGCCCCTGACCACATTCCCTCTCCATTTGTAATAACCGAAAAATCCATAAACATTGATGAAAGCCCTTGGGTTGAGGGGCAAAGTCCCTGCCTTTGAGTACCTCCTTATACCTAAGTTATGGGCATAGTAGTTTGGTATATGTTACATGCTCATGAATTATGAGGCATGGTCCAGGATGGTCAGCACAGAAACTGTTAACATCCCTTATTTGTGTTGATAAGCCTATGATAGTATTTCTACACATTTGCATAAGTCATGTATTCTTATGCACACATCTGTGAAGAGAAGAAAAAGTCATTCTGGGGAGCAAATGTGACTCAAGCAGTTGAGCTCCCGCCTCCCAAATGGGAGGTCCCAGGTTCGGTTCCTGGTGCCTCCTGAAAAAACAAAAATAAAACAAGAGAAACAAACTTAGGAAAGCTGATGTGGCTCAGTGGTTGAGGGTCGGCTTCGTACATACGAGGTCCCAGTTTCAATCTCCAGCCACAGTATCTTAAAAAAAAAAAAAGTTATTCTGGTCAAGAGAGCTTGTTTGCTGATCATTGTTGATATTAGAGGGCAGAGTCTAGAGCCCATGCCTTTTCATCCAGAGTTACAAAAATTCATCTACAGTTGCTTGCTGGGTTTGTCATAAATTATTTTATATGTTTCTATCTATATAAATTGAATCCATGGATGAATTGTTAAATTAAACTCAATATCTAGGAAAGAATATCTGTACCAGTGCAGGTGATTTTCATGTAGATCACATGAATTAACAACAGAGGTAAATTTTAGGAATAAATAGTTGTGGAGAATGTGCAGATGTTTGGGACAGGCACAGTGAATCTCCAAATATGCCCTACATCAACAAATGTGGGTAATAGAAAATTATTAGAATTCCAGAGAAATACAGGGATATAGAAGTGACGAAAGCCCTGGGATTCTTGTAAATCAATGTAGGATACATCCAAGAAGAAATAAATAATTTCTCTTATATGGATATATTTTAAAAGGCAAAATTTATATATTTATATCTACATATAGGTATACACATACATATGCTTATACATATACTTATACGATTGTCCCAAAAATTGGTCCTGATTATAAGAAACAGCTGGAATGTCTTATGATGTCTTCGTTTCCCTTTGCCTATGGTTTTTAAACAGAAGTGATCAGCACCCAGGGCAGAGCAACAGGGAATCCATAAATTCCTCGGGAGAGAGCTCGAGTGGGAGTCCAGATCTGACTCCTGAGCTGAACCAAATCAACCTGTCCACTCTCCTATACAGCTCTCATCATTTTCTTCCCCCGAATTCCTTTTGCAAGAACCCAGCATGTCTCACTGCTCATCCTCCTTCCCATGTGTCCTTTGTTCCTTGGCATTTGATTGGGGTCAGTGGGAGCCAGGGACCGTGTATCATGAAGGCTCAGCCCACAAAGGCTGCGCAGGGAGGAGAGCAGTCTGACTCCCCACTGGCACCAACTCGCAAGGACATCTCAGATACACAGGTGCCTTTCTTGCCTCAACACCAAGGACAATGCCAGGATCACAACAAGCATGCTGGCCAGGAAGTACTGCAGTTACAGGAGTCTTCTCAGCCTCATCCTGAGCATGAAAAAGCCGAGTTGCATGACATAGCTCACATCCTGCGATGGTGGGATGAGGGGCGCCTGGCTCTCATTGCAGAGTGGGAACCTCCCGAGGGGACGCTGCAGCAGGCAGGAGACCCTGAAGCAGCTCTTTGCCCCATCAGCTCAGGAGTCATCTCATTCACTTGACCAACCACACCAGTGGTATGTAGAAACCTGATGATACGAGATGAGCTCAGTCATCTACAGATTCCAGTTAAAGGCACAGACTTCTCTGCATCCTGATGCCCAAGAAGAGGATCCCCCAGGACCCCCCAGGCCCCACCACACCTCAGTGAGGGAGAACTTCAGTGCTGTTCCACAGGCTGCGAAGCTCCCCAGGGGTTCAGCTTTAAGAGAAGGAAGATGTCCTTCTCACGACCCTGGTCCAGACCTCCTTTCCTCTGACCTAGAGTCTGTCTGATTTAGAGCAGGGCTTCTTAACCTTTTTTGTTCCACGGACCCCTTTGCCAGTCAGGTGAAAACCACGGACCCCTTATTAAGTCCACACTACACTGTGTATTATTTTATAAATTTATCACACCCGTGCCAACACATCCCCAAAGGAATGTTTTTTTGAATTTCAATTCAAGCTCACAGAACCCTTGTTAAGAAGTCCTGATTTTTTTTTTTAAAGGGGATTCAGCCTTTTTGAAGAAGGAACCACTGGGGAAGCCAAAAGGAGGCTTTTCCTCTGTCTTCCGGCAGCTGTTTCCTTCTGTACTCACTTCATGGAGGAAGCGTTTCATTGGATGCCCCATCCTGTCTCTGGCAGCATCATAAGCAATACGCAGTGGATACGTTTGCTGAATCCTTGATGTAAAAAGCATTTTCATAGCAAAAATAACTTCCTCCCTGCGATCATCACGCTGTCAGCAGTCTGGACAAGCAAGAGCTACAAAGAAACACATATGAAGAGAAGATGTCTTGGAGAAATGTATCTGCATTTATTGACTTTTTGGCAAGATGGGAGGTCAAACTTGAAATTAGTTTGTTGTATAAAAAACAAGGGCATGCAATTTTTCTTAATAGTTTGAGTTTAATAAAGTGAGTTTTCCTCCCCCCTCCCCATCTCTGAGGGTTTTAATCAGGAACTAGAAATTACTTCAGCATTCATCAATAAGGGATAATTAAACACATTATGATATAACCATAATACTGTGTGCTTTTCTCACATAAATACATTTTTCCTCCACCCATTTAAAATACACAAAAATCACAAGAAAATTTATAACATCAACGCCATGCAATCACAAATATTATCTACTGAAATTAATATTTCCACAGTTTTAGGTTGTTCAAATATTTACACACGGGGTGGAGGTATATGGGAACCCCTTATGTTTTTTAATGTAACATTTTTTGTGATATACATATCTTCAAAAAAAAATCTACAAAAATGATGGGGGTGGGGGTGGGTAGTGGTTTATATGGGAAACTCTTATGTTCTTTTTTTTTTAAGATTTTTTTTTATTTCTCTCCCCTTCCCCAATCCGCACCCCCCCCCAGTTGTCTGCTTTCTGTGTCCATTCACTGTGTGTTCTTCTGTGTCTGCTTGTGTCAGCAGTACCCAGAATCTGTGTCTCGTTTTGTTGCATCATCTTGCTGTGTCAGCTTTTCACGTGTGCAGCGCCACTCCTGGGCAGGCTGCACTTTTTTTGCACTGGGCGGCTCTCCTTACAGGGTGCACTCCTTGCGCATGGGACTCCCCTACATGGGTGACACCCCTGCATGGCAGGGCACTCCTTGCGCACATCAGCACTGCCCATGGGCCAGCTCCACACAAGTCAGGAGGCCCGGGGTTTGAACCCTGGACCTCCCATGTGGTAGGTGGATGCTCTATCAGTTGGGCCAAATCTACTTTCCTCTTATGTTCTTTAATGTAACATTCTTTGTGATCTATTAACTTTAATTTTTAAAATGTGTAAAAAAAATTTTTAAAGTTAAAAAAAGTTTAAAAAATATTTACACAAAACTCTGTTTTATTATATAGAAATTATATGTAAACTTAAAATTTCTGGGACCATCATTGTGACACTTTGAATTTGGTAAATCCCCAAAAGAAAACAATTATGTTTCTGAAATAATCAATTCCTGTGGATGTGAGACCCTTTTGACTGGACTGCATCAGTGAGTCAGTCAGGTTACCTGAGTCTCTGCCCTCTTGGTGCATCTGATAAAAATGAACACACAGGAAAAAGGAGCCACCATATTATATTGATCCTGTCATGTGACAGAGAGGACTCCAGGAAAACAGAAGCCCTAGGAGGCTCAAAGAGCTGAGGCCCAGGAGAGATGAGCCATATGCCTGATAGCTTGCAGCTGAACTCAGCAAGAAGGTGCAGCAGCCAAGACTACTAAAGGAGGCCTGGAAAGAGACAAGCCCTGTGTCTGGTTGCTCAGAGACGAGCTCCAGGAACTGGGCTCCAATAAATAGCCTGGAAGGGAGGGCAGATAACTCAGCAGATATTAGCAGCCCTCTTGGTTTGCCATGTGGCCAGACAACAGGATCAAAAGTAGCTGACTTTGGTAGGAAAGCATCTCTGATGGTTCCTGGATTTGGATATTTCATGACCTCAGAACTGTAAATTTTTACCGCAAATAAATTCCCTTTATAAAAGCCAACCCATTTCTGGTACTTTGCATGGGCAGCCCTTTGGCAAACTAAAACAATCATCTTTCTAAGCAGTCTTTTCGTTTCTTTTAAAGTGGAAATTTCTAAAAATCCATTATGATGTTTATGGTTTTACCTTGGTACAATAGAAATATCTTTGAGAAATGCACATCACATCTTTGTGTCATTTTGACATTTTGTGCTCTGTTCCACAGTACAATTCTTTCCATTCAACAATTCTTTGTTCCCTTTCCATGTGATGTTATGGGAATAAGGTCAATACACATAGACCTAGTTCATTGCTGTATTACTCACGGTTCTCTAGGGGAAAATAATCAACAGGACATATCTATAAATAGTATAAGATTTTATAAAATTCTCTCAAGTGACCGTGGGAATGCACAAGTCCAAATTCTGCAGGCAGGCTTCAAACCAGCAGCTCAGATGAAGATCCTTGATGAGTTCCCAGGAGACGTTTGCTGTCCAAAATTGAGCTGGGAAATTATCTCTGAACACTGAAATCACTTCCCCTAGTAAGTCGTTCAACTGATTGGATAAAATGTCACTCATTGCTGATGGCAATCTCTTGGTTGATTGTAGATGCAATCAGCCATCTATGTTATTTATTCATGGTGACTAAAGTCCATAAATGTCCTTGTATTACAATTAGCCCAGAGCTTCCTTGACTAAACAACTGGGCACCATTACCTGACTTGACACCTTAGCCTAACCACTACAGTCTTCCCCTTGTCAGCTTGGCAACCATACACATCACCTTAAACTATACTTAGTTTCTAAATAAAAACAATAACAGACATGCATATATATCTGTCTAACAATATTCAACTGTCCTGCATACAACTGGAAATGTGTTAATTCCCTAGAGAATAGGGTGCAAGTCCTTGGGTAATATTCACTCTTAAACTTGACATACTTAAATATTATGACATGAAATTAATACAACTTGTCATATGATAGGGAAAAGGTTAGGGAAGAAAACAAAGATATTCATTTTATGTAGATAGTCAATCATTTTCATAACAATGCAAGGAAGAAAGATTCATGACTATTACCATCCTTGTTTCTGTAACTGGTCATGTGGTCAAAGTTCATATTTATCACTACCTTCTTCCACTACCCATTCCATGTTACCATGACCTTCAGCAAGCACTCCAGCTGGAGAGTTGATATACCCCTGAGGCAGGACAGTGAAGGTGTATTGCTGGCCTCACCAGCTGAAAGCAAACTATCTCTGGTGGTCCTTACTAATGGCAATTAAGAATAAAGCATTTGCCAGGGCAATAGCAGCATACCAGGTACCAGGGGATGTATTGATTTGGTCAAGCAATGGTACCACATCTGGGATAGCAGCTGCAATTGGAGTTACCACATGGTTAGGTTTACAATGATCTACTGTCATCCTCTAAGATCCATCTGTTTTCTGCACAGGCCAAATAGGAAAGTTGAGTGGGTTTGTGGTGGGAATCACCACCCCTGCATCCTTCAAATCCTTGATGATGGCACTAAGCTCTGCAGTTCCCCGGAATCCGGTATTGTATTGTTTGGTTGGGTTTTGGTTTTTTGTTTTTTATGTGTTTTTGTTTTTTTCCCCCTTCCCCTCACCCTGCTGTTTTTGTTGTCTGTGTCCATTCACTGTGTGATCGTCTGTGTCTACTTCTCCTTTTGTCTTCTTTTCTCATTTTCTCCTCTAGGATTCACTGAGATTCGATCCTGGGGACCTCTGATGTGGAGAGAGTTTCTGTCACTTGAGCCACCTCAGTTCCTGGTTTCTGTTACATCTTGCCTTGACTCTCCCCTTTGTCTCTCTTTTATTGTGTCATCATCTTGCTGCATGTCTCACCACATGGCCCTGGCTTGCCATGCAGGTACGGGCTTGCTGTACAGGCACTTGGCTCGCATACAGGCACTGGCTCCCCACATGGTTCACTGCACAGGCACACCTTTACCAGGAGGCCCCAAAGATCAAACATGGGTCCTCCCATATGGTAGATGGAAGCCCAATTACTTGAGCCACATCCACTTCCCTGGTATTGCTTTTGATAAACTATTTTGCTAGGTAGAGGAGGTTCTAGCGGCTTCCACTTGGCCTTCCCTACCATAATGGCCCTCACTCTACAAGTCAGGGATCCAATGTGGAGATTCTGCCAATTACTGAGTATATCTATTCCAATTATGCATTCTGGAACTGGGGAAATAACCACAAAATGGGTCCAGGGACCCACTGGACCTACTGTGAGATGGACCGAGCTAAAACTCCACCAATCACCTGAACTCCATAAGCCTCTACTCTGACTGGTGGACCACAATGGAGTTTTGGGTCTCCTAGAATTAATATCACTCTGAGCCAGTGTCTAATAATCCCCTGAATGTCTGATCATTTCCTTTTCCCCAATGCACAGTTACCCTGATTAAAGGCCTCAGGTTTCCCTGGGGAAACCTGGGAGGAAGATTAATAGTACAAATTACTGGCAGTGTAACAGGATCCTTCCCCAAGGGGACCTGGCTTTCTTCTCATTCAAGGGGCTCTGGGTCAGTAAACTGTCTCAAGTCTGGGAATTGATTAAGGGATGATGAATCTCTGTGTCTGTAAATCAAGTTAGGGTTTTGTTCACATGACTAGAAATCTTCTACTTATGCAGATCAAGTAGAAATTTGGTAGACTGCCCATATATTTCACTTCTAGGTACCCCATAATCTATTAGTCAACACCATAACTCCATGTGACTCAGACTCTTTTGATTGCTGCTTTGAGACTGTCTTTCACTGCAGTAGCCATGCCCACCTTTTCTTTGGCAATTAACTACCCATATTTGACTTTTACCAGCTCGAGATCTGATCATCCCCATAATGTTTAAGGATTCTAGTTCCATTACAGCAGTTCCTACAATATCTGGACTACAGAGAAGAGCAACCACAGAGCTCTTCAGGGAAGATGGGGTTAGTCGTACAAATTTATTCCTCACAGTCCTGATTAAAGGTGTGTCCTCTGGACAATCCTGGTGTGGGTGGGCCAGTCTTAAATGGTAACTCCATTCTAGCATTCCAATCACTCTAAGCCTCTGAATTCCTTCTTCTGCTGTATACTAGGGTAAATCAGGTATCTCAGCCTCAGACATGCTAGGCCATCTTTTGGTCCATGTTTCAGTCAGCCACCCAAACAATGAGAGTCCTTTCTAACCCCTCAAGTCACAGCATTAAATCCAGAATTTCTGCTTAGTAGGACTGTATCAATAAATTCAGCGTTATCCAATTTTATATGCCTCCCATCATTATCCCATACCCTTAGTAAACATATCTACACAAATTCCCCTGATTTCTGTCTATATAAGTTGGAAAACTCATGCAGTTCTTTCAGAGTATAGTGTACTTCTTCATGGGTCACACTTTGCTTTTCACCTTTGGAGGCTTGTGATTTGAGTCTAGTAATAGGTTTCAAAGAAAAGAGGGGTAGAGGGGGTGGGTAAGGGAAGGATTAGAAGTGCCTTGCAAACTGCTGGCAAAGGGCATTCCTTTGTATTTCATCTGGTGAGACATGATTAATCTCTTCAGATAAGGGTTGGAAGGCAGATGCCTCAGGCAGGGTAGAGGTTGGCCAGTGCAAGTTGGAGTTTGGCTGGTACCTGCCTCAGGGCTGGGAGAAGGTCCATACTCCCTGGGGCAGGCCCAGAGGCTGGGCAGCGCAGGCTTTAGTATGGCCAGTACCCACCTCAGGGATTGAAGGAGGGATTTTGTTCAGGCTATGCTGCAAAAATGAATTTCAAGAGCATGCCAGGTGAGTTAGGTCAGTAATTTATTCAAGTAGAGAAGGAAGAGAAATGGAAGAAAATAACAGAATAGAGGGGGTAGAGAGGAAGGGGCTGAAAAGTGATAAAGAGGGCTGATTTACAGGCTACAGTTTCCCATTATACATTATAAATGCTCAGGTTTTACTTGTGTGGTGATCTAAGCAGGGAGGGGGGTGCAGCAGGAGTCCAGGTCCAGAGGCAAGAGAGCATGAAGAGAGCTGGTTCAGGCTTGTGCCTAGCTTTTGAACTGTTAATTACTGTTAATTATCAAACTGTTAATTAACCCCTTTGCTAATGGCAGGGGAGGAGTTCTAGCTGTTTATGTTTTGATTGCTTATTTCCCCCATCAGTCTCCCAGGAGGGCCCAATGATAAAGTCCTTAGAGGATATCCAGGCTTCTCCTGGCTTCCAGAGGAAGTCTTCTTCTGAGTGGCAGAATCTTGGGGACGGTCTTCCAGCAGCCCTCTTGGGGTTGCTGATTTTCATGTGGACTTCTTGCGAGGTTCCAGATCCATCTATTGATTCCCTCTCTTACTAGCTGGCTTCATCTGGACTCCCTGGGGCAGGCTAGAGGCTGGGTGATACAAAGTTGACATTGTGTGGCCTCCACAGGGCAAGCCATCACAGGTTTATCTGGCAAAGTGTCAGCTGAATTTAGAGTTCCAATATTCCCACTGATATCACCATCATCCCATATGTCTCCATCCCAATACTCAGGGCTCCACTCCTTTCCAATCTATGCCTTCACTTTAAAAGCAGACATCCTCAAGGTTGAAATTCTAATTTCCCTTTGTAACTCTGCTACTCATACAAAGAGTCTCTGAGTCTGGTTTTCAGATATCTCAAGTCTGCAGCTGCATGAAACCAGATTTTCTTTCAGAGGACACAGAAACTTTCACATCATTCATGCAGTGTTTAAGTTGCAAACTTGAAGCCTTTAGCTCATCCCTTTCTTTTGAAACTTTATCCAGAGTATCTAGGAGAAGTCAGCGAACATCATTGTACCCTTTGATTTCACAAAACTCTGTTAAGGTGTTGAAAACACTCTCACCCAGATCCTTGCCTCTTTTAAGCATGGAAGTAGGGGAATCCAGTGATGATATTTTGTGTATCTCCATTGCCAAATCATGCCATGGACTGTTAGTAGCCTCTTGATTATTGAAAAAAGAGTCATCAGTACCCTTGAGTCCAATTAGAGTAGAATGCCCATTGCAAAACTCCCAGAACCACTTCAGAAATGCCATATTTAAGATTCTGTTCCTGGGAAGCGGATGTAGCTCAACGCATAGAGCATCCACCGACCATATAGGAGGTCCAAGGACTCGATACGCAGGGCCTCCTGGCTCATGTGGTGAGCTGGCCCACATGCAGTGCTGCCACGTGCAAGGAGTGCTGGCCCCACAGGGATGCCACCGTGTAAGGTGCCCCTCCATGCAAGGAGTGGCCCCTGTGCAAGGACAGCCACCCCACGTGAAACCACAGCCCACCCAGGAGTGGTGTCACACACACGCAGAGCTGACACAGCAAGATGATGCAACTAAAAGATACAGATCCCCAGTGCCACCTAATAAGAATACAAGTGGACACAGAAGAACACACAGCAAATGGACTCAGAGAGCAGAAAATGGGGGGGCGGGGGCAGGTGGAGAGAGAATAAATAAATAAATCTTTTAAAATTTTTAAATTTTAATTTTAAAAAAATTTTTAAATTAAAAAAAAAAGATTCTCTTTCTCAAAACCTCACTCCTGGCACCAAGCTGTATTAGTCAGGGTTCTCTAGGGAAACAAAATCAACAGGAGATATCTGTAAATAGTAAAAGATTTTATAAAATTCTCTCACATGACCATGGGGATGCACATGTCCAAATTCCACAGGCAGGCTGCAAACCAGCAGCTCCAATGAAGTTTACTGATGAGTTCCCAGGAGACGTTGGCTGTCCCAAGTCAAACTGGGAAAGTCTCTCTGAATGCTGAAATCATTCCCCTTGTAAGGACCACACCTGATCTGACTCATATACTAAGTTGGTAGCAGGGAAGGGGCAGCCACACCTGTGGTCTTAGGGTGAAGGCTGCTTCCACTAGAAAAATCAAGAAGGCGATAAGGGTGTTGCTTTGAGCCAGGTCTGAGCCTGACCTCACCAACCTCAAGGAGGAGGAGAAGGCAGCTACTGATTGAATTCAACCACGAAGATGTTGATTCTCTCAGTCGTTAGACATGGAAGCCCCAGTGATCTTCCCTGATTGAGGAAGTACATCTTTTTGCTGGGTGGTTGAGGTGTTCTGACACCACATGGAGAGGCCATGGAGACTTGTGTTTGAGACCATACCAAATCTATGCATCTCTTTTTTAGCTTCTTGTTTGTGTTCTTTTACCATTATAAAACTATAATTGTAAGTATAGTGTTTTCAGTGAGAAATCATGCAACTACAAGAGAAAAATATGCATATGTCATGTGATGTGGTTTTCATGAAGAATGTCAAGTATTATCCCCTAGGAAGTAAGGATACTGAGACCCAGGTATTCCTAAAGTCAGACAAACTCATTAGAGATGCACATGGGACCTGAGCCCTTTACTCCCTTCACCAACCAATACCCACTCATGAGTTTTAGTCCCTTCTTAGCAGACTTTCATGGAATATTTTCATTTGCCCATATTTGAAGTGATCTATATAACCTCCTTGTCAAAAATATAAAAAGTACAGTTTTGTTATTGTAATGATTAGCATTATGTAACAGTGAATATTTATTTTCCCTTGATGATGTATATATTTTTTAAATACATGCTTTATTTTTAAAAGATACTTAGATTACATAAAATGTTACATAAAAAAATATAAGGGATTCCCATATGCCCCACTTCCCACACCTCCCACACTTCCCCACATTAACAACTTCTTTTGGAAAGCAGACTTGGCCCAGTGGTTAGGGCATCTGCCTACCACATGGGAGATCCTCAGTTCAAACCCTGGGCATCCTTGACCCGTATGGAGCTGGCCCATGCGCAGTGCTGATGTGCGCAAGGAGTGCCCTGCCACACAGGGGTGTCCCCCACGTAGGGGAGCCCCACGCGCAAGGAGTGCGCCCCATAAGGAGAGCCACCCAGCGAGAAAGAAAGTGCAACCTGCCTAAGAATGGCACCACCCACACGGAGAGCTGACACAACAAGATGATGCAACAAAAAGAAACACAGATTCCCGAGCTGCTGACAACAACAGAGGCGGACAAACATGACGACGCAGCAAATAGACACAGAGAACAGACAACCGGGGCCGGGGGAGGAGGGGAGAGGGGAGAGGAATAAATAAATAAATCTTTTTTTTAAAAAACTTCTTTCATTAGTGTAGTCCATTCATTACAATTGATGAACACATTTTGGAACATTGCCACTAATCATGGATTATAGTTTATATTATAGTTTACACTCTCTCCCACTCAATTCTGTAGGTTATGGCCGTATATGTAATGACCCGTATCTGTCATTGCAGTGTCACTCAGGACAATTCCAAGTCCTGAAATTGCCCCCATATTACACCTCTTTGTCCCTCTCCCTGACTTCAGCACTCCCAGGGGCCAAGTCCACAGGTAAACCAACATTGAAAGGCATTTAAATGGTTGCTCCAAAATGTACTCACCAAATGCAATGAATGTATCATACTAATGAAAGAAGTTGTCGATGTGGGAGTAGTTGGGGTGTGGGGAGTGGGATATATGGGAACCCCTTATATTTTTTTTATTGATTTTGTAAAAATATTACATTAAAAAAATATATATGAGGACCCATTCAACCCCACCACCCCCACTCCACCACTCCCCCCCCCCCCCCAGCAACACTCATTCCCATCATCATGACACATCCATTGCATTTGGTAAGTGCATCTCTGGGCACCTCTGCACCTCATGGTCAATGGTCCACATCATGGCCCATACTCTCCCCCATTCCATCCAGTGGGCCCTGTGAGGATTTACAATGTCTGGTGATTGCCCCTGAAGCACCATCCAGGGCAGCTCCAAGTCCCAAAGACGCCTCCACATCTCGTCTCTTCCTGCCATTCCCCATACCCATTAGCCACCATGTCCACTTTTCCCACTCCAATGCCACCTTTTCTCTGTGGACATTGGATTGGTTGTGTCCATTGCACCTCTATGTCAAGAGGAGGCTCAGATTCCACATGGATACTGGATGCAATCCTCCCGCTTTCGGTTGTAGGCACTCTAGGCTCCATGGTGTGGTGGTTGTCCTTCTTCAACTCCATCTTAGCTGAGTGAGGTGAGTCCAATAAATCAGATTGTAGGTGCTGGAGTCTGTTGAGGCTCAGGGCCTGGCTATCACATTGTCAGTCCAGAGATTTAGATCCCCTAAATATATCTTAAACCCCAACACCAACTACAACTCCAGCACAGTAGCATGAAAGTCTTATGAAGAGAGATCCCATCTGAGTCCAGATTCATCACGCATAAACACCAGCTCCAAAGAAGGGCCATCTGACATGGCAGTTAACCCCATCTGCCATGACCATAGCACCCATGGGTCTCTTTAGCCCTCAAAGGAACCAATACCTGGGGGTTGTATCTACTTTATCTGTCTCTTAGACTCTGCTCAGTTGTGCATAAGGGCAATCCTTCTGACAGCCTCCAGACTCTTTTTTAGAGACTCGTAGCCTTATAAACTCATTTCTCCTTTCCATTTCCCCCTTACATTAGGTCAAACAGCATTTTAAAGTCATGTTATTTCATGTAGACGGGGATATTCTGCTGATCCGCATTGAACCTTCCATTCAAGGTCATTTTCCAGTTGCATCATCAGTTGGTAGTTGATAGTGATCCCTCGGTGCCAGGGAGGCTCATCCCCGGGTGTCATGTCCCACGCTGGGGGGAAGGCATTGCATTTACATGCTGAGTTTGGCTTCGAGACTGGCCACATTTGAGTAACATGAAGGCTGTCAGGAGGAAATTCCCAGGCACAATGCTGCTCTAGGCCTTGTTCTTATTTCAGGCATATCAGCTCACAAGCATAGTCATTAGCGTCAGGGGCTCACTGTTGGACCCTCATTCCTTCCCGGTCCTTGCCGCTGCACCTGGGAGACTGTTGCTGCTCCCCTAGGGACCACGACAGAGCACCACCAGCCAGGAACCCAGTACCCCCCCAGCTGTAGTTTTTAATTGTTGCCACTATGAGTATATCCAAACATTACCATGCACCCTGGACATATGTCCTGTATAGCTCCCTGTCAGCCATATATCACCTGTCAATAGTATCCTATACCAGTATTCCTCCGTTGCCATTGTTAAACCACTCTGTGATCCAGAACTTCCTGAAAATTGAAGCCCAATATAATGTCAGGATCCCTTACTAGCAAAATGGCATATAGCGATGGGTTTAAAGGTTAGATATAGAATACATGTTGACTTGGAAAAAATTCTACATCCTATCTTTTTCTTTTTTTTTTCCCCCTAATTATTGAACTTCTCTTAACAAGAGCCAAGAGCCCTAGACCACAGCAAAACCCCCACACATCCACCACAAAACCTTTTCCCTTCCACAGCAATAATCTTACACCCTATTCACATCATATTTACTTAAAGTGATGTACAGAGTCTGAGACAATAGCTTTCAAACATGGTGGCATCTGTGCTTACATTGTGGTGCATACTTTAGGATACACAGTTTTCTAATTTTTTAGTTATCCTATGTTTTACATTATGGTTTACATTATCAGTCTGTCGTCTCCTATATGTTATGGTGTAATATTACATGTTTTATATCCATCCTTGTGTACTCTCACGAAACCCCTCTCTTACCCCCCATTTACCTTGGTTCCACACATTTAACATCCATTTTCCCATCCACCTTGGTGCCCACAGTGACAGCCAACCTCCGTTTCCCGAGGAGCCACGTCCAGAGATAGTTGGAATAGTGTTCAGGGCCTAACTTGCTCAACTGCCCAATGCCCTGGGAGCCACCCTTTCTCTAGAGAGATACAGTTCCCTCTATTTGATGGCATTAGTCCTACCCAGGATGTGGGTCCACCTCCACTCTCACTACTTGGGTCTCTACCCAACGGTGCCACCCACTCTGGCAAAATGAGCATTCAGACATTCCCCAGGAGCCCGTTCCACATCGGACCATCCCCTCCAGGCATTCTAAACAGGTAACCCCCTTAATTACATTTTGATATGATTTTCTCCGCATTTTACTCTCCACCAACACCTGACACTCTCCTATGTTCGTGTGCTACCCCTCCCTCCCCCCACTTTTGGGCAATATTACCCATCCACCCATCCCCAGCCACCCTCAAACCCGCAAAGCCCCTCCCAAAGGCAACCCCTTGCCCCCATTTTACCTCTTCTTTGTGTTCATACTTACCACCAGCTTGTCATAAATTCCACCCCTGCAGATGTCGGTTCACTTCCTTCCTCCACCCCCCGATTTCCTGTAAGCCTATCGTTCAGTCTCTTGCTCTCTGAGGCAGCTTGCTTATTTCATATCATTGAGGTCATGTAGTATTTGTCCTTCAATGCCTGGGTTGCTTCACTCAACATAAGGTTCTCAAGATTCATCCATGTTATCACGTGTGTTTGTAGTGTATTTGTTCTTACAGCCGAATAGTATTCCATTGTGTGTATATACCACATTTTATTGATCCACTCATCTGTTGATGGGCAATTGGGTTGATTCCAACTTTTGGCAATAGTGAACAATGCTGCTATGAAGATTGGTGTGTATATATCGGTTTCTGTCCTTGTTTTCAGTTCTGCTGGGTATATACCCAGCAGTGGTATTGCTGGGTCATATGGCAAATCTATGGCTAGTTTTTTGAGAAACCGCCATACTGTCCTCCAGAATGGTTGGTCCTTCTGCATTCCCACCAGCAGTGGATGAGTGTTCCCCTTTCTTCACATCCTCTCCAGCATTTGTATTCTTCTGTTTTTTTCATAGCTGCCAATCTTATGGGTGTAAGATGGTATCTCATTGTAGTTTTGATTTGCATTTCCCTGATAGCTAGAGATTTGGAGCATTTTTTCATGTGCTTTTTAGCCATTTGTATTTCTTCTTTGGAGAAGTGTCTGTTTAAATCTTTTTCCCATTTTTTAAATGGGTTGTTTATCTTTTTATTTTCAAGATATATGAGTTCTTTATATATGCAAGTTATAAGTTTCTTATCAGATATATGGTTGCCAAATATTTTCTCCCACTGTGTGGGCTCCCTTTTTACTTTCTTGACAAACTCCTTTGAGGTGCAGAAGGCTTTAATTTTGAGGAAGTCCCATTATCTATTAGTTCTTTTGCTGCTCGTGCTTTTGGTGTGATATTCATGAATCCATTTCCTATTACAAGGTCCTGTAGATGTTTCCCTACACTGCTTTCTAAGGTTTTTATGGTCTTGGCTCTTATATTTAGGTCTTTGATCCATCTTGAGTCGATCTTTATATAAGTCGTGAGATGGTAATCCTCTTTCATTCTTCTACATATGGCTATCCAGTTCTCCAGACACCATTTGTTGAATAGGCCACTCTCTCCCAGTTGAGAGGGTTTGGTGGCATTATTGAATATTATGTGGCTATATATGTGAGGTTCTATATCAGAGCTTTCAATTCGATTCCATTGGTCTGTGTGTCTCTCCTTATGCCAATACCATGCTGTTTTCACCACCGTAGCTTTGTAGTATGTTTTGAAGTCAGGTAGTGTGATTCCTCCAATTTCGTTTTTCTTTTTCAGTATGTCTTTGGCTATTCGGGGTCTCTTTCCTTTCCAAATAAATTTCATAGTTAGTTTTTCTAGTTCCTTAAAGAAGGCTGCGTTGATTTTTATTGGGATTGCATTGAATGTGTAGATCAGTTTTGGTAGGATAGACATCTTAATAATATTCAGTCTTCCTATCCATGAACAGGGAATATTCTTCCATTTATTTAGGTCTTCTTTGATTTCCTTGAACAATCTTGTATAGTTCTCGATGTATAAGTTTTTTACCTCTTTAGTTAAATTTATTCCTAAGTATTTGATTTTTTTATTTACTATTGTGAATGGTATTTGTTTCTTGATTTCCTCCTGATCTTGCTCATTATTGGTGTACAGAAATGCTACTGATTTTTGCGCATTGATCTTATAACCTGCGACTTTACTAAACTCATTTATGAGTTCTAGAAGCTTTGTTGTAGATCTCTCAGGGTTTTCTATGTATAGGATCATGTCATCTGCAAATAATGAAATTTTGACTTCTTCCTTTCCAATTTGAATGCGTTTTATATCTGGTTCTTGCCTCAGTGCTCGAGCAAGTACTTCTAAGACAATGTTAAATAGGAGTGGAGACAATGGGCATCCTTGTCTTGTTCCTGAGTTTAGAGGGAAGGATTCTAGGATTTCTCAATTGTAAAGAATGTTGGCTTTAGGTTTTTCGTATATACTCTTTATCATGTTCAAAAATTTTTTCCTTGTATTCCAATCTTTTGGAGTGTTTTTATCAAGAAAGGGTGCTGTATTTTGTCAAATGCTTTTTCTGCATCTATAGATATAATCATGTGATTTTTTTCCTTCAATCTATTTATATGGTGTATTATGTTGATTGATTTTCTTATGTTGAACCATCCTTGCATACCTGGGATGAATCCCACTTGGTCGTGGTGTATAATTCGTTTAATGTGTTGTTGAATATGATTAGCAAGTATTTTGTTAAGTATTTTTGCATCTAGGTTCATTAGAGAAATTGGTCTGTAATTTTCCTTTCTTGTGGTGTCTTTGTTTGACTTTTGTACTAGGGTAATGTTGGCATCATAGAAGGAGTTCGGCAATGTTCTTTCTGTTTCAATTTTTTGGAATAGTTTCACCAGGATTGGTGTTAGTTCTTTCCGGAATGTTTTGTAAAATTCACCTGTGAAGCCATCTGGCCCTGGGCTCTTCTTAGTTGGGAGATTTTTAATAACTGATTCTATCTCTCTGCTTGTGATTGGTTTGTTAAGATCATCAATTTCTTCTTTTGTCAATATGGGCTGCTTATGTGTTTCTAGGAATTTGTCCATTTCCTCTAAATTGTCATTTTTGTTGGAATATAGTTTTTCAAAGTATCCTCTTATGATAGTCTTTATTTCTGTGGGGTCAGTGGTGATATCGCCTTTCTCATTTCTTATTTTGTGTATTTGCGTCTTCTCTCTTTTTTTCTTTGTTAGTCTCGCTAAAGGTTTATCAATTTGTTGATCTTCTCAAAAAACCAGCTCTTGGTCTTGTTTATCTTTTCAAGTGCTTTCTTATTTTCTATTTCATTTAGTTCTGCTCTTATCTTTGTTGTTTCCTTCCTTCTTCTTCCTGTTGGGTTACTTTGTTGTTGTTTTTCTAATTCCTTCAAATGTGCATTTAGTTCTTCAATTTTCCCTCTTTCTTCTTTTTTGATATATGAATTTATGGCTATAAATTTCCCTCTCAGTACTGCTTTTGCTGCATCCCATAAATTTTGGTATGTTGTGTTATCATTATCATTTGATTCAAGGTAGTCATTGATTTCTTTTGAAATTTCCTCTTTGACCCACTGTTTTTCTAAGAGTGTGCTGTTTAATTTCCAAATCGTGGTGTGAAACTTGGGCTTCTGTCCCTTGTAAATTTCCAGCTTGACTCCACTGTGGTCAGAGATATTGTTTTGTATGATTTCAATCTTTCTGAATTCATTCAGCCTTTCTTTGTGGCCTAGCATATGGTCTATCTTGGAGAATGATCCATGTACGCGTGAGAAAAATGTATATCCTGCTGTGTTTGGGTGTAATGATCTATATATGTCTATTAGATCCAGCTCCTCTAATATACTGTTCAAATGTTTTGTTTCTTTAGTGATTCTCTTTTGAGCTGTTCTGTCCAGAGTTGATAGTGGTGTATTAAAATCCCCCACTATAATTGTAGATGCATCAATTGTTTCACTTAGTTTTTCCAGCATTTGCCTCACGTATTTAGAGGCGCCCTTGTTAGAAGCATAAATATTTATGATTGTTCGATCTTCTTGACAGATTTTCCCTTTCACTAAAATGTAGTATCCTTCTTTGTCTCTCACAATTGTTTCACACTTAAAGTCTATTTTGTCTGATATTAATATAGCTACTCTTGCCTTTTTTTGGTTATTGTTTGCTTGTATGATTATTTTCCAGCCATTCACTTTCAATCTCCATGCATTTCTGGGTCTAAGATGTGTCTCTTGTAGACAGCTTACAGATGGGTCATATTTCCTTATCCAATGTCCCAGTCTGAATCTTTTGATAGGTGAGTTTAATCCATTGACATTCAGTGTTATTACTTTCAAGGAATTATTTGTGTTAGCCATATTTTGATTGGATTTGTGTTTGTCATATTTTGTTTGTATTTTTTCCCTCTCTTTTTGTCTTTTTGTTGTTGTTGTTGCTCTTATACTCTCCTCCAACTTTGCCTGTCCTGTTTTTTCCTTTCTTCCTGCAGAACTCCCTTTAGAATTTCTTGAAGGGGAGATTTCTTGTTGGTATACTCTTTCAGTTTCTGTTTGTCTGTGAATATTTTGAACTCTCCATCATGTTTGAATGCTAGTTTAGCTGGATAGAGTATTCTTGGTTGGAAATTTTTTTCCTTTAGTACCTTGACTATATCATACCACTGCCTTCTTGCCTCCATGGTTTCAGATGAGAAATCAGCACTTAATCTAATGGAGCTTCCCTTGTATGTGATGGTTTTCTTTTCTCTTGCTGCTTTTAGGATTTTCTCTTTGTCTTGAGCATTGGATAATTTGACAAATATATGTCTTGGGGTGAGCCTGTTGGGGTTTACGACTAGTGGAGTGCGCTGTGCTTCTTGGATATGTACATCTGTCTCTTTCAGTAGATTTGGGAAGTTTTCAGCCATTATTTCCTGCAACACTCCTTCTGACCCCTTTCCCTTCTCTTCTCCTTCTGGAAGCCTATAATACGTATGTTTGAGCGTTTTGCATTGTCATTCAGGTCCCTAAGTCCTAGCTGGATTTTTTCTATCTTTTTATCGACCCCTTCTACTATCTGTTTGATTTCTGATGTACTGTCTTCCACATCACTAATTCTCTGCTCTGCCTCTTCTAGTCTGCTGATATTTGCTGCAAGTGTGTTTTTGATTTCTTGAACTGTGGTGTTCATTCCCATCATATCTGTTATCTTTTTGCGTATGTCTGCAATTTCCCCTCCAAGTGATGTCTTCATGTTGTTAACCTCTTTCATTACTTCATAAAATTTGTCAGTGATAAATGTTCTGAGATCTTTCATTGCTTGTGCAAAGTTCTGCTCCCCTTCCTGATTTTTGGTTTGTTGATTGGATTCAACCAAATTTTCCTGATTACTGGTTTGGTTTGTAGATTTTTGTTGCTTTCTGGTCATTATTTAATTTTGACGGATTTAATCAGTTCCTTAGCTTCTTTGTCTACTCTTGGAGATTAATTAGCTGTTGTTTTTGCGTAAGTGTTATATCTTCTCTTTGTCACTTTGTTCTTCTTATTCTAATTTCTTTTTTTTATTGACTTTGTAATAATATTACATTAAAAATATATATGTGAGGTCCCATTCAACCCACCCCCCCACCCCATCTCTCCCCCCCCACCCCATCTCTCCCCCCCCCCCCCCAGCAACACTCATTCCCATCATCATGACACATCCATTGGATTTGGTAAGTACATCTTTGGGCACCTCTGCACCTCATAGTCAATGGTCCACATCATGGCCCATACTCTCCTCCATTCCATCCAGTGGGCCCTGTGAGGATTTACAATGTCCGGTGATTGCCTCTGAAGCACCATCCAGGGCAGCTCCATGTCCCAAAGACGCCTCCACCTCTCATCTCTTCCTGCCTTTCCCCATACCCATCAGCCCCCATGTCCACTTTTCCCAATCCAATGCCACCTCTTCTATGTGGACATTGGATTGGTTGTGTCCATTGCACCTCTATGTCAAGAGGAGGCTCAGATTCCACATGGATGCTGGATGCAATCCTCCCACTTTCAGTTGTAATCATTCTAGGCTCTATGGTGTGGTGGTTGTCCTTCTTCAACTCCATCTTAGCTGAGTGTGGTAAGTCCAATAAATCAGATTGTAGGTGCTGGAGTCTGTTGAGGCTCAGGACCTGGCTATCACATTGTCAGTCCAGAGATTCAAATCCCCTAAATATATCTTAAACCCCAACATTAACTGCACCTCCAGCACATTCGCATGAAAGTCTTATGAAGGAAGATCCCATCTGAGTCCAGATCCATCACACATAAACACCATTTCCAAAGAGGGGCCATCTGACCTGGTAGTTAACCCCATCGGCCATGACCATAACTCCCATGGGTCTCTTTAGCCCTCAAAGGAACCAATATCTGGGGGTTGCATCTGCTTTATCTGTCTCTCTGACTCTGCTCAGTTGTGCATGAGGGCAATCCTTCTGACAGCCTCCAGACTCTTTTTTAGAAACTCGTAGCCATATAAACTCATTTCTCCTTTCCATTTCCCCCTTACTTTAGGTCAAACAGCATTTTAAAGTCATGTTATTTTATGTAGACAGGGATATTCTGCTGATCCGCATTGAACCTTCTGTTTAAGGTCATTTTCCAGTTGCATCATCAGTTGGTAGTTGATAGTGGTCCCTCGGTGCCAGGGAGGCTCATCCCCGGGTGTCATGTCCCACGCTGGGGGGAAGGCATTGCATTTACATGCTGAGTTTGGCTTCGAGACTGGCCACATTTGAGTAACATGAAGGCTGACAGGAGGAAATTCCCAGGCACAATGTTGCTCTAGGCCTTGTTCTTATTTTAGGCTTATCAGCTCACAAGCATAGTCATTAGCATCAGGGGCTCACTGTTGAACCCTCACTCCCTCCCGGTCCCCGCCGCTGTACCTGGGAGACTGTCGCTGCTCCCCTAGGGACCACGACAGAGCACCACTGGCCAGGAACCCAGTACCCCCCGTGCTGTGGTTTTTAATTGTTGCCACTATGAGTATATCCAAACATTACCATGCACCCTGGACATATGTTCTGTACAGCTCCCTGTCAGCCATATATCACCTGTCATTGGTATCCCATACCAGTATCCCTCCATTGCCATTGTTGAAACACTCTGTGATCCAGAACTCCCTGAAATTTGAAGCCCAATATAATGTCATGGTCCCTTACTAGGGAATGGCATATAGCGATGGGTTTAAAGGTTAGATAAAGAACATGGATAAAGTTAGATAAAGAACTTAGATAAAGAATGTTGACTTGAAAAAATTCTACATCTTATCTTTTTCTTTTTTTTTTTTTCCCCCCCTAATTATTCAGCTTCTCTTCACAGGAGTCCTAGACCACAGCAATGCATATATATAATATACAGAACTCCCATACATCCACCACAAAACCTTTTTCCTTCCACAGCAATACTCTTACACCCTATTCACATCATATTTACTTAACGTGATGTACAGAGTCTGAGACATTAGCTTTCTAACAAGGTGACATCTGTGCTTACATTATGGTGCATACTTTAGGATACACAGTTCTTTACATTCTTAGTTATCCTATGTTTTACATTATGGTTTACATTATCAGTCTGTCATCTCATATATGTTATGGTGTAATATTACATGTTTTATATCCATCCTCGTGTACTCTCACGAAACTCCTCTCTTACCCCCCATTTACCTTGGTTCCACACATTTAACGTCCATTTTCCCTTCCACCTTGGTGCCCACAGTGACAGCCAACCTCCGTTTCCTGAGGAGCCACTTCCAGATATAGATGGAATAGTGTTCAGGGCCTAACTTGCTCAACTGCCCCAATGCCCTGGGAGCCACCCTTTCTCTCGAGGGATACAGTTCCCTCTATTTGATGGCATTAGTCCTCCCCAGGATGTGGGTCCACCCCCACTCTCACTACTTGGGCTTCTACCCCATGGTGTCACCCACTCTGGCAGAATGAGCATTTAGACATTCCCCAGGAGCCCGTCCTGCATCAGACCCTCCCCTCTGAGTATTCTAAATAGGTAACCCTCTTTATTATATTTTGATATGATTTTCTCGGCATTTTACTCTCCACCAACACCTGACCCTCTCCTGTGTTCGTATGCTACCCTTCCCTCCCCCCACTTTTGGGCAATGTTACCCATCCGTCCCTCCCCAGCCACCCTCAAACCCGCAAAGCCCCAACCAAAGGCAACCCCTTGCCCCCCTTTTATCTCTTCTTTGTGTTCATACTTACCGCCATCTCGTCTTAAATTCCACCCCTGCAGACATTGGCTCATATCCTTCCTCCACCCTCCGATTTCCTGTAAGCCTATCGTTCAGTCTCTTGCTATCTAGGGCAGCTTGTTTTTATTCTAATTTCTTGTTGCTGGTTAAGTTCACTTTAAAGGAAAGTATTAGTGTCAGGGAAAGGCAATTGTGTAAGCAAGGGAAAAGTGTAAAGTAGTATTGGTGATATATGTTAACAAAGCAAGAATATGAGATCTGGGAGGATGGAGGTTAGATTCATGTAAATTGTGTAGAGTTATAGCAGTAGGTAGAGTACCTATTATGAGGTAGGTGATTGAATATGGGAGGAATATGGTATGAGCTAAAAAGCTATTGTTTTCGTGAGAGAGGGAAAAAGAAAAGAAAGGTAATAGTTTCAAGAGTAGATAACAGACAGAAAACAAAACAAAGGTATTAGAAATTAAGACTTAGACACTTCGTGGATCAAAGAAAGGGAGGTGGGAGGTGGAATATAGGAGAGACAGTAGATGATGGCGGATATCAAGATGTAGGGGAAAGAGGATAGTGTAGGTAGGCTAAATCAGTTCACACAGAAATGAGGCAGTGGAGGATGAGAAAACCCCAGCAAATGTGAGGTGTTTCCTGCTGCACCTATTGTATAATTGAGTTAAAATAAAATAAGTAGAAGATGAGGGACATGAGGGAGAGAGAAAACAGAAAAAGAAAAAAAAGAAAAAAGAAAATAAAAAGGGGGGAAGAGAAGAAAGGAAGAAAGGATATGGGGGTGGGCAAAGGGTGGGGAAAAGGTAGGGGAAAGAAAAAAAAAACAGATATACACGAACCACAATTAAAACACCAACTACACAACAACAACCACAAAAAAAACCCTAAATAACTGAATAAAAAAAAAAGACTTTGGGGGATACGCTGTGAGAAAAGACTAGGGGATAATGCGATGTTAGCAATCAGGACATTAAAAAAAGTAAAAAATAAGACAGAATGAAAATAAAAACAAAACAAAATGAAACGATAAAGAAAAAATGCCAACGTTGAAGGCTAGGGCATTCAAGGACCTCAGATGGACCTCAGGGCGTGATGGATTCAGGGGTGGAAAGTCTGAGATATTAAAGACTCAAGAGGTGTGATTCTCTGGGGTGTGGGCCACCAGAGTTTAGGGGATTCAGACCTGGCAACCTCCAATCTGGTCAACAGGAAGCCTAGGAGCCCCGCAGTGTAACACAGCCCTCAGGGATCCCCACAGCTGGGTGCCAGCCCTATGGGGGAAGTCAGATCCGCAAACTCTATATTATGTCTGAACCCTGCAATTCGCTTACTTAGTAGGGCTCATTAATGTGGGTATTTCGTCACTTCAGCTTTTGGACAGCTCCCGCCCTGTGCTTCCACAACACTGCCACTTGAGGGCGCCTTTACACCGCAGCCACTTTACTGGCACAGATCTGAAGCCCAGCCCGTGTCGCTGAAAACAGATTCCAAAACCGGAATTCCCAAGCTTCACAAAATATTCCCTAATCGGCTTCCAGAAGTGTCCCCCTCCCTCGCCGCACCCTGAAACAACTTCCCAATTACGTCCCTTTATTGCCTACAGCCTAATACGGTTGCAGATCGGCAGCCGGGCTTGTGGGGGCAGGGCTTCAGGCGGAAGCGCTATTATTTGTGTCCGCAATCAAAAATTTCCCCCGCTTCACAACAAAACACTGTCTATCTCCCCAAATCGATCTGCAAAGGTGACCCATCGCATCAACCCGCCAACAGCCTGCCCAGGACTCGCGAACTCCCCAGCACCGCAGAGCCACCAAAAAGCTGAGCCGCTGCGCGACACCATGGCTCCACCCACCCCCAAGAGGGAGGAACCCGTGTGCAGGTCTCACCTCCAGGCAATAGAACCCAAATTATATCTTATAGACCAATCCTCTCCGTTACCTTTCCACCAAATCGATGTCCAGACACTTCCTGCCCTGCAAAATCCCGAAAAAGCCCCGCCTCGGAGAACCTCCAGCCGCTCCCAGCCGTCTCTTCCCAGGAGAGACCGCAAGGCAAGTTCACTCAGTGACCATCTTGCTTCCTCCTCCCCAACATCACTCCCCCTTATATTTATTTTTTAATGTAACATTTTGTGTAATCTATGTATCTTTTTTAAAAAAGATAAAAAATGCAATGAATGTAGGAAAAAAAAGGCAGTTAAGGGAAGCAGATGTGGCTCAAGTGATAAGGCCTCCACCTACCATATGGGAGGACCTGGGTTCCATCCCTGGGGCCTCCTGGTGAAAAAGAAGAAGAGAAAGTGTGCCTGTGTGGCAAGCAGGTGGGCAGGAGGAAAGCAATTAAGAAGCAGAGGGTGATCCATGGTTGTGTAGCACCACTTGCCTCTCTGTCTCCTGTCTCTGCTCACCAAAAAATGTTAGCAGAAAGCTCTTGGGTCTGGGCTCTGAGGATCTTGGCTTATGTCACATAAAATAATTTAAGGGCATGCCATAGGGTAGGCAACAGAGTAAGGAGTTTATTAAGAAACAAGAAAATGAGAAAAGTACACAGTCCAAGGCATGGACTGTGGACATGCTGCAGAATGAGGTACGCACGTGGGGCCCCAGGTCAGGGATTTTTAAAGTCTTTCCTCCTCCCTCCTAGTGTTGTGGGAGGGGTTCTTCTGATTTGTTTGCCCACCTGTCATTTCTCAGGGGGCCAATGGTGAGTCCTTTTGAGGTATCCAGGACTTTCCCTTGACACCAAAAGGGTTTCTCATTCCAAATGAGATTGTCGTGGCTAGGATCTCACGGGATCCGTCAGGAGGTTTCTGGGCTGCCGGGCCTCAGCTGTGACCCAAGTCTTCCTTTTCCCTGTACTAACCTGCCTCAGGTCAGAGCATAGAAATCTCTGAAAATAATATTGGTAAAATGCTGGGTGTTTACACATGCAGAAGTTGTGAAATTTGATCTATGCAATAATTTTATTCTATTACTACTTCAACTGTTTGCTATTTTCCTGCAGTACATACTGAGACTTTAATTAAAGGCAAAAAGGAGAAAGTGATTTTTGTGAAATTATATGAGGATTTGGGTTTTTTTTTTCTTTTTAAGGCAGTACTGAGGATAGAACCCAAGACCTCCTACTTGGGGAGCAGGCACCAACCACTGAGCTGCATCCGCTCCCCAATGTGAGTTGGTTTTTTCATTTGTTTGTTTGTTTTTTGGGGGTACTGGAGATCGAACCTGGGACCTCATACATGGGAAACAGGTGCTCAACCACTTTAGCCACATCCGCACCCCCGTGAGGAGTTTTTGAGATGTAGTAAAAGAAGACCAAATGTATGAAATGCCTTCTGCATTTGGCATCAAATACACTACAGTAGGTTTATCATTTACAGTCCCTTCCTGGTGAAGCTGAGTTATGGGCCCCATTAAAGGGGCAGAAACAACCATATAAAACTACAGAGCTGATAAAGACCCTGGAGGACCATGTATCCAATGCCTGGCTTTTAGAGCTGAGGAATGAAAAAGATTAGCAAGTTGGTGATGGCTCCAAGATGCCAGACATAAGTTTGTGGCAGACAGCACAACACATCTTGACTTTCCTCTGTAAAACTATTTGCTGTTTCTCTGTGCTTTTAAAGAATAGAGCCCAGTTAACAATAAATACATACTTATTCAAAGACCTGACTGCTTCCCTTCAGGTCTTCTTAATTATGTCCTTATCATTTTGAGGGTACAGGTTTTTATCATCCTTACATGTTGAAAAGTATCTAATGAATACAGGTGGTATTGAAAATGTTATAAACAATACCAAAAGTACTCTGAGCCAATTATTTGTGGATAAAAAAAGATAACCAACTTAGCTTTTCCTCTATAGGAGAGGAGAGGACATTTTGCATACCAACAGGCAGACAAAAATCATACCTAACTGAAAACAAAAAAGCTACCCTTGACTTTTTGTGACCCTGCTTCCTGCCCATTACTCCATGATATACAAGGCCTAGAGTAATAAATGTTGTATTCTTAGAGAAAGCCATGACTCCCTCGCACATTTTCATGATACAAATCATATATATAATTATGCTTTGGATTCATCTCATATATCAGCAAGAGAGATACATCCCTCATGAGAATAGGGACAATCCATTCCTTTAATAAATTTGGCAATTCCAGAAGAAAGGTATTTAAATGATTTCTTTTGCCATGATTAAAATGATAGTGTTTTCCATCAACAGAAACCTGGAAAGCTGTATTTGGCATGTCTTAGTTTGCTAAAAGCAGCAATATACCAGAAATGGTTTGACCTTTGGTTTATTGGCTTGCCTGCTTACAGTTCTGATGCTGTGCAAATGTCCAAACCAAGGCTTCAACAGGTGATGCTCTTCTCTCAGAAGACTGGCTGCCTGTGCTCCTGGGCTCCTCTGTCACATGGCAAGGCACATGGCATCTGCTGCTCTCTCCCTTCTCTTCTGGCTTTCATTGCTTTCAGCTTCTGGCTTTCCTCTCAGCTACTGTGTTTCTGTGGGTTTCTTTCCGTTCCTGTCTCCTTATTCACCTTATTTATAAAGGTCTCCACTAAGAGGATTAAAACTCACCCTGGGCTACACAGTATTGAAATAATCTAATTCAAAGAACTTCAACTGAATCTAATTAAGAAAACACCACCTACAATAAGTTTACATCCCCAGGAATGGATTAGCCCTAAAAGACATGATATTTTGGGGTCCACAAAAGCCACAAACCTCCACATGGCAACCTTCGTATTATATTTCAAGGTCATACTGCATATATGCTAATTACAAATGTACAAGATTCTAGAGAGAGATGTACTGTCATTGTATCAGAGTGAGTAAAATTTCATAAAAGAGGAAATAATCCAACACTTGATTTTTTTGAAAGAGGGAACTGAAAGAAGGTAGGAAAGAAAGTAGAAACAAGCATTTGGAAAATATAATTTAATCACATACCAATTTTTGCACTAATAAATTCCTAGTCAAAATTACATCAATGCAAAATAGTCCAATGAAATTCAAACAAAAATTTAAAAAACAACAAAACAAGCAAACAATAAGCCAGTCAATGCAAAATATCCCCATAGCCTTTTTTTTTAAAGATTTATTTATTTATTTCTCTCCCCTCCCCCGCAACCCTGGTTGTCTGTTCTCTGTGTCTTACTTGCTGCGTTTTGTTTCTTTGTCCGCGGCATGAAAATCTGTGTCTCTTTTTGTTGAGTCATCTTGTGTCAGCTCTTCGTGTGGGCGGCGCCATTCTTAGGCAAGGCCGCACTTTTCTTTCACGCTGGGCAGCTCTCCTTACGGGGTGCACTCCTTCTGCATGGGGCTCCCCTACACGGGAGACATCCCTGCGTGGCAGGGCACTCCTTGCACGCATCGGCACTGCACATGGACCAGCTCCACATGGGTCAAGGAGGCCCGAGGATTGAACCGCTGACCTCCCATGTGGTAGACGGATGCCCTAACCACTGGGCCAAGTCCATTTCCCCCCACAGCCTTTTAAGCTTCAGCTTATATTACGCACGGTATTCAATACATTTCATAATTTTCATTCTCTGTGATAACTGACAGCTGAAAAGAAATCCCCCTTAACCTCCCCTAGAAGAGGTCCCTTCAGGAAGTAGAGGCAGGAGGTGAGCTGGACAATTGCCCTCTATCAGTCGGGGTCAGGGTGATGTTAGTATTCGAATGCAGGTCTAGTGTGAAATGAGAAGGGAAATAGAAATCTGTCAGAAAACAATGGACCCACAGTGAGCAAACTGAGGGAAGAGGGTCGCCAGCAATGGTGTCCTCCAGAACTTCAACAAAGGGCAGCCAGGGAGCCCAGGGTCATTGTCCTTTGGGCCACTCACTCCCAAAACCATCCTGAGATCCGTCACTAATACTCCCCCCATCAAGAACACAGGCCACTGTCTCTCCCCTTTCTCCCACTCTGCTCCACCCATTACCCAAACCCTCTCACTCCCATTTCAATCATCTCATCCAGAAACTGCTTAAATGGCAGCCCCACAGGCTCTGGGCTGGGAAGTTCTAAGCCTTCCTCACTTCCAGATGCCAACTTGGAGAGGGCCAGGAAGAGGGAGAGGCTGACCAGGGACTCCACAGTCATGTGCCACAGCGCCACCCTATGGCATGCTTGAGAACTTTCCCAAAGGGAAATGAAACTAATACGGAATAGAAATATCATGAAGAGCATTTTGGAAGAAACATTGATGGTACTTTATTTTAAAATATTTTAATTCAGGAGAAAATTACTTTGGATTTTACCCCAATAATTAAGGTTTAAACCATATATGATGAAAGACAGTAAATGAAACTGCGTACGTGGATCCAGTCGGAGAGTAAGAATGTGTTCATGTGCATTTGAGGGCCCTTTCATTTGATAAATTTGAGTCCCTGCTTGATCATGTGACTCCTTCTCACCTGGGCACAGTGGGCTGACTCTCCTTGAAAAAAAAACTTCATTTTTTTTGTCTTTATTTATTTTTTTAATATTACATTAAAAAAATATGAGGTCCCCGTATACCCCCCACCCCCCTCACCCCACTCCTCCCCCCATAGCAACAATCTCCTCCATCATCATGAGACATTCATTGCATTTGGTGAATACATCTCTGAGCACCGCTGCATCTCATAGTCAGTGGTCCACATCATAGCCCACACTCTCCCACGTTCCACCCAGTGGGCCATGGGAGGACATACAATGTCCGGTACCTGTCCCTGCAGCATCACCCAGGACAACCCCAAGTCCCAAAAACACCTCCACATCTCATCTCTTCCCCCCATTCCCCACACCCAGCAGCCACCATGGCCACTTTCTCCACACCAATGCCACATTTTTTTCGATTACTAATCATTATAGTTCATGAATAGAATATCAGTAAGCCCACTCTAATCCATATTCTATTCCTCCATCCTGTGGACCTTGGAATGGTTGTGTCCACTCCACATCTATATCAAGAGGGGGCTTAGATTCCTCATGGATGCTGGATGTAATCCTCCTGCTTTCATTTGTAGGCACTCTTGGCTCCATGGTGTGGTGGTTGACTTTCTTCACCTCTATGTTAGCTGAGTGGGGTAAGTCCAATAAATCAGAGTGTAGGAGCTAAAGTCTATTGAGGCTCAGGGCCTGGCTATCATATGGTCAGTCCAGAGATTCAGATCCCCTGGATATATATATTAAACCCCAGCACCAACTACAGTTCTGGTAAAAGTAACAGGAGAGGCTTGTGAACAAAGATCACATCTGAGTCCAGCTCCATCACACAGAAACACAAACTCCAAAGAAGGGCCAACTGACATGGCACTGAACTCCATCTGCCATGACCATAGAACCTGTGGGTCTCTTGTAGCCCTCAGAAGAACCATTACCCGGGGTTGTATCTACTTTATCTGTCTCTGGGACTCTACTGAGGTGTGCATAAGGGCAACCCCTCTGATAACCTCCCAGCTCTTTTTGGAGACTCATAGTCATATAAACTCATTTGTCCTTTCCATTTCCCCCTTGATTCAGGTCAAAAAGCATTTTTAACTCCTGGTATTATATGTAGACTGAGATATTCTGCTGGTCCAAGTTGACCCTTTTATTCAAGGTCATTTTCTAGTTACATCATCAGCTGGTACTTGGTAGTAATCCCTTGGCGCCAGGGAGGCTCATCCCCGGGAGTCATGTCCCACACTGAGGGGAAGGCAACGCATTTACATGCTGAGTTTGGCTTCGAGACTGGCCACATATGAGCAACACAGAGGCTCTCAGGAGGTAACTCTTAGGCACCCTGCAGCTCTAGGCCTTGTTCTTATTTCAGGTGCAGAGGCTCACAAGCATAGTCATTAGTATCAAGGGCTCATTGTTGGACCTTCATTCTTTTTTGGTCTTTGCCATTGCACTTGGGGAAAAACTTCCTGATGGGTGTGAAATGTTTCCTTATGAAACTACTTTTCCCCATAATGTTTTTGGTATCTCTGGTTTTGTTCTCCTCCGGGATGTCAAACCTTCTTTCTAATGCACAGACCATCTCCTGGAGCTCCTAATTTTACTTAAGGATAAGAATGACAAGAAAAGATGTTAATTTTGCAAATACAAGTGGATAACTCTAGCATGGGCTAGAACATAAGATGATTTGGCTATTACTGCAATTAAGTCAGAATTGTCAAATATTAAAACAATATTGTGTCAAAAAGCTGATTTTATAGTTTATTACATCTCATTTCACAGAGAACCATGCAAATGGAAAAAAACATCAATGTGTTCCTTAATTTCTGTTGCTGTACTTTGCTGCCTCAAGGGAGAATGTGTCAATTCACATCTTCCAGGCAAATGAAGAAAAACCTCAGGTATAGTTTAGACTCTAACCAGGAGCTGTCACCCAGCAGTTTTCATGTTGTGCTCAATCACGTTACACAGAATGACGACTACCCTTTGGCAGAACCACCAAGTATGAATAAATTAAAGGGGCTAATTGTCTGACTGGGTTATTTGTACCAGCACAAAGTTAAGTGAAAGGAATTCCTCAGGGACCCATTTATTGTACTACTGGGTGGATTCCACACAAAGATCACAGCAGGCAAATCAGTAAGACTTGACTCAGACTGTTGTAGCCCCTGCTGGTGCAGGTGCGCGCAGCAGGTTCTCTTTCTGTTTTCACTCTAAGTCAGGCATGGTTATTGTTCAATTTACTTTCCAGCCTGAGGTTATTTTACTGCTCCTGACTAATTCATCAAACAAGTTTATAAAACCAGTATAAAATTACTAGCTTATTGATTAGGTAGTAGGATTCTTTCGCCTTAATTTTATGACAGGTATTAAGGAAAGTATCACACAATGTTCCACTACTTAGATAAGTGAATATGTAGAAGAAACTTTTCCTAGACAATTAAAATGGCAAAATTAGGTAAAATGAAATGTTTATACTGATATGAAACAATTTTATGAAATTTAAGATATAGGCCATAATTTCAGATTGAAAGAGTCTAGTTCACTGTTTCAAAAAAGTACGCGTTACCATTAGAGAATGCATTTATAGGATGCACTTAATTGTGTGAGTCACTTAAAATTTCCAATCAGGGTATTAACGAGTCTTGTAAATTTCTTCACAATAATAAAATGAATCTTGATGTTATGTGGAACACAGAAAGATATTAAAATAACTTAAAAGAATCAATTCATTTCCACATATTCACTTCTTAAAGTTAATCAGAGAAAATAATAATAATAATAAAAATAAAGTTAATCAGAGAGTGATAACACTCTAAAGAATGTTACCCTATGTGTTAGGCAAGAGTTATTGCACACAACTTCTATATAACCTATCACTGAGACTTGTAGAACACATTTCATTAAAAGATAATTAAAGCTCAATAGTTTTTCAATTGTTAATATTATCTTATTAATGTACAACAGAGTTTTGATTTTCTTTTCTTTTTTTAAGAGGTACCAGGGATCGAACCTAGGACCTTGTACATGGGAAGCAGGAGCTCAAGCACTGAGACACATCCACACCCCTTTTTATCATCATTCAGTTCTTCCAAGATCTTCTCCTTGCTTGCTCTCTTGAGTTCCCCATTTGTGAGCAATCCATATATCGCTGATTCCTGTGCTTCTACATTTTCAGAGCTCTCACGGCTGAGCACTGACAAAAGAAACATTATGTGGTTTTCACCTGAAACACATTCTATTTCTAAAACTTTAATGAAGAAGTTCAAAACAAAATATAAAAACCCCAAGAATGCTACCATTATTAAACACAATGGAAACAGTTCCATATGAAATATATTTCTTCTCAGTGCAGAGATGCTTTTCAGAATTCTTTCATAGGCACGGAGCATAAACCACCAGAAACATCTCCCCATAATAGTTTATTTAATTTGCCATGGCTAAGGTGCTAACGAGCTGGGGCACTATTTGAGACCTCATGCAAATATTACTTTAGATTAAAAGGGAAGCGGATTTGGTTCAACTGATAGAACATCCACCTACTACACAGGGGATCCAGGATTCAAACCCAGGGCCTCCTGACACATATGGTAAGCTGACTCACACGCAGTGCTGATGTGCGCAAGGAGTGCTGTGCCACACAGGAATGTCCCCCGTGTAGGAGACACGCGCAAGGAGTGCACCCCATAAGGAGAGCTGCCCCACATGATAGAAGTACAGCCTGCCCAGGAGTGGTGCTGCACACACGGAGAGCTGACACAGCAAGATGACACAACAAAAAGAGACACAGGGGACGCGGACTTGGCCCAGTGGTTAGGGCGTCCATCTACCACATGGGAGGTCTGCAGTTCAAACCCCGGGCCTCCTTGACCCGTGTGGAGCTAGCAAACGCGTAGTGCTGATGCATGCAAGGAATGCCGTGCTGCACAGGGGAGCCCCACGTGCAAGGAGTGCACCCTGTAAGGAGAGCCGCCCAGCGTGAAAGAAAGTTCAGCCTGCCCAAGAATGGCACCGCACACACGGAGAACTGACACAAGATGATGCAACAAAAAGAAACTCAGATTCCTGTACTGCTGACAACAACAGAAGGGGGCAAAGAAGAACATGCAGCAAATAGACACAGAGAACAGACAACTGGGGTGGGGAGCAGAAGGGGAGAGAAATAGATAAATAGATAGATGGATAGATGGATAGATGGATGGATAGATAGATAGATAGATCTTAAAAAAAACAAAACAAAAGAGACACAGATTCCCGGTACTGCTGACAAGAATATAATCGGACACAGAAGAACACACAGTGAATTAACACAGAGAGCAGACAACAGGGGGGAAGGGGAGAGAAATAAAATAAATCTTTAAAAAATAAATAAATAATAAATAAATAAAATATCATTAAGATGTCAATTCTACTCAACTTGATATACCAATTTAATGCAATCCTGATAAAAGTTCCACCAGCATTAAAGAAAAAATTGAAAACATGACCATTAAATTGATTTGGAAGGGTAAGGAGTCCTGAATAGCCAGAACATCATAAAAAGGAAAAGTGAACCCTCATCTCTGGACTAAATCATAATACCTACCTACAGTGGTAAAAACAGCATGGTACTGGCTTAAAGACAGACACAATAGACCAATGGAATCAAATTTATTGTTCAGAAACAGACCCTCACAGGTATGGTCAAGTGATTTTTGACTAGCCTGTCAAACTCACACAGCTCAGGTAGAACTATCCACTCAACAAATGGTGCTGAAAGAATTGGATATCCATAGCTGAAAGAAAGAAAGAGGACCCCTATCTCACACCTTATCCAAAACTTAACTCAAAATTGATCAAAAAAAAAAACTAAAAATAAAAGCAAGAACCATAAAACTTCTAGAAGAAATTATTGGAAAATATCTTCAAGACCTGGTGGAAGGTGGTAGATTCTTAAAGGAGATAAGAGGAGGACTGAGTGGACTACTGATGTTTAATGTATGTAGAAGTTTTAATTAGCTTTACTGTAAAAGTGTGGAAATGTATAGAGTGGGTGGTAACACACAGTGAGTAACAGCTAGTTTATAAATGGTGATGTGACTGAAAATGGCAGTCTAGGGATGTAAATGCCAAATGATAGAATGTTAAAATAATCTAGGAACTGGATAGCACAGTAAACCAAGAGGTGGATGAGAATTGTGGTTGATGGTACAGATGGAAGAGTGTCCTTTGTTAGCTAGAGCAATGTATATCACTACTGCAGGGTGTTGGGAATGTGGAGAAGCATGGGAAAAACACAGCTGGAGTGACCTATGGACTGTGGTTAGTACAATTATATAATACTCTTGCATCTATGCGAAAGATGTACTGTGTTGATACTGAGGCAGTATGGAAAATGTGAGCCAAATGTACACTATGGACACGGTAACAATCAGGTGATATTATTTTATCTGTAGCAAATAACACACCATATTGTGGTGTGTTGATGGAGGGGTGTTGTTTGGGAATTCTGCACATGTGCATGATTGTTTCATAAGTTTACAACTTCTGTAATAAAAAATATATTTAAAAAATAATAATAGGGTGGGTTGGGGAAAAACACACCAAATGTAAGATAAGGACTATGATTAGTAGTAAGATTTTGATAATATTCTTTCATAATTTGTAAAAAACATCTCATGACAATGCAAGGTGTTGGTGGAGGGTTGATGTATGGGACCCCTGTATGATGTTATGCATGTTTACTTTGTAAGTTCACAATTTTTACTATACACTTAATTGTTTATGTATGTTCATATATAAATGATATAAAGATAATAATAATAGCATTGGTTGGGGGAAAACACTTTGTTTAGTAGTAATATTTTGAGAATGCTCTTTAATCATTAGTTAAAAAGGTTTAACAACAATGCAAGTTATGGGTGGTAGGGTGAGTTATGAGAGTCCTGTATGATGTTATATATGTTTGTTTTATAAGTTCACAACTATTATTATACACCACTTATTATTTATTTTTGCATATGTATGAGTGATATACTTCAATAAATTTTTTTAAAAATTTAAACAGGAAAATAAAATAATAAAATAAGGTTAGAGGATTTGGGGGCCATCTTTGCTAAGCATGCTTCTACTGGTATCAGATTAAGGTAGAATGGTTTTATCTTTAATTTGAGAAACAGAAGTTTCTGCAGCCCATTTGCTTTGTAATCACTGTATTTACATAAGCACATAGTTTGAAAATTGCCGAAGCACTGCTACCAAGAGTTAATTCTGTGGATTTCAGAGACAGCTCTTCAGAGAGTGGCCAACATAGAGGGGCAGCCATGCTGGGGGTCCCGGGTTCCAGCCCACCTCCCATCAGCCTCTCTGCTGTGATCACTATGGCATATTGGATTTTAGTTGTTACTTAAATGACACGGCAAGGACTCCTCTGGTCTCTACAACAGAAACTTCAGAGCTAGTTTTCTCATCCTTTTCCTTCCTCGTCAGGTGAAGGAACAAATGTACAAGCAGTTCAGTAATTATTCCCAAGCAACAGTGCTCAATACGAAGTATAACCAGGCCTTGAGTTGAGGTTGTTTTTGCATTGATCTACTCATCTTAAAAACATTTTTATACATACAGTTTCCAGGGAATAATGACACGTGGAAAATGTCACCTTAAACTATGCTTAAATGGAGGGCAAGACCACCACAAGCACGCTCGATTGTTTCATAAGGAGATGGAAAGCACAAGAACTTGGGTTCAGTGAAAACAGCAAAATGAAATCACAGACATTGTTAGCTTCGATTTGTTTCTGACTTTTGCAGATGGTGATTTTGATAATAATATATAAGGTGGTCCTTGTAAGAATTTGACCATATAAAGAAGTATAAATCAGCATCATTTCTCTAGAACATCAATTTCATCATAACTCCTGAACACTAGATAATGTCTACAAGCAATTCATTGAATATGAATTTGTCAAAGTTCACTTTTCCAAATACAGTAAACGTCTACCTTCGCCAACACCAGTAATTTACCAAAAATGTATTTTTGTGAAGCAAAAGCAAATTTACAGGCAATTCCTATTTGAATGAAATGATTTTTAACATAATTTAAGTTATAAGTGACCAGTGTCCACTTTGTTTAACCAATCTGTTAAAATTATTCATTTACTATCACAGTGGTTTTGGGTTTTTTATTTAATTCATATTCATTGTTAATGTCTACTTTGACATTAGTATCTCACATTTCATTACGAACTGAGGAGGAAAAAGATAAAAATCACAAACATAACCAGTTAAACAAAATCAGGAAAACATTAGTCTGACAGTTGAAAAGAAAAGGATTAGGAAATGACTCAGACAATACCTTGCCATGACCCAGAGTAAAGGGTCCCCATTTAGAGAAATTTCTGTAAAAAGATCCAGCAGGTAGACAGACCAACAAATCCTGAGTGATCAGAGACTCTGATGGAAAATTCAAAGGAAACTAACCCAAGGCAACATTGGATTCCAATAAATACAAGATTCATGGCAATGTAGAATCTTTGTTCTTAAAGGGTTGACACAAATAAAGATTTTAGTTTTAGATGTAGGAAATAAACTGAGATTTCCCATTTGCACCCTGTAGTCACATGTACCAGAAAACTGAGACCAGAGACACTGATGGAGGATTTAAGCAATAAAACATGGCAGCGCAGAATATTTCTTCACAAAAAGCACCAGAGCTTCCATCAGCCTTGGGTCAGTTATGGGAGCTGGTGGGGCATACAGGTCACATACCACTCTTCTCTCATCCCAGGACGATGTGGCATGACTCCACCATCACCATCCTCATCATATTCTCGGTAAACATCACCTCCAACTGCCCCTGGGGTTGGTAATGAGGTGGCCCTACTTGTCTCCCCAAAAATTGGCTAAATGCAGAAAGTACCTCATCAGGAAACATGGCAGTCTGCTGAGGCCAAGGCCCTCCTAAGCAGACCTCGTCCCTCGGTGAGTTTGTTCCAGCCTCATTTCCAAAACAGAGAACAGGTGAACCTTCTGATCAGCCTGCTTGCTGAAATCCAAGATGTTTCTTTTTTTTTTTTGAGATTTTAAAAGACTGACATAGGGACAAGTGTTTGGATTTGGGAACTAGAGTCAAAGAGAGAGACAGACAAAGAGGGTCAGCTCTGCTTCTGACAAAGGTCTTGTTTTCCAGGAACCTCACACCTCCCAAACTTCAAACTCATGAGGACTCCCTCTCTACTGGCTCAGGAGACTGACTTGCTTGTTGCAGGGAAGACCAGCCCCTGGTCTTGACTCTCAGACCTGAAGAGACTTCTCCCTCCCCTCCCGCACCCCTAAGTCTTCTCAGCTTTTGATGTCAATGGTTCTCGATGATGGCACTGAGTTCTGGGAAACACCTCAGAGTTCCTGCAAAAGGGACCAGAAACCCATGAAAGGATGCACATTGGCACATCTAACACTGGGAGCCCCCCTATATCAGTCAGCCAAAGGGGTGCTGATGCAAAGTACCAGAAATCTGTTGGCTTTTATAAACCCTATTTATTTGGGGGTAAAAACTTACAGTTACAAGGCCCTAAAGAGTCCAAGTCAAGGTATCTATGCCAACATACAGACCTCCAGCAAACACATTTGGTTTGGTTTTGTGGTTTGCTTTTTACAACTTTAAACATGGAATATAAATTAATTTTACATTAAAAAAAAAAAGGTCCTGCTGAGATTGTACTGAGGTCAGGGACAGTGTCTAACCAAGAATCTCTGAAGTTCTGGAAGACTCACTTAAATTTGGTTTATGGTAGTTTAATCAATGCTTCTTTCTGCTTGTACTAGCACTAAGTAAACAATAAACGTGTACAAACATATATGATTGAAAAATAGGGGTGGAGTCCAGACTCCAGCCCTCTGAGATAGTATCTAAGCCCCTTTATGGAATTTTCAATAATTCAGAGTTGTTGTTTTTTAAGATTTATTTAAGATTTATTTTTTATTTATTCCTCTCCCCTTCCCACCCACTCCCCATTGTCTGCTCTCTTCCCCCCCCTCTCCCCCCCGCCCCCATTATCTGCTCTCTGCGTCCATTTGCTGTGTGTTCTTCTTTGTCAGCTTGTATTCTTGTCAGCAGCACTGGGAATCTGTGTCTCTTTTTGTTGCGTCATCTTGCTGCATCAGCTCTCCATATGTGCAGCGCGATTCTTGGGCAGGCTGCACTTTCTTCATACAGGGTGGCTCTCCTTGAGGGGTGCACTCCTTGCACATGGGGCTCCCCTATGCGTGAGACACCCCCGCATGGCATGGCACTCCTTGCACACATCAGCACTGCACAGGGCCAGCTCACCACATGGGTCAGGAGGCCCTGGGTTGAACCTTGGACCTCCTATGTGGTAGGAAGATGCTCTATTAGTTGAGCCAAATCCACTTTCCCAGGGTTTATTTTGAAAACCTCTGATTATAGATGATCAGACAGACTTCCCCCCTTTAATTTTTTATGTGATCTACTACTCTGCTAAATTAGGTTCATTTTTAAACCTTGTGTAGGATCATTCATCTGTTTAAACCAATGCCCAATACAGGTCTAATGTTAAGCTTCCAATTTGCCACTATTAGAGAGAACAGTGATGGACCTTTCTATTTAGAAATCTTCGCAAACTTGTACAGTAATTTCTTAGGATAAATTAAAAGTTATAGAAGTAGATCAAATGTCTACTTGTCACTTATCTAAGTCTCTTGCTTTTTTGCTCTCATTTTTTTAAATAATTTTTTTATTATCTATATATTTTTTAAAGATACATAGATCACACAAAATGTTATGTTAAAAATTTAAGAGAAGTTTTGGACTACAGACAGGTTCAGCTATGGTGGGGGAGCAGCACTTGTGTGGGGTGTCATTAGTGGGGGGCACACGGTTGGGAGGGAGTTCTCCAGAGCATGTATACAGGGTACATAGAAAGGTATGGATATTTTCTTAGGATTTCAGTTGGAAACAACAGATGAGAGAGTGTTTAATTCCTGACCAGGGGAGCTCTATCACATTCCCCAATGGAACGACAACAATCCCCTAAGTGCAATGGCAAAGACCAATAAAGATGGATGGTCCAACGATGAGCCCTTGACACTGATGGCTCTGATTATGAGCCTGTGTGCCTGAAATATGAACTAGGCCTATAGCTGTGGGGTGCCTAAGAGTTACCTCCTGAGAGCCTCCATGTTGCTCAAATGCAGCCACTCTCTAAGCCAAACTCAGCATGTAGATGCAT
Organism: Dasypus novemcinctus; assembly: GCF_030445035.2. Lineage (NCBI taxonomy): Eukaryota > Metazoa > Chordata > Mammalia > Cingulata > Dasypodidae > Dasypus > Dasypus novemcinctus. The sequence continues at coordinate 13,960,337 of NC_080690.1, forward strand.
TGCCTTCCCCCAGCATGGGACATGACTCCCAGGGATGAGCTTCCCTGGTACCAAGGGATTACTACCAAGCACCAGCTGATGATGTAACTACAAAAAGACCATGAACAAAGAGGTCAACTCAGACCAGCAGAATAGCTCAGCCTACATGTAATATCAGGTGTTAAAAACTGCATTTTGACCTTTGATAAAAGGGGGAAATGGAAAGGACAAATGAGTTTATATGGCTATGAGTCTCCAAAAAAGAGCTGGGAGGTCATCAGGGGGTGATGCTTATGCATGCCTCAGCAGGGTACCAGAGACAGCTAAGGTAGATGGAAACCCATCTCCCTTGCTGGTTCTCCTGAGGGCTGCAGTGACCCACAGGTTCTATGGTCAAGGTTAGATGGCTCTCGAGTTCAGAACCATGTCAGTTGGCCCTACTTTGGAGTTTGTGTTCCTGAGTGTGATGGAGTTGGACTCAGATATAACCTTTCTACACATGCCTCTTCTGTTACGCTTACCGGACCTGTGGTTAGTGTTTGGGTTGGTGTATACTCAGGAGACCTGAATCTCTGAACTGTCCATGTGACGGCCAGGCCCTGGGCCTCAGCAGACTTGCAGCTCCTACCCTCTGGTTTCTTGGACTTACCCTGGCCAGCTGACAGGGAGGTGAAGAGGGTCAACCACCACACCAGGGAGCCAAAAGTGCCTACAGCTGCAAGCAGGAGAATTGCATCCATCATCCATGTGGAATCTAAACCCCCTCTTGATATAGAGGGGGACTGGACATAGCCACTCCAGGTCCACAAGATGGAGGAATAGAGTATGGATTAGAGTGGACTTACTGGTGTTCTGCTGGGGAACTATTGTGATTAGTACGGGAAGAAATTGTAGTAGTGATGTGGAGAGTGTGGCCATGGTGGCTGCCGATGATTGGGAGAGGGAAAAGAGATATGGTATGGGGGCATTTTCAGGATTTGGAGTTGTCCTGGGTGGTGCTGCAGGGACGGATGCTGGACGTTGTGTGTCCTGTCATGGCCCACTGGGTGGACTGGGGGAGAATGTGGACCACTGTCCATGTGCTGCAGAGGTTCTCCAGAATGTATTCGCCGGGTGCAATGGATGTGCTGCAATGATGGAAGAGTTTGTTGATGTGGGAGGGGTGGTGTGGGTGGGGTGGGGAGTAAATGGGGACCTCATATTTTTTTAATGTAACATTTAAAAGAAAATAAAGAAAAATTAAATTTTTAAAAAAGTTTAAGAGGTTCCCAAATACCCCACTCCCCACACCTCCTACTCCTCCCACATCAACAATTTCTTTCATTAGTGCGGTATGCTCTCATTTTAATAATCTAATATTTCTGTATAGTTATCAGAATGTTTTGTTTTTTAAAGATTTATTTATTTATTTAATTCCCCCCCCTCCCCCGGTTGTCTGTTCTCTATGTCATTTGCTGCGTCTTGTTTCTTTGTCTGCTTCTGTTGTCCGTCAGCAGCACAGGAAGTGTGGGCGGCGCCATTCCTGGGCAGGCTGCACTTTCTTTCACGCTGGGCAACTCTCCTTACGGGCGCACTCCTTGCGCGTGGGGCTCCCCTATGCGGGGGACACCCCGTGTGTCGCAGGGCACTCCTTGCGCACATCAGCACTGCACATGGGCCAGCTTCACACAGGTCAAGGAGGCCCGGGGTTTGAACTGCGGACCTCCCATGTGGTAGAAGGACGCCCTAACCACTGGGCAAAGTCCGTTTCCCTGTTTTGTTTTTATTACATATGTTTAGTGTAAAAACATAAAATAAAAGTATAAAATTAAAAGTCAACCATAACCTTTGACCTCTCCAACAGCAGAAAGATAATGAAAGTTTTTCATTCAAACCTCCTGAAATGTTCTAAATATAAAAGATATATAGATCAATAGGTAGATAGACAGGCAAATAGGCAGATAGGTAGATGATGCATAGATATACAAACATACTTGATCTATACAGACACTCTGTCCTCAGTCTTTTTCTATAACTTATGAAGATATTTATTGTTAATACCAATGTTTCCATGGCACAAATGTATAACTGACACATATAATACATCTATGTCTTTTGACAGCTAGTCATATTATGTGTAAAACTGGCTGTGTGCAATAACTCATCATCCAAAAATACTTACAGGAATACAAAAACTCACCTCAATTGGGGTAATTCCATGGTATTCAGGTGGTATCTGGGCTGGTTTCAGCTTCCAGGATGGCATCACTCACTTTCCAGTGCCTTGGAAGGGATATCCGGAAGGCAAGGTTCTACTGGTACTGCCAACCTGATGCCTACATGGCCCCTCCAGCCTGGTGGTCTTAGGGCAGTCAGACCTCCTACACAGGGATCAGGTGTCCCAAAGAGAGTGTTCCAAGGGATAGAAAGCAGGAGAGGCTAGTTTGTGTGTGTGTGGTTTTTTTGCCCAAATTTATTTTTATTTAGCACACATAGGAAACAGGATGCTATCAAAAGATAAGGGGAATCAGGGCAGACAATCTCAGAAATTCAGCACCCTGTCAGTGGGCCCTACTTTGGAATATATGTGCCCAAATGTAACACAGACTCATTTATAAATTCCCTGCACATGGCTCTTCTGCCCCTTTTATTTGAACCTGCAATTAGCACTATATTTGTTAAATGTATGTCCCAGTGACTTAAATCTTCAGTCTCTTCATGTGCTGGTTGAGTCTTGACTCAGCAGAGTTGCAACACCTACTGTCCAGTTCATTGGACTCACCTAGAACAACCAACAAAAGGTTGATGATGGACAACATCCATCCCAGGAAGCAGAGTGTCTGCAACTGCAAGACAGTTCCATCCATCTACCTCATGGAATCTAAGCCCTCTCTCAGTTGGAGACTAAGTATCACCATCCCAAAATCCTCAAGACTGAGGAATGAACAAACATAAATTTAAAATAAAATAAATATAGTTGCTTTCCACTATAGACTAACATAGACTTATAACTATTCTAGCAATGGAAGAACTTGTAACATTGGTATAAAGGCAGTGGCCACCAGAGGTTCTGAGGGGAGGGAGAGGGAAGAATAGGTGTAACATGGGGACATTTTGGGGACTTTGGAATTGTCCTGCATGACATTGCAATGACAGATACAGGCCATTATACATTTTGTCAAAACCTAAAAAATTGTGCAGGGCAAAGGGTAAACTATAATGTAAACTATAGTCCTTGGCTAATACAATGCTTTCAATACGTGTTCATTTATTGTAACAAAGGTACCACACTAATGAAGGATGTTAATGTGGGAAATGCAGGAGGGGGGTGGGGTATACAGGAATCCCCCGATTTTTGAAGTAACATTTATGTAATCTAAAGCTTCTTTAAAAATTGTGTGTGTGTGTGTGTGTGTGTGTGTATATATATATATATATATATATATATTTTTTTTTTTTTTTTTTTTTTTTTTAAGTTAAGGGGAAAAAGGGAATTAAATGAACTAAGTGTTGCAGAGAAAAGCATGCGCAGATCTGCCTCCAGTTTGCTCCCAACTGCGGGCTCTACAGACGTCAGCAGCCCGGGCGGGAACTCACCCTAAGAGGCGGCCGGATCCACCGCAGGACCCACAGCGTTCCAAAAGGTACTGCAAGCACACGGAACAAAACCCAAAAGGTGCAATTAAGAATAAGTGAAAAGATATCTTTTTTAGCCCTAGGTCTGAGCCACCCAGTACTCCTGCCTGCCACAGTCATGGCGACCTGCGTCTTAACTCACCAGCGTTGGAAAGTCAAACTCTCCGTCCGGCTGCAGCGTGCAGCGGCAAGATTTACTTGCCCTCCCCGCCCCGCTTGGGGACTGCTTTGTCACTAGCAAAGAATGGGGCGGGGAGGCTTTCCCAGAACTGCGGGCGCGAACACCGCCTGGGCTTTAATAATGTGAGTTGTAATTGGTTGGCTTTCAGCGTTATGCTAATTTAAAGCGATGGTCTCACTTTTTAAAATTTTTGTACAGTTTCACATAGAAAGTTAAAAATGTATTGTTAAGTGATAAGAATAGAAAAGCTTGTAGTGTAGCGCCTGTAACTCTCTTTTTTTTCTGTAGGACCAGAAATGCAGAAATTCGATCGCCATCGGTGAAATGTGAGCGGCTCCTGAAGCCCCAGCAGAGGCGAAGGGCGTTTACTTAAGACTATACTTTCAGGGATCATTTCTATAGTTCGTTACTAGAGAAGGTTCTCTGAACGTGTAGGGCACCGAAAACCACGAGGAGGAGGCATAGCGTTCTCTTCTGAGCGTGAAGCCGGTTTTAGGTGTTGCTTTCTGGCAACTTCCTATTACCATTGATGATCGTTCTTTTCTTCCTTTGGAAGAGTAAGAGGGAGAGAACGCAGTCTGAGTGGTTTTCTTTTTTTAACCGGGTAAGCGGAAAAATAGACTTATTTCTTTTTTTGCGGTAGTTTGCAATTTTATTTCTACTTGTGGTTCATTTTTTCCCTACCATTGTTGTTTGTGTCTGCGCATGTTTCACTGCTACTCTATCCCGTTAAAAACCTCTAGGCTTTAGCTATTCAAACGTGCTTCTTGCATTTTCATCTTCCCGAGAGAAACAGTGTACTTCCACAGAAAACTGCCAAAACGTGGAAGGACCTCTAAACATGCTCAGGTAGTATCACAACACGAATTTGATAATACCATTATTACACTCTTCAGATTACTGTTCGCCAGGAAAAAACGTGAAAATCAGGGAAATCCTTCTAGGTTGCATTCTACCTCTCTTCTCCACCAGGAGCCATACTGTAAACAACACGGAGTCATGCTCTATAAACAACATGGTGTTGCTATTATTGCATCTTTTATGGTTACCATTAACACACGACATGACCAGGAGTTGGCTCTTAAAATGTCACGCAAGATGCCCCTTTTACATAAATCCATGAAGTAAAATAGCTGCTGACAAGCAGGACTTGGAAGGGACTGTAGATATTATTAATATTTTCGTTAAGAACACCAGTAATCTATTTCATTAAAAGAAATTTCAAATATTCCTTAACTAATTCCCCATGCATAGAAATTCTGTGAAAAGGAAATTCATCCAAGAAATAAATTCATTCTAAAAGACTAGACTTCGAGATTGTTATTGTCAACAGTAAATTAATATCTTAACCACAGGGATACACCTGCTTAAAATATATTTCAAAAACATTTTAAAGTGATGGCCCTTTCACTGAAATCCTTCTAAATAAACTGGCTCTTCAAAAATAAGACATTTCTAAAGTAAGACATCTATTATTTTATTATCTTGTTAACAGGAAAGTTTAAAAGAACCATAAGATTTACCTTTTTTGTTGCTTGTTTATTGTTTAAAAAAAAAACACAATTCAAAGTCACTTACTGGATTGTCTTTGTGACAAAATTCCCTTCATATAAACATTTCCCGAGAAATAAAAAATCCTTATATATTATTGTTATCAGGAACTTTATTAAAATAAATAAAGCGGGTGTAGCTCGCTGGTTTGAGCACCTGCTTCCCATGTACGAGATTGAGCCCGGTACCTCCTAAAAAATAAATAAATCTCCAACCAAAAAAAAAAAAAATTTAAGGGAAAAAAAAATCAACTAAATAAATCAATCTCCAAGCACAACTGTCATTACTTTTCACAGAAACGTCTACTAACAAAACACCTGCAAGGAAAAAAACGGTGGACGAGTATTATTATTGTTACGACAGTAGCCAGTAGTAATTTATTGGTTAAAAAGTGTCAACATCAATTTAATTCTGTGTCCATTTTACAGAAATATCTCAGAAAATACATACTATGAAATAGGACTTCAGATAGACTGGAGATATTGCCTGCCATTTCCATTCATGAAATACCGCCAAGTATTGATGTCATTAAATACATCCATCAAACCTCCTTAACTGGGAGTAATCCCAGGTCACTGAAGGAGCAAATGCGATCCCGCAGGCAGGGCTCGGGAGGCCCGGGTTGGAAGCGGCTGGCTCAGACCGCGCTGCCTACCGCAGCCCCCCACCGGCTGCTCTAACCGCCCCCTCTCCCTCCATTTCCCGGTAGCGAAGCGCTGAAGCTGGCAGCAAGCCCTGAGTACGAGAATCTCCCACAGAGACCCCCTGAGCGAGAGGCTCCTGCAGGGGCTCCCGAGCCGGGGATGGAAATGAGAAGACCACGGAGAGCCCCAGCTGCACCCGCCCAGGGGTTTAACGGGCTGGCTCCAGTCCCGCAGGCCTCGTTTCACAGACACCCCACCCGAGGGTCCCGCAGCTCTGCAGGACCGGCAGACCGGGCAGCGGCCCTGCCACTTCCCCGGCACCCCTCGGGCGGCCCCGCAACGCGGCAGGGCCCTGTCCGGGGCTGGGCAAACCCCAGGCCTCGCGACCCGCGGCCAATGGCGAGGGTGAGCCTCCCGTTGCTAGGCGGGATCCTGTCTCCCGGCAACGAAGAGGTGGGAATTGCCAAGTTAGGGCAGAGACAGACAGCAAGCCTATCCAATGGCCACTTGCGCCAGTGAGCATCTTGACCAATGGGAAACGTGAGCAGCCTGTTCGCCTGAAACGGTCTGTAAGCACCGTGAAAAAGAGCGCGAAGGAACCGTTAGGAAGGATTAGAGAATATTTTCTGCAAACCAAATTTAAGTTTTGTTTGCCTTTCGAAGCCAACCACACTTTTACTGTACTTCACCCACTCACCGTGGGAGATTTTGCCGGTGCCTCCGACCATTTGTTTAGCCTTTAAACCCCTCGGCGGTGCTAAGGCTTTGTCTCTGCGGATGGGGAGGGCGAGCAGGCCTTAGCGTCTTCTGTGCTCCCTAGGAAACGCATAGGACACTGACGTTAATAATGTGGGGTTTTTGGGTTTTTTTTTTTTTGCTTTTAACTTTACTTTCAATATTTATTTGGGAAAGAAGAATCGCATTCCCATGGGTGAGAATTTAAAGGCTGAGTCTATGGGGGCCTGATTTCTGATCCAAATGGGGCGCGGGACAGGGATGTGTCGAGACCTGAGCTGGAGAAGGGAGGGTGCTGGGGCCAGCCCACCGCACCCCCTGCCTTTGGTGGGGCAGGATGGTCACTGCATAGCTGGATGCCAGGGGTGCCCAGAGATGGTCTCAGGAAGCTTCTGTTCTGCAAAGTCTTTACAAAGTGGGCTTGCACGAGTTACTGTGCTTTCCGGGTCCCATGTCCTGCCGGACAGAGAAGGGACTGGATCCTTGCAAGCTGGATCTTCCTGGGATCGCCTTTGCCCCTTTCCCTCCTCCTCAGCCCTTCTGCCCCATGGCCACCTTTTCCCATGGGCCAGCACCTGCCCGAATGAATAATGGAAAAGGGGGAAGGACATGTAAATAGAATCTAAGGCAACAAAGCCAAGTCCACCTATAATAACAATGCTCAAAGAGGTTTAAATGGCTCACGTGTTGTCTTGCTTCACAGGAGATACAGCCTGGAGGGTCTCAACACTAAGCTGGAGCCAGGCGAGAAGGATATTTCCCACCCCCAAACCACAAGCAGGGGTTTCAGCCGTCCTGAGCCCCAACCAGGTGGGAGAGATGGCTCTGTGGGGTGTGTCCAGGTGTGCCGGGCGTGGATAGCTGGGAAAGTCCAAGCTGGTCAGAGATGTGTCATGCCCCATCAAGAGCCACAGCACCAGTGAGGTTCGCAGGAGGATCGCATGTGTGCCGGACGCAATGGGGCAGCTCCAAATCTAGCGTCATGATGGACCAGTTCAAGAAGGTCTTTCAGAAGCAGCTTCATAACCCCTGACTTGGCACCAGATGAATCTCCCACAGGATATAGTCCTTGTTGAACAAGTTCATCTTCCCACTTCCAAGCTCACTGCACGTTGGATGCCAATGCCACCTCAAGACAGAGTTTAAGTCGCTGTGAGTGAACAGAGCCATGATTGGGAGGACATCAAGGCCACATGGCAGCAGATGCAAATGGACTAACTCAGTGAAGGGAGGCCTCCGCAGCAGCAGGGCAAGTGGCCAGAGGCACCGGTGGCCCAACCCACATCTGAGACCGCGCCCTCAGCCCATCACCCCACCACCAACCATCCCACAAGAGCCCGTGAAGATAAGATGGCAGGGCCTCCAGGTTCATCCCCTCACCCCCCACAGTGCAGCCTGGGACTGTTGTCAGGCACCAGCACAGGCAGAATCCGCAGATCCCTGTGCTGAGCCACTACGGGGAGGAGCTACCCCTCCATAATCACTGCATCTCTACGGTTTCCTGATGACCTTCAGCCTCTGCTCCAAGAAGGATGTCTGGATGCTGGAGAGCAAGCCCAAGAGCACCTGAAACAGGAGGACACTTGGGAAATGGACACTTGGGAAATGGACAAGGGGCCGCCACAGGGGCCCTGTGTATTAGGGGCCTTAAGCCAGAAAGGCTAAATGAGGACACAGACCCTGTGACTGCCCCAGCCACCAGCATCTTCCTCACATTGCTCATGTTCTCATGGTGTAATCCTTGACCACACAGTCATACCAAGGTCTTGTTAGCCTAGGCAGCAGCAGCCCTGGACAGAGCTAAGCAGACCAAGAAGGGGTACCAGGACTCGCCGTCTAGGTCACTGGAGATGACAGCATGGACTAGGTCCTGGAGCTGGTTCCCCACAACCTATCTACAGCCCCGTTATGCCCTTGGTGCAGGCAGGACACGGGAGCATCACCAAGCTGAACAGCACCTCTCAGCTCTAAAGGATAGGGCCAGTTCAGTGATAACAAGGTCCAGGTGTAGCCAGGACAGTTCCACCTTTGGGACCGGCTCACCCATATGGACACTGGCAACAGGGGAGCCTTAGGTGGACAAGGTGGGAGTGGATCCCAACCACTGCTCCTCTCATCAGGGTGTCAAGGAGCCTCCATGCCCCAGTGCCTAGAGGAGGAAAGTTAGAAGCGGAGGGCACCTTCCCAACCAGAGCTCCCCTGATACACTCACTGCAGTCTGCAGTGGCTGCAGCAAGTAGTTCTGACCCTTTCAAGGGGCCACCACCCCCTCCTGTCCCCTACCCTGGTGCTAGATTTCCTGCAGTTCCCCTCAAGTACTCCTTGGTTTGGCAGTTGTTGTCACTGCAGCCAGAAGCCCTCTTCATGCCCTTTAGACACAAAACAACAAAACCTGGCTCCAGCATAACCAGTTCCCACCAAACCAACACTTCCTACATAATATTGGTTGTCCTGAGGATTGCAGTAAGACCAAACTTTTTTTTAATGTGCTAAAAATTTTGAGAACACAGAATATGATGTGTAGAGTAAAATGTTATAGATAAGTGTGTGTCATTGACCTCCAGCCAAGACAACCAGGAATTATTTACAGCTCATTGCAGTGAGAGAATGCACAAAATGGAACCCCAGGGCATCTCAGTAAACGGGGTGCTATAGGGCCTTATGATAGGATTTGAACTTGTGTTAGATGGTTTTGGGATGGGTTCATGGAAGGGGGTGTTGCTTTAGATTGTGTGCTGTCTAGAAGGAGGGTGATTTGTTGTCTTAATAAATCTTAGATATATGAAGGGGAAACTAGAGTTAGGCTACAGGCATAGCTGGTAAAGAAGGAGCAGTCACTCATAATGGGTGAGAGAAGGGGATAGATGGTATTTTGTGGCTCAGTGTTCATAGTTGTCTGTATTCAAACATGAGTACAAGGTGGACTTTATTCTGTCTTTTTCCATCACTATCACAGAGTGGCCTTTTCTGAGAATCCTGGCTGGGGGTGCCAGGCCAGCGCCTGGACGTGAGGGCTTGCTTTACTCTTTCTCGTACGTACAAATGAAGAGGGAAGGCAGGGATGAGCTGGAGAACTGCAGCCCATCTGCTAGGGTCTGTTCTAGAATCCAGGTCTGAAATAGAAACAAGAGGGGGAAACCCCATCAGAAAATAATGGGGCCCCAGCGAGCCCGGGAGACACCCAGGAAGAGCCAGTGTCCGGGCAGACAGCGAGGCCAGGACTGGGCCCCTGAGGGCTCTCCCTCTCCAGGATCTCCCTATATCTGGCCTGAGCTCCCCTCCACGGGGAGCAGATGTCGCTTCCTTGCCTTCTCCCCTCTCATCTGCCCACTGCCATCTCCTCCCCCTTCCACATCAACCAGCTCAGCCCCCAAACTGCTTAAATGTCAGCAGAGAAGGACCGAGAAGGGTTTAGGGCTGGGAAGTTCTGAGCCTCCCTCCCTGCCAGATGCCCACTTGGGGAGCTTCAGGAAATAGGAGAAGCCAAGTGGGAGCCTCATTGTTGTGCCACAGCGGCTGCCTTTAGGCGCATTAGGAACATTCCAAAGAGGAAACAGATATGCAGTAGAAATTTCTACCACGAAAAGCACTTTGCATTAAAGATTCACAGCACTGAAAAGTGATTTAATTCAGAAAAACAAATGACTTTGGCTCTGATTCTGCAAATAAGTCTTAAACCATGCAAGAGGAAGCAGCAAATGACACTGTGCCCATTGGATCCAGCAGGGGAGGTGGCACTGAGTGCCTTGGCCAGCACATTCACTTGAACGCCAGGTCCCTGGCTGACCAAGTCATCATTCTCACAGTGCGCTGCCTCTCCTTGAGAAAAGTTTCCTTGTGGGTGTACAAAGTTTCTTTATGAAACTAGCTTTGGGGCTCTGAGGGAATTTTTTTTTTCCCCAGGAGGGTATATCTTCTTTCCATTTCCCAGATTTTCTTCTCTAATTTTTTATCTGCTCTCTGTGTCATTCACTGCATGTTCTTCTGTGTCTACCTGTATTCTCATCATGTGGCCCAGGGAACCGATCCTGGGACCTTCCAGAGTGGGAAAGAGGCGATCATTCTCTTCCACCACCTCAGCTCCCTGTTCTGCTACATCTCTTATTATCTCTCCTCTGTGTCTCTTTTTGTTGCATCATCTCACTGTGCCAGCTCTCTATGTCGGCCAGCACTCCTGCATGGGGTGGCACTCCCACGTGGGCCAGCTCGCCATGTGGGCCAGCTTGCCTTCACCAGGAGGCCCTGGGCACCAAACCCTGGACCTCCTAGATGGTTGACAGGAGCCCAACTGCTTGAGCCACATCCACTTCCCTCTAATTTTAATAAGGAAAATAAGAAGAGCTTAGTAATTACTAAATGCTAGTGGGTGTTCCCACTGGTATATAAGGAAACACAGGACTGTTTCCTTATTCATGTTTTTAAATTTAAATTGTCAGATTTTAAAAGAATATTATATTGAAACTGATGATAGATTCTAGCCCATTTTGTGTAAAACCAAGGAAGTGGATTTTTTATTTCTCTGTGGCCAACATTGCTACTTCATTCACATATGGCTCCACATATTCCGGGCACATACATTTTAAAATAACATAGGGAAGCGGACTTGGCCCAGTGGATAGGGCGTCCGTCTACCACATGGAAGGTCCGCGGTTCAAACCCTGGGCCTCCTTGACCCGTGTGGAGCTGGCCCACGTGCAGTGCTGATGCGTGCAAGGAGTGCCGTGCCACGTAGGCGTGTCCCCTACGTAGGGGAGCCCCACGCACAAGTAATGTGCCCTGTAAGGAGAGCCGCCCAGCACAAAAGAAAGTGCAGCCTGCCCAAGAATGCACCACACACATGGAGAGCTGACATAGCAAGATGATGCAACAAAAAGAAACACAGATTCCCGGTGCTGCTGATAAGGATAGAAGCAGTCACAGAAGAACACACAGCAAATGGACACAGAACAGACAACTCCGGGGGGGGGGGGGGCGAGAAGGGGAGAGAAATAAATTAAAAATTAAATTAAATTTTAAAAATTAAACTGGGATCTTTAAAAAAAAATAACGTACATTTTAAACCTTAACTCAGGGTCTATCTGAGCTCCTCATTCTGTGCTCATTCACATACCACAGAACGAGCAACTCCTCCTTGGTGGAGGCACCAACTACGTATAAATTAAAGAGGCTAATTACATGGCTGGATTATTTACAGCGAATACAGTTAGGTGGTAAGCAAAACGTGGTCCATCCATAAAGTGAAATAATATTTGGCCATAAAAAGAACGAAGCACCGATACATGCTACAACACAGATGAACCTTGAAAACATTACCCTACATGAAAGACGCCAAACAAAAAGGGCTACATATTGTCTGTTGCCCTCAGTTTGAAGTGTCCACAACAGTCAGATCCATAGAGAAAGATTAGTGGTTGCTGGGGGATGGGGGGACAGGGGGGTAGACAGGACTGGGTGTAGGGAAGCATGGGGAATGCCTGCTGATGAGTATGGGACTTCTTTTTGGGATGATAAAAATATCCTGGAATTAGTAGTGATGGTTACATAAGTTTGTGAATACTAAAAGCCACTGAATTGTACACTTTTTTAGGTTTTTTGTTTTTGTTTTAATTGTACACTTTAAAGTGGTGAATTTTGTGCTGTGTGAATTATATCTCAATAGAGCTGTTATTTTAAAAAGAATAAATTTTAACAAGACTTAAGAGAATAGTTGTACAGTGTTCCACTACCTGGATAAGTGAGTGTGCAGAGGAAGCTTTTCATAAGACAATTAACATTGCAAAATTATGTAAAGTGAAATGACAAATGGAAATGTCACACACTAATATGAAATTTTAAATCATTAGTATATCACTCATCAATATTTTCTAGGACAGAGGCCACAAGTTTGAGATTAAAATGGTCTAGCTGACTATAACTTAAATATTCAACAAAGTATTTTCACCAACAAAGAATATACCCTGCATTCAATTTTGCAAATGAGCATATTAACATATGTTGGAAATTTCTTCAAAAGTATAGAGCAAAAGATATAATTTGATTATGTGGCTAATAAAAAGACTGTAAAACGTAACTTGAAAACATCCATTCATAGCCAGGTGTTTATTTTTCAGTCAGTCAGAAAACGACACCAACTTTAAGGAATATCACTTAACCTTGGCCAAAAGGTATTATACACAACTTCTATATAGATCTTACTGGTAAATTTGGAACTCATTCACCTAAAAGGAATATTAAAATTTAGTAATTTGCCAATCACTTATATAATATTGCTAGTAATAAAAAGATTATGTTTTGGGGAAGTGGATGTGGCTCAAGTGATCGGCTCCCCCTCTACCATATGGGAGATCCAGGGTTCAATTCCCAGGGCTTCCTGGTGAAGGCAAGCTGGCCCATGCAGAGAGCTGAGCAGCAAGATGACACAACAAAAAGAGACACAGATTCCTGGTCCTGCTGACAAGAATGCAAGCAGACACAGAAGAACACACACCAAATGGACACAGAAAGCAGACAACAGGGGATGGGGAGAAATAAATAAACAAATAAATAAATAAATCTTTAAAAGTAAATAAATAAATGAAGAAGTTCCCAAAAAATGTGAAAAGCCTCAAGAATATTAACTTTTTAAAATACCATTGATACAGTTTCATATATTACTTTTCATTCAATACAGGAATGCTTCCACAACTGGATCATACATATGTGATCATAAAGTACCAGAAGCATCTCCGTATCAACAGATCAGTTAAGCTGCCATGGCTGAGATGCTGATAAATTTGGAGACTGTATGAGACCTCCGGTAAATATAGTTTGGGCTGACACCTTGAAATTTTCACTCAAGTAGCCAGACCAACATTATAATAAACTTTCCAATTTCCTTTATTACCAGCTTTTATGCCATATCACATCTTCTTACTTCTGGTTTTGCATTTGTGCTAACACGTACTTCATCCATCACTGAGTAATAATCTCAATCAGCCCTTCCTAAACCCCAACATATAACACACAAGATATAAATGTAAATACCTTGTTCATAAATATCCTTCTGTTTTGTCTAAGAAAAACATTGCTTGCCATTATGAAACCTGAAGTGTTCTAAATATTCTATCAATAGCAGTAAATAAAAATGACCTCATAAAACCTACCCCTGGATCAAAAAACTGGAGTAAGATGCTCCAGGGTCTGACCCCGAAAGAAGTTTTAAACACCAAACAAGAGCTGGCAGAACCATCTTCCTCAAAGCTCTGGAAAGCAGTTAAAGGTTTGCAGTACCCGGGTGAATGCCAAATCAAGAAAAGACAACTTAAAGTAGGAGGATCTCAATGCTCCCTTTCTGCTCCCCACCCCCACCCTGTCCCCACCCTGGGTTGGCACAGAACTGGCTGTGCTTCCAGCGCAATCCCCTGATGCCAGTTCCGGAGGGAGCAGAGGAACCCTTGTGCACATGCTGGATGTGTTTTTGTCCATGCCAGTCTGTCTCGTAGCACACTGAGGGTCTGAGGCAGGACACTCATCCTGGGCTTGCCATCCTGGAACTTGCGCTGCACCCAGAGGTGGTTCACAGAGCCTTCCTAGGGAGAAGAGTCGAATCTCTGCACCCTGGGGCAGGGGATTGCTGACTGTGGACTATACAATGTGGCTTGTGGGACCATGAGGCAGCAAAAGCTTTCCTGGGGAAAAGGGGACATTCAGATACACGTAAGCAGGGGAATTCCTAGGGCCATGTGTGCGTGCCCAGGACAAGGCAAATATACTGAAAAGACAGGAAGGTCCTATGCTTTTGCCTTGTTCTATTCTCTAAAATTGTTAGAAAAGCTGAGCTCTCAAGGAGAGAACGCTCACGGGCCAATCTGCAAAGATTGGGAAAGGCGTTTTCTTTCAGTTTTGTTTTGTGTTTTTTATTATTATTTGTTTTTGCTGTTGCTATTGTTGTTGTTTTGTAAGCTCCCAGCATTCAAAGAAACCTCTTTCATGACACTAGGAGGATAAAAGTTTAAGGAACAGATGCCTCCATAGCTGAATTCCAGAGATCACACATTAAAATATCACAGTGTCCAGGTTCCAACAAAACATTACAAAACACACAAAGAAACAAGAAATAGTGGCTCATGCAATGAAACAGGATAAAGCATTAGAAATCATCAACAAGGATGACCAGATTTTGGACATACCAAAGGCCTTTTAAAAACTGTCCTAGGGAAGCAGATATAGGTCAATTGATAGAGCATCAGCCTACCATATGGAGGGTCCAGGGCTCAATACCCAGCGCTTCCTGACCCATGTGGTAAACTGGCCCATGTGCAGTGCTGCCATGCACAAGGAGTGCCGTGCCACGCAGGGGTGCCCCCACATAGGGGTGCCCCACATGCAAGGGATGCACCCTGCAAGGAGAGCCACCCCATGCGAGAAAAGCACAGCCTGCCCAGGAATGGCATTACACACATGGAGAGCTGATGCAGCAAGATGATACACCTAAAAAGAGATGCAGTTTCCTGGTGCCGCCTGCAAATGCAAGCAGACACAGAAGAACACACAGCAAATGGACACAAAGAGCAGACAAAGAACTAAAATAAATACGGAAAATGTTAGCTAAAAATGAAGTGAACAGAGAGAGAAACCCTGGAAAGGAGTGAAACAGAGCTGAAGACCATGATAACAGAAATAAAAACTTCCCTAGAGGGGTTCAGCAGCAGATTGGAGCTGGAAGAAGAATCAGTGAACTTGAAGTAAGCCAATTGAAATCTTTCTGACTAGGAGCAGAAAGAAAAAAGAATTTTAAAAAGTGAACTGAATCTCTGAGATCCGCAGGGAACCATTAAGTGTACTAAAATACACTTTATATTCATTGAATCATACAATATGTAGTCCTTTGTGTCTGGTTTCTTTCACATAGCATAATGGATTCTTGGGTTTTTGGTTCTTGGTTTTTCTGCCTGATATTAACATACATTTGTTCAGTTTTGAAGAGTCTTACATATGCAATATTACCAATATTCATATTTCACATGAAGTTTCATTATACTATACAGTCTCATATTATATTTTTTAGCTTTCCTTCTAGTAATAAACAGGATCTTAGACTTTTCCTTTCAACCACCGTCATTCCAATATAATAGTAATGCTAGTTACAAACGCTATAATGTGTTTTCACCTTTTCTATTCATTTCCAAAGATTAACAAACAACATTTTAACAATTCTGCACAGATTAACCCTCAGTTTTCCATTCTCTAACCTCACTCTATTTTCTGGTGACCTATATTCTAGTCATTAACTATGAATTTATACAATATATTTAATTCATTATAGCACAATCATACAGTATTTGACCTTTTGTGTCTAGTGTCCTCCAGGTTCATCCATGCTGTCAAATGCTTCATGATTTCATTTCTTCTTACAGCTGCAAAATAGTCCATTGTGTGTATACACCACAGTTTGTTTATCCATTCATCAGTTGATAGACACCTGGGTTGGTTCCAACTTTCAGCAATTATAAATAATGCTGCTGTGAACATCGATGTGCAGATGTATGTTCGTGTCACTGCTCTCAGTTCTTCTTGGTGTATAGCTAGTAGTGGTATTGCAGAGTCATGTGGCAAGTCTACATTCAACTTCCATAGGAACTACCAAACAGCCCTCCACAGTGGCTGTACCATTCTACATTCCCACCAACAGTGAACAAGTGTTCCTATCGCTCCATATCCTAACACTTGTAGTTTTCTGTCTCTTTTATAGTGGCCATTCTAATAGGTGTGAAATGATAGCTCATTATAGTTTTTGACTTGCATTTCCTTAATCAGTAGTGATGTTGAACACTTTTTTCTTCCTTTTTTTTTTTTTAACCATTTTAAAATTAGGCATTTAGGGCTTGATTCTTGGTTAAACCTGTTCTTGGTCTTTAGGATTGTCGCTGTAAGTTGCACAAATCTGGGCCATGGACCCAGTAAAAGGTTACAGACCCACTTCCAAGGGCCTTGGGGAGGGAGGCTGTATAGGCCAGAAAAACTTCTCTAATTCACTTTTTTTTTACGTTACCAGGGCTGGGAATTGAATACTGGACCTTGTATGCATGAAGCCAGCACTCAACCACTCAGGCACGTCGATTTCCTCACCTGCACTTCCTTGGTCCACTACCTCGTCTTTGTTCCACCAGCAGATGGCGCTCTTCCACAGCCTTCTCAGTTCAAAGTCTGGTCTGAGGGTATTTGCAGCAAAATCCACAGTGATAAGGTAACAGAAGAACCTGCCTGGAGGCTACTCAGAGCCTGGCAATTCAAACTTTCTCACAGTTATCCGTCCTTTGCTGGCAGCTCCCTCCCTTTTCCCAGGTAGGAAATAATTCACTCCCCACTGCATCCTCAACAAGTCCTGGCCAGTAAGGAGAGTGCTTGAAGGGTGGGATCTCTTTAGTCCTGTGCTGGCTCCCGGAGCAAACAGTGGTGCAGCCACACCCTGCTGGGAAGGGCTCCTGGGTCACAGCAGACCAAATCTTTTGGCCAAAAGCTGGATCAGCCTTAGGTTGATCCCTCTCTCTCCTGTGTCCTGGGGAGGTGGATCCCTGCGGTTCTTCTGTCCATGGCTGCTGGCCAGAGGCCAGAGAATTCAAAGCTGTCTGCTTTGGGGGTGGGGGGAAGGGGACAGCAACTGCAGTTGCAGGTTTTACTCACAGTCTTTCCAGCAAGATACTTTTCCTTTGCTCCTCTGTCTTCTGGATGGTGTCCAGCCTTCCCCTGGTATCCTAAACCCTAAAACATTTTTTCCCCAGGCCGTTTCTGCCTGTCCTCTAGCTATTTTTCTGGGAGAGAAGTGAGTCCTGTGTCTCTCTAATCTGCCATCTTCCAGGAGGTCTTCACGTATATGATACAAGTTAAAACCTCTTTCTAATTGTTGTATTTCATTTTTATTTACCAGAAATATAAAGGATTCATAAATCATTGTTATATAATTAAAATGAAGGATAGATTGAATAAGCAATGCTTTTTTTTAAAATTTTTTAAATCAAAAGTCCTCAGGCAGGGACACAAAATCCCAAAGATTAAAAATTTTGGATATGGGAAAATATTAGTAGAAACAATGCCATTGGGTCCATGGTTGCTGACAGAAAATAAAGAAAATGCATCGTATCTGAGAACGCAAAGTTGATTTCCTCCATCTTTATGCCCATCCAGAGAAACACATACGTGATATTATTAGATTCAGAGATGGAAAAATGATGCAAAAGGTAACATGATAAACCAAAGAGAAGAGCTGAATCTAGAACTGAGACAGGTCTGTCCTGTTCTCTGGCAGAAGCAGACACAGGGATTGTAGCCTTTGTGCTTTCTCAGCTGCTGCATGTTGGAGAATGAAGGCAACAGCTCTAGGTTGAAGCACCAAGAACCCCAAGCTCTGCCCCTGGCCATCCTGGGCCAGAGAGGGAAGGAGGGCTCTCCATCTGCTGGTGCTCAACTTAAAGAAGGGAGAAAGGACCCGAGGCCTGACTTCATCCTCTATCCCTCGGGACTCCTCCCCAGAAGTCCCAAGTAGCACTGGGGTCAGTGGTCATCTATGGCCAGCCACATGGTATTCCCACAGAATCCTGACTTCCAAGTTGTCCCCTCCATGTCATCGCTGCTCCCCACCATGACCCCAAGGGGTACAGATGGGATGACCTGCACTTTTAGAATGCACAAAAAAATACCTGGAGGAATTTTTTATGGGACTGATGTTTCCCTGAGCAAGGAGCCCAAAGGGCTTCTCTCCCTTCCCCCAACTCTAGGTTCCCTAACTCAGTGATGGCCCAATACTTTCAGGCATGTTCCATACATGATTCTCCCACCAGAATCCACAAACCCAGGCCCAGGCATGCAATCTCTGCTCCAAAATAATCAGTTTCCTCCAAGGAAACATTCCAGTATTTTGTTGGACGTCCCTGGGGCTTTTCAGGAGTGGGCTAACTAGGCCTCCCAACTGAACGCATTTTTCTACCCTAACAGTACTGCAGACACAAGATTCAGTGTGTGAATTTCTTAAATAGATGTTTATTTATACGTGTACACACAGTTCAGTTAAAATATTGGTAGTTTATTGGCAGGGGCCATCGTGGTGTCTGCTGTTTACACTGGGACTAGGGTAGAAAGAAGGGAAAGAAAAATCTGTCAGGAAATAATGAATCCGGATGAGCCTGACTTGGGCAAGAGGGAAGTCTGAGCAGGAGTGGCCTCCAGGAATTCAGCAAAGGGCGGAGCCAGGGGCCAGGGAACCAGGGACCCCTGGTTGTTCCCTTTAGGGCCACTCCCACCCCAGCCTCTCCTGAGGCCTGACCCTCCCCTCCATCAGGAACAGATGTCACTTTCCTCCCATCTCCCATCTCCCCCCACTCACACCCGCTCCCACACCCACCATCTCAGTCCCAGAAACTGCTTAAATGTCAGCCCCGCAGGGCTCAGGGCTGGGAAGTCCTGAGTGTCCCTCGCTGCCAGATGCCAACATGGAGAGAGTCATGAAGTGAGACAAGCCGAGCCCTCCCCCACATTCTGATGCAACAGTGGTTACGTTATGACACGCTTGGGAGCATTCCAAAGAGCAAGTGAAATCAATGTGAAATTGAAATTTCTACCATTGTAAGGGTAAGGCCACATTAGGAACTTAGGGATAAAGGCCACATTGAGAAAAATAAGAATTGCAGGTGCCTTCAGATAAAATTTTAAAGCTTCTCACTTAATGAGGGAGGAAGCAGCTGTACAGGAACCAGCAGCTGAAATGGGAGCTGTTCACCTGATAAGAAGGGAGGAAGCAGCTGCAGAGGAACCGGTAGATTAGACCGGACGGTGCGCACAGGAGGTGGCTTTTCCAAAGGCAGATATGCTCTCTTCAACTAACCGCAGTGTTCGCTTCTGTGCCTGCTTGCTTGCTTGCTTACCAGTAAACCCCCCCCTCCTAAAGGACTATATAAACACCGCTTCCCCTAAACTCGGGGCTGCTCTCTCCTCTGCGCAGGTAGAGGCAGACGCCACGCGGCTAATAAAGGCTCTCTAATTGGCTTTCAGTCCTGAGTATGAGTGTGATCGATATCGGTGAGCTACAACACCATGAAGAGCATTTTGCAAAAAAAACATTCACAGCACTGAGAAAGAACTTCCCTTCAGAAGCACTGTCTTTGACTTTTACTCTGAAAATAAGCATTGAAACCACGTGTGAGAATGAAACGTAACAGAATAAAATGAGACTGTGCACATTGGACTATAGGAGATGGAGCGTGTGAGTGCGTGTGCTATTTCCCACACTTTGGTCCCCAGTGGACTATGTGGTCATTCTCACCTGGGCGCTGTGCTGACTCTCCTGAGAAAACTCTTCTCATGGCTTACAATGGACCTCGATAACACAAATTCCACCCATATTTGTTTGGGATTGGAGTTTCTTCCTCCTCCAGGAGGGCACACCGACTACCCACTTCCCAGACTTTCTTCCCTAGTTCCTGAATTTTACTTAAGGAGAAGAACCACAAGGAAAGATGCTAATAATTAATAACTGCTGCTTGGATGTTGCACAGAAACATCTTTAGCACAGAAATGGTACATTGGACTGTTCTGCTATTACTGCTAGGAAATCTGAATGCTCATTGAAATCTACTGCAGCTCATTTTGTAGTCCACCAGGAAAGTGCTTCTTATTTTCCTCTGTGACATCCATGATTGCTTCATGTGAACATGTGCCAGGCAGATGAAGAAGGAAAACCATTTCAAACTCAATCTCGGAGTCCATCATCCAGCAGCTCTTTGAGCTGTGCTTATTCACACTACTGCAGAGCCACCAAATATACCTAATTGTATGCCTGCTCTGCTTGGAGGCAACACAAAGCTAGGTGAGAACTCCTCGGGGTGGGGGGCATTTACTGTTGCTGCTGAGTGGATCCCACACACTGATGTCTGCGATGAGTCGCTGACCCTCGGCAGCTCCTGTTGAAGCCTGCACCGGTGTATGCAGTTGGGCCAGAGGATTTGTCATCACTCTTTTCTCTTCTAAGTCAAGCATGATTACATTGTTATTTACATCCACTACTACACTATTTTACTCATCCTGACCCATTCGCCAGACAAATGGTGATTACCATTTTATCAACTGCATAGTAGGCTTTATTTGCCCGATTTTTGAGAAAATAATTAAGGGCAGGATGTCCACTAACTGAAGAATGGATAAACATGTGAGAGAATATTATTCAGGCATAAAATGGAACAAAGTACTGATACATGGTACAACAGGGACAAATCTTGAAAGTGTTAGGTTAAGCAAAAGACGTGAAACAAGAGGGCCACATATTGTGAGATTCCGTTGTATGAAATATCCATAAGAAGCAAATCTATAGTGTAGAAAGTCGATTTGTGTCTGCCGGTGGCTGGGGAGGGGGCTCTGGGGATTGCAATTTAAAAATCAATAGTATTGGGGAGCTGACTTGGCCCAGTGGTTAGGGCGTCCGTCTACCACATGGGAGGTCCGCAGTTCAAACCCCGGGCCTCCTTGACCCGTGTGGAGCTGGCCCATGTGCAGTGGTGACGCGCGCAATGAGTGCCCTGCCACGTAGGGTGTCCCCCGCGTAGGGGAGTCCCACGCGCAAGGAGTGAGCCATGTAAGGAGAGCTGCCCAGCGGGAAAGAAAGTGCAGCTTGCCCAGGAACTGCGCTGCACACATGGAGAGCTGACACAGCAAGATGGCACAATGAAAAGAAACACAGATTCCCATGCTGCTGACAACAACAGAAGCGGACAAAGAAAAACACACAGCAAATGGACACAGAGAACAGACAACTGTGGGGGGGGGGGAGAGGAAGGGGAGAGAAATAAATAAAAATAAATCTTAAAAAAAAAAAACCTAAAATGTGAGAGATGGTTTTAGATTTGAATCTATTTTTTTTTGTAGTTTTTTTTTTAATTTTTTTATTTTTTATTGACTTTGTAATAATATTACATTAAAAATATATATGTGAGGTCCCATTCAACCCCACCCCCCCACCCCCCCTCTCCCCCCCCCCAACAACACTCGTTCCCATCATCATGACACATCCACTGGACTCGGTAAGTACATCTCTGGGCACCTCTGCACCTCATATACATTGGTTCACATCATGGCCCATACTCTCCTCTATTCCATCAAGTGGGCCCTGTGAGGATTTACAACGTCCGGTGATTACCTCTGAAGCACCATCCAGGGCAGCTCCACGTCCCGAAGACGCCTCCACCTCTCATCTCTTCCTGCCTTTCCCCATACCCTTTGTCCATTATGTCCACTTTTCCCAATCCAATGCCACCTCTTCTATGTGGACATTGGATTGGTTGTGTCCATTGCACCTCTATGTCAAGTGAATCTATTTTTGTAGGTTTTTTTCCCTTCTTGGTTTTCATTTGATTTACCCTAAATATTTCGTTCATATATATTACATGAGATATATATTACATGAGATAATTAATTATATTACATGAGATAATTAAAAAGTAATAGGGATTATTATGTGAAAAATTACAGTATTTCATCATCAATAATACTAATTGAAGTTATGGAGGTAAAATTATTTTATTACCTATTGTATAAATGTTGGGTGTATAAAAAGAAAAAATGATTTGGTATTGTTTCATTGTAGTTTACAGCAACATTAATAATATTTTCTGTGTACAGCAGTAACCTTCAAAGTTCTTTTGCAATATGATAGTTTTATACTAGTTTATACTAGTTAGATACTAGTCAATTGCTACTAGTCTGTGGTACCAGATTGCAAACATCTATTGATAATATAGTATGGCTCTGTTGAAGTCAGCTCCCACAATAAGGATAGGAAGAGTCTGACATATAGAGATTTCTAGAGATTAACATCCTGCAACAGTTTTTGTTTTAATCAGAGTGTCTTTTGGGAAGAGGAATTAGGAATGCAAATTTTAATAACCTACAGACAGTTGCCATGTTTGTATTTCAGTGCAATAAAAATATTTCAGAGCTATGCACTTTATTTCACAACATTTTAATTTTGATCATCATCTTTTATATTCACAAAACCACATTCACACACACATATATGGCATCTGAATTAGCAAGAGACATAGTAATTGGCATACGCTTAAATGGCATATAAATTTAAAGAATTTAGAACGGAACAGAGCCCTGAGAGATTCTTCATCTCTTGAAATCAGCCATTTTCAACAAATGTTTTTACTTTGTGAAATATTTTGGGCTTTTATTTTCACAGGCCATTATCATGGCCGTATTAGTCTCTAATTATCAAAAATTTAATATGAATTTTTCTTAAATCTCAATTGGGATAAAAATAAAAGATAATTCCTTTTGAAGATCATTAGGGGGAATTTCATTGTAATCAGAAATATTATACATGTGCAACGTTTCCACTGTATTTAATACAGTGAATTTTCATGGGACCTTCTTATTTTACTTTGAAAATTTTAATATAAATATTAGAAATAAAATGACTGACTTTTGTTACGTTTCTTCCTGCAGCATCTAGGTGGTCACAGCTCTCATTTGTTAGGACAGCAGAAATCAGTGATATGTAGCTTGTTCTCATATCTGAAATTGGCTAGAAAAGCCACCAAAAAGATCTTGGAAGATCTCAATATTACAGTATCTAATGTTAAAATAGAAGGGTAAACTTTAATTATGTTATAATTAAATATTAACTTGAATGTTCTAATGGTAAACATATAGTCATCTTATTAAAATTATTTCTATATTTGAACTTATTTTAACTTGAATAATTATCAATAATATTTTATTAATATAATAATTATGTAGTACTATTAAATATTTATGAATAAATCATGTTTGAATAAAAATATTATATTACCAATATTAAGTTAGTGATTGATGAAGTATTAAATGTAATAATCTTTTAATGAAATCTTTTCTAAGTTCTTAATATCATTTATACAGAAGTTGTATATCCAAGGGATACTGGCCAGCAAATAAAATATTTATTAAAGTGTTAGCATTTCTAATTGAGAAAAGAAAGTGAACATTTGGGCATGAATGGATACTTTCAAGTTGTGTTTTAATATCCTTTCATTGTGCAAATTATTGTGCACATTATTTATTTAGTTTTTATTTATGAGGAAATTCCCAATATTTGTTTCTTTATCCTCATTTGCAAAATTTAAGGGATTCACAAAATTTAATATTTAAATATTAAGATAATAGTTTAGTCAAGAAGAATGTTTTAATCACACTTGTGAGCAGTTTCCTATAGAATGCTGACAATTACTAATACTATTGATTTTTAAATTGCAATCCCCAGAGCCCCCTCCCCAGCCACCGGCAGACACAAATCGACTTTCTACACTATAGATTTGCTTCTTATGGATATTTCATACAACGGAATCTCACAATATGTGGCCCTCTTGTTTCACGTCTTTTGCTTAACCTAACACTTTCAAGATTTGTCCCTGTTGTACCATGTATCAGTACTTTGTTCCATTTTATGCCTGAATAATATTCTCTCACATGTTTATCCATTCTTCAGTTAGTGGACATCCTGCCCTTAATTATTTTCTCAAAAATCGGGCAAATAAAGCCTACTATGCAGTTGATAAAATGGTAATCACCATTTGTCTGGCGAATGGGTCAGGATGAGTAAAATAGTGTAGTAGTGGATGTAAATAACAATGTAATCATGCTTGACTTAGAAGAGAAAAGAGTGATGACAAATCCTCTGGCCCAACTGCATACACCGGTGCAGGCTTCAACAGGAGCTGCCGAGGGTCAGCGACTCATCGCAGACATCAGTGTGTGGGATCCACTCAGCAGCAACAGTAAATGCCCCCCACCCCGAGGAGTTCTCACCTAGCTTTGTGTTGCCTCCAAGCAGAGCAGGCATACAATTAGGTATATTTGGTGGCTCTGCAGTAGTGTGAATAAGCACAGCTCAAAGAGCTGCTGGATGATGGACTCCGAGATTGAGTTTGAAATGGTTTTCCTTCTTCATCTGCCTGGCACATGTTCACATGAAGCAATCATGGATGTCACAGAGGAAAATAAGAAGCACTTTCCTGGTGGACTACAAAATGAGCTGCAGTAGATTTCAATGAGCATTCAGATTTCCTAGCAGTAATAGCAGAACAGTCCAATGTACCATTTCTGTGCTAAAGATGTTTCTGTGCAACATCCAAGCAGCAGTTATTAATTATTAGCATCTTTCCTTGTGGTTCTTCTCCTTAAGTAAAATTCAGGAACTAGGGAAGAAAGTCTGGGAAGTGGGTAGTCGGTGTGCCCTCCTGGAGGAGGAAGAAACTCCAATCCCAAACAAATATGGGTGGAATTTGTGTTATCGAGGTCCATTGTAAGCCATGAGAAGAGTTTTCTCAGGAGAGTCAGCACAGCGCCCAGGTGAGAATGACCACATAGTCCACTGGGGACCAAAGTGTGGGAAATAGCACACGCACTCACACGCTCCATCTCCTATAGTCCAATGTGCACAGTCTCATTTTATTCTGTTACGTTTCATTCTCACACGTGGTTTCAATGCTTATTTTCAGAGTAAAAGTCAAAGACAGTGCTTCTGAAGGGAAGTTCTTTCTCAGTGCTGTGAATGTTTTTTTTGCAAAATGCTCTTCATGGTGTTGTAGCTCACCGATATCGATCACACTCATACTCAGGACTGAAAGCCAATTAGAGAGCCTTTATTAGCCGCGTGGCGTCTGCCTCTACCTGCGCAGAGGAGAGAGCAGCCCCGAGTTTAGGGGAAGCGGTGTTTATATAGTCCTTTAGGAGGGGGGGGTTTACTGGTAAGCAAGCAAGCAAGCAGGCACAGAAGCGAACACTGCGGTTAGTTGAAGAGAGCATATCTGCCTTTGGAAAAGCCACCTCCTGTGCGCACCGTCCGGTCTAATCTACCGGTTCCTCTGCAGCTGCTTCCTCCCTTCTTATCAGGTGAACAGCTCCCATTTCAGCTGCTGGTTCCTGTACAGCTGCTTCCTCCCTCATTAAGTGAGAAGCTTTAAAATTTTATCTGAAGGCACCTGCAATTCTTATTTTTCTCAATGTGGCCTTTATCCCTAAGTTCCTAATGTGGCCTTACCCTTACAATGGTAGAAATTTCAATTTCACATTGATTTCACTTGCTCTTTGGAATGCTCCCAAGCGTGTCATAACGTAACCACTGTTGCATCAGAATGTGGGGGAGGGCTCGGCTTGTCTCACTTCATGACTCTCTCCATGTTGGCATCTGGCAGCGAGGGACACTCAGGACTTCCCAGCCCTGAGCCCTGCGGGGCTGACATTTAAGCAGTTTCTGGGACTGAGATGGTGGGTGTGGGAGCGGGTGTGAGTGGGGGGAGATGGGAGATGGGAGGAAAGTGACATCTGTTCCTGATGGAGGGGAGGGTCAGGCCTCAGGAGAGGCTGGGGTGGGAGTGGCCCTAAAGGGAACAACCAGGGGTCCCTGGTTCCCTGGCCCCTGGCTCCGCCCTTTGCTGAATTCCTGGAGGCCACTCCTGCTCAGACTTCCCTCTTGCCCAAGTCAGGCTCATCCGGATTCATTATTTCCTGACAGATTTTTCTTTCCCTTCTTTCTACCCTAGTCCCAGTGTAAACAGCAGACACCACGATGGCCCCTGCCAATAAACTACCAATATTTTAACTGAACTGTGTGTACACGTATAAATAAACATCTATTTAAGAAATTCACACACTGAATCTTGTGTCTGCAGTACTGTTAGGGTAGAAAAATGCGTTCAGTTGGGAGGCCTAGTTAGCCCACTCCTGAAAAGCCCCAGGGACGTCCAACAAAATACTGGAATGTTTCCTTGGAGGAAACTGA
The DNA here is from genome assembly GCF_030445035.2 of Dasypus novemcinctus. NCBI lineage: Eukaryota > Metazoa > Chordata > Mammalia > Cingulata > Dasypodidae > Dasypus > Dasypus novemcinctus. The sequence continues at coordinate 13,986,828 of NC_080690.1, forward strand.
TTATTTTGGAGCAGAGATTGCGTGCCTGGGCCTGGGTTTGTGGATTCTGGTGGGAGAATCATGTATGGAACATGCCTGAAAGTGTTGGGCCATCACTGAGTTAGGGAACCTAGAGTTGGGGGAAGGGAGAGAAGCCCTTTGGGCTCCTTGCTCAGGGAAACATCAGTCCCATAAAAAATTCCTCCAGGTATTTTTTTGTGTATCCTAAAAGTGCAGGTCATCCCATCTGTACCCCTTGGGGTCATGGTGGGGAGCAGCGATGACATGGAGGAGACAACTTGGAAGTCAGGATTCTGTGGGAATACCACGTGGCTGGCCATAGATGACCACTGACCCCGGTGCTACTTGGGACTTCTGGGGAGGAGCCCCGAGGGAGAGAGGATGAAGTCAGGACTTGGGTCCTTTCTCCCTTCTTTAAGTTGAGCACCAGCAGATGGAGAGCCCTCCTTCACTCTCTGGCCCAGGATGGCCAGGGGCAGAGCTTGGGGTTCTTGGTGCTTCAACCTAGAGCTGTTGCCTTCATTCTCCTTAATCTTATTGGGTATCCCTTATATGTTATGCGTTGCTTTTCTCTTGCTGTTCTCAGAATTGTCTCTTTGTCTTTGGCATTTGACATTCTGATTAATGTGTGTCTCAGAGTTGGTCTATTGGGATTTATTTGGATGGGAGTACATTGTGTTTCTTGGACATGGATATCTATGTCCTTCAAAAGGGTTGGAAAGACAAAAAAAAAAAGGTTGGGAAGTTTTCTACCACTATTTCTTCAAATTTTCCTTCTGCTCCTTTTCCCTTCTCTTCTTCTGAGACAACCATGACACCTACGTTTGCACATCTCCTGCTGTCATTTAGTTCCCTGAGAACTTGTTCAATTTTTTCCATTCTTTTCTCCATTTGTTCCTTTTGTATGTTTGCTTTCAGAGGCCATTTCTTCAAGCTCACCAGTCCTTTCTTCTGCCTCCTCAAATCTGCTATTATATGATTCCAGTGTATTTTTAATTTCATTTATTGCGCCTTTCATTGCCATAAGATCTGTTATTTTTCTATATATGCTTCCAAATTCTTCTCTGTGCTCATCCAATATCTTCTTAATATCCTTAATCTCTTTAGCCATCTCATTGCATTTGTTAAGGAGATCTGTTTAAACATCTATGATTAGTTGTTTCAACTCCTTTGTCATTGAGGTTTATCTTGTTCCTTTAACTGGCCCATAGCTTCCTGTTTCTCAGTGTGGATTGTAAGTTTTTGTTTGTGTCTTGGTATCTGGCTTACTAGATGTATTTATGCTGGGTGCAGTTTCTCTCTTTAGTTTAGGGCTTTCTTGCCCTTTCTCCCTTGCCGGTAGTGTATTAGGAGCCAAGGATGTAGTTGGTGCTGTAAGCTGTGGAGTCTCAAGCTGCCCTCATTTCCCCAGGGACCAATGAAGCTTCTCCCAACTTTCTCCTTGCTAGGGGTAGGGACAGAGCCACAACTGTGTGTAATAATTGAAGTTGTGCAGGTCTACACTGGAGTTGCCCAAAAAGACTGATGAAGCTTCACATCCCTTTCTCCCCTGCCTGGGGCAGGGATGGAATTGCAGGTGTGGGCAGTAATCTACATCGTGAGGGTCCAAAATGACCGCAGCTGCCCCAGTAGACTTCCGACTATTCTTCCTGCCTGCCAAATGTATGTGCAGTTACCTGGAAGGCTGGTGCAGGGTCTGCCAGTTTCTTCCCTGCTAGAGGTGGGACTGAAGCCTAGGCTAGGGCTGCAAGCTGATCTGGGTGAAAGAAGTTGGTCCCTATCATCACTGTGCTTTTCAGTCAGCCCAGCTTCCCCTCATGCTGGGGGTAGAGTCAAAATGGCAGCTACTGGCCTCTTTCTGACTTGGACAGGTTCAAACTTTAGCTGTTCTTAGGATTATACTTTAGCCAGCCGAATTGACTAATCAAAGCTGAAGTTGGTGCCCAATCATCTCTTCCTCCCCCGTTTTGGGGAAGTAGAGCTTCCAATTCCTTCTGTGGAATAGCTCCCAAGGCAGCTTGTGCCTCCAGTGGAGGATGGGCATCAGCCTTTGGGGAGTGGAGTGCTCTACTTATGAATCTTCTCTGTAGATGGGCAGTCTCCTCCTTCCATTCTTTCAAGGATGTTGAAGGATGCTCTTCTGGGGTCCTGGATCCCCCAAACAGGTGCTTTAGATAGTTCTGGGTGATTACTAACTGCCCTGTAAGGAGCTGACTCTAGGAGTTCCTTACTCTGCCACCATCTTGCTGGTTGTCCAGATGTTCCTTATAATTTGATTCTATAGAGAAGTGTATTACATCAGTGCAGTCCTCTGCTCTGGATGGCCACTTCCTTCGTAACTGCTGAACATAGTACATTGTCTAAAATCCATTTGTGAAAATAAATTTCTAAAAAATCGTACTCCAAATTCACCAACATCACTTACCAAAAACTTATTTTTGTCAATCATAGAATTTTAAGGCCAATCATATTTGTAAGGGATGTTTTTAACATAATTAAGGATAGGTAGAAAGTTTTAGTTGACCATTTTCCATTTTGTTTTAATTGAACCATTAAAATTATCAGAGTAGTTTAGTCTTCCAATGAATAAAATAATCATGTGAAATTTTATACTTTTTCATGAGTAACCCAAATTTAATTACAAAATGAGCCAGAAAATGAGATAATCACAAAAATTTTTTTAAAGGAGCAAAATGACAGTTAAACCAAGAGGATCAGAACTAATGAGAAAATACCTTTCCACAACCAAGAGTATAGAGTCCCCATTCTATAGAAATTTCTATGAAAATTTCCAGTAGTTAAAGAAACTCAGAAAGTCTGCATAGCCAGAAATATTGAGGGAGAATTTAAAAAACAAACAAACAGAGGATTCAAAAAAATACAAGCTACCATGGCTACATAGAATCTTTGATCTTAAAGGGACTCCACCAGTCAAAGGTTTTAGGTGTAGAAACCTATATTGCACTGAGCTCAAATATTCACTGATGCATATTTTATACTTAGTAGCAATTTTAAAATATTCCCTTCTCTCTCTTTTCATAAGGGCCAATTAAGGAGATGTTTGTACATATGCTGCACCACCCAAATCACCCCATTTCTAATTACCGGAGACCTGATCCCTCTCTTCCACCTGATATCCCTGAGATATTCCCACTGATCCTTCAATAAGAATGAAAGCCATCCTGTAAGTGAAAATAATGTAATGAAAGAAATCCAAAGTGATTTTACACATAGGAAAGGGTCCTTCAATTCTAAAGACCACAACCTTATTATTGATATATATATGTTGTGTGTGTACATATATATACACACACACACATAGCCTGGTGATTTTTCACAAAATGAGTACAGCTAAACAACCCAGTGATGGACAGACCTTTCAGGCTCCCTCCATCTTTACCCCTTCTGAGAGTAATCACTGTCCTGATTACCCACACCCTAGACAGGTTTTGTCTATTCAGCTTTATATAAATAGTACAGTGTGGCTCTTTTTGTAACAGACTTCTTTGCTTAACAATAATTCTGTGAAGCTTACCTTTAATATTGTCTTAGCCGTTGCTCATTTATTCATTTTTCTGAATAATATTTGTCTGTGGGATATGCCATACTTGATTTGTCCATCTACTATCATAGAGACTGTTTCTGGTTCTTAGGAATCATGCAGCTATGAATAATCTAGTACACATAATATGCTTTCATTTGTATAAGGAAAAAGGGAAAACAAGGAAAATATCCTTTTTGTAAAAGTAATCATAAATATAACATGAACATGTAAAAAGATCATGGCTGGGGAAGGGAGAAAAGGGTTTGATGTTAGATATATGGGAGTCCCCTATATTGTATACATGACTTTCTGTGACCTAAAACATTTTTTAAGACAAAATTAAAAATTAGGGGGAAAAAAAAAAAGGACGTAGACACTGAGGAAGAAATGAAAGAAAATGCCTTGCCACTGTACATACAGGGCAATACCTATTAGAGTGATGAAAGGCAAACCGTCAAAAGCAAAGTTTTAAGATTTTTTCATTTTTACTTTATTTTATTTTATTTTTTATTTTTTATTTTTTTAAAGATTTATTTATTTATTTAACTTCCCCCCTCCCCTGGTTGTCTGTTCTTGGTGTCTATTTGCTGCGTCTTGTTTCTTTGTCCGCTTCTGTTGTCGTCAGCGGCACGGGAAGTGTGGGTGGCGCCATTCCTGGGCAGGCTGCACTTTCTTTTCACGCTGGGCGGCTTTCCTCACGGGGGCGCACTCCTTGCGCGTGGGGCTCCCCCACGCGGGGGACACCCCTGCATGGCAGGGCACTCCTTTGCGCGCATCAGCACTGCGCATGGCCAGCTCCACACGGGTCAAGGAGGCCCGGGGTTTGAACCGCGGACCTCCCATATGGTAGACGGACGCCCTAACCACTGGGCCAAAGTCCGTTTCCCTTTACTTTATTTTAGTGTTTCTAAATTAGTATGTATTCTATTTCTAATTTTTAAACATATCACTACTGATACATTTTCCTATTAATTGAATTTGGCAATATATTAGGCTTCATTTTTGAAGAAGTTTTGAACCACAGAGGGGTTCAACTATAGCAAGGGAGGAACACTAGTGTGGGGTGTTATTGATGGGGGACACAAGGTTGGAAGGGAGTTCTCCAGGGCATGTATATAGGGTACATAAAAATGTTCAGATATATGTTGGGTATTTTCATAGTAGTTACAGTTACAAACAACAACTGAGGGAGTGATGAGTTCCTAGCTGGGGAACTCTTGTCACATTCTCCAGTGGAACAGCAACAGTCCCCCAAGTGCAAGGGCAAAGACCAGTGAAGAAGGATGCTCCAATGATGAGCCCTTGATACTGATGACTAGGCTTATGAGCCTGTGTGCCTGAAATTTGAGCTAGGCCTAGAGCTGCAGTGTACCTAAGAGTTACCTCCTGAGAGCCTCCATGTTGCTCAAATGTGGCCACTCTCTAAGCCAAACTCAGCATGTAAATGCATTGCCTTCCCCCCACTGTGCAACATGATTCCCAGGGAAGGCCTCCCTGGTGCAAAGGGATTACTACCAATCACTAACTGGTGGTGCAACTTGAAAAAGACAGTTTATATGGCTAAGAGTCTTCAAAAAAGAGTCAGGATATCATCAGAGAGGTCATGCTTACACATGCCTCAGAAAGATCCCAGAGACAGCCAAAGTAGATAAACCCCAGGTACTAGAGTTCCTGAGAGCTATGGAGACACACAGATTCAACGATCATGGCATTTGGCTCTGGAGTTCAGTGTCTTGTCAGTGGGCCCTACTTTGGAATTTGTGTTCCTAAGTGTGATGGAGTTGGACTCAGATGTAACCTTTATACACACACCTCTTCTGTCACTTTTACTGATCCTGTGGTTGGCACTGAGGTTGGTATATACCCAGGAGACTTCAATCTCTGGACTGCCATATGCCAGCTTGGCCGTGAACCTCAGCAGAATTGCAACTCCTATTCTCCAATTTGTTGGACTTACACAGGTCAGCTAACAGGGAGGTGAAGATGGTCAACCACCACACCAGGGAACTGAGAGTGCCTATAACTCCAAGCAGGAGAATCGCATCCACCAACCATGTGGGATGTGGGATCTAAGCCCCCTCTTAGAGGTGGAGTGGACATCACCAACCCAGGGTCCACAGGATGGAGGAATAAAATATGGATTAGAGTGAACTTACTGGTATTCTACGACAAAACTATTGTGACTAGTAATGGAAGAAACGTCAGCATTGATCTGGAGAAAGTGGTCATGGTAGTTGCTGAGGGCAGAGAGAGGGAAGTAGAGATGAGATGTGGGGCCATTTTTGGGACTTGGAGTTGTCCTAAGTAATATTGCAGGGATAGATGCTGGACATCATCTATCTTGCCATTACCCACTGAATATACTGGGGGAGGGTATAAACTACAATGTAAACTATAATGCATGAAGTGCAGCAGTGCTACAAAATGTATTCACTAAATGCAATGAATGTGCCACAATGATGAAAGAGGTTGTTGATGCAGGAGGAATGAGGGGGTGAGATGTGGGGTATATGGGAACCTTATATTTTTTACTGTAACAATTTCTGTGACCTATGTATCTTTTAAAAAAAAGGACAATTAAAAAAAAAAGAAAACGCTTTAAAATATTATAAACCAGGAAGCAGCTGTGGCTCAATCAGTTGGGCTCCCGTATACCATATGGGAGGCCCTGGGTTCGGGTCCTTGGGCCTCCTTGTGAAGGCAAGCTCACCTGCACACTGCAGAGAGCTGCCCGGCCCACAACTGCTGCAGAGCGCTGTCTGGCCCGCAAACACCACAAAATGCCGCCCGGCCCACAAGCACCGCAGAGAGCCGACTCAGCAAGATAACACAACAAAAAAGGGAGACAAGCAAAAAAAAACACAGAAGAGCTCACAACAAATGGACACAGAGAGCAGACAGCAAGCAAGCCGCAAAGGGGGAGGGGAAATAAAATAAATAAATACAGACACGGAAGAACACACAGCAAATGGACACAGAGAGCAGACAACATGCAAAAAGCCACAAGGTGAGGGATAAAAAAAAGATTTAAAAAAAAAATACTCTAAAAAAATCTTATAAATCTATCAAATCATAACCAACCTTGACCATGATATATAAAATCCCTTTTCTGTAAACCCCTCTACAACTTTTTTTTTTAAGATTCTTTTTTTAAATTTTTTAAATTAAAGTTAATAGATCACAAGGAATGTTACATTAAAAAGCATAAAGGGAAGTGGACTTGGCCCAATGGAAAGGGCAGTCTGCCTACCACATGGGAGGTCCGCGGTTCAAACCCCGGTCCTCCTTGACCCGTGTGGAGCTGGCCCATGTGCAGTGCTGATGCGCACAAGGAGTGCCCTGCCACACAGGGGTGTCCCCTACGTAGGGGAACCCCACGCGCAAGGAGTGTGCCCCATAAGGAGAGCCACCCAGCGCGAAAGAAAGTGCAGCCTGCCCAAGAATGGGGCGCACACACGGAGAGCTGACACAACAAGATGACACAACAAAAAGAAACACAGATTCCCGGTGCCGCTGATAAGGATAGAAGTGGTCACAGAAGAACACACAGCGAATGGAAACAAAGAGCAGACAACTGGGGGTGGGGCGGAGAGAAATTTTTTAAAAAGAAACAAAAAAACAAGAAACATAAGAAGTTCCCATATAACCCACTCCACAGCCCCCACCACATCATTTTTGTAAATTGTATTTTTCTGAAGATACATACATCACACAAAAAATGTTACAGTAAAAAATATAAGAGTTTCCTGTATACCCCCACCCCCTCACCCCACTCCTCCCACACCAACAACCTCCCTCATCATTGCGGCACACTCATCACACTCAGTAAACACATTTTGGGGCACTGCTGCACTACACAGATTAATAGTCTACCCTGTAGTTCACACTCTCCCCCAGTACATTCAGTGGATTATGGCAGGATATATAAGGTCCAGCATCTGACACTGCCATATCATTTAGGACAACTCAAAATCCCAAAAATGCCCCCACATCTCATCTCTACTTCCCTCTCCCTGCCCTCAGCAACTACTGTGGCCACTTTCTCCACCTCGATGCTAAAATTTCTTCTATTACTCATCACAATAGTTTTATAGTAGAATATCAGTAAGTCCACTCTAGTCCACATTTTATTCCTTCATTCTGTGGACCCTGGGATGATAATGTCCCCTCCACCCCTAGATCAAGAGGGGGCTTCGATTCCACATGGATGATGGATGCAATTCCTCTGCTTATAATTGTAGGCACTCTTGATTCCCTGGTGTGGTGGTTGACCATCTTCACCTTCCTGTTAGCTGACGTGGGAAAGACCAACGAACCAGAGAGTAGGAGTGGCCACTCTGCTGAGGCTCAGGGCCCAGCTGGCACATGAGCAGTCCAGAGATTCAAGTCTCCTGAGTATACACCATCCCTAGCGCCAACCAGAGGTTCAGTAAAAGTGACAGAAGAGGGAAACGGACTTTGGCCCAGTGGTTAGGGCGTCCGTCTACCACATGGGAGGTCCGTGGTTCAAGCCCCGGGCCTCCTTGATCCATGTGGAGCTGACCCATACATCAGTGCTGATGCGCGCAAGGAGTGCTGTGCCACACAGGGGTGTCCCCCGCGTAGGGGAGCCCCACGCGCAAGGAGTGCACCCATAAGGAGAGCCGCCCAGCGCGAAGGAGGGAGCAGCCTGCCCAGGAATGGCGCCGCCCACACTTCCCCGTGCCGCTGACGACAACAGAAGCGGACAAAGAAACAAGACGCAGCAAAAAGACACAGAAAACAGACAACCGGGGGAGGGGAGGGGAATTAAACAAATAAAAATAAATCTTTAAAAAAAAAAAAAAGTGACAGAAGAGGCATGTGTAGAAAAGTCACATCTGAGTCCAGGTCTGTCACACTCCCTCTACAAATTTCTATATTCAGGATTGTCCTACATATTATTGTTTCTTGTTTTCCAACATGTCATTTTACTTTATGACAAAGCTCTTTTCCTTTCTTTTAACAAAACACATCTTGCATACCTTATTATTTAAGTTACCAAAAGATCTTGCATGACATGAGAAATGTTCTCAGGAAGCATATGCTGAAAAATGTATGCTTGGAATTAATCTGGCAATAAATAATTAATGAATTGGAAACTTAAAAAAATTAAATAAATAAATAAATAAATTTTAAAAAGCAATCATAGAAAGGATAACCAGAAACTAATAAAATCAGTTTCCTTCTGGTGGTAGGCAGGAATACACTGGCAGGGATATGAGAAGGAGTGGCATTTCTGATTATACCTTTTTGTACAGTTTTGATTTTGGAACTTTTACTCAAATATAAAATTAAATCACCAAAATAGAGAAAATCCTTTAAAATTGATTATATACAAAAATAAATGGGGAAGCGGACTTGGCCCAGTGGTTAGGGCATCCGTCTACCACATGAGAGGTCCACAGTTCAAACCCCAGGCCTCCTTGACCCGTGTGGAGCTGGCCCATGTGCAGCGCTGATGTGCACAAGGAGTGCCGTGCCATGCAGGAGTGTCCCCCGCGTAGGGGAGCCCCACACGCAAGGAGTGCACCCCATAAGGAGAGCCGCCCAGCGCTAAAGAAAGTGCAGCCTGCCCAGGAATGGCGCCGCCCACATGGAGAGCTGACACAGCAAGACGATGCAACAAAAAGAAACACAGATTCCTGTGCCGCTGACAATAACAGAAGCAGACAAAGAACATGCAACAAATAGACACAGAGAACAGACAACTGGGGCATGGGGAGAAGGGGAGATAAATAAATAAATAAATAAATCTTTTTTAAAAATAAATAAATAAATGAGGAGAGCAGATGTAGCTCAAGTGGTTGAGCACCTGCTTCCCATGTACAAGGACCAAGGTTCAATCCCCGGTACCTCCTAAAAACACAAATGGAAAAAAAACAACTCTCGTTGAGAAGCAGATGTAGGTCAGTGGTTGGGCACCTCCTTCCCATGTAGGAGTTCAATCCCCAGGACCTCCTAAAAAAATAGTAATAATAATAATAATAAACTTAGTGTAAGTCAAACCAATTCCTCCAGCACCACAAAGGAGAAATACATCTTTCAGTGAGGAGGTGATTTATTGTGAGTACACAAGCAAGGAACTGAGGAAAATCTTCCCCAAACCAGGTCAAACTGAGAATGGGAGCTAGTGTTTTAATAGGCAAAAAAGAAAAGGGGTAGGTGAGAACAAAAACAAATTAAAAAAAAAAAAGTGACGCCAGGGGTCTTGTGAGGAGGGTACATGCAATTTCTCAGTCCTGTGTTGTCTCAAGCACATCAAATTTGTCCTTGGTTTCAGCAGCTAATAAACCACAGTTTAGCATGGTTTTCACAACTCTTTCTCAGCCACCTGCTCAAGGATATCATGCTTTTTTCTGGGAAAAGGTACAGATATACTGCGTCATAAGGTGCTCCTGACATCATTCTGTCTGGTTTTGCTTTGAATCGTTATCTTATTCCTGTGAGCAAAGCTGAGAAGGTTTGGTTAATATTCTTCAGGGAACTAAACACAAAGACTAAGCTTCTAAAATTAGATTAATAGAAAACCAAGTCAATTAGTTTTACAATTTTCAGACCTGCTTAAGTGAAAAAATTTTAATAAGCACATTTTCCAACTATCATAACCACACAGGAGAAATAAACAAGCAAAAGGTAACTTTTGAACACAAGACCTTGAATATATTCATTGAGGTTAAAGAAAGAATAATTGCAAAGGTTTTTAGGGCCCCTTAAAGGGTGCTTTAATTTAAAAAGATTTATTATATTTATTTCTCCCCCTCCCTCACAAAGGGTGCATTTAAAAAAAAACGTATGGGTGTAGTAATTCTGAAACTCTTTGCCTATGTATTATATGACTGAGTACAAGATTAAATTTACTGTGGTTGTCGAGCCATAGGTTCTCATTACTGGATAAAAGAGATACAGATACTGAAGAAGGAGGAGAGGACAAGTCCCAGGATGCAAAATGGAATTAGTTATTAGCATGAATTCATAATGTCCATTTATGTGTGTGTGTGTGTTTTCTAGCTCTGTCCACCAAAAGGGTCCAGAAACAGTGACACATCGGTAGCAAGGAGCAGAGCTAGCTTTCAAATGTTAGTTTCTAAAGTCCATTCTACACCAAAAACAATAACAACAAAAACAGAGTTCCCTGGAAAAAGGGTTAATTCAAACTTGGGAACTACAAGATTGAGGTTGGGGTGAAGATGAACCTGGGCTATCTTTTGATGGAAAGTAAAGTACTCACAAAAATATGGGGACATGTCAAAAAGACTCAAGAGTCAGAATGAAGGGGATGCCACTGACCAAACTTGAAACAATTTGAGTATCACAGTGAATAATTGCAATAATGGATTTTAATCCCTACTAATGGTCAATTTTAGGTGCCAGGGAAGCAGATGTGGCCCAAATTGAACTCCTGACTACCACATGGTAGGTCCTGGGTTCAGTTCCTGGTGCCTCCTAAAGAAGGTGTCATGATGGGCAGGAATGGCAAGCTGACACAATAAGAGACACAAGAAGAAAAACATAATGAGAGACACAACAAAGCAGGGAATGGAGGTGGCTCAAGCGATTAAGCGCCTCCTTCCCACATTGGAGGTCCTGGGGTTCAGTTCCTGGTGCCTCTTAAAGGCAACAAGGAAGAGGAACAGACACAGCAAGTGCAAACAACAAGGGGGTGAGGAGAAATAAATAAATAAATAAATAAAATAAATCTTTTTTTAAAAAAATTTAGGTGCAAAGTGGAAGGCTTTATTCCCCAGTTATTCAATAAAACACTCACCCAGGTGTTAGTGTGAAAGTGCTTTGTATCTGCAATTAACATCTACACTCAGTTGGACTTTAAAGGAATTAAACACCTTGATAATGGGGGCAGGACTGATCTAATCAGTTGAAAGATCCCTAGAGCAGGACTCAGCTTTCCTGAGGGAGAAAAAATTATGCCTGTGGACTGCACCTTCAGCTTCTGCCTGCCCTTCCAGACCAGCTGCCCTACAGATTTCAGGTTTGTATCATCAGCTCCCACAGCACATCAGCCAATTCCATGCAATAAATCTCCTTGATAGATACATAGATAGAGAGATAGATAGATAGACAGATAGATAGACAGACAGACAGACAGACATCCTACTGGTTCTGTTATCTCTTGTGAAACTTGATTGATACTCCCCTTGACTAAATAAGGACTCAAGAGACCATCCTGATAATAATCAAATACATTAATATATGTCCACACTAATATTAAATATATACATATGCACATTGGGTGAAAGGAACCGCATTTTGGGGGAATTTAATGATGTCCCCTGAAAAAGGCAGGTTCAAGTCTTAATCTGGGAAGTGAACTTGGCACAATGGATAGGGCGTCTGCCTACCACATGGAAGGTCTGCGGTTCAAACCCCGGGCCTCCTTGACCCGTGAGGCACTGGTCCATGCGCAGCACTGATGCGTGCAAGGAGTGCCGTGCCACACAGGGGTGTCCCCCACATAGGGGAGCCCCATGCACAAGGAGTGAGCCCCGTAAGGAGAGCTGCCCAATTCAAAAAAAGTGCAGCCTGCCCAGGAATGGTGCAGCACACATGGAGAGCTGACGCAGCAAGATGACACAAGAAGAAGAAGCAAAGATTCCCAGTGCCACTGATAAGGATAGAAGCGGTCACAGAAGAACACACAGCGAATGGACACAGAGAGCAGACAACTGGCGGGGGAGGGAATTTTTTAAAAAAAGTCTTACTCTGCCCTCCTGTCGGTATAAACACATTTGTAAATAGAAGCTTTGAAGATGCCCTTGTCAGTTAAGGTGCAGACTCATTTGTGAATAGGATCTTCGAAGATCCTATTAGCTGAGGCCGAACTCAATCGGGATGGGTCTTAATCCATATGACTGGAGTCCTTATAAGCAGAGGAAATTAGGAAGAAGTCGGTCAATAGAAGGCAGAAGGCAGTGGAAATCAGAGGAGCAGGCTCCAGGAGAGAGGGCTGGCCATGCGACGGAGGCAGAGGTGCCAGCCCAGGAAGCCCGAGGAAGCCGACCAGCCAGCATCAGACCCCAGGAGACACCAAGTCCTGCCAGCCTCCAAAACTGTAAGATGATCAATTCCTGCGGTGTGTGCCAACCCACGGTGTGCACCTGGTATCGCAGACCTAGCAAACTAAGACAGCGCTCTCCTACAGAATACCAACCTCAAAATGGAGGAGGGGTGGTAGAATAAAGACCACTCTTTCGCAGTATCTTAAGGGTGAGGACGTTTGGTGGACGCCGCTTTAATTACGTGACCAAGTTCACGCCATCCGTAATGCACCCTGAGGAGATGCCCTGAGAAAGACCCAGCCTTACTCTCCTAGTCTTCCTGCCAAAAATACCTGGATCTCATCACAAGGAAACAGGAGGGGAAGAAAACTGGGGAAATTCCAGGGAAGAGCCAGCAAGTACTCTTCGAAAAATGGCTGTCTGAAGACAAGGCTAAAAACTGTTCTAGAAAACAGGAGCCAGCTGAGTGCCAAGTCTGAATGTGGGAGAGATTGCTCTAAGCACCATGAAGACGCGTGGTACAATTTTAGTAGAGAGTGTCTATTAGATCATTGTATTTTGTCAAGGTTACATTTCCAGAATTTGATAGTTCTGTGGTGGTTATGGATGAAAACACCCCTGTCCTGGGATGACACAGGCTGAAGTATTAGGGAAGAAGTCAGAGAGAGTTGAGAGGAAGACTAGGCGAGTCTGAGAGAAGGCGAAGGCCCCAGAGGGCAGGGTGAGGAAGCAGGAGCAGGGCTTCCAGCGCCAGGAGCCACTCACCCTGGCACCACCGGCTGATGAAGAGTGAAGGTGGCCGCCCAGGTACAAGGGGAGACGGGGCTCCCCGCCACCCACCAGGGCTGACCCCAAGGCCACTGCATCCCCTCTACCACCCGATCTTCTGCCGCCCTGGGCCATCCAGGCCCCCATTAAATTCCATCTGACTAGGAGAATGGTTGATGATTCCTTACAGGTTACAGACACTGTGCCACCAAGGGTGGGGTAAGGAGTCTCGACAGGGTGCATGGCACGGGGGTGATACTGGAAAGTCAAATGGGGGTAAAGAGGCAGATGGCGTGAGGGTGGGAGAGAGACAGGGAGCAAGAGAAGGATTCAATAGGAGATGTGAAGAGGGAGACCGTGGCCAGAGGCCCCTGTGGTAGCCTTGGGCCCACCAAGGGAGTCTGAGTCAGAAGAGCTGAAGAGACACCCACTGCCTGCCCCTGCCCCCCGTGGTAACCTGGCTGAGCCTTGGGTGGGCTCTTCCCAGGCTGGAGCTCTCCTGAGGACCCCACCCAAGTTCTCAGAATAGGGATGCAGGAGAGCATGGGGAAGAGGAAGAAATATATATTCCTACAAGTAAATTACGTGTAGGGGAGAAGAATGGGGCAAAAAGCAGAAAACAACAGCAACGAAAGGAGAACACAAGTGGTCCAACTGTTGGGACAAATAAATGAAGGAAGATACCTAATAGATTTCTTTTTTTTTTTTTAAGATTTATTTTTTTATTTCTCTCCCCTTCCCCACCCCTGCCCAGGTTGTCTGCTCTCTGTGTTTATTTGCTGCGTCTTCTTTGTCCGCTTCTGTTGTTGTCAGCAGCACAGGCATCTGTGTTTCTTTTTGTTGCATCATCTTGTATGTCAGCTCTCCGTGTGGGTGGCGCCATTCCTTGGCAGGCTGCACTTTCTTTTGCACTGGGCAGCTCTCCTTATGGGGCGCACTCCTTGCGCGTGGGGCTCCCCTATGCGGGGGACACCCCTGCATGGCACGGCACTCCTTGCGCTCATCAGCACTAAGCATGGGCCAGCTCCACAGAGGTCAAGGAGGCCCAGGGTTTGAACCGCGGACCTCCCATGTGGTAGACGGACGCCCTAACCACTGGGCCAAGTCCCCTCCCCCCTAATAGATTTCTTAACCAAAGGAAGATTTCATGGAAATAATTTTAAATCGAATTCTACTTTCCTCTCCCAACCAAACCACTAAACCAGGAGATTTTGATATCAATTTATCTTTTAACATTGATATTAAATTAAGATATGGCCAGAGGTTAGCTATTAAAACTTGACTGTCCCTTTCACTCTAAATTCCTCAAAATAAAACACCTGCTGACAAGATTTGAAAGTGATGGTAGATACTAAATTTCTACTAAAATTCTACCATAAGTTTATTTCACTTAAAAAAATTAAGCCTCCATAACTGGCATCAAAAAATCCTTCTAATAAAATATCCGACAAGGACCAAGAGCGTTTTAAAGTGGTTGGGCTTTATTACTATAATCCTTATTTTCGTAAGAAAAGCCTACCCACGTGACATGGCCCCTATGGCCTCCAGGTGGCGCTAATACCCTATGGCTTCGTCATTAAGGAACCCGCGGGGGGGCGGATGGCGAGGGAAGGGCGGAGCGTTTGCCATCTGAAGGTCTGAGACTTTTCCGGACCCCACAGAGGACACGGGGACCTGCTGACCCCTCATAGGGGACCCAGTGTAGGAGATATAAAAATAGAGGGAGGGGGAATGACACAAAAGGAGCATGAGTCTGTGGACTGAAAATACCATTTCCATTTCCCGTGGTGTGGGGAGGGACAGGAATGGGACTGGAGGAGGGGTATATGGGTTTAGCATAAATTACAGAGACTATGAAAACAAAGGCATGTAAAATGTACCTTAGCTGCTTATAGAGACTGAAAAATAATCCATGTTCTGTACCTTTATGTATACACACACAAAAAAAATTATACTTATATACTAATACTAGAGATTTAATTCTAAATGGATGTAAATGTTTAAATAAATAAACATATGTGATAGTTAACGTGACTTTCACTGGTCCCCTGGTCTGTAGCCAGGCTTGTTTAATCAACAGCCGAGAGGGGCTTTGGGCTTGAGATCAAGACATTAAGTGTTGGGAGAGAGACCTGTAAGTCTTCCCCTGATTGAAGAAGCCAGGCCTGTTTAAGAAGTCCAGACAGTCTGTGCTTTTAAAAGAGTCAGTTTGGGAAACGGATGTGGCTCAAGCAATTGGCCTCCTGCCTACTATAAAAGAGGTCCAGAGTTCGATATCTGGGGCCTCCTGGTGAAAGGCAAGTTGGCCCATGCAGAGTGCTGGCCTGCGCAGGAGCGCTGGCTGGCGCAGCAAGATGAACAACAAAAAGAGACACAGGGAGGGACAATAAGAGACACAGCAGATCAGGGAGCTGCTGTGGCACGAGAAAATAAGCACCTCTCTCCCACTCCGGAAGGTGCGGGGATCGGTTCCCAGTACCACCTAAAGAGAAGACAAGCAGGCACAGAACACACAGAGAGCAGACAGCAAGTGCAAAAAAAAAACAAGGTGGGGAGGGGGAAATTTAAAAAAAAAGAGTCAGTTTGAGGGAAGCAAATGTGACTCAAGTGGTTGAGCACCCACCTCCCACATGGGAGATCCCTGGTTCAGATTGCAGTTCTGGTGCCCCCTGAAAAAATGAAACAAGCAAAACGAACGAACTCAGGGTTGCTGATACCTCAGTGGTGAATGCCTGCATTGCACATAAAAGATCCCAGGTTCAATCTCTTGTGCATCCTTAAGAAAAAACACTAAAATATACATACATATATATATATATATATATGAAAACCATTAGAAATGGCAATTTTCACAGAAAGTCACTAAATAAATAGATACAGAAGCACGTCTTAAGGAAGTAAATATGCAGAAGTAAAATAATTTTGGAGAGTTTAGGTATTGCTATTATAATTATTAATAAATTAATTACACTTGAACTGCTTATCTATCTGTTAAATCCTTATGAATAAAGTGACTGCCCAGAAAAAAAAAAAGAATTTAAGGTATTAAGAGGCTTTATAATTAAAATATTAAATTAAGAAGCAACTTGGAGAACTGTTATTTCAAAATAAAAATATAAAGCCACTTTAGCTGGCTGCCCCTTTCTCCTGAGAAGTAGAAGGAATTTAAAAGATTGGAGATATCATTGCTATTATTCCAATTATAACACAAGCTGAGGATTTTATTACCAAAAAAAAAAAAAAATTAAATCACTTTAACTCCTGTTGCTTTCACAGAATTCCCTCCAAATAAAACCTACCAGGAAATTTTTAAAAATTCATTATATAATTATTATAATTTTTCCTTTAAAAAAGAGCCAGAATTTTCAAAAGAAAGGGCTGACCAAAACAGGGAATGTGAACACCAAATAACTAATGATAGCAATTGAATTTGCACCAATATAAATCAATAAATGACTAATAAATGAGGGAGAAGGGAAAGCTCTTTCTTATAGAATCCCAATGAACTAATATAGAGGAATGGTTAAGTTAGAAAATCATGCTCTATCAATATGACAATAACAATGGATGATAAAACACATGGTTGTAATTTGAGAAGGAACAGGATATTTACATATCGCAAAGTGTGTCCCCATTACATATTTATTCATGACAAACAGGAAAAGATAATTTTGTGGTGAAGAAGCCTTGCAGACACCACGTAAGGATCAAAATTACCATCAGGTGTGAAGTAACAGCACCTGCTGATATGATACACAGAGAACACAGCATCCCGCTGGTGGTATCCTTGCTGAAGAATCACGGGGGTGGGGGGATGGGGGGGTGGGATCAGACAAACCCAAATTCAGATACATTCTTAACAGGTGTCAAGGTCAGCCAATTAAAAAAAAAAATGCGGGATTGTTCCAAATTGAAGAGTTTTAAAGAGACATTTAAATTAAATGCAATGCACGATCGTGAACAAGATCCTTTTGTGGAAAAGAACACATCCGGGTCAATTCCTGAAACTTGTCTGAAGATGTGATGGTGGTGTGTCCATGTTCATTTTTAAATTTTGATGGTTAAATTACTGTTATGTAGGATTGTGCTTTTGTTTTGGGAACAAATACACCAACATATTTGGGGGTGATGGGGGCATATTTCTGGCAACTTTCTCAGAAATAATTAAGAAAAATATATAGGGAAAGCAGGGAGGATATGAAGCAAGATGCTAAAATGTTAATATCGGGGAATATAAGTAAAGGGTAAACAGTTCTTGCAACTGTTATCTAAGTTTGAAATGATTTCAAAATAAAATTAACTGGTTGCTCTTTTCTGGAACCCCAGCTAAACTAAATGCTTGCCAATAGTTAATCCTTTGATGTAATAAAGGATATTATCCTTATTAGGAAATAGTGCTAGACTCAGCCAATGGGAAACACGATGGTCAGTTACTAGGCAGAAACCAGGCTCCAGGCAACCGTGAGCCGGACTGACCAAGAGGAGGCTTGGGCTGGCTCCGTTCCCAGCCAGGTGAAAACAGGTGCAAGTCCATCCAAGAGGTGTATCTTGGCAGCTTCTGTCCCCTACGCTGGCGCATTTCCAAGGACCTCTAGTCCGTCGCCCACCACCTCCCGCGCCCCAGTTCCCTGGAGGGCTAGTCGCCGACCTGCTACCGTCTGCACCGCGAGCCGAGGGTGCGGTCTGCAGAGGTGGGCCCGCGGCCTCCCCCACCATTACCCGCAGGGGCTGGGGGTGGAGTTCGGAAACCGCGGGGTCGCCGGGGCTCCCTCCGCCCCTCCCGCTGGCCTGAGGTCCAAACTGCAGGGTCCAGTCCCAGCCCTAAGGCGCCCCGCGGGCCCCCATTTCTCAAACACCTCCGGCCCCGCCACCTCCCACCCCTCAGGCGAGGGTCCCCGCAAGACTGAAGCCCCCGCCGCCGGGCCCTGTCTTTCCGGGGCTCCCCGCAGCTCTGCAGGTCAGCTGACAGCAGGGTCCAGCAGGCCGCCCCAGCCCTGGCGCCAACGCGGCCCCCAACTCCTTTCCCCTGGCCCGGACTGGAGCCGAAGCAGAGGCTGCGGGAACCGCCGTGATCGACGGCTGGACGCCGGGGTCCAACGGCCAGTGTGAGCCGCGGGGAGACTGGCAGAACCTGTTTCCCGCACTGCGCAGCTGGGGCCCGTGGCCCGCGGCGCCCTGGGCCGCGGGAGACAAGCAGAACCTGTCTCTAAGAACCGCGTAAAGGCAGCCAAGAAACCGTAACCAAATTTAAAGTTTGCCTTCCGAAGCAGAGGCGGCACTCACACTTGACTGGAACGAGCACTTGAAGTGTAGATCCCAGTCCCCAACAGGCTTTCACTGTTCTCCAGCCTCTGGCACACATCTCGTTGATTTTGGGTGTACCTCTGCCTTGGGCTCCCACCTTTTCTGGGTTTGCTATTTGTTTTCCCTTTAACCACCCCTAACAACCCAGTGGCAAAATTAAGGGTTTGTCACTGCAAATGAGGAAGGCAAGCAGCACTTAACTGGGAATGCTTTTGAGGAAACTCAAAAACACTTGCACTAATACGTGCTTTTTTTAAAAAAAGGTTTCTTTTTTTACTTCTCTCCCCTTCCCCCATTGTTTGTTCTCTCTTCATTCGCTGTGTATTCTTCTGTGACCACTTGCATTATCTGGCAGCACTAGGAAAGAGCGTCTTTTTTTGTTCAGTCATCTTGCTGCCTCAGCTCTCCTTGTGTGCCACGCCTCCTGGGCAGGCTGCACTTTTATCACATGGGGCAGCTCTCCTTGCCGGCCGCCTTCCTTGTCCATGGGGCACCCTTGCATGGCAGGGCACTCCTTGCGCATGGCAGCACTGTCCATGGGCCAGCTTACCACACAGGTCAGGAGGCCCTAGGGATCGAACCCTAGACCCTCCATATGGTAGGCGCTCTTATCGGTTGAGCCACGTCTGCTTCCCTACTTCTGCTTTTGATCTTACACTTTCTTGGGAAAGAAAGGCCATATACCCATGGGTTAGAATTTAAATGTGGAGTCTGTGGGGGTCAGTGGTCAGGGGTCTGTAAGCTAAAGTGATGGGGAAACCGGGGTGTCTGATGGAATTCTGAGGCTCAGCCATGAGGACAGAGATGTCAGAAATATGAGGCCTACTGGATGAATGAGGGGTCTGTGGGTCAATGAAAAGAAAAAAAAAAAGCCTTTCAAGTCTGAGTATAATGAATTAGCTTACATGTGATTAGACAAAAACTGGGATTTCTAGCCCCATAAATCCAAAGCCAGACTATAGGCTGTGGTAACTTCACTAAGGCACAGAAATCCTAGGTGATGTCTCCATTTCATCTCCCAAAGCAATGGTTTTCAACTACCCCAAATCATATCAGAATGGAGGTGAACACATTTTAAACAAATGCCCACCATTCGACCCCTTCCAATCCTACTTGAGAATTACTACTACTCAGCTAGTTGCTACACGTTAGATACCTCCAGCATGCTGAGTCAGGTTAAGCACCTTGATTTATGCTGGGTTTCCCCAATGTGGACCATAAACCAAGAACTTGAGTGCAATCAATACTTGAGAATTACTACTACTCAGCTAGTTGCTACACGTTAGATACCTCCAGCATGCTGAGAGTCAGGTTAAGCACCTTGATTTATGCTGGGTTTCCCCAATGTGGACCATAAACCAAGAACTTGAGTGCAATCAATAATTCCAGGCCATACTAGGAGAGGAGTGGGTAGAGATGTGAAAAAGAATAAGTCAATGCAGGGTACATTCATAAACTATACCACTGCGAGCAACTATGCTTAATCCCAACCAGGAACCTCTGACCAACGGCATGGAAACCATTATTCCATTCCACTGGAATGTTGTGATGGTGAGGTTATTCTGTCAACTTGGCCAGGTAATTGTGCCCAGTCATTCGGTCAAGGAAGCACTGGGCTAACTGTAATACAAGGGCATTTATGTGACTTTAGTCACCATTGACTTTACTGCAGTGGTAAATCATAGATAGCTGGTTATAATTACATCAGTCAGAGAGACTGTCATTAGCAATGAGTGACCCTTAACCCAATCAGTTGAATGCCTTAAAAGGGGAAGTGATTCCAGCATTGGAGAGAATTTCCCAGCTCGTCTTTGGACAGCAACATCTCCCTGAACTCATCAAGAACCTTCATTGGACTTCACTGCAGCCCCTGGTTGCAGACTGCCTGCAGAACCTGGACTTGTGCATCCCAGGGCTGGTTGACTGTTAAAGAATCGCATACTATTGACAGATATCTCTGGTTGATTGTTTCCCTAGAGAACCCTGACTAATACAAGCAGAAAGGAAATTAGATATGCCTACTCTAATTTCCATTACCATTAGCTGAAGGCTACTCTCAGGGACGTTTACTCTCAAACACTTTAAGAGAAGGCAGGCCTCTAGCAGGTGCTTGCAATAGGATTCCCATTGGAGATAGGAGCTGGAATGGTGAGTACCCAGCAGGTATGGTTGGAGCACTGATACCTTCTGCCACATACCTACCTTCTGGCTCCTGATTAGCTTCTCTTCCTTCTGGCTCTCTTAATATTTTACCTTATTTTGCCACTTTTCACAGTTCTTGACCCAGCTCTTGCTCCAACTAAATGAACTAGCATTTTTCTACTGGTTTTTAAGGTCTAAAATGGAACCACTGCATTAGTTCTAAATAACAACAGCCAAGTATGTTAGCTGTTTTGTTAATGGATGGTGGTGATGGTAGCACAATATTGTGAATACAATCACTGAATTGTAAAGTCACAGGAAAGTAGTCAAACTGGGAAATTTAAATTGTATATATGGTAGCACAGTTTAAAAAAAAAAAGTTCCTTTATTGTGTTTATACCTTAAGGGTTTTGCGTATACAATCAAAGAAAACACTTGGAGACTCAAATACAAAGTTATATTTATTTTCAATAATGAAAGTAAAGACACAATCAACTCACTACGTTTTTAATCTTTCACACAGTTCTTAGCACAAAACTATCCTCATAAATAAGAAAACATTATTAACAAAGGAAGACTGTTCTTGAGATTCTCTAGGGATTTGTATGGGTTTTATACAAAATTGGGCAACAGGTAAAGAAACACATGCTAGACATTTGACTGACAAGGGCTCAGAGAAAAGAACAGCCAAGAAACAGGGTCCCCAAATGTTAAGTTAGAAAACGGATTATGGGCTTTTCAAAGCAGTCTAGAAATCAGAACTCACTGGGAAATGTGCTGGGAGATACAAGGGTTTGGAACAACCCATGTTCAATTAAATTAATTAAATTTAATTAAATCTTTCTGTATTTCTAGATTCTTGATTCATAATCTAGCACAATCTAGAGGAGCTTCTGGCTAGGGATAAGACACTGATTCATGCTGTCAGAAGAAGTCTATGCCTCCTAATTTCCCTCTTTCGATTCTATCACTAGTTCTGTCACCAATACAGCATAGGGGTTCCATTCCAGCAAAGGATTATTACAAAGTAGGCCAACTTCTCACTGATATAGGTTTTCCTTTCACAACTTACTGACATTTGCCAAGGATAACTTTAAACATCTCCAATTTCTTTGATTTTTATCCTCATATACAACTCTGCTTGTCTACAAAATCTGTGACAAAGAGCAATGGCAACATGGGTCAAAAGACAGGTGTCAGTTCCAATGTAAGAACTCCCAAAAGGTCAAAGTTCAAAAAGTCTTTTCTCCTGCCTCAACTGCCACACCTTTTCCTTTTCTTATCCTCTTATCAATTACTTCTTTAAGAGAAAAAAAAAAATTACTTCTTTCTGAACTCAATCCTCCTAGCTACATTCTGAGCACCAAATTTTTTGACCAATGCATCTCGGGAATGCTGATCATCTTTCTGCAAATCTATGTCATCTTGTCGGGACCAAATGGGATATCCATCAGCCCTCTGACCAGATGCTAAAAAGGAGGAAGTAGCCTCCAACTCACCACTATTTTTCAGGAAGGCCTGTGTAACTGTTGAGAGATCCAAGTTAAACTTTTCCATTAACTGCCGGATGATTTTAATGGCAGCTCCCACCTCTGGTGGAGAAGCTTTTCCTTCTTCTTCAGTTTGTGTTTCTGAGTCCTCCTCAGGCGTGGGTGGATCATCATCACACATTGTTATATGTATTTCAAAATCGGGGCTCTCATCCACCTAGAAGAAAGTATTGGATAATACTAGTGCCTAATTACCAAGTCTTACACTTGTATGATCTGGTCTTTCCCAACCCAACCCTCCCCCTCTTTGCCCTTTGTACTCCACTCACATTGAACCTTCTTTAATTACTCTAATATGCTCGTTCCTTCTTACATTTATCAGAGTTGAATGTATTTATGTATGTACATATGTGCATGTGTTTGTATGGCTATGTTATTCCAACAGATAAGCTACACTGAATATGAAAGTATATATATATACATATATATGTACACACGTGTGCACATATGCATAAGATTATTTTTTAAATGTTTGACTTTACTCCCAGACTGTAAATTCCATGAAGGCAGGAATCGTATCTGTTTTGCTCATCACAGCACCCCCAGTGTCTACCAATGCCTGAATATAGTAAGTATTCAAAAAACAGCTGTATGAGTGGGTATAAGAGCCTCCAAAGTACAGTACATTTAGGCAATTATAAAGCCCAGTATATGAGAAGAGACCTATGTAGGACATATTGAGGACTTTTGAGAGTATTTGACAGTTTATGGAAAAATTAACCAAATAAATAATATACAAAAGGCAGATTAAAGGCAACAAATCCCTAAATTCTGCCAATTCCTGTGCATTCCTTCACTCAATTACTGATTACAAAAACTTATTTATGTTCCTGAGAACAAAAAACCAAAAAAAAGGGAAACGGACTTTGGCCCAGTGGTTAGGGCGTCCGTCTACCATATGGGAGGTCCGCGGTTCAAACCCCGGGCCTCCTTGACCCGTGTGGAGCTGGCCATGCGCAGTGCTGATGCGCGCAAGGAGTGCCGTGCCACGCAAGGGTGTCTCCC
The DNA here is from genome assembly GCF_030445035.2 of Dasypus novemcinctus. Taxonomy (NCBI): domain Eukaryota; kingdom Metazoa; phylum Chordata; class Mammalia; order Cingulata; family Dasypodidae; genus Dasypus; species Dasypus novemcinctus. Next base: position 14,010,176 of record NC_080690.1, read on the forward strand.
GCGTGTGGGAGCCCCACACGCAAGGAGTGCGCCCGTGAGGAAAGCCGCCCAGCGTGAAAAGAAAGAGCAGCCTGCCCAGGAATGGCGCCGCCCACACTTCCCGTGCCGCTGACGACAACAGAAGCGGACAAAGAAACAAGACGCAGCAAATAGACACCAAGAACAGACAACCAGGGGAGGGGGAGAAATTAAATAAATAAATCTTTAAAAAAAAAAAAAACCCCAAAAAAAACTTTCAAAAGATAAATTCAGTTCTAAGTTTAAAAAATTTATACTAGGATCAAAGTACTCAAAACTCAAAATGAGGTGGCTTTATGCTGTTTAAATACAAGTCTCTATTCTCAATTTTTCTTTCTTTCCTTCCTCAAGTTTTCCTTCTAAAAACCAAAAATTACATGCTTAGAGTCCATATCAGTCCCACTCACCATCCTCCTCCTCTATCTTGAACTTCTTTTTGACCCTTCTAAGCCTCAGATATACGAAAAGGGTAGATGGGATGATCAGTTTCAAAGGAGAATGGAGGTAGGGAAAAAAATCATTAAGTAAAGCTAATTAACATACCGCCACCTCTTGAAACTCCCGAGTAGCTTCTATAAGCATCTTTTTGACTGCCTCTTCATTCTCCTGGATCTCTTTTCTTTCAGATTCCTCTTCAGGCAAGTCTGGAGTTCTCTTATTCTGTGGTTCTATTAAAAAGAAGAACAGCACACACCGGTATTAGCCTTTTTTGCATAAAACCAAAGATATAGTACATGCTCTATGGGCTCTGGGCCAAGAGAGCCTGCACTTTTTTCCCTATTAGAAGATGTATTTTCTTAATTTAGGATAAGGAAAGCACAAGACTGGCATGTTCAAAAATTTCTATTCTCATTTCTGAAAACTTATACTATCCAAACGGTCATGTTCCTAAACTCCAATATATAAAATAAAAATGCTCTTTCACAGTTTTCACTCTGTGTTTAGATTTTGTAAATTAATAAAACCATGTTCTAAGTTGGGTTCTCTGGGAAGCAGATTCTGTGAGAAATTAACATGTAAGGTGTTTATTAGTGCTTGTGGGAAAATACCTGTGGAAGGGAAGGGAAGAAAGCAGGAGTGGGCAAAGAGAAGCTAAGCTGTCAAAGTCCCAATAAGAGCGGCGGACTTGGCCCAGTGGTTAGGATGTCCATCTACCACATGGGAGGTCCGCGGTTCAAACCCTGGGCCTCCTTGACCCGTGTGCAGCTGGCCCATGCGCAGTGCTGATGCGCTCAAGGAATGTCCTGCCACACAGGGGTGTCCCCCGCATAGGGGAGCCCCACGCGCAAGGAGTGCGCCCCGTAAGGAGAGCCGCCCAGCGTGAAAGAAAGTGCAGCCTGCCCAGGAACGGTACCGCACACACGGAGAGCTGACACAAGATGGCGCAACAAAAAGAAACACAGATTCCCATGCTGCTGACAACAGAGGCAGACAAAGATGACGCAGCAAATAGACACAGAGAACAAATAACTGGGGGGGGGGAAGGGGGGGAAAGGTAAGGGGATAGAAATAAAAAAATAGATAAAAAATAAAAAAAGTCCCAATAAGGCCTCAGTCAAAACTATGAGACACCCCTGGAACTAGGAAAAGCCCTTCAGCATTGGCCAAATTGGGGCGAGAAAGCTGAGCCTTTATAACCTTTATAACTGCACCGGATGCTGGGGAAGGCAGCTCTCCTAATCAACCACGTATCATCTACAAAAAGGAGGGCCTCCTGCTGGACATCCTTTTATGCCTCTGAGGATTTAACTCTTCTCTCTTCTCCATTTACCAAATATAGACCACCAAGGGCAGCATGAAGTTTTTTGTAATGGAACTGTTCTGTAATGGTTACACCAATCTACACGTGTTAAAACTCATATAAGGGAAGCAGACTTGGCCCAATGGATAGGGCATCCGCCTACCACATGGGAGGTCCGCGGTTCAAATCCTGGGCCTCCAAGACCTTTGAGGAGCTGGCCCATTCTCAGTGCTGATGCGCACAAGGAGTGCCCTGCCACGCAGGGGAGCCCCACGTGCAAGGAGTGTGCCCCATTAAGGAGAGCCTCCCAGCGCGAAAGAAAGTGCAGCCTGCCCAAGAATGGTGCCACACACACAGAGAGCTGACACAACAAGATGTGCAACAAAAAGAAACACAGATTCTCAGTGCCACTGATAAGGACAGAAGCGGTCACAGAAGAACACACAGCGAATGGACACAGAAAGCAGACAACTGGGGGGGGGAGGGGAGAGAAATAAATGAAAATAATAATAAAAAAAACCTCATATAACTAGGGAAGTGGATGTGGCTCAAGCAATTGGGCTCCCGCCTACAACACAGGAGGTCCCAGGTTCGGTTCCCAGTGCCTCCTGAAAAAGACAAGCAAGACAGCAGGCTGGTGCGATGGGCTGGCGAGGTGAGCTGGCACAACAAGATGACACAATGAGGAGACACAAAGAGGAAAGACAATGTAAGAAACAACAAAGCAGAGAAATGAGGTGGCTCAAGGGATTGAATGCCTCTTTCCCACATGAGAGGTCCCAGGTTCAGTTCCTAATGCCTCCTAAAGATGAGACAAGCAGACACAGAGCACACAGCAAATGGATGTAGAGAACAGAAAGCTAGCACAAAAGAGGGGGGGGTAAATAAATCTTTAAAAAAAAAACCAAACACATAACTAGACACCAAAAAAGTCAACTTCACTGTACACAAATGTTAAAAACAATAATTAAAAAGATGTCTATGCTAATAACAGGGTCTGATATGGGAACCCTGTATTTTATATGATTTTTCTGTAAACCCACAACTTCTATAATTAAAAGAGAAAGAAGTCTTATCTTTTAGAGGTATTTACTGAAATATATAAAATATGATAACTAGCATTTGCTTCAACATACTCCCAGAAGTGGGGGTAGGTAGTAGATGAAGGTATAGATGAGAAAAATTGGCCATGAATTAATCAGGTGAAGCTTGGTGATGAACGCATGCACTGCAGTTCATTATACTATTCTTTCTAGTTTTGTATGTATTTGAAATTTTCTATAAAAAAATTATAGTTCACATAGAATACAAATGATGAGAAAATAATGAATCAGAGCTATGTGCACACACACAAGAACTTCAAGCTATATTAAGTTAAAAGAGCAAATGGCAAGAATTTTTTTAAAAATTTTTAATTAAAAAGTGTAAAAAAAGCAAAGTGCAATGGGAAAAATACATTTAATGTAACCTATGGACTATAGGTAACAGCAATACTCTAATATTTTTGTATCAGTGCCGAAGATATACAATGTTAATAATAGGGGGGCATGGAAAAAATATACTAAATGTATGGTTTGAACCATCACTAGCGGTAATAGTCTAGTGATATTATCTCATAATAATAAATATTCCACAACAATGTGGTGTGTTGGTGGAAGGGTGTTGTATGGAAATTCCATACAGATGCATGATTGTTTTGTAAGTTCACAACCTTTCTAATAAAAATATTTTTTTAAAAATTTACAAGCTATGTATTGCAAAGTCCTTTCTCCTTAATTATAGAAAATTTGAAAAGGTACTTAAAAAGTACTCCCAAAATCAAGAAACAAAGAACAATTCTCTAAAACAAGTATGAATTACTCCTATGTATTTAAAGTAAAAATTAGAAATGAAAGAATACTTGGACTTAGAAGTGACAGGCTCTGTGACAATTATCTTCTGCTTCTTAATTTGTATGGATAACCTTGTCAACATATTTGCCATATATGTATGACATGCCCCCCTTTTTTTTTAGTACCTCCTTTTTGTACTTCCTGAAGGGAAAAGGGAAGAGAAGATAATATAAAGGCTCTTTGATAAAGTAAAAAAAAAAAGCAAACTGCAGAACTAACTTACGTCTAATGTGCTAGCATTTCTATGAGTAAAAAATATACAAAACAGACAAGGCAAAAGTAGTTGCCTCTGGAAAACAGGGAAAGGGATATGCAGCAGGGAGACTAACTTTTCCCATGTACTTTTTGTACTGAGTATATCTGTAGGACAAATTCATAGAAGTAAAATTGCTGCATCTAAAGGAACATGTATTTGTTAGGTATTGTCAAAATGCCCCCCAAAGAAGTTGTACCAGTTTCCTTCTATTAACAGTATAGGAGTATACTTGTTTTCATACCTCACTAACTTTGGATATTACCCATTTTAATTTTTGCCAGTCTGATAGATAAAATATACTATGTCCTTGCTCTGATTTACTTTAATTAATAGCAGAATATTTATCTATTTGTTTATTGGCCATTTATTTATTCCCTTTTCTGGGAAATTCTCGTTCCTTTTTTTCTGGCCATTTTTCTATAGTTTTCTTTTTCTTACTGATTTCTAAGAGCTCTTTGGACATTAAGAAACTAATACTCTTGCAATGTATTGGGAATATTTTTCCAGTTTGCCTTCAAACTATGAGATGTTTTAATTTTTACATAATCAAAAATATAAAACGTTTCTAGCCTTCTTGGTTTTATGATTACATATAAAATTTTTCACCCGTATTTTCTTACTCTTTTTAAGATTTCAATTTTCACATTTCATTTAATCATCTAAACGTTATTTTGATGGTTGAATGAATCCAGTTTAATTTTGTTCCAAGTTCCAAACAGCTTGCCAGAAGTCTCGGTATCACTGACTTAAAATCGAGGCCCGTAGAAATTACTTTACCCATACACATACCCAAACCGCATCTCCTAGAATTTTCCCTCCATACCAGCAACACTGGGCTCTGTTGCTCCAAGAACACACAGCCAAACTCCGACCTCAGGACCTCAGGCCTTTGCACTCGCTGTCCCCTCAGTCAGCAACACTCTTCCTCAGATACCTAGCTCACTTGCTCTTTCACTTCCTTTGGTCTCTGCTCAAGTATCAGCTTCTCAAGGTACCCTTATCTCTTATCAACCTATAGAAAACAAACCCCTTCCCAGCCCTCATCCTGCATTATTACCCATTACTGCTCTCTAAAACACTTAACCACCACTCAGCTAGCACGTTAAGCTCCATGACCACAGGAACTTGTCTTTTATTTATTGTTATATCCCAGCAGGACAACAGTGTCTGGCACTCAAATACCAGGTGAATGTGAAATGCCACTTTCACCAAAACCAAAATTCCTACTAAGCATACTTAAGAGAATTAAACTTACCTTCCCAGACTTCTTTGTTTCATTAAATACCCACATCGGCAAAGAAAAGGCGGGGGTGGGCGGAAGCATGCTTTTTTAAAAAAGATCAATTTAAGCTGTCAAAACTAGTTACAGTAAAACTGAAACACCGTAACAGCTTAGCACTGTGTCCCAAGCATACCTGAATCCCGACTTCAATTCAACTGGTTAAAAACACTCTGCCTTCCAAGCAAAACCAGGAAACGACCTTACAACTTCGTTATGTGAATACGCATTGAGTTAGCCAAAGCATGAAAATAAGCTAGCCTGGTATGCTCTCCTGTAAAACGGCTTATATGTATTTTAGTCTGAAATCTCTCAGAAAAGATACACAGAAAGCCAATTATCATGTTGTCTTTGGGGAAGGAAAATGAATAGGTGGTAGGTAGAAAAGATGGGAGAATTTTCTATGTACTGTTTTTGTAACTGGTGTATTTCGAACTATGCGTTATGTTCTCGTTACTTAAAAATAATGAAACTTTTAAACAGAGAAAAGGGTGCGATTTTACCCGGATGTGAAAGTGGGGGTGGGGTGGGAGGGAGTAAGCAATGTTACTAAAGATGCCAAAATGGACGCCTGACAGAAGACGCGACACCCCACGCCAACCCCATTAGGAGCACAGGAGTCAGCAAAGGCCAAAGGCTCGCCGGAGCAGGCCTCACCCCCGCTGTCGGCAGCCTCGGGGTCTTGCTCCGCCTTCCGCTTGAGCTTCTGGGAGGAAGGGCTCACTGGGACGTCCGCCAACAGGTACTTTTGCTCCTGGCCCCGCAGGTGCTTGAGGTAGCGGTCCTTCAGGGCCTGCCACGAGTGCTGGGTGAGCGAGCTTTTCTCCATCGCTTTCCACAGGGCGTTGCCGGTGACGGAGTTGGGCGAGCGGGCATTTTCCTTCACGTAGGTCAGGATAGCCACGTCGTCAGCGTGCGTGAAGGCCATCCGCCCCGTGGGTAGCACGGGTTCCGCGGCAGCGCCCTCGGCTGGAGCCCCGGGCTTTGTCTCTGAGGCCTGGTCGGCCGCCGAGGCCGGGCCCAGTCGATAGGTCTCCAGCTCGAGCTTCTCGTTGCGCTCCACGCAGTCCAGGATGTACTGCGTGGAGATGAAGTCGCCCGAGGCCTCTGCCAACGCCTCCCCGGGCTGGGCCAGCAGCACGGCCCCGGGCTCCTGCACCCGGCACAGGGTGCCACCGCCGTGCAGGATGAGCGTCGAGAGCCGGCGCTTCGCCGGGCTGGGCCGCACGTAGAAGGAAATGGAGCTGCCATCCTCCCGCACGAACAAAGTCGAAGAATGGGTGGGCCCGTTGGGGTCTTTGCCCAAATCCATCGCCTCCGCCATAGCTACTCCCCGGAAACGACCGTCGGGCTCTCAAGAGCACGACAGACGGCTCTGCTACAAAAGACGCCACTGGCGCCAGGCCCTAAACCGCGCCTGCGCCGTAGCAGCGGCAGCGTGCGAGGAGCTTCCGCCCCCTACTCCCCGGAAGAGGCGGGGCTCCGAGCCTCGACCTGGACGTCGACGTGAGACCCTCTTCTCTTTCAGGTCGGGGCCTCGGGAAAGATGGCCGCGGTGCAGGGTCCTGAGGGGAGCGTGGACGGCGGCGAGCCGAAACTGAGCAAGAAGTAAGTGTCTCTGCCGAGCGTTAAGGCCTCTGAGGTCGGAGTGTGGGACGGGAAGCGCCTCGAGGCTTCCGCCGAGGTGACTGTGCCTGGGATTCTGTTGCCCTCTCTTTGGGATAAGAATATGCTGGAACGTAGTTGCCTCGCCAGGGAAACTACATACCCCAGGATGCCCCCGGCCCGCCGCTGTCCGATCCGGCTTTGGTGCCGGCTGGGTCCCCCTGGCGTTGTACTGCTGGGTTAAGAGTCTGCGGAGGAAAAGCCAGGATGAGAACTGGGAGGTGACAGCAGAGAAGCACTAAACTTATTCCTCTCCCTCAGGGAAATGCGTTGTTTAATGAATGAGCCACGTCCCAATAGGGAGGTTGGAGAAATTTTAAATGCCCTTGCTTTTCAGAGAGACCTACAAATTTTCTTTGGCCCCAATAAGGTCTTTTTTTTTTTTTTAATGAACTTTTTTGTAGACAAGGGATCAGTTCTAAAACTGTCCGTACACCTACTCACATGAGCTCGTCAACCTCATGTGAGTATTCAGTGGTCAACGCTTAACAGTAGGGATTGTCTTACTTAGGTACGCCAAGCTGCACTGCTGAACATATCTTTGTTAACCACCTCAGGTTCTTGGAGGGTGAACATAAATCAAGATAACTTTCCTGAAACATCAGGCCCTGTTTTATATACTGTAAACGCTAAACTCCCTCTCAACTGGGGTTCCTCCCTTGAATCACAAAACACAGCGATTGATGTAGGTGTTTCCTTAATGTTCCCAAGGATGGTACAGAAGTAGTACCATTCGGGAGGCATAGGAGAGAAGTTAATTCATTACATACAATGGCTGAGAGAGAAGTTAATTCATTACATACAATGGCTGACGTAGGGCAAGAGGACCCAACTCTTCCTGAACCCTGATGGAATCGTTTGTTCTAGGCACTCAGTGGATAAGAAGTGTAAATTTCCTTTCGTGTCTCTGGGTGTATGCTTCAAACATTCTAGAAAAATGAGGAAGGAAATGTCTAATTTATGGTTTGATAGCACCCTAATATGTTGGTCTTCCTGATAGTGATGTGATGGATCTCCATAAATGTTTGGAGTCTCGTCTTGGACTTCTTTCGGGAAGACTGACCTGAACTTTGATCTATTACATGTGTAACTGAATTTAAGGATTGTAAATCACAGATTCCTTGTAAACAAGTTTCCAGTTGAGAGTACTAAACTGAATAGATGAATTAATTAACTAAATTGAGTAAAAGGTAAATTGAGGAAACTAGTCAATCCCTTTCTACCCACTTTATACTTAGCACAGCTACCACTTTTTTGAGCAGCTTTTATGTACGAGGCACTATGCTAGGGCTATACAAACTTTTTAATCTCAATATAACCTTGCAAGGGAAGTGTTAATGTTCGTCCTCGGATTAATAAAACTGAAACTCTAAGTAATTAAATAGATTGCTGAATTGTGCCTACCTAAGCCTGATCTGGCACTGATCCACAGCACTGGAGCTGAGATCTAAAATCAAGTCCTTAACTCCATAGCCTGTGCTCTTGATATTGGCTGCACCACACTGTCTTGTGTTATGTGGAATCAGGTGTTGATATTGTATATTCCTCTAGTGAGCATGGGCTAAAATGTTTTTTTATGGTTAACTTTTCATTTCTTAATTGTTCATGAAACTTCCTTACTCTGAAACCTTTAGTGAGCACCCTTTTATGCCAGATAGTTTCCCAATTTTAAAAACAGATGCGAACACACAGCGAATGGACACAGAGAGCAGACAACTGGGGGTGGGGCAGGGAAGGGGAGAGAAATAAAAAATAAATCATTGTGCCTCAAGCAGTTGAGTACCTGTTTCCCACAAGGGAAGTCTAGGATTCGATCCCTAATGCTTCCCTAAAAACAAACAAGCAAAAATGAACTGAAAAAACCAGCTCAGAGAAGTTGATATGGCTCGATGGTTGAGCACCAGCTTCCCACTTACAAGGTCTAGGGCTCAGTCTCCAGCCCCAGTACCTGGGGGAGGGTATGTGGGAAGCAGATGAGGGGCACAGATGTAGCTCAAGCAGTTGAGTGCCTGCTTCCCACATGGAAGGTCCCAGTTCAGTTCTTGGTAAAGTCAACAAGTAAACAAACGATAAAACCAATTTGGGAGCCAATGTTGCTCAGTGGTTGAGTGTCAACTTCCCACATACAAGGTCTAGGATTCGATCCCTGGCCCCAATACCCCAAAAAAAACACCAAAAACCAGATGGGTTGCCTGCCTGGATGGCTCATTCCTACCTAAAAGGCCCTCATGTGTTTTTTTTTAATTCAGTAAAGAACATGATCCCTAAAGTTTCTTTGCCTTCCAGTGTTCTGTATAAATGAAACCTAATCTTATACCCTTTCTGAAATTACCCTTTCCTCTCTATTCCTAGCACTCCAAACCAGTCTTGTCTTTGACTTAGAGGTACTTTGGTATAATAGCTGATAGTGACATTTTCCTCTCATTTTATATGCTCCCCTTTGCCATCTTTGCTGTCAGGTATTTTGTCCCAGGAGACAGGGGCTTCAGAAACATCCAGGCTCTCATTTTAAAGAATGTTGTAATTAGTGATCATTTCTACTTATAAGATATTGACTCACTGTTGACTTTTGACCCCAAATGTGTACCTTTTCTTTTACACAGCCAGAACCAAGAGCAACATTGTTAGTTAACAATGTTGTATAGAATTCTGTCGGTTAAGAGGATCTTGAATTGAATGGGACTCTAAAAGGTAGTGCAACCTCCACCGCCAATAAGAGCAGAAGAGTGCTAAGATTGGATGTGTGTTTACTGTATGTCCCCGGCCCGCCTGACACCACCTCTCTGTGTTTCCTGTTAGGTGGTGATAAACGTTAGTTCCAGGGTATTCTGCCATGTTGACGCAAGCGGCTATAAAGCTTGTTAGGGGGTCCCTGCGCCAAACCTCCTGGGCACAGTGGGGTCAGAGGGAGCTGCGACTGGGTCAACTTGCTCCTTTCACAGTGCTTCACAAGGACAAGCCACTTTCTGATAAAAGAAGGTTGGTACCTGTTACCTTCTTTATTGCTGTGGGAGCAAAAAACCATTCCTTGCTTAGTTCCTTATCTGTTAATCCCTGGCTAAGTCTTTGGACTTCCTAAGGAAACAAGGAGCCTTGCTGCCAAACCAATAATTCTTTCTAGTTTTCTCTTAAATTCAAACTCCTTATTCTAGAACAGTGCTGAGAGCAAAACCTTTGTATAACTGAACAATTTCTAATGCAGGTTATTTTCCCTTTCCTGTCTTCCTTGGGATCATTTGCTCTCTTGAGTTTAATTTGGTTTCTGGTATTAGTGTTATTCTTAGTACCTTTTTGGGCCATACTTAGTATCAGTCTGATTTAAAGAGCAATACCTAGTTGAATGGAAAATGGTTTATCATCTTAATCCTAAGAAGATCTAGATACTCTTAGATGTCCACTGGCTGAATTATAGCACAGTAGAACCTAGCACACCGTTCTGGGAAGGTTAGCTTATGTTAAAGACTACTTGTATCCAAAAAAAGTTACCTACTTTGAAGCTGTCAGAATCAGTATTTCTTACTTAAAAGATGATCATTCAAACCCCCAGTTGTTGTTTTTTTTTAATTGAGTTATTCTAAACTTATATTGAAAATGAAGGCTGTGCCCTGAAGCCAAAGAGAGTGACTTAGGATCATTTGCCATGTTCACCATTTCAGAATATTTGATTATCATCGGCAAGTCTGACAGAATGATCAGTTAATTCTCTTTGAATAATGAAGCTATCCTCTCTTCAGATATTTGTTTTCTGTATTCACAAAGCAAGTTCAGGGAAGTGGATTTGGCTTAACTGATAGAATGTCCACCTACCACTCTATCAGTTATATAGGAGGTCCAGGGTTCAAACCCAGGGCCTCCTGACCCATATGGTGAGCTGACCCACATGCAGTGCTGATGTGTGCAAGGAGTGCCATGCCACGCAGGGGTATTCCTTGAGTAGGGGAGCCCCATGCGCAAGGAGTGCAACCCACAAGGAGAGCCACCCCGCGTGAAAAAAGTGCAGCCTACTCAGGAGTGGCACCACACACAGAGAGAGCTGACGCAGCGAGATGATGCAACAAAAAGAGACAGATTACTGGTACCACTGACGAGAATGCAAGGGGATGCAAAAGAACATACAGAGAGCAGACAGTGAGGGGTGCGGGGGTGGGGAGAGAAATAAAAATTAAAAAAAAAAAAAACAAAGCAAGTTCAGTGGAGTGGGTATGTAGCTCAGTGGTTGAGCACCTGCTTTGCATGTACAAGATCCCAGGTTCAATCTCTAGTACCTCCTTTAAAAAAAAAGTTAATTCAGATCATAAGGGATACCAATACCAGGTTATCCAAATCAATTTAGTTTTGGAGTTGCTGGTAACAAGTATCAGGATTTGGATAGTGGGGAAATATGACCAGAATTTTATCCAAATCCCTATGGTTCCTATCTTGGGTTCAGATGGTGAGGGATACCTAGAAAGCTAACATGTGAGTACTTACTAATGTCAGGGCTGCAGTCACCCCTTTACCTACATTATCTCAATCCTCAAAACGAGCTGTGGGGAGGGGATCTGTTATTTCCATTTTACAGATGAGGAAACCAAGACTGAGAGAGGTTAAGTCATTTGCTCAGGGTCACGTAATTGGTGGATGGGTGTGTCAGGATTTAGTTCCAGGCATTTTGACTCTAAAGATGGCGTATTATCCCTTTTACTTCACAGGTTAGTACACTGCTTTACCCAATTCATTGCTAAAATCAGGTCCAATAGGCAGAATGGGGCAATACTGGGAGCCATTCTTGGAGGGATTGCCAGTGGAATGTCTCCTTGAGCTTGCCCCCCTGGACTGACTCATTCCTCAGGAAGGAGAGGAGGAAGAAGAGGAGAGGCAGGCATAACTGGAGATGTTGATATGGTGCTTTAGGAGCTTCATATTCTCTAGGGCATACCAGATGACTATAATTCATTCCTTGTCCTCAAAGAGTTCCCAGTCTAATTAGCTCAAGAAAACCTATTCTGGTGATTTTTCTAGAAACCTTTTTTTCTTTCACCTAAATATAAACTAATATGTAGAATTTTCTTTGCATCTTGGTTTTAGTGGAACGTAATGCTAATAACCTGGGACTCAAAAGCAGAGATTGGAAAGATCTTTTGCATCTTTGCTCCAACTGTGTTTTCCTTTGTATCTTTCACCTGCACAGTTTAATGACTATGAGCCTAGAGGTGAGATGTAACCCTCAGGGTGTAGAACTGAACAAGAGCAGATCCTTCGGCTATTCATATTTTCGATAGTGACTATGGGCCAGAACATAGTAGGGCACTCTTCAGGCAAGTATCACATTGAATGTTTTTTCATCTTCCTGACAGTGAGCTAAAGAGACGCCTGAAAGCCGAGAAGAAGGTAGCAGAGAAGGAGGCCAAGCAGAAGGAGCTCAGTGAGAAACAGCTAAGCCAGGCTGCTGCTGCTACCACCAACCACACCACTGACAATGGTGTGGGTGCCGAGGAGGAGAGCCTTGACCCAAATGTGAGTCTGTTCAGCCACTTCTTTTTTTTTTAATCCCCCCACTTGCAGCTTTTTTGTGTATGCTATCTGCTCTGTGTCCATTCGCTGTACGTTCTGTGTCTGTTTTATTTTCCCCTCCCCACCTTGTGGCTTGCTTGCGGTCTGCTCTCTGTGTCCATTCGCTGTGGGCCCTTCTCTGTGTTCTCGCTTGTCTCCCTTTTTGTTGCATCACCTTGCTGAGTCGACTCTTCCCAGTGTCTGCGGGCCGGGCGGTGCTCTGCAGCATGCAGACAAGCCTACTTTCACAAGGAGGCCCCGGGATGCAAACCAAGGGCCTCGCATATAGTAGACGGGAGCTCATCTGATTGAGCCACAGCCGCCTCCCTGTTCAGCCACTTCTGGTGGCTTCTGGTGGCTTCTGATGAGGCCTGTGGAAAAGTCCATGGGACCAGTGGTTAAGAAGGTAAAAGATAAATAGCAAGTGGATAAGGGAAGGCCTGGGTGCAGAATAAGGATCAGCAAACTATAGCCCACAGGCCAAATCTGCCTACCATCCCCATTTTGTTTTTGTTTTTGTTTTTTAAAGATTTATCTATTTATCCTCCTCCCCCTCCCCCGTGTCTGCTTTCTATGTCCATTCACTGTGTGTTCTTCTCTGTCTGCTTGTGTTCTGATCAGGTGGCACTGGGGATTTGTGTCTCTTTTTGTTGCGTCATCTTGCTGTGTCAGCTCTCTGTGTGTGTGGCGCCATTCCTGGGTGGGCTGCAGTTTCACGCGGAGCAGCTCTCCTTGCGCAGGGGCTACTCCTTGCCCGGAGGGCACCCTTACACAGGGGCATCCCTGCATGGGCCAGCACTCCTTGCGCGCAGCAGCACTGCACGTGGGCCAGCTCACCACACAAGCCAGGAGGCCTGGGGTATCGAACCCTTGGACCTCCTATATGGTAGGCAGACACTCTGTTGAGCCACATCTGCTTCCCCCCATTTTGTTTGTGTAAATAAAATTTTATTGGAACACAGCCATACCCATTTGTTTGCATATGTCTTAAGTTTGGTGACCCCTGTTTTAGAACGTTCCTTTTCATGCTAGGCCCCATGACCCACTTGGGGGAATGTCTTAATTTATAGCTGGAAACTGACAGGTAGGAAAGAAGATAAGTGACTCATCATGTAGAAGAGGTTCACAGAAGTGGTAATAAACACCACCTATACCAATTAAATTTTTACTCTTCTGCACTTCAATTCTAGGTATGTATCTGACCAGCCTGCATCTGTTAAATGCAGCTCTCACTGTGTATTCAGTTCTCAGAAAATGGAGGCACTTAAAGAAACCTCAGTGTACTGGGACTCCTCTGAGGTAGAACATAGTACTCTGCTAGATGGGCCAGTGGTCTGATCAGCTTTAGCTTCTCAATGGCTCTTTATATTTTGTTATACAGCAATACTACAAGATCCGCAGTCAAGCCATTCACCAACTGAAGGTCAATGGGGAAGATCCATACCCACACAAGTTCCATGTGGACATCTCACTCACTCACTTCATTCAGGAGTACAGTCACCTGCAGCCTGGGGACCACTTGACTGACATCACCTTAAGGGTGGCAGGTAGGAAGACTCCCTGGCCGTTGACTGAGCTCCTGCAGCATGTGGGCCTTTTCCATAGTGCAAAGAAAAGTCTAAGTTGGTCTTGCTCTCAGGAGCTTGCTGTCTGAGTCTACTTTACTGGAACAGTGTGATTCTGCTCACTCCCAGAAAGTAGAGGAAATGGGATCCCATCCAGACAAAGTGATGCTACATTAGAAAGAGGCATTTCCAAAGGAGACCTCCCAGCATGGCACTTTGTACTGAGTCTATTTCTAGAATATTGTTATTTTTACATTATTTTTCTTAGGTGGGGCCTTCTTTTCCCTAATTTTGAAAGAGAGAAAATCACTTATTTTCCTTGCTACCTTCTTCCCCCCCCCAAAAAAAATACCTGTTAGTTATTAAAAAATTAGAATATTCAAAAGAACAGAAAGAAAAGTCTAAATACCCCAGTCATACCTTTCAGAGAACCCCTGCTAGTGCCTTGGTATGTATAGAGAGAGTTTTTCAGTATTCTTTTTTTTTTTTTTCCTCTTTAAAAAGTGAGACCATACTATGTATTTGTTCTTTTATTGGTAGGATATATAAAGTCCAGCATCTGACCCTGCAATATCATTTAGGACAACTCAAAGTCCAAAATGCCCCCAATATCACATCTCTTCTTTCCTCTCCCTGCCCTCAGCAACTACTATGGCCACTTTCTCCACCTCAATGCTACAATTTCTTCTATTACTAGTCACAATATTTTTATAGTAGATTATCAGTAAGTCCACTTTAATCCATTTTTTATTCCTCCATTCTGTGGACCCTGGGATGGTGATGGCCACTCCACCCGTAGATCAAGAGGGGGCTTAGATTCCACATGGGCGAGGGGTATTTGTCCTTTTATTGGATCTTCTTTGCGTTTCTCCAATATTTGTCACTTTCTCGCATCCTTTTTATCTTCATTTTTAGATTTTTAAAATTCTATCCTTTTAACTTTCTGAATCTTTAAGGCATTGTATTTATTCACTCTTATTCCCTTCCAGTCAGTTTTCGTTTCTGAAAATTTTTTTAACTTAGTTTCCTAATTGTTTCATATGTTTTGTCGCCACATTTCTGAGGTTTTCTATTTATGATTTTTGTTCTTTAATGTTTTGTATGTTTTTTTCTTATTGAGGTGCCAGGGCCAGGGATTGAACCTGGGACCTCATATTTGAGAAACTGGTGCTCAACCACTGAGCCACATCAGCTCCCCTGAGGTGTGTTTTTTTTGGTTTTTGTTTTTGTTTTTTTTTTATTTGTTTGCTTGTTGTTTTTTTGTTTTTATGAGGCACCAGGAACCGAACCATGTGGGAAGCAGGTGCTCAACTGCTTGAGCCACATCCATTCCCTGTGTCATTTTCTTAATGTCTTTTAGCTCATTATGAAATAATTTCTTAAGTGTTTAAAAGGAAGCTTTGTTTGGATAGCTTTTCCAATTTCTGCAAGCTCCTTCTGTTACGTTTGTGAAGTGTTCAAAAATATAGTAGCTTGCTTTCTGAGATTTCCTGGCTCAGTTCCCCTCTTTATTGAACCTTCTCTTTCCTTTGCCTTTGTTTTCCTTGTCCAGGAAGGGAACCCTGTTAGTTCTAGAGCATTCTTGGGCTACATTATTCTAGCCTCTTTAGACCATAAGACAGCCCATTGTACTCATCTGTATGGGAATGTGCAGACCCCTCCCATTTTCAGTAGCTATTCTCCAGTTGACCTGCCACATTTCCCAATTAATACCTCTGGCTGTTTGGGGGTTCTTCAGCTCTCAAATCTGTCAGGTTACCTGTTGTTTCATGTTGCTTTTTCCCTTTATTGATGTCTTGTGACTCTTAGTGGTTTGCCCATCGCTTGTATTTTGGGGTTCTTGATATAACTTCCTGCATAATTTTGTTGTGTTGTCCATGGGTTTTTGGCTTTGCTTATCTACTTGTGCTTTGTTTTTTTAATGTGAGGATTTAGGAAGATATGAAAACTGTATAACTTTTAGAAATCTAGTGAACATCTTGAAAGCCTAATCTTTCTGCACACCTTTAACTGTTTTGAATGGGAATCACTGGTGTTAAGAAAAAGGCAGGGTTTGGAGCTCAGGCTAAAATCAAATTGGCTTTTGTTCTGCTCTGACATAAAAATGTAGAGGGGAATTTTTGACACTTAAATCATGAAATGCTATCTTTCAGTTCTATTGGTCAGTATTTTTACTTTCTTTTCCTAGGTAGGATCCATGCCAAAAGAGCTTCTGGAGGAAAGCTCATCTTCTATGACCTTCGAGGAGAGGGGGTCAAGTTACAAGTCATGGCCAACTCCAGGTATATAGAAATACCTAGCTACAGGCCTTTCAAGGCTGGCCTGGAGCAACACATTGGTAGCAGAAGCTTATGTGGTCTTTTATCCCCATTAGTATTTTAATGTTAGAGCAAGAAGTGGAATGTGGTCAGGAAAGGTTGAGAAGAGGATAAAAAGACTGGTCATGAGTAATGACTAAGCTCTGCTTGTAGATCAGTGAAAAATAAAGATAATGGCTTTTGGTTTTAAACCGCAGCCCCCGGCCACTGGGCCTCCTAAGCGTCCTTCTCTCCTTTTCTTAATAAACTTCCTTCCTCGCTCAAAAAAAAAAAAAGATAATGGCTTTTAACATTTGCCATGAAATCTGAGATTCTTCTTGGGCTCACATTAACTTAGCTTTAATAGTTCAGTGAAAATTCAAAGGAAACCTGAATCAGTTTTCATTTTACTTAGGAATTATAAATCAGAAGAAGAATTTATTCAAATCAATAATAAACTGCGTCGCGGAGACATAATTGGAGTTCAAGGGAATCCTGGGAAAACCAAGAAGGGTGAGCTGAGCATCATTCCCTACGAAATGACACTTCTGTCTCCCTGCTTGCATATGTTACCTCATCTTCACTTTGGCCTCAAAGACAAGGTAAACACTCAAGGCCCAAAGATACGTTCCCTCTGTTTTATCATATCCCTGAATCAGGCATATTAGTGATTTCTAATGGCTGCTTTTGATTTAGGAAACAAGATATCGTCAGAGATACTTGGACTTGATCCTCAATGACTTTGTAAGGCAGAAGTTTATTATCCGTTCTAAAATCATCACATACATAAGAAGTTTCTTTGATCAGTTGGGATTCTTAGAGGTGAGGGAGAATTTCTTACTTGACATTTGATAAGCTGCCTTACCATGCTTCCCTCTACCTGTCCTTCCCTATCATTTTCCAAAGTCTGTCCTGAGTCAGTAGCCTTCATACAGACGTCCCTGTTTTGCCAGCGTCTTTTTTTTGCCATGTTTATTTAGTGGGAAGCAGAATCTGCTTCCAAGATAATGAATAAGATGTAGGGCATCCACATGTTAATTATGCCTTACCATGTCATTTTTTGTTTCTTTGTTCTTTGTTTTTTTTGTTGTTTGTTTTTGGAGGGTGCCAGGGATTGAACCTGGGCCCTGATACATGTGAAGCAAGCACTCAACCATTGGGCCACAACTTCTCCCTAACACCTAACTTTTTTTTTTTTTTCAGATTTTTTTTTTATTCCCCCCCTCCCCAATGTCTGCTCTCTGAGTCCATTTGCTTTGTGTTCTTCTATGTCCACTTAGAAGACATAGAAGACAAGAATGCATGCCACTTGCATTCTTGTCAGGTGGCATCAGGAGTCATGTCTCTTTTTGTTATGTCAGCTCTCCGTGTGTGCAGCACCACTCCTGGGCGGGCTGCGTTTTTTGCGCGGGGGTGGCTCTCCTTGCGGGGTGTACTCCTTGCACGTGGGGCATCCCTACGCAGGGGAAACCCCTGCATGGCATGGCACTTCTTGCGTGCGGCAGCACTGCACATGGGCCGGCTCACCACATGGGCCAGGAGGCCCTGGGTATCAAACCCTGGACTTCCTATATGGTAGGCAGATGCCCTATCAGTTGAGCCAAGTCCATTTCCCTTAAAACTTAACTTTAATTGCATAGGAGAAAGGTGAATTTATATTACTATAAAACAATTTCAAACAATAAAGACATAAAATGAAAATTGAAAATCCCCTTTCATTATTCCCATCTAACTTCTCTCCCCAGACTGTTGTTTGATATGTACCCTTTTATACCATTTACTCTATATACTTCTTTTTAATGCTGCATAATTTATTTGTTTCCCCCTATTGATAGTTTAGGTTATTTTCTGATTTTTTTCTATAATAAGTAATGTTTCAGTGAACATCTTTGTGCTCATGTGCAAGTGTTTCTGTAGGATGGATTTCTAGAGGGGAATAACTAAGTCAAAGGATATAAGCAGTTAAATTTTTAATAGTGCCAAACTGAAGATTGCATCTGTTTAGATTCTCATTTACAGCTTGTGAAAGTTTATGGTACTATGGTAATAGAGCTTGCTGTTAGCGGAAAGTGAGACCGTGTGTTCTAACAAATCAAGCTATGTTTTCTTATCAATCACTTGCACATTACTATTGAACTTAACTTTTACTTTGGGATATAACAGGCTTAGGCTATAATTTCATGTAAAGCATGAGCTGTTCATAAGGCCTCTGGTTGTCTGAGTGATAAATGTCTCTCCCTGTCTTTTTAGATTGAAACTCCCATGATGAACATAATCCCAGGGGGAGCTGTGGCCAAGCCTTTCATCACTTACCACAACGAGCTAGACATGAACTTATATATGAGAATTGCTCCAGAACTCTACCATAAGGTAGTCAATAATAAGTCCTTTCCCTTAGAGAAGCAGAAGGCTGGAAAACCATTGGCTAGACAGTTCAGTCAAAAATAAGGGGAAGATTGAGGTTAGAACACCCAGAGAGTAATTCTAATTTGTCAGGTTTGTGGGTGACATAAAGTTTCAGTTAAGAGCATTGCTGGGTAGAGGGCAAAAGGATTGTCATTCTTAGGTAGATAGATCCTCTTACCTACTTTTCCCCCTAATACTTTTAAGTTTATAGTCTTCCTTGGATTGGCTCTTGATTTTAGTCTTTTGTAGAAGAAAATTTAATGTCAGGAAGTTGGAAGTATGTATCTCTGTTCACTGTAAAAATTTATCTTCAAGTCACCAGAGCAAATGCTGAAGACTTTTTATTCAGGAGTCTTAGTTGCAGGTAACAGAATCTATTTTAACTCGTTTAAGCAAAAGAAAAATGTATTCAAATATATATAATAAGCTCACAATATCCAAGAGGAGGAGGATTAGGTGATCAGGCTTGGAGAGCACACAACTAAGAATGATTCTGAATCTTTGGTCTGTTCCCATGGAGTACCCAGCATTTTTTCCCACTAGGCACAGTTACCATAGCTCATAACCCTGGCATTGGTCATAAGTCACTGCCACCTAGCCCTCTGTAGCTTCTACCTCTAAAAGCTAGATTTATCTCACCCCCTAACCAGAATGAGTTTTTGTGTTGCCTGTGTCTTCTTTCACTCACTTCTATGCTTTTTGTTTGTATTTAAGCTTTATTTATTTATTTCTCCTCCCTCCCTCCATTGTTTCTCTCTGTGTCCATTTGCTGTGTGTTCTTCTGTGTCCACTTGTATTCTCATTACACAGTTCCAGGAACCAATTCTGGGACCTTCCAGAATGGGGGAGAGGCAATCATTCTCTTGCACCACCTCAGCTCCCAGGTCTGTTGCATCACTTATTGTCTCTCCCTTTTGTCTCTCTTCATTGCATCATCTTGCTGCATCAGCTCTCCGCATGGGCCAGCACTCCTGTGCAGGACAACACTCCATGTGGGCCAGCTTACCTTCACCAGGAGGCACTAGGTGTCAAACCCTGGACCTCCTATATGGTAGACAGGAGCCCAATTGCTTGAGCCACATCCACTTCCCTCACTTCTATGTTGAATTCTCACAAATACATTTGATTGGTGGATCTTGGGTCATGTACATATCTGCATCCTAACCCCAAGAGAGGCATGATCCTTGAGGACTGTCAGACTCACAAAGTGGGGATGCCCAGACATAGGAAGAGTAATCAGAGGTCCTGGGCAGCCAAAAAATAATGACTCTCCACTACAAGGGCCTGAGAGAACAGTGTACTAGGCATTTTGGGTAGAAAGACCTGAGAGCATTCCTGAGCTATGAGAACCAAGTTAGGGTGTTTGTAGACTGATTTTCCAGAGTCACTTAAGAAAAGATTAGCTGCCCTGACCATATGTTGTTGTTAGATGCTCGTTGTTGGGGGCATTGACCGGTATATGAAATTGGACGCCAGTTCCGGAACGAAGGAATTGATTTGACTCACAATCCTGAGTTTACCACCTGTGAGTTCTACATGGCCTATGCAGACTATCACGATCTCATGGAAATCACAGAGAAGATGATTTCAGGTGACCGCTCCTCCTCCTTTGGCTTTCAGCGTGTCAGGGTGGGGTGCAGCATGCTGTTTTCAGAGGAGGGCTTCCTCTCGGTCCTCTTTAAATGGAAGGTTTCTCTCCCAGAATGGTAAAGCACATTAAGGGCAGTTACAAGGTCACCTACCATCCAGATGGCCCAGAGGGCCAAGCCTACGAGATCGACTTCACCCCACCATTCCGGAGAATCAGCATGGTCGAAGAACTTGAGAAAGCCCTGGGGATGAAGCTGCAGAAACTAACCTCTTCGAAACTGAAGGTAAAGTACTACGCGCATGCACAAACGCACACACACATGCACACACACACACACACCACCTTTTTTCTGGTCTTCCTTCCTCTTCAGCTCCAAATTAGATTGGGTCAAGGCCAGAGTTTTCCACACTTTCCTTTTTATATACTCTTGTAACTTGGGTGGTGTGATGTCTTCTGTCCCTAACTTGCACACTTGTATTGCAGAAACTCGCAAAATTCTTGATGATATCTGTGTAGCAAAGGCTATTGAATGCCCTCCACCTCGGACCACAGCCAGACTGCTTGATAAGGTGAGAGGCCACACCCTTTTAGTACATGTCCTCATACCATGGTGACAGGCCCCCTACTCCCTATGAAGGTGAGCCCCATCTGAAAAAACTAGCTACAGCTTCACAGGAAAACCACAAAGAGAGCAGCAAAGGAACTCCTGCTGGTCTGAGCTCTCTGACACATAGTTTGTGTATGTTTGTTTTTAAGATTTATTTTTTATTATTTCTCTCCCCTTCCCCGCTGACCCCCCCCCTCAAGTTGTCTCCTCTCTGTGTCCATTTGCTGTGTGTTCTTCTGTGTCCGCTTGTATTCTTGTCAGTGGCACCCAGAATCTGTGTCTTGTTTTGTTCCGTTGTCTTGCTGCATCAGCTCTCCATGTGTGCAGCGCCATTCTTGGGCAGGCTGCACTTTTCGCACTGGGCAGCTCTCCTTACAGGGTGCACTCCTTGCGCGTGGGACTCCCCTACGCAGGGGACACCCCTGCGTGGGCCAGCTAATCACACGGGTCAGGAGGCCCTGGGTTTAAACCTTGGACCTCCTGTGTGGTAGGTGAACACCCTATCTGTTGGGCCAAATCCGCTCCCCAGTTTGTGTATGTTTTCCTTGTTGATCCTTCCCAGCCATTTAAAATCTAGCCATTTGTGGGAGAGCTGAGTACTCCTGCATCTAGGCTGAGACAGTCAAAATGCCTTTCAGAAAGGATCTCTAGCTCTGCTTTACTTTCTCATTAAGCTCGTCGGGGAGTTCCTGGAAGTAACTTGCATCAATCCTACATTCATCTGTGATCATCCGCAGATAATGAGCCCTTTGGCCAAGTGGTAAGAGAAAAGCATGAAATTTCTGTTACTTATTGTTGCATAACAACTGCAAAGCTTAGTGGCATGAAACAGCAAGTTTATTAATTCTTAAGATTCTGGTTGACTGGGGTAATTCAAGTGGCATTTTCCATCTGTGATTTCTGCTGGGGCACTTTGGTTCTTCTCCCCATGGCCTTTCCACATGGTGTTTTGTCCTCCAGGGATTCATTATAACCTGGACTTCCTTAGAGCATGGTGCTGGGTTCCAAGAGAAAGCATTCCAGAAGACCAAACCCTAGTGTGCAGACACTTAACAAACCTATGCTGATGCCCCATCGGCCAAAGCAAGCCATATGGCCAGCTCAGAACCTGTGAAAGGGGACTGTAGCAGGGTATGGATACCAGGAGGTGTGGTTCATTGCAGACTCCCAGTCTAAGGCTGTCTCATGTGCTTGTTTTAAGGATAATGAAATCTTGCCCCTCTGTCCCTCACTATAAGACCAAATGATTTGGTGTGAGGATAGGTTCAGGCTTCCGGTCAGAACCAGTATAACTTCTAAGTTAGGATTCAGGAATTTTTATGTTTGTTTCAGATCTTGGAATATCGGTAGGCCTATATACTCAGCCTCCCCTTGGTCTCCTGTTGCAGGCATCGCTCTAAAGAAGGTCTGACAGAGCGCTTTGAACTGTTTGTCATGAAGAAGGAAATCTGCAATGCCTACACTGAGCTGAATGACCCCGTGCGGCAGCGGCAAACTTTTTGAAGAACAGGCCAAGGTAAGGCAGGGAAAATGTGAGAAGAGGCAGGAATTTCATTAGTGTGCCCACTGACCAGTGACATGAGCCTTAACCCTGATCTGTCATTGTCTGTTTTTCATGATGACTTTAAAAAAAATGAAAGATAAAGCCATAGGCCTCACTGGAGGAAGTCACATTTCAAGATGTAGACTTTGGTTTTGGCTGTAAAGTGTACATTCAAGGAACTTAGGCATGATTACCTGTGTGGGGGGCGTGACAGTTGTCTTAAAAATTACTTTTGCAGTACAAGAACTTTGTATTGCTTAGCTTTTTTTAAGTGGCTTAGGGGTGAAAGGCAGATAAATAGTAATGATGATAGAAGCCCCCAGGAACTGCAGCTTGCACTCTCACTGCCAGGGTGAGATGGGTACGGTCAGGAAGTGGAGAAGGACTTCTTGAATTCTTAGAATCTCTAAAAATGAGCCTCTCTAGTGTTTGCAGTGCCCTAGGCAGTGAAGGTGTTTCTTATTTCACAGAGAAATTTGGACATGTTCTGAGATAGATTTCATCAGTTCTGACCTCTGGGTCTTTGAAAGAAATGACTTGATCCAGAAGTTACTGGGAAACCAAGTCCTAGCAAGTCATAGGTGTCAGGAGCATCCCTGGGAAGATAATCCTTCTGAGCATTTTAACTTGTTCATGTGGGTGCTGAGAGACAGTGTAGCCTGGAGTAATGTCACCTTTGGTTCTCTATCCTCTTCTAGGCCAAGGCCGCTGGTGATGATGAGGCCATGTTCATAGATGAGAACTTCTGTACTGCCCTGGAATATGGGCTGCCCCCAACGGCTGGCTGGGGCATGGGCATCGACCGTGTCACTATGTTCCTCACGGATTCCAATAACATCAAGGTATAACAGCAGCCACACAGCACACACTGTCCTAGTAAACTCCAGTCGTGTGGAGACGTCTGGTGGCCTGAAAGGAAGAGCAATCAAAGATGCTGCGTGTGACTCCACAGGACAAGGGCCACAGTATCTGACCTTAAGGGGTTTTGTGTTTTTCAGCCTGAGACAGGAGGAATACTAATTGTTTGCATTTCTTAAGGATACAGGGAACACTGCTAAACTCTCTCCATGCATTATCTCATATACCTTGGGGCAGCCCTATGTGGTGTGGAAGTTTGTTATCCCATTTTTATAGACAAGGAAAGTTTATTCCTTCATTTGGCATAGTGCCCTAGCAGTGCTGCATACTTGTTTTTTTCCATTCTTTGTCATTAAGAGGAGCTGAGTTGAAATAAAAGAGGACCACATCTGTCTTTTCAGCTGAGATACACAGATCATTGGGTTGGTTGCTAACAATAATCAGAGGTAAAAAGAATGGATGGATAGCTGTGAGAGAATTTTCAGAGTGCTATTTAGCTTCAGAATGCATTTTTATCTCCTATAGGAAGTGCTTCTGTTTCCTGCCATGAAACCCGAAGACAAGAAGGAGAATGTAGCAACTACTGACACAATGGAAAGCACAGCAGTCGGCACATCAGTCTAGAAAATAATTTGCACATCACATAACTCAGGCATCTTTGCATTTCTGCAGAAGGTCAAGGTCTATAAGGGAATTCTGTGTTACAATCCATTTGATTACCACAGTTCAGTTCAGCCACCAGAAGAGAGAAAAGGAATTAAGAATTCTTTTTTACTCCTTGTCACCAAATAAACCAGTTGTCTCTACTCTTGCCTTTCATCATTCTCCTCATCTTTGGAATGACAACTTTTTTCCTAATGAATATTTAGGATTATACCACCTTATTCATTTCCTAAAGGATTAATGATATAGCAGTGAACAAAAGCCAAATTCCTGCTTCCATAAACTTTTTTTTTTTTTAAGGGGAGGTGGTAAGGATGAACAAACAAGAAATAAATAAGTA
This sequence comes from Dasypus novemcinctus, assembly GCF_030445035.2. Classification (NCBI taxonomy): domain Eukaryota; kingdom Metazoa; phylum Chordata; class Mammalia; order Cingulata; family Dasypodidae; genus Dasypus; species Dasypus novemcinctus. The sequence continues at coordinate 14,034,429 of NC_080690.1, forward strand.
CATATTTATAATAGTAGTACATACTACAGAGAAAAAGCAAAATTCAAGGGCAAAAGTGGTGGTATTTTAGAAAGAGCCAGATGGGGGCAGTGTTGTTTTAAATTTGGTAACTACAGGAGTTCTCTGTTAGGTGATATTTCACTAGAGATCTGGAGACATCGAGCCAGGGAGATATGGGAAAGGGTGGTAGTCCGGGCTAGAGGACTGCATTGTTGAAGAACAGCAAACATTACAATACGGCTGGAAGGAAGGGTGTGAAAGTGAGGAGGTGGAAGGACTAGGTCACAGGCCCCTGTAAGTAAAGCACAGGTGTGCTTTATTATGGGTGAGATGAGAAGCCATTGGAGGGTCTTGAATGTAGGAGTGACAGCATTTGGCTTGTTTTTAAACAATACTACTTGGTACGCTGGAGGCAAGAGTCAAAGCAGGGAGATAACAGTTAGTGGTAGTATGCACAGGAGAGCTGACAGCTTGGACTTTAGTAGTAGCCATGGCGATGTCTACAAGTGGTCGGATTTTGCTTGTGTCCTGAAGACATCAGAGTATGCTGATAGAATGTGGGTTGTGAGGGATAGAGGAGCCAAGATGATTTCAAGGTTTTGGGCCTCAAGTTAGTTTGAGTTATGTACCCAGAGAAAACATGTTCTTAATCTATATTCCTATGGGTGCAAGTCCATGGTAAATAGAATTTTTTTTTTAATAAGTCTCCGGTTTTGTTTTTGTTTTTTAAGATTTATTTATTTATTTCTCTCCCCTTCCCCCCCTCCCCCCACCCCAATTGTCTGTTCTCTGTGCCTATTTGCTGCGTCTTCTTTGTCTGCTTCTATCATCAGCAGCGCAGGAATCTGTGTTTCTTTTTGTTGCATCATCTTGTATCAGCTTTCCGTGTGTGCGGCACCATTCCTGGGCAGGCTGCACTTTCGTGCTGGGCGGCTCTCCTTACGGGGCACATTCCTTGCGCGTGGGGCTCCCCTACGCGGGATACACCCCTCCGTGGCATGGCACTCCTTGCGTGCATCAGCACTGCGCATGGGCCAGCTCCACATGAGTCAAGGAGGCCCAGGGTTTGAACCGCAGACCTCCCATGTGGCAAATGGACACCCTAACCACTGGGCCAAGTCCGCCGCCTAGAACATTTTTTTAAGATGATATTTTTAGTTTTGGTGTGGCAAACTAAACCAGGGTGGGTCCTAAGATTACTGAAAGCTTTATAATAAAGAGCCATGGGAAGGAGCCCAAAGCCAGAAGTCACCACAACCTGGAAGAGAAAGGAAGGACATCACCTTGTGACAGGACCAGAAATAATGGCCAAGGAACCCCAAGGACTGTGGCAAGCCTTCCAGCCTCCAAAATCTAAGAGAACAATAAATTCCTGTTTAAGTCAACCTGTTGTGTACTATTTATCACTGTAGCCTGGCAAACCAGGATAGGTTTGAGCAACAAAAGTGGAGATGTCTTTTACTGAGATGGGAAAGACTAATGAAGTACAGGTTTGAGAGGTTTGGTTTGTTTGTATTTTTTAAATAAGGATATTCTCTTTTTTTTTTAAGATTTTTTATTTCCACACCCCCCCCCCCCACCGTGTCTGCTCTCTGTCAGCAGCATCGGGAATCTTGTCTTTTTTTGCATCATCTTCCTGCGTCCCCTCTCTGTGCATGCAGCACCACTCCTTGGCAGGCTGCACTTTTTTCCCATGGGGCAGCTCTCCTTACAGGGTGCACTCCTTGTGCATGGGGGCTCCCCTACGTGGGGGACACCCCTGTGTGGGCATCAGCACTGCATGTGGGCCAGCTCACCAAATGGGTCAGGAGGCCCTGGTTTGAACCCTGGACTTCCCATGTTGTAGGCAGATGCTCTATCAGTTGAGCCAAATCCGCTTCCCAAGAGGTTTGGTTTTGAACATGTTAAATGTGACATGCCTGTTAGACATCAAGAAAGGAATAGTAAGTTTCATTAATACTTTAAATACTTCACTCGATTGTTGGCTATTGAGTGGTGGAGTTGGAGTGAGTTTTCTCATCTCTGGCTCAATTCAACAGGCTTAAGATGGAGCCCCTACTCCCTGACACAGAAGGGCAGTTTGGGGGACTGTTTTTCAGATAAGTCATACAGCAAAGGCCTTGTCTTTTGCCCCTTAGCAAAACCTCTGCAGCATCTGAGTTTGGGAATTGCCAGTCATTTTCATGGAGCAGATGTCTACTTACATGACTGATAAAATGATCTGAGCACACAGAATTTCCTGACTGGGACCTACTTGACAGGGTGGTGAGCGTCCCCACCCCAGTTGGTGTTCAAGCACAGGTTCCAGGAGCAGTTGGCAGTGCTGGTAGGTGATGATCTGGTATTTCAGAAGGAATGCCGTTCCATATGGCAAGGTGGTAGTAACTAAAACAGAGACAATCATCTTACCAAGGGAACAGGTATGGAGGGACAAGACTGGATAAAGGACTGGACTTCAGACAACGAGATCAGTGAGGACCATTGGAAAAGGTCACAAGGATTGGTGATATGATGAGCAACATTTACAGAGCTGTTTCATAGAAGGGGGGGGGTGGACAGAAACCAGCTATCTGGTCTCAAAAAGGCTGGGGGTTGAGGGAACAAACGCAGCTGTTGTAGGCAACCTGTGTGAGATTTGGCAAGAAAGAATGACAATTAGATGAAAGCTAGAAGGAATAGGAGGATCACAAATTCCTCCTTACCTCCTCAAACAGTTGAAGTCTCATAATTTGCCAACTGCTGTGCTGGGGTGAGCAGAAATGGGCATGATCCCAAGTTTCATTGAGCTTGTAGCCTTGTTAGGAAAATAAGACAATTGCAAAAATTGTATAAGATGGCAGTTCTGGTAAATGCTTTGAAGGAAAGGTCCATGCAGTATTGAGAAACAATAATGAATTTAGGGAAGGTTTCCATGAGGACATTAGATTGGAGGTCTGAAGGAAAAGAACATTAACTAGTCAAAGGGAGGAAAAGGCTTTCCATGTAGTGGCAACAACTGCAAATGCCCTTTGGTAGGAAGGAGCATGGAGAAGGCCAACAACACTAGAGTACAGAGCCAAGGAAGTCTGGCACCAGATGAGGGTGGAGAGATGCCTGGCCATACAGAGCTATGGGGGCCTCTATGGGATTTTATTTCTACTTTAAGAGTGTTGGGAAGCCACTGAAGTATTTAAGCAGGGGGTGACATCACATTTGCGTTTTAAAAAGATGACTGGGGGGGAAACGGACTTTGGCCCAGTGGTTAGGGCGTCCGTCTACCACATGGGAGGTCCCCGGTTCAAGCCCCGGGCCTCCTTGACCCGTGTGGAACTGGCCCATGCACAGTGCTGATGCATGCAAGGAGTGCCGTGCTACACAGGAGTGTCCCCCGCGTAGGGGAGCCCCACGCGCAAGGAATGCACCCATAAGGAGAGCCGCCCAGCGCGAAGGAGGGAGCAGCCTCCCCAGGAATGGCGCCACCCACACTTCTCCGCCCACACTTCCAGTGCCACTGACGACAACAGAAGCGGACAAAAGAAACAAGACGCAGCAAAAAGACACAGAAAAAAACAGACAACTGGGGGAGGGGAGGGGAATTAAATAAATAAAAATAAAAATTAAAAATCTAAAAAAAATTTAAAAAAAAAAGATGACTGGGGGAAGCAGACATGGCTCAACTGATAGAGCATCCATCTACCATATGGAGGGTCCAGGGTTTGATCCCCAGTACCTCTTGACCTGTGCGATAAGCTGGCCCACGCACAGTGCTGCCGCATGTAAGGAGTGCCATGCCACATAGGGCTGCCCCACGTGCAAGAGTGCACCCTGTAAGGAGAGCCACCCCACGTGAAAAAAGCGCAGCCCGCCCCAGAGTGGCACCACATACACGGAGAGCTGACCACAAGATGATGCAACAAAAAAGAGAAACAGTTTCCCAGTGCCACCAGAAAATGAAAGCAGACATGGAAGAACACACAGCAAATGGACACAGAGAGCAGACAATGGGGGGGGGGGGAGGGCGGAGAAATAAATCTTTAAAAAAATAAAAAGATGACTGTTTGCTAATAGTGTTTGGAGTTTGGCAAGAAAAGCTAAGAGATCAGTTCAGAGGTTAGCATAGCAATCCAAGAGGCAGATGATAGTGGCTTGGAGTAGATGGATGCCAGGAGGTGGAGAGAAGTGGATGGATTCAAGATGGAAAGTAAAATCAACAGGACTTGGTATTGGATTGGGTTGTGGGACTAAGGGAAGAGAATTAACAAGGAGGGGTACCTGCTTTTTGGTGTATGCTACTAGATCAGTGGTGGTGCCAATCTTTGAGATAAGGGACCCTGGATGACAATACCCCAACCAGGATCTGGGTTTTTTGTTTTGTTTTGTTTTGTTTCTTTAATATTTATTATTTTTTCCCCACCCAGCTGTTTTTGCTGTCTGCGTCCATTTGCTGTGTGATCTTCTGTATGTTTCTCTTTTTGTCTTCTCTTCCCATCTTTCTCCTCTAAGATTCAGAGGGATTCAATCCTGAGGACCTCTGATGTGGAGAGAGATTTCCTGTCAATTGCACCATCTCAGTTCCTGGTCTCTGCTGAGCTTCACTTTGACTCTCCTCTTCATCTCTCTTTTGTTGTGTCACCATCTTGCTGTGTGACTCACTTGCACAGGCACTGGCTCACAGCACAGGCACTTGCTCACCATGCGGGAACTCGCATGGGCACTTGGCTCACCAAGTGAGCACTGGCTCACCATGCAAGCACACTTTCTCTTCTTTTTCTTTCTTTTCTTTTTTTTTTTAAGTAATTCATTTTTTTTAAGTAATTCATTTCTTTCTTTTTTTTTTTTTCTTTTTTTTTTTTAAGATTTACTTATTTATTTAATTCCCCTCCTCCCCCGGTTGTCTGTTCTCTGTGTCTATTTGCTGCATCTTGTTTCTTTGTCCGCTTCTGTTGTCAGCCGCACGGGAAGTGTGGGCGGCGCCATTCCTGGGCAGGCTGCACTTTCTTTCGCGCTGGGCAGCTCTCCTTATGGGGTGCACTCCTTGCGCGTGGGGCTCCCCTATGCGGGGGACACCCCTGCGTGGCAGGGCACTCCCTGCGCGCATCAGCACTGCGCATGGCCAGCTCCACACGGGTCAGGGAGGCCCGGGGTTTGAACGGCGGACCTCCCATGTGGTAGACGGACGCCCCAACACTGGGCCAAGTCCGTTTCCCTCTCTTCTTTTTCACCAGGAGGTCCCAGGTATCAAACCTGGGTTCTCCCATATGGTAGGTGGAGGCCTTATCACTTGAGCCACATCTGCTTCCTGATCTGTGCTTCTTTATAGACAGAAGGAGGGAAACATGTGACTCAACCAATTGGGCTCCCGTCTACCATATAGGAGGTCCAGGGTTCGATGCCCAGGGCTTTCTGCTGAGGGCAAGCTGGCCCACGCAGCAAGCTGGCCCACATGTAGTACCTTCCCACACTGGAATGCCACCCCACACAGGAGTGCCTCCTGCATGGGAATGCCACCCAGCATGGGAATGCCACCCAGCATGGGAAAGTCACCCCGTGCAGGAGTGCCAGCTGATGCTGAGAGCTGGTGCAGCAAAATGATGCAAGAAGAGACACAGAGGAGAGAAAATAAGATGTAGCAGAACAGGGACTGAGGTGAAGCAAGAAATTAATGATTGCCTCTCTCCCACTCCGTAAGGTCCCAGGATCAATTCCCGGAGCTGACTAATGAGAATACAAGCAGACACAGAAGAACACAGCAAATGCACACAGAGAGCAGACAACGGGGGTAATGGGGTGGGGGTGGAGGACAAGAAAGAAATAAAGTAAATCTTTAAAAATAATAAATAAATAAAGACTGAAGGAGGGAATCAGTTCCAGATTAAAGATGTTACAGAGGAATGAGAGATGTCCTTAACCATGAAGGAGGGCTGTGGTCCTTCTCCCCTGGGACTAGAAACAAGGAAGGATGGAGGCAAGCAAGTTGCATTTCTGCCTCCCCTAATTACTGAGGTAGGAGAAAAATGTTGAATTATCTCATCTTTAGCAATTGAGGTTTATAATTGCTGGATAGTATAGACTCCTGAATTATTCAGACAGTTGTCCTATCCCTTGAAATCTGGAGTTTTAGAACTGCACTGTCCCCTACACGGGCCATTAGTCATGTGGTTGTTGATTTTTCCATCTGCTGCTAGTCTGAATTGAGACGTGTTTTAAGTGTAAAAATTCACACCAGATTTTAAAACTTAGTATAAAAATAGTCAATTTTTAAAAATATATTGATCACATGTTGAAGTAATAAAATAGGTTACGTAATATATGTGATTAAAGTCAATTTCATGGTTTTTTTTTTGCCTTCTTAAACGTCTCCATTAGCGAATTTTTAATTGCACACAATATAATATGAATTATATTAATATTTCTATGGACCCCGTGTCTTACCGACACCTGGTTTCCTCTCTAGCCGCAGGGCAGGAAGCTTCCATCAGCAGGTTTCACTGCTTACCTAACGTCTCCCAAGACTGCGGAGCGCTTAGCACCAAAGTGACAGCCCCTGGCTCCGCTCTCGCCTCCGCCCCTGAAGAACTACAAGGGCCAGCGTGCACCGCGCGCCTGTGGGGGCGGAGCCTAAGCAAAGACGCTATTCTGTGACGCCACTTCCGCCACGCACGCCCGGTCAGGTTAGTTTTCTCTGAGGTCGCGAGTCCTGGAGGTGGGAGGAGAGCGCGCGCGAAGCCGTGGGGTTGTGGGGTCGGGGGAACGGGCTTGGTGGGTCAGATGTTTCCTGTCTGACTGCTGAGCGCGTTTTGTGTGGGAAAAGCATGGCATGTGAGGAAGTGCGCTCCAGGCCTGGAACGTCACTACGGGAAGAGCTCTTGCTGCGGGACAGCACGGGCCTTGTGGCCTCGCAGCTTCATCCCGCATAACCCAGTGAGGCAGGCGTTCGCGTTTGTCACTACACGGGCAGAACCGGGGTCTCAACAGGGCCTCGAGAACTGCTTGAGAAGGGGCCCTGGAGGAAGTGGGCGTCCCCTCCTTCGAGCGCTGCCACAGCCTTTCTCCTCGAGACCTTCGTCGAGCCTTAACTTTTCTCTGAATAGGAAGTGGGGTCTTCGGCTTGCTGCAGCTGTTACAAGATGGTGTCTTGGGGGCAAATCAGTGCTGTGTAACTGAGCTACAACTGTTTCAGATGAAGTTGTTCAAGATCTAGAAGGGAGTGTAGATTTGAATTATAATGAACTCAGTATATCAAAGCATTAAATTCAGCTCTCTACCTGAATGAGATTATATAGTTTCTGGGTGGGCTACTTCATCTTAGGAAGTTAATTTTCTTCTGGCAAGTTCTGCCTGCCTTGCCTATTGTAATTAGTAATGCTTTAAAATCACTTTATCAGTTACTGCTAGCCAGATTTTTTTTTCCAAATCACTATGGTCTTGATTTATCACTTACTGCAATGACAGGCTTGCACAAATCAATAAAGGGACCTGGTTGTAGAAATGTCAGCTTTCAGAAGCCATTGCATTAGGGCTGAAGAAGCATATACATATCCCTTTTTACTCAATAAAGCCACTTTTAAAAAAACAGTGCTTAACTTTCCATCTCTTTATGATCTCATTTAAGAAGTTTTTCATACAGTTGGCTCCAAAATGGAGTCAGGATGAATCCAGTGAGCATAGATAGAGGCAAGAATGGCAGCATTTCCAGCAAAGTATCCTAGGCCTCTTCCAAGTTTGATCTGCTTAATGGTTGTTTTTTTTTTCATGGCTTTATGTGCCTATTACAGTCGTGCCATCTCAAGTAGTTAAAGGCACATTACGAGGAAAATTGTTAAATCTTTTTTTTATTATTATTGTATTTTAGGAGGCACCAGGGATTGAACCCGGAACCTCATACATGTGAAGCAGGCACTCGACCACTGATCTACACCTGCTCCAAATATTCTTTTTTATGTTAATCACAATTTACATTAATTATGCTCAACACTGTAGCGGTTTTTTTAATTTTTTATGGTAACATATAACACAAAATTTCCTATTTTAACCATTGTTAAGTGTACACAGTTGCTTTTGTTTTATTAGAGCAGTTGTAAGTTTACAGAAAAATTCAGAAAATATAGTTCCCATTAAACCCCCCCACACACAAACATGCACCCAATTCCTTTTTTTTAAAGATTTATTTCTTCCTGCCATCTTGTTTGTGTTTTGTCTGCTCTCTCTGTCCATTTGTTGTGCACACTCTGTGTGCTCTCTGTGTCTGCTCATCTCTTTAGGAGGCACCAGGAACTGAACCCAGGACCTCCCATGTGGGAGAGAGGCACTCAATAGCTAGAGCCACCTCCACTCCCTGCCTTTGTGTGTCTCTCATTGTGTTTCCTTGTTGGGTTATATTGTATCCCCTTGCTGCACCAGCTCACTGTCTTGCTAGTCTTCTCTGGGAGACATGGGAAACTGAACCTGGGATTTCCCATGTGGTTGGCAAGTGCCCAAATGCTTGAGCCACATTTTTGCTTTGCTCAATTGCTTGTTATGTAAATATTCTTTAATCCTTAAAATAACCCCACTAGATTAGATACTATTGTTATTCTTACTTTAACAGAGGAAGAAACTGACAGAAAGTTTAAGTAATTTCACAATATCACAGTTAATCTGTGATAAGGGAGGATTAGAATACAGAAAAGTTTCCTCCAAAGCCCACAATCTTAAACACAACTCCTGTCTGGAGGGGAAAGCTTGACTGGTGAGAAATCCCCCAGTTTCTCTGGGTCTTGTTACTTCTCCCCTCTGCTTCCTAAAATATTACAGGAGAAATTAAAATGTTGCTTTTCTGATTGGGGAGGGGTGGGGTGGGTTCAGTGGAGATTTACCAGGGAGGGAGAGAACCACTCTGCTTTAGGAGAAAGAAGGGAAAAATAAAATGCTTGAAAAAGGTGATGGCAAGGGAGAACATCTGTGTGGAAAGATAAACTTTGTATGGTAAATGGCTGCCCCACAACAACTGAAGAAACCCAGGCAATCAAAGCTGAGGTCTGCTTCTCTTTATGTGCTGTTCATTTGGAGGTATTTCTCTCCTGTCCTTTTGTTTTGAGCAGTATTCAAATTCATTAGAAACATGTCAGATATCCAAGATTTAAAAATAAATAAATAAAAAAGCTTGGAGAAAAAGCTATGTCTTCTGGAGTTGGTGGAATTTGGGGTAAATTTGATTTTTCATTAAAGGTGAAAAGGGGGCAAGGAGACAGTAGGAGAAAATGACCTATAGATTTCCAGTTAGAGAATCCACACTGTGAACACAGTTGAGCTACATTTGAAAGACTGTTGAAGCACCTGGTGCATGATTCTAGTATCTTGCATTGGCTCTCCTCTCTGTACCTCTCATTGCTGTGATTTTTAATCAAGGCCTCAGCACCAGCTCAGATCATGTGGACTGCAGATGAGATCGCTCAGCTGTGTTATGAACACTATGAAACCAGGTTACCCAAGCAGGGGAAGCCTGAGCCAAGCCGTGAGTGGACGTTACTTGCAGCTGTGGTGAAGATACAACCTGCCTCTGACTGGGCCTGTGACTCCACTGACAAACCAATGCGAGGTGAGGCCTTTTCTTGGAATGCTCCCTCTGTCAAGATGTTAGTGGGTAGGGTATAAAGAATGGTGTTGTGTGTTCCTCCTGCCCTCCTCTCCACCAGGTGGCCACAGTACTCTGGTGGCAGGAGAGTCACCATGTTGGAACCATAGTCCTCAAAATCCTCTGGAGAAATGTGCAGACTTTTTAAACCTGAGGTCTGGGGACTATTCAGACCCTAGAAGTTCATTTAACAATTTGTTTTTTCCCTTCAGGGACAAAGGAAGTTGTCTCAATGGGAACGGGAACGAAATGCATAGGCCAGTCCAAAATGAGGAAGAGTGGTAAGTGCAGGTGGAAGTCCAAGAAAAGCCTGGGGAAATTTTGGGGAAGCTTTGAAAATTAGTGGCCATGTTGACCTTTCATCTTCTCCTCAGCTGAGGTGTCTGACCTTTTGGTTCCTGATTATTGCTCTAGTTGGAAGGACAGATCCTATTTAAAGAAGAGAAATCAACTACAGGGGCAAAGACCCCCAGGAACATGTTTTCTGAGTAAACTGAAAGCCGGTCAATGGTTTCAGGCTCATACCTGAGGTTCCCTGTCCTTAGCTAGTCCACATTCTATCTAGAAGGCTTTGGGACTTCAAAATAGAAGGCAGAGAATGCAGTTTGAGTGGATTCTGAAGCTCCAGAAGGCAATCTTGGATTAGATGGGGCTTGTGGCACCAAAAAGAATATGGAAATTCCCTTAATGATCTGCAGTTTTCACCTTCTGACTTGAGTTCAGTTCCTCCTTGAGTTTGGTTCCCCTATTCTGTTGGCCTTGCCCCCTGTGTGTGAGGAACCTGCCAGGACCGCTAGAGATTGAATTAGATGGGATTGTATCACCTTGAGCACAAGTGTAATACCAGGGTACAAAAGATCTAGACCCCTGTCTTCCTGATAAAGAGTTCTCTCTAAAGCAGTGGTTCTCAACAGGAGCAGTTTTGCCCCCCAGGAGAGATTTGACAATTTGACAATATTGGGAGACATTTTTGGTTGTTGTACCTGGTGGGGGGTGGGGGCAGCAGTGCTGCTGGGTTATATAGTGGGTTGAAGCCAGGGACGCTGCTTAACATCCTACAATGCACAGGACCCCCGACCCCAACAGAGAATTAGCCAACTCAAAATATCAATAGTGCTGAGTTGAGAACTCCTGCTGTAAATACACTGCCATTAATAATTGTGATACTTTTTTGGCAAAAGTCCTCCAAGAGCTGTATGGCTCTCCCTGGTGCTGGGGGAAACAGCTGTGTTCTAGAAGCAGAACCAAGTCCTCCCAAGTTCCATTTGTCTTTACCTAGTGTTCTTTCTTTGCCACAGGAGACATCCTCAATGATAGCCATGCTGAGGTCATAGCCAGGAGGAGTTTCCAAAGGTAAAACTGCATCCCTAGAGATTCTAATTCAGTAAGTCTGGGATAAGGGCCCTCGAATGTGCATTTCTAATGAACTCCCAGCTGATACTGGGATAGCCCACACCTTGAGTAGCACTGGTCCAGTGGTTCTCAAACCTTAGGATCATTTGGAGGCCTTGTAAAATTTCTGGACCCACCCCCTGAGATTCTCTTTCAGCAGGTCTGGGGTAGAGCCTGAGCAGTTACATTTGTAACAGATTTCCAGGGGATACTGATGTTGCTTTGAGTTGTTGTCTTGAGTATTCTAGTAATTCTAAATCGTCACCAGTACTACCAGTCCCATTGGAGTGCAGTAACTCTTCCCTTCCCCCATATTTAGCTCCCTATCAGTGTCTTCCCCCTTCACCACCGAGATTGATTGTTCATTCTGACATCTCGCCACCCTTTAGATACCTTCTCCATCAGCTCCAATTGGCAGCCTCCCTGAAAGAGGATAGCATCTTTGTCCCAGGAGCTCAAAGAGGACTGTGGAAACTCAGACCAGCCCTCTTTTTTGTGTTTTTCTCTAGCCATACACCCTGTAAGTATATTCTAGCCTTTGGATTAATTGATACAATGTCTATTTTCTTATATTTGTCTTTTTTTTTTTTTTAAAGATTTATTTATTTAATTCCCTCCCCTCCCCCGGTTGTCTGTTCTCTGTGTGTATTTGCTGCGTCTTGTTTCTTTGTCCGCTTCTGTTGTCATCAGCAGCACAGGAAGTGTGGGCGGCGCCATTCCTGGGCAGGCTGCACTTTCTTTTTGCGCTGGGCGGCTCTCCTTACGGGTGTACTTCTTGCGCGTGGGGCTCCCCTACGCGAGGGACACCCCTGCGTGGGGCGGCACTCCTTGCGCGCATCAGTACTCCTTGCGCGCATCAGCACTGCGCATGGGCCAGCTCCACACGGGTCAAGGAGGCCCGGGGTTTGAACCATGTGGTAGACGGACGCCCTAACCACTGGGCCAAGTCCGTTTCCCGTTATATTTGTCTTATCCATAGATGTGCTTCTCCAAAAAAGCACTAGTGACAATACCTTTTTGTGGACAGTTAGGCCAGTGTACCTAATCACTTCTCCAGCAAGGGCGTGGTGGAGGTGGGGGAGTGGGAAGTTTGTCTCAGTCATCCAATTCACTTCTCAGAATCAGAATTGTGTTTAAGGCTGAAACCCCACAAGGTCTGAAACTATAGTAACATCCTGACGTTCATTTCATTCATTCATTGAACAAATAGTTTCTATTATTTGTCCTGCACAATGCAACCCCCTGTATATTTAGCAGTGGCTAAAACCAGCACATTGCCTACCTGCATGGGGTCCTTGAAGGAATATAGACAGTCATGGCTAATCAGGATAACTGATGAGTGATGAGGGAATGTTCAGATGCTGAGGCTGCGTCAGAAGACCAGACCCACCTGCAGAATCATTCAGGATCATTCCTATTCTGTTTTTCTGTCTTGAAAACTGAGAGTAATTCCTACCTTTTATGAATATCAACTCAGGGATGGCAGTAAAATTTCTTCACCCCCCAAATTTTGAAATAAGAATATAAGGAAACGGACTTGGCCCAGTGGTTAGGGCATCCATCTACCACATGGGAGGTCCGCAGTTCAACCCCAGGCCTCCTTGACCTGTGTGCAGCTGGCCCATGCGCAGTGCTGATGTGCGCAAGGAGTGCCCTGCCACGCAGGGGTGCCCCCCGCATAGGGAGCCTCATGTGCAAGGAGTACACCCCATAAGGAGAGCCGCCCAGCACAAAAGAAAGTGCTGCCTTCCTAGGAATGGTGCTGCACACACGGAGAGCTGACACAACAAGATGATGCAACAAATTGAGACACAGATTCCTGTGCAGCTGACAATAACAGAAGCGGACAAAGAAACAAGACACAGCAAATAGACACAAAGAACAGACAACCAGGGTGGGGGTGGGGAGAGAAATAAATAAATAAATATTAAAAAAAAAAAGAATATAAGGTTGTCTTCTAAGCATTAAACTTTAAAAATAACACGTAATAGAACAGAGATATGTAATCACTATAAAGAAACACTGATTCTCAAGACTTGATCAAAACTCAAATTGAAAATATTGATATAGCTTAAGAAAGAATCAGTCTATCAGAAAAGAGTTGGTTAGGAGTCAAGGCCAAAGAAAAATGACAGGCAGAGGTCAGCAGGGCTCATCTGTGCTGTTTTCAGCAGTGGGTACTCTGGTCCAAGACCAAAGGTTGCTTCCTGACTCAGTGTTTCTCAAGCTATGATGTGCATACAAATCACCTGGGATCCTGTTAAAATGCAGAATCAGATTTCGTAGGTCAGGGGGAGCTGAGAGTTTGCATTTCTTTCTTTTTTTTTTTTTAATCTATTTATTTATGTTTTCCCCCTGAGATGGCTACCTTGTCTGTCTGCTTGTTTTCTCTGCTAATCTTCTTTTAGGAGGCATTGGGAACTGAACCTGGGACCTCCCATGTGGGAAGCAGGCACCCAACTGCTTGAGCCCCATCCATCCCCAAAAGTCTGCATTTCTAACCCTCCCAAGTGATGCCAGGGGTGCTAGTCTGGATACTACACTTTGAGCAGCTAGGCCTGGCTGGTCCCAGTGGCAGGCATATCCTAATTGTGGAGATAGCTTCAGCTAGCCTGGTGGCCTAACCTATCTACATAAATCAGTGATACACAGACCAGTGCTGATCTGTGAAGTGTCCACGGCAAAAGGAGAAAACTAAGGACTAGGTAGTAAATTTTTCAAAATGCTTATTTCCATTTAAAAATTGAGCCTTTTATGGAGTGGGTATAGCTCAGTGGTTGAGCGCCTGCTTCACATGTACGAAGTCCTGGGTTCAATCACCGATATCTCATTAAAATAAATAAACATTTTTTAAAATTGAGCTTTTTATCTACCTCCCCCCTTTTTTTAAATTACGGTAATTGGGATTTTTAAAGATCTTCTTGATGGAGTGTTTTCGTTTCCTTGGCTGCTCAGGCATATTACCAATGAATGGTTCAGCTTAAACAATAGGAATTTATTTGCTCACAGTATGAGGCTGGGAAAAAGTCCAAATCAAGGCATCAACAAGGCGATGCTTTCTTCCCAAGGACAGTGGCGTTCTGAGGCTGGCTGCCTGCAACTCTTGGTCCTAAGCGTGTCGCATGGCATGGCACATGGTGGCATCTCCTGATCTCCCTTCTCTTCTGGGTTCCACTGATGTTCTGCCTTTTGCTACCTGGGGCTTTTTTTTTTCCTGTCTGAATTTCACTCTCGTTATAAAGGACTCCAGTAATAGGACTGAGTCCAGTAATAGGACTGATTGAGGTGGACCACACCTTAGGTGAAGCAGCCTCATCAAAAGAGTCCACACCATAGGAATGGATTAAATTTAAGAACATGTATTTCTGGGAGCACACAGCTTCAAACCACCACATGGAATAAAAAATTGTCAGCCCTCTGCTGACCTTAAAATCTGGCATTTTTACTGATCTGTGAAATCAAAATCTGGGAACCTCTGTTCTAACTCCCCTTGCTCTTACATAATCTTTGAAAATGTGACTTCCCCCATGGTTTTGCCTGCAGGAAGACAGAGCACTACTGAGAGACTCTCTGGTTCCCTTGGCATTTATTTTTCATGACCAGTTAATTCAATGGTGCCTGGATTAGCACCATCAGACTCTCACTTGTGAGTTTTATTAACATGAAAACTCAGGCAGCTTGTCAAGGTCAAACCTCCAAACCTGCAGACTGGGAGGTGCACTCGGTGAACTCTCCAAAACAGGTCACCATGTGAAGTGTCTGGAAGTTTGCCTGGCAACAGTCCCGCTTCTCTCTCTCACCTGTCCCACTCTGAGGTTATAAAGACTATGGATGGATTACTTACACACTTCAGTAAAGCACCACATTAGGTTTCTGACGGCGCTCTCCTTTCAAGGGATCACAGTGCTTTTTACTGAGTTCTGGTTTCCTTTGGTTCCCTGTAAGTATAGAGCAGGTCAGAAATTTCTAAACCATAGTCAGATATATTTAGGAAATACCCAGTTGTGCAATTTACCACAGGACTTCAGAGTCTTTATGGAGAGGGTATGTAACATAAATGCCCAAGATGGGGATATTGTGAGCAATGTTTGCCAAACTTAACCATGGACTAAACCATCTACTTTTGTTTTCCAAGGCATCTTATAGGATTCATCTCCACAGATTGCTCTTGGGAAACCTTGCTTAATACAAACCAGTGGTTCTCAGACAGGGGCAATTTTGCAACCCAGGAAATATTTAGCAATGTCTGGAGACATTTCTGTTTATCAGACTTGGGGTGGGGGTGTTGCTACTGACATCTAGCCAGTAGAGGCCAGGGATGCTGCCAGACATCCCCTATCATACAGGGCAGCCCCCCAGAACCAAGAATTATCTGATCCAAAATGTTGATAGTACAGAGGTTGGGGAGCAGTTGTGGTTCAGTGGTTGAGCACCTGCTTCCCATGTACAAGGTCCCAGATTTTATCCCTAGTGCCTCCTTAAAAAAAAATAGGGCAGAGATTGAGAGACCCTGATCTAAACCAATGTTTCCAAAACTTCCTTGTCATAAAACTTACCTGGGATCCTTGTTTTTAAAAGAACGTTCAGTTTCCCAGGACTTTCCCCTAGAGAGTCTAATTCATTGGGTCTAGGACAGGATTTTCAACAAGAGCCTCAGACTAGTCTTTGGGAAGTTTGGGCAGTTGCTCTAACTCATCTCAGGTCAGCTGGGAGAGTAGAACTGACCTTGGCTTAAGGCAGAGGTTCATGAGAACCACCTGGAGATCTTGTTAAAACAGATTTTTGGGCCCTACCTCCAGTTTCTGATTTAGTAGTTCTACTGTGGGTCCCAAGAATTTGTTTCTAACAAGTTCCCAAGAGATGCTGATATGGGTGGTCCAGGGACCTCACTTTGAGAGGCACTGGTTTAAAAGGTTCCTTCTCCTGCAGGTGGAGATGCCTCCATCATTCCAATGCTTGAATTTGAAGATCAGCCTTGCCATCCTGTCAGCAAAGATTGGGCTAACATCCCTCCAGTAGAAGCCAGTAGTAACCTGGAACCTCCTGAAAATAAAAGGAAATGCGAAGACCCTGACAGTCCTGTAACCAAAAAGATGAGGCTTGAGGCTGAAACTCCAGCCAGGGCAGTCGCCAATCATGCAACTCACCACCAGAGTTCAGGGGAGCAGGAGAGTGGACAAATCCCACCAAATGTCAGGAGCTCCAATCTCACTGCGGAGGGGCGGGCTGCTGTGACTGGAATGGCCCCCAGTGGTGCCAAAGTGGTGGACATTTATAGAACTGGAGCCAAGGCTGTGCCTGGAGAGGCTGGAGACTCGGGGAAGCCTGGAGCGGCGTATCACTGTGTGGGGTTGCTCCGAGTAAAGCCAGGCCGGGGAGACAGGACTTGCTCTATGTCCTGCAGTGACAAGTTGGCGCGGTGGAACGTCCTCGGCTGCCAAGGGGCACTGTTGTCGCACTTCCTAGAAGAGCCCATCTACCTGTCAGCCATGGTCATCGGGAAATGCCCCTACAGCCAGGAAGCCATGCAGAGAGCACTGATTGGAAGGTGAGGGGGCAGGGCTGAGGCACTGTCTGCCCCGCAGGCAGGCAGAGCTCAACTGGAGCACTCTTGCTGGAGGACCTTTGAGAGCATGTCCACATACCTTTCGATCCAGGAGTTTCATATCTAAGAATTTATACTAAGGAAATAATTAAGAAAGAATTAGAGATTTAAAAAGAAAAAAAAAGGAAATGCTCAGTCATAGGAAATGGTCAAATGACTTTCGTTAAAAATATTTTAATGAATATTGATGGAAATACGGTCCTAATGCTTAAAATGCAATTTAGAAAATAAGAGGGGCCAGTTTGGGACTTAAAGTATATTTGCACATTAAGAAAGCCTAGGAAGACACATACCAGCTATGAGTGAACATCTCTGAGGTATGGTATTGTGGCTGTTTTTATCTTCTTTGTTATCTGTATTTCCTAATTTTTCTATTGTGTATGTATATTGCTATTATAATTTTTTAAAACCCTCCAATATTACTTTTGATTTTTAAAAAGACCAAAGAAGAAGGATGACCACTCAAGTGTGGTCCCCTAAACAAGACAGCAAACCCCCTTAGTGCTGTGGTAAATGTGGGCAGGCGAAGCCACAGCCAGCGGAGACCACGAGGGCCTATCAAACACCCAGTGCCTGGAGCAGGCTTCAGAAAGCTGCCTCAGCATCTGACCCAGCACCGCTAGGCTGGATCTTACCCAATAAATGAAAACATGTCCATGCAAAAACTGAAGTGTTCATAGCATTATTCTTTTTTTTTTTTTTTTTTAAAGATTTATTTATTTATTTAATCCCCTCCACCCTACCCCCGTTGTCTGTTCTCTGTGTTTATTTGCTGCATCTTGTTTCTTTGTCCGCTTCTGTTATGGTCAGCGGCACGGGAAGTGTGGGCGGCGCCATTCCTGGGCAGGCTGCACTTTCTTTCGCACTGGGCGGCTCTCCTTACGGGCGCACTCCTTGCGCGTGGGGCTCCCCTACGCGGGGGACACCCCTGCGTGGCAGGGCACTCCTTGCGCGCATCAGCACTGCACGTGGGCCAGCTCCACATGGGTCAAGGAGGCCCGGGGTTTGAACCACAGACCTCCCATGTGGTAGATGGATGCCCTAACCACTGGGCCAAGTCCGTTTCCCAGCATTATTCTTAATAACCAAAATGCAAAACAACCCAAATATGGTTTATATATGCAATGGAATGTTATTTGAAAATAAAAAGAAATACTGATACATGCCATAACATGGTTAAACCTTGAAAGCATTGTTAAATAAAAGACAACAGTGGTGAAAGGCCACATATTGTGTGATTCCATTTATATGAAGTGTTCAGAGTAAGCAAATCTATAGAGGCAGAAAGTAGATTCATGGTTATCTAGGACTGGAAAGTGAGGCTGGGAAGTGACTACTAATGGATATAGGTTTTTGGGGGGGTAATGAAAATATTCTAAATTTAAATTGGGATGATGATTGCACAACTCTGAATACACTAAGAAACATTGAATCATAAACTCGAAATGGGTGAATTTTATGGCCTATGAATTATATCTCAATAAAGATGTTGAAAGGAAGGAAGGGAGGAGGGAAGGAAAAGAAAGAGCAGCCCCAGGCTCTATGCCCATTTCCCCTGTTTTATAACTCTAAGTTGCTATCTGCTCAGTTCTAGACCAGCATCATGCTGGCATCTAGTTTGTGTGAAAGATACAAAAGAAAATGAAGCTTTTTTGCTTTAGAAGAATTTCGTCTTCTGGTATATTTGAAGGGTCCCTTAGGAAATAAGTACCAGCAAGTTGATATTTCTACTTAAGGTGTTCATATCTTTCAAAGCCTGTATCAGGAAGTAAGAGTTTGGTGTTAACAGTCACTGAGGTGACCCACCAATTCTTAGGATAATTGGTTTAGAGTGACAGGGAGGTACTTTCTGCCAGCCATAGGGTTCTCATGATCTAGATTCTATTCTGGTACACCCTCCTATTCTACCCCCACCCCCAATAAACAAACCTCCTAAGGCCTTAACCTTGCACTGTGGCTTGGGGGCGATGGGGTCCACACCCTAGATAGTCTTTTTCTTCAAGAGTGTGCCTAAACTGAATGCATTGCCCCTCACCTTTAGGTGTCACAATGTCTCAACTTTACCCAAAGGCTTTGGAGTCCAAGAGCTGAAAATACAGCAGTCAGATTTACTATTTAAACAGAGCCGCTGTGCCGTGCAGGCAAAAAGGTCTGACAGTTCGGGCCGACTCGTTCCTTGTGGGGCAGGTAAGTGATCCAGGTTAGGCTTTCTGTAGAGTAACTTCTCCCCTGACCACGGAGCAGCCTGGGAAGGGCCACATTCTTCCAGCCTAGGCAGGCAGTGTCCCACACCCGAGTGGTCACAGTTTGGGTTTTGGGCCCACAGGGGTCAAGTTCCTGCTCTCTCTGGCCCCAGGCATGTTATTTAGTCTATTTCAGCTTCTGTTTCTTTCTTCTTTATCAGGATTGTTAAAGGAGAAATTATATTTCATGCAATTACTGTATATCCAGCATAAAATAAATGCCCAGTCATTGTTAGCTGTTTTGATGATGATGATGATGAGTCATGAACCACTTTATACTGTTGTACCTTGAGGCCAAGCGTCAGAGTGGTAGTCACCATCTCTGACTTCATATCCAGCGTTTGAGGGTTTGCAGAGGCAAGGAAATATTTTTATCAAAACGCCTCTGCAATTGACTTTATTATATAGAAAACTGAATAGTTTAACCTCTGAATCTTATCTTTTCATAGCCATCAGCTGGAGTGCAGTTCCTGAACAACCATTGGATGTCACTGCCAATGGCTTTCCACAGGGAACAACAAAGAAAGGAGTCGGAAGCCTTCAGGCCAGGTACACCCAGTAGAGGGGAAGAAACATAATTCACAGATCTGTTCTCAAAAAGCTATGAAGGTGTCTAGGACCAATGGCTTCTTACTGGAGGCCTTGACATTCCACTGCCCTACTGATGGTAAACAGAATCCAGTATAGCTCCTTCCAGTGAAGTATGAGTGATTCTTTTATTTAGGTACTGGGCGGAGGATTGACCCAGGACCTTATATGCAGGAAGCCAGCGCTCAACCATTGAGCCACATCGGCTTCCCTGAGTTGGTTTTTTTTGTTTGCTTTTTGTTGTTTGTTTGTTTGTTTGTTTTTAGGAGGCACTGGGGAAGCTCGACAGCTTGAGCCACATCTGCTCCCCATGAGTGATTCTTTAATGAACCTTGAGCTGGATCTGATTTCCAGGCTGCAGATCATGGCATAGCAGATTGCTAAGGCTTGTTGTTGTTGTTGTTGTTGTTGTTGTTTTTTAAAGCAGTTTTATTGAGATATATTCACATACCATATAATCTGTCCAAAGCCATATAATCAGTGGCTTTTGGTATAATCACAGTGTTACGCATTCATAACCACAAAAAATTTTAGAACAATTGTATTACTACAAAAAGAAAAACTCCACACCCCTATGCAGTCACGAGGCTTTTTGTTCTTGTGAATGAAATGCCTCGACATACTTCATTAATGCTCTGGAATACTTTAGCAAAACATTCTCTGATACTTGCACGAGTGGCACTGGGTTAGAGCAGAGTCTTGCAGGCTCACCCATTGGTATATCAAAGTGAAATATGAGCACCAAGGGCAAGACATTTGTTTATTTTTTCACTTTCTCCTTTTGATGTTCCTCTTTGGTTGATTCTCAGTGATGTAGGCTGTGAAAATGTTGAGTCTGTAAGACTTTCAAGATATCCTGAACCATGACGTACATGGTGCTTTTACCAAATGCAAATGAGGAGTCCCAAATCTGGAGATGAATTCTTTAATTCCAGCTGATGGTGAATGAATCAGCTGAATATCCTTTTCCACCTGGAAACATACATTCAGTAAGACCGAAATCGTGTTTGTTTTCATCTGGATAAAATCAACCTAGATATAGTACTAATTGTTCAAAAAAGAAAAAAGAATCCAAAATCTTCCCTCTTTTTGAGGCTGATGGACTCCTGGCTTTTCCCATACCTGATCTATTTCTGTTAGCTATATGTTTTATTCTTTCTATCATTTTTATGCTCATCTCAGCCAGGGGGCGCATTTCTTTGTCTTGAAAGTATCACCCAAGCAACAAGATGTTCCAGAACCATCTTGTCCCTGCTCCAAGATATGGAATCAGCTCTTTTCAAAGAGCCATGTAGGAAGGGTACATATTACATTGTTCCTTATAAGACCTTCTGTGTTAGGTTAATGCAGCTGGTTGGTGCCTCAGTGAATGAGCCAGGAAAAATATCGTTTTAAAAGCTGAAGATCTTGCTTAAAAAGTAATTTTGGTTAAGTGGATGTAGTTCAAGTGATAAAGCTCCCACCTACCACATGGGAGGTCCCAGGTTTGGTTCCTGGTGCCTCCTAAAGAAGACAAGCAAGGAAAGCGGATGTGGCTCAAGTGATAGAGCTTCCGCCTACCACATGGAAGGGCCCGGGTTCAATCCCTGGGCCTCCTGGTGAAAAAGAAGAAGAGAAAGCGTGCCCACTTAGCATGCCAGTGCCCCATGCTAGTGAGTCATACAGCAAGATGATGACGCATCAAAAGAGAGACAAGGGGAGAGTCAAGGTGAAGTGCAGTAGAAACTAGAAACCAAGGTGGTGCAATTGACAGGGAACCTCTCTCCCCATCAGAGGTCTCCAGGATCAAATCCCAGTGAATCCTAGAGGAGAGAAAATGAGAAGACAACACAGACAGCAAAAACAGCAGGGCAGGAGGAGAGGAAGGGGGAGAAATAAATAAATCTTTTAAAAAGAAGAAGAAGACAAGCAAGACAATGAACTAATGCAATGGGCTGGCATGGTGAGCTGATGCAACAAGAGACACAAGGAAGAAAACATAATGAGAGACTCAACAAAGAAGGGAGTGGAAGTAACTCAAGTGATTAGGCACCTCCCTCCTACATGGGAGGTCCCGGGTTCATTTCCTGGTGCCTCCTAAAAAGACAAGAAGATGAGCATACAACAAACGGAAACAATAAGTGCAAAACAATGAGGGGGTAGGGAGAAGTAAATTAATTAAATAAATCTTAAAAAAAAAATATATTGTGAGAGTGGATGTGGCTCAAGCATTTGGGTGCCTCCTTCCTATATGGGAGGTCTCAGGTTCAGTCCCCAGTGCCTCCTGAAAACAAAAACAACAGGCAAACAAATGAAAAAACCATCTTGGGGAGCCGATGTGGCTCTGTGGTTAAGCACCAGCTTCTCACATACAAGGTCCCAGGTTCATTCCCTGACCCTGGTACCATTAAAAAAAAAAAAAAAGGATTTATCATCTCACACAGTTTCTGTGGGTCAAGAATTTGGGAACAGCTTAGCTGGGTAACTCTGGCTCAGGGTTTCTCTTGAGGTTTCAGTCCATTATGTCAGCTGGGGCTTCAGCCATCTGAAGTCTCACCTGGGGCTGGAGGACCTGATTCCAGGATGGCTTGCTCACATGGCTGACAGGTCAGTGCCGGTTGGTGGCAGGAGGGCTCAGTTACTCAAATATGAACCTCTCCAGGAGGCCACCAGGGTATTCATCCTCACAACATGGTGGCCCACTTCCCCCAGAGCAAGCGATCCAAGAGGACAAGACAGACGTCTCAGAAGTCATATTCTAACTGCTGTTATCCTATCGATTTTAGTTGCCAGGCCTTTTCAGTGATGGAGACTTGAATCCCTGGGGGCCATCTTGGAAACTGGCTTCACAGATGGTATTTTAAGTAATTCCTTTTTATTTCATTTTCTGGTCGTGATTGTTCTTTTTTCAAGCAAGTACTTTTTATTTACATCATCCTGGCTAACTTTTACTATTCTACTAGTATATTCATGAATTCTTTTGGATTTCTTTATATAGACTGTCCTGTGAAAATTGTGTTTCTTCCTCCTCAACCTTCATTCTTTTTATTTATTTATTTTTCTTCTGACTATGCTGGCTTTAGATTTGCCAGTACCACAAGTCACCATTCAAGTCTTTTGAAACAGTTTTCAATTCTTCATAAACAATATTACCCATAGAGTCCACTCCCTTGAAAGTAGGTAGCCAAAGGTAACTGATAGGTTTCTTGGGGGAAAATTTAGTAATTCCACCTCAGTCTTTAACCCATTTAAGCCTGTCACTTTGATGATTCCACTGCTGGTGACACATCTTAAGATGAAATTCATTTTTGTACCTTGACCTAATCAGACCTTTAGGTCTAGATCTTCTTGCCAAGCACTGTTGAAAACGGGCTCTGGTACATTCAAAACTAAACACAAGGGGAAGCTTGGGGGAAGCAGATGTGGCTCAACTGATAGAGCTTCCGCCTACCAGGGTTCAATAACCAGGGCCTCCTGTCCTGTGTGGTGAGCTAGCCCACGTGGAGTGCTGCCATGCGCAAGGAGTGCCGCCCCGTGTAGGAGTGCTGCCCTGTGCAGGGGTGCCCCCCATGTAGGAGTGCCCCTCCGTGCAAGGAGTGCTGCCCCACACAAGATTGCAGCCCTCCCAGGACTGGTGCCGCCTACACGGAGAACTGACGCAGCAAGATGATGCAACAAAGAGACACAGAAAAGAGACAGTAAGAGACACAATGAACTAGAGAGCTGAGGTAGCGCAAGAGAATGATCACCTCTCTCCCACTCCGGAAGGTCCCAGGATGGGTTCCTGGAGCCGCCTAATGAGAATACAACAGACATAGAAGAACACACAATGAATGGACACAGAGAGCAGACATTGAGGGGGAGGGAGAAGGGGAGGGGGGAGAAATAATTTTTTTTTTAAAGGGGGGAAGCTTGGTATCTTTAGTAGGGTCCTGTTCATAGCAAAAGCTTAATAAATCGTCTTTGTCTTATTTTTCTGACCAGATCACGAATCAGCAAAGTGGAACTCTTCAGATTGTTCCAGAAACTGCTAAGCAGTATTTCAGAGGAGAAGTGGCCAGACTCGCTCAGGTGAAAATTTATTACTCTTTGCTGAGCTAAGAAATAACTTGGACCTCCTCAGATCTTGGTGAAGCACAAAAGAGTAGAAACAGGGTAAACTTGAATCACTAAGACATAAGCCTCAATTTCTTCATCTGTAAAATTGTGATAACTATAGTAACCATGTTGCAAGAAAGCTGAGATTAAATGAGATATTACATGTAAAACACTTACACAGGGCCTCGTTTATAGTAGGCTTTTGATAACAAATAGCTGCTGTTTTTATTTAATAAACAACTGTTTCATGGCTGAGATGTGTGGGCCTTAGAAGAAAATCTTTTAACTAGGTATAAGTATTATAAATATTACTCATTATGTCAGCCATTTCTTGACAGTCAGAAATGGCTAAGGGATTTGGAAAATGGGAAGGGACAGTACATAGGAAAGGAATATGTATAATACGGGAAAAATGCAGCTGAGATAGTTCTAATGGCTAGGTCCTCTGGTGGAAATTATAGGCCCTTCAAAACCTTTAAACCAAATGGTAGATACAGTTATTCTTCTTTTATCTGATTAGGTCTGGACAGAACTAGCATTCTGTCCTTACCTATTTTAATCAGTAGTGAATTCCCTATAAAGAAGGTGAGTTGCTCTAGGAAAATATAACTAAATCCTTCTGTTCCTAAGTCTCTCGTTGGAAATCTGTCCAGTTGATTGCTCAAACATCCTGTTGGCCTCCATGACGAGCTGGTCACTAAGAAGCTGTTTGCTTGGTGATATGTGTGCATTAGGGTACAGAAGCTGGAGACGTACCAGGAATACAAGGAGGCTGCATCTGCTTACCAGGAAGCCTGGAGCATGCTCCGGAGACAGGCATTTGAATCCTGGATCAGAAATCCACCAGATTATCATCAATTTAAATGAGAAATAAAAGCCTGCAAAAAACTGACTGGTTACGGGACCTTTTCCAACCCTTCTTCCTTCATGCTGGACAAGCCGTAGCTTTTCTGGTGGCTGAGCCAGGAAAAAAGCCTTCTACCAGAGCACTGTGTCTCTTTTGTGATATGTGGACAGAACTCCAAAGCGTAGAACAATCTTCACTTGATTGAAGTAGCTCTCTGCTAAAAGGGCATCTCACTAATGACCTTGATATCTGTCCTAGGTTGTGTTGTATTACTTTTCTAAAATAAGGAACAAGAATTTGGATTGTGGAAGTTTAAAAGTATTCTGTAACATTCTGTTTAATGTGCTCCTATGTTGATTCAGCAAGTATTTATGGGACTGAACTGAGTGGCATTTAAATTGTCTCTGCAAATTTTAGTGCTTAGTCTGATACAGTGGACATCCCATATCATGGATTGAATTATGTCCCCCAAGAATATATGTTGAAGTCCTAATCCACAGTACCTCAGAATGTGAGCTTATTTGGGAATGGGGTCACTACAGAGGCAAGTTAAAATAAGATCACACAGGATTAGGGTGGGCCATTAATCCAATAGGATTGTTCTAATAAGAGGAGATCTGGACCCAGAGAGACAGAGGGGGAGTGTTGTGACAACTGAGTGCCTTGGATCACTGGCAAACCTCCAGAAGCTAGGAGCGGCCTGGAATGGGCTTCCCTACGGGCTGAAAATGAAGCACAGCACTGCTGATGCCTTGATTTCAGACTTCTAGTGTCCCAAACTGTGAGACCATGTTGTGGTACTTCATTATGTCAGTCTTAACTAACTAAGACATGGAGTCACCCTTTTCCCATTCTTTAATGATCCTCCTCTTACCATGGGACTCAACTGAAGCTAACGTTACTCCGGTTCCAGAAATGACCATGTAAACCAGCCCTGGACAGTCCTGAATTGTTGCCAGAATTATCAAGAGAGATTCTCTCTTTTCCTTTTGAATTGGGGTCGGTGAGGGGCACATAGTCTCGGAACTGCTCATGATAAGTCTTTTCCTACCGCATAGAGACAGCAGCCAGTAAACGGAGGCCAGGAAAAAACACCAAGAGAGTCAAAGCTCTGGTGACATAATTTGGACCCCTGGAATCAGATGTGCCTGAGGCTGGTGCCCAACCTGGACTTTAGTCAGGTGTAATCAGGACCCCATCAGCGATATTTGTGCATTGCTGATGGGGTTCCGATTACACCTGTTTGAGTCAGTTTTAACTTACAACTTCTTCACACCTTTTTAAAATTATTGACTGAATATGGACCCTCTACATGTGGGGATGACTCAAGGCACTTGGTGGTTCTTCAATAAATTTATAGCTTTAAATATTTTTCAGTAGCAGTTTTACGATATCATTCACACACCATAAAATTCACCCATTTAAGCCGTGCAGTTCAGTGTGGTTTAGTAGATTCACAGAGTTGTGGAAACATCACCATAGTCTAAGTTTAGGACATTTTCATCACCCATCAGCACTCACTCCCCTTTCCCCCTTCCCTCAGCCCTCGGCAACAACTACTCTACTTTCTGTTCCTATGGATTTTGCTTCTTCAGGACATTCCTATTCAAGAATTATACAATAGGTGCTCTTTTTGACTGACTGCTTCCACTTAGCATGTTTTGTTTGTTTTATGCCCAGTGCTTTTTTATTTCTGTGCAAGAAAGACAGAAATGAGTCGGATTCTGCCATCAAAGCACTTGTAATCTAGTTGAGGAGTTTTGAAACAACTGACTTTAAGGCAAAGTGGAGTAGGTGCTATAACCAAGTATGGGCCAAATTCTCTGAGAGCACTTGTCTTTGATTCTAGGAGGGGAGGGGAGGGGAGAGGGATACTGGAAATAGATGAGGATGGGTCAGAAGAGTAACTTTGTTTTTCCTGGTGGACTTATGGAGTCAGCAGAACAACAACAAGGCCCCTGAACTTTTCTGGCCCATCCTTCAAGTCCCTGACACTCTCTCCACACCTGATGGGAGTGGGAAGAAAAGTGAGAAGGAGGATGCAAGTGAGATAGCTCTGGACCTGTACTGTCCAGTATAGTAGCCACAAGCCAGCTGTGGCTATTGAGCACTAACTGTGGCTAGTGCAAATTGAGATATGCTTAAGTATAAAATACACACTGAATTATGAAGACTTAATACCAAAAGATATTGTTTAATATTGATCACATATTAAAACAATATTTTGGACATATTGAATTAAATATATTTTTGAAATAAAACAAAAAACAAAAACAACCCACAGCATATATTGTCATCTGTTAATAACATAAATGTAATAAAAAACAATATGAACAATTGTTTTAGAACTATACTTCCAACAAATAACAAAGGTCACCTAAAAATGTATTGACTTCTCAACAACTTGTCACTTCATTTCTAGTTGGAAACACTTTGTAGCAGAATAATATTATCTGCTTTTAGCATGCTCCAACCCAGTTATTTTCTTGACTTTATTTTAGAATGAATATCTTCTGCATCATCTAATACGAGGTTCATGTACTCATCACACCGATAATACCTCCCTCTATCCACATATTTACTTGCTCATAGAGCCACACCTGAATCTAGGATCTGAAGATGAGGTTGTTGGGCTGTACTATTACCTTCTGCACTTTTTGGCCCTGGCCACAGCACATGGTGGAAGTTCACAAAAACCACACAAACCCATGTGGTGCCTCAGAAAGCAACTTCCAGAATTCAAGGTTCATCCAAATTGTAGTATGTATCAGGACTTTATTGGTTTCTATGGCTGAATAATATTCCATTGCAGGGATAGACCACATTTTGTTTAGCTTTTCATCCATTGATGGACATTAGGGTTGTTTCCACTTTTTGGCTATTGTGAATAATGTTGCTATGAACATTAATGTATAAGTTTTTAAATGGACATATGTTCTTAAATATATTTTATATGTTTGTCATAATAAGTTGCCCTTAAATTTTTTTTCCATAAGAAATCCTTTTAGTTAGCAGAAAGAAAGGCCAAAAAACCACTAGTTGAAGACCAGGCTCTCCGGTATCTTGCTTTAATCAGAGATTCTTTTACCCTACCCCAAAATTGTCATGATAACAATAAGGCTACCTCGACTGACAAAAGCTTTTATCCACAGAGGATAATGTAGCTTTCTCTTTTATAAGATTTTTTTTTTAGTGGATAAACATTTATATGAGAATGTACAGGAGTACTACCTTGTTATTCCTACATTTTTATGACAGGCTTGTCAAATTTACACACAAAAAATTATAAACATTAAAAAATACCCCTAAATCAGCTACCAAGCCCTGCAAACTACTTTTGGTGTAAAGGAGGTGATGGACTGGGGTGGAAACAGGTCATGAAGATATAAATCAGGAAAGTACCTTTAATTACAGCCTTAACTCAGCCATTCCCGTTATTCCTGAGGGCTTAAGTGCTTTACCACGGTGCTTCTCAAACTTTAATGTATATAGGGAACATTCAGGGGTCTTGTTAAAACGCATTCTCTTATTCCATAAATCTTGGGTGAGGCCTGAGATTCTGCATTTCTAACAAGCTCCTGGGGGGTGCAGATGCTGCTGGTCCTCAGTCCACACTTTGACTCACAAAGCTGTAGGACCATCTGCCCAGCGTCCCTGTTCCAAAGATCAGTGGTTCTCCACCTTGACTGCTCATCAGGATCACCTGACGTGCTCTGATTCCTAGGCACCCAGTGCCAATAAAGTCAGAATCTCCAGGGTTGGCTCTAGGCAACAGTCATTTTAAAATTTTTCCAAGTGATTCCAACATGCAGCCAAGTTGAGAACCAATGCTCTGAAAGCATGGTCAATACTTCTCCACAACTTCTTCTTTCAGAGCTTGAGTGAACATCTTGGACTTACAGGTGTATCAAAAGCACCACCTGATTACTTTCAGTGGCTTCCAGGAAATGCCAGACCCTCTATTTCCACCTATGATTTGGGTCCTCATGACTTGATTCCACCTCCCCTAGCAGGTTAATCAACCATCCTTTATTGAGCAGGACCACAGCTTTTGCAACTCCTGATACATGGAATTCCAGAAATTGCCTAAGCATACAAAACTGAGCTGCTTTGTATAGAAATGCGAAGTTGAATGCTTTTATAATGTCTAAATCATGGGAAACAGACTTGGCCCAGTGGTTAGGGCGTCCATCTACCACATGGGAGGTCCGCGGTTCAAACCCCGGGCCTCCTTGACCCATGGGGAGCTGGCCCATGCACAGTGCTGATGCGCGCAAGGAGTGCCCTGCCACGCAGGGGTGTCCCCCGCATAGGGGAGCCCCACGCGCAAGGAGTGCGCCCTGTAAGGAGAGCCGCCCAGTGTGAAAGAAAGTGCAGCCTGCCCAGGAATGGCGCCATACACACTTCCCGTGCCACTGACAACAACAGAAGCGGACAAAGAAACAAGACGCAGCAAATAGACACAGAGAACAGACAACTGGAGGAGGGGGGGATTAAATAAATAAATAAATCTTTAAAAAAAAATGTCTAGGGAAACGGACTTTGGCCCAGTGGTTAGGGCGTCCGTCTACCATATGGGAGGTCCGCGGTTCAAACCCCGGGCCTCCTTGACTCCGTGTGGAGCTGGCCATGCGCAGCGCTGATGCGCGCAAGGAGTGCCGTGCCACGCAAGGGTGTCCCCTGCGTGGGGGAGCCCCACGCGCAAGGAGTGCGCCCGTGAGGAGAGCCGCCCAGCGTGCAAAGAGAGAGCAGCCTGCCCAGGAATGGCGCCGCCCACACTTCCCATCCCGCTGACGACAACAGAAGCGGACAAAGAAACAAGACGCAGCAAACAGACACCAAGAACAGACAACCAGAGGAGGGGGGGGAAATTGAATAAATAAATAAATCTTTAAAAAAAAAAAAAAAAAAAAGTCTAAATCATATATCCTATATTTATTTTACTTTTATTAGTATTTTGTTTATTAAGAGAAATTGTAATTGAACACAAACATTGAGTTAAAAAATGCAGAGTCGATCCTTTTTTAATTTTTTAAGGGGGATAAAGGTCTTTATTAAGAAAAGTAAAAATTCACTTGGAAGATATAACGATATCTGGGAAACAGATGTGGCTGAAGCAGTTGAGCACCTGCTTCCCACATGGGAGTCCTGGATTCAGTTCTGGGTGCCTCCTAAAAAAAAAACTGACAAGCGAAAACAAAACAAAAAACAGGGGACCCAATGTGACTCAGTGGTTGAGCACTAGCTTCCCATATATGAGGTCCCAGGTTCAATCCCCGGCTCCCAGTACCTCAAAAACAAAAAAACAAACAAAAATATCCAACATGTAAGTATCTAACAATATAACTTCAGAATATTGAAGTAAAAATGGACAGAACTGAGAAGAATTTGACTAATTCACCACGAATTGGTAGAGTTTAATACACCTCTTTCCAGAAATTGATATCAGACAAAAGATTTAAATTACTGTACAAGATTTGGATATGCTTAATCAAAAGATATATGAATAAAATGTAAGCTATAAACCATCGTACTAATACTGTGATGACGTTTTTTCATAATCTGTAACAAATGTTCCACAACAATGCAAGGTGTTGGTGGAGGGGTGATGTATGGGAATTCTAGACGTTGTGCATGATTGTTTTATAAGCTCACAACTTCTCTAATAAAAATATATATATATTTTTAAAGATATATATCTAAAATCCTGTATTCCCCAAATGAAAACACCTGGCTACCTAATAGCTATCTCAAGCTTAACATTCCAAAACCTCCCACCCAGCTGTCCTTCCCCCATGCGGGGGACACTCCTGCATGGCACAGCACTCCTTGCACGCAGCAGCACTGCATGTGGGCCAGCTCCACACGGGTCAGGAGGCCCTGGGTATTGAACCCTGGACCCTCCGTATGGTAGGCGGACACTCATCAGTTGAGCCACAGCCACTTCCCACTAATGTTTCTTTTTTTTTCTCTCCCCTCCCCCACCAGGTGTCTGCTCTGTGTTCATTCGCTGTATGTTCTTTTGTGACCGCTTCTATCCTTATCAGCAGTGCCAGGAATCTGTTTCCTTTTGTTGCGTCATCTTGTTGTGTCAGCTCTCCACGTATGCAGCGCCATTCTTGGGCAGGTTGCACTTTCTTTCGCGCTGGGCAGTTCTCCTTAGGAGGTGCACTCCTTGCACGTGGGGCTCTCCTATGTGGGGGACACCCCTGCATGGCAGGGCACTCCTTGTGTGCATCAGCACTGTGCATGGGCCAGCTCCACATGGGTCAGGGAGGCCCTGGGTTTAAACCGTGGACCTCCCATGTGGTAGGTGAACATCCTATCCATTGGGCCAAGTCCGCTTCCCAGCACTAATGTTTCTTAATCAATATTCGATAATTGCTTCTACTTGTTAAACACATTTTATTTTTAAATTTGTTACAGAAATTTTCAAATAGATACAAAGTAGAATAGCCTGTCTTTCTTTTTTTTTTTTTAAAGATTTATTTTTATTTATTTAATTCCCCTCCCCTCCCCCGGTTGTCTGTTTTCTGTGTCTTTTTGCTGCGTCTTGTTTCTTTGTCCGCTTCTGTTGTCGTCAGCGGCACGGGAAGTGTGGGCGGCACCATTCCTCGGCAGGCTGCTCCCTCCTTCGCGCTGGGCGGCTCTCCTCATGGGTGCACTCCTTGCGCGTGGGGCTCCCCTACGCCGGGGACACCCCTGTGTGGCACGGCACTCCTTGTGCGCATCAGCACTGCGCATGGGCCAGCTCCACACGGGTCAAGGAGGCCCGGGGCTTGAACCACGGACCTCCCATGTGGTAGACGGACGCCCTAACCACTGGGCCAAAGTCCGTTTCCTAGCCTGTCTTTCAATTGTTGATTTCTTCAAATCAGGATCTAGACAAGGTCCATGCCATGCATTTGGTTAATATGTGTCTTTCATCTCTTTAAATCTATAACAATGTACCCTTTTTTATATGTTTTTAAAAATCAGGGGAAGTGGACTTGGCCCAGTGGTTAGGGCTTCTGTCAAAATCCCAGTTCTTAATGGTATCCATATAATTACTCATTTGTTTCATTCCACAGTGTACACCCAGAATATTACCAATGCTACCACAGATAATAAGATTATGGAAATCAGTTTTTTCTTTCTTCAAGGTTTTTGTTTTGTTTTGTTTTGTTTTTGCTTTAGTGTATATATATCCCTTATAGGACAGTGATTCTCAACAGGGGCCCATTTTGCTACTTTTTTCCCCCCAGGAGATACTTGACAGTGTCTGGCAACATTTTTGGTGGGTAGAAGCCAGGAATGCTGCTAAAAT
The DNA here is from genome assembly GCF_030445035.2 of Dasypus novemcinctus. NCBI lineage: Eukaryota > Metazoa > Chordata > Mammalia > Cingulata > Dasypodidae > Dasypus > Dasypus novemcinctus. The sequence continues at coordinate 14,066,079 of NC_080690.1, forward strand.
CGCACAATACATTTGATGACCCCCCCCAAAAAAAGAATTTTCCAGGCCAAAATGTCAATAGTGATGACATTGAGAAACTCTGCTCTAAGAGTTGTGTTTCAAAGTCACTTGAAATAGTTCCTTTTTTATTCTAACTCAGTATATGGTTAAGTTCCTTTTGTTTCACTTTGCTTTCACTTGTTAAGGATGCTTCTTTTTTAATTACATGAGATATTGATATTCTAAAGTTAAAGCTATTTAAAAAGGTACATTCATTTTGTGTGATTTATATATCTTTTAAAAAAGATAAAGAGAAAAAATAAATTTAAAAAATAATAAAAAATAAAAAGTTACATTCAGAGAAGTATAGCTTCCACCCTTGCCCTCTCCCCTTCTTCTTTCCTTCCCCCACAATAATCTTTCTTAGCTGTTGGTGTAGTCTTTCATTGTTTCCTTTTGAAATGCTCTATGAATAGCTTCCATAGGACATTTTATATTTTTGCCAGTGTATCTTTTGGATAGATTCTTAGAAGTGGAATTGCTGGGCCAAAGGGTAAGTGAACATATATTTTACTTTATTTAAATATCTTTCTAAAGTTTTGTATCTAAATGTATTGAGTGCAAAAAAAACCCAGAAAGGTAGAGAACAGCATGTAAAACATGTCATTTGTATTTTAAAAAGGGATGAGAGATATATCTAAGTATTTGCTTGTATATGATAAAATGTCTCTGAATAGACAGACCAGAAATTAATACCACCAGGGTGTGTCGGGAGGGAAATGGAGGAAGGCCAAGGGCACAGGAATGGGGAGGGAGACTTTTCATTGAACACCAATTTTTTTTTTTTTGAGTCATGTTAAAATACTACCAATTTTTGCAATTAAATTTTAAAAATAAATTGAAGGGCTGGGAGCAGAAATAGCCCGAGTGACTGATCACTGGCTTTCCATGTTCAGGGTCCTTGGTTCAATCGCCAGTAACTCCTGAAAAAACAAACAAATGAAGAAACCAGCTCTCTTTGGGAGTAGATGTAACTCAGTGGTTTAGCGCCTGCTTCTCATGTACAAGGTCCTGGGTTCAATCTCTGGTACCTCCTAAAAAGAATCTTTTTTTAAAATAAATAGATGGGAAAAGTACTTTTCCATTTTAAATTGTAGAAATACTGGAAAACACTCAGAAGTAACATTGTGTAGGAAAAAGGAACTCTCACAACATCTTTTAAGCAATTTTGCATATAATTTCACAGAATTGTCTTTACTAACATATGTTTCTTGGGAATTGGCACTTTCAGGGAAGTTTATACTTTCAACATTGTTTTCTTCTTGGTTTTGGTGTGGGTTCTAATGTTATGACTATGTATGTGCATAATTTTTGTTCTCCTTTTCTTTGGAATTGTTAAAGCTTGGCCTGATTTAAATTATTTTGCTTCTATATTTCACATAGTCATTTCTGTATCCAGGCATGGGATTAAGTTCCTTGTTTTATGGAGTTTGTCAGGGCCAAGCATTAGCTCATTGTCTGGGGCCATGAAGCTGCTGTGGAGAAAATGACCCATCCTGGCTGCCAACCCTTTGAGGTGGAGAAATGCCAGCCCGTCGGATTCGGTAGTGTCTGTGGCTGGTGGAAAGTTGCCTCCACCTGGACCTTGGCACCATTTTTTGGCTTTAAAACTCTGTTCTGAACAAGACTTAACAGAAGCTTTCTAGATTCTAAAGCCTTGTTCCCTCCCGGGATGGTTAGATGGCTTAGACAAGGTTATCTTTTCAGCTCCTGCTGCCCTCCTGATGATGTCTGGGAAAGTCACATGAGCTGTTAAGATGAGCCTCACCTCCAAAGAAAGGTTATTGAACTGGGAAGTCAGTTTCCAGGTAGAAAGGTAGTGTGTGTGTGCTCCCTTTAAAGAACTTAAGCAAATTTTCCATGGAAACAAGGGCAGCTATCCTGAAGGAATGGTTGGTTACAGAAAGAGCCAGAGGGGCAGATATTTTAGAGATCGCACCTTCATTTTCCAGAAAGGAGAGCTCTTTTATATCCCACAGTGAGGAATCAGAATTGGCCTTCACATCCTATAAATGTTGATCTTTAAACCTAAATGTGTCAGGATGTGGACATAGCTCGGTGACTGAGTGCCTGCTTCCCATGTACGAGCTCCCAGGTTCAGTACCAGTATCTCCTGAAAAAAAAACAAAAAACAAAGAACAAACCCTAGATGTGTTTGTGCTGGGTATATAAGGCTGACTTCCTGTAAGTCTGCCCAGATTGATCCAAAATAAATCTTAAGTAGTACCTGTGGTCTAAAAGTGGGAGGAAGATTGTGCAAAGAGAAACTTCAGGCCTGCAGGCAAAGCTGTTTAAATTTAATTTTTATTTCTTTATACTCAAGGGCACTTCTAGGAATATACCAAAAGAATTGAAAGCAGGGACCCAAATAGATATTTGCCTACCGAAGTACGTAGCAGCATTATTTATTCACAATTGCCAAAAAGTGGAAGCAACCCAAGTGTCCATTAAGCAATTGAACAGGTAAACAAAATGTTGTACTTACATACCATGGATATTATTCAGCTGTAAAAAGGGAAGAAGTTCTGATGCATGCTACAACGTGGTAACCTTTGACATCAGGTTGAATGAAATAAACCAGACACAAAAGGACAAATACTATATGATCTCACTTATATGAAATAAATAGAGTATGCACATTCATAAAATAAAAAACTAGAATACAGGTTACCAGGAGCCAGGTGGGGTGGGAAATGGAGAGTCATACTTACTTAGTATGGAATTTATGTTTAGGGTGATGGAAAAGTTTGGGCAACAAATGGTGGTAACGGAGGCACAACTGTATATTTGAAAGTGGATAAAATGAGCAATTTTAGGATGCATATAACTTACTGGAATTAAAAAAAAAAACAGGGAAACGGACTTTGGCCCAGTGGTTAGGGCGTCCGTCTACCATATGGGAGGTCCGCGGTTCAAACCCCGGGCCTCCTTGACCCGTGTGGAGCTGGCCATGCGCAGCGCTGATGCGCGCAAGGAGTGCCCTGCCACGCAAGGGTGTCCCCCGCGTGGGGGAGCCCCACGCGCAAGGAGTGCGCCTGTGAGGAAAGCCGCCCAGCGTGAAAAGAAAGAGCAGCCTGCCCAGGAATGGCGCCGCCCACACTTCCCTTGCCGCTGACGGCAACAGAAGCAGACAAAGAAACAAGACGCAGCAAACAGACACCAAGAACAGACAACCAGGGGAGGGGGGGAATTAAATTAAAAAAAAAAAAAACAAAAAAAAAAACCAGCTATAGAACTTTATAACACAAAGCATGAACCCTAATGTAAACTATGGGCTATCGTTATTAGTATAATTATAATGTTGCTTTATCAATGTTATGATTGTTCAGCAATTAACAAAGATACCCCACTAATACAAAATGTTAATAATAGGGAAAACTGCGTATGTGTGATGGGGTATATAGGACCTCTGTGCTTTCTGCATGATTTCTCTGTAAACCTATAAGTGTTATAATAAAAACAAAAACAAAAACCAACCACCTCCTCGAATCCCACCATTCAACATAGCCACCATCACTGTTTCACTCTATTTTCTTTTAATTTTTTTCCTGTCCATTGTTTTTACCACCTTGTAATCATAATCGTAGTGTACTTACAAGTACTTTTTTTTCATTTAACATTTTATCATTAACATTTTCTACAATCTTTCAGTTTGAATATTATTTAAAAAAAACAAAAAACAAAGGGGACAGAAATCAGAGCAATGTTTTTTGCCTGGTGTTTTCAAAGGGATGGGGGGTTGAGCAGAAAGAGGCAGAAGGGAACTGAATTTTCTGGGATGATGAAAACACTGTGCCTTTTTTTTTTTCTCTCGCCTTACCCTCCCCCCAGTTGCCTACTCTCTCTATCCATTTTGCTGTGTGTTCTTCTGTGACCGCTTCTATCCTTATCAGCGGCACCGGGAATCTGTGTTTCTTTTTGTTGCATCATTTTGCTGCGTCAGCTCTCTATGTGTGCGATGCCATTCCTGAGCAGGCTGCACTTTCTTTTGCGCTGGGTGGCTCTCCTTATGGGGCGCACTCCTTGCGCATGGGGCTCCCCTACCCAGGTGGCACAGCACTCCTTGCACGCATCAGTGCTGCGCAAGGGCCAGCTCCTCACGGGTCAAGGAGGCCTGGAGTTTGAACTGTGGACCTCCCATGTGGTAGGCAGACGCCCTATCCAGTGGGCCAAGTCCACTTCCCTAAACACTGTGCCTTGATTAGAGTATTGATTACCTGGGTATAAACATTTTTCAGAATTTATCAAGTGGCACTTTTGTGCATTTTATTGTATGTAATTAGACCTCAATGAAACATTTTTTAAAGTAGCCTTTATTAATTACTTGGCATAGTAGAATAAACTTTGGTCTAAATAGTCAAATACTTGTGTTCTGGTACCAACTCTGCCACTAACTTCCTGTATGGATGTGGGGAAAGCATTTAATCTCGGACTTCTAACCTCTCACCTGTTCTACAAAATGAGGTCCTAGCAATTAGAATGCTCAAGTTTTTTCAGCTGAAGGATAGGCTTTCTCACTTTAAAATTCCTTAATTGGGTAGAAAATTCAAAGAGAATTTTTCTCCAGGAAACAGCCCATTAGTGCTGTGAGATGTGTATGGCCTCAGTTTTGGTGATTTTTCGTCCCTCGTCCTGATGAGCCAGCTTTAAGAATTGTCCACACCACTTTTCAATCTAAACGCAGGAATGTGCCTTGGTCGGAGGAAAGGCAAAGGCAGAAAGTCACTCCAAGTAGGTGCCCAGGCTGCCAAATGTTGGTCTCAAGCACATGTTCCCCGAGCTTGGGCTCCTCTCCAGAAGGGGAAAAGCTCACAATGGAAACAGTGATGGCCATTCGCGCTAGGCAGCCAAGAGAATGAAAAGCACATTGAAACCCAGTGGTGCCTCCACGGGGAGGGGTAAGGTGGACCCTTTCAAGGGGAAACCAACCTGACAACAGAGCAGGACAACAGCCCATTCCCAGCATCTTTCCTCAGTTCAACAACAAGGTCTTTATGTGCAAACTCTCAGGAAATCACTGAGAAATTATCCTGTGGGCAACCCACGCTTTGCCCAACAACAGATGCACACTCAGTCTCACTTACCCCTGTTTTCCTTGAATTAGATTTTTTTTATTGAAAGGAAAGGACTCTTTTTGTTTGTTTGTTTTTTGTTTTTTTGAGGTACTGGGGCTGAAGATTGAACCCAAGACCTTGTATGTGGGAAATTGGTGCTCAACCACTGAATTGCACTGGCTCCCCCAAGTTGATGTTTTTTGTTTGTTTGTTTTTAGGAGGTACCAGGGATAGAGCCCAGGACCTCGTATGTAGGAAGCAGGCGCTCAACCGTATGAGCTACATCTGCTCCCCAGAGCTCTTCTTGGTGTAAATTTCAGAACCCTGCCTCTCCTCCCACCCCCCAATATATATATGTAATGTATATATTTTCCCCTTCTAAGGGTTCATCAACTTCCTTTTCTATTGCTGCTCCTTGTGGACTATTTTGACCTTCATTGCATGCCTTTTCAGGTGCTGTACTTTTGTCCTTCAATTTATCCAGTGTTCCTGTGAATGCCTTTCTGTCCTAGCATGTCAGTTACTGCTGGGCTGAGAAACCAGCCTGACAGCAGGAGAAACAAGGCCTGGATGTGATGGAAAGGCTGTGTCATCTAAACCAGCTCCAAGCAATGGGCCTCCTGCCTTTCCACCAGGTGCCTGTGCTAAAACTCTGTGCCTCTCTGCCTTGAAAGGTGAGGACCAATGAGGATTTGTATTTTGATCATCTAAACTTCGGAGGAATTCTGTTCTAAAATAAAAGATGGCCCATAACCTTTGTTGAAAGAGTTGTAAACCTGAAAATTTTTCAAGAGTAGAAAGCTTAAAGAAAGAAAATAGTTGTGGTGAACTGGAAATCATATTCCTTGTCCAAAGAATTTTTTCAGGAAATTCAAATTTTTATGTACATGTCTGTGGGCCAAATACAGTCTACAGGCCTTTGATTCTTAAAGAACAGGGCTGGATTTTGGCATTAGACGTGAGTTTTTTGTTTTGTTTTTTTCATTTCTTTCCCCTTACCCTTCCCCCCTCCCCCCCCCCCCGCCAGTTGTCTGCTCTCTGTGTCCATTCACTGTATGTTCTTCTGTGTCTGCTTGTATTCTTGTCAGCAGCACTGGGAATCTGTATCTCTTTTTGTTGCGTCATCTTGCTGCGTCAGCCCTCCGTGTATGTGGTGCCACCCCTGGGCAGGTTGCGCTTTCTTCGTGCGGGGCGGCTCTCCTTACAGGGTGTGCTCCTCGAACATGGGGCTCCCCTATGTGGGGAACACCCCTGTGTGGCACGGCACTCCTTGCAGGCATCAGCACTGTGCATGGGCCAGCTCACCACACGGGTCAGGAGGCCCTGGGTTTGAACCTTGGACCTCCCATGTGGTAGGCAGACGCTCTATCAGTTGAGCCAAATCCACTTCCCATGAGTTTGAACTGTGCTTCCAGGATGTACTGGTTGTGTGATCTTGGGTAACTTCACTCCCAGCGTGTCAGTGTCCAGATCCCTAAATTAGAGCAGCAACAACCCCTCCACAATGGGGTTGTGGTGATGAAATGAGATCACGGAGGACAAGGGATAAGGAGGGCTGCCTGTGCAGGAACATTGGCTGGCACTTAAAACACAGCAGCCATGTGGTTGAGTGTACAACTGCAAGAGTATCCTTCTGTGAACTAGAGCAGATGTACATCACTATTGCAGGGTGGTAGGAATGTGGAAAAGCATAGGAAAACCACAATTGGTGTGACCAGTAGACTGTGGTTAACAATACTATAATATTCTTGCATCAACCCAAAGAGGTACTGTGTTGATAATAGGGAGTATGGAAAAAGTGTGCCAAATGTTTATGGTGGACCATGGTTGGTGGCAATAGTCTGATAATATTATCTCATAATCTGTAACAAATATTCCACCATGGTGTAGTGTGTTGGCGAAGGGGTTTTTTATGGGAAATCTACACATGTGTATGATTGTTTTGCAAGTTCACAACCTCTGTAATAAAAATATATTTTTAAAAAATAGGGTGGGTTGGGGGAAAAATACACCAAATGAAAGATAGGGACTACAGTTGGTAGTAATATTTTGATGATGTTTTTGCATAGTTTGTAACAAATGTTTCACAACAATGCCAAGTGTTGGTGGAGGGGTGATATATGAGACCCCTGTATGAGATTATGTTTGTTGATTTTGTAAGTTCACAATCTTTACTCTACACTTATTGTTTATGCATGTTCATGTATGAATTATATACTTCAATAAAAATATATTTTAAAAAACCACAGCAGCCACAGTCTGCCACTTCAGCTCCCAAGTGACTGTTTCCAACTTGCTAATCGAAATTTCCAGAGCTTTTGGTAATAAAGGTAACACATATCCTCAGGGGAAGCTTATTGGGAAGCTTATTGTGGAGCCTCTTGCTGCACATGAGGTGTGTGAGCATTTGCTTGTGTGCACAACTCCATCCCACATCTGAAGCCCACAGCCTGACTCTAGGGGGGAAGGAGGTGAGGAAGCAACAGTGTCAGTCACAGAGGCATATATAGATCCTCCTACCTAGCTCTCTTCTGCATTTGCCTTCTTGATGTCAACCACCAGAATTGTTTTTTTTCTCCCTAAGGAAATTAAGATGTAAAGGGGAATGAATTGGGCCTTTTAAAACTTTCTATACGAGTCAGTCCAATGAAAAGCAGATCTTTTGAGAATGAGAACATTTATATTGCTTCCTTCCAAACTCTCCTTAAAACAGATCCCCAGGCCACCTTTAGGATTGATGCCCTCTATGTGGCCACAATTCATTTCAGTCACTGCTACAATATTAAAAATGCATTCATGCTTGGCATATAAGTCAGGGTTCTCTAGGGAAATAGAACCAACAGGTACATAGTATGAGATTTTATAAAATTGTCTCATGTGACCATGGGAATACCCAAGTCCTGATTCCATAGGGCAGGCTACAAGACAGGGACTCCAATGAAGGTCCTCGATGAGTTTCCAGGAGATGCTGTCTGAAGTAGAAATGGGAATTCTCTCTCTGAATGCTGAAATCACTTCCTCTTTTAAGGCCTTCAACTGATTAGATGAGAAGTCACTCATTGCTGATGGCAATCTCCTCAGTTAATTGTAGATGTAATATGCAGTCAACTCGCTGATGATTAAAGTTCATGAAATGTCTTTGTATAACAATTAGCCCAGTGCTTCTTGACCAAACTGGGCACCACTACCTGGCCGACTTGACACATTAGCCTAACCATCACAGTCCACCCCTTGTCAACTTGATAGCCATACACATCATCTTAAACCATACTTAATCTCTAAATAAAAACATTTTTTTCTACCTAACAATACTCAACTGTCCTGCATACAGCCGGAAATGCAGTAAATGCCTCCAGAATAGGAGGCAAGACCTTGGGGAATATTCACTCATAAACTTGACATCCTTAAATACTACTACATGAAACTAATACAATTTCTGTCATATAAGCGGAAAGGACAGGGAAGAAAGACAAGATATTTGCTTTATGTACATACGCAAACATAGTCATAACAAAACAAGGAAGAAATATTCATGGCCATTACAGTCCTTGTTTCTGTACTGGTCACTTGGTCGAAGTTCATGTTTATCACTATTTCCTTCTACTACCCATCCCATGTTCCCTGTACCCTCAGCAAGTACCTCAGCTGGCCATGGTTCTTTGCCTGGTGGGGTGACCCAAACTTTCATTCCTGATAATTCTGGGCCATTGCTAGTCCTGGCTGGATTGGGTTGTTGCAATTTTCCATTGACTTTAGTCACAGAGCATGGCAATATTGAGAGATACCCTAGGGCAGGGATTCTTAACCAGGGGTCCATGGGCCTCCAAGGGGTTGGTGGAAAGATTTCAGAGGATCCATGAGCTTGAACGGAAAAAAATCAACTTACTATCTTTATTTTCTCTGACCTCTAACTGAAATCTTAGCATTTCCTTCACTTATGAATGTATGCGATAACAGTATTCATTCACTTGATTGGCAAAGAAGTCTGTGAAGCAAGAAAGGTTAAGAACTCCTGCCCTTATGGGAGGTCCAGGGTTCAAACCCAGGGCCTCCCGTCCCATGTGGTAAGCTGGCCCCTCTGCAGTGCTGCCGCCTGCAAGGAGTGCTGTGCCACGCAGGGTGTCCCCCGTGTGGGGGAGCCCCATGCGCAAGGAGTGTGCCCTGCAAGGAGAGCCGCCCCTCGTGAAAAAAGCGCAGCCTGCCCAGGAGTGGCTCCACACATAGAGACCTGATGCAGCAAAATGATGCAAAAAAAATAAAGGGACACAGGTTCCCAGTGCCGCTGACAAGAATACAAACGGACACAGAAGAACATACAGCAAATGGACAGAGAGCAGACAATGGGGGTGGGGTGGAGAGAGAAATTTTTTTTTAAATCTTAAAAAACAAACAAACAAACAAAAAACTCCTGCCCTAAGGGATCTCCTGTATTTTAGGAAAATTTTCTTTACCTTCATCATGTAGTTGCAGTCCTATTTTCCCTTGATAGGATCAATTACCCCATCGAGGACAGTAATTCCTTTCTTTGCCTGTTGATTTCAGAGGCATGAGGAGCCCAGAGTGACCAGGTGTAAGTCTTAACTTTCAGTCCAGTGGAATCGTTGTGTTTCCAGATGGAAGCACTCCTCCTTTTGAAACTAAGACCTGTAGACCAGCAGAGCTTAAGGTTGCAGAGATAGGAAGCAAAAATTTTCCTAGTGGATCACTAGGGGTAAAAGTGAATGGTGCCAGTCTCATTACCACCCCTTGATTCCAACACTGTGAATCCTGGCTACGGGAAAAACAGCACCCTAGAGTGGGTGCAGATTTAGAGCATACACAGCCTCCTGGAGAACACTGCTCCATCCCTGGAAGTATTGCCACCTGGCTGACACTGTAATTAAGTCTTCAAAAGACCAGTCCATGGTTCTGTCAATCTAACTGCTTCAGGATGATGGGGAACATGGTAAGACCAGTGGATTCCATAAGCTTTTGCCCATTCCTGCACATCATTTGCTGTAAAGTAGGCTCCTTGATCAGTGGTAATGCTGTGGGGGCAGTGAATAAGTCCATGGATGGTAGTTTTGGAAGAATCATTGCATGCAGGGAAGGCAAACCCGTGTCTGGAGTATGTCTCTATCCAGTTAGAACAAATTGCTGCTCCCACCATGATGAAAGTGGTCCAGTATAATCAACCTGCCTCCAGGTAGCAGGCTGATCACCTTGGGGAATTGTCCCATCTCGGAGGGCTGAGTGTGGATTTCTGCTGCTGGCAGATTGAGCACTCAGCAGGGGCTATAGCCCGGTCAGCCTTGGTGAGGGGAAGACCATGTTGCTGAGTCCTGCATAACCTCCATCCTTACCACCATGGCCACTTGGATCATGAGTCAATTGGGCAATGACTTTAGTGGCTAAGGAAAGGCTGACAGCAATCCACAGATCAGATTGCCTTATTCACTTGATTATTAAAATCTTCCTCTGCTGAAGTCACCCTCTGGTGAACATTCACACGGGACACAAATATTTTCATGTTTCTTGCCCACTCAGAAAGTTCTATCCACATATTTCTTCCCCAGACCTCTTTGTCATTATTTTTCCAATCATGTTCCTTCCAAGTTCCTGACCAGTCAAACCATTGGCAACATCCCATGAATCAATGGACAAATGCACCTTTGGCCATTTCTCCTTTCAAGCAAAGTGAACAACCACATTTCTCAGAAAAATAGCTAGAGGACAGAAAGAAATGGTCTAGAGGACAGGCAGAAGTGTAGGACACCAGGGAAGGCTGGACACTGCCCAGAAGGGAGAGGGTCAAAGGAAAAAAATTGTGACGGCAAAACTGAGAGTTAAAAGCTGCAGCTGCTCATGCAGCAAAATGATGCAACAAAAAGAGACACAGAGGAGACACAGCAGACCAAGGAGCTGAGGTGGCGCAAGAGATTGAGCACCTCTCTCCTACTCTGGAAGGTCCCAGGATCAGTTCCCAGTGCTGCCTAAAGAGAAGACAAGCAGACATAGAAGAACATACAGTGAATGGACACATAACAGACGAGGGGAGAAATAAATCAATCTTTGGGAAAAAAAATACTGCAGCTGCCAGCATTCTCTCCACCCTATGGAAACTTTTGAATTCTCAAGCTTCTGGCTAGTGGCTACAGACAAAGGGGGCTCCAGGGACCCACCTCACCAAGAAAGGGGGGAGAGTGGAACACAACCTAAGGCTGACTCAGCTATTATCTGCACTGGCCAAACAAGAAGTTGAGTGGGGATATGGGAATCACTACCCCTGGATCCTTCAAATCCTTGATGGTAGGTGGCACTGATCTCTGTAATCCCTTCAGGAATCCAATATTGCTTTTGATTTAGTATTTTGCTAAGTACGGGCCTTTCCTACCATAATAGACTTCACTCTACAAGTCAGGGAAGTAATGGGATTCTGCCAGTTACTCTATTCCAAGTATGCATTCTGCAACTGGGGAAATATCACAGAATGGGTCTGGGGACCCACTGGACCCACTTTGAAATGGACCTGAGATAAAATCCATTGATCACCTGACTTCTACAAGCCCCTAGTCTGACTGGTGGACCACAGCATGTTTTGAGTCTCCTGGAATTAATGTCACTTCTGAGCAAGTGTCTAATAATACCTGGAATAACTGATCATTTTCTTTTCCCCAATGCAGTTACCCTGGTAAAAGACCATAAGACTCTTTGGAAAAAACTGGGAAGAAGATTAACAGTATAAAGTTTTCACAGTGTAACAGGATCCTTCCCCGAAGGGACCCAGGCTTCCCCTCATTTAAGGGACTCTGGGTCTGTAAACTGTCTCAAGTCTGGGAATTGAATAAGGGGCTGTGACTCTCTTGTTTCTGTAATTCAAATTAGGCTTTTGTCCATTCACCCTAGAACTCTTCTGCTTTTACAGATCTAGTAGGAACTTAGTAGACTGGCCATCGATTTCACTTCTAGGTACCCCATGATCTGTTAGCCAATGCTATAGGTCTATGTGACTCAGATTTTTTTTTTTTTTTTCCTCTCCCTTCCCCAACCCCCTTGTCTGCTCTCTTTATCCATTTGCTGTGTCCTTCTGTGTCTGCTTGTATTCTTGTCAGCGGCACTGGGAATCGGTGTCTCTTTTTGTTGTGTCATCTTGGTGCGTCAGGTCTCTGTGTGTGCGGTGCCACTCTTGGGCAGGCTGCACTTTTTCAAGCAGGGTGGCTCTCCTTACAGGGGGCATGGGCTCTCCTACGTGGGGGATACCCCTGTGTGGCACGGCACTCCTTGTGTGCATTAGGGCTGCGCGTGGGCCAGCTCATCACATGGGTCACGAGGCCCTGGGTTTGAATGCTGGACCTCCCATGTGGTAGGTGGATGCGCTATCATTTTGAGGGAAATCTGCCTCCCTGTGACTTCGATTTTTGATTGCTGTTTTGAGCCTGCCTTTAGTTGTGGTAGCCATGCCCACTTCATCTTTGGTGATTTAAGTGCTGCTACTTGGCTTCTGCTAGCCTGGGATCCAATCATCCTATAGTGTTTAAGGATCCCACTTCCATGACAGCAGTTCCCACAGTAATATCTCACCTACAGAGGAAAGCAACCACAGAGCTCTTTGGGGGACACAGACTTACAAATGTATTCCTCACAGTCTTTGTAAAAGATGTGTCCTCTGGACATTTCTGGGGTGGGTGGGTAGGTCTTAAATGGTGAATCCCTGCTAGGATTCCAATCTCTTTAAGCCTTTGGATCCTCCCCATCCACAGTACAGCAGGGCAATTCTGGCATCTTGACCTCAGGCAGTGTCACCCATGTTTTAGCCAGTTGCCTGATCAAACTGTTAGAGCCCTTTCTAACCTCTCGATCTACAACACTGAATTCAGAATCTCCGCTTAGTGGGCACATATCAATAAATTCAGTCTGACCCAACTTTATATTCTTTCCACTATTATCCCAAACCCTTAATATCTATTCCCACACGTATTCCCCAGATTTCTTCCTATATAAAATTCATGCAGTTCTTTTGGATTATAGCATACTTCCTCATGCGTCACACTTTGAATCTCACCTTTAGGGGGCTTGATGTGACTTTTTTTTTTTTTTTTTTTTAAAGATTTATTGATTTATTTAATTTCCCCCCCACCCCTGGTTGTCTGTTCTTGGTGTCTTTTCGCTGCGTCTTATTTCTTTGTCCGCTTCTGTTGTCGTCAGCGGCACGGGAAGTGTGGGCGGCGCCATTCCTGGGCAGGCTGCTCTTTCTTTTCACGCTGGGCGGCTCTCCTCACGGGCGCACTCCTTGCGCGTGGGGCTCCCCCACGCGGGGGACACCCTTGCGTGGCACGGCACTCCTTGCGCGCATCAGCGCTGCACATGGCCAGCTCCACACGGGTCAAGGAGGCCCGGGGTTTGAACCGCGGACCTCCCATATGGTAGACGGACGCCCTAACCACTGGGCCAAAGTCCGTTTCCCTTGTTGTGACTTTAGTGTAGTTACATGTCTGGAAGAAAAGAGGGGTGGTGGGGGTTGGTAAGAAGAAGCATTAAGAGAGTCATGTAAGCCAATCACTTCAGGGGCATTCTGTTTAGATTCATCTGGTGAGACAGCATTAATCTCTTCAAGTGGAGATTGATGGCAGACTCCTTGGGGACAGGGTGGAGGTTGGGTGGTTGTCTCCTCAGGGCAGGGAAGAGGTCTATACTTCTTGGGGCAGGCTGAAGGTTGGGTGGTGCAGGTTTGATGTTGGATGGCTGTCTCCTTAGGGCGGGGAGAAAATTGGGTGGCTGTCACCTCAAGGTCTCAGCAGAATTTAGGACTTCAATGTCCCCACTGTCATTATCTTCAACCTATATGTCTCCATCCCAATCCTCAGGATTCCACTCCTTTCCAATCAATACCCTCACTTTAACAGCAGATACCCTGAGAAGTTTTGAGATTTTTGTTTCCTTTGTAACTCTGCTACTCACACAATGAGGCTCCCACTCTGATTTTCAGAGATCTCAAGACTATGGCTGCAAGAAATGTGATTTTTAGGGGGAGGACACACACAGAAACTTTAACATCATTCATGTGGTGCTTAAGTTGCAAATTTGAAGTCTTCAGCTCAACACATTCTTTTATACCTGTATCCAGTGTATTTAGGAACAGCCAGCCAACATCACTGTAACTTCTAACTCCATAAAGCTCTGTTAAGGTGCTTTTGGTTTTTTTTTAGGAGGTACTGGGGCTTGAACCCAGACCTCAAACATGAGAAGCAGGATTTCAACCACTTGAGCCGCACCTGCTCCCACTCTAAGGTGTTAAAAAAACACTCTCACCGAGATTCTTGCCTGCTGTAAGCATGATAGTCCTGCCCAGTAGTAATATTCTGCACATCTCTACTGCCAACTCATGCCATGGACTGTCAGTGATCTCTTGATTATTGGAAACAGAGTCATTAGTGCCCTTGAGTCTTATCAGAGTAGAAAGCCAATTGCAAAAACCCCAGAACCAATTCAGAAACCCCATTTTTAAGACTTTCTCTAGAACCACTCCTGGTAACAAGCTGTATTAGTCAGGGTCTCTAAGGAAACAGAATCAACAGGAGACATATGTAAATGGTATGAGATTTTATAAAAATTTTCTCACACAACCATGGGGATACCCAAGTCCAAATTCTGTAGGGCAGGATGCAAGCCAGGGACACTGATAAAGGTCTTGATAAGTTCCCCAGGAGACACTGGCTGTCTGAAGTAGAGATGGAAATTTTCTCTCTGAATGCTCAAATCACTTATCCTCTGAAGGCCTTCAAGTGACTAGGAAAGAAGTCACTCATTGCTGATGACAATCTCCTCAGTTGATTGCAGATGTAATCAGCCATCTATGCAATCAACTCACTAAGTCCATGAAATGTCCTTGTATTAGAATTAGCCCAGTGCTTGCTTGACCAAACAAATGGGCACCATTAGCTGGTTGACCTGACCGAACGCCTAACCGACATATTTGTTAAGCAGAGTGTGGTTCCAGGTAAGTCACCCATACCTTCTGTGCAGTGTCAGTTTGCAAGGCTTTATGCTCTGCACCTGGGCAAAAAATATAAAAGTCTAGTCCTCCTGTTTCTCATTGACTGACAGGGAAGACTGGCTTCAAAGTGGAATAGGCCAGTATGAGGACAGCTATGATGGACAGCTATAATGGAGTCTACACCATTCCTGGGAAAGGGGCACAGGAACGATTTCATAGGACCAGGTACACTCAAGCGAAGTAGTGAAGGGAAAGGACTAGGAGTTCACAAAGAGAAACAGTGGTATATATGGGGACAGTTTTGAGGGAAGGGTATCTGAGGTAGAGGAATATCATGCAAAGACTAGAGACGAGAGTAGAGCATGGCGGGGCTGGTGTAAGTATCAGAGAGGCTGGGAGTGAAGATGAAGAGGTACTTGGGTCATAGCAGGGAGGACTTTGCATGCCTTGCGAAGGAGAATCCTGAGTCTTGAAACAACTCAGCGTTTCAAGGATTTTGAGAAAGGGGTGATAGGATAGAAGCTCCATTTTAGAAAGACCCCTATTTTCAGTGGCAAGAAACAGGATTGGGAGGGGCAAGGATGGGTGGCTTTGAGACCACAGTTGGGGGGTGTTGCTGTAGCAATGAACAGAGAAATGAGGAGGCCCAGACAAAAGTGGTTTTAGGGGCCATTGGTGGGGGGGACGACACAGACTTGAGAATCAGGCAGAGGCTGTGAGGCTGACTGCAGATAGGGGGCCAGAGGGACTCATCCCCAGTGGAAAGTGTAAGACAGTTGCTTTAACTCCATGGTCTTCCATCACTGGAAAATGCCTGGGTCCCTTATTCTGGTAACCAAGGCAGGACCCTGGCCTCCAAGTCCATCCAGCTGAAGATGATCTACCAAAGTAAGCATTACCTCTCAGATGCATTTTTTTTTTCTTTTCTTTTTCTCAGATGTATTTTGTGTCTTGCCAAGCCTATACATCTAATTTTTTTTTTAAGATTTTTTATTTCTCTTGCCTTCCCCCCAAACTCCCTGTTGTCTGCTCTCTGTGTTCATTTGTTGCGTGTTCTTCTTTGTCCGCTTCTGTTGTCAACAGCATGGGAATCTGTGTTTCTTTTTGTTGCGT
Organism: Dasypus novemcinctus; assembly: GCF_030445035.2. NCBI lineage: Eukaryota > Metazoa > Chordata > Mammalia > Cingulata > Dasypodidae > Dasypus > Dasypus novemcinctus. The sequence goes on from NC_080690.1 coordinate 14,082,258, forward strand.
CATCTTGTTGTGTCAGCTCTCCATGTGTGCGGCGTCATTCCTGGGCAGGCTGCACTTTCTTTCATGCTGGGCCGCTCTCCTTACAGGGCGCACTCCTTGCGCATGGGGCTCCCCTACGTGGCACGGCACTCCTTGCGCTCATCAGCACTGCATATGGGCCAGCTCCACATGGGTCAAGGAGGCCCTGGGGTTTGAACCGCAGACCTCCCATGTGGTAGGCAGACGCCCTATCCACTGGGCCAAGTCCGCGTCCCCATCTATACTAATTTTTAAGAAATTATGAAACTCACAGGTCTGAAAAAAATCTAAACTTGATTTTTTACGAAGACATGATTTGAGTAGTAATTTAAAGAATGTAGGTACCTCCAAATAAAGCCACTACAACACTGTATACGATAGTAAAAGACTGCAAATGACTCAAACACCAGTAATAAGGGAACTTGTTAAATAACTAGTATATACATACTGGAATACCATCTGACTATAAAAATGAAAAGCTCTTTATGAGCTGATATGGACAGAGCACCAGGATATAGTTAAATGGAAGAAAAAGCAATGTATGTAAGTGAATATAATGTTTTCTTTTGTATAAGAAAGGGAAGTAAGATATATATTCATATTTAACTATACTTACAGTAATTGATTCTGAAAAGAAACCAGAAACCAGAAATAATTTCCCGTAAAGGGAAGAGGTAGCCAGAAAACAGTAGTGGGAGCAAAATTTCTCAGTGTGTATCTTTACACCTTTTTATGTATTGGTATTTGAACCAAGTGAATGTTAGTAACCATCCAAAATATAAAGTTGTTTTATGGGTTTTTTTCCCCTCCTGAAAAGAATGCAGGTACATAAGACTTCTTGTTTTAATAATCATGTTCTTCTCAGTGAGGAAGTTTGCCTTCCATCTGTCCCTGGGGAACTGCTGTGGCTTACACATGGGCCAGGCTGTCCCACCTTACGACACTGGGTTAACACCACTGCTTCCCAACCTAGGCTGTGTGGCCATGGCTCTCTCAAGCCCTCTTCCTGCCCCAGCAGATGCAGGGGCTTCTTCCCTGACCCATCCAAACGAAGGGAATGAAGGACATGGTCACACTGCAATGCCTTTGTAAGAGGAAGTTTTATTGTTAATTATTTACCTTAACAGTGTCAGAAAGAGGAATAGTTTAAGCTCAGTCCAACATGATTGGTAGTTGGCAAAATCTAATGAAGCAAGTGTTCTGATTGCTAAGGATTTAATTTGGGTGCTTTTAATACTTAGCCATCTAACACTTCAAACATAATCCAGAATAAATGTATCATCTCCCTCCCATACCCCACCTATCTCACTTCAATACGGAAATATCTTCATTAAATACGATGCCCAGAGGAACAAGTTCCCTGGAAAGTATAGCCATGAGGACAATGCACAAAAAGAAGAACTCAAAATAAAACTGTATGATAATTTACTAGTCTAAGGAAACAAAACCTTCCAATATATTAAGAAATAAATCCAGTTACAAATGCACTGAGAGGTCTATGTGAAGAGGTTCTGTGATAACTGAAAACTGCTGGCTATTTACAAGATACACAAGCAGGAACGGTGCACCTAACCCAGCGCTGGGCCTCAGACGCCAAAAGTGTTCTCTCCACTGTAGGCCACATACAAGAATCCATCTTCATCCTTTTCCTTCTCATAGAGCTGTCCCATGGTTAGGCTTAAATGAGAAAAACAGAAACAACATGGAGAATTGGGTTTGGTTACTGAGTCCAGGTGCTGGAAGAAAAAAAGATGGCCTGAGATAAGGAAGGTGACTACCCCCAGGTGGGAGGAGGTAAAAAGAATCTCTCTATTCAGATCTGGAGTACCTACCGTGTACCCATCATCCTGTTTGGCAGAAGGGAAATGTGGCCATGAAAAGAGTAAAATTTTTGGCTGCTGGGAGTAAGTACATAGAACTAGAACCAAAGTCTCCATCTTCCTGGCCCCCAGGCAAAGCCGTGTGATCCACTCACTTTCACAAAAGTTAAATCCTTTAAAAAGGTCAGCTCCAGCTCTTCCTGTGGGTGAGGCTGGTTAGCACTTGACCGTCTTTTAAACTCCAAAAGCAAGGAAAAGAACTGCGCAAACTTAGCTGTCTAAAGGGCCCAGCACTGCTTGGGTGAAGGACCCAGGTAAGAAAGAGTACACTGGGCTGTTTCCTCCTTCAGGTTGGTTTGTTTGAAGATTTATAATTTGTACCTAACACGTTAGGTACAAGTAAGTTCATTCTTATGGAAATCCCCCGCCAAAACCCCTGTACCCCCAGAGAGGTGCATGAACGTCAAAGAAAAACAAGCTATTTTCCTCTCCAAAAGCTCTCAGATTTTATTTGGGATCCAAAGAAGTCCTGCTCAACTTCCCAAAGAACCCTCCAGAAATAGTTATTCCTCACATTAAATGTGTGGGTAGGAAAACTGGCCTTCCCTAAACTGTAAAACAGACCACAGTGGAGGAGACCTACTAATCCAGTTCTCCAGCATGAAACTGAGTTGTATGGGCTCAGAGTAAGACTAGTAACACCTGGAGGAGCCCTGCGCGCTCCGGCCATGTGGGAGCAAAGATGCCGGGGCTCGTGAAGCATTGGAGAGGTGGGGTTACCAGAAGCAGCACCGGGCCTGCGTTCTGAGAGACACTGGAGGTCCCCAGCGCAGAACAGATGCCTACACGCAGGACCCAGTCAACCAGGGGCCCGGAAGGGACAGAGGGAGTGGTCCAGGGCCTCAGGCCGGTGAGGGAAGCAGTGACTGCTCCACTCTGCTGCTGTGCTGCTGGCTGCCTGAGTGTAAAAGCAGGGACACAGGCCACATTTATAAAGGGAGATTTTTTTTCCCTCCCAATTCTTCCTGTTCCATTTGTAAGCTTAGCTCAACTGGCTGTGTGGGTAGATGAGACGATTAAGTAACAATGTGAGGGCAGATGAGTATGAATATGAAATGGCCTGTCATCAACATCTTGTGCAATAAAACAATGCTCCCAGTGAGGAGCTCTGGTACTGGAATTTGTAAAATAAGGATTCCCTAGAACAGTACCATTCAATAAAAATTTCTGCTAGATGGAAATGTTCTGTCTCTTACTATTCAATACAGTAGTCTCCAGCTATGGGGCTTTTGAGCACTTGAATGTGGCTAGTCTGAATTCTGTAAATATAAAATACACACAAGATTACACAAGATTTCAAAGACTGTATGGAATAAAAAGAATGTAAAATATCTTAATTTTGATTTCATATTGAAACAACATTTTGTATATTTTAATTTGGGTTCAGAGAGTATATTAAAATTAAAGTTAATTTCACCCATTTCTTTGACTTTAATTTTTAATGTGGCTCATAGAAAACCTAAAAGTTCATGTGACTTGCATGGTTTCTATTGATAGCACTGCTCTAGAACATGAGAGAACTTGGGGGCAGGAGGAAAACCTGCTCACAAGAACACCTAGAGCACAGGGTTTCAACCCTGCCTTCACAGCAGAATCACTGGGAAACTTCAAAATCTCCATGCCCAGGCCTCACCTCACACCAATTAAATCTTCATCTTTGAAGGAGGGACCCAGGCATCTGTAGTTCTTAGAATGCCCCAGATGATTCCATGTGTGGCCAGTGTCCAAAAGAAGAGATGCGCTTCTTTAAGGGCCATGAGATTAGCAACTGGACAAGCCAACAAATAACGAAGGGCTTAAACATGTAGCTGGGTCTTCCAAGAAGACTTTTACCCTGGCAGTTGGGAACACCCCCAAAAGAAAACCTGCTTTCTCTGGGACTTCTCAAAATAAGGCTATGGAGAGCAGCTATGTCCACTGCCACAACTGTCTTTGCCCCATTTGGTCCAAGTGTCCAGGTGCCCTTGTACCATCTCTCCACTGCCATCCCCAAGTGGGTTTAGCTGCAGAAGTAGCAGATAATGTGTGTGAGTCAAAGGCAGTCATCCCTTGGTTCCTGGTCAGGTTTGGTTCCATCTATAGAGTTCTGCTCCTTTCCAACCAAGTAGAAGTCCTAGTGCAATGATTCTCAATCCCAGCTGCTAAATTAGTACTTGAGGAGCTTCACAGACATCTGTGGCCTACCCCAGACTCTCTATGCTGCCCACAGTGAAAAGTAACCATAAGGACCACAACTGTCTAAGGCAGACTCTGAGACTCTGGGCCCTGACTTTTGGCAGGGGCCCACAATCATGTGGCTTTCGTTCCTTTATACCTTTAGGTTCTGCTGTATCTGAAGTAAAACTTGAGTTCAGCAATTTGTTTAATCAGTGCCCTAGCAGCTATAGAAGCTGATAATAAAAATCATAACAGGAGAGAGTTATGATGTGCCAAGGCACTGTTCTAAGTGCATTACATACATTAATTCTTTACCTTCACAACAATCTTATGAGGTAGGTACTATCATCAATCACAGTACATTGATGTGGGAACTGAAGGCACGAGAAGGTTAAATACTTCATCCAAAGGTCACAAAGCTAAGAGACCTTCTTAACCATCAAGCTATGCTGCCGCCAAGGGAATATAACACAGCAAGATCTGTTTTAACAACATGACATCAGTCCTGGCAACTTCTGCAGCCTTCCTTAGAACAGTGCTTCTCACACACACAAATGTGCACAGGAGTCACCTGGACATCTTACTAAGGTGGCTGTTTCGATTCTGGTTGGTCTGGAGTGGGCCCTGACAGTCTACATTTCTAACAAGCTCCAAAGTGAGGCCAGTGTTGCCAGTTTCCACATCATACAGTGAGATACAAGCTCTTAAACATTTCTCCCTCAGATCCTGTCACTAGGTAGGCTAGATGGCTGGGCCTAAAGACTTAAAGAGTCCTGTCACTGTTCTCTGACATAGCCTCACGTGGAAAGTTTATTTAGCTGGCAGCAGCATCCTGTTCTTATACTTGGGATTCCCCTTGGGCAAGGAACTTGATAACTGACAATACACAATGCTAGGAATTAAACCAATTCAGCAGCCTGTGACTTAACCCACACCCCCTCCTCCCAATCAGGTGATTTTCTACCATGAAGAAAGACTAGCACATCTGTAAAGTATATTGATTTGGAGACAGTGCTTGCAGAATCAGGACACATGCATACAGAGTCAGAATAACTTGGCCCAGTGCCAGAAAGAACTGGGACATAAATATGACTTTTTTTTCTCATTCCATTAAAAAGATATTCAAGTGGAAGCCCAGGGGGCAAAAAGTGACCCTAGTCAGTAAGAAGGCTGCTGTGTCAGTTTAGGGCAAGTCCCATAAACCTCAGTGCCATCCTCAGAATTTAGGGAGCACTGAGCCACCGCACTAGGCAGGCTACTGCTGTGGTGCCTGAGGATCCTGAAGCATGCCACTAAGGCATCAACCACTACCTGCTTCTTCCTAAACATGAGTCATCCAAGAAGGATGCTGCTGCTAGGTGCCAGGGGCACTGACACCTTCCCAGCTCTGCGCCTGAGGAAAGAAATGGGAAAAGCCAACAGAGCCGATCTAAGGTGTGGTGGGGCCATGAAGAACGAAGTGAAATGAACCTAAACTGCCCCCTAATACCCCATGCCCTGCCTCTCCATTCAGGGTCACAGAGTCCAGGCAAAACTACTTCTCCAATGAAGAAACAAACCAGTAATAAAAGCCAGTTTTAGCAGGATCCACATCCAGGCATGGCCAAGCTGCTGAGAACAAACATTAGTTTTATATGTACTCAACAGCCCTATGAACTGGGGGAGGCTGACCCAGAACCACGTGCATGCCCAGTCCCTGTAGAACCACCCCCTCCTCCCCGACCAAGGTCAGATAATGGAGGCTGTGGGATCCAGCCTGACTCATGAATTGGCTGGACTGGTGGGCACACCTGGCCATCCATCTGCTTTGGAGCCCATGTGCTTCTATCGGATTTATCCTTTTTCCAGAGATGAGAACAGGCAGGGTGAGGTAGGAGGACAGTGACCACTGCGCTGGATCCTGGCAAGACACTGGTCTCAAGGTAAACGTTACTATGTCCCTGAAGGCTCCCTAGGATTCTAAAAGATGAAGATTAACTATTGGTTGTTTCTTTTACCATGTTTTTCTTCTTCATAGGATCAGGATCACTTTCACTGTTGAAAACAGACCCTTTTATGAGAGTATTATTTATCCAAAAATGATTTTAAAAAATTAATTTAAGCATTTCTAAATAACTGATAGTCTCTAAAATATCACAACTTCCTTTTACTTAGTAACTCTTTAAGATTTAGAGACAATTAAACACTGTAATCTTAACAGCACAATGTCAAATTATAACATCTTAGAGATATTTTATTTTTTTGAGGTACCAGGGGCCAGAGATTAAACCCAGAACCTTTTATGTGGGAAGTCGGCGCTCAACCCACTAAGCCAATTCAGCTTCCCTGAGTTGGTTTTTTTCATTTGTTTTCCTTGTTGTTCATTTCTGTTTTTTCAGAAGGCACCAGGAACCAAACCCCAGACCTCCCATGTGGGAGGCAAGAGCTCAACCACTTGAGCCATATCAGCTCCTGGGGTATTTTATTTAACAGTCATGCCTGTATCTATTAACGGGATTAACAAGACTCCTGTCTGTGTTTGAAACAAAAACCAAAAGGTAGGCACCATTGCCAGGTCTAGATATTCCCCTCTAATGTCATGAGAAACTTGTACCTTGATGTTCTTTCTCAAGTCCTGTCTGCGCCAAACCACAGTTCAGTTTTCATTTTTGGTCTGATTCTTGATACAGGGACTTAGGCAGAGAATTCAACTTTCTAACACTAATTAAAAGCCAGTAGATATCTCCACCTTTTTAAAGAAACAAGAACTCAGAAAGAGTTTAGGAATTGCCTTCATCTCTATTTCTGGAACCAACATTAAATACTAACTACCCTAAATAATAGAGTCATGACTTTACATAGTGATCACCTGTGTTCTAAACACCCTCCCAAAACTCTGCTCCAAGGCAGGAGTAACTGAAGTTACTGTTCGACCTAAGGCACCCGGGATCCTTGTGCAGACCTGTCCATTTTGGTCTCCTCTCATTCTCCCCAGCCAGTTTTAGAAGATGGCAAGCACTGGCCGAAGGTTAAGGGAGACCCCTGGCTTCTCTAAGGAGCCAGAGAGAGCTGAGGAAGAGGCTGCTAAACTCCTGTGGGGAGGAAATGGTAAAACTGAGTCACATCCAGGCTTTATGAAGGATTCTACGGCACTTCTGTTTGTGCATGTGCATGAATCTCAATGATGTCACAGCTTTTGTTTATAAACCAATTTGTTTTTAAAAATAAAACCCTAAAATGGACAACTACTGCATCAAGCACAGGGAGGAAAAGTTGTTAACTGACGATATGTGCTGAGGAAGGGGCCTGGGCTAGTGACTAAGGGAGGTTCAGAAGGCATCATCTCTTCACGATGCCTCTGAATACTGAACTGGGGAAGCAGCATCAGGATTGGCATTCCTAGTTCCTGTTTCCTAAATACCTGCCTCAGGTCACTGGTATAATCTGCTTAAGGGCAGGACTCTCACCAGGTTGAAAGGCAAATAGGACTTGGAGAGAAAATGGCCAGGAATCACTTCATTTCCAGTTCTATTTATATCTCAGGGACCATGAGGAAGGGGGCAGCTGGTAAGACTGGCAACCAAATTTAATTGCTAGAATAACATGGAGCCTTCAAAGTAATGTTCCTGTCTCCCAAAGACTGCTTCATTTACATCAGGAAGTACTGGAGTATTAGAATTGAGAAAAATAAACTCGATGCCATAGGTCCTAGTCACCTTCTTCCTCTTAAGAAGTCATCTCCAAGAACAAGGAAACACAAGGTCACCAAGGGCCTGCTGAAATTGCAGGTGGTACAAATGAAGATTTATCCCCCCCACCACCTTAAGGGAAGCCGAGAGTGACCACAGATGTACCCAGCAATATGCTGCCCAGAGGCTTGTGGAGAAGGGAGGCCAAAGAGTCCAATGGGGTGACAAAATCACCTCTGGCAACACTGCAGCTTCCTGAGCTACAGCAGAAGCAGGCCAACAGAACCTCATGAGCAGGTCCTTCTATTTCTCCCCTGCCCTGCCTCTTTGCCAAACACTAGGAAATGGAGGTATGGAGACTGGGAAAGAGGAAATCAGGCCTAAGAATAGGCAGGTCTGGAATTTGCCTTAGCTTTCTTCTGGAGCATTCAAGGATTTTTATAAGGGAGCATGTTTTGGCCACACTGGACTAGTTCCCAGTCTTAGCTATTAGAAATACTACTTTCGTGGTAACAAATGACACCTGAGTTAGTCAGGGGTCACCAAGAAAAGATGCAGCCAAGAACTCATACTTAGGGGTGAGAGCTAGAATCTGGCTTGGCCTAGAAGTACTCAATCAGTAACAGTAAAGGACTGACCAGAGGTTTAGACTGAGCCAGTCCATTTTCCTTCCTATAAGGGACTAAAGTTGAGCCATCAACCATACAGGAAAGGGAAACTGTAATGCCCCTGCTTAGATTTAGGGTCCACGTTATAATCCCAAAGATTGTTTTCAGGCAGCAAAATAGAGCACAGAGGCTCTAGACTGATAATCAAAGCAGGTGATACCAAGGGAGGGGTCAATCTGTAGAGACTTCGGGGCCCTTTACTGGACAGCAGCCATTTCAATGGACGTGAGAAGCAGGCAGCTATAGACCTTCACAGTAGGAAGAACTGACTGGGTTTGGAGAGCAAGCAGCAGGGCGATAAGCTGAAGTGAGGCTCAGCAGGACCCACAAGCCCCTGGTGGAGTGACAAGTCTGATTTCATGGATTACTTAGAGAAAATTTTATTTTGGGCCTCAGTTCCACCTATGCCTTAAACCTAAGTTCTCAACTGTTCTAAAGGATTCTTGAGGGTCTGAGGTTGGGTTGCACCAAATTTTTTTTTTAAGTTCAGGTCTTGTTTTTTCTTAACCCAAACTATATTTCCATGTCTTGGAGCCCTTCCTCATTTTTCCTGGAGCTCCTCATGTCAGGGAGCATAAAATCCAGATTTCCATTCAGGACCCCTAATTGTTTTCAGACTTGCCAAGTTCTGAGTTTTAAGCAGCCAAGCTGATGGCCATTACCAGAGGGCCCATCTACGACCATCTCTCACCTGGACTGTGGGACTGTCTTATCCACAAACAGGAAGATTGCCTTTTCAGAAGGAAGCTGGATCCTTTTCCTGATGATCCACATGAATTGAGCCACAGTGATGTCAGATGGAACCAGGTACTTCCGTTTGTCAATGTCAACAATCTGAGAGCCTGAGACTTTTTCCACAATCACCTGAGAAAGTAAAGAAAAGTCAGGACTGGATTTCTCAAGTAAGGCTCTGGCCTCACATTGTTAGGGGAGCTGATAAATACAGTAAGGGCTGGGAGGTAAATGGGAAATTCAGTAGCTTGAGAAAATAAGCCCCCATCTTAATAAACCACACACTCTGGAGGTTGAGAACTGACATAAATGAGTTCCATAAAGTGGCAAGTGCTTTTCTGTGGTCAGGTATTATATTTCTCATCCCTGATCTCAGCCTGAGTATGATATGCACAGCTTTTACTACTAAGCTATTCAACATTCTGTCTGGGCAGACTGGAGAATATCTGGTGAGGGTTTTATTGAAAGCTTATTACTCCAGGATCCCAGACGGGGATCTGCCTTCATGCTACAGGAGAATTAAGATCCCAAGGAACTAGGAGACAAGAAGGGATGGACTAATAAGAATGACTGGCAAGAACCAAGCTCTTTGTTTGGTCTGTTTCTTCACTCTGAATGAGGTCTCAGATTTGTCCTTCCTGCCCCCTCTCCAAAAGATTGTTCACAGGCAAAGAGTTACAATAATAGGCCTGGATGTCCTTCAAAACTCAATAGGGATTACAGAAATTATCTCCCCACCATGGAAGAAATACAAGATCACACTTATTGTTAATTAAAGGAAAACCAGGGGAGAAGAGATTTTCAGTGGCTTTCGGGTGTTTTTGATCAGTTAAGTATAACAGGGTCTGAATGAGGTTAGGTAAAGATAAAGGTTTGAAGTTAAAAAGGAATGTCCTGAAACTGAAGTGCCACTTCTAAGACCAAAGTGACAGTCTTCCTCCACCATCGTTCCCCAAAGTGGTAGTGACCTATTGCCCTGTCCTAGAACAATGTTCCTTATATAATTGGCGAGGGAGCCCAGAGGCTGCTGACAGCTCCCTGGCCTAGATCGGGAGATTCAGCACTGAGAAACCCCGAACAGCACCAGACCGAGCCCCTCACGCCCTGCCCCTGACCGCCCTAGCACAGTCCAGCCTGCCTGCTACAAAACTGGACCTAGAACCTCAACTTGTCAACTGTTGAATGGTCTAGGGCCCTCCCTAATCGCTGGCCCTAGACGGCAGGAGTGACAGCGAGGTGAAGGGGCGGGGGAGGCCGAACACTCACCGGAACCCGGTCGGGATATTTCGCTCGGATCTTAGCGGATTCCACGCATCTGTGTTCTGTGGGGGAAACACACGGGACTGACGGACGCGCCAGCCGGTACCCAGGCCCCCGGCCTTCCTACGCCGCGACCTGCGCACATCTCGGGCCCTCGTTCGAGCGTCCCCGCGGCCACCGTCTTTTATTCCCCTGGCTCCTGACCGGGACAGCTGAGGGCGGGACGGGGCCGGTGGGCGACCGCCGAGGGGACCCGGGCCCGGGACACGGCATCTGCCCCACCCGGCCCGACCTAGGGCGGCCCGAGTGGGGGAGGGGGCCCACCCACCGGCCCTACCCGCCGCAGCCGGCCCGGGGGCTGAGGACTTACCCAGCGAATGGTCCTCCTTGAACATCCACTTCATGGCGGCGGCGTGGAGGGGACGGAGCCGGCTCTCGGAGCCGCGGAACTCAGAGCACCGACCACAACAACAACGACGGCGGCGGCGGCGGCGGCGACGACTACACGGCAGGCGGGACTTCCGGCTGCCGGAGCCTGGCAACGGACGGGAGGCGGGACTTCCGGCGCCTCTTGCCCTGGCGCCTCGCCAGGGGGTGTGACCGCATTCCGAAGGGGCGGGGCCAGGGAGGAACCCCGCGAGGGGCTGCAAGCAGCATAGGATTGACCTCGTTGGCGATCCTCTGCATGGGTATGTCGATGAGGGATATTGGTGACTCGAAGAAAGAATGTTCGGGGAACTGGTGACTTATAGACGACTGTAGATGGGAGAGTCTGGGGCGTTGAGAGGAGGGAATGTTTGAGGGTATGAAAGACAAGGACTCTGGGGACTGATGATGGCAGGGGTCTGTTTGGATGTCGACATTGTTTGAAGTGATGACAGATTGGGGCTCGGTATAGAAGTGTGTGACTAGTTTGAGAAGACTGTGTGGGGATAGGTACTAGTGACAACCGGGAGGTGCACTATTGAAGATAGTCAAAATAGATTGCCTTGGGTCTAGAAACCGAGTTTAAACTTCCATTTCCTTCCTTTATTCATGCATAAAAATTTGAATAAACACTTGAGACATCGCAAATATGCATTTGAGGAATATGACTTCATTGATCATAGAGAGACCCCTTAACCTTACCTGGTGACTGTCAGGCTCAAAGAAGTACCCTGATAGCTGGTCAGGAGTCGGGCTTCCTTGTTTGGCACATTGGTGTTCGGAAATCACAGGCTGGGCTGAGTGTGTGTCACCTGTCCCGGTACATGCCTTGAAGTCTTCCAGCCCATGAGGTAATTCATTTCTTCCAAGCCGAGTCACCAAGGCAGTCCAGGCTGGGTCATTATCTACTTATGAGCTGGTGAATATTTAATGAGAATATTCACTTAATTGGGCACATGACCCTTGCCCAGTGCTTGTGATTCTGATGCATCTGAATGGCCTGTGTCTTTGAACATTGTCATCCATCATTTCCTACGTTAAAATTCCTGATGGATGCTGTGGAATCTAACTCCATTCTAAAAGTATTTTTGTTATTTTAAGATTGTGTGTTTGAGAAACCAAAATTGGGGTTTGTTTTTAATAAAATGAAAAATCCTTTGAATTTCATGTGCAGAAATTAGTGTTTCTGTATGCAGGAACACTGTTCTAGGTGCTGGAGAAACAGCAGTGAACAAAACCCATGCCATGGCATCCCTATTCTCATTGAGGTTACCAAAATTCCAGTGGGACAAGATAATAAATAAATGTTTTCTGCTCTTTAGAAAAACAAAACAGGTTAGTTGCCTAGAGAGTGATGAGATGAAATACTATGTGATAAGAGTGATTGGCATATTCTGGGAACAGGAAGGAACTAAGGGAACAAAGAGGAGAGTGTTGGGAGATGAGATCAGAGAGATTTAGAACAAAACTGTGTTGAGCCTCATATGCTATGGAGAAAAGATTGAATTTTATTCAGAATGAAGTGGGAAGTTAATGCAGACTCGAGCAGAGGTGTAACACGATTTGACTTTCCTTTTTTAGATGATCAGGATAACTTATGAATAGATAGTAGAATATAGGCGGGTGACAGTGGAAGCAAGGGAACCACTTAAGAGCCTATTGCGGGAAGTGGATGTGGCTCAAGTGATAAGGCCTCTGCCTACCATATGGGAGGACCCGGGTTCAATCCCTGGGGCCTCCTGGTGAAAAAGAAGAAAAGAAAGTGTGCCTGCATGGTGAGCCAGCCAGTGCCTGTGTGGCAAGATAAGTGCCCACATGGTGAGCTGAGTGCCCGTGCGAGTGCCCACGTGGCAAGCCAAGTGCCCGTGCGGTGAGCCGAATGCCTGCATTAGTATCTCGCGATAAGCCAGTGCCCACAGCAAGCGAGTCATGCAGCAAGATGATGATGCAACAAAAGAGAGACGAAGGGAAGAGTCAAGGTGAAGCGCAGCAGAGACCAGGAACTGAGGTGGTGCAATCAACAGGGAACCTCTCTCCACATCAGAGGTCCCCAGGATCGAATCCCAGTGAATCCTAGAGGAGAAAGATGAGAAGACAAAAAGAAATAGATACAAAAGATCACACAGGCAGCCAAAAAGAAAAAAAAAGAAAAAAAAGAAAACAGCAGGGAAGGGGGGAGGTAAAAAATAAATAAAAAAGATTAAAAAAAAGAACTTGAAAATATTACAAAAAAAAAAGAGCCTATGTGGGAAAGCAGATGTGGCTCAAGTGATTGGGCTCCCATCTACTATATGGAAGGTCCAGGGTTTGATTCCCAGGGCCGCCTGGTGAAGGTAAGCTGGGCCATTCAGAGTGAATGGACACTGAGAGCAGACCATGGGGGGAGGGGGGCGGGGGCTGGGATAAATAAATAAATCTTAAAAAAAAAAAAAGAGCCTATTGTGGTAATCCAGGTGAAAGATGATGTTGGTTTAGACCAGGATGGTGTCTGTGAAGGTGGGGGGAAGTAATTACATTCTGGATATACTTTTGAAGTAGAGCTGACAAAATTTGCGGATAGATTTACATAAAATAAAATGGCCACCTGCATTGGGTATTACTAGGAGAAGATTCCCTTCCAAGAAGGCTCTTCCAGAGGACAAAAACAGTTAAACTGCAGGGGTTTTCTGAGAAAATGGAACACACCCTACAGGGTTACTTTGGTCCAGTAGAGAGCGCTTATCAGAATAGACACACATATACCAGGCAATGTATATCTGCTCCCCACTTTGTAAGATCCCTCTATGGAAAATGGAAACTTAATGTCAGCCAACCAGAGCATTTCCTCACCTGCTTCCCCTTTCCATCCCTTCAGTGGAACTCCCTTCTTTCTATGGATATTCTGAATATTGATTCAGTGCCATAATGCTGAGAGATCCTAAATTTCATGAAAGGTGTTTTTGTGAAAGAAGTCAAAGTCAGGGTTTTTGGAAGGATGGAATTGCCATTTGCTGAAATAGGGTGGAACTGGTTTTGGTGACGTGAGATCAAGAGTTTGGTTTTACATCAAATACAAAAGAGTTTTTTTGCTAAAAGATTTCAAAATGAGTTGGAGGTCATTCCAGAGGTTACACTTATGCATGTCTCAGGCATATCTCACTAACTGCCACTGTGAACAAAGCCTTAAATAGGGGTGCTCCTGAGGGCTCTACAGCCATCCCAACAATATAGAAAAAGCACACAATCCCTTGAAATCAGCACCCTGTTGGTGCGCCTTACCTTGAACTATACAACAACGTATTTTCTCAATATAACCGAATTAAACTTATTTATAATTTCCCTACACATTATTCTACCCCTTTTATTTCAGCCTTTAATTAGCACTTACTTGTTAAATAAATGTCCCAGAGACTTAAATATTCCGTCTGTTCATATGCTGGTTGAGCCCTGAATCTCAGAAGAGTTGCAGGCAACACCTACTCTCCAGATCATCGGATTCGCCCAGGACAAATGATGATGATGGATAACCCCCATCCCAAAAAACTAAGAGTATCTACACCTGCAAGCAAAACTGTTCCTTCCATCTGCTGCATATGATCTAAGCCCCATCTCAATCTGAGACAGAGTGGGTATAACCATCTCAAAGTCCTCAAGGTTGAGAAGTGAACAAACATAAGGGGGAAATGCAACCATGGACAGAGTAAACTTATTAATATTGTAATAATGGAAGAACCTGTAACACTGATACAAAGATAGTGGTTACCAGAGTTTCTGAGGAGAGAGGGAGGGAATAATAGGGGAATTGGGGGTATTTTTAGGGCATTGGAATTAAGTGTAAGCCACAATGTAAACTATAGACCTTGGTTCAATATTTATAATGCGTTGTAATGCTTCAATATTTATTCACCAATTGTAACAAATGTACCACACAATTGTAAGATATTAGTTGGGGAAGATGGGGGTGGAGTGCTGGGGATTGAACCCAGGACCTTGTACACAGGAAGCTGGCGCTCAACCACTGAGCCACATCAGTTTCCCTGAGTTGGTTTTTTGGTTTGTTTTGCTTGTTTGTTTTTGTTTTTTCAGGAGGCACTGAGAACCAAACCTAGGACCTCCTATGTGGAAGACGGGAGCACAACCTTTTGAGCCACATCTGCTTCTTCCCTTATACTTTCAATTTAACTGTTCTGAATCTAAAATCTCTTTAAAAATAAAGTTTATTATATTTTAAAAAAAGATTTTGGTTTTGATATATTAAAAAAAAGATGCCAAAGAAACACATCCAAGAGATATATCCAAGTGAAGATGTAGAATAGGTATGAATGGATCTATAAGTCTCAAATTTAGAGGAGAGGTATTTAAAGCTATGGAACCAAATGAGCTCAGCTAGTGCGTTAGCTGAAAGAATTAAACCCTGAGGAGTGAAGATAGTTGTTCACCACCTCACAGTGTGTGAATCAGCGGAGATGTTAGAAATTGGACCCAAACTTGTGCTTCCCTTTACCAAGTTGGTTATTATGTTTTGGTCCCAGCACCTTACACATGAGAACTTGCTACATTTCTCAGGGGAAAGAACTATCCACCACTCACCAACTCAGAGTCATGACTCCTGATAGTTTCAATACTGTGTAGTCTTTCTGTCTTCTCTCCTTACCTACTTAGTGTCTTTTCCTATTGCTAAATACTTTTGTAAAGCTCATGGCATCTCACAGAGGCTGAAGCACTCAACACACCTAAATTCTTAGCAGAACCTCCTTCTGTTTCAGTGATGACTAAGTTGACATTAGCTACGGTATGTTTTCTTCTGCTAAAAGGACCCTAAAGGCACATGTCTTTCCTCAGAATGGGGCCACCCTTAGGAGATGACAACTAGCCATTTGTTCTGAAAAGCCCTTATTTTAATAGCTATTTGAATAAATGAAAACTATTCATTTAAAGCATATAATTTTCCAGATCCATGGCATAGATATGAGCCCAACAATTGCTATTTAAGAGTGATGTTAGCGAAGCAGATTTGGCTCAACTGATAAAGTATCTGCCTACCACATGGGAAGTCCAGGTTCAAACCCAGGGCCTCCTGACCCGTGTGTTGAGCTGGCCCATGCGCAGCGCTGATGTGCACAAGGAATGCTGTGCCACACAGGGGTATTCCCCACATAGGGAAGCCCCATGCACAAGGAGTGTGCCCTGTAAGGAGAGCTGCCCCAGGTGAAAAAAGTGCAGACTGCCCAGGAGTGGCGCGGCATACACAGCAAGATGACGCAACAAGAGACACAGATTCCCAGTGCTGCTGACAAGAATACAAGCGGACACAGAAGAACACACAGAGAATGGACACAGAGAGCAGACAGTGGTGGGGGTGGGGGGGAGGAGAAAGAAAATAAAAAAAAAAAAACAGTAATGTTATTGGAAAAAAAAAGAGCAGGGGTAGCTCGGTGGTTGAATGCCTTGTATGCATGAAGTCCCAGTTTCAATCTCCGGTATCTCCTAAAACAAAACAAAGCTAAAAAGAAGAGTGATGTTGCCACCCCAGAAAAGCTTTAGTAGTGAGAATGAGAATACTGGACTGAATATGTCAAAATCATATTTTATGGTTGACGACATCGTCATCCTGGACTGTGGTAAGTACCCTGGGAGGGTTCTCCCCAATGGGCAGATCTTGACCTCTTTCCATCTGTTTTGTTTCAATGTCAGCTGTTCATCTAGAAGCCACTTCTAGGTTGCCTTCAAATTAGGGGCATCGGCTACTGGATTCCACCCAACACAAACCTCACACTCTGTCTTGACCCTGCAATATGGTCCTTCAGAACCTTCTGATGAAGAGCTCAGGTGTGAACCATGGTTTAAAAAATCCTCCTGCCAAGTCCAAAGTACTTGTTTGGGAGGGGGGGGAGTGCATTCCATTAAGGGGTAAGTCAATGTTACTTTGGGGGAGGGCCACAACTTCCCATATAACTGCTCGCCAAGCTCCTACCCAATATTTGTGAGGAGGTAAAGTATAGCAGAGAGCACTATGTAGTTATTACCTTCCATCCCTCCGACCGCAGGGGATTTGTGTCCTTTTTCTGAGTTTGTGCTGACTATGAAGTGTAGTGGAAGCGACGGAAAATTTGGAGTCAAAGGAACCAGGACCGCAGTCACGTTTAAGTCCTGAGTGTTTTCCTCCAGTTAGGCTTTGCTGTGACTGTTTGGACTTAGTGTATGAATCATATTGGGAGCTAACAGATGATTCATAAGCAGGCACTTTGTCAACCTTTATGAAAATCTTATTTTACATCAATGTTAACGCAGACAGTGTCTACGATTTTGGTACACGAAACATCCTTCCCTTCAGCAAACGCAAGCCACGCCGAACGCGAGCTCGACCACCCACCAACAGGCACCACCCCTCATTAGTCCCGCCCCTACCAGAACGCTGCGGCTTTGCTATTGGCTCCTTTCCCTCCGGCGCCGTCTGTTGCCGTGGAGACCAGGGCTATGGCAACCGGGAGAAGCCAAACTTGGTCGGCTCTCTTGACTCGCAGGGGTATCGCGTTGTACCGCCCGACTGCGCGCGGCCCTCATGGCGCTCTACGAGCTCTTCTCTCACCCAACCCAGCGACGCTACCGCGCGGGGCTCTGCTCCAAGGCCGCCCTGTTCCTGCTGCTGGCCGCCGTGCTCACGTACATTCCGCCGTTGCTGGTGGCCTTCCGGAGCCACGGTGAGCCTGTCCCCGGCCGGTGCGCGCCTCAGCTCCCCGCGGCCCGCCGCGCCCCGGCCGGCCGCCCTGACCTCTTCCCACCTCCCTCCCGCCCTCTCTTCCTCCTCAGGGTTTTGGCTGAAGCGGAGCAGCTACGAGGAGCAGCCGACCGTGCGCTTCCAGCACCAGGTGCTGCTGGTGGCCCTACTGGGACCCGAGCCCGGCGGGTTTCTCGCCTGGAGCACTTTCTCTGCCTTCAACCGGCTGCAGGGAGATCACCTGCGCGTCCCGCTGGTTTCGGTGCGTGGTTTCCCTCAGGCCCAGCCGCCCACCAGGACTGGGCGGGGGTTGGGAATGAGGGCGGGGTGGGGTGAGCGGCCCCCGGCCCCGGGGGTGCCCAACAGGTTCACCGGTTCTTGGACCTGAGCTAATGCTTACTTTCTTGAGGAGTAGATCTTGTGTTCCATTCAGCTTCTCCAAAGAGGTCCACGCCCCCAAAAAGCTTAGCCCCTACTGTCAGTGGCTCGTCATTTCCGTGGGCTTGGCCAGGATGGTCGTGAAAATGCCTTTGTGAGCCTTTGCAGGCCGAGCGATGTTAATGGTGAATAACCCCCAGCGTGTCGCTGCAGTTGAGCTGCACAGTACCCCCGGAGTTTTGCAGTTTTATGCTGACCTCACTCGTGGAAGCTGAGGCTCTGATTGGTTAGGGAACCTTCCCAGGATGGGCTGCTGGCGGAGTCACGCCTCCCTGGGCTTGCCTCAGTAGATGCTGCTCTATCCTGCAGCTATCTAGGATGAACTGGAAGGATTTTGTAGCCTGTAATTTAGTTTTTGGTTCAGGATAAGTGAATACTGCCTTTACAGTTTCTGAGAACACTTCTCTTTATAATTGTGAAACGTCGGGTTTCCGTCTTCCAAACCAGAATTTCTAGCACTTCTGAAATAAGGATCTGCATGCTCTACTTATTTTAATCCTCTTGGGGAAAAAAAATCAGACTTTCTTCCAACAACTCAATAAGATGATATTTTTGATAAATCTTGCTGGTCGTGTGAATAACTACAAACAAAATATGGTTCTGATAACTTTTTCCTGATCACTTTTTAAATTTCTTTTCATTTTTTCTGATTACAAAAATGTATGCTCATTATAAAATAGTTTAAAATGACAAGTTTATATAAGGAGAGAAAATAAAAGGCTCAGGCACATGTATCAATTTTGCTGATCAATCATATGTTTTTAAATTTATTGAAGTATACCCACTTATACATAAACAATAAGTGTATAATAATAGTTGTGAACTTATGAAACAAACATACATAACATCATACAGGGCTTTCATACCTCACTGTACCACCAATACCTTGCATTGTTGTGAAACATTTTTAATGATGAAAGAGCATCCTCAAAATATTATGGCTAACCAAAATATCTTACATTCAGTATATTTTCCCCCCAACCCACCCTATTATTATTGTTATTGCTATTTTTTATATATCATTTATACATGAACATACATAAAAAATAAGTGTATAGTAAAAGTTGTGAATTTACAAAGCAAACATGCATAACATCATACAGGGATCCCATACATCAACCCACCACCAACACCTGGCATTGTTGTGAAACATTTATTATAAATTATGAAAGAATATTGTCAAAATTTTACTACTAACTATAGTTCTTACCTTGCATTTGGTATATTTCCCCCTAAGCTACCCTATTAAATGTATTTTTATGGCAGAAGTGTAAACTTACAAAACAATCATGCACATGTGCAGAATTCCCATACAACACCTCTCTATCAACACTCCACACCATGGTGGCACATTTGTTACAGATTATGAGATAATATATCAGACTATTACCAGGTCCATAGCATACATTTGGCACACTTTTTCCATACTCCGCCATTATCAACACAGTACATCTTTGGCATAGATGCATGAATATTACAGCATTGCTGTTAACCACAGTCCATAGGTCACTCCATTTGTATTTTTCCATGCTTCTCCACATACCAACCACCCTGCAATAGTGATGTATATCTGCTCTACCTCACAAAGGACATTTTTGCATGTGTACCATCAACCACAATTCTCATCCACTCTGGGTTTACTGTGTTATTCAGTCCCTAAATTATTCTCTAGCTTTCTGTCAATTGGCATTTACATCCCTAAACTACCCTTTTCAGTCACATTCCAAGTAATAAACCAGCTGTTACTCACTACAGTGTGTTACCATCAACTCTAACAGTAAAGTTAACTAAAACTACGTACATTTAACATCAGTATTCCATCTCAGTCCTCCTCTTATCTCCTTTAAGAATCCACCAACTATCACCAGGTCTTGAAGATATTTTCCTACATTTTCTTCTAGAAGCTTTATGGTTCTTTTATATTTAGGTTTTTATCCATTTTGAGTTAATTTTTTTATAAGGTGTGAGTTGGGGTCCTCTTTCTTCTTTCGGCGATGGATATCCAGTTCTTTCAGCATCGTTTGTTGAATGGCCTGTCCTACCCTAGCTGGGTGGGTTTGATAGGCTAGTCAAAAATCACTTGATCATAGATGTGAGGGTCTGTTTCTGAACCACCAGTTCTGTTCCATTGGTCTATGTGTCTGTCTTTATGCCAGGACCATGTGTTTTTACCACTGTAGCTAGGTAATATGATTTAGAGTCTGGAAATGAGAGTCCTCCAAGTTTGCTTTTCCTTTTTAAGATGTTTCTGGCTATTCAGGACCCTTTACCCTTCCAAATAAACTTGATAATCATGTTTTCCATTTATTTTTTAAAAATGCTGATGTAATTTTCATCAGGATTGCATTGAATTTGTATTTCAATTTGAGTAGAATTGACTTAAAAAAATTTTTTTTTAGAATTGACATCATCATTATATTTAGTCTTCCAATCCATGAGCATGGAATGTTCTTTCAATTATTTAGGTCTTTTTAAATTTCTTTTAACAATCAGTTATAGTTTTCTGAATATAAGTGCTTTACATTGTTGATTAAGTTTATTCCTAAACATTTGGGTTTTATCTGTCATACTTTATTTTCACCACCCTTTGATACTTTCTTACTTTTACTGATATAATCTTCATTTCTAGGCTTTCTTCCAAGCCTCTATCTCCTGTATTTTCATTTCAGGCCATAGCACACCCTTTAGTATTTCCTGCAAAGCTGGTCTCTTGGTTACAGATTCTCTCAGTTTCTGTTTTTCTGTGAATATTCTAAACTCACCCTCATTTTTGAAAGACAATCTTGCTGGACATAAGATTCTTGACTGAAAAATTTTCTCTTGCAATATCTTAAATATAATACCACTGGGGGAAGCAGCTGTGGCTCAATCAGTTAAGTTCCCATCTACCATATGGGAGGCCCTGGGTTTGTGTCCTAGGGCCTCCTTGTGAAAGCAGCCTTGCCCACAAGCGCCGCAGAGAGCCAACTCAGCAAGGTGATGCAACAAAAAATGAAGACAAGCAAAACACAGAAGAGAGTACAGTGAATGGACACAGAGAGCAGACAGCAAGCAACCTGCAAGGGGGGGCAGGGAATAAATAAACACAGACACAGAAGAATGCAGAGCGAATGGACACAGAGAGTGGACAACATACAAAAAGCCACAAGGGGGGAGATAAAATATATATATATATATCATACCACTATCTTCTTGCCTCCATGGTTTCTGATGAGAAATTGGCTCTTAATTGTATTGGGATCCCTTTTATGTCATACATTGCTTTTCTCTTGCTGCTCTCAGAATTCTCTCTTTGTCTCGCATTTGACATTCTGATTAGTATGTGTTTTTAAGATTTATTTATTTCTCTCCCCTCCCCCCCCCAGTTGTCTGTTCTCTGTGTCCATTTTTGCTGCGTGTTCTTCTTTGTCTGCTTCTGTTGTCAGTGGCATGGGAATCTGTGTCTCTTTTTGTTGCGTCATCTTGCTGCGTCAGTTCTCTGTGTGTGCGGCGCCATTCCTGGGCAGGCCGAACTCTCTTTCATGCTGGGCAGCTCTCCTTACGGGGTACACTCCTTGCACGTGGGGCTCCCCTACACGGGGGACACCCCTGCGTGGCACAGTACTCCTTGTGCACCTCAGTACTGCGCATGGGCCAGCTCCACACGGGTCAAGGAGGCCTGGGGTTTGAACCTGAGTATGCACCATCCCTAGCGCCAATACAGGTTCAGTGAAAGTGACAGAAGAGGCATATGTAGAAAAGTCAAATCTGAGTCCAGCTCCATCACACTCAGGAGCACAAATTCCAAAGTAGGGCCCTCTGCCATGGCACAGAACTCCAAATCCATCTGCCATGACCCCTTTGGGGTTGTAATTTTTTGTTGATGTCTTGGCATCCGGCTTACTAGATGTATTTATGCTGGGTGTAGTTCTCTCTTTAGTTTAGGTCTTCCTGCCCTTTCTCCCTTGCTGGTTGTGTCGTAGGAGCCAAGGATGTAGTTGGTCCTATAAGCTCTGGAGGCTTAACTCCCCACATTTCCCCAGGGACTGATGAAGCTTCTCCCAACTTTCTCCTTTGCCAAGGATAGGGACAGAGCCACAGCTGTGTGGAATAATCCAAGTTGTGCAGGCCTAGACTGTATGCTCCCAGAGAGACTGATGAAGCTTCCTGCCCCTTTCTCCCGTTACCTGGGGCTGAGATGGAGCTGCAGGTATGGACAGCAATCTATGCCGAGGGGGTCCAAAATGACCACAGTTGCCCTGGTAGGCTTCTGACTCCATTCTGAAGCAGCCGAATGTACCTGCAGTTATGAGGAGAGGCTTGTGCAAGGCCCGCCAGCTTCCTCCCTGCCGGACGTGGGGCTGAAGCCTAGGCTAGGGCTGCGGGCTGATATAGGTGAAAGAAGCTGGTCCCTAAGGTCACTGATCTTCAGTCAACCGGGCTTCCCCTCATGTTGGAGGCAGAGTTAAAATGGTGGCTACCAGCTTCTTTCCCACTTGGACAGGTTCAAACTTTAGCTGTTCTTAGGGTTATACTTTAGCCAGCCAAATTGACTAATCAGTAGCTGAAGTTGATGCCCAACCGCTCTTCCTCCCCTAGTTTTGGGAAGTGGAGCTTCCAATTCCTGCCAAGGAATAGCTCCCCAGGTGGCTTGTGCCTCCAGTGGAGGATAGGCACCAACCTCCATAGCTTGAATCTTTTCTGCAGGTGGACAGTCTCCTTCCATTCTTTCAAGTATGTTGCAGGATGCTTTTCTAGAGCCCCCAACAGGTGCTTTAGATAACTCTGGGTGATTACTAACCACCCTGTAGCACTAGCTGACTTTAGGAACTCCCTACTCTGCCACCATTTGCTGGTTGTCCAACCATAATCTTTTTAAAAAAATTTTTAATATCCCCTCCCCTTGTGGCTTTTTGTGTGCTGTCTGCTCTCTCTGTCCATTCACTGTGCATTCTTCTGTGTCTGTATTTATTTATTTTTATTTACCCTCTTCCTTTGCGGCTTGCTTGCTGTCTGCTCTGTGTCCATTCCCTTTGCGCTCTTCTGTGTTTTTGCTTGTCTCCCTTTTTTGTTGCATCACCTTGCTGAGTCGGCTCTCTGTGGTGCTTGCAGGCTGGGTAGCACTCCGTGGTGTCTGTGGGCTGGGTGGCACTTGGCGGCGCTTGCGGGCCAGGCAGCTCTCCGCAGAATGCTGATGAGCCTGCTTATACAAGGAGGCCCCAAGATGTGAACCCAGGGCCTCGCATATGGTAGATGGGAGCCCACCTGATTGAGCCACAGCCGCTTCCCGCCAACCATATTCTTCTTAAAGTCTGCAAAGTATTTCATGATATGGAAGAAATATAATGCTTTTAGTCAGTTCCCTGCTGATGGTTATTTGATTTGCTTTGAATTTCACTATTAGGGACAATAGTGCAATGTGCAAGATTTTTAATAAATCTTGTGCCTTTAAATGTCAAATTATGAGGAACTGGGGTAGAAGCTGTTGTACGTAATTGTGAAAAATACATAGAAAACTAAACAGGAAAACAAAACAAAGCAAATAAAAAACTCCAGGGCAGTAAAAAGTAAGGAAAAATGTGCAAAGGAAAGGTAATCAGAATTGTGAACAGGGTTTATATAGTCGTAAGTATGTAAACACTTAATATTGACTAACCAAAATGACATTTTAACTCTGTTGGAAGGATAGAAAGGGTGCGTGAGTGTGGTGGGGCTGGTGGGGGTATGGGAGGACAGGGAAGCTAACTTTTCATTAGGGAAGTCAATAGAAAATATCCAAAAATGAGAAATCGAGAAGTACAGATACAAACATTATTTAGAGATACATTTGTATGGAGATACATACAGGGAGATACATTTCTAAATAATCAGATAAATGAGATGAAAATATTTGCCTTTGGGAAGGGGGAATGGAAGTCTGCTCTTTTTTTGTTCAAACACATTGTTAAACTCTGATTCTTTAAATGATGTTGAACTTGCCAGCTCTTTTACATTGGTTTTAAAAATAGAACTGGAATAGGAGACACATTTCTTTTTAATAGCTCCTCACTAATCATGACATATTTCTCATTTTCCTATTTGAGATTACAATGCCTCTGGGGAAGCATGACTGTGGATGAAGGGTCAGTGTAGAGGTAGACTTATATTTCACAGTATATCCATCACTTCTTAGGTTCCATATGTATTTCCTTTCCAAAAGTGGAAACAAATGAAAAATTAACTGGTTAGCTTTACTTTAAGTTAGCAATCCCTGTCTTCTACACTTGGGTGGAAGGTTTTTCATTTACATTTATGTATTCCTGTCTATCATATTCTTCAGGTTATTGATTCTAAGAAATAATCATGAAAACTTAAAACATTACAAAGATACAGCATTAGATTTCAACCATTGCTTCTCTTAACTTGTTTATTCATCACCCTCAGTGAAAAGTTTCCTCTCCCATTGGACCACTGGTAAGTCACCTCTGTAACTAGCACTCCCTGGAGACTACTTTTAGTCTCCCCTACTTCTGGTATACATGGGTTATGATTTTAAATCTTCAGAATCAAGACTACCTGTTATTTTTATAGTGCCCATACCATTAATTCTCTTTAATACTGGATAATTTTATTCTGTTAGTAAAACACAAAACTTAAGCTTCTTTTTCTTAGTTTTTTTTTTTTTCTGCTTCTTTCTAGGCCAGTGCCTATAAATACTTGATGTCGTCATATCTATAGCCCATCACAGTAAATGTTTTGCTGACTTCTGGTTTGAGTTCTTAGTGTGGGAATTGGTTAAAATTGGTTGATACCCGCGGTTCAAACCCCGAGCCTCCTTGACCCATGTGGAGCTGGCCATGCGCAGCGCTGATGCGCGCAAGGAGTGCCGTGCCACGCAAGGGTGTCCCCCGCGTGGGGGAGCCCCACGCGCAAGGAGTGCGCCCGTGAGGAAAGCCGCCCAGCGTGAAAAGAAAGAGCAGCCTGCCCAGGAATGGCGCCGCCCACACTTCCCTTGCCGCTGACGACAACAGAAGCGGACAAAGAAACAAGACGCAGCAAATAGACACCAAGAACAGACAACCAGGGGAGGGGGGGAAAATAAATAAATAAATAAATCTTAAAAAAAAAAAAAAAATTGGTTGATACCAAACGAAACAAGCGAACAACAAAAAAAGAGGTAGAAGGTACAATGAAAGTAAAACTTTGATAGCAACCCAAAAGATAAAATAGGAATAAACATAACAAAAAATGTACAGGGGAGCAGATGTGGCTTAAGCAGTTGAGCTCCTGCCTCCCACACGGGTGTTCCCGGGTTTGGTTCCAGATGCCTCCTAAAGAAAAAACAAAGAACAGACAATAAACAAAACCAATGGAAAAAAACAACAACAACAGACAATGAGCATAAACAATGAGCAAAAAACCAACAAGCAAACAGACAAGGGAGCCATTTCAGGGGGCCGGGGAATGTACAGATCTATATGAATAAGACTTCAAAAGACTGCTGAAAGAAACAAGATACGAACAAATGATCATTCATGCCATGAGTGGAAAACTGAACATCATAAAAATGTCTCTCTACTCTCTAAGATAATCTATAATTTTTTTTTTTTTTTAAAGATTTATTTATTTATTTAATTTCCCCCCCTCCCCTGGTTGTCTGTTCTTGGTGTCTATTTGCTGCGTCTTGTTTCTTTGTCCGCTTCTGTTGTCGTCAGCGGCACGGGAAGTGTGGGTGGCGCCATTCCTGGGCAGGCTGCTCTTTCTTTTCACGCTGGGCAGCTCTCCTTACGGGCACACTCCTTGCGCGTGGGGCTCCCCCACACGGGGGACACCCTTGCGTGGCACGGCACTCCTTGCGCGCATCAGCGCTGCGCATGGCCAGCTCCACACGGGTCAAGGAGGCCCGGAGTTTGAACCGCGGACCTCCCATATGGTAGACGGACGCCCTAACCACTGGGCCAAAGTCCGTTTCCCATAATCTATAATATTAATGCATTCCCAATTAAAATATACCATAATTTTTTTGAGGGGAAGAAAGAGACATTTGAAAAAAATAAAAAGAGCCAGAAAATTCTAGGAGAAAAAGAAGGGTAATACATAGAGATGGAGACTCAACTCTACCAGATATTAAACCATGTCAGAGCCATAAAAATTAGAGCAGTGTGGTATGGGGACTGTATTATTCAGCCAAATGGGTGCTCATTCAAAACACCAGACCTCTGTTAGCTTTTATAAAGGGTATTCATTTGGGGTAGAAGATCACAGGGCCATAAAGTGTAAGTTACTTCTCTCATCAAAGTCTGTTGCCTGTTTGTTGGAGCAAAATGGCTGCCCATCTCTGCTAGTCTTCATCCTTCTTCTTCCTCCTAAGGCTCCATGGTCCCAGCTCCTCCCAGTCTCACTCAGCTATAGGCTGGCATAAGGCTTTGACTCTCTCCCTGAGGCTCAATTCTTTCCAGGCTCATCTGCTCTGTTCTCTCCCCAAGGTCAGCTGTAGACTATCAGGCTCTCTCTCTTCTTGGGGTCTCTGCTGTGTCCATGGAGCTGTCTCTGTTCCTCTGTGTCTCCTGTGTGTTTACTTCACGGGGCTCCAGCATCAAAACTCACACTGTCCTCTGCTGTGTTGTTTTCTCTGTGAATCTCTGCCCACCAAATGGGCAGGGACTTGATGTCCTACTGACATGGCTGAATCATAATTTAAACTAATGCAATCTAATATGCTCAGAGGACCAGACCAGTTTACAAACACAACCCAGTGTCTATTCCTGGAATTCATAACAATGCCAAACTGCTATAGGGACTTATATAAATAGTATGGAAATAGACCCAGATATAACAAAGGTGGCATTTTATTTTTTTTATTTATTTTTATTTTTAAAGATTTATTTATTTATTTCTCTCCCTTTCTTCTCCCCCACCCCAGTTGTCTGTTCTCTGTGTCTATTTGCTGCATGTTCTTTGTCCGCTTCCGTTGTCAGCAGCATGGGAATCTGTGTTTCTTTTTATTGCGTCATCTTGTGTCAGCTCTCCATGTGTGCGGCACCATTCCTGGGCAGGCTGCACTTGCTTTCGTGCTGGGCAGCTCTCCTTACGGGGCGCGCTACTTGTGCGTGGGGCTTCCCTATGTGGGGGACACCCCTGCGTGGCACGGCACTCCTTGCGCGCATCAGCACTGCACATGGGCCAGCTCCACATGGGTCAAGGAGGCCCGGGGTTTGAACCGTGGACCTCCCATGTGGTAGATGGACGCCCTAACCACTGGGCCAAATCTGCTTCCCCAAAGGTGGCATTTTAAATCAATGGAGAAAGTTTGGCTTAGACAATAAAATGGTGTTGGGGTGACTGGGAAGCCTCTGGAAAAAATAAAGGTGGAGCCAGTCCTCAAACTGTATGCCAAAATAAGTCCAGGTGGATCAAATTAAATTTAAAAAGTGAAATAAAAAAGTACTAGAACAGATGATGAGTGAAAGTTTTTATGTCTTGTTGGAGTTGGGAGGGCCATTCTAAATATGGCTTAAAATCTAGAAGCCATAAAAAAAGTTTTTACTAAATGCAATCATATAAATAATTTTGAAAAGTATTGTTCTGGTGAAAACCATAAGCAAAGTCAAAAAATAAAATGGCAAACCAGGAAAGAATTTTTACCATTTGTATTTCTCCTAAAAGACAACTTTTTGTTATATAAAATTCATACAGATCATTATGTAAAAGACCAACTACCTAATAGAAAAATGGGCAAAGGATACAGATGGTTTACAGAAAACACACATAGCTCTTACACAGAAATCTCGCTCCTAATTGGAGAAATGCAAATTTCTCTGGGTGAGAGACAAAGGAACAAAAAGTTAAAAACGTTCCAGGTGAGATTCTTCTGTAAACCTATACTTCTCTAATAAATTGAAAAAAAAAAAAAGAATACATTGAGAGAGCAGATACTTGTCACTTACAAGTTAATCTTATCTATCTCTGATAAGATAAAGAGTGAAATTCTCATCAGAAACCTTGGGGGCCAAAAAATAGTGGGATGACATTTAAAGTTCTCATAGGAAAAAAAGCCCAAAACTTGTCAACCTATTATTCTCTCTCTGGCCAAATTATCTTTCAAAAATGAAAGAAAAATTATGGTATTTACAGATAAACAAAAGTGAGAGTTCATTACTAGAAGACCTGCCCCACAAGAAATGCTAAAGGGAATCCTAAACAGTAACTTGAAACCATAAGAAGAAATAAAGAACCCTAGTAAAGGTAATTACATAGGTAAATATAAAATCTTGTATTTTTGTACTTTTGTTTCATAACTGCTTTCCTCCTCTCCCCACACGACTTAATAGGCAAATGTGTAAAATAATTTAATCTATGTTAATGGGCATACAATGTATAAAGATGTAATCTGAGACAAAAACATTATAAAGGGGGAAGGAAGGAGATATATAGGAATAGAGAGTTTATATACTACCAAAACTGGGTTGGTACTAGTCAAACTAGGTTGCTATTAGTTTAAGATGTTAACTGGAGGGAGTGAATGTAGCTCAAGCAATTGAGCACCTGCTTTTCACATGGGAGGTCCTGGGTTCAGTCCCCAGTGCCTCCTAAAAAAACAAAACAAAACAAAAAAAAACAAGCAAATAAACGAAAAACCAACTCAAAGGTGCCAATGTGGTTCAGTGGTTGAGCACCACCTTCCCACATATGAGTTCCAGGGTTCAGTCCCCAGCTCTGGTACCTAAAAAATTTAAAAAATTTTTTTAAAAAAAGACGTTAATTGTAATTACAATGATAACCACTAAGCAAATAACTGAAAAATCTAGAGAAAAGTAAAGAAGAGAATCAAAATGGTATACTACAAAAAAAGTAACTAAATACGAAAAAGGGCAGTAATGGAAAAATTGCAATGGATTTTTAGATTTTACACCAAAAGCACAAGCAACAAGAAGATAAAGTGGACTTCATCAAAATTTAAAAGTTTTCTGCATCAAAGGATATTATCAAGAAAATGAAAAGATAATCTACAGAATGGGAGAAGATATTTGGAAACCATATATTTAATAAGAGTTTAATATACAGAATATATAAAGAATTCCTACAACTCAACAACAAAAAGACAAACCACCCAGTTGAAAAAATGGGGCAAGGATTTGACTAGACAATTCTTCAAAGAGATGTAAATGGCCAATAAGTATCTGAAAAGATGGTCAACATCCTTACCATTTAGAGAAATGCAGTTTAAAACTACAATGACATACCATTTCATACCCATTAGGGTGGCTATTATTTAAAAAACAAAGTAAGTATTGGCATGGATGTAGAAAAATAAGAACCCTTGTCCATTGTTGGTAGAAATGTAAAATGGTGCAGTCACTATGGAAAGCAGTTTGATGATTCCTCAGAAAGTTAATTCCACTTCTAGATTGATACCCAAAAGAATTAAAAGTAGGAACTGAGACAGAATTTTGTACACCAATGTTCATTGCAGCGTTATGCTCAATAGCCAAAAGGTGGAAGCAACCCAAGTATCCATTAACAGATGAATGGAAAAACAAAACATGGTATATTCAGTCTGTACAATGGAGTATTATTGAGCCATTAAAAGAAGTGAGGTGCTGCTGATACATGCTACTCAGCATGATGACCTTGAGGACATCATGGTGAGTAAGCCCAACACAAAGGGACAAATATTGTGTGATTTCTCTTATATGAAAAGTCATAGAGACAGAATACACGATAGAGATTACCAGGGGTGGGGGAGGAAAGAGTAGGAAATTATTGCTAAGTTTATATAAATTTTGGTTTGAGGTGATAAAAATAGTCTGGAAATAGTGGGAAACTTACACAATGTTGTCAATGTACTTAATGTCGAAGAATTGTCCACTTAACATGGTTAAAATGATTCATCTATCAAACTGATAAATTATTAAAGTTTGATAACATAGGCACAGATATAAAGAAGCATGCAGGGAAGCAATTGTGGCTCAACTGATAGAGCGTCCACCTACCATATGGAGGGTCCAGGGTTCAATACTCAGGGCCTCCTGACCTGTGTGGTGAGCTGGCCCATGTGCAGTGCTGCCACGCATAAGGGGTGCTGTGCCATGCACGGTGTCCTCTGCATAGGGTTGCCTCATGCACAAGGAGTGCGTCCTGCGAGGAGAGCCGCCCCACGTGAAAAAAGCGCAGCCCACCCAGAAGTTGCACCACGCGCACAGAGAGCTGATGAAGCAAGATGATGCAACAAAAAAAGTGACACAGTTTCCCCGTGCCGCGTGACAAGAATACAAGCGGACACAGAAGAACATAATGAATAGACACAGAAAGCAGACAATAGTGGAGAAGGGGAAAGAAAGAAATAAAATAAATAAATAAAAAAGCATGCAAATGTTCCTGTATTTTGCTGATGGGGGTGTGGGCTGAAACTTTTTTGGAGGACTGTTTGTCCATATATATTAAAAGTATAAATGCCTATGCCCTTAGTGTCAACAGGTCCAGTTCCTGGAGTGGTATCCTAAAGTTTGTGCATGAGTGTAAAATGACATATGGAAAGGTACTGGGCCAAGTCCGCTGCCCTGAAAGAGAACTTGACAATGCTGATTGCTCCTAGGGAAAGAATAGATGACTAGGGTTCAGCTGGGAGGGAAACGTTTTCTTTTTGTACCCTTTTGTATCTCTTAAATTTTGGACAATGGGAATGTAACTCATATTCAGGAATTTTAATATTAATGTTAAAATTTTTAAAAAATTCCCAGAAATTCAAAAAGAAAAAACAAAACAAAACGTAACTTTTAAAGTAGGTAGGTGAGGGAAGTGGACTTGGCCCAATGGATACGGCGTCCGCCTACCACATGGGAGGTCTGCGGTTCAAACCCTAGACCTCCTTGACCCATGTGGAGATGGCGCATGCGCAGTGCTGATGTGCGCAAGGAGTGCCCTGCCATGCAGGGGTGTCCCCCGCGTAGGGGAGCCCCACGCGCAAGGAGTGCGCCCTGTAAGGAGAGCCACCCAGCGCGAAAGCAAGTGCAGCCTGCCCAAGAATGGCGCCACACACACGGAGAGCTAACACAACAAGATGACGCAACAAAAAGAAACACAGATTCCTGGTGCTGCTGATAAGGATAGAAGCGGTCACAGAAGAACACACAGCGAATGGACACAGCAGACAACTCGGGGGAGGGAGAGGGGAGAGAAAAAATCTTAAAAAAAAATAAAGTAGGTAGGTGATAGCCTATGATATGCTTATAAGTCAGAATTTTGAGCATTTATTATGTAACAGGAATCTTATAAGCACTTTATGATTAGATAATACCTTAAAAACCCTTTGCATAGTACCTAAGCCTGTAATAACTACTGAGTGTTAACTATTAATTTTTTACATAGATTATCTCTTTCATTCTCACAATAACCCTGGGAGATAGATGTTATACTCACCCTTTTTTTAAAGATTTTTAAAAATTTACTTTATTTTTCTTTCTTTATCCCCTGCTTCTCCCAAATGGTACTCTCATTTGCTCATTGTTTGATTGCCTTCTCCAGGAGGCATGGAAATCGAACTCGGGACTTTGCACCTGAGAGTGCCCAACAGACTGAGCCACATCTCTCCCTGTGGGCTGTGGTGTCTGCTGGCTTGTAGCCTCTGCTTGCTGGGGGGTGGCGGAAGGGTGAAGTCGAGCTCTGTTGGCAGCAGTGTCTACCTCTGTTGTGGCAGGGGCAGCAACTGCTCATCTTCTTTTAGGAGGCACCAGACTGAACCCAGGACCTCTCGTGTGGTAGGTGGGCACCCAAGTGGTTGTGCCATATCCGCTTCCCTCAACTTCCTTTTACAGAGAAGAAACTGTGATTCTGAGAGGAGACATAATTTGCCCAAGCTCTCAAGTGAACAAGAATCTGGTCTGGAACTCAATTCTTTCTTATTTTATACTTTATACTCTTAACCCTTATTACAACAACAACAACAAAAAACCTTTTACTTTATTTTTTTTTAAAATAATCTACATATTTATTTTATTTTTTATCTCCCCCAAGTTGGCTCCCTTGTCCGTCTCCTCACTGTCTGCTCATCTTCTTTAGGAGGTATCTGGAACAGAACCTGGGACCCCCCATGTGGGAGGTGGACACCCGACTGCTTGAGCCACATCCACTCCCCTATTTTCTAACTCTGACCATAAGGCCAGATTAACTACAACCTGTCCAGGAAATTGGCTGACCAGGAATCAATGGAAACAGTGCTTTTAAATCAAGGTTTGGCCAAATGCTGGGAGGTAGCTTGCGGTTGCTGTTTTGGGAAAATGCCTCAGAAGTTAGAAATGGCCTTGCTTCTGCTTTGGTCAGCTCACTTTGGATATTGTTTCTAATGTCTCTCTCTCTTTTTTAATGCTTTAAAAGTCTAATTTTTATTCTTTTGAACTGGGAAAATTTTTTCATTAAATGTGTCACTTATTCAAATTTGATAAAATGCTTATAAGGAAAACAACAATTTAAGGCAGAGGACTAGTTATGTTTTTGCTGTTCAGAAATTCTTCAGAGCAAAAGAATGAATACCAATCAGCTTCCCTGGTTTAAAATTAATTATTTGTCTTACAGCATGCTACTTTTAACATAAACATCTGTGTTATGCCTTATAAATTCAAAGCAAAAAGTAAAACCATATAGAAAACCAGAAACTTCAATACAACTAGACAGATGTTTGCTTGTGGTTTCTGGTATCCAAAACTTTTTTTCATACATTACACAGCTGCCCTCTTTTTTTATGCGAGGTACCAGGAATTGAACCCGGACCTCATACATGGGAAGCAGTCATTCCGCTACTGAGGTACATCTGCTTCCCCACAGATGCCCTTTTTGTAGGCACAGCCCTGACAGTAATGGTTGTACACAGAATATTACAACTTCCGCACATAGAGAATTTATTCTTTTCATATGGATCAAATCTTGCTTTTTTAAAAGTCAAAACTTTGCTTTCATTCAGCTTTCTTCCACCACTTTCTTTGCTCTTCTTTGTACCGTCTTTCCAAGTATCTGGAGTGAGGACAGTACCAAATTTCATTTTACATTTCTCATACACCATCCTTCCACTGGCAATTCTCTCTTGTTCATGTTTTTTAAGCAGAGAAGGAAAACATCCACAGAGTAACCTTTTCCCTCAATGAGCCTGACTTGACTCTTTAAGGTATCTGTGAACACAGAAAATAAGAGGTTGAAAGCTATACGGGGTGCACCACAGTCATCCACTTTTTGGTTGTTTATTTCCTCCTGTCTGGTTGCCCTTTTTTGTTTGTTTGTTTGGTTTTTTTCCAGGAGGTCCCAGGGATGGAACCCAGGTCCTCCATATGGTAAAAAGGAGCTCAATGGCTTGAGCCACAGCTGTCTCCCCACCATCTCCCACTTTTTGCACATCTCCAAAATCTGTGTGTGTTCTACTTATGATACCTTAAATATCTGTTGGCCAGGAGCCAGGCTTGGCATAATTTTCTTTGTTCACAATTTTACAAACATCAAAAGTGTCAGCACTGAGCTTGCCGAATGGGCATCAACAGCTTGAAAGAAAGCCCCAGAGACAATAGTAAAATGTCATTTTAACCCTGCATTAGTCAGGATTCTCTAGAGAAACAGAATCAACAAGGGATATCTGTCAACAATAAGAGATTTATCAGAGTCTCTCACACAGCCGTGGGGATGCACAAGTCCAGATTCCTCAGGCTGCAACCAGGAGCTCCGATAAAGTCCAGTGAAGATTCTTATCAAGTTCTGGGAGATGTTGGCTGTCCAAAGAAGAGCTGGAAAATTCTCTCTCAATGCTGGAATCACTTCCCCTTTTAAGGGATTCAACCGATTGGGTTAAGCGTCACTCACTGCTGATGGCAATCTCCCTGATCGATGTAATTATAACCAGCTATCTATGATTTACCACTGCAGTAAGTCAATGGTGACTAAAGTCTGTAAATACCCTTGTATTACAGTTAGCCCAGTGCTTGCTTAGCCAAAGAATTGGGCACAATTACCTGGCCGAGTTGACACAATAGCCTAA
Organism: Dasypus novemcinctus; assembly: GCF_030445035.2. NCBI lineage: Eukaryota > Metazoa > Chordata > Mammalia > Cingulata > Dasypodidae > Dasypus > Dasypus novemcinctus. The sequence continues at coordinate 14,116,175 of NC_080690.1, forward strand.
GCATCACAAACCCCTAAGAACAAAATGGGATGTGGGGACAGGGAGTCAAGAAAGAGTAAAAAATATACTAGCTCTACATAATTTCAAGCCAGCTTAAGAGCACAGTACCAATGAATTTTAGGTTGTTTTTTTTAAAAAACCAATTGGGGTAATTTTTTGTCTTTTTTTTAAATTAGAGAAGTTATAGATTTTACAGAAAAATCATGCACAAAATACAGAGTTCCCATATACCCTCCCCCATTTTACTTTTAACATTTTGCATTTAACAAAGGTATGATACCTTTGTTACAAATGATGAGAGAATATAATTATAATGTACTATTAGCTGTAGTCTATAGTTTATATTAGGTTCACTGTGTTGTACAGTTTTCTGGTTGTTTTTCCTTTTTAAAATTTTTGTTCTAGCAACTTATATACCACCTGAAATTTCCCCCATTAACCATGTTCAGATAATAATTCAGTAGTGTTCATTACATTCACAATGTTATCATCACCACTGTATATTCCCAAAACTTTATCATCACCCCAAACAGAAACTTTGCACCAATTAAGTATAAAATGCTGAATCACCAGCATTCTTTTTTTTTTAAAGATTTATTTATTTATCCCCCCCTTCCACTTGCTTGCTGTCTGTTCTCTGTGTCCATTCGCTGCGCGTTCTTTTGTATCTGCTTGTCTCCCTTTGTTGCATTATCTTGCTGCACCAGCTCTCCACTCTGTGGGCGTGGGCCAGCCCTTCACAAGGATATCCTGGGACATGAATCCAGGGCCTCCCATATAGTAGACCAGAGCCCAATTGATTGCGTCTCATCTGCCTCCCCACCAACGTTCTTTGTTTTTTTGTGTTTTTTTTTCCTTTATTTTCTTTTATAAAAAAATATGGAACACTTCACGAATTTGTGTGTCATCCTTGTGCAGGGGCCATGCTAATCTTCTCTGTATCATTCCAGTTTTAGTATATGTGCTGCCAAAGCGAGCACCCACCAATGTTCTTGATGGCACAAAGGACAAAAATTGCATGGGAGAACATGGACATAATTGAGTGAAAAAGTGATTCAAAAGAATCAGAATGTGACGAAGTTTTAGGAATCCCTGGATCTATTTTATTTTGCTTATATTTTCTTTCTATGTGTATAAGCATGATAGATGATGTGAGTCCAAAAGTGCTTTTGTTGTAGAATTTGAGAGAAGTTCAATTACTTGAGTATAGAGAGGCCAGGACTCAGGAATGATTTTGAGAAGGAAAAATGGTTTATTGACAGCCGGCCGGCCGGACTCGGGAACTTTCTGTTTCAATCCCGAGCCCCGAACAAGATTTTTTAGTACCTTTTATACAGAGAGGAAAGGCCAAATGGTCCTTTTATTTCAGTTCTCAATAGGCTTGAATTAGCATATATTTCCACATCTTAGTAAGCTTTTAGCATGGAACCTCAGGCATTCGATAAGCTTTTAGCATATTTGCTTTGCATTTCCCCTGAATACTTAAAGTTTATAGACCTTGCGTTGTTAAGCTGTCTCCTGCTCACCAAGGGCAGGACTGCAACCTTTCATCATCCCACACCCACAAGTCACAGATAATTTAGGTTATCTCTGAAGAGACAAAGAGCCTGCCACCCATAGCCCACATCATTTCCCTCCTTTGCCAAAGTTTAACTTGCTAAGCTTTGGCATAATTGTTGGAGCTATGAGGTGGATGGCTGTTGTCTTGATTGATTATTTATCAATCTTTAGTGTAGCATCCAGGACTGTTTTTAAGAGTTTAGAAGTTTTCATTCTAGACAGCAGAATCCTGGGGCGGGGGCCTCCTGCAGTTATTCTGCGGCCCCTGGCGCTCACATGGATTTCCAGTCAGGTTCCAGATCCATCCATTAATTTTATTTTACCCTGGAAGAGTTTACACCTTTAATTTAAAAGGGGTGCTGAAGGGAGATGGATCTCTTTTCTGTAACTGCTTCCTGCTGGCCATGGGCTATAGTCATTGCCTAATAAGGTGTAAAACTCTTAATTTATTCTAACTGGAGGAAGATGGATCTGGCATTCTGTACAAAGTTGGATGAAGTTTTCATATGGTTAATAAGATGTTCACTCTGAAAGAAACAAACTTAATTAAAAATTTGGAATACCCGTTTTTAAAAGAGGACACATTGGATTACAGAGGTAGACAAGGTTAGGTGCTTATAAAGATGGCACTTCTTAAAAGCTGGTGGAAACAGCATATATATTCTTTTTTAAGTTATTCATCTTTAGAGAGAAATTGCAACAGACATTTAGCTTTGTCTGAAGACACATTCTAAGCTGTTCAATGATTGGCAGTCATTCGCTCTGTCACATGCTCGTGGTTAACTGGCACTCCTTGGGCAACAGGCTTCACTCAGGATTAGAAGACTAAGTTGGAAATTCTCTTCGTTTTCACATGTGGGAGTGATCAGAACTACAGAATAAAGGTTTTTTTTACACCTTGGTTTTAATTGTACAATTTCTAGCAATTTTGACCTGTTCAATAGGTGACTCACCATCAGCAAGCAAGCTTCACCTTTGCTACACAGCAGAGTACAGTAGAATATAGAAGTTGACTGAGACTGGCTGAGACTGCCACCTTATTCTATAGACATGTTTTTAACGGTTTAGAAAATGATTTTACCAGGAATTTAACATGTCTAATATACTTCTGCACTTGATCCAAAATAGAAAAGATAACGTTATAATTATTAGGCATATATTTAGTACAGGATAAAAGTACAGCACTTAATATTAACTAATGTATTACTTAATGCATAAGGATTCAGAGTTGCAATTATTAGTTTTGAGTTTCAGGTTTGTAATACTTTACATGTTATCTCTCCATGAGAGCAGGCCATAATGCCAATTGTGTTTAAGTTTCACTTACTGTATCCTGGTATCATGGCTCCACTTAGCATGTTCTTCAACGCAGTGAGCAAGTTGCAGCATCCTTGATCTTAGAGAGTATTTCCAGTATTCTACTAGCCTGGTGCATAGTGCTCTCTGGCACTATGGAACAGTGCCAGTCTGGAGGTGATATCCATTGTACACTTGGCTGTACCGAGTCATTATTGGCTGCTGCAGGAGCTTGAAACTGCAACGTAGTTTCCATCGACTTCAGGAGCAGAACCAGAGGCTGATATAGCAAATATTTTTAATTGAGGGGTCAGTGACCAGCCTAGCCAATAACTCACATGGAGAGGCCACCTGTAATGTATTCAAGGCCTGGTTTGAATGCACAAGAGTTTGACAATGTTAAAGTTTATTCCTTGTTTTTATATATATTTTAAACAACTTAATTGCAACACATTTATCAAATGACTGTTTACTTACACAATTTTACTATGAAGATAACAGTAGGTACTTTAGTAATAGAAGAAAAATATTATTTTTCATTGTTAAAATGAAAACAGAAGATTTCCAATAGAATTAAGATAACTTTTTATTACCATTTACTTAAATATGTACTTTGCGGTGGCCTTCAGACAGGTTTTATTATCATTAAGTTATTTCTGCTACCAATACCAATCTAAGTTTTAGTTAACAATGACTTCTAGAACTAGAACTATTTAAACATTTTCAGTTTGGCAGATGCTTTACAACCTCTTTATAATTGACTATAACCACATTGACTAGATACCTCATGTTTAAATAAACTTATTAAATTACAATTACCAAAGAAATTTACTCTATTTATTTAAGAGAGCATATCTACAATCTTTTTCCTTTAGCCTAATTTCACCAATGTGAATTTACAGTTTTCATTACTCTAAAGATTTTGTATATATAATGTTAATTTAGTTTATAAATTAACTATGGGAGATTACACTCAAGTTAAATAAAATTGAAACCATAATAGTTTATGCAAGGAATGTTCTCTTTTTCCCTTACAGGAAGCTAAAAACTTCTTTTCTTTAAGTTATGAAAATTAATAATTTAAAAGCATACTGACTACCTGGTTTTAAAACACATTACACAATTACTTAATATTTTAAATCATAACCCATGAAAGATCTCTCCATAGTTTTATGGACTTTCCTTTACTTACTGAAATTTGTTAATAGAGCCACTAATTACCTTTATTTTGTTGGAAAGAAATCTTCTGGAAGAAAATAAGGCTCACCAGATTGTGGAGAAGAAAAGAATTTATTCTCAGTCTTGCAAGAAGGGGCGCAGAGCCAGATATGGCTGGTGCCCCGAACAAAGAAAAATGACACAATTTATACCCCTAAGCTTAGCATGCAAGCTCTTCCTCTGTTTTTCCATAGATTGGATACTTCAGAAGTTACATCTTATCTGAGATTTAACTTTCCCATGCAAAAGTTTGTGATTTAACTGCTTCCTCTATCACATTCCAACCATTTTAGTTTTTACCTGCTCCCTTTTGTCAAATAAGGAATAGAATTTAGTGCTGAAATGGCACCGACTTAGCTCCTTCTTGGGCATCCTCCCACTGCCCATAGGACTGGCCTAAACTGGTCTCCTCCAATGCTGTCCAACCCGGGAGTGGGAGACTGAGGCAGCAGGCCGCCAGGTTACATCAACATTTTTTTAATGTGAAAATTAACCTAATCTTTCTTTTTTTACATTTTATGGCTGACAAAAGGTTTAAACTGGCAAATTACAGGGCAAACTGATTCTTAATTCCCTAGCCTGGTAGATAGGTTTAATCTGCCACACCTAGTCTTGCCTTTAAAGCTCTTGCAAAGAGGAGGCCCTTTCCCAATTGTTTCTATAATCAGATTTCTATGACTTTTTCATCCTGCTTAGTTTAATTTGGGCTTTAAGAATATTTATTTACATATATAACTGCATATTTAATTAACAATTTGAATAGAGCTCTTTTAAGAATTTTCATTTGTTAATTTGATATTATTATCCTGATGTATGAAGACATACACTGAGCAAATGGGCAGACACAAAGAGTTAGACACAGAAACAAAACTCATTGATATTATTTATAATTTGCATTGTTTTATATACTGTTTAGCTTAATTTGGGGTCCCGAAATATATATTACTTATAACTGCATATTTAACCTCAACAATTTGAGCAAATAGGCAGACATGAATAGTTTGACACAACAACATAACTTTAGTTACTTTAAACTTCTAATTCTTACAAAACAAGTGTGACTGCAAAACATTTCAAAGACTCTTCAAACTCTCCTTAATTTGCACTATGACTGTGCAGTTTTATACTATGACTATGCAGTTTTACACAAGAATTTTCTTTCTTAATGGATTGTAACCAAAATGTTTTCAATGCTTTAGCACTATTTTTTTGTTTCAGAACTTTATATTTTACTTTGAATTTAGCAGAATTTTGGATAAGCAACAAGATTAATTTTATATATATTTACTGAGGCTATTTGAAGCCTCAGGGAGACAGACTGGTTTCTCTCATGAATTGCCACTCTTAGGAACACTGACTGTCAAGGCAGGAGACTTCTCCCCCTCCACCCCCCTTTTTGATTTTGGAGATAATAAAACTCCAGTGGTCATTTAACCTTATTCCATCAGGCAGCAATTTATTTAGTTTACACTTGAATTCATGAGAGAAAGGGTTACTAATACCAGGACAGGAGACAGTGATGTCCCAGCTCTTTTCTGGCCTGTAGGGGCAGAAGTTATTATGAAATAACCATAGGCAAAGGCAAGGGGTGAGGTCAGGCTTGAAGTAACCATAAACTAAGGAAAGGTTAAGTTTAAAGTTTACACTTAAATAATAATTTCAGGCTAAATTCACCCAGCTATAATTTCAGTTATTATCTTTCTACTGTTTTATAATATAAATGCATTTGTAAATGATTTTAACTTAGTTACAGTTTTTATTAATTTTTAAAAAAAACTGTTAATTTTGTAACACCTTTAAACACCTTTTATTCGACTTATAACAAACATATTAAATGAAATTAACTATTACTTTAGTTTTTCTTTTAAGGTAAAAATAAATCTCTTGCAGTTAGTTTGAAATAAAAGGCTACTTTTCAGGATTTGATCTCTACAATATAATGTTTTTTAAAAGAGAAGACTCCTTCTTTTTCAAACACTGAGGAAATGATGAGGTTAAAGCACAAGAAGCTATTTGATAAAACAGATATTCTTTGTATACTGGTTTTACTTAAATTTAATCATAAAAATTTTCCTTCCACAAACCTTCTACACTTTCAGTATTCATTTAGGTTTTGTCCCACACTCTACTCTTTCCAATAATCAATCATTTTATCTTAGGACAAAATCATCTTCTGTTTCCTTAACAATAAAAACACACTCCATATATCCCACATACCAAGTTACCAGGCAAACTTCTTACAACATATAATTGCCATTAATACTAAACAAGCTTGTTAAAATAATGAACTTTTCTTCACTTTAAATACTTAGTAGCATGTAATATCAGAAACAGTTTTTTTGGAAGCAAGTTGGCAGGGGAGACTGGCTGCTGAATAAGTTTGTTATAAATTGCCTTTTATTATTATTATTATCAATTCAGTTTTTGTTAAATAATGACTTTCTGCAATTAGCCATTTAAATACCTTAATTTAAACAATGCTTTTTTAATAATTATTTATACCCTTAAGACAAATTTTACCTTCACAGAACACATTCTCTTACTTAAAGTTACTACAATACCTTCTAAGAACCTGGGCAGAATGCAAAGGTATTTTGGCTTTGACACCCTAGGGAGGGAACTTTACTGCATTTATTCTGATTCTGCTTTTTACCCCCTTCACCGCAGTCGCAGTCGGGTGCACAACAATCAAACAGGAATGCAGCTTATGAATAGAAGGTGTGGACTCACTGGAAAGGGGCAAGCCGCTCCCCCCTTTCCAGCTTTCAGGCCAAAATGGGCAGACAGAACCTACTCAAATTCAGCAACTCTCCAGGGGACTCAGCCACCCTGACTGGGGCAGCCCCAACAAACTTGGGTACATGGCGCAGACACAGATGGCCTCCAAGCCCCCGCAAAGGGCCAGACCAGAGACAAGACAGCAGAGCATGCACAAACATCTAGACTCGGCAAACATCCAGACTCCTCAGTTTTGCCCCATAATTATTTCACCCCCTTGCCAATGGCAAGGGAGGGCTCCAGCTCAGCTGTAATTCTACTTTACGTAAGGACACAACTCCAACACTAGCATTGAGCTGACACAGACAGAAGCACAAAGGTCACTAATTTGACCCACAAGTTTATATATATTTTCACTATGGCTGCCCCCACAGCCATCACAAACCTCAGAACACTTAACATTTGGTATAAAGCGAATTCATTCACAATTTAGCACCATAACAAAAGATTTCAGCTAGACTTTTTCCACTGTTTAAACTTTACACCCAGACCAAGCTCCACCAGAAAAGCCGATCCATTTTCCTGTAACCAAGTTTTGTTTTTTTTTTAATCTAGACCAATTTCCAGGACATTAGGACTTGAACCTATAAATAGCCCTTTTTATTAAAATCAAGATTCCACTCCTTTAGTGGATATAAGACTAGTACCAGATTCTAACATGCAGTTAGACAAACCCAAAACACCAGGGCTTTTCCCCGGTTTTTCTCCTTTTTCCCAAGCCTAGAGAGAACGGCTTCCCCCCAATTTTCTGGGGCCACTAGGGTTCTCTCGGGAGGTGATCAGCCTCCCCTTCCTAGCAATTAAAGCTAGGACCTTCCAGACTGTGCTCACCTGGGGAGTCTTACCTTCTTCCATGTTTGGAGTTCTTTTTCGTTCCCAGAATCTTTCTCTTCAGACCTTCCATTGCCCTCGATTTTTGTCGGGAAGATTCTGGTGGAGCCCACATCTTTTCTGGATTAAATTTAATCCAGGGGCACCCAGATTTGGGGTTCACCTGAGTCCTCCTGGTTTCCTCGGGGATTTGGAAGGGGCAGCAAAATGCTACCGTCTCTGGCCTTCATTTGTTGTCCTGCCGCGGTTGCCAGAAATGTTGTAGAATTTGAGAGAAGTTCAATTACTTGAGTATAGAGAGGCCAGGACTCAGGAATGATTTTGAGAAGGAAAAAGTTCAATTACTTGAGTATAGAGAGGCCAGGACTCAGGAATGATTTTGAGAAGGAAAAATGGTTTATTATTGACAGCCGGCCGGACTCGGGAACTTTCTGTTTCAATCCCGAGCCCTGAACAAGATTTTTTAGTCCCTTTTATACAGAGAGGAAAGGCCAAATGGTCCTTTTGTTTCAGTTCTCAGTAGGCTTGAATTAGCATATATTTCCACATCTTAGTAAGCTTTTAGCATGGACCTCAGGCATTCGATAAGCTTTTAGCATATTTTCTTTGCATTTCCCCTGAATACTTAAAGTTTATAGACCTTGCATTGTTAAGCTGTCTCCTGCTCACCAAGGGCAGGACTGCAACCTTTCATCATCCCACACCCACAGGTCACAGATAGTTTAGGTTATCTCTGAAGAGACAAAGAGCCTGCCACCCATAGCCCACATCACTTTCAATAAGTATATCTAAGTAATTAGAAATCATTGCATCATAGTTTAATTGGAAGTATTTTTCCCTTTCTTACTGGTACATAAACTAAGGGTGCACTTTATAATTGATGGTATCTTAGATTCAGTGAAATGCAGGTAGCAAGGATTCATGATGTAATCCATGAAGTAATGGTTCCTAGTTTGCAGAAGAACAAGAATATATTCAGCATAAAAAGAAAAAATGGATGGGAAACGGACTTTGGCCCAGTGGTTAGGGCGTCCGTCTACCTTATGGGAGGTCCGCGGTTCAAACCCCGGGCCTCCTTGACCCGTGTGGAGCTGGCCATGCGCAGTGCTGATGCGCGCAAGGAGTGCCGTGCCACGCAAGGGTGTCCCCCGCGTGGGGGAGCCCCACGCGCAAGGAGTGCGCCCGTGAGGAAAGCCGCCCAGCGTGAAAAGAAAGAGCAGCCTGCCCAGGAATGGCGCCGCCCACACTTCCCGTGCCGCTGACGACAACAGAAGCGGACAAAGAAACAAGACGCAGCAAATAGACACCAAGAACAGACAACCAGGGGAGGCGGGGAAATTAAATAAATAAATAAATCTTTTAAAAAAAAAAAAAAAAAGAAAAAATGGAACACCCGATGATGACAAGTTTATGGTGAAATGGACTCTGGTATAAATTATGAAATTAACCTTTTTAATAAGAGAATATAACTTAATAAAAGGTATGAAAATTAAAAATATGAAATTAACTTTTTAAATGAATATAATTTTTAAAAATAAAAGGAGCTGAACAAAATTTCAACCAACAGCCAGATATAATGGCATTCCTGATAGGAAAAAAATGTTGCAAGACAGGACATTGGAAACAGTAACATTTCTTAAATTAACAACAACTCTTTAGTTAGATCAGCAATGGGGAGGTTTATTCTGGGAGTGGGAAAAAGACCAGAAATTGCAATCAGCTGCCACTGCCAGGAGGAAGAACCATTGCTGGGGGACTTTAACAGGTACAAGTAAATAGGAAGGAAAAAGTCATCTCTCTTTTCTCCTTCCAGGTTCCTTATAGTGAGTTCTTCCTCCAAGCATCAGCTGGGCAGCACTCCCTTCTCAGAGGTCTGCCTCTAGGTTCTAATAGCTCCAACCTCTTCCCTTTTAACCCTAGGGATAGAAGCTGCTTCCTGCACTTACCATCCATGTGTTATCACAGTATTCCCTTTTTGCCTTTTTGTTCTCTAATGTCTATGTTACTAATTCTCTACATTGAATTCTCTGTTAAAATAACTGGTGTGGTTTCTGTTTTCCTGATTGGGCCCTGATTGATACTGGTAGACCCATGTGGATTGACTAAATCTAACAGAGCTGTATTTTTCTATCTAGGGCATTAATATTGATTACACATATATTCTGTAAAGGATTATTTTCTTTAACCAGGGAAATCTTTCAAATTAGGGCCCATGTGAGCTCTTATAGAAGGAACACTGAGTCAGGAGTCAGCAAACCTGGGTCCTAGTCTCGGTTCAGTCCCTGGGTTCCATATCCTATCCCAGCCTCAGTTGAACTGTCTGTATAAAGGCAGCTTCTTTCTGGAATATGCTAGGGGTTAGATGAGACAATCAGTGGATATAAAAATTGTTCCAAATCATTCAAATACCTTATGAAAATAAGGTGTTGGTGTGATTTATGGATTTTTCTTAGCCAGATACACCAACTGAATTTTAGACACTGACCTAGAACTTGGGTTAACAAAGTAGTCTCTCTTTCATGTTGTCTTCATAGCTTTGAACATGTGTTAAGCTTGAGTTGAACTAAACGGAATTTAAACGAATTGATTTCTTAACGGTCCAAGTGACAGTCTAGCCCTGTGGGAGAGTGCATCAGTTTGAGAAAGGTGCTTGGGGAATCAATGCTTCTCTGCATGTGTCCACTGCTTGCCTTTTCCCTCCCTCTGCTCCAGCTGCTCTGGCTTCCTTGTGCTTTTGTAAACACTGAGCCTTTTTTGCCCAGAGCATTTGCACTCGGGTTGCCTAGATTGCTTTTCCTTCTGCGCTGCCTCTGGCAGTCAGGTCTTCCCTGCTACTTTCTGTAAAATTTCCGTTAAATTCTACTTTCGTCATTCTTGAATTTTAGCCTGCTTCATTTTTCCTTGTGGCACGTACCACTACATGATATTGTTATGTATTTATATGTTGATTGACTTCTTTTCTACACCCCCATCTAGAATTAAGCTCCTTGAGGGTGGTGACTTTGTCTATTTTGTTTGCCATTATATTTATTTATATATATATATATATATATATTTGGCATTTAAAAATGTTTTTTTTTATTATAAAACTGCCATTGTATTTTTAGCACCTGAAACGTGGCACATGGTATGCTCTCAAAAATTACTTGCTAGATTAATAAATGCATTTTTTAAGTCTTGGCATTTTATAGTGGGGTGTCCTGGAAAGAGGACCAGCTTTGAAGTCAAAGACCTGGTTTCAAATCTTATCATTACCATTTACTGGCAATACCTCTCATGAGTCAGTCTCCCTGAGCCTTGATTTTCTCATCTATACAATGGGGATACTATTTGCTCTACCTATACCTTCAGGCTTTAAAGATTCAATACAATGAGTTTCTTTTTTTTCCCCTCCCCCTTCCCCTGCCCTGCTGCTTTTTGCTGTCTGTGTCCATTCACTGTGTGATCTTCTGTATCTGTTTCTCTTTCTGTCTTCTCATTTTTCTCCTCTAGGATTCACTGGGATTTGATCCTGGGGACCTCTGATGTGGAGAGAGATTTCCTGTCACTTGAGCCACCTCAGTTCCTCGTTTCTTCTGTGCTTCACCTTGACTCTCCCCTTCATCTCTCATTTGTTGTGTCTTTATCTTGCTGTGTGACTCACTGGCGTGGGCACTGGCTTGCCATGTAAGCACACTTTTTTTTTTTTTTTTAACCAGGAGGCCCCAGGGATCAAACCCAAGTCCTTCCATAGGTAGGTGGAAGTCCAATCACGTGAGCCACATCTGCTTCCCAAAATGAGTTTCTTTTTCTCCCATACTGCCTTGTGGTCTTGATTCTTCTGGCAGTTCTCTCCTGGTCATTTATCCTCTTTTGAAATATTTGATCTTTGTCTTTCTGAACAACCCTAAAGATCTAGAAGACATAGGTCTACTACAGAGAGTTAACCCAACTTTGTCTTCGAAATCTTCCCAGATACCAACTGGAAAAAAAAAAATCCTAAGAAGACAAGGCAACTCATAATTTCTAATACAAGGTCCCAGTAATGGGATCACACCAGTCCTGGTATTGCTTCCCTGGACCTGCAGGGCCGATGGAACAAGAAAGAAAATAGTATCCAACAGTAGAGGGAGAGTAAGTGCCTCTAGAATGAGGCCTAGGAAAAGAACCTTATTGTCTAGAGGAAGGATGTGATTGAAAGGTTCTGAAAATTGAAATATCTTTATCTCAAACAACCTTATCAGCCTGACAAAGCACACATAATGGAAATGGTAGAAAACAAAATTAATCAGTAGATGGAGGATTCAGATGGGCATGTTGATAACCCTCGTAGAAGCCTTTTGGGAACCCACAGTGGGAGAGAATCATTTGTAGCAACAAGATCCAGAGTGGTGCCAAGGACCACATCAGCAGTGATCACATCTCAGTAGCTGGCCTTTCCTGCTAGTAATTTTAGGATCACTATGAGGTAAAACTGTGGATGGCGAGCAGGATACCAATTTTCTTTTTAACTCCTTCTCTATGATTTATTTATTTATTATTTTTAAAAAGATTTATTTATTTCTCTCCCCTGCCCCTGCCCCAGTTGTCTGTTCTCTGTGTCTATTTGCTAAGTCGTCGTCTTTGTCCGCTTCTGTTGTTGTCAGCGGCATGGGAATCTGTGTTTCTTTTTGTTGTGTCATCTTGTTGTGTCAGCTCTCCGTGTGTGTGGCACCATTCTTAGGCAGGCTGCACTTTCTTTCACGCTGGGCGGCTCTCCTTAGGGGGCGCACTCCTTGCGCATGGGGCTCCCCTATGCGGGGAACACCCCTGCGTGGCATGGCACTCCTTGCGCGCATTGGCACTGCGCATGGGCCAGCTCCACACGGGTCAAGGAGGCCTGGGGTTTGAACCACAGACCTCCCATGTGGTAGACAAAGCTCTAATCACTGGGCCAAGTCCACTTCCCCCTTCTCTAAGATTTATGAGATGCAATTTGTCTTTTTCGCTTCACAGATCTCTTGTCTGTTTTTCCTACTTTCATGTCCATAATCTGTAAAGAATCTTTGTAATTTTAATGCCTTACCGATTTTACTTAGCTTCTCTTTTTATTTTATTGATCGGTGCTAACAGGCTTTAAAGTGATAAGATGTGATCTAACATCAAGAATTTAAAGCAAAGACATATGTGGATCTTATGGTTAAATGTATAAATAGAGCTTACTTATTGATTTTGTTTGGGAAATGTGTAATGATTAGGGCAAAGCATCTAATAGGTTTTTTTTTCTATTTTGATAAGTTGACTTCTAGCGAAGTAGAAAATTCTGATATACTGTTTAAATTTTCCATCAAACTCAGGTAGGTTTATTTAAAAAGAAAAAGAAAAAAGAACAATATCAGCAATAAAACCAACAAAAAAATCAATTGAGACTACTGAAAGAGAAAAAGTATCATGTAGATGTTTGTTGCTATTGTTACTGCCACTTCAAGTTCTTAATCAATTTGGTCTTGAACATTTGAGAAGCAAAACCAGAAAGTTCAGAGGCCATGCACATTGTATGTCTCTTTCTCTAATAATCCTCCTACAATTTAATTTTTTTCTTTTTCTTTCGATGAGGGAAATAATGCTTTGCCCATTATATATGTACATGTACAGCAGTGATGTGGATTCTTCCCAAACTTACTAAAGACCAGGGTCATTGGCCATCTTTGGGTTTCCTAGACTAGAGAAGAAGACAGGAACCAGGATGGGAAAATGGACATGTTACATTTTAAACTGGAGCTTCCCCTGCAGTCCACGGAGCATGTTCACGGTGTGCAGCTCATCTTGACTTTCTCCTACCAATTGCACGTGAGTCGATTCCTTAGGGAGGGCTGTCACCTCCCACTTGTCCTTGAATAGAGCTCTCCTTCTGAATTCTAGATAGACCCACACTGCAAAACTCTCTTTCTGAAGAGCAGTTTGGGTTTTAATTTAAGCAAATTGGATGTTTCTCAGGGATATCATATTACTTCATGTCACTCTTGATAGCTCAGAGGGTTCTGAGCAGAGTGCTTCCTGCAAGGCTAATCCAGGTAAGTGAGGGACCGTTAGGCTTCAACTTCAGGCAGGCGACTCTCAGAACTCTGAGCCCTTTGGACCTGGTCACAGTTGGTATTGACTCCCTCGGTGATTTCAGAGGATGTCGACGTTCGTGATGCAGAGCATGGCGTTTCTCCAGTCCTCCTTTGCTGTTCCGGGTTCCCAGGTGTATGTGAATGGAGACCTGAGGCTGCAGCAGAAGCAGCCCCTCAGCCATCATGGCCTGGACGTCCGATATAACGTAAGGATGCTTCTTGTTATCCAGCGCCTCTGTTTCCATACTTGGCTGTTTAACAAGTTCTTTGAAGAGGGAAAAATGTAAGTTGGAAATAGCATTTTTGTGGTGGCATAGAACCAGGACTTTGAGACATTCTTGCCAAGAATTCTTTCAAAATATGAGGTCAGAAACCTGTATTTACATCTAGAAAGAAAGAAAATATCCATCTTTATCAAATAAATAAATAGTTTATTGTTTTTGCATACACTCCAGTGCATACACACATATGTACTGGGCATATGTTCCATGTGTTCTTTTCTTAGTTCACGTAAAACTTTTCACCGATTATTGAGCATGTATTATATGCCAGCCCTGATTTAAAGGGTTTACTTGTATCATCTCATTTAATTATCATAGTAACCCTGTGAGATACCTAGAGTTGTCATTTTCCAACTCTGCAGCCACTTTCCCTACCACTTTCCACTTTGTATCTCTCCAGCCATGCTGGCCTTTTACAGTTCTTTGAACCCATGAAGCAACTTCTGCCTCAGGGCTTTGCCTTTGCTATTCCTTCTGCCAGGTTTCCCCATAGCTTATTTCCCCACTGCATTCACGTTCCTGCTCAAATATCACCTTAGCAAAGCCCTTCTGTGGCCATCCTCTCTAAAATAGCATCCCCCTTTCCTCCACTGTCCTTCACCCAGATTTATTTTTCTTATTGCCACCTGACATAGTAAAGGTAAGTTTTTGGTTGATTTATTTGCTGCCTCCCTCAGCATTAAAAGCACTGATAGCTTTTTTTTTTAGGAGGTACCATGGATTGAACCCAGGACCTTGTACATGGGAAGCAGGCGCTCAACCACTTGAGCTACATCTGCTCCCAAGCACTGACATCTTGTGTACTCTCACCCCAGGGCCTGAAAAAGGGCCGGCTCATTGTAAGCATGCAGATATATTTGTTGAAAGCGGAAAGTCTCATTTTACACATGAAGGAACTGGGGTTTACAGTGACTAATTAGTTTTCCCAAAGTGCCACAGCTTGAAAGTAACAGAACCAAGAACTCGATTTTAGGTCTATCTGAGTCTAGAGCTCATGGAACTTATAACTTATTCCAACCTTTATGTTGTCACAAGGAGGACCATTTAAGTTAGCATCTCAACTGGTCTGCTTTTGAAGATGAAAGGAGATGCTATGAATTACTGCAGGCATAAAGTAGGACTGTTCCAGATAAACTAGGACTTACAGTCCCCATAGCTGTAATTGACATGTAAGGAAAGAGGGGAAAAAAAAAAAAAGAAACTACAAGGTATAAACTCAACATAGCATTGTTGATTTAAAAGTTCATATATCAGATATTAAAGGGCAGGAAGTCATATCCCTGTAAAAAAGGTTAATATGGCTATTATTTGCATTTTATCCTATTTCTGTCTCTCCATTTAAAAGAGATGAAGAAACTAGAATGAGTCCAAAGAAGAGCAAAACAAGACAAAGGAGTTTGAAAATATGGTCTATTTTTAAAAATTAAAAGAATTATTTCTCCCATTGGAATAGAGAGGGGTCTTTTATAAACACTTAAAAAACCTGTAACAATAAAACAAAATAAAAATAAATAAAACCTGTAAGAGATCTGGCTTGAAGTCGTCTGGTAAAAAGCAATATCTATCATTTGCAAATTTTCTTGTTCCAAAGAAAGTGGTTATGTTTGACAAATTATGTAAATAAAAGTTATTTTATAAGAAACAAACGAACAAAAAACAAAACTGTAAGAGGTACATATTGACTCTGTTTCCATTCCTACTAAAGAAAGCCTGAGAGTAAATGGACTTAAATTATTGCAAGAGTTTATTCATCCTTAGAGAAAAGATTATTGATTCTGGAATATGCCACCAAGAACAAGAGGGTGGTCTCTGGGATCAGCCTGGGTGGGCAAGAGGGCAGGAGCGGAGAGAAGCAGCTCCTGTACTCACATGCGCTCCTGCCATGTGCCAGGTGTCTGTGATTGATGGAAGCAGCCCCTTCGCCCGTGACTATGACCTCACCCACATTGTTGCTGCCTACCAGGAAAGGAACGGTGAGTCATGGGTGACATTCACTGAGCTCTCCAGGACCGGCCAGGTTAGTGAGGGTAGTGGAGAAGAACAGAATTGGAATCCTTGTCATGATGAAAATGTCCACCAGTGAGCACTTACTGATGGGAGGACATGTCGTAAGCTTCCAGGATTTGTTCTTTTTCTCCTGATCGTCATACCCTCCTCTACCCCCAACTACAAATATTGTTTAGCAGGTTAGTGACAGTTAATTACCATAATTATCCCACCTCTGGCTTGTTGGTTTCCTTTATATTACATGCCTAATTGAGTTGTTCCCCACAGCACCCTGTAAAGGAAGCCAAAGAGAAATTGCTATCCACAGTTCACAGATGGGAAAAGGGAATGTGAGTGACTTACCCCACATTAGCAGTCCAAGTAGGACAGCAGAAGCATTGAAGTTTCTGGACAGAAGGCAGAGTGTGTCCATCCCTTTTCAGAGAGATTCCCAGGACCATCCCCAGTGCTTGACCCAGCACATTTGGCTGCTGCGTGGTCCAAGGTTTTCTCTAAACACATCTAAGGTGTGACTTGGCAACCAGAAGTCATGGACACGAGATACAGACATTTAACAAGCGGGGTGACTGCAATTCTAGGTTTTTCTTCCTGATTTTATGCAATACACCTTCCTGGTCTTATGTAACATACTATATTATTCTGAGTTTAAAACAAAATTTAAAAATGGCCTACAAATTAACTTTAACTGATTTTTCTTTTTAGTGGTAACATGGTATTCCTTCTCTTAGCCATTCAGCAATTGTACAAAACAGACTATTTCCAAGTTTTTGACAAAAGTATTTAATGTACTTTATTTTGACAAGTAATATGTGAGTAACTTTGCACATTCAATTTCTTATTTCTTTTGAATGTCCTCTTTGTCACGAGTTCAGAAGTGCAGAATTTGTCCCCCAGCATCAAGGACTATTTTTGCAGCCCTCAGTATTTTTTGCCAAAGGGGCCATCCTTGGACTCATGACTAATGATTTGATTGCAGTAACCACCATCTTGTCTGATGCCAACCCCATCTGGCTGGTGGGAAGGGCTGCTGAAGCTCCCTTTGTGATTAATGCTGTCATCCGATACCCCGTGGAAGTCATTTCATATCCTTTCTATTAGAGAGCCAACAAGTAGTAACTCAGCTTCTAAAAGAACAGAGGGATTCCTCTGTTGTCCCAAGTAGGAACAGATGTGGGAAGCCTTAGATTGGTGTGGGAAACAAAGGTATGTTGTTTCCATGTAAGCAAGTTACTTTCTGACTACTGGGTCATGCTGTCCCTAGAGATATACGTGCAGGTGGCTAATCTCTCTGAGAAACATAACATTCCAGCAGAACCCAGATTTGATATCTCAAGTAACCTGGGCAACAAGATTAATAAGTATATTTGTTTCAATAATATAATAGAACATTATGAGCTTTGGTAACTATCTATCCACTGTGCACTGTGTTACTTAGAATGAGGTAATGGGAATAGTTAGCTAGAATAGTTGCTGGTTCTCACAATTGCTTGGGGTATATAAAGAAGCCCCTGAGATTAATAAACTTGTCTGATGAGCTTGAGGCTTCAATGCTCACAGATCCCCTGCACCCAATCTTTCTTTGTCTTTCATTCCGGATACCCTCGCAATCTTTCTTTGTCTTTCATTCCGGATACCCTCGGGTCCATCGACTCTGACAGATTGGGAAATGCCACAAAATGATTTTGTGTTTGTCTGCTGTTCGTGCAGGTAAAAAACTCATTTCCTGTTCATATTTTCTTTCTGAGCAATTCCTGTAGGTCAGAGTCATGCATATTTATGTCTTAATTTTTTATTATCCCTTTTCTCTTAAGGGTATTAGAAACATTTGTGCTGGTTCCTGTCTGAGCTAAATCATGGGTTAACATTTACTTATTAAGTAAATAACATTTACTTATTTATTTACTTTGTCTTCTTGTGACTCCTTAACTGCCTGCACCTACCGGCCAGGATTCTGGGAGATGATAAAGTTTGCCTGGGTCCAGTATGTCTGTATCCTGCTTATCTTTCTCTGGGTATTTGAAAGAATCAAAATATTCGTATTTCAAAATCAGGTGGTGACCACAATTCCTGTAAGAGCAATGCCCCAAGGAGAACTGTACAAGGAGCACTTATCATAAGACCATTTTTGAAAACTCAAGCAGGATCTTGGCTACCTCACTGTTGTCTTCAGAGAACTGCCATCTTATGACATTTCTGAAAAGAGCCCAGTGGACATGAGAAGACTTGTGTGCTTTCCCCCTTAAGGACAGTTCTTTCCAATTTTCCTATATACAGATTCCATACCTTCTAAACACCTATAAAATCATCAGGGACTAGTTTGTAGAAGGGTCTGAGGTTTCCTGGAAGCTACAACTTACTCCCCACCACTGGAGAAAACTCCAGTCAATTCAGACATCTTGGAAAGGCCCATCTCTGGACAGGAAAGACTTCTCTCTTGAACTGAGAAACAGGCTATGCATTTCTTCCCCTTATTGTAAACCATTTTTTACTCTTTTCAGGGCTCTCATGATAAATATGCAAATCACTAGCACTTTCCACTCCTGGGCGTCTAAATTTTCCATTCAGAACTTTGATTTCCAGGATTGAGAGGCCTTTAACTGGAGAGAGAGAGGGCATGCCCATCATGTGCTTGAGGAGGGGCGACTTGAGGACAGGAGGACCAGCCACCTGCCCTCAGCCTAACGGACAGTGGTGGTGAGGCAGTTCAGCTGGACAGCCCAGTATCCCTGCCCTGCTGTGACTGGCTCTTTGCTCTGCCTTTGCCTTCTGCCTGTGCCCCTGGAATAGCAGGCTCAAGTCAGAAGTCTCCTTTCATTCACAATGCCTTGGCAGCAGTGGGGGAAGTGCAGATTGTAACAACAGGTTCTTTCTCTCTGGCCCTCACCCAGCAGCTTGGAAGATTGCCACTCCTCTTCCTTAATAGCCTTCCCACTTCCTGCGAAGGATGGGTGACAGAGGAGCTGTTGTTGGTGTTGGCTTCCACTGCCTGACAGCCGCAGAGTTTACTTTGAGGGTAGCGGGAGGCCCAGCTACTTGCAGCTCTCTTGACTGAGAAGCAGGGTGCCCATCAGAGAGGGCAGCCTCGGGGAGGACACAGGAGCAGTGAGGGAGTGAAGAGGAGGCCAGCCCAGGCACCCAGTCCAACCTGGCCATCAGCAGAATGACACAGTCTAACCAGGTTAGCCTGGTTGGCTCAGTGTCTGGAGAAGAGCCCACTTAGAATGGTTCTTTGTTGCACACTGAAGACTGATTATTCAGCCTCATATTGTCCTGTGGAAACATGCACTGTCCTCACAGGACAGATGGTCCTGCTTTATGGTGGTGAGCATGTCATTGTGGTCCATGCTTCAGTGCTCACTCACAAACACACCTCAGTGTGTGCCTCGGTTTACCTGGGATATTCAGTTCTTGGTTCCAAAGAACCTCTTCTTTCAGGCTGACCAAAACGAGAACCCAAAGCTATTTTGAAGTATTCAAGCACAAAAATCCTCTACCACTGGGTTCTCTACCTGCTCTTTCAATAACGAGGGCTGTTTATATGGCTACAATTTTTTCTTGAGATTTAAATGAAAAATGTTCTCTGGTTTAAACCACAAAAAAGAGATATGGAAAGATGGCGAAAGATGCATATAAATATTGCTTTGCATTTTATTATTTTAAAGCAAATTTTGTATAAAGAACCCATGCTGTTTTATAACTTTCTAATTAAAATGTTCAAAACGGAAGGTTGCATTTGAATTTGTGGAGGGAAAGGGGGTTGGAGGGTGGGGGGGAGGGTGGGGGCAGAAGTTACCACACTTTTCCGAGTTACTCACCAGCAGCATTGCTTTGCCAAGGCACTGCTCAGAGACCTTGGTTTTGTTAGCTCTTTGGCAAAAATCCCCGGGTCCAACCCCAAATAAATACAAGTTTTTGGTGGAATCCACATGGCATGTGGAAGCCACAGGCTGGAAAATTACAAATGTGTCTGGTGAGTATTGCATTATTTGCAGATCAGATGTTGGTAGCTTCTGAACCTGAATCATACACTGGAGTTGGAAGAGGAAAAAAGAAATATACAGGATTTTGCCAACTGAACTGGACCCCTTAGCTAAGTCAGAGTTTGAGACAATTATTCCATATTTTTGGGAAGAAAGATCCTAATTTGGCCAACTGTTTAGCCCAGTTTCTGTTTGACTCAGGTGAGAAGTAGCCTAAAACCCCTGCTTCGCTCATTGAGGCCCCTCCAAGCCCTTTTTACATCCCCTTATCCAAGGTTAATAAAGCAATTCTCTGCCATCTTTCTTTCTCTTCATATTCATGCCTTTTAAAAGTTTTGTTTCTTTCTGACCAAGAAACTTATAAATGCTTATTGGGAAAAATGTGTAAATTAAAATGTGTAAAGAAAACAACAATTGTCAGTAAGTCCATTCCGAGAAGTAATCACTATTGGAGTTCTGGCGCACATCTTTCATATCGTTTATGTTGTTTCTAAAAATTTTTGCTTTCATAACACTTCTCCATACCATTGTGTATAAATCCTTTGTGTTGCCCAACAACACAGAGTAGATCCTAGAAGGGAATTAGTAGTTCGGAAAACTTAGGACCATTGTTAGGATTTTAAGTCATCTGCGAAATGGCCTCTGGAAAGGCGGCACTAGTTTAGATTGCCAGCTGCAGTGACCGAGGTCAGCTCAGATACCACCGCGGATTACCAGGCCTTGGAATGCTCTTATCTTTTCCAAGTCTCTAGGCTCTGCCCGGTGGTAGAGAAAACAAACAAACAAAACCTGCTTTCTTTGTGAACCCTGTCTCGCGTTTATCCGGCCCTGCTCTCTAGCCGGGCCTTGACGAGGACTGGAGGGCTGCTTCTGGGGACCCGCTGCATCCCGGCCCCTCCCAGCTCGGCTGCTGCACCGGGAGGTGGCGCGGGTGCCCCCTGGCATCAAGTGTCTGGGTCTTGGCTTTGGCTGGGGACTTGGGAAGCTGTTTGGAGTCCGAGTCACTTCTTTGCGAGGATGCCAGCGAGGGCGACAAGGGGCAAAATGAAGATTCCATTTCCTTCACAAAGATCTTTTGTGCTCCCAGGAGCCCCCCTCCTCTGGGAATTGGAGGGCTAGGCTACTTTTTTTGTCAATCAGCGGGGGAGAGATGACCCTGCGAGCGCCCTTGGATACCCTCGGCCAAGGCTGTGCCCCGCGCACCCACCTGTGCCTCCTGTCCTCGGGGTCCTCTGGGGCCCGCCCAAGGGCAACCGCCCCTCCCCCGAGGCGTGGCCCCTCCGCCGGGAAGCGAGGAGGGTGGCGGGAGCCGGGGGCCAGCCCGCCCCTTCCTCCCCGCCCTCCCGCTCCCCCGCCGCCGCCGCTTCTGAAAGTGCCTCATTGTGCGCGCGCCGAGCGGGCCGAGCTGAGCTCGGCGCCGAGGAGCGCCCTGGGCCGGGGCTGCGGGGCAGGCCGAGCGGGGCGCGCAGCTGGCAGAGCGGGGCGCGGGCGGGGCTCGGGGCCGCCGTGCGGTCCCGGTTGTAAGCCCCGGGGCGCCCCGCGCCCACGACGCCTGCCACTTTTCCTGCGACTCGGGTCCCCAGGTGCCTCCAGTAAATTGCTACTCCCTGGTCTCCGGGCTTGGCTTTTGGCGCACCCTCTCCGGGGTCGCCGCGAGCCCCCTTAATAGCCTCGGGCCCTGAAGAACGGACCAGCCCTCGCGGACTCCCAGTGAGGACGAGTGCGGGCGGCGGGAAGGGACGCGGGAGACGGGCACCTTCTGCAACCATCTCCCCGCTGCGCCGCGTCGGCGGGGACGCCAAGCCTTTGGGTACGTCGGTTCGGCCGCTCTCCGCGCGGGTGGTCTCCAACCCCGGGAGGCCTTGGCGTTGGCCCGGGGGCACGGTTGGGGAAGGACGTTGGTCGTGCAGCCGAGGGTCCGGGCTGCAGGAGGAGCGCCGCGGGTGGCTGATTAATCAGCGTCGTGGCGAGCGTCGCCGCGCCGGGCGCGGGTGGGAAGGCGTCTACCCGCGCCTCAGCCCACGCGGGTTCCCTGTTCCGGTGGCTCTTCAGTCTCCAAGGGCATGGCATTAACCAGCCCCCCAAGGGCTTTTCCTACGCAACACTTGAGGAAAATCAGCTCGGCCAGTGAATTTGGAACCAGACCCCGCTGCCTTTGAGCCCAGCTGCCCCTCCTGGCTGCTCGTTCTCGGGCAGCAAGAGAGGCCCCCGTTGGCCTCAGGAGAGTTGCTCAGTGTTAACTCTCCTCCCTCTCTTATTCGAGAGGCAAAACAGTCAGGATGCCCGTTTTTGAGGGTGGGAAAATTGAGGCCTAAAGAGCAGAAAGGACTCGGCTGACCAGAAGTCGTCAGTGAGTCAGGAGCAGCGCTAGTGAGAATAGCACCCGCGGCGGGGGTCGGCCTGCTCAGCGGTTGCATTGTCTCTTTCCTCCAGCCTGCGTGGTAGATGCTGTTAGAACCTCACCTTCTGAAGCACAGAGGGGTGAGGAGTGACTTGCGCCAAGTTACACGCCTCACTGGTAGCAGGGACGGATTTGAACCCAGCCTGTCATTTGGCCATTATTGTGCGCCGTCTTCTGTCGTGTGCGCGCCGTGCCTGCCCCTGTCTGCTCTTGTGCTCTGTCTCCAGGGATGCCCAGACTGGGTTGGGCTATTGCCCCACTACTTGGGTTTTCCTTATGAAAAGGCTTTCCCTGGGATCTGGAGGGAAATAATATAATGTAATGTGATGACAGGTGTGCACCCACCCAGGATTTGAAAGATTCCTGAGCAAACACAAATTTATTATGTGCCGGGCATTGTGTTAAGTCCTTTATAAATATGAACTCATTTTGCGTGATCTATGTATCTTTAAAAAAAAAAAGATTAAAAATAGGAAAGAAAGAAAAGAAATAGTTATTATGAGATCTTTAAAAATAAATAAAAATTAACTCATATGACAAATTAAGCCCATGAGGTGGAGTTGTATTGTTCCCCCCATTTTGTAGATTTAAAAAAGCATAGAGAAAAAAAGAACAAAAAAAAAAAAAAAAGGAAGGGAAAAAAAACATAAAAAAAGGAAAAGAAAGGATAGAGAGATGAAGTAAGTTGCCCAAGATGACAGTAAATAATCAAGTTGGATGCATACTCTTAACCACTGTGCTATATTTACTCCCTCTAACCATACAGACAAGGTCCTGCTTCTAGGCTAGCAGGGAGAGATAAGTATTTCTGAGAGCTTATTCTGGTTAGTGTCATATCATCAGCAATTTCTCAATGTCACTTAATAGTCTATTTTGAAACTTCAAGGATTTCCTTTAAGACTCAGAATCCAAGTAAGGCCCATATATTATTACATTTGGTGGTTATGTATTTTGAGTTATTTTGTTCTAAAAGAGCCCCTTTTTCTTTTTATGACTTTTAAGAATGCTTTATTTATTTATTTTTTTTTAAATTTTAGGAAGTACCGGGGGTTGAACCCAGGACCTCATAGATGGGAAGCAGGTGCTCAACCATCGGGCTACAACTGCTCCCCAAGAACGCTTTATTTTTTAAAAAGAAATTAATCGAAATAAGAGGTTAAAAACATAACCATTCCAGAGTGTCTGGGTAATAAGAAGGCTCTGTAAACACTTAGAGAAACAGGAATGTGCCAGATGTACACATACACTCCTTACCCCCAGTGCTGCTGCCAGAAGAGGTGGGGGACCTTAGACTTTGGGGCCCTCCTGCTGTGAGGTTCTGTGATTTAGACCGAACTGGGTGCTATGCAAAGTGCACTTTGAGAGTCCCCAAAGCTCAGAACCAGGGAAAGGTGGCTCTGGTAAAGGTGTTGATAACATCCAAAATGCCTCAGGGCTGCTCTGAGCCTGGGAGACTTGAGGCTTCTTTCCCAAACTGATTTGAATTCATTTCCTCATAGATTCTTGCAGGCAAATCTGTTTCCCTCCAGCAACATCTGGGCTGTGCAATTCCAGCCACTCTGCCTCTGGCTGATGCCACACAATCCATCCTCAGGACTGGCGGATGTGGCTGGGACTTGGGATCTAGGCTTGTCTCGTGTCTTGTCATAGCCAGGTCCAGCCCATGGTCCTGAGGCTCAGGTCAGGCTCGGGGGCCTTGGCACACAACACTGCAAGAGAGGCCATTCTACACCGAAGGACAAATACTGTATGATTGCATTACTAGGAATGAAATATATTATGTAACTTATAGTCTGATTTAAAAAAAAAGAAATAAAAAAAAAGGCCATTCTCCATCCCATCCCCCTCCTTTTCCGGCTAGCTAGGTGCTGGAAGAGGGAGTTGCAGGCACCTCTCTCCCAATTGTGTAAGCTGGATGCAGGCAAACTCCACCCACACCTCCTTTACCAACTAGAAATTCTTCATTTTATTTTTTTTATTAGTACTGGGGGCTGGGAATTAAACCCGGGACCTCATTTGTGGGAAGCCAGCACTCAACCATTGAGACACATCCAGTCCCTTGAGTTGGGTTTTTTGTTTTGCTTGTTTTTATTTTTTAGGAGGCACACTTCCCTCTTCATTTTATTTTATTACCAAAGTAATTAAAGTCTATTGCCAATTATCTGGAAAGGATAACAAAAAGAAAAAAAATTTGCTCATAACCTGGCAGGATTTTGCCTATTCTGAACATTTCATATAAATAGAATCATACAATATATGGTATTTTGTGACTGGCTTTTTTCAGTTAGCATAATGTTTTCAAGATTTATCTATATTGTAGAATATATCAGTACTTTATTCCTTTTCATGGCCAAATAATATTCACAGGAACAATACAATACTTTATTTAGTCACTCATCAGTTGATGGACATTTTTGCTGTTTCTACTTTATGGCTATTATGAATAATGCTGCTGTGAACAGTCACAAGTTTTTGTGTGGGCATAGGTTTTCATTTCTCTTTGGTATATTCTTAGGAGTGGAATTGCTGGGTTATATGGCAACTATATATTTAACTTTTTGAGGAACTACCAAACTTTTTCAAAGTGGTATCATTTTATATTCCCACCAACAACGTACAAGGGTTCTTCTCCACTTTCTCATCAACACTTGTAATTGTCTTTTTTTTTAAAGATTTATTTATTCATTCCCCCCCCCCCCAGCTTGTTCCATTCTTTGCTGTCTCTTCTCTGTGTCCATTCACCGCGCATTTTTTCTGTATCTGCTTGTCTCCCTTTGTTGTGTCATCTTGATGCTCCACCTCTCCGTGGCGCATGGGCCAGCTTGCCTTCACAAGGAGGCCCTGGGACACAAACCCAGGGCCTCCCATATGGTAGACAGGAGCCCAACTGATTGAGCCACAGCCACTTTCCTATTGTCTTTTTGATTATAGCCATCCTAGTGGGTGTGAAATGATACTGTGGTTTTGATTTACATTTCTCTGGTGGATAATGATGTTGAGAATCTTTTCATGTACAACATCTTTTTGGCCATTAGGATATCTCCTTTGGAGAAATGCCTATTCAGATCCTTTGCCCATTTAAAATTAGATTGTCTTTTATTGTTGACTTGTAAGGATCCTTTATATATTCTGGATACAAGATTCTTATCAAATATAAGCTTAGCAAATATTTTCTCCCACTTGTGAGTTGTACTTTAACTTTCTGGATGATATCCTATGATATTCTGGTATTTTTAACACAGTTACTATATAAGGTATATGTATATGTATGTAAGTTTTGTTACTTGTGTTTTTCCACTTGACACTATGCAATTAAGAATTGGCTCTAACGTTAGATTGCTGGGGTTTGAATCTGAATTCTCATTTTGCTGCATTGCAGATTCTTTAAGCAAGTCCTTTAATCACTGTAAGCCTCCGTTTGCTCATCTGAAAAATTGGGATGATCATCAGGCCATTGCACAGCTGTTGTGAGGATTAAATCAGGAGATGGACTAGAAAAGCCTTGGCATATAGGAAGGCCTTAGTAGATGGTATGCGTTGGTGCTCCTTGAAGAGTGAGGAAGGTAGCCATCGTCTTCCTTCCCTCTCTCCGTTCCCCCTTCCCTGCTTTCTTTTGCTCTCCTTCCTTTTCTATTTCCTCCCTCTACTTTTCTCCCCTTCTTTCCCTCCTTTTTAGCCTTCTCCCTAACGAATGCCCTGGACTCCAGCAGAGTCTCTTTGTGCCCCCCCCCAACCCCCATTGGCCCTTGGTGCCTGGAGTCCATTTGGGATTGGGATTGCCTTTGGGATTTCTGAATACAGATGGCCTCTAACTGGTGACAGTGCAGAGAAATCGGAGCCTGGAATTTGCATCCAGTGTTAGATTTCACTCCTGGTGCTGTGCCAGGGCTGGGAGATGGTGGCAGAAGCTGCTGAGCTGTCAGTTGTTGTCGAAGTGAGTTGTACAAGTGAATGCTGCAGGGAGCCAGGATTCCTGGGCTGATTCAGCTCAACCCCTGCTGTGGGGTGTGTGTACCTTGGGAAAGGCACAAATGAAGTGCCTTCAGAGGAAGCTGAGATGACTCCTGGATAGAAGCCAGGGCTGGGCCCTCAGAGCAGAGGGGCAGGGAACTTGTTTGATGAACATTGATGATTCCTGATCATGTGCAGCATAGGATGCTGAGTGAGAATGAAGGGAAGCGGGGCTGGAAAGCTGAAGATTGCTGAATGGGAGAGTGGCATGATCAGATGGCTGTCTGGACAGCTCTTATAGCCGTGGGTAGGATGCACTAGAAGGGAGGCCAGGGAGGGGATTTTGCCAGAATCCAGAAGAAGAAATATGCGTGCCAGGACTGGACCGACTCTCCCCGCCCCCCCCTCCCCAACACAGCACTGGATGGCTGGGCCGTTCACTTGGAACACCATCTGGTCTCTTGACCATTTCATGGATGTCCTTACTGTCCCCAACTAGATTGTCAACTCTGCCAGGATAGGGACCCTGGACACTGGACCTTCTGGGTTGATCTTCTAGCCTTCTTATCTTTTCTTGATTTTCCATCTATCTTTTTTTGTTCAATCTTTACATTTCCTCATTTTCCAACCCTTCAATTACAGTTTTAATATCCAAGTAATTTAACTCCAAGGAAAACAAAGTTATGCAAGAAAGGAAATATATTTGTAGTACATTATATACTTCAGCTGTGAGCTGTATTTATATTATATCATGTAAACTCTGAGTGGCCCAAAAAATTATATTAGGAGGATAGTGGGAAAAGAAAAGTGTGTGTATCTTGTGTGTAGTGTGGTGTGTGTGTCTGGGTAGACAAAGAAAAATCCTAACCTTCCATTGTAGTGAATCATTAGAAAATGCCATTAATTATAACAATAATCGTTTAAGCATGTTATTTGGAAACAGGGGGGTAACTTGCAGAAGAAACAGCTCACAAATTTGAAAGCAATTGCCTCTGGGAAGTAGGATTCTAGAGCAAGAGAATGACTTGTAACTATTTGACTTTTTAAACTATGTACATTTTAAAATGTTTTAACATAGTTATTTAAAAAGAAAAAATATGCCCCTCAGTCAGAAATAAAGTGGGCATCATCATCCTAAAATCCTCAATATTAAGGAATGAACAAACATAAGGGGAGAATGCAACTATGGATTAAAGTAGATTTATTATTCTAACAATGGAAGAACTTGTAACACTGGTATAAAGGCAGTGGCCACCAGAGGTTCTGAAGGGAGGGAGAGGGAAGAATAGGTGCAACATGGGGACATTTGGGGGACATTGGAATTGTCCTGCATGACATTGCCAATGACAGATACAGGCCATTATACATTGTCAAAACCTATAAAAATGTGGAGCTGAGGTGGCTCAAGTGATTGAGTGCCTCTTCCACATGGGAGGTCCCAGGTTCAGTTCCCAGTGCCTCCTAAAGAGAAGATGAGCAGACACAGAGCACCCCGCAAATGGACACAGAAAGCAGACAGCAACCGCAAACAATGAGGGGGGGGGGGCCTAAATAAATAAAATAAATCTTTTTTAAAAAAACCTATAAAAATGTGCAGTTGAAAATGTAAACTATAATGTAAACTATTGACCATGGTTAGGAGCAATAATTCAATATGTGTCCATCAATTTTAACAAATGTACCAAGCTAAACAAAGATGTTAATGGGGGAAGTGTGGGAGGGGATGGAGTATATGGGAATCCCCTATGTTTTCAATGTATCATTTATGTAATCTAAATCTTCTTTAAAATTTTTTTAATTTAAAAAGATAATATGTTTACATTCAGAAGATATGGAAAAGGGTCTATCATGAGAAGTGTATTCCCTAACTATTATGGTCTCCCCCCAGGGGAGACTAATAGCATCCCTTTCTTGTATAAACTTCCAGAGATATTTGTGCTTATTCAAGCTGTATTATTTTGATAATATTACTTATGATAAAAAGAAATTTAAAGAGGATTTTCGGACCAAAAAAAGTGTCAGTGCCTCTGGAAAGACCACTGTGTAAGGTGGTCCTGGCTTTCAGTGCAGGGAGGGCACTCTTCTTTCTAGGGCTTTTGTACTTTTACTCCCGTCCTCCCCCCACGCTGAAATTATAATTATTTTCATCTTTATCATCACTGTCATCACCATCAAAGACTTGGTGGAAGCTGGAGGCCTCTGGGGAAGGGGGAGTGTCACCTCCTCTTTGCCATGTGTCCCCGCGGGGCACAGCTGCTCAGCGTCCCCTGTCCCCTTTTGACCGGCTGGCCCTTGCGCTCTGGTGTGGGGCCCTTCTGCCCAGAGGATGGGGTGCCTTTTCTCATCTTCACGAAGAACACCTGAGCCAACCGATATTCTATGCCACATCCATGTGTTACCTTTTACAAAAATTAAACACATAGTAAATACATTCTCAAAAATAAAAAGGAAAGAATTTATAGGCGAAAGAGATAAGGCTTTCAGGATAGGGGACTTCACTGGGCAAAGGCTCGGGTGTGGGATGACCAAACGCCCTGCACTGCGGTCTGACACTTGAACTTAAATCCCTTCCCTGCCACTTACTGGCTGCATATTCCTGTCTGACCTCAACTAAAAACACCCAGGGATAATAATTCTACCCCCAGGGGATGTTGAGGATAAAATTCCAGTGTGAAGGTAACGTACATTTAAGAGCGCCTCCTGTGTTCTTCCTTCTTTGCACTTTGGAACAACTGCCAGGTGGGCTCAACCTGAGGCTCCTTATCAGAAACCCAGCTAGGACCGTCCCCGGACCCCCTGAGTGGAGGAGGATATTCCGGTCTTCTTCCTGGTTCTAGAGGTCCAATAGTAAGATCAGGTAACAGTTCCTGGATGTGTAAGACATTTAAGAAGACCTCTGGCTTCCTGAAGCACAAGTAACACTTGGGGCACTGGAGCCTGGGTTCAAAATCCCCACCCTGAGGAGGGCTGGCCTGGCCAGAGGTTCAGGGTCCTTTACGCTGCAGGGAGCTCTTAGGGATGGCAGCAGCCCGTGGCCAGAGAGAGCCAGACCAGAATGCCTGGGCTGGGGTCCCAGCATTCCTGCTATCTCTCTAGGCCTTGGTACCCTCATCCAAAAAGTGATGCGCACTCCAGGGGCCACTGAGTAAAATCACAGCATGGATGTAAAAACACCCCCCACTTGCCTGGGTGGTGATTTATCTCAGCAAATATGAGTTCCCTTCTGCACCCCTGTATTCGGGAAGTCTCCCCATCCGGCAGCGTCTTCCAGGTTTCCCAGTGGTGGGCATGGCATCCAGGAGGTGGTTCTAGAGTCAGCTGGTGACATCCTCCACCCATTCCTGCAGTGAGTAGGGGACTGAGGGGAAGGTGCAGGCATGCAATCTGCTCACCGTTTAAACCCTGGCTTCTCAGTGGTGACGTGGACAGGGTCCAGTGGGGGAGCAAATGCTGTGAAACTGGCGGAGGAAATTTCCAGGCCTCTTCCTTCCAAAGTAGGAGAGCCTTGAGATCACTGCAGAGCCTTGAGGTCATTGCAAGGGCGACTGGTGTGAAGAAGAAAACACTGGGACCTGCACTGTGGGGGCCGGGTCAGTGTTCCTTCTGCCCTGTGGGACGAGTCGGAGAGCCTTAAGGGGTTGGGGGGTGGGGCTGTGAGGTGCTAGGATTTGGGAGTGTGCTTGGGGGGGGGGCAAAACAAGGTGACCTCGGTGTCTCATCTAGGTGGAGACCTCTCCATGGGGAGGGGACTTCCTCCAGGTATTGCCAGATAAGGTGGGCGGCTGGGGGCTTTGCCACACCCTGTCCTCATTTGTATTTGCAGCAGCATTCCTCCCAGTAACCCCAACAGGATAAATGTTGTAATCTCCACTTAGGAGTTGGAAATTGAGGTTAGATCACCTGCACTGGGTCTCACAGTTCTTAAGTGGCAGCGTGAGGTCTCAAAGCCCGCCCTCCAGATGCTGAGCCCCTCAGCTCACACCCATTTGGAGGAATGTATAGAGCCCCTTGTCTCAGCTCAGGTCGAGGACAGCAGGGCCCCGCCCTCGTGTGGGCAACTTTCCCGGGGTTGGAAAAGCCCAGCCCTCCCAGCGGGCAGGCTGTAGGCCCCTGTGGAGCTCTGACCCGCCCTCCCTCCTGCTTACACAGCCTCTGCTGCCCCACCTGTGTTCTCAGGCCCCAAGAAACCTGCAGGCATCTCCATGGATTCGTGATCGGCAGGGCAGGTCTCCTGGCAGCCCTGGACAGAGGTGAGTGACCTCAGCCGGGCAGGGAGTGGCTCTGCTCTCACCTCTCCTGGCTCCATCCTTCTTCTCCTTAACTGATCTCTTCTGCAAACTCGCACAGCCCCAAAAGGGCACCTTTCCTTTCGGTGACAGCAACAGCTGGTGGTGTCTATTTTATTTATTTTTAATAACAAAAAGTGGTACCTACTTTTAAAAAAAATCATACAGTGCAGAAGTGCACTAAGTAGAAAGTGCAGGTCCTCAGTCATGTGGTTACTGCACGCTCGCCATGCTTGTTTCCATCCTGTGAGCCAGGCTCCAGCATTACTCCCTTTCTACAGATGGGTAAGTGGAGTCACAGGAAGAGTAAGTGTTCACTCCAAGATCACAGGCGAGGAGCCTGGCTTCCCAGCCCACACCTTTAACCAGTGCCTTCTGCTGGCCCAAGCATCTATCCTCAAGTGACTCAAAGTGTCCAGTTTTACTGTCTAGAGAAGCTGACTTCAGTCCAACCTCGCGTTCACTGGAAAGTACACAGCTCTCCACTGTCAGATTATTTATTTACTAACCGGATACTTGTTGAATGCCCACTATGTGCCATGCTGAAATTTAAGGCACTGAAGATACAGACTTGAGTGATACAGACCAAAAACAGGTACCTGGGGAATCCCCCCCACCAAACATCAATCTTTGGCTTCCTGTGCAGTTCCCGATTATTCTTCCCCAGGGCAGTGACCTTCTCTTGACCTCACTCAGCCCTTTCTCTCATCTGTCTGCCTGCCTTCCCCAGGAGGCACCAAGGACCGAACCTGGGACCCCCCCCCACATGAGAGGGGAGTACCCAACCCAACCGCCTGAGCCACACAAGCTGCAGAGCCTGCAGGCTTTGTGGAATCTGCTTGTTGCAGTGGGGGTGGAGTGCTCTTGCAGGGGAGGTAGCTTTGCTCCTTTTCTTTGAGGGGGAACCTGGACCAGACAGGACACTGGGGCCTCCCCTGGGGTAGTCAGGCACCCAAGGGGTTTAGCCATATCTACTTCATAGGAATTCTGTTTTGAAAATAACATTTCTGGGAAGCAGATTTGGCTCAACACATACAGCGTCCACCTACCACATGGGCGGTCCAGAGTTCAAACCCAAGGCCTCCTGACCCGTGTGATGTGCTGGCCCACACGCAGTGCTGATGCGCGCAAGGAGTGCCGTGCCACGCAGGGGTGTCCCTCGCGTAGAGCCCCATGCGCAAGGAGTGCACCCCATAAGGAGAGCCGCCCAGCGTGAAAGAAAGCGCAGCCCACCCAGGAATGGTGCCACACACACGGAGAGCTGACACAACAAGATGACGCAACAAAGAGAAACACAGATTCCCATGCTGCTGACAACAGAAGCGGACAAAGAAAGAAGACGCAGCAAATAGACACAGAGAACAGACAACCGGGGGGAGGGGGGAAGGGGAGAGAAATAAATAAATAAATCTTTAAAAAAAAAACCAGCATGGTACTGGCATAAAGACAGACACATCAATCAGTGGAATAGAACTGAGAACTCAGAAATAAACCGTCACCTATTCCAAGTTAATGTTAATGGGACAAAACAGTGTCAACAAATGGTGCCGGACAACTGGATATCTATAACCAAAAGGATGAAAGAGGACCCTTAATGCACTCCCTATACAAGAATCAACTCAAAATGGATCAAATACCTAAATATAAAAGCCAGAACCATAAAACTACTAGAATAAAATATAGAGAAATATCTTCAAGACCTTGTAGTAGGTGGTGGTTTCTTGGACCCTATACCCACACCCAAAGAACGTGCAACAAAAGGAAAAAAAGATAAATGGGACCTCCTCAAAATTAAACACTTTTACACCTCATAGGAGTTTGTCAAAAGGGTGAAAAGGCAGCCCACTCAATGCAAATATTTGGAAAATAACATTTCTGAGCAACTTATCTTGCACTGCTGTCCCGATCGTGGGAGGCCCCCTCGGGTTGGGGGATAGGGCCCAGGGCGGGAGGTGGAGTAGGGGGTGGGCGGGCGCCGCTGCCACTGACCGCTGCACTTTCCTCCCGCAGACCCCGGCTGACGGCATGTGGCGACCGCGCTTCTCCAATGCATTGGTGACCGCGCTCCTGCTGGTGCAGACCTGCCTCCTGCTCTTCCTGGTCTCGCGGCCAGGATGGTCGCGGCCACCGTCCCCGGCCGGCAGCGAGGCGCGCGTGCACGTGCTGGTGCTGTCGTCGTGGCGCTCGGGCTCGTCCTTCGTGGGCCAGCTCTTCAGCCAGCACCCCGACGTCTTCTACCTGATGGAGCCCGCGTGGCACGTGTGGGCCGCCCTGTCGCAGAGCAGCGCGCCGGCGCTGCACATGGCCGTGCGCGACCTGGTGCGCTCCGTCTTCCTGTGCGACATGACTGTGTTCGACGCCTACCTGCCGTGGCGCCGCACCCTGTCGGACCTCTTCCAGTGGGCGGTGAGCCGCGCGCTGTGCTCGCCGCCCGCCTGCGGCGCCTTCCCGCGCGGCGCGCTCAGCAGCGAGGCGGTGTGCAAGCCGCTGTGCGCGCGGCGGCCCTTCGGCCTGGCGGAGGAGGCCTGCCGCTCCTACAGCCACGTGGTGCTCAAGGAGGTGCGCTTCTTCAACCTGCAGGTGCTCTACGCGCTGCTTAGCGACCCCGCGCTCAACGTTCGCATCGTGCACCTGGTGCGCGACCCGCGGGCCGTGCTCCGCTCCCGCGAGCAGGCGGCCAGGGCGCTGGCGCGCGACAATGGCATCGTGCTGGGCACCAACGGCACGTGGGTGGAGGCCGACCCGGGCCTGCAGGTGATGCGCGAGGTGTGCCGCAGCCACGTGCGCATCGCCGAGGCGGCCACGCACAAGCCACCGCCCTTCCTGCGCGACCGCTACCGCCTGGTGCGGTTCGAGGACCTGGCTAGGGAGCCACTGCCGGAGATCCGCGCGCTCTACGACTTCGCGGGTCTGCGCCTGACTCCCCTGCTCGAGGCCTGGGTCCACAACATCACGCACGGGTCCGGGCCCGGCGCGCGCCGCGAGGCCTTCAAGACCACGTCCAGGGACGCGCTCAACGTCTCCCAGGCCTGGCGCCACGCGCTGCCCTTCGCCAAGATCCGCCGCGTGCAGGAGCTGTGCGCCGGCGCCCTGCAGCTGCTGGGCTACAAGCCCGTGTTCTCCGAGGAAGAGCAGCGCAACCTCGCTGTGGACCTGGTGCTGCCGCGTGGCCCGAGCAGCTTCAGCTGGGCATCGTCCACCGCCGGGCATGCCCGGGCTTAGTGGAGGCCGTGGGTGCAGTGGCCACCAGGCCAGGGTATGGGTGGGGAGAGGGCCAGGGCCAAGTGGAGGGGATAGGGGAGGCTGGCCTCCCTCGTGGTATAAAAGGACTGAGTCCCCAACAAACTTAACTGTTTCTTTCTTCCAGGCTTCCCTGTTTTTCTTTGACTCTGTTTAAGCTCTGAGTTCCTGCCAGGCACACTTTCATGGAAAAGGAAACTTGCCCTCTTGCACTCTGGGCACAGGGACTAAGTCCAGCACTTTCTTTCCTTCACCCTCCCTTGGGATGCATCATCCAGTCATTGAGAAGGTGCCCCAGCCCTAGCCACGGGGTGACGGGGCGCTGTGGTGACCTGATCCCTGAAGTCTGTGCATCACCATCCAACACACCCCAGGGCCCTCTGCCCCATGCCTGGTCCCCAGGTCCATCACTGCAGGTGGCATTTATATCCACCGTGTCTTCAGTGGGAACTCGACAAGATGCTGCTCTTCTTGTGGTTCCCTGTTTCCTTCTCTGCCCCACCCCCCGAGGGGCCCAGCACCCCTGTCACCCTGCCCAGGTAAGGTGAGCCTATGATTTGTCCTGACAGTAAATAAGACCTATAGAAATAAGTATGGTAATTAACCTGTGCTATTCAGGTTAGAGTTTACAACCTGAAGTTTGACAAGCAAAACTCAAAAGTGAAGGAACTTGTCCCAGGCACATGGCGAGGAGCATGAAGGGGTTTTGATCTGGGGCTATAGTGGGGATAAGAGTGGAGCTTGCAGAGACCTTTCTCCTGGAGGAAGAAGGATCTGATTTTACCACCTCATTTGCTGGAGAGAAGCACAGGCAGCCATGGTCAGGGTCATGGCCAGGGGCTCCAGGAGGTGGTGAACTGTGGGCCCAGAATGCAGAATCTAGAGGGAAACCTGGAGGAGCCTGGGGGAGACAGTGAGGAGGAAGGCTGGAGGGAGCGAAGCCTGGTGGGTCCCTTGCTGTGGCCCGGGGAGGCCTGGGCAGCAAGCCAAGCACCACGCGTGGGGAGGAAGAGCCTGGCAGTAGGATGGGGGCCCGGAAGGCAGGGGGCAGGTCGCAGGATTAATGTAATGATCAGGTTCGTCAGGTGTTTGGAAGAAAGTCAGCTCCAGGGTGGTTCTCTCCTGTGTGGTCCTGAGCCAGGCCCAAAGGTTCCTAGCTGCAGACCACACCGCCTCGCCCTGGCAGCAAGGGGATTTAGGAAAGGGAGGCTGGCTGTGTGGTGCGTGGTCCTGGGCTCAGGGAACATTACAAAGGAAAGGCTCAGCCTCTGGGAGGGGCAGGGAGGCAGGTTTGAGTCCACACAGAGGAATGCCACCCCAAATGACACTGGGGCCGTGACAACAGCCACGGGGCTCCTGTCCTCGTGAGGGGGCTGCCCCCGCTCTTGCCCTCTGTCGGCAGAACGTTGCTTGCTTTTGGTTCACAACCTGGGCGTGGCCTTAGATTGGTGGAACCAGGCCTCCGAACCCACAGCCTCACTGCAAGGTAGAGGTGTAAAGGGGCTCTGACCTTTTCAGCTTCCTTAGCTGGAGGGAGCAAAGGCATAATGACCTTGAAGCCAACTTTTCAGAAAGTCTCATCTGAGGATCTCAAGCTGTAGCAGTTCCAGAGCCTGTAAAACCTATATACCCCCAATCACAAAAGCATGGGAAAATATTTAAAATCCCAGATTTATTGATGGGGAGTCAGTTCAAGACTCAGAAAAGTCTCAGGTCATCTAGCTTAATATGCAGGCCAGGATTTGAACTCACATTGGCCTCAGTGCTCGTGGTGCTAACGAATAAGCTGCACTGGGGATGGAGATGGACTGTAGCTGAGTGCAGCGAAAGGCCTCACAGCAGGCTTGGGAGGCCAGATCGTTTCCCCCTGGCTTTGATATCAGTCATCTGGTAGCCCTCCTGGCATATGGCTGTAAACATCCCAAGGGCAGAATGCTGAGGGATGTGGTGGGTGTCAGGGCCTCCACATGCCTTTCCCGGCCCCTTGCCCAGTGCTGGCCACTGGGGGTAAAAGCAACTGCTGGCGCAGCCTAGGAAAGACAGTCCCAGTCAATATGCTGTGTTCGGGGAAAGAAGGATGTGCAAGAGGTCCAAGATGTCAGAGGCTAAGAAAGGGGAGACACTGATTCTTCAAGGGGTCCAGGAAGGCTCCCAGAGGGAGGGAGGGCTCAGCCTGGCCTGAAAGTGGCATTCTACAAGTTTCATTTGCCCCTGCAGCTCTGCCCCATCCCTTCTCACTTGACTCCTGAGGTGCCAGGGCAGGGTGATGGGCTCCAGGACTTGGCTCTCTGCCTGCCAGGCACTCCAGGTAAGCCTTAGGGTCAGTTTCCTGACAGATGAGTCACTCCAGGCAAGTCTTGGAGTGAGCCTAGGTCAAATTTTGGGACAAGGGGCGCCTCCCAGAGGGTGGATGTTGTGCCATGACTGGACGAGGGCAAGGAAGCCATGGCTGAAGACTCGGGAGGTGGACACATGAGTTGCTGGTCATGTTTGCCTCATCAGTCTGCAGGGGTGTGGTCAAGTCTGGGAAGCTCTGTCCCTGGGGACTGCACAGCCCTCTGGGTTGCTCTGGTGGCCTGAACGCTCTGCCGGCCCTAGTGAATGGCCTTCCCATATCACACCCTTTGCCATTTGACTTCATGGCTCCTCCCATCAAGAGGTGGAATCCATTTCCCCACCTCTGAATCTGGACAGGCCTCGTTACTTGCTTTGGCCGGTAGACAGTAGCAGAAGTGTCTGAGTGCTGGGTCTGAGCCTAGCCTTTGAGAGACCTTAAGTGCTTCTGCTCCCTTTCCTGGATCCCTGTCTCTGCCATGAAACCAAGCCCAGGCTGAGCTGCTGGATAATGGAGACCATGTGAAGCGAAGTTCAGTTGCCCCAATCAAGGCCATCGTAGACCAGCTAGCCCTTAACCACCCCACCATTTGATCACAGACCCATGAGTGAGACCACTAAGTCAAGAAGCACTGCCTAGCCAACTCATAGACTTTAGGAGCAGTAAAAAAAAAGTCCTGTTTCTAATTCAAGTGTTGGGGTGATTTGTTTCCCAGCATTTGCTAACAGATACAGCTGAGAATAGAGTGCTCCCACCTGGTCACCAGAGCCCAAGCTCTGCCTGCCTGTGATGGAGTTGGCACTTGTTCCTCCCTTTTCCTATGGGCACTACAGCACTGCAGCTACGTAGTGTAGTGTCTGGGCTCACAGTCAAGGGCAAGCATGCTTGCTGCCTCTGCAGTAGGTGTGAGAGGACAGGACGGGGAAGGAAAAGCATGGGAGGGGATCAAGGTGCACAGGTAAGCCATTGCCTAGAATAGGAGAAGGAACGCACCGACTATTCAAGGTGTTATGACATCAATGATGTGTCTTAAATTTGTTACTTTGTAGCAAAGAAAATATATTATTTCCTATGTAGGCATTGTGTCAGCTGCTCATGCCTGACACAGACCCTTTGTCCCCTTAGGCCCAACTTGCCAGCTTCAGATTTGCCTTCAGGAGCCTGTTCCTGCTCTGCTGCGTGGGCTAGCTTCTAACTCAGTGCTTTTCACTAGGAATATAATCTGAGCCACATATGTAATTTTCAATTTTCTGGTAGCCACATTTTTTAAAAAACTAAAAAGAAACAGGTGAAATTAATTTTAACCGTATATTCTACTTACCCCAATAGAGCCAAGATGTCATTTAGTGTGCAATCAATATGCAACTATTACCTTATTTTTGTACTAAGTCTTTGAAATCCAATGTGTGCTTTACACTTATGGCACATCTCAATTTGGACCAGCCACATTTCTAGTGCTCAGTAGGCACATGTGACAGTGGCTACCGTATTGGACAGTGCTATTCCAGTTTTATACACGTATTGCTCTAAGATCTTTCCACAAAAACTCACTGAAACGGTTTACTCAAGAGCCTCTACTTTTTATCTCCACCTTTTGAAAGCACAAGCCAGCAGAAGTTTGAACCTTATGGTTTACCCTAAGTATTCAAATACCAATGAGAAGGCTGTGCAAGGTGGGGGGTAGACTTATAGAGACTTCCTATTCCCTAGTGCAAGGCCTGAGTTTGGGGGTCGGGAGCTCCTCGGTTACACATTCAGATAGTTTGGGGGGTACTTCTTAAAAATTGGTTTCTCGTGCCTTGTTGCATTTGACTCTCGCCATGACCCAGGGAGGCCTGTTTCTCCTATTTCAAGAGTTGAGTCAGTTGAGTGCTTCAAGGGAGACACTCGGTTTGAGTAAACAAAGGATGACCAGACAGTCAAGCACGACGTGAAGAGACAGGAAGAGAAGCTGAGGGGGGTGGGTCTGGGCTCCAGGACCCTTGACTCCTTGGTGGTCTCCCTTGATAAAACAGGACGGAAGACTTGCTCCTGGGAATCCAGCTCCGTCGGATGGGAGAAGCCCCTTTAGGGATGACCGAGTCTGTGGGGATGCCAGGTCTTACAGTGCCGCAAGCCCTCCAAGTGCTGAGATCACAGTGGTTCCTTTTCACTTCCTTTTCGAGGGAGGCAAAGAAACCAGGAAACAAAACTGATTCACTTGTTTTCAGTGGATCTAAGGCACTTGCAGGGATGCTGTTGGTGCCCTGCTCAGGCCCCAACTGACCTCACACCCATCGCCCCCAACTGTGCAAGTTGGCTGTACAGATGTGTCCTATGCACACACAACCCCAACTCCTAATCCCTGACCCCAGGACATAGGAGATACTGAAAAGCTCAAATAAATCATCCCCCCAAACACAGCCCAGACAGGATTCAATAAAACTCCTTTTTTGTTGTTTATTTTTTTATTCTCAAAAATAAGGAATGCATACATGCAGTAAAATAAAATTGAGTATGGGGGGGGAGCCAAGATGGCAGCAGAGTAAGGAGCTCCTGGAGTCAGCTCGTGATATAGGACAATTGGTGGTCATCCAGAGCTACCTAAAGCACCTGTTTGGAGGGCCCGGGAGACCAGAGGAGTACCCTGCAACATCCTTGGGAGTGTGGAAGGAGGAGCCTGCCCATCTGCACAGAGGATTTGTGGGTAGAGTCCTCCACACCATGGAGGTCAGTACCTGTGGTGCGCAAACTACCTCAGGAGCTGTTCCGTGGCTGGAGTTGGAAGCTTCACTTCCCTCAAAAAAAACAAGAGGAAGACATGGTGTGGCACCGACTTCAGCTATTGATTAGTCAATTCGGTGGGCTGAAGTAGAATCCTAGGAATAACTAAACTTTGAGCCTGTCCAGGTCAGAAGGAAGCTCGTGGCTGCCATTTTGACTCCACCCTGGGCACGAGGGGAAGCGGCACTGACTGAAAATCACAGTTCTTATAAGGATCGGTTTCTTTCCACCCAGGTTGGATGGCAGGTTTAGACTAAACCCCAGTCCCACCTCCAGCAGGGAGGAAGCTGAGGGGACCTGCACCACCTCTCTGGGAAGCTGCAAGCCACGCTGCAGAGGCTGGTGCCCAGCCTACTCTAGGGGCGCAAGTCGCCGCAGGAGCTATTCCATGGCTGGAGTTGGAAGCTCCATTTCCCATAAACGGTGGAGGAAGAGATAGCTGTCCACTGACCTCAGCTACTGATTAGTGGACTTGGCTGGCTAAAGTATATAATCTTAGAGACACCAGGGTCTGAGCTTGTCCCAGTGGGAAAGAGTCCGGTAACTGCCCATTTTGACTCTACCCCCAGTCTGAGGGGGAGCCTGACTGACTGAAAATCCAGTGACGTGAGGGACTGGCTTCTTTCCACCAAGATCTGACTGTAGCCCTTGCCTCAGCTCCAGCCCCACCTCCAGCAGAGAGGAAGCTGGCAGGACCCGCACCAGGCTCTCCAGGCAAATGCAAGTGCTCTCTGCTGGCACAGGCTGAATAGTTGGACACCTAGGGCTGCATCCCTGTACCCCAAGAAAATAGGAGAGGAGCTGGGTATCCTTGGCCTCTTCAGCAGGGGCAGGCATTTTGAGCCCACACAAACAGGTTTGTTGAGTGCCTCTGGGCCCATCTCCACCTCTGTCCCACAGTAGGATAGGAGGGGGCTGGTGTTCCCTCAGCCTCTCAGGACAACTTCAGGCAGTTTTGGCCTATAGAAGCCTGACTATTGGACACCTGTGGTCCCACCTCCATCCCCAGAAGGACAAGAGACAGACTGTGTTTGCCCAGCCTCTCTGGGTAACTGCAGGTGCTTTGGGCCACACAGCCTGAACTGGTGGGTACTTGTGGACCCACCCTCACCCCCCAATAGGAAAGAAGGAGGCTTGTGTTTCCACAGTCTATTTGGGCAATGGCAGACCTTGGGCTGCATGGACTGGACTATTGGATACCTATAAATCCACCCACACCCCCAACAGGATAGGAGTGGTCTGGTGTCTTCACAGCCTCTCTGGACAACAGTGGGTACTTTCAGCCAACAGGAACTGAATTATTGGGTCCCCGTGGATCCAACCGCATGCCTTAGGAGGATAGAAGAGGGCTGGTATTTCCTCAGCCTCTCCAGGCAACAGGGAGGAGCTTTCGGCCTACAGGACTGAACTGTTGAGCACATGTGGTTCCATTCCCACCTCCAAAGGGCAGAAGGAACAGTACTCCCTCAGCCTCTCAGGGCGACTGCTGGCATATTTGGCCCACAGAGATTAGATTGTTGGGCACTCCAGAGAGTCCATTCCCACCCCTGGCAGGGAGAGGGCGTGGTGCTACATCAGTTTACCTGAGCGACGGTGGCCATTTTGGACCCACATAGCATAGATTACTGACCATGACTATAGCTCCATCCCTGCCTAAGGATTATTATACACAACTTGGATTATTATACACAACTATAGCTCTATCCCTACCCCTGATAGAGGAGGAAGGTAGGAGAAGTTTCATTAATTCCTGGGGCAATATGGGCAGCTTAAGCCTTCATAGCTGACAGCACCAACTACATCCTTACCTTTACTACACAAGCAAGGGAGAAAAGACAAGAAATCCCTAAACTACAGGGAGAAACTGCACCCAGAATAAAATACATCTAGCAAGCCAGAGGCAAAAACACCAACAAAAAATTACAATCCATAGCAAGAAACAGGAAGAGATGGTGTCTTAGTCAGCCAAAGGAGTGTTGATGCAAAATACCAGAAATATGTTGGTTTTTATAAAGGGTATTTATTTGGGGTAGGAGTTTACAGATACCAGGCCATAAAGCATAAGTTATTTCCCTCATCAAAGTCTATTTTCACGTGTTGGAACAAGATGGCTGCTGATGTCTGCCAGGGTTCAGGCTTCCTGGGTTCCTCTCTTCCAGAGTTTTGCTTCTCTCTGGGTTCAGGGTTTCTGTCTTCTCAGGGCATGCTTCTTCCTGAGCTCAGGGTTCCTCTCTTCCTGAGGCTTGCTTCTCTTTCCTATGTGTGCTTACTTCCTGGGCCTCCAGCTTAAGGCTTCAGCATCAAACTCCAACATCAAAAACCCTCAACTCTGTCCTTTGCCATGCCTTTTATCTGTGAGTCCCCATCCATCAAGGGACAGGGACTCAATGCCCTAATGACATGGCCTAATCAAAGCCCTAATCATAACTTAATCATGACCAGATTACAAACATAATCCAATATCTATTACTGGAATGCATAACCATATCAAACTGCTACAGATGGCCCAGTTAAAGGAACAAGATAAGCCTGCAGATGACATAAAGGAGTTGAGACAACTAATCTTAGACGTTCAAACAAATCTCCTTAATAAATTCAATGAGATGGCTGAAGAGATTAAGGATATTAAGAAGATAGTGGATGAGCACAAAGAAGAATTTGAAAACATACATAGAAAAATAGAAGACCTTATAAGAATGAAAGGTGCAATAAATGAAATTAAAAATACACTGGAAGCCTATAACAGCAGATTTGAGAAAGCAGAAGAAAGGATCAGAGAGCTCAAAGACATGGCCTATTAAAGTGAACATACAAAAGAACAGATGAAGAAAAGAATGGAAAATATTGAATCAGGGTCTCAGGGAACTAAATGACAGCAAAACATATGCAAATATACATGTCATGGGTGTTCCAGAAGGAGAAGAGAAGGAAAAAGGAGCAGAAGGAATATTTGAAGAAATAATGGTGGAAAATTTCCCAACTCTATTGAAGGACATAGATATCCATGTCCAAGAAATACAATGTACTCCCATTGAATAAGTCCAAAGAGACCAACTCTGAGACACATACTAATCAGAATGTCAAATGCCAAAACAAAGAGGGAACTCTGAAAGCAGCAAGAGAAAAGCAATGCATAACATATAAGGTATACCCAATAAGATTAAGAACTGATTTCTCATCAGAAACCATGGAATCACTAATGCAATGGTATGCTGCAGAAGAAAAACTGCCAGCCCCAAATTTTATACCCAGCAAGATTATCTTTTAAAAATGAGGGTGAGATTAGAATATTCACAGATAGACAGAAACTGAGAGAGTTTATAACAAAAAGACCAGCTTTGCAGGAAATACTAAAGTGAGTGTTACAGCCTGAAAAGAAAAGACAGGAGAGAGAGGCCTGGAAGAGAGTCTAGAAATGACAACTGTGTCCGTAACAGTAACTAAAAGTGTCAGAAATAAAATGACAGATAAAATGCAAAGATCAAAATGGATGAAAAAGAACTGCCTTTACAGTAATAACATTGAATGTTAATGGATTAAACTCCCCAATCAAAAGACATAGACTAACAGAATGGATAAGAAAATATAAGCCATCTATAAGTTGTCTGCAAGACACTCATCTTAGACCCAAGGATACCAATAAATTGAAAGTGAAAGGTTGGAAAAAGATATTCCACACATGCAGTAACCAAAACAAAACAAAACAAAAACTGGGGTAGCTATATTTATATCAGATGATATAGACTTTAAAAGCAAAACTGTTATTAGAGACAAGGAAGGACATTATATATTAATAAAAGGGATGATTCCCCAGGAAGAAGTAACAATATAAATATATATGCACCTTGGGAAGCGACTGTGGCTCAACGAGATGGGCTCCCATCTACCATATGGGAGGCCCTTGGTTTGCGTCCCAGGGCCTCCTCATGAAGGCAGTCTTGCCCGCATGCCATGGAGCACTGCCCAGCCCACAGATGCCATGGAGAGCTGACTCAGCAAGGTGATGCAACATAAAGAAGGGAAACAAGTGAAGAACACAGAAGAGCCCACAGTGAATGAACACAGAGAACAGAGAACAAGCAAGCTGTGAGGGGAGAGGGGAAATTAAATAACTAAATACAGACACAGAAGAATGTACAGTGAATGGACACAGAGAGCAGACAGTACACAAAAAGCCACAAGGGGGGGGGGGTATAAAAAATGTTAAAAAAAAAAATATATATATATAT
Organism: Dasypus novemcinctus; assembly: GCF_030445035.2. Taxonomy (NCBI): domain Eukaryota; kingdom Metazoa; phylum Chordata; class Mammalia; order Cingulata; family Dasypodidae; genus Dasypus; species Dasypus novemcinctus. The sequence goes on from NC_080690.1 coordinate 14,159,405, forward strand.
ATATATATATATATATGCACCTAACCAGGATTCCCCAAGATACATGAGGCAAACACTGGCAAAACTGAAGAGAAATAGACATCTCTACAATAATAGTTGAAGACATCAATAAACCACTCTCAGCATGGGACATAACATCTGGGCAGAAGTTGAATAAAGAAACAGAGAGCTTGAATAATATGATAAATGTACTAAACCTAAAAGACATAAACAGCATACTGCACCCCAAAACAACAGGATATACATTCTTCCCAAGTGCTCATGAATCTTTCTCCAGGAGAGACCATATGTTGGGTCATAAAGCAAATCTCAATAAATTCAACAAAATCAAAATTAAACGAAGCACTTTCTCTGATCATAATGGAATAAAGTTGGAAATCAACAAGCAGCAAAAAAAGGGAAAATTCACATATATATGGAGATTAAACAACATACTCTTAAATAATCAGTGGGTCAAAGAAGAAATTTCAAGAGAAATCAATAAATATCTCAAAACAAATGACAATGAGAATATAACATATCAGAACCTATGGGATGCTGCAAAAGCAGTGTTGAGAGGAAAATTTATAGCCCTCAATGCTTACATTAAAAAAAGAAGAAAGACCTAAAATCAATGACCTAACTACACAGCTGGAGGAACTAGAGAAAGAACATCAATCTAATCCCAAAGCAAGTAGAAGGAATGACATAACAAAGATCAGAGCAGAAATAAATGAAATTAAGAACAACAACAACAAAAAAAAAAAAAAACAGAGAGAATTAACAAAGCCAAAAGTTGTTACTTCACGAAGATTAACAAAATCGACAAAACCTTAGCTAAACTAAGAAAAAAAGAGAGAAGATGCAAATAAGTGAAATAAAAAATGAAAGGGAAAAATTACTACTGATCCCACAGAAATAAGAGAGATCATAAGAGGATACTATGGACAACATTATGCTAGAAAACTAGACAATGTAGATGAAATGGAAAAATTCCTAGGAATGTACGAAAAACCTACACTGATGCTAGAAGAAATAGAGGATCTCAACAAACCCATCACAAATAAAGTGATTGAAACAGTCATCAAATAGGTCCACAAAATGAAAAGCCCAGGACCAGACAGTTTCACAGGTGAGTTCTACCAAGCATTCAAAGATTTAACACCAGTCTTGCTCAAGCTGTTCCAAAAAAACTGAACAAGAAGGAATGCTACCAAATTCATTCTATGAAGCCAATAGCACCCTAATACCAAAGCCAGATAAAGATATTACAAAACAAGAAAATTACAGAACCATTTCTCTAATGAACACAGATAAAAAAATCCTCAATAAAATGCTTGCTAATCGAATCCAACAACACATTAAAAGAATCACCCATCATGATCAAGTAGGTTTTATACCAGGCATGCAAGGCTGGTTCAACATAAGAAAATCAATCAGTACAATACACCACATTAATAAATCAAAGAAGAAAAACCACATGATCTTATCAATTGACACAGAAAAGGCATTTGACAAAATACAACATCCTTTCTTAATAAAAATACTACAAAAAATAGGAATTGAAGGAAAGTTTCTCAACATGATAAAGGCCATATATGAAACCTGAAAGCTTTCCCATTGAGATCAGGGACAAGACAAGGATGCCCATTGTCATCACTGTTGTTCAATATGGTGCTAGAGGTTCTAGCTAGAGCAGTCAGGCAAGAAAAATTTTAAAAAGGCATCCAAATTGGAAAGGAAGAATTAAAACTTTCCCCATTCACAGATGATATGATTATATATTTAGAAAGTCCCGAAAAATCTACAACAAAGCTGCTAGAGCTAATAAATGATTTCAGTAGAGTGTCAGGATACAAGATCAATATGCAAAAATCACTGGTGTTTCTATACACTAATAATGCTCAATCTGAGGAGGAATTCAGGGAAAAAATTCCATTTATAGTAGCAACTAAAAATAATCAACTAATAGAGCATCTGCCTACCATATGGGAGGGTCCAGGGTTCAATTCCCAGGGCCTCCTGATCCATGTAGCATGCTGGCCTGGAGCGCCCAGCCACGCAGGGGTGCCCCCACATGGGGGTACTCCACATGCAATGAGTACGCCATGCAAGGAGAGCCACTCTACATGGGAAAAAAAAAAAAAAAAAAAAGCACAGCCCACCCAGGAGTGGCACTGCACACACGGACAGCTGATGCAGCAAGATGATGCAACAAAAAAGATGCAGTTTCCCAGTGCCCCTGTGGGTGCAAGCAGACACAGAAGAACACGCAGCGAGTGGACACAGAGGGCAGACAACAGGGGTGGGGAGAAGGGGAGAGAAATAAATAAAATAAATCTTAAAAAAAAAACAAACTTAAATAGACATTTCTCCAAAGAGGGAAATACAAATGGCTAAAAAACACATGAAAAATTGTTCCGTATCACTAGCTATTAGGGAAATGCAAATTAAAACAACAATGAGATATCACCTAACACCACATAGAATGGCCATTATTAAAAAAAAAAAGACAACAATAAGTGCTAGAGAGGATGTGGAGAAATAGGAACACTCATTCACTGTTGGTGGGAGTGTAAAATGGTGCAGCCTCAGTGGAAGATAGTTTGGTGGTTCCTCAGGAAGTTAAATATAGAACTGCCATATGACCCAGCAATTGCTCTACTAGGAATATATCCAGAAGAACTAAAAACTATGACATGAACAGACAACTGCACACCAATGTTCATAGCAGTGTTGTTCACAATTGCCAAAAGATGGAAACAACCCAAGTGTCCATCCACTAATAAATTATAAACAAAATGTGGTATATATATACAATGGAATTCTATGCTGCAGTAAAAAGAAATGAAATTGGGACACATGTGATAACATGGATGAGTTTTGAAGACATTATACTAAGCGAAGTAAGCCAGACGCAAAAGGACAAATATTGCATGGTCTCATTAATATGAACTAAATATGAATAATAAACACATGGAATTAAAACCTAGAGTATATTTTATTAGGTAAGAGGATGATTAATATATATAACCAGTAGATGATTAATATAGGTAAAAATTTTAATTAACTTGACTGTGTAAGTGAGGAAATGGGTAGAGTTGATTATAATACATAGTGAGTAACAACTGGTTTATAAATGGGACTGTGGCTGAAACCATAGTGTGGGGAAGTAAATGTCAATAGAAAGAAAGTTAAAGAATAATCTAGAGACTGAATAACACAGTGAACTCAGAGGTGGATGAGGATAGTGGTTAAGGGTAAAAATGCAACGAAGTCCTTCTCTGAGCTAGAGCAGATGTACATCGCTATTGCAGGGTGATGGGTATCTGGAGAAGCATGGGAAAACTGCAATTGGTGTGACCTACAACAATAGGTATATTATAGTATTAACAACAATACTATAATAGTGTTGTATCAATGCCAAAGCTGTACTGTGTTAATAATGGAGGTGTATGGAAAAGTGTGCCAAATGTATGCTATGGACCGTGACTGGTGATAACATCTGATGAAATTATCTCATAATCTGTAACAAATGTTCCACCATGGTGTGGCGTTGTACGGGAAATCTACATATCTGTATGATTGTTTTGGAAGTTCACAACATCTGTAACAAAAATATATTTTTAAAAAATAGTGTGGGTTGGGGGAAAAAATACACCAAATGTAAGATAAGAACTATAGTTGGTAGTAACATTTTGAGGATGCTCTTGCATAGTTTATTACAAATGTTTCACAACAATGCAAAGTGTTGGTGGAGGGGTGATGTATGAGACCCCTGTGTGATGTTATGTATGTTTATTTTGTTAGTTAAAAATCTTTACTATACACTTATTGTTTATGCATGTTCATGTATGAATGATATACTTCAATAAAAATATGAAAAAGCAATAAATAAATAAATTAAATAAATAAATAAATAAAATAAAATGGTACAGAAGAACTTACCAGTGAGAAGCAGCAATCCTCTGCCTCACCCTTCTCTACTTCATTTCTTTCCCAGGGAGATGTTTATATCCACAGCACCAAACAATGTACTATCTACATTTTAGATTCATTATATAAATTAGCAACTCTCCACTGGGGATTTGACTCATTTATTACACCTCAATTTCTCCTAACTCCTCCCTAATTGCCTCTCTGTTTCTGATAGTTAAATGGTCATACTTATTAGTAAATACATTTTGTTGTTATTGCCTTCCTAGCAAAACTCCACTTACTCTACTCACCACTTGCTGTTAAAGCTAGCCTTCCAGGTCTCTGCATACACATTTCTATGCTATTCTTTTGCTCTCCCCCCCAATCATCATTTATTTTGGTTACTTAAAGTGTATTTTAGTGATCTATTTTTCAGGGAAGCTTTTTTCCCCCTCCCTTCCATGACCCAGGAAATATTTTGTCAAAAGTGTTTGTTTCCTTCCTTCATTCCTGATGATCCACGTTTCCTTCTAGTATCATTTCCACTTCAGCCTGAAAACATCCTTCAGTTTTTCTTTCTTTTTAAAAAAATCAATCATATTGATACATTTTAAAAAAGCATAAGCATACAATTCATCCAAAGTATACAATCAATGGTATTTGGTATAATCACATTGTTGTACATTCATCACTTTAATCATTATTAGAGCATTTTCGTTATTTCAATAATAATAACAAAAAAACAGACAAACATTTCTTTTAGAGCAGATCTGCTCTTAACTGATGCTCTTAGTTTCCCTTCTGCAAATGTCTTTATTTTGTCTTTATTCCTGAAAGATATTTTCACTGGACATAGAATTCTGGATTGGCAATTCTTTTCTTTCAGCACCTTAAAGAGGTTGTTCCACTGTCTTCTGGCCTCCATGGTTTCTGATGTATGGTCATGGTTCATTAGAATCGTGGGTCTCTGTGTGCAATGTGTATTCTTTTCTATCGTATTCCTTTATCTTGGGTTTTCAGCAGTTTGATTATGGTATTTCTGAGCCTGGTTTTCCCTGAGTTTATCCCATTTGGTGTTCACTGAGCCTCTTTTTAAAAAAAAAATTTTATTCTGTTACTACATATACAATTGAACATTTCCCCTTTTAATCATATTCAGATATATATTTCAGTGCTGTTGTGTTCACAATGTTGTGCTTCCATCACCACCATCCATTACCAAAACACACCATTCCAAATAGGAACCCTGTACATTTTAAGCCTTAACTTCCCATTCCCTATCCCCATCCCATCCCCTGGTAACCTATATTCTAAATTCATAGTCTATGAATATTCTTACTCTAATTGTTTCAAATCAGTGAGATCAAACAATATTTGAGGCACAAAAGTTTTAAATTTTGATGAGGTCCTATTTATCTATTTTTTCTTCTGTGGCTTGTGCTTTGGCTCTAAAGTCTAGGAAACAATTTCCTAACAAAAGGTCCTGAAGATGCTTCCTTATATTTCCTTCTAGGAATTTGAGAGTTCTAGTTCTTATACTTAGGTCTTGATCCATTTTGAATTGATTTTTTGTATATGGTGTGAGGAAAGGGTCCACTGTTTTTTTCCTCCTGCAAAAGGAGGTCAAGTTTTCACAGCACCATTTGTTGAAGAGGCTGTTCTTTCCCAATTAAGTTGTCTTTGTCACCTTGTCAAAAAACAGTTGGCCTTCGTTGGACACTCACCTCTTATGTGGGAGGTCCCAGGTTCAGTTCCTGTTGCCTCCTGGAGAAGGCGAGTGAAACAATGAACAGACAGATGAGCAAACCATCTGGGAGAGGAGGGATAAATAAAAATAAAATAAATAAAAAAATAAATCTTTTTAAAAAATCATTTGGTCTTAATGTGAGGGTTGATTTCTGAGCTATCAATTTGTTTCCATTGGTCTATATGTCTGTCCTTTTGTCAGTACTATCCTGTATTTTTGTCTTTTGGTTTTTTTTTTTTCCTTTTTGGGGGGATGTACCAGGGAATGAACCTAGGACCCAGACATGGTGTAGCAGTTTGATATAATTGATGAATTCCAAAAAGAAATATTGGATTATGCTTGTAATCTGATCTGTACCTGGGCATGATTGAATTATGATTAGGGTGTTGTCGCAATTTGATACTGCTACCCATTTTTCACTGGACTGAGGCATCCCTCAGGCTGGTGGGCTCAAACTAGTTGGCCCCGGGGGAGTGAGGACGGATACGGAGACTATGCACACTCCGGAGACAGGGTTCTGGACCAAGTCTAACTTTATTACGTAGGAACAGCAATTTATAGTTCAGGGCAATAGGGAAGGGGGACTAGGCGGTATTTGGTTGGCGGGGGCGAATATATGCCCAAACAAGGAGAGGGGTAAGCTATGGGGGACAGTTAGGTTGATCATGTAGGCTGAGTTTTTTCGTGCCATACTGCTTGATTGGTGGGGATTAAACAAAGGGAGAGGGGCTCGGAGAGGAGGAAGAAGACGTGGTGTAGCTGGACAGGGCCTGGTTGCCATTCTGTCTGATCTCGTGGTCAGCGGCCATTCCGTTCAGCTGTGTGGTTGCCTTAGAGACAGCGTGTCGGCAACTGACAAGCTATGCCTTGTCGGCTGTGCACAGGGTGCTCTTGGGCGCTTTTATTTCTCTTACAGGGTGTTGAGTCCCCACCCTTTGGTGGGTGGGGATTCTCAGAAAAAAGACATAGCGAAGAACAGAGTTGGGATTTCTGATGTTAGAGTTTTAATATTGGAGTTTGATGCTGAAAAGCCAGGAAGTAAGCTCACAGAGGAAAGAGAAGCCAGCCCCAGGAAGAAAGGAATCTTGAACCCAGAGGAAAGCAAGCCCCAGGAACCCAGGAACCCAGGAAGCCTGAACCCTCACAAATGTCGGCAGCCATCTTGGCTCCAAATAGACTTTGGTGAGGGAAGTAACTTATGCTTTATGGCCCAGTATCTGTAAGCCCCTATCCCAAATAAATAGCCTTTATAAAAACCAACCAATTTCTGGTATTTTGCATCAGCACCCCTTTGGCTGACTAATACACATGGGAAGCAGGCTCTCAACCACTCAAGCTACAACCACTCCTTGTATGCTGCTTTGATTACTGTGGATTTTGTAATAAGTTTTAAGATTGTGAAATGTAAGTCCTCCAACTTCATTCTTCTTTTTCAAGATGACTTGAGCTATTTGGGGCCCTTTACCCTTCCATATATATACATATACATATATTCTTTTTTTAAAAGAGATACTGGGGTTTGAACTCAGGACCTCACACATGCAAAGCACGTGTTCAAACACAAAGCTACACCTCTCCCTTCCATAAAATTATTATTATTTTTTGAGCTACCAGGGGCTGGGGATTGAACCTGGGACCTCACATGTGGGAAGTCAGTGCTCAACCACTGAGACCCATCAATTCCCCTGAGTTGTTTTTTTCATTTGTTTTGCTTGTTTTTGTTTTTTTAAAGGAGGCACTGGGAATCAAACCCAGGACATCCCATGTGAGAAGCAGGCGCTCGCATGATGGACAACATCTGCTGGACAACATCTGCTCCCCTCTATATAAATTTTATGTTTGACTTTTCCATTTCTACAAAGAAGGTTATGGGAATTTTTATTGGGATTGCATTGAATCTATAAATTGCTTTGGGTAGTACTGACAACTTAAAAATATTTTCACTGAGTTTCTTGAGTCTGTAAATTTATTTCCTTCACCTATTTTGAGACATTTTCAGCCATTATCTCTTCCAATATTTTTTCTGCCCCAATCCCTTCTCTCTTGGAACTCCAATGGCATGCATATTAGAACTTTTGATGTTGTCCTACAAATTTCTGAGGTTCTATTTATTTTGCTTCAGTCTAATTATCACTCAGGAGTTAGTCTAAGATTTGGGCTACAGCGTAAATATTTGTTCAGCTCTCAAAGCTTTCATTATGCCTCTTTAGCTCTGTCCCACTCAAGTGCTGCAAAGGGGAGAATCTGAGGCTTGTGCATGTTCATGTACAGAATTACAGGAACCCCTTCTCTAGCATGCTTCTCTCCAGTATGTCCCCCTCTAGTCTGTAGGGCCCCCTTTTTCCAGATCTTTTGACAAGAAAAACTAGGTTTCAGGTAGATATATAATTGCCCAGATCACTGTTCCACTGTGCAACTTTTTTTCTTTTAGGCCATACCAGGGATCAAACCTAGGAACTCATATATGGGAAGCAGGTGCTCAGACACTGAGCTACATCCACTCCCCAATGAGATTTGGTTTTTTGTTTGTTTCTTTTTAGTAGGTACCGGAAATTGAACCCAGGACCTCATGCATGGGAAGCAGGTGCTCAACCACTTGAGTTGCATCTGCTTCCCTATCAGTTTTTTTGGCTTTTTTAGGTACCAGGGGCCAGAAATTGAACCCGGGACCTCATATGTGGGAAGCTGGTTGGCTGTCCTAAGTTGTTATTTTTTTTCATTTGTTTTGCTTATTGTTTGTTCTTGTTTATTCAGAAGACACCAGGAAACAAACCCAGGACCTCCCATGTGGGAGGTGGGCGCCCAACTGCTTGACCCACATCTGCTCCCCCTTTTTTTTTAAGATTTATTTTATTTATTTCTCCCCACCCCTTGTTGTTTGTATTTGCTGTGCGCTGTGTCTTTAGGAGGCACTAGAAACTGAGCCCAGGACCTCTGATGTGGGAGGGAGGCACCTAATTGCTTGAGCCATCTCCGTTCCCTGCTCTGTTGAGTCTCTCATTATGTTTTTCTTCTGTGTCTCTTATTGCATTATCTTGCTGTGTCAGCTTGCTGCGCCTGCCTATTATACCAGCTTTCTGTCTTTTTTAGGAGGCACCAGGAACTGAATCACAGACCACCTGTGTGGTAGGTGGGAGCTCAATTGCCTGAGCCACATCTACTTTTTCCTGTCATTTGTTTTTAACTTTTTAATGGTTTTTGCACCTTAAGATTTTTTAAAAAATTCATTCCCTCCTGGTTTTTTTTTTTTTTTTTGCTTGTTTGTTTTTGTTTTTTGCACTTGCTGTCTGCTCTCTGTGTCCATTCACTGTGTGTTCTTCTGTGTCTGCTTGTCTTCCCTTTAGGTGGCACCGGGAACTGATCCTGGGACCTTCTGGAATGGGAGAGAGGCACTCAATCTCTTGCATCATCTCAGCAACCTGGTCTGCTGCATCTCTCATTGTCTCTCTGCTGTGTCTCTTTTCATTGTATCATCTTGCTGAGCCAGCTCTCCATGCGGGCCAGCACGCCTGCATGGGTCAGTACTCCATGTGGGCCAGCATTCCTGCATGGGTCAGCACTCTGCATAGGCCAGCTCGCCATGTGGGCCAGCCTGCCTTTTCCAGGAGGCCCTGGGAATCGAACCCTGGACCTCCCATATGGTAGGTGGGAGCCCAATTATTCAAGCCACATCTGCTTCCCTTAACATGTTTTTTTAAAAAATAAACAGCTTTATTGAGATATAATTGACATATAATAACAGCACATATTTAAAGTGTAAGATTTAATGTTTTGACATTGTATATACATCTGTGAAACCATCACCACAATCAAACTCCAAAAAGTTTCATCCTAATTATTATATGGTTAAATGTGAATCCTACCCTTAGGGTTTCTGGATTTTGTGTCCAGTTCAAATGGCTTTTCCCTCCTCAATATTATAAAAATAGCCTCCCATGTTTGCTTCCAATACTTTATTTTTTAATTTTTTTTTAAGATTTATTTTTTATTTATTTCTCTCCCCTTCTCTGTGGCCTCCCCCAGTTGTCTGCTCTCTGTGTCCATTCACTGTGTTTTCTTCTGTGTCCACTTATATTCCTGTCAGCGGCACTGGGAATCTGTGTCTCTTTATGTTACATCATCTTGCTGTGTCAGTTCTCCGTGTGTGCCGTGCCACTCCTCAGCAGGCTGCACTTTTTCTGCACTGGGCAGCTCTCCTTACGGGGCACACTTCTTGCACATGGGGCTCCCCTATGCAGGGGACACCCCTGCATGGGACGGTACTCCTTGAGCGAGTGGGCCAGCTCACCACATGGATCAGGAGGCCCTGAGTTTGAACCCTGGACCTCCCATGTGGTAGGCAGACGCTCTATCTGTTGAGTCAAATCCACTGCCCTGCTTCCAATACTTTAGTAGGTTAATGTTTTACACTTGAATCTTTAGTCACATGAAATTAATTTTTCTCACCAGTGTGAGGTAGGGTTAGGCATCTTTGTGAGTGGTCAGTTTTCACCACATACTCAATCTCAGGTGGGCAGGAGCCTGTTCCATACCCACAAGCCCACTCCTCTTCCAGGACCATACTGTGGATCCACTGATCTTCTCCTCAGGGCCAAGTCATGACCCCCATGCTAAAGTCAAATGAGTTAACCCCCATCCTCTCTTCACAAGTTAATTAATTTGGATTTAAGGACCACTTTCCCCCAGCATATTCCTTTACGAAACAAATATCCCCTCATAAAGTAACTGGGCATTCTGTGAATGTTTCTCTTCAAATCATTTTCCTCAAAAACTAGAGCAGAGGCTTGGCAGCCTCAGGGAGTGCTGTTGAAATGGTGGGACTGACCAACCATGCAGACCCTGAAGCAGCCACAACAGCCTGGATGTGGCATTTCTCCAGGGTTGCAAGTCCTTCCAATTGAGTATTTTCTCTTTTGGGGGTGAGATGAAAATCCTAGTCTGCCCTATGATACTTGTGTGCATTCTGCTCCCAGGTTTCAAGCCATCCACTCTTTCCTTACAGAAGGGAAGACAAACAAACAGGAAATGATGGCTCATCCAAAGGAAAAAAATAAAAATTCAGAAACCATTAATAAAGAGCAGACTATGAGCACACGAGACTCGGACTTAAAAAAGAAAAAGATCCTCAATCTGCCCAAGAAGAAAAGGAAAACACAGAGAAAGAACTAAAGAATATTAGGAAAACAATGAATGAGTAAATGAGAATCCTGATAAAGAGATAGAAAATTTAAAATTGAAGCAAACAGAAATACTGGAGTTGCAGACCATGACAACTGAGATGAAAAAATTCCCTAGGGGGTTTCAACAGTAGATTGGAGCTGGCAGAAGAAAGAATCAATGAACTCGGAGCCTGAGGAAAATGGGACACCATCAGACATACCAATATATACATTGTGGGAATCCCAGAAGGAGAAGACAGAGAGAAAGGGGCAGAGATAATACTCAAAGAAATAATGAGTGAAAACTTCCCAAATTTAACAATAGATATGAGGAACACATCCAAGATGTTGAAGAAGAATAAATCCAAATAGACCCACACTATACCATGTTATAATCAAACTGGCAAATGCCAAAGATAAGAAGAGAATTCTGATCCTAGCTCTCTTTTTCGCTGACTGTCTGCAGCCATCATGGGTTGCCTGCACGTTCCTGGGAAGGGCCTGTCCCTGTCGGCTTTGCTCTATCACCACAGCATCCCCACCTGGCTGAAGTTGACACCTGATGATGTGAAGGAGCAAATCTACAAATTGGCCAAGAAGGGCCCGACTCCTTCACAAGTCGGTGTGATCCTAAGAGATTCACATGGCATTGCACAAGTACTTTTTGTGACAGGCACTAAAATCTTGAGCATTCTTAAACACAAAAGACTTGCTCCTGATCTTCCTGAGGATCTTTACCATCTAATTAAGAAAGCTTTTGCTGTTCAAAAGCAACTTGAGAGGAACAGAAAGGATAAGGATGCTAAATTCTGTCTGATTCTGATTGAGAGCTGAATTCACAGATTGGCTCAATATTACAAGACAAAGTAATTCCCTCCTCCCAGTTGGAAATACAAATCATCCACAGCCTCTGCCTGGTTGCACAAATTTGTCTTTGTACTTAGAAAATAAAGTCATTGCTTAACTAAAATAAAAGAGAGAGAGAGAATTCTGAAAGTCACAAGAGAGAAACGACCTGTCACATACAAGGGAGCCAATTTCTCATTGAAAACCATGGAGGGAAGAACGTAGTGGGAACACACATTTAAGGTGCTGACAGCAAAAACTGCCAGTCAAGGATTTTATATCCTGCAAAACTGTCTTTCAAACATGAGGGTGGGATTAAGACATTCCCAGATAAACAAAAGCTGAGAGTGTTTTTCATCACTGGACTGGCCCTATAAGAAATGCTGAAGGGAGTTCTGCATTTTGAAAGGAAAGGACATGAGACAATTGACTGAAGTCCCATGAAGAATTAAAGCTCTCTGGTAATGATAATAACATAAGGAAACATAATTACGAGTATTACTGTATTTTCAGTTTGTAATTCCACTTTTTACTCCCTACAGGACCTAAAAAGCAAATATACAAAATGTAATGGTAAACCAGTGGTTTTAGACTCATATGTATAAACACATAATTTATGACAAGAACTACCTAAATGTGGGGAAAGAGAGGGGTATAGGAACATAGTTTATGTATACTATTGAAGTATCAAACAAATGAGATGGTTATAGATTTAGGATGTTAAGTTTAAACCCACGGTAACCATAAAGAAAATATTAATAGCTGAGAATATGCAAACTTAAAGAGACAGAAGGTATGAGTACAGGTTCCCAGGGGTGGAGGGCAGGGTCAATGACTATAGGGTTTCTGTTTGGGGTGAAGGGGAAGTTCCAGTAATGGATGGCACTGAGGGTACTGCAATGCTGAGCATGTGATTAATCCTACCAAATGGTATGCTTGGCAGGGGTTGGAGTGGAAAGATTTATGTTGTATATATGTTGTCCACAATTTTAAAAAAGAAAAGTTAAAGTAAAGAGATTATGACAAGTACATGCACTACATGACACTGGATAGAATCTAAAAATAGAAAAGGCTCAAGAGGACATTATTGGCACAAAAGAAAAAATTGGAATATAGATTTTAAACTTTATATCAATGTTAAATTTCATGACCTTGATAACTGCATTGATGGTGACTACATAAGTAAATATACTTGTTTGCAGGAAATGTACATGGGATTATTGTGTGTTCTAGGAGTACAATGTGTGTAACCTGCTCTCAAATATCTATAGATAGATAATAGACGATAGAAAGATAGAATGATAAGAATGTAAAGACATGATGACATTTATAGTTGTTAACATTTAAGATTTCAGAAACTCCAGTTAACTTAAATGGAAATTTTGTTAATGTACTGTTGGTCATTTAAAACAAATTTTTTGAGGTATAACTTACATACTATAAAATTCATTTTTTTAAAAAGATTTATTTATTTATTTATTTATTTATTTATTTATTTATTTATTTCCCCTCCCCGCTCCACCCTGGTTGTCTGTTCTCTGTGTCTATTTGCTGCATCTTCTTTTTTTTTTTTTTTTAAGATTTATTTTTTATTTATTTAATTTCCCTCCCCTCTCCCGGTTGTCTGTTTTCTGTGTCTTTTTGCTGCGTCTTGTTTCTTTGTCCGCTTCTGTTGTCCTCAGCGGCACAGGAAGTGTGGGCGGCGCCATTCCTCGGCAGGCTGCTCCCTCCTTCGTGCTGGGCGGCTCTCCTTATGGGTGCACTCCTTGCGCGTGGGGCTCCCCTACGTGGGGGACACCCCTGTGTAGCACTCCTTGCGCGCATCAGCACTGCGCATGGGCCAGCTCCACACGGGTCAAGGAGGCCCGGGGCTTGAACCGCGGACCTCCCATGTGGTAGACGGACGCCCTAACCACTGGGCCAAAGTCCGTTTCCCTGCTGCATCTTCTTTGTCTGCTTCTGTTGTTGTCAGTGGCATGGGAATCTGTGTTTCTTTTAGTTGTGTCATCTTGTTGTGTCAGCTCTCCATGTGGGAGGCACCATTCCTGGGCAGGCTGCACTTTCTTTCACACTGGGCGGCTCTCCTTACAGGGCGCACTCCTTGCGCGTGGGGCTCCCCTACACAGGGGACACCCCTGTGTGGCATGGCACTCCTTGTGTGCATCAGCACTGCGCATGGGCCAGCTCCACACGGGTCAAGGAGGCCCGGGGTTTGAACCGCGGACCTCCCATGTGGTAGACGGACACCCTAACCACTGGGCCAAGTCCGCCACCCTATAAAATTCTTAAGTGTTACAATTCAATCATTCAGCAAATTTACAGATTGTGCAGTCTTCACAATCCAGTTTTAGAACATTTCCAAGACCTCAATGAGGGACCTCATGATAATTTTACTCACTTCTTCCCACCCCAACCTCAGGAAACCAGTAATCTTCTTCTGTCTTTTCTGGATATTTCAAATCAATGGGATTATACAATATGTAGTCTCCTGTGTCTGGCTTCTTTCACTTAGCTTTTTTTTTTTTCAATTAAAAAAAACAGATATAATTACATACCATAAAACTCATCAAAGTGTCTTCTTTATTCTTTTTTGTTTGTTTTTTATTGTCTTTTTTAAAAAAGATAAATAGATCACACAAAACATTACATTAAAAAACATAAGAGGTGCTCGCTTCGGCAGCACATATACTAAAATTGGAACGATACAGAGAAGATTAGCATGGCCCCTGCGCAAGGATGACATGCAAATTTGTGAAGCGTTCCATATTTTTTAAAATTCAAAACAAAAAAACATAAGAGGTTCCCATATACCCCACTCCCCACCCTACCCCACCCCTGCTCCTCCCTTATCAACATTCACTTTTATCAGTAAGGCACATTCATTGCATTTGGTGAATACATCCTGGAGCACTGCCACACCTCATGGACTATAGTTTATATTGTAATTCACACTCTCCCCCAGTTCCTCCAGTGGGTTATGGCAGGATATGCAATGTCCTGCATCTGTCTCTGCAATATCATTCAGGACAACTCCAAGTCCAAAAAATGCCCCATATCACACCTCTTCCTCCTCCTCCCTGCCCTCAGCAACTCCTGTGGCCACAGACTCCACATCAGTGATACAATTTCTTCCCTTGCTAGAGTCACAACCATTCTATAGTAGAATACCAGCAAGTCCACTCTGATCCATATTATATTCCTCCATGCTGTGGACCCTGGAATGGTGATGTCCATTCCACCTCTAAATCGAGAGGGGGCTTAGATCCTACATGGCTGATGGATGTGATTCTCCTGCTTGCAGTTGTAGACACTCTCGGTTCCTGGTGTGATGGTTGACCTTTCTCACTTCCCATCAGCTGACCTGGGTAAGTCCAACAAACTGGAAAGTAGGTGTTGCAACTCTGCTGAGACTCAGGGCTCAGCTGGCACATGGACAATCCAGAGAATCAAGTCTCCTGAGCATATACAAACCCCAGTGCCAATCATAGGTTCAGTAAAAGTGACAGAAGAGGCATGTGTAGAGAGGTCACATCTGAGTCCAACTCCATCACAATCAGGAGCACAAATCCCAAAGTAGGGCCCATTGGCAAGACACTGAACTCCAGAGCCATCTGCCGTGACTGTAGAACCTGTGTGTCTCCATAACCCTCAGGAGCACCAGTACCTGGGGTTGCATCTACTTTGACTGTCTCTGGGATCCTGCTGAGACATGTGTAAACGTGATCCCTCTGATGACCTCCCGATTCATTTTGAAGTCTCTTAGCCATAAAAACTCATTTGTCTTACCATTTCCCCCTTTTATTCAAGGTATTTTTCTAGATGCATCACCAGCTAGTGATTGGTAGTAATCCCTTGGCACCAACGAGGCTTATCCCGTGGGAGTCATGTCCCACACTGGGGGGAAGGTAATGCATTTACGTGCTGAGTTTGGCTTAAAGAGTAGCCACATTTGAGCAACATAGAGGCTCTCAGGAGGTAACTCTTAGGCACCCTGCAGCTCTAGGCCTAGTTGAAATGTCAAGCACACAGGCTCATAAGTAAGTCATCAGGATCAAGGGCTCATCATTGGACTATTCTTCTTCACTGGTCTTTGCCCTTGCACTTGGGGGATTGTTGCTGTTCCATTGAGGAATGTGACAGAGCTCCCCAGGATGGGAACTCAGCACTCCCTCAGTTGTCATGTGTAACTCTATTCACTATGACAATACCCAACAAACATCTGAACATATCTTTATACCCTATATGCATGCCCTGGAGAACTCCCTCCCACCCATGCATCCCCCATCAATGACACCCCACACCAGTGCTCCTCCCCTGCCATAGTTGAACCCCTCTGTGATCCAAAACTTCTTAAAAGATGAAGCCTAATATATTGCCAAATTCAATTAGTAGGAAAATGAAATTGTATCGACAGGTTTAAAGATCAGAAATAGAATACATAGTGAAGCAGATGTGGCTCAACTGATAGAGCATCTGCCTACCATATAGGCGGCTCAGGGTTCAAACTCAGGGCCTCCTGGTCCATGTGGTGAGTTGGCCCACATGCAGTGCTGCCACACACAAGGAGTGCCATACCATGCAGGGGTGTCCCCTGTGTAGGGAAGCCCCACGTGCATGGAGTGCACCCTGAAAGGAGAGCTGCTGTGCACAAAAAAAGCACAGCCTGCCCAGGAGTGGTACCGTGCACACAGAGAGCTGACGCAGCAAGACGATGCAACAAAAAGAGACACAGATTCCCGGTGCTGCTGAGAATGCAAGCAGACACAGAAGAACACACAGCGAATGGACACAAGAGAGCAGACAATGGGGGAAGGGGGAAGGGAAAAAAAATAAATTAAAAAAAAAGAAATAGAATACATAATAATTTAGAAAGACTAAAATAAAGTAAAAAATAAGTTGGGGTTTTAAAAATGAAAAATATCATAAAACTTAACTTTTGGTGTTCTGCCTTTCATCACAGTAATAGGTGTTACCCTGCGTGCACAGTGGCAAGGCAATCTCTTCCATTCCTTCCTCAGTGTCTACATCCTTTTATTTTTAATTTTTAATTTTGTCTTCTAAAAAGTTTTAGATCACAGTAAAGTCACATATACAATATTGGGGACTCCCATATACCCAATATCAAACCCTTTTCCCCTTTCCCCAGCAATGATCTTTTTACATGTAGATGTTATATTTGCTACAGCTGGTATACAGATATTGAAACATAGCTACTAACTATGGTTCCATTATGGCTTACATTGTGGTTTATATTTTAGATTGTACACTTTTCTAATTTTTAGTTACATTATAGTTTACATTATGGTTTACATTTTAGACTATAGGCTTCTTTAAATTTTTGACGAAATTTACCATGGCTTATATCCATCATTGCACAATCTTGTGGAACAATTCCATTGCCCCCCAGTTACCCCCTCTTCCATCTATTCTGTTCCTCTTTCCTCCTCCCTCAGGGCCCACAGTGACAACCAAGCTTCACTGCTTGAAGGACAAGATTCATCGATACTTAAAACAATGCTGAGGGCTTGACATTCTAGTCTGTCCTCCCCCATTGGGAGCCACCCATGCTCTTGAGAGACATCCTCTCCTCAGTTTGAGAATATTAGGCCTCCCCAGGATGGGGGTACAGCACTTTCTTGCTCATTGTATGTGTCTCCACACACTGACATAACACAATATGACAAGATAAGCACTCACACACTCCCTAGAAGTCTGCCCCAGGTGAACCCTGTGCCAGATGCCCCCTGTCAAATACCTTAAACAAGTAACCCTTCCTTATTATATTTTCTAAAGCATTTTCTCAACATTATAGTTTCAACCACGTACCTGACAATCTCCCATGTTCACCCACTTGCCCCAAACCCTTCCCCAATTACATGTACCAACTGACCATCCTCCCAACCCTAGCCACCCTCAAGCCTGCAAAGCCCCATTCAATAGTATCCCTATACCCCCATCTTATCGCTTCACTGCATAACTACTTACCTCCACTTTATCATAGATTTCACCCGTGTAGGCATCAGCTCACAACATTCCTCTCCCCCCCTATTTCCTGTAAGCCTATTGTCCAATCTCTAGCTCTCTGAGACAGCAGTATTTGCTTAATTCACATCAGAGAGGTCATGTAGTATTTATCCTTCAATGCCTGGCTTGCTTCACTCAACATAAGGTCCTCAAGATTCATCCATGTTATGCTGTGTGTTAGTACTGTATTCCTTCTTACAGTTGAGTAGTGTTCTATTGCATGTTTATACCACATTTTGTTTATTCATTCATCTGTTGATAGGCATTTGGGTTGATTCCAACTTTTGGCAATAGTGAATAATGTCACTATGAACATTGGTGTGCATATATCAGTTTGTGTCCTTGTTTTCAGTTCTGGGTATATACCCAGCAGTGGAATTGCTGGGTCATATGGCAAATCTATAGATAATTTTTTGAGGAATCACCAAACTGTCATCCAGAATGGCTTGATCCTTCTACATTCCTACCAGCAGTGGATGAGGGTTCCCATTTCTCTGCATCCTCTCCAACACTTGTAGTCCTCTGTTTAATAGCCACTAGTCTAATGGGTGTAAGATGGTATCTCATTGAAGTTTTGATTTGCATTTCCCTAAGAGCTAGTGATGTTGAGCATCTTTTCACGTACTTTTTAGCCATTTGTATTTCTTCTTTGGAGAAGCGTCTGTTTAAATCTGTTGGCCATTTTTTGAATGGGTTGTCTTTTTATTTTTGAGATATAAGACTTCTTTATATATGTTGGATATTAGGCTCCTATCAGTTAAGTGATTACCAAATATTTTCTCCCATTGGGTAGGCTGTCTTTTCATGTTCTTGATAAACTCCTTTGAGGTGCAAAAGGCTTTAATTTTGAGGAGGTCCCATTTATCTATTTTTTCTTTTGCTGCTCATGCTTTGGGTGTGAAGTTCATGAGCCATTTCCTATCACAAGGCCCTGTAGATGCTTCCCTACATTGTCTTCCAAGGTCTTTATGGTCTTTGCTCTTAAATTTAGGTATTTAGGTCTTTGATCCATCTTGAGTTGATTTTTACATAAGTTGTGAGATGGTAATCCTCTCTCATTCTTTTGCATATGGATATCCAGTCCTCCAAGCATCATTTGTTGAAGAGGCCATTCTCTCCCAGTTGAGTGGGCTTTGTGGCCTTGTCAAATATTACATGACTGTAGATGTGAGGCTCTATATCCAAATTCTCAATTAGGGTCCATTGGTCAGTGTGTCTATCCCTGTGCCAATACCATGCATTTTTACCACTATAGCTTTGTAGTATGTTTTAAAGTCAGGTATAAGTTACATACCATAAAATTGTTGTTTTAAGTGTACAATTCAATGATTTTTAGTAAATTTACAGATTGTGCAGTCATCACAATCCAGTTTTAGAACTTTCCCTTTGGGATGCAGATTTGGCTCAATGAATAGAGCATCCATCTACCACATAGGAGGTCCACAGTTCAAACCCAGGGCCTCCTGACGCAGTGCTGATGCACACAAGGAGTGCCATGCCATGCAGTGGTGTCCCCCGCATAGGGGAGCCCCACACACAAGGAGTTCACCTGGTAAGGAGAACCACCGAGGATGAAAAAAGTGCAACCTGCACAGGAGAGGCGCCGCACACACAGAGAGCTGATGCAGCAAGATGACACAACAAAGAGACAGATTCCCGGCGCCACTGACAAGAATATAAGCGGACACAGAAGAACACACAGCGAATGGACAAAGAGAGTAGACAACTCGGGGGGGCGGGCCGTGAAGGGGAAAGAAATAAATAAAAAATAAATCTTTAAAAAAAAAAAAAAGAACTTTTCCATGACCTCAACAAGGGAACTTATGATAGTTTTACTCACTAATTCCCACCCCAACCTCTGTCTTTTCTGGACATTTCGAATCAATGGGATCATACAATATGTAGTCTTCTGTGTCTGGCTTCTTTTACTTAGCTTTTTTTTTTCAATTTAAAAAACTGAGATATAATTACATACTATAAAACTCATCAAAGTGTCTTCTTTATTCTTGGTTATGAAATATTATGAGGATGTATCAAGTATTGTTTTTTTCCCTTTCATTCTCTTGGGCACTTGATGGACAAGAGTTTCTCTTCAGGTCTGTATCACCTGTACTTTACAAATTCTTACTAGCTTTTTTCCTCTGGTCATTTTCCCTGGAACTCTCATTAGTTGCCAGAATTCCTGGGTCAATCCTCCATATCTTATCTTTCTACCATTTCTCATTTGCCTCTAAAGTTGATTTCCTCAATTTTATTATTTTTGTAAATTTATTTCTCCCCACCCTCTTGTTGTTTGTACTTGCTCTGTCTTTTCATTTTCCTTTTTTTTTGGAGGCATCAGGAACCACACCCAGGACCTCCCATGTGGGAGGGAGTTGCCTAATCATTTGAGCCACCTCCACTTCCCAATTTTATTTTCTAATTAATCTATTATACTGTAACATTTGGAAATCATATTTTTAATTTATAAGTGCTCTTACTTGTTCTGTCCTTTTTTCATAGCCTTATGCTTCAGTTTTATGAATACAGTATCTTGAGACTCTCTGAGGATACTAATTACAAAAAATAATTTATCTTTATTTCCTCAATTTTTTGTTTCTGGGATATTTGGTTTGTTCTACATATGGTTGGGACAGGGAATGGACAAGGGGATGGAACTGGTAGAGGTGCTCCTAGCAGACTCTCAGTGAACCTATCAGTGTTCAGCCTCCCTTCTCAGCCCACTCCACCAAGCCTCTGTGGGGTTCTTCCTCCTTTGTGGCTTCCTTCTGAGCTATGGCTTCCTTCCCCAAAGCAAGGTATCAGAGTTAACCATGTGGGTTCTGGAAACAATACCTAGATTGAAAGCCTATCTTTGCCATTTATTAATTTTTTGACCTTAGCCAAATTATTTTTTTCCTCTCTTCAATCTCACTGTCACCTATTAAATGGAAATAAAATTAATGAGCTAATACATATCTAGCATTTAGCTTGGTGACAGATACAAAATAAAATTTTCAATAAATACCTATTCATCAAAAGCCTCTTCATGTTCTGGAACTTTATTGAAATCACTTATCCTTGATAACTTTCCTTCCAGCACTCTGCTGTTACTAGCTTATTCCTTTTTACAATTTTTTGCCCTTTTCTGGTATTTTTAAAATTATGGTAACATATATACATAGCCATTTTAACGATAAAATTCAGTGACATTAGTTTAACAATATTGTGCTGCCATCAACACTTTCCATTACCAAAACTTTAATTAATTTATTCAAGTATATCACTTATACACAAACATACGTAAACAATAAGTGTATAATTATAGTTGTGAACTTACAAAACAAACACATATAACATCATACAGGGAAGCGGACTTGGCCCAGTGGTTAGGGCGTCCGTCTACCACATGAGAGATCTGCGGTTCAAACCCGGGGCCTCCTTCACCCGTGTGCAGCCGACCCATGCGCAGTGCTGATGCGCGCAAGGAGTGCCGTGCCACACAGGGGTGTCCCCCGCATAGGGAGCCCCACACGCAAGGAGTGTGCCCCGTAGGGAGAGCCGCCCAGCGCGAAAGAAGGTGCAGCCTGCCCAGGAATGGCGCCGCAGGCACAGAGAGCTGATGCAGCAAAATGACGTAACAAAAAAGAGACACAGATTCCCACTGCCGCCAGCAACAAGAGAAGCGGACAAAGAACACGCAGCAAATGGACACAGAGAATAGACAATGGTGGGGGGGAGAAATCAATACAAATAAATCTTTAAAAAAAAAAGAACATCATACAGGATTCTCATAACTCACCCCACCACCAATAACTTGCATTGTTGTTAAACCTTTTTAACTAATGATTAAAGAGCATTGTCAAAATATTACTACTAACCAAAGCATTTTTCCCCCAACCAACCCTATTATTATCTTTATATCATTTATATACGAATATACATAAACAATTAAGTGTATAGTAAAAGTTGCGAACTTACAAAGCAAACAGGTTTAACATCATACAGGGCTCCCATACATCAACCTTCCACCATCACCTTGCATTGTCGTGAGACATTTGTTACAAATCATTAGAGAATATTGTCAAAATCTTACTAATCATGGTCCTTATCTTACATTTGGTGTGTTTTTCCCCCAACCCACCCTATTATTATTTTTTAAATATATTTTTTATGACAGAAGTTATAAACTTATAAAACAACCATGCCCATGTACAGAATTCCCAAACAACACCCCTCCATCAACACACCATACTGTGGTGGAACATTTGCTATAGATAAGATAATATCATCTGATTGTTACCATATCCATAGTGTACATTTGGCTCACATTTTCCATACTGCCTCATTATCAACACGGTACATCTTTCACATAGATGCAAGAATACACTCTTGCATCTGTACCATCAACCACAATTCTCATCCACCTCTTGGTTTACTGTGCTATTAAGTTTCTAGATTATTCTCTAGTATTTTGTCAATTGACATTTATATCCCTAGACTACTGTTTTCAGCCACATCCCCACTTATAAAATAGCTGTTACTCACTATGTGTTACCATCCATTCTATACATTTCCACACTTTTACAGTAAAGCTAATTAAAATTTCTACATACATTAAACATCAGTAGTCCATCTCAGTCCTCCTCTTATCTCCTTTAAGAATCCACCACCTACCACCAGGTCTTGAAGATATTTTCCAATAATTACTTTGGACAATGAACAATTATAAAAACATTTAACCCTGTTACCTCATACATAATAACCATCACATTAGCCATAAAACTAGGACTAGCTCCATTCCACTTCTGAGTACCAGAAGTAACTCAAGGAACCCAACTAATATCAGGAATAATTCTCATGTGACAAAAAATAGCCCCTATAGTAATTCTTTATCAAATTTACCCATCCTTAAACCTAAATGTTATATTAACCCTAGCCATCCTCTCTATCATAATTGGAGGCTGAAGAGGACTAAACCAAACACAATTACGAAAAATCATAGCCTACATATAAATTTTATGGTTCTTGCTTTTATTTTTAGGTTTTTGATCCATTTTGAGTTACTTTTTGGATAAGGTATGAGATAGGGGTCCTCTTTCCTTCTTTCAGCTATGGATATCCAGTTTTTTCAGCACCATTTGTTGAATGGACTGTTCTGCCTGAGCTGTGTGGGTTTGACAGGCTAGTTAAAAATCACTTAACATACATGTGAGGGTCTGTTTCTGAACCATTAATTTGGTTCCATTGGTCTACGTGTCTGTCTTTATGCTAGTACCATGCTTTTTCTAGGTCCATTACCAAAACTTTTCCATCATCCAAAATAGAGACTCTGTACCCATTAAGCAATAATTCCCCAATGCACTTTTCTCCTGACCTTGGTAACCTCTAATCTCTTTTCTGTCTCTATGAATTTGCTTGTTCTAGCTATTTGATGTTAAGTGGAACTATACAATATTTGTCCTTTTGTGCTTGGCTTATTTCATGTAGCATAATGTTTTCAAGAATCATCCACATTGTAGATGAAGAGTATTCTATGGTATGGATATATCACATTTTGTTTATGCATTCATCAGTTGATGGACACTTGGTTTGCTTCCACCTTGTGGCTGCTGTGAATAATGCTCCTATGAACATTGGTGTACAAGTATATGTCTGAGCCCTGCTTTCAATTCTTTAGGGGTACATATACCTAAGAGTGGAATTCCCAGGCATATGGTAATTCTGTTTTCCAAAGTGGCTGTAATAAAAAGAAAACAAAAACAACAAAAAAAAGTGGCTGCACCATTTTACAGGCCTACCAGCAAAGTAGGTGAGTTCCAGTTTCTCTACATCTTCCCCAACACTTCTTTGTGTTTATTTTCACAGGGTCTGTAAAGGGAGGTAATAAAAAAAAAAATAGTTTTGCTATGTGGAACTGGAACCTCTTTTAAAATGTTCATTTTATTTAAAACTCAAAGGTACTATATAGGGAGACTATATATACAGTCTCCCATTCATTACTGTCCCACACTGGCACTTAAATGGAATCTTTCTGCTGTTAGCTTTAAATAGAGAACTTCCTACTTTTTTTCATCGAGGTTTGAGAAATACTGGTTTCCAACCTTTGGTAGAGCAAACGGTACTAAAGTTATAATTATGGTGTTGCTAGACCCGTTTTTGTTGTTGTTGGCATATTACTTTATTAAAAATTGTAAATGATAAATTAATTCAATACCTGAAGACGAAACTACAACAGAGGATTCCATAGGATCAAGATTTTCAGACTTTCTGGAAAGAGTTCTCTGCAAAGTATATTCTAACCGTGGCATGGCAACGTGATTGTTTTTTAAAAAGGTTACTGGACAGAAATAATTTCCACTGTATACACTCCAACAGGGAGTGTATAATTCACTCCCTGTTGTAACTGTTTGTCTACAAATTCTACCAAAACTGCTTTTTCGCAAAGATTCTTTGGGCACCTAGTGCACAAATGACTATAATAACTTTCCACAGTGAAATGATCATTGCTATCAAGAGGCTGGATTTGTAAATGCTTTATTGAACATATCAGGAAAACTGGCAGCTTTAAAAGCCCAGTCTATGAAGACTGAATTTGAATCTGAAATAAGGATACAAATTTATCCTTATTTTTTCTTATAAAGTTAAAAAAAAGTTCCAGCATTCCTGGAGTGAAAGGCATTGATGCCACTGCTTTTTACCTTTCATCTCCTACTCCTTCTTCTCCCAAATTTAAAGACTGCCCATAAATTCTGAATTCCTTTTGTTAAATTTTTATTTTATTGAAGTTTATCATTCATACATGAACATATATAAACAATAAGTGTATAGTAAAAGCTGTGAATTTATAAAATAAACATGCATAACATCATACGGGGCTCTCATACATCACCCCACCAACACCTTGCATTGTTGTGAAACATTTGTTATAATCTATTCTAGAGCATCCTCAAAATATTACGAATTCCTTTTTTATAAGAATCTCGTAGTTCAGGAGAAAGCTTTTGCTTTTTCTCTGCAGCAACTGTACAATCCAGGTGCCACTATTTTCATTTCTGGTTGTACCACCAAAGTAAAAAATCAGCAAAATTTTCATAGTTCCAGATATAGATTTGAGTTACCCCAAGTAGTATTTCCAAAACAATCTTACTTCCGCATAGGGCTTAAGGTTAAACAGTCATAACAACCTTCAGTTTTAACACCGGCCAGTTGTTCCTAACCAACATATCTGGTACTCTGTACATATGGAATAAAGTCTAGTTTGGAGCAAAGGAATGGAGCCTTCCTAACTCCTGCCGGGTCCGCCTGGAGCTGTAAACGGTCCTGTTGTCCGTGCTGCTCCCGCTGATTCAGTCCTCCGGCCTGGACCCCGCGGCCCCCAGGGGTTCAGGTAGGCGCCCCCCAACCTCGCGACAGGACCCCAGACCCGTTTTAAGTCTACATATCCGGTCCAGTGGGGTACACGCAGTTCCCTTATCCTCTCATAGGCGGCGCTGCAGCGAAGGGCAGAGCACGGCGCCCCCAACGGGAGGACGCCAGACTTCGAGCAGGGGGCGTGTAGCCCGTGGGGGCAGGGTCACTAAGCCATACGCAACGTCGGGGACGGGAACAACCCTCGCCACGCCCCTTCCATTTGCGGCGCCTCGTGATTGGAAGAAGGAATCATCACTTGGCAGCGCGGTTGCGTTGGGAGGAAGGAGCGGGCCCCGAGCTGAGGTGACGCTGAGGCGGCGGAGGTTCCGGGGAGCAGAGTGGGCTCTGAGTGAGACCGAGTCCCTGCAGCACGTCGGGCGCTCCCCTCTCACCTCTTCGCAGTGAATGGCGGCGGGATGGAGCCCGAGGGGAGCGGCGGCAGCGGGGGCTCGGCGGGGCTCCTGCAGCAGATCCTCAGCCTGAAGCTAGTGCCGCGTGTGGGCAACGGGACCCTGTGCCCCAACTCCACTTCCCTCTGCTCCTTCCCAGGTACCGGTCCCGCCCCGCGCCTGCGCACTGCGCGCCCGCCGTCGGGCTGGGGGGGTGCGGCGCCCCTGGCTCCGCGGACCAGCCGGGTGGGGGCTCCTCTTCTTGAAGGGGCTTCTCACTCCCTCGGCCGAGAGCTAAGGGGTCTGCCCCACTCCGCGTCACTTTATCGCCGCCCTCTCGGGCTGGGCCACCTCCTGAGGTCGCGCTGGGGGCGAGGTTGGAAGGAGCGGCCGCAGGTGGACCCCGCAAATGAGGGGAGCTCGGCCGCCGCCAGAGCTGTCCTTGCCCTTTGGACTTTCCGAATGTCCCAGATTCAAACCTGAACCCGAAAGAACCCCGGGAGTGCTCGTCCCCGCCTTGTTTGGGGCGCAGTAGGGAGCCCGGCCTCTTGTAGGAGGGAATTCCTTTTGGGGGTGCGCGGCAGCCTCTTGGCTTTCTCAGCGATAACTCCGAATCTTTTGGGGCAGACCTAGGGGCAGCCAGAGCTCGCACTCCTTCTTTTCTAGCGTGCTGCCCGGGAGGATGTCTACCAAACGCTTGCACCTCCATCCAAATCCATCCAGGCCACCAACTTCTCTTTCTAGGAATTACTTTATGAGACTTGTTGCTTTGTCTCCCACTCAGACGCCCAAGAGTTTTGACACAGCTTTTATATTATTTAACCCTTCTTACCTCCACTGGAGCGCTTACTGGACCTGATATAAGAGTTTTACAAAAACAGTACAAGGGCTCGCTTCGGCAGCGCATATGCTAAAATTGGAGGCCTGCAGAGAAGAGAAGCATCGCCCTTGCCCAAGGATGACACGCAAATTCGTGAAGCGTTCCATAGGAAAAAAAAAAAAAAAAATCAGTACAAGATAGAAAACTCTCAGTGCTCAGAAAGTTGAGAGGAGAAATTGCTTCACCTGGAAAGATTATTATAGGCTGGGGGCGGGGGGCACAGTTGTTTGTGTTGGACCTTTGAAGGCAAGAAGGCTGATTGAAGGGTGAGGTGATTTTCAAGGGAAGCTGACCATTATCTTGACTTAAACAATGAAAGAACGTGATCCCGAGATGATGAAAAGGGAAGGAGGATTGGATTACTGACTGCAGTCATAAGCAAGACACCTGTGATTTCTCTTCCACTGGGCAGCGACTGCCAGGCGCCTTGTGGGACGGGGGGAAGGGAACACCCTTGTACTACCTGCCTAGCAATTTGCCTGGATAGGTGTGTGAAATAGCTGATGTGGTAATAACTGCTGGAGCAGGTGCTGAGGTTAGTTTATAAATGCCTAACATGATAATCTGGTAGGTCAAATCGTTTCTAAGGTGCTGGGATCGCATTTCACAGTCTGGACAAAAGTATAGGGTATTCTGAAGACCTTGCTGGAAAAAGGGAAAGTTCAAGCAATCTGTAGGCACTACTAGACCAGATTAGTGTGTTTCCTTATTTCTTGTGCCCCTGCACCAAGTCTTTATTTTGAAAAAGTTGGAACCTAATCAAAGTTTGAAAGAATAGTACATTGAATACTCCTGTATTCTTAGATTTGTTTTTAATATTTTGAAACTTTTGCTTTCTCTCTCTCTAAATTTATATTATGTGTATATGCACAGTCACCCACATTTTTTATTTTTGAGGAACCATTCAAAGTAAATTGCAGATTTCACGGCACTTGACTTCCAGCTCTCCAGAAACAAGAATGTTTCCTGTCATAATCACAATACCGTATCAAACCCCAGAAATCTGACATTAATAGAATGTTATGTAATTACAGGCCTTATTTAGATTTCCCCAATTGCCTGAATAATGTCTTATACCTTTTTCAAAAAAACTTTCAGGGTCTAATCGAGGATACACATTACATTTAGTTGTCATGTCTCTGTACAGTCTCATTTAACCTCAAACAGTTCCTCTGGCTTTGTTTCAGTTTCTTGAGATTGATGCTTTTGGAGTCCAGGCTAATTGTTTTTTCCCACAATCAAGGTCTGCCTGACTGTTTATTTATGATTGGATTTGTATTAAACGTTTTTGTCAGAATACTCCATACATAATGTTGTCCATTTCCTGGTGCATCACATCAGGAGACGTTTACTGTCAGTTTGTTCCTTATTGATAACGCTGGTTGATCACTTGATGAAGAGGGTGTCTATCAGACCTTCCACTGTAAGAGTACCTTAATCCTTTTGTAATTAATAAGTAATTTGCAAGGTGATACTTTGAAACTGTTTTGTCTGCTTTTAGTTGCCTTTTTTTTTCTTTTATGACAAGATTGAGATAAATGGATTTGAGAAGATAGTTTTAACATTACATCACAGTGGAGGATCTGTAGTAGTAGAAATTGTTTTGCTTTCAGAAATGGTTCTGAAAATAGTAAGCTGCAATGTGTACTTGAGTTTAGGGGTGCTTCTATGGATACATAATTTGGGGGTGTTGATCACTAGATAATTCAGAATATACGTTCCAAGGGTGGGCTCTGGGCTGGGGGTATAAACATGGATAAGGCATAGCCCTTGACCTCAGGCTGATCAGAACATGGTGAGTAAACACCTAACCTCCTTGCTAGCTTTCATCCTTGGCTGGAATGATGGTTCTAAAAGATATGTGAGTTTGAAACTCTCTGAAGCACCAAAGCCTACTTAAAGTGAATTCCATTCATTGTCTAGAATCTGGCATAGTTTCTGTTTTGGCCCCACAGAAGAGGTTACTTGCACTTTGTGCCAAGTCAGTATGGAAAAATCATTGCCCTGAAGTATTCTGTGGTTTATCGCTGCCAGGAAGCTTTGAATTGATTTTTTTTTTTAAACCTAAATTTGCAATTTAGCTAGTATGATTTGTGCCTAACCCTCCTTATTCGAAGTTGTTCAAATTTCTTTTGTTGTTATAGTCATTTTTAACAAATTGAATGCCAAGAGATGCTGATCTTTTTTGTATCAAGAATGATATTCAGGTGGTGGACTTGGCCCGGTGGTTAGGGCGTCTCTCTCTACCACATGGGAGGTCCGCGGTTCAAACCCCAGGCCTCCTTGGCCCGTGTTAGCTGGCCCATGCTTGGTGCTGGTGCGTGCAGGGAGTGCCATGCCACACAGGGGTGTCCCTGCGTAGGGGAGCCCCACGCGCGGGGGGTGCACCCCGTAAGGAGCGCCCAGTGCGAAAGAAAGTGCAGCCTGCCCAGGAGTGGTGCCATGCATACGGAGAACTGACGCAGCAAGATGACGCAACAAAAAAAGAAACACAGATTCCCGTGCCACTGACAACAACAGAAGGGGACAAAGAAGATGCAGCAAATAGACACAGAGAACAGACAGCTGGGGTGGGGGGTGGGGGGAAAGGGAGAGAAATAAATAAATAAAGAAAATCTTTAAAAAGATAGTGGGAGCCATTTAAAAAAAAGAATGATATTCAGGCGGCAGACTTGGCCCAGTGGTTAGGGCGTCCGTCTACCACATGGGAGGTCCGCGGTTTAAACCCTGGGCCTCCTTGACCCGTATGGAGCTAGCCCACAAGCAGTGCTGATGCGTGCAAGGAGTGCCGTGCCATGCAGGGGTGTCCCCAGTGTAGGGGAGCCCCATGCGCAAGGAGTGCGCCCTGTAAGGAGAGCCGCCCAGCATGAAAGAAAGTGCAGCCTGCGCAGGAATGGAGCCGCACACATGGAGAGCTGACACAACAAGATGATACAACAAAAAGAAACACAGATTCCTGTGCCACTCACAACAACAGACGTGGACAAAGAAGACGACGCAGCAAATAGACACAGAGAAGAGACAACCGGGGTGGGGAGGGGAAGGGGAAAGAAATAAATCTTTAAAATATTAAAAAAAACAAACACGAAAGAATGATACTCATTTTCTGAAGGTAAGAATTTCAATATAAATAAGATAAAGTGCATCTTCTGAGAGTTAAACTGAAATCCAGTAATGGTTGTGCTGTTGCTGGAATCAAGAATGGGTTCTAGCTGGGCCAGTCATTTATTCATTCCCTCCACAATTATTTACTCAGTGTCTACCATGTTGCTGTTATGTTTTTGGCACCAAGTAAAGATGTCATAGTGAACAAAACAAAGCCCTTTCACCTGGAGCTCTTATTCTAATGGGAAGAGAGATGAAATAAACAGTTAACCAAAAAGGTATGGAATAGGACAGCTGGTAGTGAGTGTAAGATGGAGTAAGAGGAGAATAATTGGCAGTGAGTGTGTGTTGGGAGTGGAAGGCTCTTTTCTGTAAGTTGATCAGGCAGACCTTTATGATGATGGCACAGGAGCAAAAATCTGAAGAAAGTGAGGAACAATAACATTTTAGGTGAAAAAGCAGCATGTTCAGAGGTCCTGGGGCAGGAGCTTCCTTGAGAACCAGCAAGGAAGTAGGATGGCTAGATAGAACAGTGTGGGCAAGAGGGCGAGGAGTAGGTGAGGTCAGATCCTAGAGGGCCTTATTGGAGGGTCTACAGCAGAGGAGGATGTTCTGACATTTTTTAAAAGTGCACAATTCAGGGGTTTTTAGTATATTCACAGACTTGTGCAGCTGTCACTACAATCAATTTTAGAATATTTTCATCACCCCAGTAAGAAACCTCATACCCATTAGCACTGGCTTACTTTTCTAAAAGGCTTGCTCTGGCGTTATGAGGAAAAGAGATGGAAGGCCAAATCAAGACACACAAGATCTGCTCAGGCTACAACCAGGAGACCACTGGGGTGAGGCAGGCCAGAGGGGTACATTCAGATGTGTGGAGTGGGTGTCAAGGCAGTAGTGCCAAGAGAGAGGTAGCAGCCTACTGGTGGTAGTCCCAATGGGAAAGTTGTCATTGTTAGAAAGGAGCAGAGAGAACAGATGGATCTTCTGGAAGGTAGGTGGAGTTTGGCAAGAGAGAACTCACAGAGGATGGTGTGAAGAGGTGCAGGCCAATGAGCGACTGGCATCAGGGCAGTCCAGCATTAAGTTGCAGGACCAGGTAGGACTCTAGTCCCAAGATTAGAGATGTGGTTTAGTAAGAGCCCCAGCCTCAGAGGAACTGACCTTGTTCACACAGTTGTTTGGCCTGGAGCATAAGGTCAGAGTGGGGGCAGCTGAGAGGATGGCTGAGTGCTGAGCCTCAACCTGCCTGCTTGGCTTAGGCTCCATCCATTGCTGCTGATTGGGGCCAAGCTCATTCCTCCAGCCTTGCTTGGGAATTAGGTGACCTAGAGGAATTAGAGGGCCAGGAAGCTGGCCATCATGAATCCCTTTTGTTAATTCAGAACTCACCCAAAGGAGTCTCTCTAAACGAAATGTCTGTCTGAAAGGTTTTGTTTTCTTTTGTTTTTTAAGTTATAAGCTCTTCGAAGGCAAGATCTTTGTCTTTAAAAAAAAATTTTTTTTTTTAGATTTTAAACAGATTTGCCTGGCATATGGACTGACACTCCATACATATTGACACTCAGTAAATACTTGATTGATGAATGAATGAATGAACTCTTAGTGCATGTACTAGTTTCCTATTGCTGCTAACAAATTACCACAAATTTAGTGACTTAAAACAAGGCAGCTTTATTCTCTTAGAGCTCTGGAGGTCAGAAGTCCAAATGGGCCTTAATGGGCTAAAACCAAGGAATGGGTGAGGCTGAGTTCCTTTGGAGGCTCTAGGGAAGGATCTATTCCTACCTTTTCCATCTTCTAGTGCCACCTGCATACCTGCATTCCTTGGCTCCTGTCCCTTCCTTCATCTTCAAAGCCAGCAGCAGAGCATCCTCCAATCTCTCTCTGACTCTGACCCTCCTGTCACCTGCTTATAAGGACCCTTGTGATTACATTGGGCCCACCTATAATCCAGGAGACTCTCCCCATCTCACAATCCTTAATCACATCTGCAAAGTCCTTTTTGTCACAGTCAGCTAACATCCACAGAGTCCTGGGGTTAGCATGTGGACATCATGGGGGAAGGGGGAGCATTACTCTTGTTTACCACAGCACTTAATCTCATTTCCCCTATGTAACAGTTTAATATTATTGATGAATTCCAAAAAGAAATATTGGATTATGTTTGTAATCTGATCTGTACCTGGGCATGGTTGAGTTATGATTAGGGCATTGAGTCCCCACCCCACCAAGGGGTGGGGACTCACAGGTAAAAGGCATGGCAAAGAACAGAGTTGAGGGTTTTCTGATATTGGACTTTTGCTGTTGGAGTTGAATGCTGAAGACTTAAGCTGAAGCCTCAGGAAGTCAGCACGCAGATGAAAGAGAAGCAAGCCCCTGGAAGAAAAGAACCCTGAACCCAGAGAAAAGCAAGCCCCAGGAACGTAGGAACCCAGGAAGCCTAAACCCTCGTAGACGTCGGCAGCCATCTTGCTCCAAATAGACTTTGGTGAGGGAAGTAACTTATGCTTTATGGCCTGGTATCTGTAAGCTCCTATCCCAAATAAATACCCTTTATTAAAAACAACCAATTTCTGGTATTATGCATCAGCACCCCTTTGGCTGACTAATTCACCTTATATGTTCTTTTATTGAAGATTAATATCCAGTTTATGCTTCCACATAGGGAAGTAATGTGCCCAAGTAAACAGAGCTGAAGATAATGCACTTGATGTGAAACAGTGCACAAGAAAATACTGTAGACAAAGATTTTTGACAGTGTGTTTAGCAGGGAAATGAAAAGTACTATAGGACAATCAATGAATAGTTGTAAATAGATGGTAAATTAAGGTACAGTAGATAAAAGGGAAATCACTTAGTTTTTTAAAAAGTATACTATAGATTGGAATTTGTCTTTGCTATTAAAGTCTTGAAATATTTCCATCAATCTGAAGTGTTTTTATAAACTCATCTAATATAATAAAGTCACTTTTTTTCTAGTTGAAGTGACTAGATGTTATATAAAATATGTGGTGTTATATAAAAAATATAACTGATGTTATATAAAATATGTGGGCATTGAAGTAGCTAGTAGATGTAGCTGGGGGTTGTATGGGGGTGCAGTGTGTTTCCCTTTCTCAGAAATCCGGGGAGGTGCTGGCCTCCTCTCCCAGGTATTGTTTGTAAATAGACCTCTGAGGGTTTTAGGAAAATTGAACTGTGGTTGGTAGCCTAATGGGCACTGTTGAGCAGGTGCTGGGCTCCAGGGGAACTGGGAATGGGTCCGTGTTGGGGTACCACACCTGAGTGTCTGGACCCCATTTTTATGGAAGTTACCAGCTTAGTACATCTCTATCAGATGCAGGCCCTGCCTACCAAGGTCCCTGCTCCAGTGTTTTGTGGAAGCCAGTGGGGAGCCAAGCCATGGCTTACTGTGGAAAGGAGCATTCTGCAGCAGAAGCCCTGTGATGGCAGGTCCCAGGGGTGGCCTCATGTCAGTAGTGGCAGACAGTGGCCAGGATGGCAGCTTCCTGGAGGAAAGCTTGTCCAGCCTGAAGCAGTGATGTTCCACGTGTCCTCATAGAACTCTCTGCAGACTGGTGTTATGGTAGTCCCAGTCTCAGAGTGAATTGGGAGTCCACTGAGGACTGCAGGGTGGAAGATCGTGTTTCTGCTGGGGGAGGAAAATGCCCAGTGCTGTGGCTTGGGGAAGAGCTGGTGGTGGATGGTATACAAGGGGCCCTTAGGCTGGGAGAGCCTCAGAGCTTAGGTGAGTACCAGTTTATTTGGGAAGGAGCTATGCAGAGAAGAGGGAGCAAGTGTCCTGGACAGTGCAAAGTAAGAATGGCCCCTGCCATCTGGAAAGGAAGATACAGTAGTTCCCCAAGGGGCACGAACTCAAATGGGATTGAGGATCCCATCCTAATTGCTGCCTGGCAGTACAGACTGGAAGTAAAGGGAGTGATTTATTTCGTTGGTAGGGGAAGGTCAGTAGTTGGTTACCATGTGTACGTGTGTATATATACATATATATGTTAATTTAAAAAATTATTGAACTATATCACTCATACATAAATATACATAAACAATATTTTATAGTAATAGTTGTGAATTTACAAAACATACATGACATCATACAGGGCTCTTATCCTCACCCTACCACCAATACCTTGCATTGTTGTGAAACATTTTTAACTAATGATGAAAGAACATCCTCAAAATATTACTACTGACCAAAGTATCTTAATTTGGTGTATTTTCCCCCCAACCCACCCTATTATTATTATTGTTGTTTATATCATTTATACATGAACATAAATAAACAAAAAGTATATAGTAAAAGGTGTGAACTTACAAAGCAAACATGCATAACGTCATGCTGGCATCCCATACATCAACTCACCACCAACACCTTGCATTGTGAGACATTTGTTACAAATTATGAAAGAATATCATCAAAATTTTATTACTTGCAGTGAATGTGCCACGATGATGGAAGAGGCTGTTGATGTGGGAGGAGGGGGTGGGGGGATGGGGGGAATATGGGATCTCATTTTTTTTTAATGTAACATTTAAAGGAAAATAAAGAAGAAAAAAATACAAAAACCAAAAACTAACTATATCTTACATTTGTTGTATTTTCCCCCAGCTCACTCTATTATGTTTTTAATATATTTTTATTACAGAAATTGTGAACTTAAAACAATCATGCACATGTGCAGAATTCCCATACAACACCCCTCTGTCAACACACCTCACCATGGTGGAACATTTGTTAACAGATTATGAGATAATATCTTCAGACTATTACCATTAACTATAGTCTATAGTATACATTTGGCACACTTATTCCATACTCCCCCATTAACAACACAGTACATCTTTGGCATAAATTCGTGAATACTGCAGTATTGCTGTTAATCACAGTCCATAGGTCACTCCAGTTTTATTTTTCCCATGCTTCTCCATGTTGCCACCACCCTGCAACAGTGACGTACATTTTCTCTAGCTCACAGAAGACACTCTTGCATCTGTACCATCATCCACAGTTCTCATCCACCTCTTGGTTTACTGTCCCTAGGTTATTCAGGCCCTAGGTTATTTTCTCTAGCTTTCTTTCAGTTGACATTTACATCCCTAGACTACCCTTTCCAGCCACATTCCCATTTATAAACCAGCTGTTACTCACTATAATGTGTTACCATCAACTCTATACATTTCCACACTTTTACAGTAAAGTTAATTAAAATTTGTACATATAGTAAACATCAATGGTCCATCTCAGTTCTCCTCTTATCTCCTTTAAGAATCCACCACCTACCATCAGGTCTTGAAGATGTTTCCCTACATTTTCTTCTAGAAACTTTATGGTTCTTGCTTTTATATTTAGGTTTTTGATCCATTTTGAGTTAATTTTTGTATAACGTGTGAGAGGTGGGGTCCTCTCTCTTCTTTTGGCTATGGATATCTAGTTCTTTAAGCACAATTTGTTGAATGGGGGAAGCATATTTGGCTCAACTGATAGGGTGTCTGCCTACCACATGGGAGATCCAGGATTCAAACCCAGGGCCTCTTGACCCGTGTGATGAGCTGGCCCACGCGCAGTGCTGATGCACGCAAGGAGTGCCGTGCCACACGGGTGTACCCCATGTAGGGGAGCCCCACGGGCAAGGAGTACGCCTCATAAGGAAAGCCGCCCCACGTGAAAGAAAGTGCAGCCTGCCCAGGAATGGTGCTGCACACATGGAGAGCTGGCGCAGCAAGATGATGCAACAAAAAGAGAGACAAATTCCTGGTGCAGCTGATAAGAATACAAGTGGACACAGAAGAACACACAGCAAATGGACACAGAAAGCAAACAACTCGGGGGTGGGAGGAAGGGAAGAGAAATAAATAAAAAGTAAATCTTTAGAAAAAAAATTTGTTGAATGGACTGTTCTGCCTGAGCTGGGTTGGTTTGACAGGCTTGTCAAAAATCACTTGACCATAGGTATTTCTGATCCATCAATTTGGTTCCATTGATCTATGTGACTGTCTTTATGCCAGTACCATGCTGTTTTTACGACTAGCTTGGCAATATGATTTAAAGTCCAGAAGTGAGAGTCTTTCAACTTTGCTTTTCCTTTTTAAGATGTTCTGGCTATTCGGGACCCTTTACCCTTCCAAATAAATTTGCTAATTGTGTTTTCCATTTATTTTAAAAATGCTTTTTTTTAAGATTTCTTTTTATTTATTTCTCCCCCGTTTTCCCTGTTTTCTGCTCTCTGTGTCCATTCACTGTGTGTTCTTCTGTGTCTGCTTGTATTCTTATTAGGCAGCTCCAGGAACTGATCCTGAGACCTTCCAGAGTGGGAAAGAGGCAATTACTCTCTTGCGCCACCACATCTCCCTGTTCTGCTATGTCTTCTTATTTTGTCTCCTCTGTGTCTCTTGTTGCATCATCTTGCTGCACCAGCTGTCTGCATTGGCCGGCACTTCCGTGCAGGATGGCATTCCTGCATGGTCCAGCACTCTGCGTGGGCCAACTCACTACATGGGCCAGCTTACCCTCACCAGGAGGCCCTAGGCATCAAACTCTGGACCTCCTATATGGTAGACAGGAGCCCAACTGCTTGAGCCACATCCATTTCCCTCCAGATGGAATTTTTTTTGGGGATTGCATTGAATCTGTGTATCAATTTGAGTAGAATTGACATCTTAATGACATTTAGTCTTCCAATCTATGAGCATGGAATGTTCTTTAAATTATTTATGTCTTTTTTAATTTTTTAAAAGATTTATTTATTTCTCCCCATCCCCTTGATTTAAAAAAAAAAAAAAGCATTGTAGTTTTCTGAACACAAGTGCTTTACATTATTGGTTAAGTTTATTCCTAAATACTCGATTCTTTTAGTCACTATTGTAAATGGAATTTTTTTTCTGACTTCCTCCTCAGTTGAGCATTACTAGTGCCTTTTTTTATTATTTATTTATTTATTTATTTCTCTCCCCTTCCCCCCACCCCACACCCCGGTTGTCTGTTCTGTGTCTGTTTGCTGCATCTTGTTTCTTTGTCCGCTTCTGTTGTTAGCAGCACGGGAATCTGTGTCTCTTTTTGTTGCGTCATCTTGTCGTGTCACCTCTCCGTGTGGGTGGCGGTGTTCCTAGGCAGGCTGCACTTTCTTTCGCGCTGGGTGGCTCTCCTTACGGGGCACACTTCTTGCGCATGGGGCTCCCCTACGTGGGGGATACCCCTGCGTGGCACGGCACTCGTTGCGCACATCAGCACTGCGCGTGGGCCAGCTCCACATGGGTCAAGGAGGCCCAGGGTTTGAACTGCGGACCTCCCATGTGGTAGACGGATGCTCTAACCACTGGGCCAAGTCCGCTGCCACTAGTGTCTTTTTTAAAGTCTATTTCATCTGATGTAAGTATAGCTACACTGGCTTTTTATTTTTTGGTTGCTGCATGTGTGGAATAACTTTTTCCAGCCTTTCACTTTTTTTTTTTAAAAGATTTATTTATTTATTTATTTCTCTCCCCTTCCCCCACTCCCCCAGTTTTCTGCTCTCCGTGTCCATTTGCTGTGTGTTCTTCTGTGACTGCTTCTATCCTTATCAGCGGCACTGGAATTCTGTGTTTCTTTTTGTTGTGTCATCTTGTTGTGTGCAGTGCCACTCTTGGGCAGGCTGCACTTTCTTTTGCGCTGGGCAGCTCTCCTTATGGGCGCACTCCTTGTACGTGGGGCTCCCCTGTGCAGGGGACACCCCTGCGTGACAGGACACTCCTTGCGCATATCAGTACTGCGCGTGGGCCAGCTCCACACAGGTCAAGGAGGCCTGGGGCTTGAACTGTGGCCCTCCTATGTGGTAGGTGGACACCCTATCCATTGTGGTAAGTCCATTTCCCTCACTTTCAATCTGTTGATATCTGTGGGTCTAAGATCAGTCTCTTGGAGACAGCAAATAGGTGGTTTATATTTTTTTATCCATTCTGCCAGTCTGTGTCTTTTGATTGGGAAGTTTAATCCATTAACATTCAATGTTATTACTGTGAAGGCAATTCTTAATTTCACCCATTTTGGGGTTCTATCAGTCTTATTTTCTTTACACCACTCTTTTGAGACTCTTAGTTACTTTTTCTAATATAATCTTCATTTCTAGATTCTCTTCCAGTCCTCCCTCTTCTGTCTTTTCTTTTCACACTGTAGCACACCCTTTGGTATTTCCTATAAAGCCATTCTCTTGGTTACAAACTCACTCAGTTTCTGTTTATCTGTGAATATTCTAAACTCACCTTCATTTTTTAAAAAATTTATTTTATTTTTCTAAATTTATTTCTCTCCCTGCCCCCCCCCAGTTGTCTGCTCTCTGTGTCCATTCACTGTATGTTCTTCTGTGTCTGCTTATATTTTTGTCAGTGGCACTGGGAATCTGTGTCTCTTTTTGTTGCGTCATCTTGCTGCTTCAGCTCTCTGTGTGTGTGGTGCCACTCCTTTGCAGGCTGCCCTTTTTTTGCGCTGGACAGCTCTCCTTACAGGAAGCACTCCTTGGGCGTGGGGCTCACCTACACGGGGGACACCTCTGTGTGGCACGGCACTCCTTGCATGCATCAGCACTGCACTGCGCATAGGCCAGCTCATCCCATAGGTCAGGAGGCCCTGAGTTTGAACCCTGGACCTCCCATGTGGTAGGCAGTCGCTCTGTCAGTTGAGCCAAATCTACTTCCCTCACCTTTATTTTTGAAAGTCAATCTTGCCAGGTATGATTCTTGCCTGGAAATTTTTCTCTTGTAGCTTCTTAAATATATCATACCACTGTCTTCTTGCATCCTTATTGGACATCCCTTATATGCTATGGATTCCTTTACTCTTCCTGCTCTCAGAATTCTTTCTTTGTTTTTGGCATTTTACATTCTTTTTAAAAAATTTTTAAAATTAATAGAACACAAGGAATGTTACATTAAAAAAAAAAGAACAACTTCTCTTTTGAGATTTTCTGTCCAATGATGATAGTGGTGTGTTAAAGTCCCCCACTATAATTGTAGAGGCATCTATTCCTTCACTTAGTTCCTCCAGTGTTTGCCTCACATATTTGGAGGCGCCCTTGTTAGAGGCATAAATGTTTATGCTTGTTCTTTCTTCTTGAAAGATTATCCCTTTCACTAATATGTAGTGTCCATCTTTGTCTCTCAAAATTGTTTTGCATTTAAAGTCTATTTTGTCTGATATTAATATAGCTACACCTGCCCTTTTTTTGTTGTTGTTTGCCTGTAAGATTGTTTTCCAGCCATTCACTTTCAATCTCCTTGAATCCCTGGGTCTAAGATGAGTTTCTTGTAGACAACATATAGATGGGTAATATTTTCTTATCCAGTCTTCCAATCTGTGTCTCTTAACAGGTGAGTTTAATCCATTGACATTTAGTCTTTTTACTTTAAAGGAATTACTTATATTAGCCCTATTTTCTTTGGATTTTGTCTGTCATATGTTTGTTTTTTTTTCTCTTTTTGTAGTTTTAGTTGTTCTTACACTCTCCTCCAACTCTGTCTTTCCTGTTTTTTTCTTCCCTCCTGCAGAACTCCCTTTAGTATTTCTTGAAGGGCAGGTTTCTTGTTGGCATACTCTCTTAGTTTCTGTTTATCTGTGACTATTTTGAACTCTCCATCATTTTTGAATGCCAGCTGTGCTGGATAGAGTATTCTTGGTTGGAAAGTATTTTCTTTTAGTACCTTGACTGTGTCATACCACTGCCTTCTTGCCTCCATGGTTTCAGATGAGAGATCAGCACTTAATCTTATGGGGTCTCCTTTATATGTGATGGTTCTCTTTTTCTCTTGCTGCTTTTAGTATTTTCTCTTTGTCTTGCACATTGGATAATTTGACAAGTATATGTCTTGGGGTAGACCTGTTGGGATTTATGCTGTTTGGGGTGTGTGGTGCTTCCTGGACATAGGAATAGGTTTGGGAAATTTTCAGCCATTATTTCCTCCAACACCCTTTCTGTCCCCTTTCCCTTCTTTTCTCCTTCTGGGATGCCTATAATGCATATGTTTGTGTGTTTTGCATTGTCATTCAGGTCCCTAAGTCCCTCCTGGATTTTTTCTATCTTTTTATTGATTAATTCTACTATCTGTTTGATTTCAGATGTA
This sequence comes from Dasypus novemcinctus, assembly GCF_030445035.2. NCBI lineage: Eukaryota > Metazoa > Chordata > Mammalia > Cingulata > Dasypodidae > Dasypus > Dasypus novemcinctus. Next base: position 14,198,957 of record NC_080690.1, read on the forward strand.
CTGTCTTCCATATCACTAATTCTTTTCCTCTGCCTCATCAAATCTGCTGTTATTTTCTAAGAGTATATTTTTGATTTCTTGGATTGTGCTATTGATCCCCATCATTTCCATGATCTTTTTTTGCATGATCACAGTTTCTTCTGTATGCTCTCCAAGTGTTTTCTTAATGTGCTTAATCTCTTCCTTCACTTCATTGAATTGGCCCATGATACATGTTTTGAGAGCTTTAATTACTTGTTTGATGTTCCACTTCTCTTCCTGGTTTTTAGTTTGTTTTTTGGATTGGGCCATGTTTTCCTGATTATTTGTATTGTCTATAGTTTTTTGTTGCTGTCTGGTCATCATTTTATGTTTTTGGGTTTATTCTGTTGATTATCTTCTTATTCTAGTCTTGGGGTTTAGTTGTTTTTTTTGTGTGTTGTCTTTTCTTTGTCACTTTTTTCTTCTTATTCTATTTCCTTGTTGTTGGCTAGGTTCCCTTGAAGGAAAATATTAGGTCCAGAGAAAGCGAAAGGGGTAAGAAAAGAAAAATATAATAATAGTATTGATAGTGAATGTTAGCAGAAGAGCCATGTGAGATCTAGGAGAATGGATATAGAACTCATGGAAGCTGTGTATAGTTATAACTGTAAGAAAGTGGAGTACCTATAATGAGATATTAAACTGAATATGGGGAGGAATATACTATGAATTAAAAGGTCAGTGTGGGAAGTGGACTTGGCTCAGTGGTTAGGGCGTCCATCTACCACATGGAAGGTCAAACCCTTGGCCTCCTTGACCCATGTGGAGCTGGCCCACGCTCAGTGCTGATGCATGCAAAGAGTGCCATGCCACGCAGGGGTGTCCCTGCGTAGGAGAGCCCCACACGCAAGGAGTGCGCCCCGTAAGGAGAGCCGCCCAGCGTGAAAGAAAGTGCAGCTTACCCAGGAATGGTGCTGCAAACACGGAGAGCTGACACAACAAGATGACACAACAAAAAGAAACACAGATTTCCATGCTGCTGACAACAACAGAAGCCATCAAATAAGAGCACGCAGCAAATGGATACAGAGAACAGACAACTGGGGGGGGGGGGGGGGCGGGAAGGGGAGAGAAATAAATAAAATAAATCTTAAAAAAAATAAAAATTTAAAAAAGTCAGTGTGGTCAGGAGAGAGGGAAAAAGAAAAGAGGATAATAATATAAAGAGTGAATAAGTGATAGAAAACAGATTAGAGGTATTAGAGATAAAAAGTCAGGAATATCGGGGGCTAAACAGAGAGAGGTGGAATGTAAGAGAAACAATAAATGATGGAGTAGAGAATGATGTAAAGGAAAGGAGATAGCATTCGTAGCCAAAATCAGTATGCAGAGAAAAGAGAAAATTGAGGATGAGGAAGCACAGCAAATAAGAAATGTTGCCTGCAGCACTAATATAAAAAAAGGAAAAAGAAAAGAGAAAAAAAAAAAAGAGCAAGAAAAAGAAAAAAAAAGGGTGGTGGCGAGGATAAAGGTGAAGAAAAAAACAAAAAAACAAGCAGACCAGACAAGGTCTCAGGCAAAGAATCCTCTTTGCAACTGAATAAACGGCTTAGGAGTCTGACCTTCCCCCTTTCTCCCTTCCTCACTTCCCTCTTTCCCAAGGCAGCAGGCAGGCTGCAAGAGGGCTCCTGTAGGAAATTCAAATGGGTCCCTGGTGAGCCAACTCACCTGAGAAAATAATGACTCTTAATTTCTTGAGAGAGCACTCACCCCTTGCCAGGAACCCTAAATATGCTATTGGAAGCCTGTAAAGCACGTCGTATTGTCCCTCTCCCTTAGATGTGCTACAAGGGGGCTAGTTAATTTTCTGACTCCACCTTCTCCCAGACCAAGTTTCCTAACCCAGGGCGTTTAGGTAAATTGGGCTCTCTCAGCAGATTCGCCTCTCCTCTCTTCCCAGACTCTCCCCAAGTCAGCTGATATGCTCCTCCAAACTCAATAAAAGTCGGGGGGTGGGGGGGGACACCAGAAAATTGAACCTGCACTCCTTGGCCCCTCTGTACCTCCCACCTAAACTCTCCTACTCCCGGAGTTATTCCGTGACAGGAGGGCTAAGGCGATGCCGGATTTCTGGGAGTGCTGAGCTTGGGAAACAGAGGCCCGGGAGAATGTGGACTCGGGGTATGTATGTCTGTGAAACATGGGCCGCGGGGGTTCAGGGGACACAGACTTGGGATTCACACATTTGGGAAACACAGGGCTTGGAAACTCCGCTCCAGAACCGGCAGTTCTCAGTGAACCTCGCGGCTCTTAGCCCTAGGGGGAAGGGACGTACTTTCCCACAGCTTCCCAGTTCAGTGTTAGAAACCCGCAGTTTTACCTTGAGCAAGCACCAATTCTGCTTCAGTCTTGCCAGATCGATGTCCAGACACCTCCTGCCCTACAGGTTCCCGAAACAGCCTACTCCGGTAGGACTCCATCACCACACAGCCAGTCTTTGGTAAGAGAGATGAGGATGGTGTACTTACTCAGACACCATCTTGCCCCGCCTCTCTTGACATTCTTATTAATATGTTTCTTAGAGTTGGATGGGAGTATGTTGTGCTTCTTGGACACACAAATTCATGTCCTTTAATAGGGTTGGGAAATTTTCTACCAATATTTCTTCAGATATTCCTTCTGCCTCTTTTCCCTTCTCTTTTCGGGACACCCATAACACGTGTCTGCATGTCTCTTGCTGTCATTTAGTTCCCTGAGACTTTTCAATTTTTTTCCATTCTTTTCTATATCTATTCTTTGGTATATTTGTGTTTAGAGGCCATTTCTTCATGCTCACCAATCCTTTCTTCTGCCTCCTCAAATCTGCTATATGAATCCAGTGTATTTTTTTTTTTTATTTTAAAAAAAATTTATTCCCCCCCCCTTGCTGCTTGCGTACTGTCTGCTTTGGGTCCATTCACTGCACATTCTTCTGTGTCTGCTTGTCTTCTTTTTGTTGCATCATCTTGCTGTGCCAGCTCTGCAGGCACGGGCTGTCAGCTCTCCATGGGTGTGCACCAGCTTGCCTTCACAAGGAAGCCCTAGGACGAGAACTCAGGGCCTCCCATATGGTAGACAGGAGCCCAATTGATTTAGCCACAACCCCTTCCCTGAACCCAGTGTATTTTTAATTTCATTTATTGTATCTTTCATTCCCATAAGATCTGCAATTTTTTTTATGTATGCTTCCAAATTCTTCATTGTATTCATCTAATGTCTTCTTAATATCCTTAACTTTTTTAGCCATCTCATTGAATTTATTGAGGGATTTGCTTCAACATTTATGATTAGTTGTCTCAATTCCTTTGTCATCTGGAGGCTTATCTTTTTCCTTTAACTGGGTCATATCTTCCTGTTTCTTGGTATGAATTGTAATTTTTTGTGGGTGCCTTGGTATCTGGCTTACTAGAGAGTATTTATTCTGGGTGTGGTCTCTCTTTAGTTTAGGGCTTTCTTGCCCTTTCTCCCTTGCTAGTTGTGTAGTAGGAGACAAGGATATAGTTGGTGCTATAAGCTCTGGAGGCTTAAGCGCCCTCATTGTCCCAGGGACCGATGAAGTATCTCCCAACTTTTTTCTTTGCCAGGGGTAGGGACAGAGCCACAGTTGTGTGTAATAATCCAAGTTATACAGGCCTAGACTATAGTTGTCCAGAGAGACTGATGAAGCTTCAAGCCCCTTCCTCCCTGCCTGGGGTGGGGATGGACTGCATTTGCCCTGGTAGACTTCTGACTATTCAGTCTGTACCAGCCAAATGTACCTGTAATTACCCAGAGAGGTTGGTACAGCCTCCCTCCAGCTTCCTCCCTGCCAGAGGTGGGGCTGGAGCCTAGGCTAGGGCTGCAGGCTGATATGGGTGAAAGAAGCTGGTCCCGCCATCACTCTGATTTTCAATCAGCCTGGCTTCCCCTCATGCCGGGGGCAGAGTCAAAATGGCAGCTTCTGGCCTCTTTCTTACTTGGACAGGTTCAAACTTTAGCTCTTCTTAGGGTTATACTTTAGCCAGCCAAATATACTATTCAGTAGCTGAAATTGGTGACCAAAATAGTCTTTTCCTCCCCCGTTTTTGGGAGCCACAGAACAGCTCTTGAGGCAGTGTGAGCAGCCAGAGTAGGAGGATCACCAGCCTCCGCCACGTGGTGTATATTTTCCCGGACAGGCTGGCTCAGATTCCCTCAGCTTCCTCCCTGCCAGAGGTGGGCTTGGGGGTGAGGCCAGAGTTGCAGTCAGATCTGGATGGGAAAAAGTTGGTCCCCACCTGCACTGTGATTTTCAGTCCGCCTCACTTCTCCTCTTGACATGTGTGGAGTTAAGATGGCAGCTACTGGCCTCTTTCTGACTTGGATGGGCTCAAACTTTAGTTGTTCTTAGGGTTATACCTTAGCCGGCCAAGTTTACTAATCAGTAGCTGAAGTTGGTGCCCAACGGTCTCTTCCAACCCCTTTTTGGGAAGTGGAGCTTCTACTTCCTAGGAACAGCCTCCGAAGTGGCTTTTGCCACCAGTGGAGGATCGGCACTGGCCTCTGGGGTGTGGAGTGCTCTACGTACGAATCTTCCCTGCAGAGGGCAGTCTTTTTCTTTCAAAGATGTTGCAGGATGCTCTTCTGGAGTCCTGGAGCCCCTAGACAGGTGCATTAGAGAGCTCTGGGTGGTTACTAACTGCCCTGTAGTACAAGCTGACTCCAGGAACTCCTTACTCTGCTGCCATCTTGCTGTTTGTTTTATATGTTAGTTTTTAATGTATATAAATATAGATTTAATTTTTTAAGCTTGGGACATTACTTTATACTACACGGTGTGATATTTAAACCTGCTTTCACAGAATTTGCCCAAAACCATCAAACAAAATATACCAGCTTCAACGGTATTATAAAATTATTCAGAAGATTTATCTTATTCAGCAGAAAGAAAACTCACAAATGTTTTGAAACCTTTTGTAGCTTATGATAGTTTTCCATCAGAACAAAAGTATCAAAACTCTTTCAGTTGTTTGTTATTTTTTAAAGCATTGTGCCCTTGATAGGGAAATTCCCTGATCCTTTTATTAGGACCCATTCATCCACAAGAAGACCCAGCCACGTTTCTTTTAAGTGTATTCAGAATATGGTGTTAAATGGAGCTTTGACTCAAAACAAGACAAGAATTTGAGTGGTTGTTGGTGACAATGCCAATTTGGCCCCCACCCCAAGCTCTCTTAGCTCCTCTGAACCCTCTAACCAGAATAAGAAACCTATGTCAACTGAATAAAAACATTTTTATGAAACTATTCTTTTATTGAGTTGGGGAGGTCTGGGGGAGCACACATGTACCAGTATGCTCCCCACACAGAAGCAGCTTGAGGAAACAGCTCTGGTCCTCCTTGCTGCTCTCCAAGCTCCCTAAGCAGACTTATGTGCCTAATGAGTCTTTTTTTTTCTTTTCCAAAGATTTATTTCTCTTCTCTTTCCCCCCGCCCCCCCCCCCCTCAGCCTGGTTGTCTGCTCTCTGTGTCTATTTGCTGCGTGTTCTCCTTTTGTCCGCTTTTGTTGTTGTCAGTGGCACGGGAATCTGTGTTTCTTTTGGTTGTGTCATCTTGCTGTGTCATTTCTCTGTGTGTGCGGCGCCATTCCTGGGCAGACTGCGCTTTCTTTCGCGCTGGCCGGCTCTCCTTATGAGGCACGCTCCTTGCGCGTGGGGCTCCGTCCCCCGCATGGCAGGGCACTCCTTGCGTGCATCAGCACTGCGCATGGGCCAGCTCCACACGGGTCAAGGGGGCCGGGGGTTTGAACCACGGACCTCCCATGTCGTAGGCGGACGCCCTAACCACTGGGCCGAGTCCAATCAGCTTGGTTTTCTGAAGCAATTCTTTTTAAAACAAAAGTTTTGTTTTTAACAAAATAAAGTGAATTTTCAGGCAGCCTTCTGTCCCAGGCTGGCAGTGAGAGCTCCTGCAAGTTGCTTAACCTCCCTCAGCTTTCACTGCCTTGTCAGTGAGCCTGGGGAATACTAATATGTACCTCATAGCAATATTTTGAGGTATAATTGAGTAAAGCACTTAGAACAGCACCTATGTATGTAGAAAATTGTTATTCAATAAATAAACATGTCCAGACTTTTCTGAGTACAAAGAAGCATTTATAAAACACATTTGTGGGGTTTTTTTGTTATTTCATTTTTACAAAGTGGGATCTTACTCTGTGCAATATCCTGCACCTTGCCTTTTACATTTCACAGTGTGCCTTGGGCATCTTACCCACTCCTTATATGTAAATCTATCTCATGTGTATATGTGATTGTGCGCTGTTCCAGAAAATGTTGCCAGAATCTCTGGTTACCTTTGTCCTTGCCTTCATGTGTTCCTGAAGGGTGTATTCCTGGAGGTAAAATTACTGAAGCAAAGGGTGTGCACATTTGACTGTTTTTTTTTTTTTTTTTTTCTTTATTTCATTTATTTCTCTCCTCTTCCCCCAACTCTCTGTGTCTGGTCACTGTGTTCTTCTTTGTCCGGCACTGGGAAACTGCATCTCTTTTTTTTGTTGTTGCATCATCTTGCTGCCTCAGCTCTCTGTGTGCAGTGCCACTCCTGGGCGAGAAGCTCTCCTTGCAGGTCGCTCTCCTTGCGCGTGGGGCTCCCCTATGTGCAGATACCCAGCGGAGAACAGCACTCCTTGCTGCCGGCAGCACTGCGCGTGGGCCAGCTCACCACACAGGCCAGGAGGCCCTGCCCTGGGTATTGAACCCTGCACCTCCTATATGCTAGGTGGACACTCTATCAGTTGAGCCACATGCACTTCCCCATTTGACTGTTTTTGATACTCACTTCCAAATTACTCTTCAGAAAGTTTTCTGTTTTGTATTTTTATTGGCAGTATAGGCTGGGTGCTGTGCGGTATGTCCTGACAGCCCTTTAACGCTCAATCTTTAATAGTGGTGATGGTGATGATAGCACAACATTGTGAATGTAATTAACACCACTGAAATTTATATTTGAATGTAGCTCAAAGGAGAAATTTATGTTATATATATATATATTATTAAAATAAAAATTTTAAAAATCACCATAGGACTATACAGCACAGTGGATACTAATATAAACTATGGATAATAGTATAGTTAATAGTATAACTATAATATTTCATCAATTATGATAAATATATACCACACATATACAAAGTGTTAATAATAGGGAAAAATGAGTGTGAGAGAGAGGTTATGTGGGAACTCCATATTTTCTGCATGATTTTTCCATAAACCTACAACTTTAATAATTATTATTATAAAAACTTTAATAGTATTTTGGGGCTTTCACATAAAAGTCCTGGCATTCAGAGTTCGCCATTATGTAATCCTACCTGTCTTTCCAGCTTTAACAGCCATTACTCTCTTTTTAAAAATATGTATTTTTTTTTAGTTAAAATTTTTAAATGTTTTTATTACAGAAGTTGTGAACTTGCAAAACAGTCATGCACATGTGTAGAATTACCATTTAATACATATTTTTTACTAGAGAAGTTGTGAGCTTACAAAATAATCATGCATAATGTGCAGAATTCCCATACATCACCCCTCCACCAACACCTTGCATTATTGTGGAGCATTTGTTAGAGATTATGAAAGAATACCATCGAAATATTACTATTAACTATGGTCCATAGCTTACATTTGGTATATCTGTTCTATACATGCCCCTATTATTAACACGATATATTAGTATTGTATATTTACTATAGTTCCTGAGAGAACACTCCCATGTTTGTACTGTTAACCATAGTCCACCATCCACCACATGGTTTACTGTGTTATATAATCTTCTGCCTTGTACAGTCTATCCAAAGTATACTCTCAGTGGCTCTCAGTTTTATCAGAATTGTATAATCATCGCCTTAGTAAATTTTTTGATGTTTTCCTTAGTCCAAAAGAAAAAAAATCCCATATCCCTCTTTTATTAACCCTAAGCATTGATATAGTACCTTTGTCATTGGTACCAGATTACAATATTGCTGTTAACTATAGTCCATATGTTACTTAATTGTATTTTTCCTATGCATCACCATATTCTTACTAACTTATAATAGTATATCTGTTCTAGTTCATAGAAGAACTTTCTTGTATTTGTACTTTTAATTATTGTCATCTACCACCAAGTTCACTATTATTCAGTCCCTAGAAAAACTAGATTATTCTTTAGTTTTCTTTCAATTGACATTTATGTCCCTAGACTACCCCTTTCAGCCACAATCACATTTATAAATGAGCCATATTAGTTATACTCACTATAACATGTTACCATTAACTCTATCCATTCCACATTTTATAGCAGCATGATAGCCCATCATATGTATATTTCACATTCATCGGTTGATGGACACTTGGGTTGTTTCCATCTTTTGACAATTGTGAATAATGCCGCTATGAACATCAGTGTACAAATGTCTATTTGTGTCCCTGTTTTTTTTTTTTTAAGATTTATTTATTATTGTTATTTTTATTTCTCTTCCCTTCCCCACCCCTGTTGTCTGCTCTCTGTGTCCATTTGCTGTGTGTTCTTCTGTGTACGCTTGTATTCTTGCCAGTGGCACTGGAAATCTGTTTCTGTTGTGTCATCTTGCTGCATCAGCTCTCCATGTGTGTGACAACACTCCTTTGCAGGCTGCACTTTTTTTGCACGGGGCAGCTCTCCTTACGGGGCGCACTTCTTGCGCGTGGGGCTCCCCTACACGGGGGACACCCCTGCGTGGCATGGCACTCCTTGTGTGCATCAGCACTGCACATGGGCCAGCTCACCACATGGGTCAGGAGGCCCTGGGTTTGAACCCTGGACCTCCCATGTGGTAGGCCGACGCTCTATCCATTGAGCCAAATCTGCTTTTCTGCTTCATTGTTTTTAGTTCTTCTGGATATATTCCTAGTAGAGGGATTGCCAGATCATATGGCAGTTCTATATTAGCTTCCGAGGAATTGCCAAACTGTCTTCCACAGAGGCTGCACCTTTTTACATTCTCAACAGTGACAGAGTATTCCTGTTTCTCCACATCCTCTCCAGCACTTGTAATATATTTTTTTAAAATAATGGCAGCTGTTTTATGAGATGTGAGATGATATCTCATTGTAATTTTGATTTGCATTTCTCTAATAGCTAATGATATTGAACATTTTTTTCATGTACCTTTTCACCATTTGTAGTTTCTCTTTGGAAAAAATGTTTATTTAAGTCTTTTTTTTTTTTTTAAATTTTCTTTATTTCTCTCCCCTTCCCCCCTGTTGTCTGCTCAGTGTCAATTCGCTGTGTGTTCTTCTGCGTCCGCTTGCATTATCCGGCAGCACTGGGAAACTGCATCTCTTTTTTGTTTGTTGTGTTGTCTTGCTGCTTCAGCTCTCCGTGTGTGCAGCGCCACTTCTGGGCGGGCTGTGGTTTTTTCATGAAGGGCGGCTCTCCTTACGGGATGCACTCCTTGTGCGTGGGGCACCCCTATGCTGGGATGCCCCTGTGTGGCACGGCACTCCTTGCCCATGGCAGCACCGCACGTGGGCCAGCTCACCACACAGGTCAGGGGGCCCTGGGGATTGAATCCTGGCTATGATGAGCACTCCCCTGTAGTGGTTGCACTGGGAAAGTCAGTGACCTCTGACCTTTATTTGTTTTTCCTTATAGAGATGTGGTATGGTGTGTTCCTGTGGGCACTGGTGTCCTCTCTCTTCTTTCATGTCCCTGCTGGATTCCTGGCCCTCTTCACCCTCAGACATCACAAATATGGTAGGTTCATGTCTGTAAGCATCCTGTTGATGGGCATCGTGGGACCAATTACTGCTGGAATCTTGACAAGTATGTTAGACATTAAAATACCAGTCACACGTTTACTATGACTAGTCAGTTAAGTTCAGGGCCCAGTTTACAAATACGTTTGAGTGGGACACAGAAGAAAGAGTGCCTTTTAATCACCAGTCCTATTTTTCACCCTCACCCTCCTTTTTAAGCTAACCTCTTTGACTTCCTGACTCAAATTTTATCTCTTGGACTTCTGAAAAGTCAGTTTCAGGTGTGAGATCAGGTCACTGGCAAAAGAGAAAATATTTGTTTTTGTGGAAGCTACTGCTCCTTTCTCATTAGCCATAATAGATAACAAAAGGGAGGGGTGGGTTTTCTTCTGCCCTGCATTCGAATTTCTGGTAGTCTAAGTCTATCATCTACTGCTATTCTTTAAAGGCCCTCGCTTCAGTCTCGTTACTGGATTACAAGTCCCTACCCCTTTGACCTGTCCAAGTTTCTTATCTGTAAAATAGAGAAAACCTACTCATGCTTTATGATGATTAAATGAGATAATGTGTATACTGAGTACTTAGTGTAATACTTAACCCACAGTAATGGTGCAATAATGCTGTATTCATTTCCATTTTTAAGGCTCTTACCCATTTTGAAACCCTCTGAAAAAAGGAGAGTATGCTCTTTCCTTTCTTCCCTTCACTATCATCCCGATCCCACTTTAGTGCCCAGTTCAACTTTTTTTTATACTTCTTTCTACCTAACCTGCACTTTTGGAAGCTAAATTACCAAGCGGGGACCAATGAAACATACGTGCCCCTCATATATTAGTAAAACAGTATTTGAACCCAGGGAAGTGTTGGATTCCTCTAGGTTCTTAGCTGTGCTGCATAAAAGAATTTAAGAACACAGCAGTTTGGTTAGGCCAATAAAAAGAATTTATTGTGAAATGGGAGTAAAGAGCAGAACTTGCTGAGAAATGGGAGAAGATGGAAATATGCACCAAGATTTGATGTGGGCTCCTCTAGGCAGAGAGATTTAGCTTGTGTGGTCACCTTTTAAGCTATTACTCATTCCTCCCCTTGCTAATGTTTGGGGCAGGGGCCCCAGCTGTTTGCTGTTCTGATTGATTACCCCACCCATTAGTTCTCCAGGGGGCCCAATGATGTGGCCCCTTGAGGGTATCCAGGGCTTTCCCTTGGGTCCAAATAGGGCTCACCTGGGGTCCTTCCGGGAGCTTCCTGGGTGGTGGTCTTTCCCTCAGGGGGTTTCCAGGCAGGGTTCCAGGGCTACTTGTTTAATGGCCATGTTTTTCTGCCAGGTCTTAGGCTCTTCTTCCCTTTTTCTAAACTAGCCTGGCTAATACTCGTCATTAGTGGGGTGGGCATTTAAAGTCACAAATGTTAAAAGCAGCCAAAATAAATACTGGTTAAAGTTGTTTTTTCTTGTTAAAATATGCCCATATACCTTCATATCACATTTATAAAATGTATATGCCTTGGATTGAGAGACTGTGTCTTGCATTATTTAAAATGTGTTTCATGCTTGTGCCTTATGTCTTGTGTTCCCAGCTGCATTGAGTACTATAAGAACAGGGATCACTTCTTTTCTTTTCTATAAATGAATACCTTAATAATAACTCATTGTGACCAAGGAAATTTTGTTTGGAGCATTTTTGCGGGGAGGGTCATCTGGAAACCTTGGCCCTCTTCTTTTCATACTAAGTCTTTACTCTCTTGGTGCAATACTGAGACCTTGTTGCAGCTCATGTGGGTATCAGGCACAAATATTTTTGTTTGCTTTGATTTTACAATTTCTAGGAAGTTGTAGTAACTAATATACTAAAACAATTCATGACATGGGAAAAAGAAAGAAATCCCTGAATGTCTTTCCCTCATGGCCTTTGAATTAATAACAACTTTATAGGTATAGAGGCCCTTCCTTAGTCTCTCTCTTCTGCTTCCCACTCCTCTACTGCCCCCTTCATGCATTTGTTAAGGGAACTTTGAGTTTAGTCCATGGTGGAGCTGGGATTCCCTGTGGCTTTTCCTGAAACATTTGTTCACTCTCGTACAGAAAATTCTTTGCCATTTATTGCCAAAAATGTATTGGGTACCTGTTAATGCTAGGCACTGGCTAGGCACTAGGCATGGGGAATAAAGGGATGTTTTTGAGTTCTTCATCAGACCTTGTAGGAATTGTTATCTTTTTTACTTCATTTATTTCTGCCAGAGCATTTTATTCAATATATCTAGGAGACTTTTAGTTTTAAGTAGTCACTTTGAAACACCTAAAAGCACATATTAGTGATTTGCAAAACATATTAGGAATATTTAAAACTTATAATAGTTAGCAGAAAGAACAGGGAAAGCAGAACATTTCTATAATATTTAAACTATTTAAAATATAAAAATCTGGACTATTGTACTTATAGTAGAATTTTAAGTGCTGCATTTTCCTGATTATGTTAACAGATTTTTTTCTTTTCTTTTCTTTTAACATCTTGAATTTTTAAACAGGTGCAGCAATTGCTGGAGTTTACCGAGCAGCAGGCAAGGAAATGATACCATTTGAAGCCCTCACATTGGGCACTGGGCAGACATTTTGTGTAGTGCTGGTTTCCTTTTTACGGATTTTAGCTACTCTATAGCATACACCTTTACACTGTGATGTTGATAAGATTTGATAAATGAACCTAAGATATCCACTTCTCAAAAAGAATACATTCTGGAATGTGGTGTTTTCCTGGTTCCTCAGAAGGAAGCAATGTGGATGAATAGGTGTGCGAAGGATGACATCTCAGCTCTTTCTTCAATTTGAAGCTCTAGAAATTGAAGATCTTTTTGGACTCCTACTATCCTTCATCTAGACAAAACGAGTTATTGACTTTTTTTTTGTAGATATTTAACTTTATAGGTGCCCCTGACCTGAGCCAGGCCAACAGAGCTGTGAGTTGGCATTCCTTGCTCTGCAGTTTATCATATTCTGTGAGAAAATGCAATGTTGCATATTTAAGAGAAACTTTGGGAACATGGGTAGGTTTTTGACCATGGTATACTGTACTAAAATCTTAGTTGATTTAGTCCTGATTAAAATATGGTACACTCTTCCTTTTGCTACATTTTCTTGACCGTAAGTGCCAATTGGGTAAGTATAGCTTTGAAAACAAATTCAGTGAAATATTATAACAGGAAAATATATCTAAGTGTACAACTCTTCCTATCACTTTCATTCTATGACTTTTATGTAGTGTAGTTGGAAACATACTTTATTTGACTGGCTTGGGTTGGAAATGTTAAGCCAGATTGGTTAGGATGCTCTTTGGATATTTGAGGCACAGATAAGAAGATACTTTAAATATTCTCTTACAGTTTTTCTTAGTGACTTTGGTTTATTAATGATTCTTTGGAAGTTGTAGAAATGCAGCTTGAGCTAGAGTTAGTGGTTAGTGATTTCCTAGTCTTAATGTGGTTACCTACTGGTGGCTCTCCTGACTTTTGCAGTATTGGTTGTCAATTCCCAGAAGTGCCTAAAGTTTAATTTTTAGATATCCTAGTCTGCACATTACATTTTCCTTCAAGAGAATTTATATCCTTCAAGACAATTAAATATCAGAGTTTTTAAACCCAATTTTAGCTATTTTAATTTTTCCATTGCTTAGCCTTATTTTTCATTAAAAGGCCTGAAAACTGTGACCTTCAAAAGAGAAAGGATTACAAAATTTAAGTATCTAACTTGTTTTTACCATCTAAATTGTTTTATATAGAATACAATCAATGTTGTTGTTGTTGTTACCATGCTTTCAGAATGGTTTTTGATAATTAAAGCTAATGTTTTTAAAGGAAAGTTTTCATTGCTAGAGTAGGCTAACAACTTATGAGGACAAATGCACATGAACATATTTATCCCATTCCATGAGAAACAGTATATACTTTGGCTTCTGATTAAAAATAGCAAGGAGGATCAATTTACCAGGGAAAGTTATAGAAAGAAATTACATGAGGATCATAAAAATGAACTGGTCGTTTTCTTTTGACCATTAAATGGCCATTTATCAAAATTACGGTGATGTACATATTCTTAGGCTAGGTGGAAAGTAGAGTTGGATTGCAGTCAAATGTCCTGACAAATTCCCCAACAAGATTACTCTTCAATGCTCAAATCTTTCTTCCAAGCAAATGTTTAAACACACCATTTTTCAATTGAAGAGCTGTCATTTGGAAAAGTACCCCTTCATTTAAAGACATATGGGGAAGTTGTATCTTTTTATTATGGGTGACAATTCTAGTCATCTTTATTGAAGAATGTATCCTGTTAGAATTCTTGCCTAAAAGAATATAACTTCACAAACTATTTAAACAAATGGTCCAGTAGTTGGTAGGCCCCTTCCCCAAATACTATTAATTCATAATTAAAATGGTTATTTTTCTTTTAGAGCCTTGGCACAGAAAATAAGTCATTTTGAAAGGGATCTTTGTTTCCATCTTCTTTCCTATTTCCTATTTTGGATTATCCACTCTTTTTAAAAATATTTGAATATGAAATATATCTTCAAATTATTGAATGTTTCATCCATCACAGTATAAGAAGCGTTCTGTGATTAAATGTATATAGTATTTATATAGATTGAGCTATGTAGCTTTAAATACATTTTCAGGGAGAAACTATTTAAATGATAAAGAATGTCTATTCTTCCTTATTATTATTATTAGTGTTTTTTGATTTCCACTCTCAAATATGCAATTACTTGGGATAATTGTTCAGAGGGAAGAATATTGGTATTTGTGTTGAATATTTTATTTTTTTGAGAATTTTCACCAACTGATTTTCTTAGAGACTTATCCAATCTACCCCCACTTTCCCTTTTTTATTTTTACTTTTTAATGCAGGGAGAGGAAAGTAGCAACCAATCCTAAAAGCTGGCTTCTTGATTCTTTAATATTGGGATTTGGGGGTAAAAGTATTTCATGAAAACGTAAGTCCATATGCAAAAGCATAATGATTATTCCAAGAGAAAGATGTCTCTCTGTCTTGCTCTATCTTGCCTTTCATTGTCTGCTATTAAATTATTTTTTGGTAACAGAAATATTTAAATTAGTGACAAAAAGTTCATGCATATAATTGCCTTCAAATCCTTTAAATTTTTTAATTATATGTTGGCTTTTGATTTCAATGTGCTTTCTTACTGCTCTGGTTTTAATTAAGTTATTACATTACAGTGCATACACACCTTTCCTAAGGAACAGTTTCCTGGAATGTGAAGCCCTAGTGCCATTGGCTATCCACATGCAGAAACTTGTGTATGTACATTTCTTATGTGTGCACTCTGTAAGGCTGGTTTTGACTAAAATCAGCTTAATTTTTGTATTAGATTGTTTTAATAACTGCTACAGTCAAAATGATCAAATCTTTGTACAATAGAAAATTATTTAAATTTTATTTTTCTACTGACATTTCTAATTCTCATGTAAATGTTTATTAATAAAGAATTACTTTCAATTCTGTGAGCAAGAGTTCATTTATTTTTTAAGTGGTCATTGAGTTCAATCTTTTGTAATAAAGTCAGACTTTGGTTTGTTTTTTTTTTAAATTATTTAGTTCTCACTGTACATGTTAACTATCTCTTTTATGTTCAATTTCTTATTAGTTATGATAAAATTCTTATTCAAAGATGTGGTCACACTGTCGTTAAATTTGAACTTGAGCGTTATTAACTCCACTTTGTGGGACATATACTGCCATTAAGACACTTTCGTATTATTTATACTGAGATGGTGCAATTTTTATTAAGTGTGAAAAATTTATTTTTATATTAAGTCCAGATGAAGAAAGGCTCCAATGTTAGTTAATTCAGTGCCTCACAAACATCTGAAATCTTTCTCTCTGCTCTTGTCATTTTCAGCAAATTGGATTGTCTTCAGGCTTTTTTACCTCATGGTCACAAGATGACTGCAGTTCCATACATTGCAGGCACACAGTGTCAGAAGGAGAGAGATGGCCCATCTATTCTCTTTATCTCTTTTAAATTAAAAAAAAAAGTTTTTGATTTTTAAAATTGAGCTATAACTAAAAATTAGTAAATCTTAAATGTAAAGCATGATGTATTTTACATATGTGTACAGTTATGTGACTACCATTCAGGTCAATATGGAACATTAACAGCAACACTGTATATCTCTTAGACCCAACGGGAGTACTTTTCTGTCAGTGTCCAAAAAGGGATACCCAAGATTGGACAGTGGAAAGAGACTCCAAAAGATGAGGGGTTAAGGGGGCTGAGTTTGGCAGGGAGAACCCTCTAAAATATTGCCAGGACAACAGAATAATAATGAACCAAGAATCTTAGGGAGTTGCAGGTGGGGGTCAGGGTGGGAGGGTTATACTGTGGGTCACCTGGAGATCCCTGTTCAAGGGGCCAGCTACTGCTCAATTCCCACCTATTTCTGCTTTGTGGGTTTATGAGCTCGGTGCTGCCAGAGTTTTCAGTATTGAAGCTGGAAATCCAGTTTGTTTATTTGAAATCTCCCAATTTTAGAATGCTGACAACTAGTTTAAATTCTTGGAAAACACTATTCATGTCAAACAATATATGTCTTTGAACTCTGGATTTGGCCTGCTACCATAACCAATTTTTTACCTCTTTCTAAACTGGTTGATACAATAGGGAATACTCCCCGCCCTTATAATAGTCAGACACATTAGATTGGAATCCGAACAAATGTATGAAGAGCTAATGAGCTGTAAATAGAATATTAGTTGAAATGTGATGCTAGAAGAGACAATCTGCTGGAGAACTCCGTGTCCTTTGTCCCATAATCCCTCTCGGTGATGGGGTAAAAGGCTACCTCCCAGTTTATCACAGCAGATTTCATTTTTACTGTCTGTATTAGTCATCCAAAGGGGTGCTGATGCAAAATACCAGAAAGTGGTTGGTTTTTATAAAGGGTATTTATTTGGGGTAGTAGCTTACAGATACCTGGCCATAAAGCATAAATTACTTCCCTCACCAAAGTATTTTCACGTGTTGGGGCAAGATGGGTGCCAACGTCTTTGAGGATTCAGGCTTCCTGGGTTCCTCTGGGCTCAGCTCCAGGCTTTGGCATCAAACTCCAGCACCAAAATTCCAACATTTAGAACCCTCAGCTCTGTCCTTTGCCATGCCTTTTATCTTTGAGTCCCCACCCACCAAATGGTGGGGAC
The DNA here is from genome assembly GCF_030445035.2 of Dasypus novemcinctus. NCBI lineage: Eukaryota > Metazoa > Chordata > Mammalia > Cingulata > Dasypodidae > Dasypus > Dasypus novemcinctus. Next base: position 14,215,894 of record NC_080690.1, read on the forward strand.
TCAACAAGAGGTTTACCTAATTCCTTAATCAAATAAACCTATGAGTCCATTATAATCTAATATGCCCAGAGGAAAAGATCAGTTTACAAACATAATCCAATATTTCTTTTTGGAATTCATCAATAATGTCAAACTACTACACTGTCCAAGAAAGACAAGACTGAGGATGGTAAAATCCCAAATATTGGGCCCTAATTTCTAGTATATTTTTCTATTACTCTCCCTTAAGAAAAGTCTGTTGAACTGGATCATAAATTTAAATGTAAGAGTAAAACTATAAAACTTGAAGAAAATGAGTAAATCTTAGGGACCTTGAGTTAGGCCAAGCCCTCTTAAGTAGGACCCCAAAAGCACAAGTGACAAAAGAGAAAAATATGTAAATTGGACTCCTATCAAAATTAAAAGCTTTCATGCTTCAAATGACACCAGGAAGAAAGAAAAAAGGCAACCCACAAAATGGGAAAAAATAGTTGTAAAAGGGACTAGAATATGCAATTGGCCAATAAGCACAGGAAAAATGCTGAATATCAGTAGCCATGAGGGATATGCAAATCAAACCACATGGAGATAGCACTCACACCACTAGGTGTGATGTTGTAATGAGAAAGACATAATTACAAGTGCTGACAGGTTGTGGAACCTTGCAGCACGGCTGGTAGGTATGGTAGGTATGTAAAATGGTGCCACTGCTGTGGAAATCAGTTTGGTGGCTCCTCAAAGATAAACATAGAATTTCCACTATGACCCAGCAATTCAACTTCCAGATATATACCCAAGAGAAATGAAAACATCCACACAATGTATACAGAAATGTTCACAGCAGCATTATTCATAACAGTTTAAGGCTGGAAATGTTCTAATGTCCATCAACTGATGAATGAATAAATAAAGTGTGGTATATCCACACAATGGAATATTATTCAGCCATTAGAGGAGCAGGTTTACCTCAGTGGTTGAGTACGTGCTTCCCACATGCGAGGTCCAGGGTTCAATCCCCAGTATATCGAGAGGGGAAAAAACTTTCTTTGCCCTTGTATTTCAATGAAAGTTAATCCCTTTGTTACCCCATTAAAAAAAGTACTGAGACATGCTACAATATGATGAATTGCAAAACATTATTATATGAAAGAAGCCAGGCACAAAAGACCACATATTGTATGCTTCCATTTACATAAAATATCCAGAATATACAAATCTATAGAGGCAGAAAGTAGATTTGTGGTTGCCTAGCGCTAGGACAAGGGGGATAAATGGGGAATGATGACTAAAGAGTAAGGGGTGATGAGAATGTTAAAAAATTATTTGTGATGGTTATATTGTGAAAATACTAAAAACTACTGAATTGTACATTTTAAATGGGTAAATTTTCTGGTGTGTGATTTGCACTTCAGTAATGTTTTTTTTAAAGAAGTCTACCGGGGAAGCAGATGTGGCTCAAGCAGTTGGGTGCCCGCCTACCACATGGGAGATCCTGGTTTCGGTTCTGGGTGCCTCCTAAAAAGAAGATAAGCAGACACAGCACACAACAAAAAGAGAATATACAACAAGGGCAAACATTGGGGGAGAAATAAAATTATCTTTTTTAAAAAAGTCTGCTGGTATAGAGACAATATAATTGCACTTTTTAACTAATCAATTTTATTGATACATATTAATACAGTATACAATTCATCCAAAGTGTGCAATCAATGGTATTTGGTAAAATCACATAGTCGTGCATTCATCATTTCAATCATTATTAAAGCATTTCCATTATTTCAGTAATAATAATAAACAAAGAAACAGACAAAATTCTTCACCTCTCTATCTCTCTCTGTTTCCCCTGCTACACATAGCTGCTATTTCTGGCTATTCTTGCACAATTATTTATTTATTAAGCAGCTTTACTGAGATTTATTCACATACTAAGGAATACTAAGGGGTGTGGAGTTTTTCTTTTTGGAGTAATGAAATTGTTCTAAAAATGTTTGTGGTGATGAATGTACAACATTGTGATATTCTAAAGCCATTGATTTTATACTTTGGATAGATTATATAGTATGTGCACTTTTTTTTACACATCATGCACATTTTTAATAAACAACCTCATAAAATCTTTTTGAAAATTTCATTCTGTAAAACATTGAAAACTCTACTTTAACAAAGATATGCCTTGTGCATTTTCTAAGGGCACTTATATTTTACAATTAAAAACCTTGTTTCATATAAAGCCAAAAATACTCCACTGTATTTACAAAATGCAGGGTTTTTGTTTTGTATTTTCTTCTCTTTGAGTCATCTGGCATTTCAAAAGGGTGGCTGCAAGGCGTTGACCACTGAAAGAGAGGGAAGGGCATAAGGAGTGCTGTTTCACGAGTTCTAGTGCCAGATACACAGAGGAGGAAAGTGTCTCCTGAGAAATCTGTGTTTTTCTGGCCAACACCTGCCTAAGGCAAAGCTTATTACACAGATATCCTCATTAAAAAGCAAAATATTGATCCTTTACAATATAAACTTTTTGTTTTTTTAATCGTGCTTAAAAACAGCTCCTATGGCCCATGCGCAGTGCTGATGCACGCAAGGAGTGTCGCACCATGCAGGGGTGTCCCCCGCACCGGGGAGCCCCACGCAAGGAGTGTGCCCTGTAAGGAGAGCCGCCCAGCGCGAAAGAAAGTGCAGCCTGCCCAGGAATGGCGTCGCCCACACTTCCCGTGTAGCTGATGACAACAGAAGCGGACAAAGAAACAAGACGCAGCAAATAGACACAGAGAACAGACAACCAGGGGAGGGGGGGAATTAAATAAATAAATAAATCTTTAAAAAAAAACACAAAAAACAGCTCCTAGATAAGAAGGAAGGTGGAGAAGGTCTGAACTTAAAGGACTACTAGAGAAAGTTCAGGGCAGCAGGAGAATTTGAATTTAGGACAACATCTATGAGCAAAAAAAGTAATCACACCTGCTTCCCAGATTTCCATTAACAAAATGCCATTTGTAAAAGTTGATGAGAAACGTTCTTTGGTGTTTTGAAAGAAGCCTTTCAGCTCTTCAAGATGGTGCAGAAACACTTTGAGCCTGGCCCTCGAGGACTGCACCTACCCACCCGTCCAGTTACTGTGCAGGGTAGGAGGCACACCTGCCCCTTTCATGGCAGCTCATGGCTGACAAAAGCTGGAGGAGGTGGCAGGAAAATGAGGTTATCACCCCTTTTTCTGGTCTCTGTTTGGTCTTCACCATGGGCCATGGCTCCCATCTTAGGTAGCTGCCTTCAGCCTTCATGGCTTCAGTAAGGGTAGAGAAGTGGGTTTGGTGGAAGAGATTTGCCTCAATGGATAGAGCATCCGCCTACCACATGGGAGGTCCAGGGTTCAAACCCAGGGCCTCCTGACCCGTGTGATGAGCTGGCCCACGTGCAGTGCTGATGCACGGAGTGCCCTGCCATGCAGGGGTGTCCCCTGCGTAGGGGAGCCCCATGTGCAAGGAGTGCGCCCCGTAAGGAGAGCCGCTCAGCACCAAAAGAAAGTGCAGCCTGCCCAGGAGTGGCGCCACACACACGGGCGCTGACGCAGCAAGATGACTCAACAAAAAAAAGAGACACAGATTCCTGGTGGCCACTGACAAGAATACAAGCAGACACAGAAGAACACACAGTGAATGGACACAGAGAGCAGACAACTGGGGGGCAGGCAAGGCGGGGAAGAGGAGAGAAATAAATATAAAATAAATCTTAAAAAAAAAAAAGTGGGTTTGGATATTGAGCACAGGATAAAGCTATTCTTATCCTTTGAATAACCAGGCAAGTAATTGCAAGCATCCCTGATTTAGGTAACTAAACCAGTCTAGGACTGGGTTGCACACACTAGTGTAGTCTAGAATATTAGAGAGAAGTAATTTTCAGGAAGAAAACCTGCTCAGCTGTATATATTATGTACAAGTAGCAAGTTAGTCCTTTGACCTTGTTGGTATTTGCTTCTGATTGCCTACCACAATTGGATAATTAAACAAGACCTTTTAATCTGACAAATGACAAAAGCTACATATGGATTTACTTGAAGGATTCTTGTGGACGAGTATCTGAATTCTATAACTTTTCAAAGATACGCAATTTTACTTTAACACATTTACTAAACCTCACCGTTCAATAACACGGGAAAACTACAAGTTCCAGCATGCACTGCTTCCGCGCGGAGTCCACCCGGCAGCGCCTACAGCAGCGACCCTCAGGTGGTGTCGGCCCGGAAGTGTCGCATTTTTTACACTCCCTGCGCATGTGCACATACTGCCTGGGCCTCCCTAGCCTTTGGCGCCGCAGCTCTATGGTTTCTCCCTAAGCTTTGCCGTTGGGGTCGGTGCTGAAGTACGGTGGGTTAGGTGGCAGCGTTATGGAGGAATTCGACTCCGAAGACTTCTCCACCTCGGAGGAGGACGAGGACTACGTGCCTTCGGGTGAGCGATTCCGCCAGAGGCGAGAGGCGGGTGGCCCCGCCCCGCCCCGCGCCCCACGTGAGACGGATTTCGCCCCCGCGTGCTCTGGTCCCTGGGATCCCGGCTATCCCGGCCTCGAGCGTTGCGTTCCTCAGGCCCCTTATTCTCTCACGCCCGCGTGGCCGCCCTGGTCCGGGGCGGGCGCGGGGACCTTAGCGCAGCCGCTCCCGCGGGTCTGGCTTCGTTCCGCTCCTCCTCCCGGAGCGCGGGAACCGGCACGTGAACCCGGCTCTGCCTTTCCGGACGCCGCGCCGTGGTCGATCCGCACCTCGAACGACGCCTCTGCTGCTGCTTCTGAATGCGTGGGAAAGACACTCTGAATTGCAGAAGTTACCTTCAGACCTCCTGATCCGAATGAAGTATTAGTTAGAACCAGGCCCAGGATAGATCCAGTTGCTTTCTGCCCTCACAAGTGAACTGGTTGTTAGAAGGTTCACACGATGAGCTGCGTTTTACCTCTTTGCATCTTAAACCCATTGCTCTCTTAGAACTCTTTTTGGATTGGCGCCTCAAACCGATGTGGCTTAAGTAAATCTTATCACCCAGACCCCGCACCTTCCCCAGAGTTCCCATCTTGGGTAGAAAAACCTAAGGTCACCCCCATTCTCTCTCCACCCCATCCCTAAGTTCTGTTGTGTGTACGTGAAAAATCAGTTTCTGACCATTTCCTCACCAAAGTTAAATAATTCTTGCTAACAAACTTACCGTTTAATTCTGACCTCCTATTATCCTTCTCTCGTATTCGCCGTACCTTTCTGATTTCCCTGATTCGGCTCCTTTCCGCAAAAGTCTGTTCTTAGGGGTGCACCCAGAATAATCATTAAAAAACTAGTTTACATTTTAATCAACATTATATAGTATGTACTTAAAAATAGTGAAATGTTTCCAAAAGGCTTGTTTTGAAAACAAGTCATCCGCGTTCACTCTCATCCCTCTTCAGTCGTTGCCAGAAGGAACTGCTTTTCACTCTTATCGTTTAGTATTTCCATTGTAATGGAAATTAACGCAAAAATAAGGTTTTAACTTTGTTTAATACCGCCTGGCCTGCCCATCCTTCCACCTCCAGTCCTCCAACTCCCCAGCCTGCTGTTGTACCTCCGTCAGTTTTCAGTGTTTATTTTATTTTATTTTTTGTAATGACTATATGAACATTATTCACACCGGAACCGTGTAGTGTATTTTGATTACTTTTCCTGCACAACTTCTTTTCTCTAGAGTTAATAATTGCCATTTTGGTGGTGTTGCTTAGTTGTCTGTATGTTTACTACTGTTTTGACCCCAAACTCTCAAAATTGTCAACATCATCTCCCGAGATATATATATTTTTTAAAGATTTATTTATTTCTCTCCCCTTCTCCCCCTTTGTCTGCTCTCTATGTCCATTCACTGTGTGTTCTTCTCTGTCTGCTTGCATTCTTGTCATGTGGCATTGGGAAACTTGCTTTTTTTTTGTTGCATCATCTTGCTGCCTCAGCTCTCCTTGTATGTGGCGCCACTCCTGGGCCGACTGCTTTTTTTTGTGAAGGGTGACTTTCTTTGTGGGGTGCACTCCTTGTGTGTGGGGCATCCCTACCCGGGGGACACCCTGCGTGGCACAGCACTCCTTGTGCGTGGCAGCACTGCGTGTGGGCCAGCTCACCACACCAGTCAGGAGGCCCTGGGTATCAAACCCTGGACCCTCGATGTGGTAGGCAGATGCTCTCTCAGTTGAGCCAAATCGGCTTCCCAGAAACATTCCTGGATAGCTTTTTGTGTAAACATAGATTTTCATTTCATTTCATTTCGTTTTAGGAGTGGGATTGCTGGGTGTAATGTATATGCATAAATGTATGTTCAAGTGTGTATTTAGCTTTATAAGAAACTGTCAGACTTTTCCATAGTACCGTCCTCATTGGCAATACTCCAGTTACTCTGAATTCTCACCACTGTAATTGTCAATTTTGTTTTCTTGTAGCTAATTTGATACATAAATAATAGTTTCTCATTGTAGTTTCAATTTGCATTTCCCTAGTGACTAGTAGTATTGACTATCTTTTTATGTGCCTATTTGCCATCTATACCTTTAGTAGTGGTGTCTGTTCAAATATTTTGCCCTTCTAAGGAATTATATTGTTTTCTTATTGTTGAGTTTTGGAGTTAGTATATTTTGGATACAAGACCTTGTCAAATATGTGTTTTGTACATATTTTTGTCTCAGTCTGTGTCTTGTCTTCTCATTCCTTTAACAGTATCATTTGCAGAACCAAAATTTTTACCTTCAGTGTAGTCCATTTTATTGATTTTTCTGTTTTGGATTATGCTTCTGATGTATCTAAGAACTCTTTGCTGAACCCAAAATCCCAAAGATAATCTTTTAAGATTTCTTTATGATTTATTTTGGGTTAATTTTTGTATAAGATATGGATTATAGAGCAAGGTGTTTTGTGTGGTTTTTTTTCCATATAGATGTCTAATTGTTACAGCACCATTTGTTGAAAGATGATTCTTTCCCCATTAGATTGCCTTTGCAGCTTTGTTACAAATGAATTGGCCATACAGTAAAGGAGCTGAAATGAACCAGACGTGCTAATTTAAACTGTATTAACATTTTAAAAATTCTTAAAAAAAAAAAAATGAATTGGCCATATTTCTCCGGGTTTATTTCTGGACTCTCTGTTTTGTTCCACACTACTTTGATTATTGTGCTTTGATTTTTAAAGTCTTGAAATTGAGTAGTGAGTGTACCCCTGTTTTGTTGTTCTTTTTCAAAATTGTTCATTGCTTGTACATTGAAATACAGTTCATTTTTGCATGCTAACCTTGAATTCTACAACTTTGCCAAACTCATTTATTGAGTTTTTTTTTAGTAGATTCCATGGGATTTTCCACATAATTATGTCATTTGTGAATAGAGCTTTGCTTCTTCCTTTCCAGTGTCTAACTTTTATTTACTTGCTTGCCTTGTGCTTGATAGGACTTACAGTATGGTGTTAAACAGGACTGGTGAAAGTGGATATCCATGCCTTGTTTCTGTTCTTAAGGGGAAAGCATCTGTCTTTCAACATTCAGTGTGATGTTAGCTATAGGATTTTCATAAATGCCCTTTTTTCAGGTTAAAGAAGTTCTCTTCTAGTCCTGATTTACTGAGAGGTGAATTTTGTCAAATGCTTTTCCTTCATCTAGTAATATGCTATCTGTTTTAGTCTGTTCATTTGGTGATTTACAAGGATTGATATTTTAATTTTGAATGAGTCTTATTTTGGGGATAAAGCTCACTTGGTCATGATGTATTATTATTATTTTTACACATTGCTGGATTTGTTTTGCTAATATTTGGTTGAGGATTTTTGCATCTATATTTATATATTGGAAGATTTTCAGCTACCAATTCAGTGTTTTTCATAGACAGAGACTATTCAGGTTATTTCTTTGGGTTTGGGTAGTGTCTAAGAAAGACACGATCTGCTTCATTTAAGGTGCCAAATTCCCCCTCCCCTCCATGGCTGTCTCACCTGTTTGCTCGTTTTTGCTCATTGTCTGCTCCTTGTCTGTTGTTTTTTTCTTGATTTATTATTTTTTAAAAATTTATTTATTTTTATTATTGTCTTTTTGTTGTTGTTGTTTTTCTTTAGGAGGGACTGGGAACTAAACCTGAGACCTCCCATGAGGGAAGTGGGTGTTCAACTGCTTGAGCCACATCTGCTCCCCAACATGCCAAATTTATGGGTATAGGGTTGTTCATAGTATTCCTTATCTATTTAATGTCTTTTATTTTCATTCTTGATGTTAGTAATGTTTTCCTTTCCTCTCTTCTTGGCCAGTCTGCTAAAGCAGGGGTTCTTAACCAGGAGTATATGGAAAGATTTCTGGAGGTCCATGAGCTTGAATTGAAAAAAGCCAACTTATTATCTTTATTTTCTCTGACTTCTAACTGAAATCTGGCATTTCCTTCACTTATGAATGTATGCAATAAATAAATTACGGTACCATTCATTTCATCTGACTGGCAAGTGGAACAAAAAAGGATAAGAATCACTGGCCTAGAAGTTAGTCAATTTTATTGATCTTTTCAAAAAACCAGCATTGGCTTAATTGATTAACCTCTGGTTTTTTCCTTTCAATTTCTTTGATTTCCCCCTTTATCTTTATTATTTTCTTCTTTGTGGTTGCTTTGGATTTAATTTGCTCTGTATTCTAATTTCTTGAAGAGGAAGCTTAGATGATTGATTTGAAATTTTCTTTTCTAATACAAGCATTAAGTGCTATAAGTGTTCCTTTACGTGTTGCTTAGGCTGCATCCCACACATTTTATGTGTTCAGTTCAGAATATTTTCTAATTCCCTTTGAGATTTCCTCTTTGACTCATGGTTATTTACAAGGTTGTTTAATTTCCAAATATTTGGGGATATTCCAGGTAGCTCTTTGTTCTTTATTTTTACTTTAACTACACTCTGGACAGAGAATATTTTTTGTATGTTTGTTCTTTCTTTCTTCCCCTCCCCTCTCCTCCCCTCTCTTTCCTCTTTCTTTCCTTTCTTTCTTCTTTTCCCCTTACATAGTCTCTGTTTCAGCCTCCAAGGAGATTTTTATTCACCCTGTTTGTTTTGGACTTTATCAAGAGGCTCTCTTAGATTTTTTGTGATTCTCACTGATTTGGCTCATATTTAAACTTGGAGACTAAAAAGGTTATTGGATACTCTATGAGTTTGTTTGGATAGAGCTTGCTCATTTTGCAACCTATCATCTTTTAAGGATGTTATTGTGCTTCTTATTCTCTTTTTTTCTTACAGTAACTTTTTAAAAAATATTTTTTATTTTTTTTTAAAGATAGATTACATAAATGTTACATAAAAATATATATATAGGGGTCATAATATCTTTGCATGGAATTTGGCTTCGATATTTTTTTGTTTGTGTAATTTTAATTTTGTTTTTTTCTCATCAGTGAGTTTGAGCGTCTTTTTACATGTTTAAGATCGAGAGCCACACTGCCTATTTTTATGATGAAAAATCACTTTTTTAATTACTGTATGTTATATTTATTAAAGTGGATTATGGGTACATGTGTTCATTTTAATATTTTTTGTAATTGACATGTTATATACTCTTCAGTGTTCTCAGAAATAGGTAAAACTCTTAAATTTAAAAACTGTAAACTCTAATGGATGCTCATAGTCTTGAATTGCTAACTAAAACTTCCTCGCCCAAACTAGCTTTAAAAGTGACCATGTGGGGGAGTGGGTATAGCTCTGTGGTTGAGCGCCTGCTTTGCTTGTGTAAGGTCCTCGGTTCAGTGAGATCCTGGGTTCAATCCTCGTTCCTTCTCAGTTTCTTCCACTTTGTCAGTGTTGGAGATCACGGAGGAAGGAAAATATACGCGTGGGCGAGCCCAAGCAATTCTGCGGGCCGGGTGCAGTCTCGGGCTAGTTGCCCTCGGCAGTTCGTGGAGTCCAGGTGGGCGGCGGCTGCCGCGGGGCCAGGCTTCCTCCCCTCTGCCCGCACCCCTCCCGAAAAATAACTTTATTATTACTGTAAACATTGAATGAGATTGGTAGAAAAATCAGAAAATACAATTAAAATAAAAAATAAAGTCATTTTACATTCTTGTCACTTACAGACTACCAGTATTAATCCTTCAGGGAGTAGTCACTTGGATCATTTTCCATACCGAGGTATAGCTATTTGTTTTTCCCCCAACCTGAAATCATACTTTTCCATGTTATTTTGTATCCTGCTCTTTTTAGTCAACAATTTCTACCCATGCATTTCAGTAAATTTTCAACTTCTCTGATACACAGACCGTATTCATATTTCTCCAATTGACCCAGAAGTGATTATTGCGTGTATTTTCAAAACGCTATCCAAGTCAGGAATACACCTATCATCTAGTTGCTCCATTACTTAAGTCTCTCCCTTTTTTATATTTTATAATGACATTGATTTGCTGAAGAGACAAGGCCATAGGCCTTGCACAGTGCCCCACCTTCTGGATTTGTTTAGTTGTTCCCTTGTGGTATTGTTTTAGATTGTTCATTTCTGCCTTGAATTTTCTGTTTTGGAAGTTAGATCTAAAGGTGTGATGGATTCAATGAAATATTTTTGTCTACAACACATTGTAGATGACTTGTGTGTTTCATGTTGCATAACATTGGAGGGCCTAATACCTGGTTAATTTCCCTCCTTGTGCCCACTGATCAGGAGGGTGACAGTCTGATCCTTTTATTGTATACTTGTTTTTTCCTTTGGGACTGAAAATATTCTTATTGCAGTATACTTAATGGCTAAAACTTAATCTTTTAAAATATTTTGGGGTAATCCTTTCTAAAATTTCTAATATCATTAAGAATTTGAGAATAATGTTTTTTAAATTCTATATTTTTACATTTTGTTAGTTGGTGTTCCATAAAGTATAGCTTTCCTTCGTCTAATGGGGCAGAATAATTATTTAAATTCATTTTTTAAATTACCAACTTTCAAAATAGGTAGTAATTTTAATAACCTAAAATGGCACAGATTATTTTTTTTCTGTCTCATTTTCTTTGACTATCATAATGGGCTCATAGATTTTTATTGATCACTGTGTTTTAGTCCACTAATAGTGAATTCTTCTTCATGCTCAAGTTGTCACCACTTCTCCTACTAAGAGCTCTTTGATACTGGATCCTGGCTCATTTTAACATGACCCATAAATCTGAAATAACTTCTTGCTTTCTGGGACAGCAAAACGTTCCAGTTTCACCTTGTACTTTCCCTGCCTCAGACCTGAAATTAGCCATTGTTTTCAGGAAGCCCTTTTAGTGGCATATGATATTTTAAAAATACAATTTGGGCTTTAGAAGTGCTTATTGCTGCTGGAGTGACATTATTTCTGTGCTATTCAGTGGACAGAACTAGGAAATATATATCTTACAGAGAATTAGAGTTTGTATTTATTTTTATTCATTCTCAACATTTCCATTTTCACTTAACCTCTTTGATTTTATATTTATATGTCATTTCTCTTACTCTGAAGGTCTGGATTACTGACATGATTAACATGATTACTTAGGTGGTTTAACCTACAATATAAAGAGAATAGCTCCAAAATACCAACATTGATGTCACTACAAAAAAAATTTCTTTGTCCTTAGAATGTATATTGCTAAGGATGTCCAGTCAAAATACTGTGTTCTAAAGTTCTTGGAATAAATTCTTTCTCTTACTGTATTTAATTCTGTTAACTATAGTCTGTAATTTACACTAAGTTTCACTGTTGGTGTTGTACAGTTTGTTTATTTTAAAATTTTTATTCTAGGAACATATATACTACCTAAAACTTACCTTTTTAACCACATTCATGTGTATAATTCAGTGGTAATGTTGTGCTACCATAACCACCATCTGTTGCCTAAACTTTTCCGTCACCCCAAACAGAAATTCCGTACCAATTAAACATTAATTCCCTTTTCCCTATCCCCACCCCAGCCCCTGGTAACCTGTGTTCTAGTTTCTGACTCTATGAATTTGCTTATTCTAGTTATTTCACATTAGTGAGGTCATACAAAACTTATCCTTTGTGTCTGACATCTTCATTCAATGTGATGTTGTTGTGGTCCATCCATGTTCTTGCATGTATCAGAACTTCATTAATTTTTAAAAAAATATTTATTGAGTGCCTTCTCTGGGTCAGGCAGCCTTGATTTTTTTTTTTTTTTAAGATATTTATTTCTCCCCGCCCCCCCCCAGTCGTCTGCTCTCTCTGTCCATTCGCTGTGTGTTCTTCTGTGACCGCTTCTATCCTTAGCAGCAGCACCAGGAATCTGTTTCTTTTCGTTGCATCATCTTGTTGCGTCAGCTCTCTGTGTGTGCAGTGCCATTCTTGGGCAGGCTGCACTTTCTTTCCCGCTGGGTGGCTCTCCTTACGGGGTTCACTCCTTGCGCTTGGGGCTCCCCTACATGGGGGATACCCCTGCGTGGGAGGGCACTCCTTGTGTGCATCAGCACTCCACATGGGTCAAGGAGGCCCAGGGTTTGAACAATGGACGTCCATGTGGTAGGCAATTGCCTCATCCATTGGGCCAAGTCCGCTTCCCTCGTTCATTTTTATGACTAATATTCCATTGTACATATATAGCACATTTTGTTTATCCATTCATTGGTTGATGGACACTTGGGTTGCTTCCATCTTTTAACAATTGTGAATAATGCCACTGTGAATGTCAGTTTATCTGTTCTAGTCCCTGCTTTCAATTCTCTTGGGTCTAGACCTAAAAGTGGGATTGCTAGGTCATATGGTCTTTTGAGATCTTCTATTCTTTTTTTTTTTTTTTTAATGTTTAAAAAATTTCTCTCCCCTGCCCTGCCCTGCCCCGCCCCACCCCCCAGTTGTCTGTTCTCCGTGTCTGTTTGCTGCTTGTTCTTCTTTGTCCGCTTCTGTTGTTGTCAGTGGCACGGAAATCTGTGTTTCTTTTTTTGCATCATCTTGTTGTGTCAGCTCTCCGTGTGTGCAGCACCATTCTTGGGCAGGCTGAACTTTCTTTCGTGCTGGGCGGCTCTCCTTACGGGGCGCACTCCTTGCGCGTGGGGCTCCCCTACGTGGGGACACCCCTGTGTGGCACGGCACTCCTTGCACGCATCAGCACTGCGAGTGGGCCAGCTCCACATGGGTCAAGGAGGCCTGGGGTTTGAACCGTGGACCCACCATGTGGTAGACGGATGTCCTAACCACTGGGCCAAGTCCACTTCCCCCACTTCTATTTCTTCTTGAGTTAGTGTATGTAGTTTATATGTTTCTAGCTATTTGTTTCATCTTGGTTATCTGATTTGTTCGTATACAGATATTCATAGTATCCTCTTAGAATTTTTTTTTCCATTTTCTGATTTTAGCTATTTGTGTCTTTTCTCTTTTTTATTAGTCTAGCTAACGGTTTTTTATTTTATTGATCTTTCCAAAGAATCAACTTTTGATTTCATTGTTTTTTCCCCTCTATTTCATTTATCTCTACTTTAACCTTTGCTATTTCCTTCCTATTGTTTACTTTCTGTTTAGTTTGGTCTTTTTTGAGATCCTCCAGTAGTGAGGTTAGTTCTCTGATTTGAGAGCTTTTTAAGAGTAAGCATTTTGCAGACAAGAATACCCTACAATAAAATTGTAAAATAAATAAGCATTTATAGCATTAAAATTCCTCCTCAGCACTGCCTTTGCTGTTTCTTTGCATAAGTTTTGGTATGTTGTGTTTTTGTATTCATTTGCCTTAAGATGTTTCTAATTTCCTTTATGATTTATTCTTTGACCCCTTGATTGTTTAATTTCCATATATTTGTGGATTTTCTAATTCTCCCTCTTACTGATTTCTAGCTTCATCCCATTGTGGTTGGAGAAATTACATTGTATGATTTCAATATTTTAAAATTTTTTGAGACTTGTTTTGTTACTTAACATGTAATCTATTCTGGAGAATTTCCCATGTGCACTAAAGGAGAATGTATATTCTGTAACTGTTAAGATGAAAGTTGCTTTATAGTATCATTTAAGTCTTCTATTTCCTTATTGATCCTCTGTCTAGATGTTCTCTCCATTATTGAAAGTGGTGCTTTGAAGTCTCCTAGTTTTAATGCAGAACCATCTTTTACACCCTTCAAATATGTCAATATTTCTTCATATGTTTTGAGTGTCTGTTTTAGATGCATATTTATTTTTATATTTATAATTGTTAAGTCTTGTTGAATTGATCCCTTCATCATTGTATAATGACCTTCTTTGAATCTTGTAACAGCTTTTTTCTCATAACAGGTTTTGACTGAATTCTATTTTATCTGATATTAATATAGCTACCCTAGCTCTCTCGGTTACTCCTTGCATGGTATATATATATATGTTTTTTTACCATGTGTTCATTTTCTGTCTGCTGTATCTTTGAATTTAAGCTGAATCTCTTGTAAATAGCATATAGTTGGGTTATGCTTTTTTATCCTTTCTGCTACTAGTGGCTGCCTTTTGATTGGTGAGTTTAATCTATTTATGTTTCGAGTAGCTATTGATAATGAAGGAATTCCTTCTTCCATTTTGTTATTTGGTCTTCATAAGTCTTATACCTTTTTTGACCCTCAGTTCTTCTGTTAATGCCAACTTTCATATTATTTGATTTTTTTGTACTATACCTTTTTAAGTCCCTTTCCATTTTCTTCTGTATATGTAGTTTTAGATATTCTCTTTGCAGTTACTGTGGGGCTTCCATGCACGTTTTGATACCAGTTTAACTTCAATAGCATACACAAACATTGCTCCTGTACCCTTCGATTTCCCAACCTTAGTGTTGTACTAGTTACAGACTATGTCTTTATACCTTGTATATCCCAAGCCATAGGTTTATCAATAGTTTTTTTGCATCTGCATTTTAGAACCTGTAAGAAGTAAAATGTTTAGTTACATACTCAAATTATATACCCCCAAAATGCAATACAACAGTACTGGATTTTTCGGTTGGTGTCCTTTACCAGAGGTCTTTATTTCTTTATGCCACTTCTATCAATTCTCTAGTATTCTTGCTTTTCAGTCTGAAGGACTCCCTTAGGCATTGCTTTTAGGGCAGGTCTGGTGGTAATAAAGTCCCTCCATTTTTCTTTATATGGGAATGTCTTGATCTCTCCCTTATTTTTGAAAGACAGTCTCACTGAATATAAAATTCTTGGTTGATGTTTGCTTTCTTTCAGTACTTTCAATATTTCATTCTACTGCCTTCATGTTTCCATGGTTTCTCATGAGAAATTGTCATTTAATTTTATTGAGACTCCTTTGTAACATAGCATGTTGCTTTTCTCCTGCAGCTTTCTGAACTCTCATCATCTTCTTGGCATTGGACAGTTTGACTACTATGTTTTTGGGTGTTGTTCTCTTTGAATTTATCCTGCTTGAGGTTCCTTGGGCATCTTGAATACGCATATTCATATTTCATTAAATTTGGGAAGTTATCTTCTATCTTTTCTTTGAATATTCCTTCTGTCCCTTTCTCTCTTCTTCTGGGACTCCCATAATGCATATATTTGTATGCTTGATGGTGTCCCATAGAATCTTTGACTGATTGCTTTTTTCGTTCTTTTTTCTCTGCTCTTCAGCTTGAGTCATTTCAGTTGTCTTGTCTTCAAGGTCTCTGATATTTTCTTTTGCCAGCTCCAATCTACTGTTGAAATCCTCTAGTTACTGTGATCTTCAACTCCAGTATTTCTTTTTATGTACATTTTATATTCTTGAGCATATTGAGGGTCATTAAAATAAAATCTGCCTGGTATGTCCGAAGTCTCGTCTTTATTGATGGTTTCTGGATTTTTAATTTTTTCCATTGGATGGGTCATCATTTAATGCTTGTCTTTCCTTCTGTAATCTTTGTTGCACACTGTGTATATTAGTATCTTCAATGTTAACTTTAGGATTTAGTCCCTGAGCTATACTTTTCTTTATTTTGTATTCAGCTAGCAATATGAGAGAGATTTCCTTGGGTGTCAGGAACTAACAAAAACAAACAAATCATGGCAAAAAGCACATTCACAGTCTTCGCAAATTGGCTTTCCCTTGGCTGGTATTCTCCTTCAGAGTTTAGCCTTCTTAGCAAGAAGAATCAATGTGAGGCAAATGTGAAGTTCAGGATCATCTTTGCCTATGACTTCTGAGTTATTCTTAGGAATTTCCCCATTTACAGAAATTTGAATAGCCCCTCTACTTCCATGAAATAGATTTTCTCCCCCTCCTGGGTACTCTATTGTATGACTTAAATCCAGTAATCCTGTGCTCTAGGCCACTTGGACTTAATTGTTTCTTATATTGTTTTAGCTTTCTGCACACTCCTTCTACCTGCAGGCCAGTCTTGAGAGAGTGAGCCAGAGCCAAGTTTCCTGGTTTAGTCTTTCAGATGCCACCCAAAGATTGGTATCAACTTGTAGACACCCAAGTATCTGTATTGGGGTTACCGTGCTCTCTTTGGTACAGGACCAGGGTCCCACAATGAGAGCAAAGGCTAGCTCCATACTTGCTAGAGAGGGTATGGGGTAAGGGCCAGCAACAGTTCCATAAGCTTCTCCTACTCTTGTGGGTTTTTTTTTTTAAGGAGGTACCAGGGATTGACCCCAGAACATCATATGTGGGAAGGAGGTGCTCAGTCACTAAGCTACATCCTCTCCCCAGGGAGAGTTGTTTTTTTTGTTTTGTTTTTAGTAGATACCAGGGATTGAACCCGAGACCTCATACATGGGAATCTGGCGCTCAACTGCTTGAGCTGCATCCACTCCCCATCTCCTACTGTTTTTGAGGTTGTGATTTCTTGATTTGGCCATCGTCCAGTCAGTGTAGCCCTTTTGCTGTTTTCCAGAATTTTGAGGAAGATAACATTACCAGTTTTTTGCTAGTTGTTCAAAGAGTCTGTGGGGGAATGGCACCCTGGAGCATCTTTTTTTTTTTTTAGATTTATTTATTTATTCTCTCCCCCTCTCCCCCCTCCCCCCCCCATTGTTTTTGCACTCACTCTCTGCTTTCTGTGTCCATTTACTGTGTGTTCTTCTGTGTCTCCTTGTCTTCTCTTTAGGCAGCACTGGAAACCAATCCTGGGACCTCCTGGAGTGGGAGAGAGGTGCCCAGTCTCTTGCGTCACCTCAGCTTCCTGGTCTTCCTTATCTCTTACTGTCTCTCATCTGTGTCTCTCTTTTTTATTTAAGATTTATTTATTTATTTCTCCCCCCTCCCTCCATTGTCTGCTCTCTGTGTCCATTAGCTGTTTGTTCTTTTGTGTCGGCTTGTATTCTCATTAGGTAGCTTTGGGAACCGATCCTGGGACCTTCTGGAGTAGGAATGAGGCGATCATTCTCTTGTGCCATCTCAGCAACCTGGTCTGCTGCGTCTCTTATTATCTCTCCTCTGTGTCTCTTTTCGTGGCGTCATCTTGCTGCACCAGCATTCCGCACAGGCCAGCACTCCGCGTGGACCAGCTTGCCACATGGGCAAACCCTGGACCTCCTATATGGTAGACAGGAGCCCAATTGCTTTGAGCCACATCTACTTCCCTGTGTCTCTTTTTGTTGCATCATCTTGCTGTACCAGTTCTCTGCATGGGCTAGCACTCCTGTGTGGGTCAGTACTCCACGTGGGCCAGCACTATGCATGGGCCATTCTCCACTCGGGCCAGCTCATCATGCCAGCCAGCTTGCCTTCACGGGGAGGCCCGAGGAATCAAACCCTGGACCTCCCATGTAGAAGATGGGAACCAATCGCTAGAGCCACATCCACTTCTCACAACTTAACTTTTTTTTAAAAAATTTTTAAACTTTATTCTGTATGTTTAATAATTGAAAATATAAACAATAATTTAAAAATAAAAATGAAAACACAGTTGAGTAAAAATATACATTTCTCAATTAAATGTATTAGATACACTTGATTTCTTTTTTAATCATACAGTATGTTACACCATGTATTTAATTCAGTCATATAGTATTTGTCCTTTTTGGTCTGGCTTGTTTCACTCAACATAATGCCCTCTAGGTTCATCCATGTTGTCATATGCTTTACAATTTTATTTCTTCTTACAGCTGCATAACATTCCATCCTGTGAATACGTTTGTTTATCCATTCATTGGTTGATGGACACTGAGTTGTTTCCAGCTCTTGGTAGTTGTCATAATACCCTATGAACGTTGGTGTGCACATGTCTGTTTGTGTCACTGCTCTCAGTTCTTCTGGATATATACTCAGTAGAAGTATTGCAAGGACACATGATATGGCAAGTCTATATTCAGCTTCTTTAG
Source organism: Dasypus novemcinctus (assembly GCF_030445035.2). Lineage (NCBI taxonomy): Eukaryota > Metazoa > Chordata > Mammalia > Cingulata > Dasypodidae > Dasypus > Dasypus novemcinctus. Next base: position 14,234,106 of record NC_080690.1, read on the forward strand.
GAATGAACTGCCAAACAGTCCTCCACAGTGGCTGTACCATTCTGCATTCCCACCAACAGTGAATAAGTCTCTCCACATCCTCTCTAACACTTGAAGTTCTTTCTTTTTTTTTTAGGTTTTAAAACTTTTATTTGCATATTTTAAAAGTTGTGCGTTCCAGTTATTAAGATCATTTGAACAGAAAAACGGCGCTGTGATTAAACTGCATTTTACAGCCCTCCGGACACCTTGGACCAGCTTTTGCTCTTACTCTAGATTTCACTGTCATCCTTCACCAACATATGAGTTCTTTTACTTCCCTGCCAGCCAGACAGGCAGGTGGCAGGCATGGCCCTGCTTGTCAGTAGTTCTCAATTTTTTGTGTGCAAAAGGGCATCACAATCATTTAAACTTGACCCAACCTCTTTGCATCTTAGGAAGTTAACAAGCTAAGAGAAGTTAAATAAGAAGGCAATACTTGGGGAATGTACAGTGCATATTGGCGGCACGCACCTCATTACAATTTGCCTGCTTGCTTCCCCTGTTAGATCATTTCTTTGGAAGGCAGTGGATTTTTCTCTTGCATTTCTGTTGTCTTCAATTTCAACAGATCGACTTTCTCAGTCTCAGCCCTATTGGGTTTGTTAGACATGGTTGCAGAGGAAGCTGAGCGAGATGCACGAGTGAGAGAAGTTCAGTCTGCACAGAGGCTGCTGCTGAGTGCCTGTCTTTTTAATAGTGGCCATTCTGATAGGTGTGAAACGATAACTGCATTGTAGTTTTGATTTGCATTTCCCTAATCATTAGTGATGTTGAGCATTTTTTCATGTGTTTTTTGCCTTTGTATTTCTTCTTTGAACAAATGTCTATTGAAGTCTTTTGCCTATTTTTAAATTGGGTTGTTTGTGTTTTTACCATTGAGTTGTAACATTTCTTTATATATCCTGGATATTAAACCCTTATCTGACATGTGATTTCTAAATAGTTTCTCCAATTCAGTAGGCTTCCTTTTCACCCTTTTGACAAAGTCCTGCGAGGTGCAAAAGTGTTTAATTTTGAGGAGTTCCCATTTATCTATTTTTTCTTTTGTTGCACAGGCTTTGGGTATAAGGTCCAAGAAACCGCCACCTACTACAAGGTCTTGAAGATGTCTCCCTACATTTTCTTCTAGTAGTTTTATGGTCTTGGCTTTTATATTTAGGTCTTTGATCCGTTTTGAGTTGATTCTTGAATAGGGAATGAGATAGGGGTCCTCTTTCATTCTTTTTGTTAAAGACATCCAGTTCTCCCAGCACCATTTGTGAAGAGACTGTTTAGTCCCATTAACATGGACTTGTAGGTTTGTCAAAAACTAGTTGAGGGAGCAGAGGTGGCTCAAACCTCCTTCCACATGGGAGGCGCCAGGTTCAGTTCACAGTGCCTCCTAAAAAGGCAAGCAGGCACAGAGTAGACCGTGAGTGCAAACAACACACTGCAGTGGGGTGGGGTGGAAGAAATAAATAAACTTTTTTTTAAAAAAACAAACAAACAATTGAGGGAAGTGGATGTGACTCAAGCAGTTGCACTCCCGCCTACCACATGGGAGGTTCATGGTTCAGTTCCTGGTGCCTCCTAAAGTAGACTGCGAGCTGGCGTGATGGGCAGGTGTGGCCAGCTGACACAACAAGATGATGCAACAAGAGACACAAGAAGAAAAACATAATGAGAGAAACAACAAAACAGGGAGCAAAGGTTTCTGGTGCCTCCTAAAGAAGACGAGCAAGACAGTGAGCTGATGTGACAGACAGGTGCGGCAAACTGATGCAACAAGAGACACAAAAAGAAGAAACATAATGAGAGACCCAACAAAGCAGGGAATGGAGGTGGCTCCAGTGATTAGATGCTTCCCTCCCACATCGGAGGTTCTAGGTTCAGTTCCTGATGCCTCCTAAAAGAAACAAGACAACAAAGCAAATGCAAAACAACAAGGGAGTAGGGAGAAATAAATAAAATAAATGAATCTTAAAAAAAAAAAAAATCCAGTTGACCATATAGGTGAGGGTTTATTTCTGGATTCTCGATTCTGTATCACTGATTGATGTATCTGTCTTTATGCCAGTACCATACTGTTTTGACCATTGTAGCTTTGTAATATGTTTCAGGGTTAGGCAGTGACATTCCTCCCACGTCACTCTTCTTTTTCAGAATGCTTTTGGCTCTTCAGGTACACTTTCCTTTCCAAATTAAATATAATAATTATCTTTTCTAATTCTATAAAGTAGGCTGTTGGAATGATTGGTATTGCACTGAATCTATTAATCATTTTGGGTAAGAGTGACTTCTTCATGATACTTACTCTTCCAGTCCATGAACACAAAATGTCTTTCCATTTGTTTAGGTCTTTTAAAATTTCTTGTAGCATTGTTTTGTAATTTTCTGCATATAGGTCCTGTACTTCTTTGGTTAAATTAATTACTAGGTATTTGAGTCTTTTTGTTGCTATTGTAAATGGATTTTTCCCTCTGATTTCCTCTTCAGATTGCTCAGTACTAGTGTACAAAAAATTACTAATTTTTGCATGTGGATCTTGTATCCTGCACTTTGCTGTACTCATTTATTAGCTCAAGTAGCTTTGTTGTGGATACTTCAGAATTTTCTAAATACAGGATCATGTCATCTGCAAACAGAGTTTTACTTCCTCTTTTCCTATTTGGATGCCTTTAATTTTTTTTTTTCTTCTCTAATTGCCCTAGCTAGAACTTGTAGTACACTATTGAATAACAGTGGCGACAGTGGACATCCTTGTCTCATTCCTGATCTTAGAGGGAAAGCTTCCAACGTTTCCCCATTGTGTACGATGTGGCTGTGGGATTTTCATATATGCCTTTTATCCTATTGAGGAATTTTCCTTTTATTCCTATCTTTTGAAGCATTTTTATAAAAAATAGATGCTGAGTTTTGTCAAATGCCTTTTCTGCATCAATTGAGATGATCACGTGGTTCTTTTCCTTTAATTTGTTAATGTGGGGACGCGGATTTGGCTCAATGGATAGAGCGTCTGCCTGCCACTTGGGAGGTCTAGGGTTCAACCCAGGGTCTCCTGACCCGTGTGGTGAGCTGGCCCACGCGCTGTACTGATGCGTGCAAGGAGTGCCGTGCCACGCAGGGGTGTCCCCCGTGTAGGGGAGCCCCATGTGCAAGGAGTGTGCCCCGTAAGGAGAGCCGCCCCACACGAAAAAAAAAAAGTGCAGCCTGCCCAGGAGTGGCACCATACACATGGGGAGCTGACACAGCAAGATGATGCAACAAAAAGAGACACAGATTCCCAGTACCACTGAGAAGAATATAAGCAGGCACAGAAGGACACACAGCGAATGGACACACAGAGCAGACAGCTGGGGTCAGGGGGAAGGGGAGAAAATAAATAATAAATCTTTAAATAAAAAAATTTGTTAATGTGATGTGGTATGTTGATTGATTTTCTTACGTAGAACCATCCTTGCATACCAGGAATAAATCCCCCTTGGTCATGATGTATGAGTCTTTTGATATGCTGTTGGATTAAATTTGCATATATTTTTTTGTTGAGAATTTTGTATCAGTGTTCATTAGAGAGATTTGTTTGTAATTTTCTATTCTTGTGGTATCTTTTTTTTTTTTTAAGATTTATTTTATTTCTTTAATCCACCTCCCCTTGTTGTTTGTACTTGCTCTCTGCTCTCTGTGTCCATTTGCTGTGTACTCTCTATGTCCACTTGTCTTCTCTTTAGGAGGCACCAGAAACTGAACCTGGGACCTCCCATGTCGGAGAGAGGCACTCAATTGCTTGCGCCACCTCAGCTCCCCGCTTTTTTGAGGCTCTCATTATCTTTCCTCTTCGTGTTTCCTTGTTGTGTCATCTTGTTGCGCCAGCTCTCTGTCTTGCTGGTCTTCTCCAGAAGACACTGGGAACTGAATTTGAGACCTCCAGGTGGTAGGCGGGAGCTCAGTCACTTGAACCACCTACACTTCCCTCTTGTAATTTGTTTGTCTGGCTTTGGTATGAGGGTGATGTTGGCTTCATAAAATGTGTTGCGTAATTTTCTCTCCTCTTCAATTTTTTTGAAGAGTTTAAAAGGATCAGTTTAATTCTTTTTGAATGCTAGGTAGAATTCATCTCTGGAATCATCTGGTCCTGGACTTTTCTTTGCTGGGAGATTTTTGATGATGGATTCGATCTCTTTGAATGTTATTGGTTTGTTAAGTTCTTGTATTTCTTGTAGCATCAGTATGGGTTGATTGTGCTTTTCTAGGTATTTGTCCTTTTCATCTAGGTGTCTAGTTTGTTGGCATACAGTTTCTTATATCCTCTTAGGATCCTTTTTATTTTTGTGGAGTCAGTTGTAATGTCCCCCCTTTCATTTCCGATTGTATTTATTTGTATCTTCTCTCTTTTTTTTCTTTGTTAGTTTATCTAGGTGTTTGTCAATTTTATTGATCTTCTCCAAGAACCAGCTTTTGGTTTTGTTGATTTTCTCTACTTTTTTGTTCTCAACGTCATTTATTTCTGCTCTGTTCTTTTTTTACTGCTCTGTTCTTTATTATTTCTTTCGCTCTGCTTGCTTTGGGCTTGGCTTGCTGTTCTTTTTCTAGTTTCTTCCAGTTCAGTTAAATCTTTGAGTATAGCTCTTTCCTTTTTAATATTGGCATTTAGGGCTATAAATTTCCCTCTGAAGACTTCTTTCACTGTACCCCATAAGTTTTGGTAAGTTGTGTCCTTGTTTTTATTTGTTTCAATATATTTTTTACTGGTTTCACTTTTAATTTCTTCTTTGACCCACTGATTATTTAGGAGTATGTTCAGCTTCTACCTGTTTGTAATTTACTTTTTTTCCGGTCTGTTAATGATTTCCATTTTCATTCCATTATGATCTGAGAAGGTGCTTTTGTATAATTTCAGTTTTTTTATATTTATTGAGAGCTTCATTGTCCCCTAACATGTGATCTATCCTGGGAAAAGATCCAAGGGCACTTGAGAAGAATGTACAACCTGCTGTGTTTTGATACAGTGTTCTGTATATGTCTGTTAGGTCTAACTTGTTTATCATATTGTTCAAATTTTCTGTTTCCTTGTTAATCTTCTGTCTAGTTTTTCTGTCTAATGATGTGAGTGGGATGTTGAAGTCTCCAATGATTATTGTGGAGATACCTCTTTCTCCCTTCAGTTTTGCCAGAGTTTGTCTCATGTATTTTGGGGAACCCAGGTTAGGTGTATAGATATTTATGACTATTACATTCTCCTGGTGGATTGTCCCTTTTATTAATATATAATGGCCTTCTGTATCTCTTATAACTTTTTTAGATTTTAAGTTTGTTTCGTCCAATATTACTATAGCTACCCTTGCTCTTTTTTTTATTACTGTTTTTTTAATCTGGTTGTGTCATTGTCTTTTTTGGTGTGTCTCTTTCCCACTCAGGGGCCTATGCCTCACCGCACAGGTCTGGGATGGCTTTTTTCTTTTTTTTACCAGGAGGTCCCTGGGATTGAACCTGGGTCCTCCAGTGGTAAACAGGAGCTCAGTTGGTTGAGCCACAGCTGCTTCCTTCCCTTTTGATTACTGTTTGCATGGAGTATCTTTTTCCAGCTTTTCACTTTCAGTCAGTTTTTATACCTGGGTCTAAGGTGAGTCTCTTGTAAGCAGCATGTGGGTGGCTCTTGTTTTTTTATCCATTTTGTCAGCCTTTATCTTTTGATTAGGGAGTTTAATCCATTCACATTCAATGATATTGCTGTAAATATGTTATTTCTACCATTTTATTCTTTGGTTTTCATATGTCATATCGTATTTTTGTCTGTCTTTTTATCCTTTTGAGTATCCTTTATTCCTTCTTTATACTTCATCCTGGCCTCTCCTGTTTTTTTAAATTTCAGGTTCTAAGGTTTCCTTTAATATTTTCTGCAAAGTTGTGTTCTTTTTTGCAAACTCTCTTAGTTTTTGTTTGTGAATATTTTATACTCACTTTCATACATGAAGGACAATTTTGCTGGATAAAGAATTCTTGGCTGGCAGTTTTTCTCTTTCAGTATCCTAATTGTATCATATCATTGTCTTTCACCTCCATGGTTTCTGAGGAGGAATTCATGCTAAGTCTTACTGAGCATCCCTTGTATGTGATGGTTTGCTTCTCCCTTGCTGCTCTCAGAATTTTATCTTTATCTTTGTTGTTTGACATTCTAAGTAGTGCGTGTCTTGGAGTTGGTCTATTTGGATTTATTCTGAGTGGGGTATGGTGTGCTTCTTGGACATGTAAGTTCATTTCTTACATGAAAGTTGGGAAATTTTCAGCTATTATTTCCTCACATACTCTTTCTGCCCCCTTTCCCATCTCTTCTCCTTCTGGAACTCCAATGACACACATGTTGTTGCATTTCTAGTTGTCATTCTGATGTGGGCTATGAGTAGAAGGCTCTTTGTCTCTTCAGAGATAACTTAAGTTGTTTGACTTGTGGGTGTGAAATAGTAAGAGGCTGCAGTCCTGCTCTTAGGGACCAGCAAGCTCCAGTCCCAGGAAATGTTTAACAAAGCAAGGGCTATAAACTTTAAGTATTTAGGGGAAATGCAAAAACCAAGGCTTATCTAAAATGTCTGGAGTCCTTGCTAAAAGCTTACCTAAGATGTGGAAGAGATATATGCTAATTGAAGCCTATTGAAAACTGAAACAAAGGGACGATTTGGCCTTTCCTCTCTGTATAAAAGACGTTTAAAAATCTTGTTCCGGGCTCGGGATTCAAACAGAAAACTCCCGAGTCCGGCCGGCCGTCAATAAACCATTTTTCCTTCTCAAAATCATTCCTGAGTCCTGGCCTCTCTATTCTCAAATAATTGAACTTCTCTTAAATTCCACAACATTAATGGCGACCGCGAAGGGACAATAAATGAAGGCCAGAGACAGTAGCATTTTACTGCCCCTTCCAAATCCCCGAGGAAGCCGGGAGGACTCAGGTGAACCCCAAATCTGGGCGCCCCTGGATTAAATTTAATCCAGAAAAAATGTGGGCTCCACCAGAATCTTCCCGACAAAATCAAGGGGCAATAGAAGGTCTAAAGAGAAGGATTCTGGGAATGAAAAAGAGCTCCAAACAGGGAAGAAGGTAAGACTCCCCGGGTGAGCACAGTCTGGAAGGCCCTAGCTTTAATTGCTAGGAAGGGGAGGCTGATCACCTCCCGAGAGAACCCTAGTAACCCCAGAAGGCTGGGGGGAAGCCGTTCTCTCTAAGCTTGGGAAAAGGAGAAAAACCGGGGAAAAGCCCTGGTGTTTTGAGTTTGTCTAACTGCATGTTAGAATCTAGTACTGGTCTTATATCCACTAAAGGAGTGGAGTCTCGATTTTAATAGGAAGGGTATTTATAGGTTCAAGTCCTAATATCCTAGAAATTGGTCTAGATTAAAGAAAACAAAACTTAGTTACAGGAAAATGGATCGGCTTTTCTGGTAGAGCTTGGTCTGGGTGTAAAGTTTAAACAGTGAAAAAGTCTAGCTGAAATCTTTTGTTATGGTGCTAATTTGTAAATGAATTTGCTTTATACCAAATGTTAAGTGTTCTGAAGTTTGTAATAGCTGTGGGGGCAGCCGTAGTAAAAATAAATATATAAACTTGTGAGTCAGATTAGTGACCTTTGTGCTTCTGTCTGTGTCAGCTCAAAGCTAGTGTTGGAGTTGTGTCCTTATGTAGAGTGGAATTACAGCTGAGCTGGAGCCCTCCCTTGCCATTGGCAAGGGGGTGAAATGATTCTGGGGCAAAAGCTGAAGAGTCTGAATGTTTGCAGACTCTAGATGTTTGTGCATGCTCTGCTGTCTTGTCTCTGGTCTGGCCCTTTGCCGGGGCTTGGAGGCCATCTGTGTCCGCGCCACGCACCCAAGTTTGTTGAGGATGTCCCAGTCAGGGTGGCTGGGTCCCTGGGAGAGTTGCCAAATTTGAGTAGGTTCTGTCTGCCCATTTTGGCTAAAAGCTGGAAAGGGGGGAGTGGCTTGCCCCTTTCCAGTGAGTCCACCCTTCTATTCATAAGCCGCATTCCTGTTTGTTGTGCACCCGACTGCCTGGAAGGGGGGGAGTGAAGGAGGTGAAAAGCAGAATCAGAATAAATGCAGTAAAGTTCCCTCCTTAGGGTGTCAAAGCCAAAATACGTTTGCATTCTGCTCAGGTTCTTAAAAGGTATTGTAGTAACCTTAAGTAAGAGAATGTTCTGTGAAAGTAAAATTTGTGTTAAGGGTATAAATATAAAAGTTTTACAAAGCATTGTTTAAGGTATTTAAGTGGCTAATTGCAGAAAGTCATTATTTAACAAAACTGAATTGATAATAATAATAATAAAAGGCAATTTTATAACAAACTTATTCGGCAGCCAATCTCCCCTGCCAACTTGCTTCCAAAAAAACTGTTTCTGGTATTACATGCTACTAAGTATTTAAAGTGAAGAAAAGTTCATTATTTTAACAAACTTGGTTAGTATTAATGGCAATTATATGTTGCAAGACGTTTGCCTGGTAACTTAGTATGTAAGATATATGGAGTGTGTTTTTATTGTTAAGGCAACAAAAGATGATTTTGTCCTAAGATAAAATGATTGATTATTAAAAAGAGTAGAGTGTGGGACAGAACCTGAATAAATACTGAAAGTGTAAAAGGTTTGTGGAAGAAAAATTTTTATGATTAAATTGAGTAAGATCAATATACAAAGAAAATATTTTATCAATAGCTTCTTGTGCTTTAACCTCATCATATCCTAATGTTTAAAAAAGAGTTCTTTTAAAAAAACATTTTATGTTCTAGAAATCAAATCCTGAAAAGTAGCCTTTTATTTCAAACTAACTGCAAGAAATTTATTCTTTCACTTTAAAGAAAAAATTAAAATAATGGTTAAGTTCATTTAATATGTTATAAGTTAAATAAAAGGTATTTAAAGGTGTTATAAAATTAATAGGTTTTAAAAAATTAATAAAAACTGTAACTAAGAGTTAAAATCATTTATAAATGCATTTATATTGTAAAACAGTAGAAAGACAATAACTGAGATTATAGCTGGGTGAATTTAGCCTGAAACTATTATTTAAGTGTAAATTCTACACTAACCTTTCCTTTGTTTATGGTTGCTTCGGGCCTAACCTCGCCCTTTGCCTTTGCCTGTGGTTATTTCATAATTAAGAAGAGCTGGGACATCACTGTCTCCTCTTCTGGTATTAGTAACCCTTTCTCTCATGAATTCAAGTGTAAACTAAATAAATTGCTGCCTGATAAAATAAAGTTAAATGACCACTGGAGTTTTATTATCTCCAAAACCAAAAGGGGGGTGGAGGGGGAGAAGTCTCCTGCCTTGACGGTCAGTGTTCCTAAGAGTGGCAATTCATGAGAGAAAGCAGTCTGTCTCCCTGAGGCTTCAAATAGCCTCAGTAAATATATATAAAACTAATCTTGTTGCTTATCCAAAATTCTGCTAATTTCAAGGTAAAATATAAAGTTCTAAAACAAAATAGTGCTAAGGCATTGAAAACATTTTAGTTATTACAATCCATTAAGTAAAAAAGAAAATTCTTGTGGTAAACTGCATGGTCATAGTGCAAATTAAAAAGAGTTTCAAAAGTCTTTGAAAAGTTTAAAGTAACTAAAGTCATGTTGTTGTGTCAAACTATTCATGTCTGCCTATTTGCTCAAATTGTTAAAAAATATGCAGTTATATTTATAAATATTCTTAAAGCCCAAATTAAACTAAGCAAGATGAAAAAGTCATAAAAATCTGATTATGAAAACAATTAAGAAAGGGCCTCCTCTTTGCAAGAGCTTTTAAGGCAAGACTAGGTGTGGCAGATTAAACCTATCTACTAGGCTAGGGAATTAAGAATCAGTTTGCCTGGTAATTTCCCAGTTTAAACCTTTGTCAGCCATAAATTGGAAAAAAAAAAAACAAAACAAAGATTAAGTTAATTTTCACAGAAGAAAAATGTTGATGTAACCCGGTGGCCTGCTGCCTCAGTCTCCCACTCCCGGGTTGGACAGCAGTGGAGGAGACCAGTTTAGGCCAGTCCTATGGGCAGTGAAAGGATGCCCAAGAAGAAGCTAACTAAATCGGTGCCATTTCAGCACTAAATTCTATTCCTTATTTGACAAAGGGGGAGAGCAGGTAAAAACTAAAATAGTTAGAATGTAATAAAAGAAGCAGTTAAATCAAACTTTTGCGTGGGAAAGTTAAATCTCAGATAAGCTGTAACTTCTAAAGTATCCAATCTATAGAAAAACAGGAAAAGCTTGCATGCTAGGCTTAGGGGTATAAATTGTGTCATTTTTCTTTGTTCGGGGCACCAGCCATATCTAGCTCTGCGCCCCTTCTTGCAAGATTGAAAATAAAGTATTTTCTTCTCCACAATCTAGTGAGCCTTATTTTCTTCCAGAAGATTTCTTTCCAACAAAATAAGGTAATTAGTGGCTCTATTAACAAATTTCAGTAAGTAAAGGAAAGTCCATAAAAACTATAGAGAGATCTTTCCTGGGTTATGATTTTAAAAAAATTAAGTAATTGTGTAATGTGTTTTAAAACCTGGAAGTCAGTATGCATGTGTTTTAAAACCTGGTAGTCAGTTATGCTTTTAAATTAATAATTTTCATAACTTAAAGAAAAAAAGTTTTTAGCTTCCTGTAAGGGAAAAAGAAAACATTCCTTGCATAAACTATTATAGTTTCAATTTTATTTAACTTGAGTGTAATCTCCCATAGTTAATTTATAAACTAAATTAACATTATGTACAAAATCTTTAGTGAGTAAAATTGGGCTGAAGGAAAAAGATTGTAGATATGCTCTCTTAAATAAAGAGTAAATTTCTTTCATTAGTAATTGTAATTTAGTAAGTTTATTTAAACATAAAGTAGCTAGTCAATGTAGTTATAGTCAATTATAAAGAGTTTGTAAAACATCTTCCAAACTGAAAATGTTTAAATAGTTCTAGTTGTAGAAGTTATTGTTAACTAAAGAAACTTAGATTAGTATTGGTAGCAGAAATAACTTCATAATAATAAACCTGTCTGAAGGCCACTGCAAAATACACATTTAAGTAAATGGTAATAAAAAGTTGTCTTGATTCTATTGGAAAAATTGTTTTCATTCTAACAATGAAAAATAATATTTTTCCTCTATTACTAAAGTAAAGCACCTACTGTTATCTTCATAGTAAAATTGTGTAAGTAAATAGTCATTTGATATATGTATTGCGTTAAGTTGTTTAAAATATATATAAAACAAGGAATAAACTTTAACATTGTCAAACTCTTGTGCATTCGAACCAGGCCTTGTATACATTACAGGTGGCCTCTCCATGTGAGTTATTGGCTAGGCTGGTCACTGACCCCTCAATTAAAAATATGTGCTATATCAGTCTCTGGTTCTGCTCCTGAAGTCGATGGAAACTATATTGCAGTTTCAAGCTCCTGCAGCCAATAATGACTCGGTACAAGTGTACAATAGATATCGCTTCCAGACTGGCACTGTTCCATGGTGCCAGAGAGCGCTATGCACCAAGCTAGTAAAATACTGGAAAATCTCTCTAAGATAAAAGATCCTGCAACTTGCTCACTGCGTTGAAGAACATGCTAAGTGGAGCCATGATACCAGGAAACTGTAAGTAAAACTTAAACACAATTGGCATTATAGCCTGCTCTCATAGAGAGATAACATGTAAAGTATTACAAACCTGAAACTCAAAACTAATAATGGCAACTCTAAATCCTTATGCATTAAGTAATACATTAGTTAATATTAAGTGCTGTACTTTTATCCTGTACTAAATATATGCCTAATAATTGTAATGTTATCTTTTCTATTTTAGATCAAGTGCAAAAGTATATTAGACATGTTAAATTCCTGGTAAAATCATTTTCTAAACAGTTAATAACATGTCTATAAAATAAAGTAGCAGTCTCAGCCAGTCTCAAGTTAGCAAAAGTGAGGCTTGCTTGCTGATGGTGAGTCACCTATTGAACAAGTCAAAATTGCTAGAAATTGTACAATAAAAACCAAAGTGTAAAAATCTTTATTCTGTAGTTCTGATCACTCCCACAGGTAAAAACTAAGAGTATTTCCAAATTAGTGTTCTAATCCTGAGTAAAGCCAGTTGCCCAAAAAGTACCAGTTCACCAGGAGCATCTGACAGAGCAAATGAGTGTCAATCATTAAACAGCTTAGAATGTGTCTTCAGACAAAGCTAAGTGTCTGTTGCAATTTCTCTCTAAAGATGGATAACTTAAAAAAGAATATATATGCTGTTCCCACCAGCTTTTAAGAAATGCCATCTTTATAGGTACCTAACCTTGTCTACCTCTGTAATCCAATGTGTCCTCTTTTAAAAACAGGTATTCCAAAATTTTAATTAAGTTTGTTTCTTTCAGAGTAAACATCTTATTAACCATATAAAAACTTCATCCAACTTCGTACAGAATGCCAGATCCATCTTCCTCCAGTTAAAATAAATTAAAGAGTTTTTACACCTTATTAAGCAATGACTACAGCCCCATGGCCAGCAAAAAGCAGTTACAGAAAAAAGATCGTCTCCCTTCAGCACCCCTTTTAAATTAAAGGTGTAAACTCTTTAAAAGTAAAATAAAAGTAATAGATGGATCTGGAACCTGACTAAAAATCCACGTGAGTGCCAGTGGCAGCAGAATAACTGCGGGAAGCCCCTGCCCAAGATTCTGCTGTCCAGAATGAAAAGTTCTAAACTTCTAAAAACAGTCCTTGATGCTGTACTAAAGACTGATAAATAATCAGTCAAAACAACAAACAGTCATCCACCTCATAGCTACAACAATAATTATGCCAAAGCTTAGCAAGTAAACTTTAACAAAGGGAGAGAATGATGTGGGCTATGAGTAGAAGGCTCTTTGTCTCTTCAGAGATAACTTAAGTTGTTTGACTTGTGGGTGTGAAATAGTAAGAGGCTGCAGTCCTGCTCTTAGGGACCAGCAAGCTCCAGTCCCAGGAAATGTTTAACAAAGCAAGGGCTATAAACTTTAAGTATTTAGGGGAAATGCAAAAACCAAGGCTTATCTAAAATGTCTGGAGTCCTTGCTAAAAGCTTACCTAAGATGTAGAAGAGATATATGCTAATTAAAGCCTATTGAAAACTAAAACAAAGGGACGATTTGGCCTTTCCTCTCTGTATAAAAGACGTTTAAAAATCTTGTTCCGGGCTCGGGATTCAAACAGAAAACTCCCGAGTCCGGCCGGCCGTCAATAAACCATTTTTCCTTCTCAAAATCATTCCTGAGTCCTGGCCTCTCTATTCTCAAATAATTGAACTTCTCTTAAATTCCACAACAATTCACCTTTCTGAGCCCCTGCTCATTTTTTTCCATTCTTTTCTCTCTTCAATTTTAGCTGTTCTGCCTTCTGTATCACTTATTCTAACATTTTGAGTCTAATGTTGTATGCCTCTGATGTGTTTTTTTTTAAAAAGATTTATTTATTTATTTATTTCTCTCCCCTTCCCCCCCACCCCAGTTGTCTGTTCTCTGTGTCTATTTGCTGCATCTTCTTTGTCCACTTCTATTGTCAGCGGCATGAGAATCTTTGTTTCTTTTTGTTGTGTCATCTTCTTATGTCAGTTCTCCGTGTGTACAGCACCATTCCTGGGCAGGCTGCACTTTATTTCGCTCTGGGCAGCTCTCTTTACTCCTTGTGCATGGGGCTCCCCTACGCGGGGGACACCCCTGCATGGCAGGGCACTCCTTGCACTCATCAGCACTGTGCATGGGCCAGCTCCACACGGGTCAGGGAGGCCTGGGGTTTGAATTGTGGACCTCCCATGTGGTAGACAGATGCCCTAACCACTGGGCCAAGTCCGCCGCCTCTAATGTGTTTTTTATCTCACCTAATGTGTCTTTCATTCCCATGTGCTCTGTTAATTTTCTGTTCAGGATTTCAAATTCTTCTTTGCACTCACTCAGTGGCTTATGGTGTCATTTTTCTCTTTACCCATATTGTCTTTAAACTCATTAATTTGATTTTGGAAATTTGTGCACATTTCAGTAATTCTCTCAAATCCTGTGGCTCTTCTGGTGTTGTAGAATTTGAGAGAGGTTCAATTATTTGTGTATAGAGAAGCCAGGACTCGGGAATGATTTTGAGAAGGAAAAATGGTTTATTGACGGGCAGGCCGGACTCGGGAGCTTTCTCTTTGAATCCCGAGCCTGGAACAAGATTTTGAATCCCTTTTATACAGAGAGGAAAGGCCAAATGGTCCCTTTGTTTCAGTTCTCAATAGGCTTCAATTAGCATATATATATTCCACATATTAGGTAAGCTTTTAGCATGGACTTCAGACATTCTAGGTAAGCTTTTAGCATATTTAGTTTGCATTTCCCCTAAATACTTAAAGTTTATAGACCTTGCATTGTTAAACTGTTTCCTGCAACTGGAGTCCTTGCCATTGTTACCAAGGGCAGGACTGCAGCCTCTTACGGTCACACTCACAAGTCAGAGAGCTTAGGTTATTTCTGAAGAGACAAAGAGCCTCCCACCCATAGCCCACATCACTGGGGCTTTGATATATTCTTTTTCTTGGGCTATGTCTTCTATTTTCTTAGTATGGCTCATACTTTTTTGCTAATGTCTAAATATTTGATTAGGATGTAGTTTACTCAGATGCTCAATTTTTTTCTCTTCTGTTGGGATTAATTGGCAGGAGGCTGTGTGTTACCACTACTCTTGATTCTTGGCTGGATCTGGATTGTTAGGATTGTCTCTGCTAGTTCCTCAAAACTGGGCTCTTAACCCAGTAATTGGTTGCAGACCCACTTCCTAGGGGCTTTGGGAGGCAAGCTATAAAGGCCAGAAAAAAGCCTCTCTTATTTTTAATTTTGTCACGTTCACTTCCTTGGTCTGCCAGCAGACGGTGCTCTTTGGCACTCTCTCTTCAGTGCCTGGTCAAAGTGTATTTGTTCCAACACAGACTGGATCAATGTGATGGAGCTTCCTGCCTGGAGGCTAAGAACCTTGTAATTCTAATTTTCTCCTAGACAGTTCTCCAGCCTTTGCTGGCCACCCCCTCCCTTTTCCTGGGTAGAAAACACTTCCACTCCCCTTGGAGCCCTCAACAATCAGTTCAGGTTAGCCCAGAAGGAGGTTGGGAGATTGGGAGGGTCATACATCATTAGCCCTTTCTGGCTTCAAAGGCTAAACAATGGTGCAGCCCCACCCTGCCTGGAAGGGTCCTGGGGACACAACACCAAATTTGGGAGTCAAGAGGTGAGTCAGCCTTAGGCTGTGTCCCTGTTTCTCAGCTCTCCTGATGTGATGGATCCCTGGGGCCCCCTTTGTCTGTAGCCGCAGGCCCAGAGGCCTGAGGCCTGAAAGTTCTAAAGTGTCCTTAGTGTGGGGCAGCAGTTCTGTTGTTATGATTCCCCTCCTTTGTCCCTTTCTCCTCTGAGCACTGTCCAGCCTTCCCCTGGTATCCCAAACCCTGGAAGATCTTTTTCCATGCTGTTTCAACTTGTCCTCTGGCTGTCTGGAGAGTCTTACCTTACTCTGCCACGGAGGTCACTGGACTACCTTATCTCTTTGAGGATATTATTTATATGTAAAGTTTTTTTTTAAGTGTTTAGTTTTCACGCTTTTGTCCCTCTCTCTGCATTGTTCTTTTTCCTCTGAATTCCTTTCCTTCTATTTGTATTGGGTCTTGTCTTGCATATTGGAGGCTCTTGAAAAGAGCCTGGGGATCCTTGATTTATTTTGAGTATAATATTTAAAAACCGATTGGGTGTGCAAGAAAATTCAAAATAGCACTATTTGTAATAACCCGTAACTTCGATGTCCATCAGCAATAGAGTAAAGAAATTGTGGTATAGTCATACAGTGAAGTACTTATTAGTATTGAGAATAGGTACACTACAATTACATGCAACTCTGGATGATGGTTAAACATTGTGTTGATGTGAAGGAAGTGGGACATAAAAAGATTCTGGTTGTTCACAATTCAAAAACTCGCCAAATCTATCCCTGTGGTGTTAAGATGTTGGGACCGTGGTTACCTTGGGGAGAGTTAGTCCTGGAAGGGGCTGCTGGGATGCTGGTCACGTTCTGTTTCTCGAGCTGAGTCCTGGTTATACAAGTGTGTTTACGCTGTGTAATTTCATTAAGCTGTGTGTTAGATTTATGCACTTTTCAAAATGTGTATTTACTTCAAACAAATGCTTGTATGAAGTAAAAAAAAAAAAAAAGTAGTTGAATCTCTGTGTGAGGAGAGTTTGACTGGTTGCCCTCAAAGCATGGTCAGCCTGGGCATCCAGTCAACTCTTTTTGGGGTCAATTAGATATCACTCTCCGAAGATGGGAAGAAGATATGTTTCTTCCTTCTGCTAGTTTTTTTTCCCAAAGATTATTTATTTGTTCCCCCTTGCCTTCCTTGTTGTCTCTTCTCTGTGTCCATTCACTGTTTGTTCTTCTGTGTCTGCTTGTCTTCTCTTTGGGCGGCACCGGGAACCAATCCTGGGACTTTCTGGAGTGGGAGAGAGGTGCTCAATCTCTTGTACCACCTCAGCTTCCTGGTCTGCTGCATCTCTTTATTATCTCTCCCCTTTTTGTTGTGTCATCTTGCTTTGCCAGCTCTCTGCTTGGCCACTCCTGTATAGGCCAGCATTCCACTCAGGCCAGCTTGCTGCTTGGGCCAGCTTGACTTCACCAGAAGGCCCCGGGAGTTGAACCCTGGACCTCCCATATGGTGAACTGGAGCCCAATTGCTTGAGCCACATCTGTTTCCCTTAAGCCTCTTTCTAAACCACTTTTATTGACAAGATAAGGTTTCTTTTGATTACTTTTGAAAAATACCCAAGATGAGGTGGGAGCATCTGTTTCTTCTATGAAAAGTACATTTGTAGAATTGGAATTTCTGTTCATTCATTCAGCAAGTATTATAACTTCAAACAGATGGAGTTGGTATCCTCATAGAGTAGTATAGAGTATAGCAGGAATTGCAAACATTAGATATTTAGAAGCGGGATGAGAGTTACAAAGGAGAAAGCATAGTCTGCTGTGGAAGCCTAAAATAGGGTAACTTAGCCTACTCCGGGACAGGGAAGACTTCCCTAAGGAAATGACGGTTCAGTTAGGTGAAGAAGAAAGTGCGAGACAGTGGAAGAAACAACTTTTTTCTTGATGAAAATGTCTCATCTTGATGTGAAAACCTTTATTCCTGTCTGTCTGACCACCCTATTATGTGATTTCAGGTGGAGAGTATAGTGAAGATGATGTAAATGAATTAGTGAAGGAAGATGAAGTGGATGGTGAAGAGCAGACACAGAAAACGAAAGGGAAAAAAAGAAAGTCTCAGAGCATTCCATCCAGGTGATGCTGCCCTCATGGTTCTTAGGAGTCAGGGGCTCTTGTCACAACTGTACTGATTGCTGGCATTGGCCTTAGAGATTTCTTCTTGCCAGGGTTTCTCGCTTTACTCTCTTTGAGGGAAACATTTGCTGATATTTTAGGATTAAAGTCTTAGTCTCTGGCAAGCTTTAAAACATTTTGAGCTTTAATTAAAAAAAAAAATTTAATAGGTAATAATAGGTGCACATGGTAAAAGCAGAAAAGTCTACTAGCACAAAAACATGTACCCTTTCCCTGGCCCATATTTTTCCTCAAAAGAATTGTGTTACCAGAATTATATCATGCATGTTCAAGCATGTGTGTGTGTATCCCTACCCTCTTTTTAAAAACATAGGGGTATGCGTCTGTATATAGTTTTCCACTTTGCTTGTTTCACATCTTGAAGGTAGTGCAATGACAGTGCATTAAGCTGTACCTCTTTCTTTTCAGTGACTGCACGGTGTTACATTATGTAGATAGAACATATTTTAATAAGCATTCTCTCATTGAGGGACATTTAGATTGTACCTGGTCTTTATTACAGTGAAAGACTGAATTTTCTTTGTATATGTCTTTGTGTACAAGTACAAATACATCTGTAAGTCAGATTTGTAGAAATAGAATTGTTTCTTTCAGGGATATGTGCAATGAAAATTTTTATCAGTATTAGTAAATTGCCTTCCATTGATGTGGTATTGATTTATACTCCCACCAAATATGTGTGAAAATCCTGACCTCTTATTTAACTTAGACAAGGGCACCTTCCATAGAAATCTTTTATCTCTCCTTGATTGGTGGTTCTATCTTCTTGGGCATTACAGTAAAACACAGATTGTACTTTTGGAAAACTCAAAAAAGTATTTTAAGTTCAAGGGATTCACCTGAAGTCAAAATAATCTAAGAAGCAGTTTACTTTTACATGTCTTAAATCTAGTTCTTTTGTACTTAAGCTTTTCTGTATTCCGACTTTCCTATCTTCAGAAAGTGGGAAGAAATACTGAATTTTTTCCCCCTGAGAACTCTAGAAAGAAACTGCATGTAAATTGAAGTACATCTCAACAGAACATATTCTCCAAATGGAGAGTGTTTTTTTAAAGGAGGGCTTTAACAAGTCAAAAATATCTGGCATCCATATGTTCATAGAACAGATTGAGTCTGTGAGGTAATTTGGGAGTGTTTTCTTGATGCAAATAGCTGTTCCTGACTTAGAAATCAAACATTATATTTTGATTCTGACTGTTTGAGGAAAATGCTAATGGTAAGAGCCTGATTCTTTTTTCTTTTTTCCCCCACAAAATTTCAACTTGCCTCCCCACCCCTTTCCACCATGTGTGTTAATCAGTAGTCTCCAGATGTAAAAGTTTTCTTAGATATACAAGATTATGTTTGGAATTGGGGAAGAAGTAAGTCATTTTGTACTCTCTGTCTTGTCTTTCCTTTTCCTTGTGACTATTGTTTATTAGGAAGAGAAAACAAGGTGCCCTCTCATTAGATGATGAGGAAGAGGAAGATGCCAGTGCAGAATCGGGAGGAAGTAGCAGTGAGGAGGAAGACACAGCTGCAGAGCAGGAAAAAGGCTTTGGGTCAGAAGATGCAAGAAAAAAGAAGGAGGATGAACTCTGGGCCAGCTTTCTCAATGATGTGGGGCCCAAATCAAAAGTGCCCCCAAGTACACAAGTTAAGGTAAGTTGAGAGGTGAATACTTGTGAATGCTTCTTTAGAAATACTTGTTTTCCCCAGGTCGATTTTATTTATAAACTGGGATTTGAAACTTACAGCAGAAATTAGACTAAATGCCTTTTCTACTAAGTGAAAATCAAAGCATTTCCTATGATAGGAAAAACAAGCTTTTCTCATTATATTAGCCAGCCAGAGGGGTGTTAATGTAAAATACCAGGAATTGGTTGGTTTTTTATAAAGGGTATTTATTTGGGATAGAAGATTGCAGTTATCAGGCCATAAAGTATAGGTTACTTCTCTCACCAAAGTCTTTTGCCACGTGTTGGAACAAGATGGCTCCTGACATCTGCAAGAGTTCAGGCTTCTTGGGTTCTTCTCTTCCTGGGGTTCATTTCTCTCTGGGCTCATCAGCTCTGTTTTCTCTATAAGGTCAGCTATAAACTCTGAGGCTCTCTAGGCCAGTTGTAAATAACCCGGCAACTGGCCCTGTCTCTCTGCTTCTGGTGTCTGCCATGTCTAAGGAGCTGTCTCTATTCCTGTCTTCTGCTTCTGTGTGTTCACTTCCCAGGCTCCAGCTCAAAACTCCAGCATCAAAAATTCCAACCCTGTCCTTTGCCATGTTTTTTATCTGAGTCCCCACTCACCAAGGGGTAGGGACTCAGCACCCTACTGATGTGGCCCAGTCAGAACCCTGATCATAATTTAATCACATCCAGGTACAGACCAGTTTACAAGCATGATACAGGATCTATTTTTGGAATTCATGAAACATATCAAACTGCTACACTCATTAAATGAATTTTCAATAATTATAGCTGTTTAGAGATGAAACACTTAAGAACAACTATAAATAGAATATTTGGATGATTCTTTTAAGTTTAATCTTTTGGAGAACCTGATTATATTTTTCACTTTTTTCTAGAGAGGAGAAGAAACTGAAGAGATGAGTTCAAGTAAATTGTTGGTCAAAACAGAAGAGCTAGAGAAGCCTAAAGAAATAGAAAAGGTTAAAATCACCAAGGTGTTTGATTTTGCTGGTGAAGAAGTCAGGTAAGCTGACTTTCAAACTTTGAAACTTGTTCTTTTAATTGGACAGCTATCTTCATTCTAACCCATCATAATATTTTGGAGGAGTTGTTTGAACTCAAGCAAAACAATGACTTAGTGAATTATCGGGGAACATGAGAAAAGTATATTGACATACTGTAATGACATAGTCTCCTGAACAGAAGCAAGGAAGTGTGGGAAGTAAGTATTTGGTTCCGCGTGGCTACTGCCATGCTTTGTAGCTTTAGGTAAGTCGTTTCTCCCTTTATTGCTTTCCTTGACTGTGAAGTAGGAGCCCTAGTGAGAACTCTGAAATCAGGTATTGGAAGTACCTGGAGAGAAATTTTGTTCCATTATTATATCCTTATCTTTTTTTTTTTAATTGATACATGAGGTTGGTTATATGTAGTATAGAAAAACAGCAGGGGCTTAATAATACCTTGACTAGTTTATCCTCCTGGCTGTTCTAGAATCTACATGCCTAGAATTTTTTCTCCCCACTTTATTTAAATTTTATTATATGAAAATAGCATGCCTATAATTTAGAGCTAAATGAGAACATAGGAATTACCAATCAGTAATTATTTTCTAAATGGTCATGTTTCTTTTCCTTGACAGTAATTAGACCTGTTGGTTCTTTGAAAATACAATTTCCCCTAAAATTAATTTCTTAAAAATAATATCTAATTTTCAAAAATTATTTTATCCAGTAAAACTATAATTTAAAAAAAAAATTTGGCCATATCAGTTTTATGAATGGTATGGAACAAAACTTTTTATTATTATTAAAAATATTCTCTTTTCCTTCTGAAAAATTTCATACTTACAGAAATGTACAAATAGTATTACAACCAATATTCATATACCTATCATTTAGGTTACCACTTTGTTAACAGTTTGCCCTCTTTTACTATATTCATATCTATATTTCTCTCCTTTTTATTTCAGCTGACCCATTTGAGAATTACATGTAGACATCATGACACTTCCTTCTTAAATACTTTAGTACATATTTTGTTTTTTTTTAAAACATTAATTCATTTGATTCTAGAATTCTACCTCCGTGAGGTAGGTAGCACTGTTATCCCATTTTATTTTTATTTATTTACTTATTTTCTGTCTGGCCGTGTCATCGTCTTTTTGGTGTAGCGCTTTGCTGTGAGTGGGTCTGTGCCACACTGCACAGGTCTGGGACGCCTTTTTCCTTTTTTTACCAGGAGGCCCTGGGGATGGAACCCGGGTCCTACGTGTGGTAAACAGGAGCTCAACTGCTTGCACCACAGCCACTTCCCTAGTGTGTCTTTTCTAAGAACAGGGGTTTTCTCTTTCCTAACACAATATAACTCACACCCAACAGATTTAACATTAATACAGATTATTATCTGGACCGTCAACTGTGAAAGAGTTGGTTTATAAACTGTTGCAGACCAATACTTTTGTAAAATACAATAAAAAGGAATTACTAGAGAAATAAAATTTTAAAAATAGACAAAATATAAGTGCACAATTTTATTAGACTCAGTAGACTTAAAATTACATTTTAACAAATCAGTAATCAAAATGAACATAAAACATGAACATAAGATAGGAAAAAATTATATAATGACACATGCTTCATTGAAAGTGTGAGTATAGGTGATTAATACAGGGAATAACTGAGATATTCATTTTCAATCTTAAATTCTGTAGTTTAAAAATGAAGCTAAGAGTAAAATATCAATTCTCAATATTAAACATCTAGGCATACACTTTGAATAAACACTGTTCATATTGGATTTTTTTTTTTTTGTCTGTATTTATTTTAAAATTTATTCCCCCCTCCTTGCGGCTTGTGTTGTCTGCTCTGTGTCTATTTGCTGTGTGCTCTTCTATGATTTTACTTGTCTCCCTTTTTGTTGCCTCAGCTCGCTGAGTTGGCTCTCTGTGGTGCTTTTGGGCTGGCAGCTCTCCACAGAGTGTGGGCAAGCCTGCCTTCACAAGGAGGCCCCGGGACGCAAAGCCAGGGTCTCCCATATGGTAGGCGGGAGCCCAACTGATTGAGCCACAGCCGCTTCCCCATAGTGTTTTAATTGAAAGAAAGTTGAAAGGAAAAAATTCTGATGCAAGATTCCTATGCATGTTTATTATTTTGATGGAAAATAAAATTCAAAACATTCTATTAGATATTGATCAAGTGTTCAGTGATATAACTTTTTAAAGATGTATAGTATCAAGATCACACCTGTTTCACTGATAATTGTATTATGAGACATCTTAATCTATAGAATTTATTCTTTCAGGCTTCTCGTTTTCATTTTTGTCCTTTTATTTGCTACCCAAAAACGTGTTGAATTGCTTCCTTGTGTGAAAGCATTAAAATAATGAGAAATGTCAAAGATATCAGAAAAATAAATAAGCAAATTTAGCTGTCTAATTGAAATCTTTAAAATTGGGGACTTGTTTTATTTTTTTCTTAGAAAAACACTAAATTAATTCCACAGTATATCATTATCAATAGTTTTTCATGTTCATTTTATTTCAACTTACAATCAACATGTGAATGTTTATGTTCACCTTTTAGTTTATCATATATGAAGAGAGTAATTAACAAATTTATTGCTGACTTTGCACTATGTAAAAAAAATTATGGCATTAGCCTTTACATAAATCACAATTTTTACTAAGAGCGAGAATTTTGGGTTTTTTTTTGGTAGCAAGATTTTCTTGAAGGAAGCAGAGTATTAATTTATCATCTAGTATAAGCTTTTTTTAATTTAAAGATTTTTTTTTATTTCTCTCTCCTTCCCCACGCCCCACCCCCACCCCCAGTTTCTGCTTTCTGTGTCCATTCACTGTGTGTTCTTCTGTGTCCACTTGTATTCTTGTCAGCGGCACCCGGAATCTGTCTCTCGTTTTGTCGCGTCATCTTGCTGCATTAGCTCTCCATGTGTGCGGTGCCATTCCTGGGCAGGCTGCACTTTTTTCATGCTGGGTGGCACTTCTTACCAGGTGCACTCCTTGCCCGGGGGCTCCCCTACGCGGGGACACCCCTGCATGGCATGGCACTCCTTGCGCACATCAGCACTGCATGTAGGCCAACTTATCACGTGGGTCAGGAGGCCTTGGACCTCCCATGTGGTAGGTGGATGCCCTATCCGTTGGGCCATATCCATTTCCCTAGTATAAACTTCTTAATCCAGATTGTTTTCCTGTCATGCAGCTGCACCATTGGACCATACTTTTCCAAATACTTAAACTCCAAACCATGCTTGTTGGCAGTATAATTCTGGATTTATTATAGAGATCAGTGTTAGTTGTGTTTGTCAGCAAGAAACTAATGAAAGAACCCTTTATATCATGTTTAAATCACACATATACTAAAAGATTTTCCATGTCAGCGGTACCTGGTTTTTTTCAAGTTGCACTGAGAAAATATTTTGCTGACTTTATAGTTTTCAGTATCATAAGCCAGATCTTGAATACATCAAACTGTGGTGACATTGGAAATTTGTACCTGAGCTATCTTCTTTGTCACAGATTCACCAACATTTCTAAGCAAATATCTTGGATCATAGTCTTTTACTAACATCTTGGCAATGGTGTTTGTGTTTTTAGTCTTAGTAACTACATGTGCTCCTTTAGCAGAAGCCTACAAAACAGTTAAAGCTGATGTATAGAATTTTGAACATCTGCTTATATTGGCCTTTTAGTTCAGTACTCTTTCTTTCAAAAAATTCTTTAGATTTTGAACTTCTTTTTAAATTTGTAAATGCTGCTGAAGTTTTTGATGGAATCTTTGCTTCACTTACCATTGTATCTCTGCAAAGAACTCACTCTGGGGAGTGGGGTAGAAGTGGCTCAAGCAGCTGAGCGCTCGCCTCTCACATAGGAGGTCCTGGGTTCCATTCCTGTTGCCTCCTGAAAAAAACTAAAAAAACAAACAGCAAGCAAAAACAAACAAAAAAACCAACTCAGGGAAGCCAATGTGGCTAGTGGTTGAGCACTGGCTTCCCATATATGAGGTCTTGGGTTCAATCCCCAGCCCTTGGTACCTCAAAAAAAAAAACCTAAAACTAGTATGACCTTATTTGGCCTTCATTTCTTTGGAATCACTTCCATTGTTGTCATGTGTTTTAATATTCTTGCTACATTCAGAAAAGGTGTGTGTTTTCTTGACAAAAACATCCAGTGAGTCTTGTTTTGTCATTAGTAATTAGGACTGAAAGGAAATAATACCAGTTTTACTTTTCTAATTTAAAACCATAAATTTTGGGAAGCGGACTTGGCCCAGTGGTTAGGGCGTCCATCTACCACATGGGAGGTCCGCAGTTCAAACCCCGGGCCTCCTTGACCCGTGTGGAGCTGGCCCAAGTGCAGTGCTGATGCGCGCAAGGAGTGTGCCCCCTAAGGAGAGCCACCCAGTGCAAAAGAAAGTTCAGCCTGCCCAAGAATGGCGCTGCACACACGGAGAGCTGACACAACAAAAAGAAACATAGATTCCCATGCCACTGACAACAACAGAAATGGACAAAGAAGAACACGCAGCAAACAAACACAGAGAACAGACAACTGGGGGCGGGGGAGAAATAAAATAAAATATATAATAAATCTTTTAAAAAAACCATAAATTTTAAAAATCATACTTGATTAACAATTAAAATGATCCTAAAAATAACAAGTTATAAAAGATCTTTACATTCTGTCATTTGATGTTTTTTTGCGGTTTTATTTGACAGAACGGCCCACACACATTTGTAATGTCTTAAAACTGCTCATGACAAGCCTGCAGTGGCACACATGCCACCTCCTGCAAGTTTGACCCCTGAACTCATCTATATTCCGGATAATGCAACGAGTCCACTGATCATGTCTTGGAGTCCAGGCAGCATGTATTATAGAATGTCCCTCAGTTTGGATTGTTTCCTCATGGCTAGCTTCAAATTAATCATTTTAGACTAAAATAGAACATTGGTGATAAATGTCCTTCTCAAGACATTACATCAAGGAACCCAGAAGTGGTGGGTGAGAAGTTTGATCACTTAAGGCAGTATCTGTCAGAATTCTCCATTGTAAAAGCACCCCTTTTCCTTGCTAATTTATGGAATCCATTAAGTAATTTTTGATAATATGAATTAGTAATGTTTTCTTATGCTGCCAGAAGCCATACTTGGAAATGATTGAGTTTCCAAAGGCCGTAACAGAACACTGATGGTAAATCTTCAATTGGTTGTAAGTCCTATAAAAAAAAATACCAGAAGTGTATTAGTGTATCATTAGGAATATAGGTTTTAACGTTTTTAGAAGCTGTCTTTCTTGGCTTGAATTAGTTCCCACATAAAAAAGATTTATAACTTTACCAGTATACCTGACATACAGAATAAGAAAAAGTGGTGAAGAACTGTTGCAATGAGAAATAATTAAATTTCTGGTCAAATGAAATTTTGTGGACTTATTTATAAATATTAATATAGTCTTCTGCCACAAATTTTCTATTTCATTTCTGAAAGCAAATGGATTGTATTTTTAAATATTGGATGAGTATTCAGGGAGTCTGCTATTTCCATCATTTGTCAGAAGAGGGCAGTATTGTGTCTTTCAAAAACGAAAGAATTTTTAATTTTCATTTTATTAAAAAAACGTTTTTCATAAATACATGCGTACACATTTTATATTTCAAAAGTAATACATCCTTCTTTTAAAAATCATGTATACAGAAATATGCACTATGACAAGTCAATGTTCTCTGTAACCTCCCACTAAAGAAAACAAAAACACTCGTAATAGTTGGCATGTTGGTAGGATATGGTTTGATTTTTTTTTTTTTAAGTCAAATTATTTATACTTGAATATAGGTTTATAAAGAATCCTCATTGGAGAACTTGGGAGGAGGTCTGATATTTAATTGACAACTGCATACAAACTTGGTATATAGATTTGACCATATCTTTCAATCTCTTGACATCATTATTCTGCTTTTTCTTTTGTCTTTGTATCAAGTTAAGAGCATTACTGCATCTTTAAGAAATGTGAGAAAGAGCTAGTGATGACTGGGAAGAATTTGTAAGTATAAGCATAAGGTAGTGTTAGCACAAAGTTAGCCTAAGAGATTTTAAATAATGTTTTAACTGTTAAATTTTGGAATTTAGCCATTTTTTTTTCCCACTTGAAAAATGTATATTTCTAAATAACTTATAAACCTTGGAGAATAGAGAAAAATTGTATTTTTTATCCTTTCCTATCATATAACCAGTTTAGCCTGTTAGCTCAGACTTTCCTAAATGATTCACCTTTTTGGAAAAGGCCAGTCATGGAGAAGTTTCTGCCTAAACAAAGACTTTACTGGAAGTTCTGAGTAAGTGAAAATGAATTTAAAATGGAATTTCTGCTGAGAACATTTGAATTAGCTATTGCTAATAGTTGGCCTTTTCCTGTCAGGATTACTTCTTAGATGGTCTGTAATTTGACTGTTCTCTTATTTGAAGATATTTTGATAATGGATTCTCTTACTGCTTTTTTAAGGTGGAGTTTTTCTAGGTACACTATTGAAGAAGCTAATCTTCTGCTAATATTACTTTGGATCAATTACCAAAGTCCCCAATAGAAATACACCAGCTTATATAACTTGTTTCCTAGTGACTGTAAGTAAGACTTTGGCACTAGGAAATTAACAGAGATATCCCCCCAAGTTCTGCTTTTTCCATGCTTCCCTAATGGCATGTACTATGTCATGCATTGTCATGACTTGTTTACATGTGTGGCTGTGCTGCTGGACTGTGAGCTCCCTAAGGACAGAGACCATGTCATATCTTTTTAAATGACCAAATCTAACACTGTCTAAATCTAGGTTGCTTTTCAGAAAATGTATACTGAATTGTCTTAGATGACTGTTGTTACAAAAGTCTTAACCAATCCTATGATAAACATGTACAAAACCAAACATGCATTACTTGAAGGCTGCATTTCCTTTCCCTGTATCTTGGGCCATTTGATCTGTATCAGCAGCATTCTGAAATTTCACTATGATGTGCTCTATGTGAAAGGTCATGAGTTTTGTCCTTTCTTTTATTGTTGATAACCTCTCCCCTCCTCCCCATTTTCTCTTTTTCTGAAATCACTATTAGTTGAATTGATACAGTAGTTAGGCTAGACTTTGCTATTCTGGGGTAACAGACCCAGAAACTGAGTAGCATAACCCAGTACATATTTATTTCTTACCGATACAAAGTCCAGTATGGGTTGGGTAGCACTCCATCTTGCAACCCTGGCAACTGGAACACATAGCCTCCAAGGTTACTGTGGCAAGGGAAGAATGAATAAGTACGTTTTCAGTTAATTCCCCTATTTTCACAATTGGGCTTTAGCCCTGCCTTTTGTGAACCTGGCACTTCTATGGTTTTCATTTCTCCAGAGAGTAAGCATCCTATCTTCTGCATTGTGTCTGTGTGCACGTGCGTGCGTGCGTACACACACATGCGCAGTGGCCTGTGGTAAGCGGTTGAGAAGGGAATCAAGGACTTAGTTGCTCCTTAGACTTTCGACCGGTTGTAGTCCTCCTCCTCTTCCACCTTCAAAGGATCTGCTGTCTCAGCTCACTGAACCCTTCTAGGGTATTTCCTAGATGGGCTAGTTTGTTGTTGGCCACTCCACTCCACATGGCCACAGGCTTAGGAAGTCAGAGAAAGCAGAAACCTAAGTTGATTACTGCTTGTCTGTTTGCCTTCTACCTTCAGAAAATGTGATTGGCACCTCTTGTCTTATACCTCTTCTCATTAGCCTTGTGTACATTTGCCTTTTTAAATTTATTAGGTAGGGATTGGCAAATAAAACGTGTTCAGACCACCATGTGTTTAAGTGGAAGTTTCCATTGTTCTCTCAGGAGCTGTCCTAGATTCTACCCAGAGCAAGGAGCCTTACAGGAACTCTTTCTGGTCCAGTACTCTGGGACTTAGTGTGAACCCTGAAATTTACATGGGTTTATCCTGGTTATCTATGTAGCTGTTTAGTAAATCACTCCAAAATTTTAGAGGTTTAAACAAACAATTTTATTATAATATCTCATAGTTCTGAATGTGGCTGGGCCTCAGGCAGTCAGTTGTACAGTTTTAGTCAGTGGCTACGTCTGGAACCATCTTGAAGGTCTCCTCACTTTTTTTTTGTCTTTTTTTCTCCTCACTTCTTTTAATGCCTGAGCTAGGAAGTCTCAAACACGTGGGGGCCAGAACAGGCACTATAAGGATCTGTCTATCTCTGTGGTCTTTCCATATGATCTCTCCAGCTGGACAACTTCAGGATTAGCCAGCCATCTTATGTGGTAACTTGGACTTCCAGTGGTGCATGCTCAAGAGAGAGCCAGATGGAAGCTTTATTCGTCTTTTATGAGTTAGCCTCAAAAGTCAATGTAGTGAGGGGAGCGGATATAGCTCAGGTGGTTGAGTGCCTGCTTCCCAAGTATCAGGTCCCAGGTTTGATCCCTGGTATCTCAAAAAAAAAGTCTTGTAGTAAAACTTCCACTGAATTTTGTGAGCTGAGGCAGTCACCCAGGTTCAAAGGATAGACACACACTTGGGTTGGCAGAGTGGCATGATTCTGGCAGAACACGTGAGGTGAGAAATATTTAATACTGTGGCAGCCCCTTTTAGAAAATGCAGTCTACCACAGAGTTTACACTAGCATGTTAATGTCTGGATAGTCTTGTAAAAGTAACTTAATTCTTTATATTTCAGTTTTCTCATTTGTGAAATGTAAATGTCAGTTAGCTGTGTTATAATAATGCTGTATAACAAACTACCCTAGACTCAGAGTTATATAGCATTTAGCATTTATTTGTTGCTTGTGTGTCTCTCGGTGTGTGGGGTTCAGCTGATCTGGGCATGACTCAGTTCAGTTCCAAGCTGCTTTTTGGATTTAGGTCTGCATCTTGGACCAGAGTTAGTTGAGGTATGTTCTTCTTGTGGCTAAAGGAGAAATTTATGGGGGCAAGTTGAAACAGCATGAACACACGTAAAGCTTCTGTTCCTGTCAAATTAGCTAATGTTCCATGGGCCAAAGCAAGTCATGTCCAAAATCAACATCAGCGAGCTGGGAAATATCATCTTCTTTGTTGGTCAGCAGTGAAGGAGTAGGTATTTGTTGAATGACATTCTAGATTGTCACATTAATCCTTATTTTTTGATGACTGACTTTTCATTACTGACAGGTTCATTTTGGGAGAGTTCATTTGGGACACACACATTGACTCTGATAGAAAATAGGACGAGATTTTGGAAGGCCTTGAATGTGAGGGTTGGCAGTTTATATTTGATCCTCTGAGTAATAGTAGGCCATCACAAGAACTTGAACAGTGGAGTAGTAATAGGCTTTAAAAAAAAAAAAATCACCCTTCAAGATTATCCTGACAGTCTTTCCCAGAGAACATTCTTAATATACAGAAACTCTCAGATCTTAATTCTGTGCCACTTTGATGCATAACACACTGCTGTTAAGTGCAAGAGTGAGCTGACTCTTAATGAGAAAATTCAGTCCTGGTCTCAAGGAGCCTAGAAGAAGGAACAGAATATGGGTTCTTAGGGACTCAGGGAATTTATAGGATTTACCTGTGATTATTCTTGGCCAGTCTTATTCTGGATGACCTGGTTAAAAACTGACACCATAATCTTGGATCCTCCTAAAGATAGGTTGGAATTTAAACAAAATTCTGCAGATGTTTTTGTTGACCTGGCAAGCCTAAGCTGGCATTAGGCGTTTCTTCTTTTTTGTTGACCCAAATTTTAGGCACCATAAATATCCTTAATTGATCCTTTAGGACTGAGCTTTTTCTGAGGGCAGTTTTTCCAGATGAGATTTGAATTGGACAGGATTCTCAGCCATGTTGCTTTCCTTCACTCCCAAATTAGTGCCAATTTTCCCAGTTTTAAGGGATTTTGATTTTGTTTCATCTTTTGGTTGCTTTAGGTATAAAACTGGAACTCTGCAGAGTACTTCAAATTTTTATACTATTGTTTTTCTTCTAGAAATAATGCCAATGTTTTTCTCTCAAAGACTACATCTCCCCATCTCAATTTGTGCCTTTGTCCTTTACTTATCCTTTAAGCCTGAGTACTTATCTACCAATTTAGGGACCTTTTCAGCCTTCAAAATCAGTAACCCACAACAGGGTGCAACTCAGCAGTGATTACCAGAGTATTTGTCATACTGGCGGTATAATAGGAAGGAAAATATCTTTTTCTAGAATTGTTGTAATAAACTTTTACACACAAAAGTGTGTATGTGTGTGTTGTTGTTGTTGTTATTGTAGTAAACTTTAGTCCCAAAGCCAGAATTTATTGAAAGCCCAGTGGGTATTTTCCTACTTGTTATTTAGGTCTGTTTCTCAGTTTTGTTTCTCCACGTTTATTCCTCTTATAACTTTGATGTCTCTTTCCTTGGCACAGGGTGACTAAAGAAGTGGATGCCACCTCCAGAGAAGCCAAATCCTTCTTCAAGCAAAATGAGAAGGAGAAGCCTCAAACTAACGTCCCTTCAGCGCTGTCATCAGCCCCTGCAGGGTCAGGGTGAGTATTCGCGCCTCAGTGGCAGAGGCCCCTGGCACATTGGAGGAGCAGCTGTCAGTACAAAGATCTGCTATTAACTGCAACTGTCATAACTGCTTTCCTGAGAGAGGCAATTAGGCTACTGCTCTGCCTTCTTGCTGAAGTGGAAGAGGTGAAGGAAAATTAACCGTTGGTTGCTTGTTTGGTTCCAGCCTGAAAGAAGTGCTGATTAATGTTGACTGCAGTGCTTAACATGTAGGTTTTACATTGAAAGAACAATTTTTTAATGAAAATTATATTAGTCACCAAAGGGGTGCTGATGCAAAGTACCAGAAATCTGTTGGCTTTTATAAAGGGTTTTTATTTGGGGTAGAATCTTAGGTTTTCAGGCCCTAAAGAGTCCAACTCAATGTACAACAAGAGTACTTTCTCACCCAAAGTCTGTCGCCATATATTGACAGAAGATGGTAGGCAATGTCTATGAGGGTTAGCCTTCCTCTTCCTCTTAAGGCTCCGTGGTCCCAGCTTCTTCTGATCTCAACGATAGGCTGCCATAAGACTCATCTCTCTCCCTGGGGCTCGTTGCTCTCCAGTCTCAGTTTTTTAGGGCTCTGATGTCTACAGAAAAAAACTATCAGGCAAACGGCTCATTTCTCACTGGGGCAACAGTGTCAAAGACTAAACTCTCTGCTTCTACTTTTCCGTGTGTTTACTTCCGTGTTAGCATCTCTTTTATCCCCAAGGGGGCTGGGACTCAATGTTGAGTTGTACTGTAATGAAGTAGGCCCTAATCTTAACATAATTTAATAAGATGTCTCAGCCAAATCTAATACAAACAAAGGGTTATCACGCCAGAGGAACCAACCAGTTTATAAACATAATCTATATTTCTTTTTGGAAATCATAAATAATATCAAACTGCTACAAAAATATTAGCAGTTCCTCAGAATTTTTTTTTTAAGATTTATTTTATTTATTTATCTATCTTCACCCCCTCATTGTTTGCATTTGCTGTGTCTGTTTGTTCTATGCTGTTCTTTTTAGGAGGCACCAGGAACTGAACCCAGGACCTCTGATGTGGGAAGGAGAAGCACCTAATTGCTTGCGCCATCTTTGCTTTCTGTCCTACTGTGTCTTTCATTATGTTTCCCTCATGTCTCTTGTTGCGTCAGCTTGCTGTGCCTGCCCATCACGTCAGCTCGCTGTCTAGCTTATCTTCTTTAGGAGGCACAGGCAATCGAATATGGGACTTCCCATGTTAGGTGCCTTGAGCCACATCTGCTTCCCAGAACTTACTTTTAATGAAGATTTCAGTTCAGTATGCATACCTCACCCCACAATGGACTCATAGGCACATAAATAAAAGGTCACAGGTGATTTACAAATAATTGTCTTGGCATATTATCAGGAACATAATAGTTTTTTCCCTTCATATTTTCCATACTACCTGAGTTACTTTTATGTGAAGACTAGGATTCTTTCTCTTTGGAGGAAATGATAAATTCTTTTCTTAACCTATATTTAAGAAGTAAAAGGAAGCTGATGTTACTCAAGTAATAGAGCTTCCCCTACCATATTGGAAGACCCAGGTTTGATCCTTGGGGCCTCCTGGTGAAAAAGAAGAAGAGAGAAAGCATGTCCGCACGGTGAGCCACTGCTTGTGTGAGTGCCCATATGATAAGCCAGTGCCCCTGTGAATGTCTGCGTGGTGAGCCAGTGCCTGCATGGCGAGCCAGTGCCCGTGCAAGTAAGTCATGCGGCAAGATGATGACGTATCAAAAGAGAGACAAGGGGAGAGTCAAGGTGAAGCACAGCAGAGACCAGGAACTGAGGTGGCACAATTGACAGGGAACCTCTCTCCACATCAGAGGTCTCCAGGATCAAATCCAGGTGAATCCTAGAGGAGAGAAAATGAGAAGAGAAGACAATACAGATAGCAAAAAACAGCAGGGCGGGAGGAGGAGAAGGGGGTGAAATAAATAAATAAATAAATCTTTAAAAGAAGAAAAAAGAAAAAGTAAAGCTTCAAAGCAAGTAAGAGAAGCCCAAGGCTGTGGCCTCCAGGGAAGTGAACATGAACCACATCCTGCAGGTAGCACTGACCA
Organism: Dasypus novemcinctus; assembly: GCF_030445035.2. Lineage (NCBI taxonomy): Eukaryota > Metazoa > Chordata > Mammalia > Cingulata > Dasypodidae > Dasypus > Dasypus novemcinctus. The sequence continues at coordinate 14,266,784 of NC_080690.1, forward strand.
TGGGCAGATTCCTGGGGGGAGATCTGGGGTGCTAATATCCCCATATGTTTGGGATAGACCATGTCACCTAAACAGGCTTCTCTGGCCCTTCGGTCACTGTTTATCACCTCTTCCTTGTGTCTTCAAACATACTTCTGTCATTGCTATGAGCCTTAAAGTTTTTTGTTTTTTACATTAACAATTATTGGTTTTCCTACTCAGTTGTAGCTTTCCTAGGGCATGTCTTTCTCGTCTTTGCAGCCCTGGATCCAAACAACACTATCCCACTGGTGTACTCTCTCAGGTTGCATTTCCCCAGGAGCAGACCCTGAGACAGCTTTGAGTGTCCGTAGTTTATGTGGGAGGTGATTCCAGGAACTTCCAGGAGGAAGGTGAGAGGGGTGGGAGGGAATCCAGTATAGTGCATGTTACCAAGCACAGCACGGCTGTGGGCGCTTATGCTCAGGTCTCCGGGGGAGTTTGAGAGAGCGTGGAAAGAACACAGCACAGGGCAAGGGAGGCCAGGCTACTTAACCTCCACTTCCCGTCTGTCATTGGATCAGAGCTGCTTCCATGAATGTTGGCTGCCCTCAGTCCTCAGCAGGGAGGCACAGGAGTAGCAGGAGCTGGCAGTAGGACACCCCAGTCAGCAGGGGGCGGGGCGGGGCAGGGCGGCCAGTACCAAGGAGATATCGATTGGGCTCGATCTATGTCTGCTACATCTTGATTTGCTTCTTACCTGAAGTCATTCTTTCTCACTAGAGTTCCTAGGTGGCAGGAGTCATGTAGTAATTCCACAGAATCCTATGAAGTACTGGGATCTGACTCCCTGGTACCTGTGGAAATGGTGTAAACACAGGTAAAGGCAGCTATGGGAGGAACAGAGCTATGCCCTGTTAATACCACATGCCACTGTTTTCCAAACTGGTTTCCAATCATCATTTACAAGAAATGAAATAGAATAAAAAGTATTAGAGTACAACATGTAAAAACTAAAAAGAAATTTTATTTCAGTTATTGATGTGCTTACATTGGGTAACAAAATAAATTGTAAGTTTTTATCTTTTTTTTTTTTTAGTGCGGTAAAACACACATAAAATTTACTGTAATGATATTCAGTATCCACAGCGTTGTACAACCGTCACCACCCACTAGTTCCAGAACATTGTCATCACCCCAAAAGGAAACCCTGTACCCACGAAGCAGGTACTCCCCATATCCCACTCCCTCCAGTCCCTGGCACCACTAACCTTGTTTCTGTGGCTTACCTAACCTGGCTGTTTCCTGTAATTGGAATCAGAGGATAGGTGGCCTTTTGTGTCTGGCTTCTTTCACTTAGCACATTTTTAAAGTCCATTCATGTTGTAGCACGTATCAGAACTTCGTTCCTTTTTATGTCCAAATAATAATCCATGGTATGGGTAGTAATATATTTTGGCTTATTCGTTCATCAGTTGATGGATACTGGATTGTTTCCACTTTTTGTCTAGTATGAATAGTGCTGCTTTGAACATTTTGTGTACAAATTTTTGTTTGAACACCTATTTGCAATTTTTGGTTATAACCTAGGAGTGGAATTTCTGGGTCATCTGGTAACTCAATGTTTAACTTGTTGAGGAACCACCAAACTGTTTTTCACAGTAGCTGTATCTATCAGTAATGTATAAAGCTTCCATTTAAAGTGTATTTTTAGTGAGGGTTGAGATTTTTTTTTTAAGAGTGAAGCTACAGACTAAAGCAACATGATTTTAGCCTTTATAATCATTGTACTGTTTGAAAGGGATTTTCTTCAGACCAGTAGCTTTCAAACTTTTTTAACCCACAGTAAGTAAAACTCTGACATTATGCCTCAGCACACACACATAAAGGTAAACAGAAAAGTACAATAAAAATTTGATGAACTACTATTTACCTTACTACATTGCTGATATTTTCTACTTTACATTATTGCATGTGGAATATGTTCTTTAAAAAAAAAAGTAATGACCCACTAGATTGCATTCATAATCTACTACCACCTGAATGTGAAAATTGTTCTGGACTGTGTCTGGAATTAGCCCTCTCTAGGCTTTTACTTGGGTTACCAGGCTTGTATCTGGTATTATTAGACAGTGCCTCTTATATTAGAATTATTATTGAAGAATTCTACCTCTGGATGGAATTGCCAGATAAAAATATAGTCAAAGGTTCTTTTATCTGAAGTTTCTAGCATAGTTAGTTTCAATCTAGCTTTTACTTCTATATTCCCTGGGTGTTTCTTCTTAAAATAATTCCTGTTGGCATTTGGAGATAGCACTTGGAAGCTGTGGCTCAGATAATACTCTATTACTGTAATTATGAAAATAGCCAAGGAGGGAGAAGTGCCGGCTTAAATGAAGTCAACTTGTTCAGTTGACCAGAGTCACCTAAGTTCACCCAGGAACCTCACTGTCTTCCTGTCTTAGAAGGAGCTAATAGCACTTCTAGGATAAGAAATCTGCTGAGATAACTGTATTAGGGAGAACCAGCAGGAAACAGCACTAAATTTAGGTACTCAGAATTTAATAACTAGGATGTCCCCACAGCTAGGTATAATGAGCCTCCTGGCAGGAGCGGAGACCTGCAGGTGGGGGCTGGACTCCCTGAGAGGAAGCCAGGGACTCAGTGCCCAGCTCTCCCTTTCCTCCCTCCTTCCAGTATCTTGCCAGGCACTCCACCAACCACTATAGACTTAATGGTGTTGTCGTTGCACCCCGGACAGCCACCTGGCACAGAGGGCAGGGTGGAGAAGGAATCAGAAGGGACTGACTGGAACTATCAAGCCAAATATCTTCCAGTGGATTAATGAACTACCAAACCCCTCATAAAAGTATAAAGTGAAATTTGATCAAAATCATTTTCTTTGAAAGCTAAACCAGAACCTAACAGATTACAAGGATATGTCTGCTGAGTGAGTGTACAAATACAGGTCCTCAGAGTTGTACACAAAAATGGGGACACATTTAATTATGATTCAGAGTACCTTGAATTTCTCAGATTCTGAAGATGACCTTTAAGACTGGCATCTCAGAAAGCTTATTTACACTTACAATTGTACTTGAAAAAAGACAGGGCCAAGAGGAATTCAGCCAATCTGGGTTGTCTAAATGGGCACATTTTATTGGTACAAACATTAGTATCTGCTGTAGATTGTACTTGAAGGGTACAGAAGGTCTTTTTAAGGGAAGAAACAACATGAATTAGCCAATGTATTAGAAGAAAATTATCCTAATGCAGTAACATGGTTTTTCTACAGACTTTTTTTCATTTTCACTTTTGGAGTTCCTTCAGTTTATAGAAATTGTCCGGCAGAAACCCTTTATTTGTTTACTTTCCTCCTCTCTAAACAGATATAAGCAATACAGGAAAACCAGAACAGGACAGTAAAACATCCTGTTCCACATCTTTTGCTAACAAATGAGAACAGATTCAGAGAAGCAAATGTTTGTAACTGAAAATGCATTTCCTTCGCATGTTTAAAATAGCATGCTGCTTAGGCTATAAAAAGCCAAAGTTTATGCTCTGGGAATGGAATAAACCAAATACTCAGTTTTAATTAGAGGCAAGAATCAGATGGCAAGAAAGAGCTCTCTTTACATTTGGGGTAGTAGAAAGCACAAAGCTTAGCTTAGTGTGTCTAAATTCCCACGGGCTTGTTCCTCTAAGCAGCGTGGGTACCTTGATCCCCCCCTCACCCTGCCATCCCTCAGTTCTTACCACCAATGCTGTAAGACACACGCATGTAGCTCTGCCAGCCTTTATGGGCATCTGGCTTACCAGGCTTCAACCCCACATTTACTCTTTACTCTCTTCCAGCAGTGGGCTACCATTAGTCTCATGAAAATGTGGATTCCTGGCCAGAGGCATTGCCTTGTGTAAAAAAGACATTATTGTTTAACTGCCACCTTGTAGCCTGGAAATAACGGTAAAGCAGTAAAATGTAGGGGCGAAAAACACCATTTTCCCTTATAGTTTCCTCTTCTTGGTCTAATGAGCAAAACAAGCGCTTGTTGAGTCTCAAACAACATGGGGTGGTGTCAGTTGAGCAATGTTGGCCCCAGAGGTAGAAGAGACAGAGTTATCCTGTCTGAGCACTTAACAGTCTGCGTTCTCCAAATCCCCTTAGACATGAGTAAATATGAACTTTGCTTATCTTGTAAGTTTTTCGGTATTTGGTCTTTTGATAGAGAACATTGAGTATTTCATCTAAAGTAACAAAAATTAGGAATAGCCACAATGTTGGGAGGAAATATTTCTGATTTTTTCTTTTGTTTTATCAGACTCTCTTGTAATGATGATCAGTCAGATCCCTGGCTTGTGTTTACTTTTTCTTGAGCCCTTTTCCTTTTAAAGGAGTTGCTTTTATGTTGAGGGGAATGTTTCAAAGCTGGATCTAATTGTATTTCAGTATTTTTACTAAGAAGGAAGAATGGGCCTCAAAATTATTCATAGCAAATGTATTTACATCAACAAACAAAGACAAGCTACCTCAAAACCAAATCTGTCTGGTACATACTAGACAAAGACTTTTAAAAAATGGTCCCAAATATGCTGAAAGAGCTAGAGGAAAACATGGACAAAGAACTAAAGGAAATCAGGAAAATGATAGATGAACACAAAGAATAGTAATAGAGGGAAGTGGACTTGGCCCAGTGGTTAGGGTGTCCGTCTACCACATGGGAGATCCGCGGTTCAAACCCCGGGCCTCCTTGACGCGGGTGGAGCTGGCCCACGCGCAGTGCTGGTGCGCGCAAAGAGTGCCCTGCCATGCAGGGGTGTCCCCCGCGTAGGGGAGCCCCACGCGCAAAGAGTGTGCCCCGTAAGGAGAGCCGCCCAGCGTGAAAGAAAGTGCAGCCTGCCCAGGAATGGTGCTGCACACACGGAGAGCTGACACAACAAGATGACGCAGCAAAAAGAAACACAGATTTCCTTGCTGCTGACAACAGAAGTGGACAAAGAAGACGACGCAGCAAATAGACACAGAGAACAGACAACCAGGGTGGAGGGGAAGGGGAGAGAAATAAATAAATAAATCTAAAAAAAAAGAAAGAATAGTAATAGATGGAAATTATGAAAAGGAACCAAACAGCTGAAGACCACAGGAACAGAAATTTAAAATTCCCTAGCAATAGCAAATTGGAGCTGGCAGAGTAAAGAATCAGAGAACTTGAAGATAAGAATATTGAAATCAGTCCGAGGAACAGAGAGAAAAAAGAAAGAAAATAAGTAAACAGAGCCTGAGGAACCTGTCCAACAAAACTGTCTTTCAAAAATGAAGGAGAGGGAAGGAGATATGGCTCAAGTGATAGAGCTTCCACCTAACATATGGGAGGACCTGGGTTCGATCCCTGGATTGAAGAGAAAGCGTGCCTGCATGGCAAGCCAGTGCCAGCATGAGTGCCTGCGGGGTGAGCTAGTACCCACACGAGTGCCCGCGTGGTGAGCCAGTGTCCCATGCAAGTGAGACACACAGCAAGATGATGACACATCAAAAGAGAGACAAGGGGAGAGGGGGGAGAGTCAAGGTGAAGCACAGCAGAGACCAGGAACTGAGGTGGTGCAATTGACCGGGAACCTCTCTCCATATCAGAGGTCTCCAGGATCGAATCCCAGTGAATCCTAGAAGAGAGAAAAGAAGAAGAGAAGACAACACAGACAGCAAAAACAGCAGGGCAGAAGGAGGGGAAGGGGGGGAAATAAAAAAAGAAAATGAAGGAGAAGGAATGATATTCCCAGATAAACAAAAGCTGGGGGTGATCACCACCAGACTGGCCATACAAGAGATGCGAAAGGGGGTTCTGCAGTTGAAAGGAAAGATAGTTAGACAAAGCTACATGAAGAAGTAAAGATCTCTGGTGAGGGTAAAAACATGAGTAAATACAAATGCCAGTATTGTTTTGGTTTGAAGCTCTACTTTTCACTGAAAGACAAATGCATAATATGTACTAAAAAATCAGTGGTTTTGGACTTAGAATGTATAAACATGTAATTTGTGACAAGAACTACATAAAAGTGGGAGGTTAGAGGGGTATAGGAACATAGCTTGTGTTAAAGTTGGTATCAAAATGAGTTGTTATAGATCTAAGATATTAAATTTAAGCCAGTGGTAACCATAAAGAAAATATCAGAGAATATGTAAGCTCTTAGGGACTAAAGCACTCATTTCATCCACAAAGACATTTTGTGAACTGTCAACACTGTCTTTGTGGCCCTTTTACAGATGAGAAAGCTGAGGCACAGAGTGACGAGGTTAATTTGTTGAGGTTACATAGTTGATGAATGGTGGAAACAGGATTCCAGTTGAGATGTTAGCCCCGAGGCTTATAGTTGTATTCTCAGACACTGTGCTATATGACTTCTCTTTCTTTCCATCCTAATTGGCATTTTTAGGTGACAGAATCTCTCTTCAACTTTATTACTGATGAGGGACTCCTTGAAAACTGTTTTGTATTTTATTTTTAAAGGAAGTGAGATGACTACTTCCTGCCTTTTCCTTTATAAGTCCTTTTCCCATTAACCGCATTTAAACCAATTTCCTGTAATGTGTTTCGGTCTCATTCTCATGAAATATAAGCAGTTAGCACATTTTAAAAAATGGGTTCCAAGTCCTGCACAAGGGGTGTTGGTACATTGATAATCTGCCAGCATTTGACAGTGAAGCTGTGGACAGGATGTGGTTGGTAACTGGGCAGGAATGGCGATTGCCATTTCTCCATGTGTTGACTCCCTCTGAGGTCTGAATCATCCATTCAGCCAATGGCAGCCTATGGGAGAGGGTAGCTAGGCGGGCCAGGTAGCAGATTCTCCTTGCTCAGCTCATGTTAAGTGCGCTTCTGGCAGTCATTCTTTCCAGGATAGGACTACCTAGAAATAGATTTTGTTGTTGTTGTTGTTGTTAGAAATAGATTTTAAGAAGATGCATTAGGCAACAAGGAAGGTGACTGATTCTGGCAGCCCTGGTGAGCTGCTGCTATCTTACTGAACAGCTTAACAGTGGTGCACCTTGTGTTGGTGCCAGAGCATTCTGTGCCTTACTTTCACTTCATGTTCATCAATGGTGCTAATACCTTGTTTCATTTAGCTTAGTTTTTTATTTTTTAAGATTCATTTATTTATTTCTCTCCGGGCCCCTCCCCATTGTCTGCTCTCTTGTTTCCATTTGCTGTATGTTCTTCTCTGTCCACTTGTATTCTCATCAGGCAGCACTGGGGATCTGTGTCTCTTTTCATTGTGTCAGCTCTCTGTGTGTGTAGCACCACTCCTGGGCAAGCTGCAGTTTCATGCAGGGCAGCTCTCCTTGTGCAGGGGACACCCTTACGCGGGGACATCCCTGCACAGGCTGGCACTCCTTGCGCACAGCAGCACTGTGTGTGGGCCAGCTTACCACACAAGCCAGGCGGCCCTGGGTATTGAACCCTTGGACCTCCTATATGGTAGGCGGATGCTGTATTTGTTGAGCCACATCTGCTTCCCTGTTTCATTTTTAACTTGTTTCTAATATACTTCTACAGGTGTTGCAGGTACAGAGTAAATGGTTTTGAAATTGAAGAAGGAAAGTAATTCTTTAAAGATTTCCCCATGAATAATAGTTGGACTCTTTATCTGTTAAAGGTGATCTCATATTAAGTTCTTGATCCTTTGAAATACTGGTCCAGGCCAAACTAATAACTGGAGGAACTATGAGTGGAGAGTCTAATGACATTCTTTTTCAGGAATGTGAGCATCTGAATGAGATCCCAAACCTAGAAAAGTTTGCAAGAGCTTTTTATTTTTTTTAATTTTATGGTCACCAGCATGGGGATAACAGTTTGGATTCAGTATTGACAGGAAGTACTGTGAACCTAGTAGTGGTTTTCAAAGTTGCCCAGGGTTGAAAATATTCTAGTGTTAGAGAATCCTGCAAGGAGATGCACTTTATATATGAAGCAGCCTTTTTCCTTTGCCCTTAGACTTGAATTATGGTGCTAGATTCTGCTCCGTGGTGGAGTGGCATGTAGCTCAGTGGTTGAGCACCTGCTTTGCATGTACGAGGTCCTGGGTTCAATCACCACTACCTCCTTTAAAAAAAAAAGTCTGTGATTTTTAAGAGCCAGGTACCTATCTGTATTATAAACTTTTACACTTCATTTTACCGTATTCCCATAACCTTTGTTTTGCCATATTTGTGTGTGTGTGTGTGCGTAAAATGGGAATCTAGGAAGTGCTCCTTGTGTAGTCAGAGAAGGGGAAGTTGAAGTTAACGACATTCACATAGTCTGCTTAGTATGATGGTTTAGAACAAGGAAATGGAGACCACATTTAAGAAGAGAATTATGATGTTTTAGGAATGTAGTGCAAATATTTTGATTTAACTATGTAATACTAATTTATTGATTTGTTTCATGGACTTTAACTTCTTTTAGTATACACTAGAGGGCAGAATTCCCCCTGGAAAGATGGCATATCTTTGGCAAGATCCCAGGAACATAAGCATTCCTAAGATTGCATATGAGTGCTGTACATTTTTTTTTTCCTAATTAGATTAGTCTTTTGGTATATACATTTTTCTTTTATTACAAGTGTCTTTTTCAACCTCACCATTGAGCATAGAAAGCGAGAGATGGTTTTTCTTGTTTTTTCCCTGTTTTCCTTGTTTTTTAATTCTTTTTTAATTTGAAAAATATTGAAAAATGCAAGAAAATAAACATGCCCTGTATTCCCATCACATGAATTTTTTCAAGAAGAAGACAGTGAAAGTTCCCTTCTTCCTGCCTGTTCCTTCACTCCCAGTCGCCGAGGCTTATAGCTATTAACTGGTTATCAATTTTGTGTATGTCCTTCCCTGTGCTTATGGTATATTGTATTCAAACATGCACTTATATCTATTTTGTTTTAAAACAAAAATGGAGTCACACTATATGTATTGGTCTGCAACATATTTTTATTGAACAGCCTATCTTGGGCATCTTTCTAGGTCTGGTATAACGTCTACATTTCTTTTAGTGATATTTCATTGTGTCGTTATTCCATAATTTGAGTAATCATTCCCTTATTTATGAATATTCCATTTCCCAAAGTTTCAGTTAGGATAATAGCAGTAATCTTTGTATATCCGTTTTTATGTTCTCATGCTGTTGTTTCTGGAGGACTGGTTCCTAGAAATGGGATAACTAGGTCATGGGATATGTGCCTGTAAATGCTAATAGATGCTGCCAAATGGGTGATACTAATTTGAAATCTTGCCAGTAGTACATGAGTGTTCTTGTCTCCATACACCACTAATAGTATTCATCTGGGTATTCACCAAATCATTACCATAACTGACCTCCATAACCTGCTGATGTGTGACTTAAAATTTCTCTCCCTTTGGGAAGCGGACTTGGCCCAGTGGTTAGGGTGTCCGCCTACCACATGGGAGGTCTGCGGTTCAAACCCCGGGCCTCCTTGACCCGTGTGGAGCTGGCCCATGCACAGTGCTGATGGGCGCAAGGAGTGCCATGCCACGAAGGGATGTCCCCTGCGTAGGCGAGCCCCACGCGCAAGGAGTGCGCCCCGTAGGGAGAGCCGCCCAGCACGAAAGAAAAGTGCAGGCTGTACAAGAATGGTGCCGCACACACAGAGAGCTGACACAACAAGATGACACAACAAAAAGAAACACAGATTCCTCGTGCCACTGATAAGGATAGAAGCAGTCACAGAAGAACACACAGCAAATGGACACAGAGAGCAGACAAGGCGGGCGGGTGGGGGGAGAAATACGTCTTAAAAAAAAAAAAAATTTCTCTTCCTTTGAAAACCTAAACCGAAAAATGGACTCTCTCCTCACTCCCAAGAAATTAAACGGCATTTGTCAAATGTTACAGAAAAAAATTAATGTTGGGGTGTCACCTAAGAGTCACACTGGACCAAATCTTCAAAGTAAATTAATTCTCAGTCGTTTTAGAGTCCAAGTGAAAATCTGTTTTATAAAAACAGAGATTCTGAGCCGATTCAGAGACTGTGTATCATAGATCCATTGGAGCTGCTGTGTATGTTTGTTTCTTTCTGTGTGAGGAGTTACTTTTCTCAAATGTTTTGGCATCCCTGAAGAATGTCGTGTGTCCTAAGTATAGCATTCAGTGATTCTTTTGTTCTGATCCAGGTTCTGGTAAAAGCAGCTTACTGCTATTTCATAGATGGTTATGATTTATTAGAAAGATGAATAATATATAAATATTTGAATTTGGGGTTGGGGAATTTTTCTTATGGGAGAGGCTGAGCAGCTGTGTTCTGATTATTTTGGTCTGGGACTGGGAATCAGGCTGGCCCAAAGTCCCAACACTTACTATCTTCAGTTACTTAGCCATAGACTCTTGCCAAAATTCTGTTACTCAAGGGAACTTATAAATTTAAGCTGAAATAATTTAAAGCTTAAAACTAGGATAATATGTTCATCACTGAGAAAATGGAAGATTCTGAAAAAGCCTTCCTCTTTAAATCGAGTAATTCTGAATAAGACCATAAAAAGTCACACCTTTTTGATTATTACCTTTTCCTTTAAATTTCATATGTGGCACAATTTCAGTAGTTGCTTGTTTGAGAATGAGCAGGAAAAGCCCATGCTTTTCCATTGGCTTCTGCTTTAAACTGGAGAGCTTTAGCTCCAGCTGCTTGTACGATGGTGCGCTGTAGGAGGTGGAAATGATAGGACAAGAAGAATTTTTTCCCTAGAGAAATTCTCCATAGAGCATGACATGACTTGCCCGAAGCAGAACTGGAAACTAAAAAGCTCTAAGGAATACTATGTATTAATATAAATTACTCTTGATCTTGGTCTTCACTCCAGTGTCACTGCTTGAAAGCAAAGATTTGGGAGAAAGTTTCCTTTAGAAAAGCAGCCACAAGCATTGAGTGTGTTTTCCAGCTATATTTCTGTGCTGTACTGTGGTTAACGAAATACAGGGTTTTCATGCCATTTCAGAAAGTCATTCTGATTTAGCCTCATTTGGACCAGTCTCCACCTCAGTTTCTCAGTCTTGATGTGGTAAAGCCAGCTTTTCCTGTTGGGCTAACTTGGATCAGTTGTGTGTTAAAATGCCACGCAAACTGAGCCAGGCAGAATTTCAGCTGTGTGAAGGCTTAGATTATGAACTGTCTTTATAAAATTGAAATTATGTATTTTAAAAAACCTTTTGAAACAGGGCTTTGGTTAACTTCATAGTGAAAGCAAAGGATTGGTGTTTCCCAGGCATAGTAGGGCAAGTTGTAGACAAAAGCTTTTTGTCTCTGGGGACGGTAGGGGAATTGGTTGGCAATAGAAAATGGAATACAACTCCTTTTTCCAAATATGACATGTCATCTAATTTTGGTGCATTATCTCAGGATAGCCCTTCCTGATAACACTGGCACACCCCTGAGCTCTCTACTGCTACCTTTTCTGAATTTGTTCAGAGTTTTCCCAAGATTCACAGGTCTCTTGTCTTTATGCATTTAATAATATCATCTACTCCTACCGTTTTTTGGTGGTGGTGGTGGGTTTTTTTTGAGGTACTGGGGTCGGGGATTGAACCCAGGACCTGTATGTGAGAAGCCGGCACTCAGCCACTGAGCTATACCAGCTTCCTGTTCCTACAGTTTTAACCATCTCTCCTATGATCTTCGAGCACTGCCTTTCTCCTGAACTGCAGACCCATATTCCTCACTGGTTGCTAGAACGACACCACAACCCCAATACTCATTCTCTCTAAACCCTCTCTTTTTGTAGAGGAAGAAACTGAGCACCTAAAGTTAAGCAGCTTGCTGAAGAGAGTCTAAGGTTTCCTCTGCAGGGCCAAACTTGTCTGTTTCTGGGGGAGAAAAAAATACTACAGCTCTTCTCTTAGTCACTTGGGCCCCAACCTCAGTGTCACCTTCTTCCCTTTCTACTCCCCATACTATAAGTCTTTTTGATTTTCCCTCCAAAATATCTCTAAATATTCATTTAGTCATTCTTTCTCTCCCACCCCCCGTCTTTCCTCTCTGCCTTTTTCCCTCCCTCCTCTCTCTTTCATCTCCACTGCCCTTGCCTTTTTTTTGAGTCTTACTTTCTGAATCATGTATCTCTATGTAATTGGAATATTTTCTAAAGTCCATTTGAAAGGCTTGGTCTATTAAATGGTGTCCTAGGTTTACTTACAGCCTACATTGCCTCTTTCTGTATCCCTGCTACATGCCCTTACCAGGATAATTTAGCAGATATTCCACTTAGAGCTTGTACTTGCTCAAGAATTTGACCCCCATTGCCGGCTGTTGAGTTCTGATTCCTTAGCCTGATATAGAAAACTCTATACTTCAGCTCCTTCACTTTTTTTAAGATTTTATTTTATTTATTTATTCCCCATCTCACCCCCCCAACATTGTTTGCACTCGCTGTCTGCTCTCTGTGTCCATTCGCTGTGTGCTTTCTGTGTCTGCTGGTCTTCTCTTTAGGAGGCACTGGGAAGCATACCTGGGACTTCCTATGTGGGAGAGTAGCGCTCAGTCACTTGAGCCACCTCATCTCCTTGCTTTGTTGTATCTCTCATTCTTTCTTCTTTGTGTCTCCTTGTTGCATCATCTTGTTGCTTCAGCTCTCCGTGCCAGCTCGCTGGCTTGCTCATCTTCTCCAGGAGACACTGGGAACCTAACCTGGGATCTCTAATGTGGTAGACAGGCTCTCAGTCGCTTACACCACATCTGCTTCCCTACTCCCTCACCTTTTTCTGAGTTACTCTATTTGACAGCCAGAAAGGACTCTTGCACTTTGTTCAACCACATTGTCCTCTCTCAGCAGTGTTCATGCAGTTCTGATCTCCCTTTCCCCCAGATGTCCTCACCTCCCGCACCACCTATGGCAGTCTTGGCCCTTCTTCAGGTCTTCCCTGATCCATGCTCTTTGGCATGCTCTCTCTCCATACTCCTGTTTCACTGGTGTCCTTCAAGTAATTGACCTTAAAGTATAGTTGTTTTTATTCTTATCTTATCCATTTTGTGCAAGAGTATAAGCTCTTTTTAAGATCTTCTCTTCGTCTTTACATTTCTGCAGTTTCAATACAATGTGGATGGTTTGGACTTTGTTTTGGGGTTTTTCGTTTGTTTTTTTTTAAGATTTTATTTATTTCTCTCCCCTTCCCCCCATTTTCTGCTCTCTGTGTCCATTTGATGTGTGTTCTTCTGTGTCCACTTGCATTATCAGGCTGCACCAGGAAACTGCATCTATTTTTTGTTGCATTATCTTGCTGCGTCAGCTCTCCAAGTATGCGGCGCCACTCCTGGGTGGGCTGTGCTTTTTCACATGGGGCAGCTCTCCTTCCTGGGCGCACTCCTTGTGCATGGGGCACCCCTATGTGGGGGCACCCCGGCATGTCATGGCACTCCTTGTGCACAGCAGCACTGCATGTGGATCAGCTTACCACACGGGTAAGGAGGCCCTGGGATCGAACCCTGGACCCTCCATACGGTAGGCGGGCACTCTATCAGTTGAGCCATGTCCACTTCCCTGTTTTGTTTTTTAAATCAAATAATAGATGACTTTTATCAGTTTTGGAAAATTCTCAGGCATTATCTCTTTGAATATTGCCTCTCTTTGAATATTGCCTCTCTTGTTTTCTTCTACCTCCTTCGGGAACTCCCTATTAGATATGTCAGATCTTCTCATTCTGTCCTCCATATCACTGAATTTCTCTTTGATGTTTTCCATCTTATTATTTATCTGATAGGCCTTCTGGCAATTTCCTGTGTTCCAGTTCTTTACTTTTTTTTCAGCTGTGTCTAATCTATGTAACCTGTCCTCTGAATTTAATTTCAGGGACTCTTATGTTTTTCATTCTTAGAAATTCTATTTGATTTCTTTTCAAATCTTCCTGTTCTTTTTCTGTAAGAACTTATTACTAGTTTTGAGTTTTTCTTTTATATTTGTAAGCATTTTAAGTATATTTCCTTTATGGTTTCTGCTGATAGTCTTTTGTCAGGAGTTCTTGGGGTTTTAAAGTTGCCCTTTATTTTATTTGTTGGCTCTCATAGTGGATTATTTCCTCTTGTGTTTAGTATTTTTCATTCATCTTTTGCAAGATTTTTTTCTGTGGGGTAATCTTACATGACCTGAGTGAAGTTGTATTCATCTAAAATGGGTCTTTGGCTTGGGCTAATTTTTGTGTTAATTTCTTGGTTTGGGGATTCCTGGAATATTTAGGTATTAAAATTTAAATTATAATTTTGAACCCCAAATCTATGTGAGTTGCAAACCCAGAAGAGACTTCTTTTTTCACCTGCTATAGCCCAAGCAGAGATAAGCGTTCTTGTCTTCTCCCTGGCTGGTGAATTTTTTCCTAGTTTGTCCGTTCACTGAAGGTATGTAGAATTTCTACTTTACTCAGGGTCTCAGTTTTAGTTCTCTGCCTTCCATAAGCCGAACACCACCTGTACTATTAACAATGGGAAGTAAAACCCAGGCCCCAAGAGTTATTGAAACTCTTCCCACCCTTACCCCCCTAGCCACTATATTAGCTCATGTGCTACTGTGTGGCTTTCAGTTCCTTCTTTGATCTGATACCAGGAATTTCCCTTTGTTTCTTGTGAGTTGAGCTATACACTTAAAATAATTTTTGGTATATTTATCTAGTGTTTCTAGCTATTTATCTGGATAAGTTTAGGTTATCTGCAGCATCCATCTTGCCACAACTGGACGTTGATTTTGATGTCTTTAAGGGCAGGTGCCCTATACTGCCTTTTTTTTTTTTTACTTCATGTTTCTAGCAACTAATACAGAGTTGTTCATTGCATTTGATGAATTTGAAGTTAAAAGGAAGCTTGTTTATTTTTTCACTATTCTGACTATAGAAAGAAATACCCAGTACCCTTTTGAAACACATTTGATGACTTACTCATCTTTCACATTAAATGTGAACTGCTGTTTCCCCTACCCAAGACCTCCTAATGATTTCATTAAAATACTTCATATCTAACTTTTCTGATGCTTTTCTTCTCTTTTGAGCTCTTTTCATTGTTCCCTTTGTTGATTTTTCCCTGTTTTGTTTTAGGAGTATTTTTTCATATGACTCTAGAATATGCATGAACTTTCTTACCTGAAAACCCCTCACATCTTTACCAGTCTATTTATTTATTTATTTTGGCATTTTTATTATTTTATTTATTTATTTATTTTTAATTGATTTTGTAAAAATGTTACATTAAAAAATATATATATATATATGAGGTCCCATTCAGCCCCACCACCCCCACCCCAGGACTCCCCTCCCAGCAACACTCACTCCCCTCATCATGACACATCCATTGCACCCGGCAAGTACATCTCTGGGCATCTCTGCACCTCATGGTCAATGGTCCACATCATGGCCCATACTCTCCCACATTCCATCCAGTGGGCCCTGGGAGGATTTACAATGTCCGGTGATTGCCCCTGAAGCACCATCCAGGGCAACTCCAAGTCCCAAAGGCGCCTCCACATCTCATCTCTTCCTGCCACTTCCCATATCCATCAGCCACCATGTCCACTTTTCCCACTCCAATGCCACTTTTTCTCTGTGGGCCTTGGATTGGTTGTGTCCGTTGCACCTCTATGTCAGGAGGAGGCTCAGATTCCACATGGATACTGGATGCAATCCTCCTGCTTTCAGTTGTAGGCACTCTAGGCTCCATGGTGTGGTGGTTGTCCTTCTTCAACTCCATCTTAGCTGAGTGAGGTGAGTCCAATAAATCAGATTTTAGGAGCTGGAGTCTGTTGACGCTCAAGGCCTGGCTATCATATTGTCAGTCCAGAGATTCAAATCCCCTAGATATATCTTTAACCCCAACACCAACTACAATTCCAGTAAAGTAGTATGAAAGTCTTATGAAAAGAGATCCCATCTGAGTCCAGTTCCATCACGCAGAAACACCAGCTCCAAAGAAGGTCCATCTGACATGGCAGTGAACCCCGTCTGCCATGACCATAGAACCCAACCACTCTATTTAGAACTCCTTTTGGCTCCATCTTAATATCTACTTTGAAAATCTTTACCCTTCATTATGGTGGACCTTCTTTTTTACCTGTCTAGCATCTGACCCCCTTATCGATCTTCAAGAACCCTTATGATGTCACTTTTGATGGGAGGCAAGAAACAGAAAATTCAGAACCCTTGTTTTCCCGGCCTCCTTGCACCTAGTGTTCAGTCACCAATCTAGGCTTCATGAATCATGTCTGCCCAGGATTTTGAGTCCAGGGTTAGTGAGGCAACAAGGCAAGGACTACTGAAAATCTCCCTGGAAACAGAGGCAGCTTGGCAGCAGTATGTGCTTCCACTGTGTAGCCCTCTTGGGAATGCTGGCTGCATCATATATTCTAGATATAAGTTCCTTATTGTATATTTGATTTGCAAATATTTTCTCTCATTCTGTGGCTTGTCTTTTTCTTGATTATCCTTTGTAGTACAAAAGTTTTTATTTTTTATTTTATTTTTTGCTTTTATAAGGGGGATTTATTTGGGGGTAAAAGATTACAGTTCTAAGGCCATGAAATATCCAGATCAAGGCACCATCTGGGAAAGCAGACTTGGCTCAATGGATACAGCGTTCGCCTACCACATGGGAGGTCCACAGTTCAAACCCAGGGCCACCTGATGTGTGTGATCAGCTGGACCACGCACAGTGCTGATGTGCGCAAGGAGTGCCATGCCACGCAAGGGTGTCCCCTGTATAGGGGAGCCCCATGCGCAAGGAGTGCACCCCATAAGGAGAGCCACCCAGCATGAAAGAAAGTTCAACCTGCCCAGGAGTGGCACCGCACACACGGAAAGCTACACAGCAAGATGATGCAACAAAAAGAGACACAGATTCCTGGTGCTACTGATAAGAATAGAAGTGGACAGAGAAGAACACACAGCAAAATGGACACAGAGAACAGACAACTGGAGCGGAAGTTGGGGGAAGGGGAGAGAAATAAAAATTTAAGAAAAAAGCACCATATGAAGTGCCTTCTCAGCATAATCACCTACTCTTGATCCTGTTGTCTGGCCACGTGGCATATCAAGATGGCTGCCAATCTCTGTTGAGGTCTCTGCCTCCCCCTCCAGGCTCACCATCTCTCAGAGCCCAGCTCCTGGAGCTCAGCTGTGAGCAACCAGGTATAGGGCTTGTCTCTTTCTGGACCTCCTCTATCAGTCTTGGCTGCTCCACTTTCTTCTCGAGTTCAGCTGCAAGCTATCAGGCATATGATTCATTTCTCCCTGGGCCTCAGCTCTTTGAGCCTCTCCTGGGCTTCTCTCCTTGCAGCTCAGCTGTGGGCGAAACTGGAGTCCTTTTTCTCACAGTGCAGGATCACATATGGTGGCTCCCGTTTCTTGTGTGTGTCTCTGTTTTTTAAAGTTCAGCTTATTTTTAATTCTGTTGTTCATCCTTTTGAAGTCCTCTAAGAATCCATTGCCTAATCTGAGGTCATGGATATTTATACCTATATTTTAATCTAAGAGTTTTAGTTTTAGACCTTATATTAGGTTTTTGATCCATTTTGAGTTAATTTTCTTGTATATGGTATGAGACAAATCTAACTTTATTCTTTGGCATGTGGATATAAAGTTGTCCCAGTACCATTTGTTGAAAAGACTATTCTAGTCCCATTGAATTGTCTTGTTACCTTAAAAATCATTTGAGTTTAAATGTGAGGGTTTATTTCTGGACTCTTAATTCTATTCCATTGATCTTTATGTCTGTCCTTATGCCAGTATACATTAATTGATTTTCAAATGTTGAACCATGATCCCTGGTCATGGTATAATGCTTTTTAGATATTGTTGCATTTTATTTCCTAATATTTTATTAAGGATTTTTGCATCCACATTCATGAGGGTTACTGGTCTTTAGTTTTCTTTTATTATACTGTCTTTATCTGGCTTGGTATCAGGACAACACTAGGTTTATCAAATTATTAGAAAGTGTTCTGTTTTCTTCTGTTTTCTCAAAGAGGTTGTATAGATTGATATTATTTCTTGTTTAAATATTTGGTATCTTGGTATGTTGAATTTCCAAATATTCTACAATGAGAATGTATTGTTTTAAAATGAATATAAAAATGCCATTTAAAAACAAAAAAAAACCATTTGGTAGATTCTCCAATGAAACCATCTGGGCCTAGACATTTCTCTTTTGGGAGCCTTTAAACTATGAATTCTGTTTCCTTAATAGTTGTCTTAGTTTTCCTTAGTAAAACAAATACCTTGCAGTGGATTGGCTTAAACAATGGGGATTTATTGACTAATAGTTTTAGGGTGAGAAGTACAAAACTTGAGGCATCAGCAAGGCAGTGATTCTCCCTGAAGACTGTGGCATTCTGGGGCTGGCTTCCAGCAGTCGCTGGTCCTTGACTTTTTTGTCACATGGCAATGTACATAGTGATATCCTCTCCCTTCTGTTCTGGTTCTGTTGACTTCTGGCTTCTTCTCATGACTTTCTCTTTCTATGTCTGAACCTCATTCTGTTTATAAAGGACCCCTGTAATCTGGGATTAAAGCCCAGCCTGATTCAGCTAGGCCACACCTTTACTAAAATAACATTGTCAAGAAATCCTACTTATAATGGGTCCACATGTGCCAGATTTCAGGCCAAGACCAAGAACATGTCCAAACTGGGGTACATAGTTCTGTCTACCACAATAGTTATAGGCCTGGTCAAGTTATTTCATATTAGATATGTTACAGTAGTTTGTGTCATTTGAGGAATTGGTCCATTTCATCTTAGTTGTCAAATTATGTGGGTAGAATTTTTTTTTCTTTTTAATATTTATTTACTTAATTTTTTCCTTATTTATCCTCCCCCTTCCCCAGATGGTTCGCTCATCTGTCTACTAATTGTTTGCTCGCCTCCTCCAGGAGGCAGTGGGAACTGAACTGGGACCTCACACAGGAGAGGCTAGTGCCCAACCTGAGCCACATCTGCTCCCTGCGGGCTGGGGTGTCTCCTGGCTTGTGGCATCTGTTCCTTGCTGTGGGGTCAGCATCTAGCTCTCTGCAGCGATGGTGGCATCTGCTTGTCTTCTTTTGGAGGCCCTGGAACCTGAACCCAGGACCTCCCATGTAGTAGGCAGTCGTCCAACAGGTTGAGTCACATCCCCTTCCTGTGGGCAGAATTTTTTGTAGTATTTTCTTATCTTCATGATATCTGCAGGGTCTGTAATGCTAACCCATTTCAGTCCTGATATTGGTATTTTGTTCTTCCCTTTTTCATTCTTTGTCAGACTTACTAGAGTTCTGTCAACTTTATCTTTTCAAAGGACCAGCTTTTTGTGTCATTGATTTTTATTTTTCTGTTTTTGATTTCATTGACATCTGCTCTTGTCTTTCTTATTTCCTTCCTTCTGCCTGCTCTGAATTTATATTGCTCATTTTGTAGGGGGCAGAGCTTCGATTATTGATTTGAGACTTTTCATCTTTTTAATATATGCATTTAGTACTAGAAATTTCCCCCTCTGCCTTTTACCTGATTTGCTTAGGCGTGTTCCACAAATTTTTATATATTTTCATTTTAGTTAATTGTATTCTTAAGACTTTATCTTTGACCAATGCATTATTTAGAAATATGTTTGGTTTCCAAGCGTTTGAAATTTTTTCTGTTAGCTGATTTCTAGTTTGATTTCATTGTTGTTAGGAAGTTCTGTATGATTTCACTTCTTTTACATTTGTAGACATTTGTTTTATGGCAGAGAGAAAGGATGTGGTCTCTCTTGGCACTTGATGTTCCTTGGGCACTTGAAAAACTCCATATTTTGTGGAGGGGGTTTTGCCCAACATCTTTTTAATAAATACCTTTTCTGTCTAGATCAGCCGGAGTCATTGTCTGTATCTTGCATCTAAGAACTCTAACACCCCTTCCCACATGTATTTGTTAATGCCCTTTATTGTAGCATTTCTCACACTGAGCTCTGATTGTTGATTTGCATGTTCATTTCCTCCACTGTGCTCTGAGCTTGAGTCTGGGTATGTCTAGCCTGATACATGGTAAGTAATTGACAAGATTTGTTGAATGAATGAGCAAATGAATAGCTTGTATTAATCGTCACTACTTTTATTTATTTATTTATTTATGTTAAAAATTTATTTATTTCTTCCCCCTGCCCCAGTTGTCTGTTCTCTGCGTCTATTTGCTGCGTGTTCTTCTTTGTCTGCTTCTGTTGTTGTCAGCGGCATGGGAATCTGTGTTTCTTTTTGTTGCGTCATCTTGTTGTGTCAGCTCTCCATGTGGGCGACGCCATTCCTGGGCAGGCTGCACTTTCTTTTGCACTGAGTGGCTCTCCTTATGGGGCGCACTCCTTGCGCTAGCGGCTCCCCTATGGGGGGACAACCCTGCGTGGCACGGCACTCCTTGCGCGCATCAGCACTGCACATGGGCCAGCTGCACACAGGTCAAGGAGGCCCGGGGTTTGAACCGCAGACCTCCCATGTGGTAGACGGACGCCCTAACCACTGGGCCAAGTCTGCTTCCCCATAACTACTTTTAAAAAGTCATCAGTTAACTTTGATCTACTGAGATTAATATCCTTTTGGTTATGTAGACACTCTCTATCAGTCTTCATCTTAAATGCAGGGCATTTTTGGCTCCCCACCCCTTAGTTCATATTCAGTAAGTAACTGACCCTGTTACTTCGGAAACTGACTCTAATGTCTATTATGTGATTGGAATGTTATTTTATATCAGCTTAATCATGTTGTAGTTCAAGCATAGACAAGTGGGAAGTTCCTTACTCATTCCACAAGACTTACTTTGTTTGCAACTCCTGCTGTTTCCTTTATTTCAGGTTGACTTGCCCCTTTGTAGATATGTTATTTCCACAACAATATATTTCAATATATTTCACAATGCACATCATTGTCAGAGTGAGCAAAGCCCTGCTTTGTGCCTGGATGCCTTGTTTCCTGGTCAGGAAGCACGCAGTATTCCCTCAGCCTTTCCTGTACTTAAGTCTGGGTTGCCTTACAGAAAACAGGAAACACTTTTGATTGCTTTCTCCCATTAGGTGTAGGTGCTAGTTAGGATGTAGCAAAGGAAGTTTGATGGGTAATGGATTTCTAAGTGTTCAGGCTCTGGCCAGTGACCACTAGCAAAGCTGCTGTGTAGAGTAGATGGAGGAAATTTTGAAAGAGGGGACGTTACAGGGATGTGAGCTAAGCATTCTGCTCTTTGACTCATCTTATTTATTGCTAAAGCAATCTGGAGTGACTGCCTTTTTGTTTCTTTTGGGGATTTTCTTATGACTTCTATTGCCTGTGAGAAAAAAACATGAAACTTAGTGAACCTTGGAGGGGAACAGTAAAGTATTGGAATTTTAGAGTGATTTCCCTGCCTTTTCCATTATAAATCTGCTTAGTGGTTCCATGTTTTCCCTGCTTTGGAATTAGAATGACTAGATTCTACTTGAACAAGATAGCCTTTCTTTATCTTCTCTCCTACTTATTCTCTTCTATGCCACCTTTTTTCTTTTTTTTATTACTTCAGCTAAAAGCCTTGGTATATGAACATTCATATAAGTCAAGATTTCGAAGAGACAAGGGTCATCTTAGTTGTGGTTAGTATTACTTTGTCTTGGTTATAAGCGACAAAATTATAGCAAAATAACTTAAAGAGCTCCGTATGGACTCACATCAAGATAGTGGTAGAAGAATGATGGAGAATATTTTAACACTAATTCTCCATACTATGAATTTCCTAATTTTCTCTACCTTCATCTATTCAGAAGATCTGTCACTATTTTTTTGGTTCTCATAGCATTTGACCTTCATGTCAAGGGGTAGGGTAGTTATCACATGAGCCTTGAGTGTTTGGTTCAGTGAGTTTTTTGTTTTGTTTTTTTTAAATGGAGGTACCAGGGATTGAACCCGTGAATCCAGGATATGTGTAGCAGCTGCTCAACCACTGAACTACACCCACTCCACTCTGTTCAATAAGTTTTAATAATTGTATATATCCATGTTGCCAACCACCCACAAGAAAGTGTAGTATGTTTTCATCACTCCAGAAAATTCCCTCTTGCCTTTCCAGTCTGCTGCCCACCACCACCACTACTTTCTGCCCCCAGGCAACCACTGATTTTTATTACTGTCGATTAGTTTTGTCTGTTCTAGAACTTCATGTAAATGGGATCATACATTGTGTAACTCTCTTGTGCCTGGTTTCTTTCACTCAGCATGTTTTTGAAACTCATCCATGTTATTGTGTGTACAATTAGCCATTTCTTTTTATTTCCATTGTATGAATTTACCACAGTTTATTTATCCATCCATCCTGTCACTAGACATTTGGTTATTTCCAGTTTTTTACTTTAATGAATTAGATTGCTATGAACATTTTCATATAAGTCTTTTTGAGGAAACTTATTTCTAATTCTCTTGGGTAAAATGCCTAGGAATGGAATTGCTAGGTCATAGGCAAATGTATGTTTAATTTTTTATAGCAGACTGCTAAATAACATTCTACCATTTTATATTCCTGCCCTCAGTGTATGAGGGTTCCAATTGTTTTACATCCTTGCCCACAGTTGGTGTTGTCAGTCTTTTTTATTTTAGTAAGTTTGAAATGCTATCTTCTTGTGGTGTTTACTTTTTAATTTTATTATTATTATTTTTACTTTTTAAAATTTATCCCCTTTCTCCCCGAGATGGTTCTCTCATCTGTCTGGTCATTGCTTGCCATCTCCAAGAGGCATCAGGAACCGAACCCGGGACCTCCCACATGGGAGGTGAGTGCCCAGCATCCTGAGCCACATCCACTCCCCATGGGCTATGGCATCTGCTGGCTTGTAGTATCTACTCATTTAGACATCTTCGCATTGTGGTGGGTGCAGTGTCTAGCTCATTGTGACAGGTGTGACATCTGCTCCTCTTTTTTAGGGGCACCAGGACCCAAACCCATGACCTCCTGTGTGGTAGGCAGGCACCCAACTGGTCAAGTCATATTTGTTTCCCTTGTGGTTTTAATTTGCATTTCCTTGATGACTAACAATGTTGACTTTTTTCATGTATTTTTTTTTTATGTCCATTTAGTGTCTTTTTCAGTCTTAACCATCTTAAAATTATTAGGTAGGGTTGTTCACCAATTTTTTTGTTAATTTGTAGTTCTTTATGTATTATGGATATGGGTACATTGTGAAGTATAAATGCTGTAAGTATTTTTCCCAAACTGTGGCTTTCCTATTCTTTAAAAAAAAAAATTTTATTTATCCCCCCCCCCCCGCACTGTTTGCGCTTGCTCTCTGCTCTCTGTGTCTGTTTGTTGTGTGCTCTCTGTGTCTGCTCATCTTCTTTTAGGAGGCACCAGTGACTGAACCCAGGACCTTCCATGTGGGAGTGAGGCACTCAGTTGCTTGAGCCAGTCTGCTCCCTGCTTGTTGTGTCTCCTATTGCGTTGTTGTGACATCTCGTTGTGTCAGCTCGCTGTCTTGCTATTCTTCTTTAGGAGGTACCAGGATCTGAAGCCAGGACCTCCCATGTGGGAGGCAGGCACTCAACTGCTTGAGCCACATTTGGCCCCAATTCATTTTTTGTTGTGTGTTTTGATGAACAGAAATTCTAGACCTTTCCCTAAGCATCCATGTATATGAATATATATCTATGTACTGAATTCCTTTTTCACATATAAAAACTGTTTTTGTTTTTATTTAGTAAATGGAGCCATCCAAAACTTTTCTTGAAGGTTATCTTTTTGCTTAAAAATGCAAAATATATATGTTAGTGCAATACAGTTTTATCTGATTCTTTTTTTTTTAAAGATATAGCTTTTATTTATTTCTCTCCCCTCCCCTACCCCACCCCACCCCATTTCTGCTTTCTGTGCCCTTTGCTGTGTGTTCTTCTTTGTCTGCTTCTATTCTTGTCAGTGGCACCAGGAATCTGTGTCTCTTTTTTGTTGCATCATCTTGGTACATCAGCTCTCTGTGTGTGCGGCGCCACTCCTGGGCAGGCTGCGCCTTTTTTGTGTGGGGCGGTTCTCCTTGAGGGGTACACTCCTTGTGCGTGGGGCTCCCCTATGCAGGGGACACCCCTGCATGGCACAGCACTCCTTGTGCGCATCAGCACTGCGCGTGGGCCAGGTCACCACACGGGTTAGGAGACCCTGAGTTTGAACACTGGACCTCCCCCATTGTAGGCAGGCGCTGTACCAGTTGAGCCAGATCCACTTCGCTCTGATTCTTGTTAATAAGGCTGAGTAGGGTTGTACTTTGTTATATAATTTATAAAACCATTTCCTATAGGAACATTTATGTTGTTTACCATTTTTTTCCATGATAAACAATGTGTTTTTAGGGGCTTTGCTTTTTTGTTTAAAAAGGTGATAAAATTCATATTAGATTTCTTCTGAAGTAGAAATAGTGTTTTCAACTGAGATAAGGAAATGTGTAGAGGAAGTTGAGGCTTCCTATATAGAGTGAGAATACAGTGTTCCAGGGGAGCACACCATTTAGAAATAGTATGTTACTGGTGCTGGAGTTCAGACTATGCCTCTCTAGTTCATCAGTTTCCCAGTGAATTTAGGGTCTGGAGGCAGGATTGGGGTGACAGAAAAACAACCTAGTGTTCCGTGTTTCAGTTTAGGGGAAGTTATAATGCCCACCATGTGGAAATTCTTTTGAAAATATTCCTTCTTCTCCAATTATTTTCTTTTTCAGAGCAAAACAACCTTCCTAATATTTATAAAACTTGGTAACAGCCATTTTGTGGGAAGAAAGTCTCCTAAGAACGAATCTGTAAGCATTAGCCAGAATGAATGAGATGGGATTATTTAAATGTACTTTGAGTACTTCAACATCTGTTTGTAAGTGTCTATTTGTGCAAGTGTTGAAATGGGTGAGCATGTTATTTCCGTAAATGTGGCCTGGGAAATGTGCCTTCTTTTCAATTAGCACATGTAACTGGATAAATCAGACCTTGAAGTAGGTTTTTAGAGGAAGGAGAGAAAGTGGACAGATGGAAGCAGCTGCTTCAGCAGAGGTGAGGCAAGCAGATCCCTATTATTTTATCCCCAGATCAGAGTTGTTCTGGTTCCTAAACTAGGAATTAGATTTGTGATCTGATTTCATGCCTGGCAGTGCCTTTAAAAACAAGGTCATTAACTTTTTTCTTTCTCTTACAGTTGGTAAACTGAATTTACCTTCTTGTTTAGCAATTTGCCTTTAGAAGGCTGGAACTAGAACATTTCCCCTCTCTGACACGTGTTCTGGTTTATTTAGGATTCAAGCAGGCATTCCAACGGTGTGTGTGAGTGTGTGTGTGTGTTCTTTATGCTTAAGAGGACGAATAGGTGCTAGGATAGCCAGGAAGGAGGAGAAGATAGGGTTGCATTTTGTTTAAACACCTCCTCACGTCAAAAGATGAGAGTTTTATTTTTGTTTAGTGAAACAAAACCTGGAAGGCAAAATTGAATGACCTTTGCAAACAATTAAAAAAGTAGATTGACGTCTGATCTTAAACCTTGCATTGAGGTACAACTCGAGTACCTCTCTTAGATTTTCTGTAGGTTCCTTTATGAAGATGTAAAGATTTGATGCTCAGAGCTTGATCTAGAAATTTGGATTTCTAGCTGGTTTGGATTCTGGAACCTTTTTACAGGCAAATATATATTGCTTCCTTAGAGAATTGGAAAGTTCCACTGATCTGGATCCTTTGGCAGCAAGTTGACATTTTATTCAGGCTGGTCACCGATCCTGGCTGGAGTCTTGAAATTGTTGGTATACTCCCACTGCCCAATTTTGAGTTATTTGTAAACAGGTTTATGCACATATATCTGAATTTTGTCAACCACTAGATTGTGTTAATTTTTTTCTTTTTGATTGTTTGGGGATTTTTAGCTCTTTGACAAACTCTTCAAATCAAGACTCCCTTCCCCCCATTTTTATTTTATATTTAAAAAGTAGTTATTGCTCTAACTGGGTCATCAGTATGGACCTCTCCTTTGCTCCCATAAGGAGCCTTGGCCTTGTAGCCAATTCAGCAGGGATGGAAGTCACGAGACAGTGGACTGGCGCCTCATTCCCTCTATGAGCCATTAGTATTCTACCAGCTGCTCTTTACCCTGTCTCACCTTCCTCCCTGTGCTGCCACACTTGGGCAAAGCAGAGTGCCGACTGACCCAGCCAGGAGAGCTCTTGTGAACTGGAAGAAAGGGCGTTCATTGGTGATAGCTTTCAGCTCTTTGGCTTGGGAGCTGACTTACTAGTCAGTTCAACAAATAGCACCTACTATGTGCCAGGTTTGTGCTAGGTACAGTCTCCCTCACACACACGCCCTTGTCCACCAGTGGAAGGATGCTGAGCCATGAAGGCATTTGGTAGCTATAACTCATTAGTCCAAGGGAAGAATCTGCCTTCCCTTCTCGAACACGGTCGTTTTTTTTTTCCAGAAAGGGCCAATGGGGAGAAACTTGTTACCTCAAATCCCGCAGGTTCTAGGAAAGGACATGAGGACCCTGGGTAACTTCACAGAACCTTGGATGAGATCACAAAATATGGAGACCCCACAGGCCAGTGGTGATAGCCAGGACTACTCTGCCTGTTGGTGGTGAATGATGGCTCAGGCCTGCCTTGCAGCAGCTTCTGCTCCAGAAGGATGGTTTTGAAGCTCCCAGGATGCTTGATGAGGATGTACCATTATATTTGTCCAAGCCAGCATTGCAGAAACTCCAAGAGATATTTCCTAACATTGTGTTTTCCAAGAGATAATAGATGTAACATCTTGTACATGTCAAGTTGTGCATCACACCACAGACAAGTCCTTAAAGGCTGAATCCAGAAAAGGCTTGATGGCAGTCATGGCCCTGCGAGGCAGGCAGCTCGTGGCTTCCCTGATATTCCTTTGCTTTTCTCAAAGAGGAAGTCAGTCCAGGAGAGTTGAGGAGGCAGAAGGCTGTGTCTTGTGCAGATCTGTCACTTCCAGGAGGGGGCCAGGCCTTTTAGTTTTGTGGCTTACTTGTTTATTTCTTTTTTTTTTTTTTTTTTGCAGAATTTGGGTTTTTAGTTCAACCTGTTTCACCAGACTAGGTAGGAGGGAGGAGGGAGGACTGTTCAGCTAGCCATGTCTCCTCCCCTTGGCACGGTCCTCCCCTCTCCTTGTGTCCATGGACCTGAGGACCAGCTGAGAAGAAGAATGAAATCCTTCTCCCTGCAGACAGGCAGTCACACGTCGATGATGTTCACTAAGGGCTTGCTTGGAAGCCCTGCTGCAGAGAAGCCCCGCACCCTGGTGCTCTGCCATGCCAGTTAGCACACTCTCAGTTGCTCCCTTGTTGTTATTATGTTTGTTGTCCTTGATAACGTCGTACCAGCAGCAGAAGAGGGCGGCGACACCCACCCACATGAACAGGACCACAGTGATGATGAGTGCCTCACCCCATCTCCTTCATGGTCACCTCGTCTTGGATCTTGGTGGCCATCTTCTTGGCCTCACATGGGATCTTGAAGAGTACAGGCTCACTGGCCGGGCTCTGGCCTTGAACGTGCACAGTGTACTTGCTGTCCTGCTCCAGGTCCCGCAGGGCACAGGCAGGTAGGTAGTGTTCCCCTCCTGGATGAAGCATAGCATCTGTACGTCCTTCTGCTGAGAGACGTAAGACCAGTGACAGCCTCATCCTCCAGCACATCCCAGGTCACCACCACCAAGTTGGCCTTGAGGTGCCTGACAGTGATGTTCACTGGGGCCTAGGGACTGTGTTGTCCTGAAGGTGAACCTCAGCTGGGACCTTGACCTGTGTGGGGCAGGAACTAGGGAACCAGAGCACTCCTCTCCTCCTCTCTCTTTTCCTTCTCTCTCCTTTAAAACCCTTTTTATAGTCATTATTTTGGGCTTTTTGTTTCTTTGGAAGCAAATTTTCCACATAGCTCCAATTAGGATTTATTTATACATTTTACAGTGGAGGTAAGAGAATGCTGTCTTGAATGTTATTACTGGCTCCTTTTTTGAAAATAGGTAGAGTATAATTATATGTGCTTTTGACTTGGACACACCTGTCTGCTTCACGTGTAGAATGGGGATAATAAGTCCTACCTCAAAGAGCTGTTTTGAGAATGAAATAAAATACATGAAGTGCCTAATACAGTTTCAGGCAAATAAGGGCTCATTAAAAATTAGTTCTTGTTCCATTTTCCCCCTTCTTAAATAACAAGGCTGATCCTCCCTTATTACTATTTTGATAAGGAAATTATAAAATGATTAGGGATAATAGGAAGTCAAGTTAACAAATAAATGAAGCTTACAAATAATTGAAAACCTGTATAAGTGTAATCAATATCTTTGTCTTCTTCCTACAAAATGAAGCCTTTAAATTTGAGAGAATGCTCCCTCACTGAAATTCTAATTATCTTTCCTAACAATGAAAAACAAAACAGCTGAGAGATAGGTTATATTGTTTTTATATATTTGAATATACACACCTGTATTCAAGAAAGAGTTTGAGGGAAACGGACTTTGGCCCAGTGGTTAGGGCGTCCGTCTACCACATGGGAGGCCCGCGGTTCAAGCCCCGGGCCTCCTTGACCCGTGTGGAGCTGGCCCATGCGCAGTGCTGATGCGCGCAAGGAGTGCCGCGCCACGCAGGGTGTCCCCCGCGTAGGGGAGCCCCACGCGCAAGGAGTGCACCCATAAGGAGAGCCGCCCAGCGCGAAGGAGGGAGCAGCCTGTCGAGGAATGGCGCCACCCACACTTCCCGAGCCGCTGACGACAACAGAAGCGGACAAAGAAACAAGAAACAAGACGCAGCAAAAAGACACAGAAAACAGACAACCGGGGGAGGGGAGGGGAATTAAATAAATAAAAATAAATCTTAAAAAAAAAAAAGAAAAAAAAAAGAGTTTGAGTTAACAAGAATTATCCGACTACAGAGGAAGCTTAACCACAGGACTTAAGGACAGAGAATTTTTTAGAAATTAATTTGTATTCATAGAAATTGTATTTTTTAAACTTGAAGGTTTTGGGGGGAGATAATGAATTTTCCTCACTGTAATTAACCAAAAATTATTTCTTAATTTGCTTTTGGTGTCACGTTTTTAAAAAAATGTCCACAATTTCATTTGTTTAGGATATAAAGTTAATTAGCCAGAATTTAATCTTTATATAGAGAGAGATCATTAATAGTGAAGTTGTGTATATTTCTACTGACATTACTTAAAATGTTTTAATTTGTAGCATGTCCTGGGGACATGTGGCAATGTCTGCAGACATTTTTATAGTTGTCACAGCTTGGAGGGAATGGTACTATCATCTAGTGGGTGACAGTACCACTAGGCCAGGGATGTTGCTAAACATTGTAGAGGACACAGGATGGCCCCCCACAACCTAGAATTACCCAGTTCAAACATCAGTAGTGTCCAGGTTAAGATACCCTTGAGTAGCACTACAGTGAAGCCATGTGAGCGTTTAATACTTTCAGTGTTGTTGTGTTTTTGTTTTTATTTTTAAAAAACTTTATTTTGAAACACTTTCAAACTTACAGGCCATTTACAGAAATAATACAACCCCCCTACAGAGAATCCAACATACCCTTTATCCTCTCACCCCCATACCCACCGATTTTAACATTTTGCTATAATTGCTGTATCATTCTATCTCTCCATCTGTCTTTCTGCTTATAAATTCATTTTCTGAGCATCCATGCCTTGAACCCTTAATACTACCACATACACTGCCTTAAGTGCAATGGTCCAGTTGAGGAAATTTAACATTGATATAAAGCTGACATCTATATTCCAATTTTTTTCACATGTTCCAAGAAAGTCCCTTGAGCCTTTTCTCCTCCCTTGCTAGATCCCATCCAGGACCATGTATTGCATTGTACTTGTGTGTGTGTCTCTCTCTCTCTTTTTTTTTTTTTTTTTTTTTAAGGAGGTACTGGGAATTGAACCAAGGACCTCATACATGGGAAGTAGGTGCTCAACCTTTGAGCTACATCCACTCCCCTGTCATTGTCTCTTTAAATACTCTTCTTTTTTTCTTCAATTGTGGGAACATATATACAACATGAACTCCCCATGTCAGCTACTGCAAAACATACCATTCAGGGAATTCCTCACATTCACAGTATTCAGTACCCTCCCTATCTTACATTACTAAACCTTTATTTCCCCAAATAGAAACCCTTCACTCATTATGCATTAAGTCTCCATTCCCCACTGCCCCACCTCTGGCAACCTATGCTGTAATTTCTTTTCTTTTTTCTCTTTTTTTTTTTTCTATTTGTAATTTTTTACTAATATATTTATCAAGAGAAATTACTGTATAGCCCACATTCATGTTTCATAATTCAGGAGACTATGTGGGTCAGTGATAAGCCTCTAGAGAACTCGATCCTAAGAAATTCTTTATGTTCCAAAATCACTTTGTACTTTGAAAGATTCTTCCCTTCCTCATCACTTCAACATCTTGCATGGAATTTTAGTGACTATAGAAATACGCAGAAACGGACTTGGCCCAGTGGTTAGGGCGTCCATCTACCACATGGGAGGTCCGCGGTTCAAACCCCGGGCCTCCTTGACCCGTGTGGAGCCGGCCCATGCACAGTGCTGATGTGCGCAAGGAGTGCCGCGCCACGCAGGGGTGTCCCCCATGTAGGGGAGCCCCATGCGCAAGGGGTGCACCCCGTAAGGAGAGCTGCCGAACGTTAAAGACAGTGCAGCCTGCCCAGGAATGGCGCTGCCCACACTTCCCGTGCCGCTGACGACCACAGAAGCGGACGAAGAAACAAGACGCAGCAAATAGACACAGAAAACAGACAATCGGGGGCAGAATTAAATAAATAAATAAATCTTTTTTTTAAAAAAAAGAAAGAAATACGCATATGCCTTCTTTCTTGGTTCAGCCACAGCAAACTTCTAGAGAGCTGCAGTCCCCAGGGACACAATAAATGCTCCAACAGTAATGAAATTGTAAGTGCTTGGCCAAAAAGTCTCACATTTGAAGTTTCACCAAAGTACTGGAAGGCATGGTAGTTTTTCTCTTTAACACCAGCATCCTTCCTTATGGATGGAAAAATGCTGTACTCAAATTTCTGTCTCTGTAAGCATATATATTCTCTGATATTTTCTTTGTAGTTACTGTGGGGCTTAAAGTTAATATTCTAAATCTGTAACTTGTTTGCTTTGATACCAGTTTAACTTCAGTAGTATATAAAAACCATTTCCCAAACCCCTACGTCCTCCTACCCATGTATATTTACCCATGTCATTTCCCTTATTGGACTACTTTGTTTCTTCATTCGGCTTCAATCCATTGTCTATTGTCCTTTTCTTTCAACATGCAGAACTCTCTGACACATCTTGTAGGGCTGGTCTAGTAGTGATTGAAACCCTGAGTTTTGGGTTATCTGGGAAAGCTTTAATCTCCCCTTCATTTTTGAAAGACAGTTTTGCTGGATATAGAATTCTTGATTGGTAATTGTTTGCTTTCAGCACTTTAAAAATTGTGCCTTTTTGCTGCCATGATTTTTGATGAGAAATCACTTAATCTTATCGAGACTCCCTTGTATGTAATGTCACTTCTCTTTGTGTAGCTTTCAGAATTCTCCCTTTGTCTTTGGTGTTTGACAGCTTGAGTATAACATGGCACAGTTGCAGGTCTGTTTGGTTTTATCCTATTTGGAATTTGTTGCACCTCTTGGGTGTGTTTGTTCACATCTTCTGATAAGTTTGGGAAGTATTCAGCCATTATTTCTTTGAATATTCTCTCTGCCCTATCTCTTCTCCTTCTGGCATTCTCATAATGCATATATTGGTATGCCTAATGGTATCCCACAGGTTCCTGGTGCACTGTTCACTTTTCTTCATGCTTTCTTCTTTTCAGATTGAGTGATTTCAATTGTTTTATATTCAAGCTGTCTGATTCTTTCTTCTGCTGGCTCCAATCTGCTGTTCAACCCCTCCAGGAAATTTTAAATTTCTGTTCCTGGTTAGTTCCTATGCATAATTTCCATCTCTCTATTGATAATTTCTTTGTGTTCATTTATTGTTTTCCTGATTTCCTTTAGTTCTTTGTCCATGCTTTCCTTTAGCTCTTTCAGCATACTTAGGACTGTTTTTTAAAAGTCTTTGTCTGTTTTTTTCCATATCTGGCCCTCCTCATTGATAGTTTCTAATGCTTTTCTCCTTCACCCTGGCTCCTGTTTCTTTGTTTTGTAACCTTTTGTTGAAACCTGGATATTTTGGTACTTTGTTTATTTATTTATTTATTTTTAAAGGTTTATTTTATTTATTTTTCTCCCCTTTCCCCCTCCTCGTTGTCTGTTCTCTGTGTCCATTTTTGCTGTGTGTTCTTGTTTTTGTCCGCTTCTGTTGTTGTCAGCAGCACAGGAATCTGTGTTTCTTTTTGTTGCGTCATCTTGCTGTGTCAGTTCTCCGTGTGTGCAGCACCATTCTTGGGCAGGCTGCACTTTCTTTCGTGCTGGGTGGCTCTCCCTACAGGGCGCACTCCTTGCACGCGGGGCGCCCCAGCGTGGGGGAGACCCCTGCGTGGCACAGCACTCCTTGCGCGCATCAGCACTGCGCATGGGCCGGCTCCACACGGGTTAAGGAAGCCCGGGGTTTGAGCTGCCGACCTCCCATATGGTAGACGGATGCCCTCACCACTGGGCCAAGTCCACTTCCCTATTTTGGTACTTTAATGTGTTATCACTGGAATTCAGTCTATGAAGCACTATTTCTTAAGCTTGTATCCAGCTAGAGTTAGAACTTTATTTGAATGCCAGGATTTAACAATAAACAAAAGAAGGAAAAAAAGAAAACACCTTTCCCAGTCTTTGCAGATTGACCTATTCTTCAAGACTTATCCATATAGTGAGTTTAGAGAACAGCACCAATCCTTTCTGAGCTTGCATCTTGTCTTGGGCATCCACATGCAGACCTGGGAATTCCCCCATTTAGAGGTTGGGAACACCTCCTCTTCTCTAGGAAACAGTTTCCTCGGGTGCTAGGCAGCAATTCCTTCCTACAGCAAGCAGTCCCTTGTCCCAGGCAGCATGACCTGACTGCTTTCCCAAAGCATTCTCTAGCATTGCTCTGTGAGCCCCCTTCAACATTCAGGGCAGGTTCTGAAAGGGGGAGTCTTTGACACGTGGCCGGAATCAATCCCCCAAGCCCCACTAGAGAGATCAGACCAGACATAATGCACCCAGTATGTGCATGAGGGATACTCTACTCCCTCTGGAACTGGGACAAGGAACCAGCACTGGAGGTGTAGCTTGCGCCAAGCCTGTGAGGGATGTGGTGGGGCCAGCCAGGACACCACAAGGTCCTGTAACTTTTAAGTGGCCTTTTTCTTGATTCGTTGCTTAGAGCTTTTAGAATGATATTTCTGTCACTTCTTTTTGGTTGTTCATAGCTTCTGTGTGAGCTCTGAAGCGTCTCGCTCTGCCATCCTCATGGGCTCTGAGTTGTTTTTTTTTTAAAGATTTATTTTTTCTTTATTTCTCTCCCCTTCCCCCCCTCTCCTGATGTCTGCTCT
Source organism: Dasypus novemcinctus (assembly GCF_030445035.2). NCBI lineage: Eukaryota > Metazoa > Chordata > Mammalia > Cingulata > Dasypodidae > Dasypus > Dasypus novemcinctus. The sequence continues at coordinate 14,300,215 of NC_080690.1, forward strand.
CTGTATCCATTCACTGTGTATTCTTCTGTGTCCGCTTGTATTATTGTCAGCAGCATCAGGAATCTGTCTCTTTTTGTTGCATCATCTTGCTTCATCAGCTCTCTGTGCATGCGGCACCACTCCTGAGCAGACTGTGCCTTTTTCATGCAGGGCGGCTCTCCTTGTGGGGTGCACTCCTTGCACGTGGGGCTCCCCTACATGGGGGACACCCCTGCATGGCATTGCACTCCTTATGTACAACAGCACTGCATGTGAGCCAGCTCACACATGGGTCAGGAGGCCCTGGGTTTGAACCCTAGACCTCCCATGTGGTAGGTGGAAGCTCTATCAGTTGAACCAAATTTGCTTACCTGAATGTTTTTTAAGTAATTCTGAAATTGATCTCTTTCTGCTGTTGGCACAGTACTTGCTTATATAGGATAAAACGTGTTTGATGAATGAATACACAAATGACAGCAGATTTCTTCTTCTTTTTTTCTTTTTTAGAGATTTATTTTATTTCCTTATCTCTCCCCACCCCCTTGTTTTTCTTTTAGGAGGCACCAGGAACTGAACCCGGGACCTCTGATGTCAGAGGGAGGCACCTAATGGCATAAGCCACCTCTATTCCCTGCTTTGTCATGTCTCTCATTATATTTTACCTCTTGTTGTGTCATCTTATTGCATCATCTTGTCCTGTCATCTTGTTGCATCAGCTTGCTGCACCTGCCTGTCGCTCCAACTCTCCATCCTGCTCGTCCTCTTTAGGAGGCACGAGGAACCTCTGCTCCCTGCTTTGTTGTGTCTCCCATTATTTTTTCTTCATGTGTCAGCTTGCCATGCCTGTCCATCACGTAGACTCTCTATCTTCTTCAGGAGGCACCAGGAATCAAACCATGGACCTCCCATGTGATAGGCGGGAGCCTAATCGCTTAAGCCACATCCCCTCCCCAGGTTTCTTCTTCTTTTTTTTTTTTTTTTTTTTTAATATTTAAAGATTTATTTATTTATTTAATTTCTCTCCCCTTCCCCCCCACCCCAGTTGTCTGTTCTCTGTGTCTATTTTGCTGCGTGTTCTTTCTTTGTCCGCTTCTGTTGTCAGCGGCATGGGAATCTGTGTCTCTTTTTGTTGTGTCATCTTGTTATGTCAGCTCTCCGTGTGTGCGGCGCCATTCCTGGGCAGGCTGCACTTTCTTTCATGCTGGGCGGCTCTCCTTACAGGGCGCACACCTTGCGCGTGGGGCTCCCCTATGTGGGGACACCCCTGCATGGCAGGGTACTCCTTGCGCGCATCAGCACTGCGCATGGGCCAGCTCCACACGGGTCAAGGAGGCCCGGGGTTTGAACCACAGACCTCCTATGTGGTAGACGGACGCCCTAACCACTGGGCCAAGTCTGCTTCCCCCCAGGTTTCTTCTTAGGGTTTGATAGTGAGCAAGTCCTTTTGCAAACAAACCAATTTCTTCAAATGAGATTGTAATTTTCTTTAGTGGGCTGTCATAAGCCTAGCTCTACTTAAAGACTCCTAAAAAGTATTAATGAAGAATTTTATTAAAGCCGTTATATTAAAAATGCATATAATACAGGAAGCAGCAAGAAATGCAAGATGGACTATATTTTAGTGCCAAAATATGTCATTAGAAAGAGAGAAAAAATTTTAAAGGCGCCTCTGGCACACATACACATACACACACACACCCTTACCACCACCACATTCATTACGAATGAACAAATTCTACCTGATCGACATGAGGACTGGGATCATTGTGTCTGTGTCTGTCCTTATATCATTCCCAACTCCATTATCTACTGGTCAGTTGCTGTCGTGGAGAACTTTTACCAGGTGTTACAGTTTTTCAAGAGTTGTTGGAATTGTGGATATTCATGTGAATTTTTCCCATTTTTAAAAAACTGTGAGTCAAACAAAAACAGGCCAGTTGGCAACGTCTCATCTGGTTCTTTACCCTGTTTTTGAGACTCTGAGCAGTAGGGAATAGACTGGCTTCCCCACCATCCTTTTTTCCTCTTCTTAATCCCCTTTGCATCTGGAAGACAGATTTGCAATCCTTGCTTTTCCAATTTAATTAGATGAACAATGTGTGGAAACATGTCACTTGTAATAGTCTGAGTTCAGATTATTGCAGAATAAATAGAAATAGGCCACCTGCAAAGTTGTGAGTCTAAATGTCTGTGGTAGTTAAAACAGAGCCCTGTAGCCAGCTAGAATTCTATGTAGCAATATATACTTACACTACTTTTATTATTCTCCAAATTAAGAAACAACTTCTATTCCTAATGAAGTACTCTTATTTTACCTTTAAAAACTATATATATATATAGTTTTTAAAGACTTATTTTATTTATCTCTCCCCACCCCCTCATTGTTTACACTAGCTGTGTCTGTCTTTGTTTCTTTAGGTGGCACCAGGAACTGAACCCAGGACCTCTGATGTGGGAGGGAAACGATTAATTGCTTAAGCTACCTCCGTTCCCTGCTTTGTTGTATCTCTTGTTATGTGTTTCTTCTTGTGTCTCTTGGTTCGTCAGCTTGCCATGCTTGCCTATCTTGCCAGCTTGCTGTCCTGCTTGTCCTCTTTAGGAGACACCGGGAACCTCTGCTCCCTGCTTTTTTTATGTTTTTATTCTTGTGTCAATTGTTGTGTCAGCTTGCTGCGCCTGCCTGTCCCGCCAGCTCACTGTCTTCTTTAGGAGGCACCAGAAATTGAACCATGGACCTCCCATGTGGTAGGCAGGATCCCAGTCACTTAAGCCACATCTGCTTCCCGTATATATTTTTTAACAAATCAGTTTGATTGATGCATATTAATAAAGCATATAACCATCCAAAATGTACAATCATTGGTATTTGGTATAATCACTTAGTTGTGCATTCATCACTTCAGTCATTCTTAGAGCATTTTCATTATTCTAATAATAATGATGATGATGATAAAAAAAACAAAAAAACTCATCACCTCTCATTTTCTCAGTGCTCCCCTGCTGTATATAGTTGCTATTCTGTTTTGATCTCTCTAGTTTATTTGTATTTATATTTTGTAAAAATGGGCTTATATGCAATATCACCCATATTTGTATATCAAATGAGGTTTCACTATGTTATACAGTCTCATGGTATATTTGTGTGTTATACAGTCCCATGTTACATTTTTAGCTTTCCTTCTAGTAATATTCATGACCTTAGACTTTCCCTTTCAACCATTATCTCTATAGTAGCTCTGCTATTTATAAACACTATGGTGTGCTTTCACCATTTCTATTCATTTCCAAAGATTTCCAAACAACCTTTTGTTTTTAAGATTTATTTATTTATTTATTTTCCCCCCCTTCCCCTCCTCCCACCCTACTATTTTTGCTATCTGTGTTGTCTTCTCATTTTCTCTCCTCTAGGATTCACCAGGATTGGATCCTGGAGACCTCTATTGTGGGGAGAGGTTCCCGGTCAGTTGCGCCACCTCAGTTCCTGGTGTCTGCTGTGCCTCACCTTGACTCTCCCCTTGTCTCTATCTTTTTTTTTCTTTTTTAAGATTTTATTTTATTTTTTTATTTGTTTCTCTCCCCCCCTCCCCTTGTCTGCTCTCTGTGTACATTCACTGTGTGTTCTTCTGTGTCCACTTGCATTCTCAGCAGCAGCACTGGGAATCTGTCTCTTATTGCGCATCTTGCTGCATCAGCTCTCCATGTGTGCGGTGCCACTCCTGGGCAGGCTGTGCTTTCTTCGTGTGAGGTGGCTCTCCTTATGGGGCACACTCCTTGCACGTGGAGCTCCCCTATAGGGGGCCACCCCTGTATGGGCCACCCCTGCATGGGCCAGCACTCTTGCGCACATCAGCACTGCACATGGCCCAGCTTACCCCATGGGTCAGGAGGCTCTGGGTTTGAACCCTGGACCTCCCATGTGGTAGGCAGATTTTCTATCGGTTTAGCCAATTCTGCTTCCCCCTTGTCTCTCTTTTGATGCGTCATCATCTTGCTGCATGACTCACTTGGGTGGGCACTGACTCACCACACAGACACTCGTACGAGCACTGGCTCACTGCACAGGCACGCTTTCCTTCTTTTTCACCAAGAGACCCCAGGGATCGAACCTGGGGCATAATATTCCATTTTGTATATACACTACAATTTGTTTATCCATTTATCAGTTAAAAGATACCTGGGGTGGTTCCATCTTTTGGTAATTGTGAATAACAGTGCTATAAACATTGCTGTGCAGACATTGGTGTGCAGATATCCGTTTGTGTCACTGCTCTCACTTCTTCTGGGTGTGTACCTAGTAATGGTATTGCTGGGTCATGTGGCAAGTTTATATTGAACTTCATTTGGAACTGCCAAACAGTGGTTGAGCGCCTGCTTCCCATGTACGAGGTCCTGGGTTTAATCTCTGGTACCTCCTAAAACTATATAAATAAAGTAAATACTGATAATGCAGGACTTTCTTTAAAAAAATAGCTATACTATACTTTTCCCCATTTATTAATTGGTTATGGGTTGTGTGTCTTCTTACTGAATTAGGATTTTTGCCTTACTTTCCTGCTGCTCTGACAGTTCCAAAGTCAGTCCTCTCCTTAAGTCACCAAGATGCAGCTGTCTGCTTGAATTCTTGCCACCCCATGCCACAAGGACTGGGATGTGCCCTTGGGGAATAAACTTTAACTCAGACCTCAGTCATTTCTCTTCCTCCAAACCATCAAGTCCACTCCAATTTCTGCCTGATTTTAGTCAGTCTCCAGTGCCTTCAAATATTTGTGTTTTTTTAATATTTTGTCCAGAGTTAATCATTATCTCTGAGAGGGTAAGAGCTACTCCACCATTACCCCATTACTCCATTGGAAAACAGCTTCTCTCTTTACTTTCCCACCACAGATATGTATTAACCTTGTTCTTCACCTTCAGGTATCACATATATCTTATCATTACCTGCTGATTTGTAAGCTCTTTATCGGTGTAGAGCAACTCCATGTATTAATAGACCAAATATTTAAGATGATATGGGAAAATAACTAGCTAGTCACCATGGAGAAATTTGTATTGTTTTGATGGTCAAAGAACCCACCACACGTGTAGTAACAAATAAGTAATATGGTTTCCTTCTCAGTGCCCCTCTTTAAATGCACTCAAAAACATCCACCAAAATGATGTAATAGATGGCAATGTTTAGCAGGGTTAAAAATGAACAGTTGACACACATCTTTATAAATGCCTAAATTAGTCATTCTCAAATTTTTAGGCTTTAGGACCCTTTTACATACATATAGTTTATTGAGGACCTCAACAAGCTTTTGATATCTCTTTATATTTCTGTATTAGAAACGAAAATTTTTTAAATTTATTAATTTATTAATTTATTTTCAAATAATAATAAACTAATTACATATTAACATGGATAGCTAGATTTTTCCAAAACAGAAAAGATTTGGTAAGAAGAGTAGCATTATTTTACAAATCTCTTTTAATATCTGCCTTAATAGAAGACAGCCAGGGTTGCCTTGCTTAGAAGGAGCAAGGTCATTATCAAAGCTCAAAACCATGCTCAGGAGGTTGTCTCTTTGGGAAGCCAGTATTGCTCTATTTCAATTTCCTCTTTACTGGTCTTTCAGCGTAAGATTGATAACTAGCACTTCTGGACCTGCCTCCTAGGCCTGCTTTTTTACCCAAAGTAGGATGCCACCCTGTAGACTGTAGCCAAAACCATTGGTCTGTATGAAGACTTGGCCTTTAGTATGAGCGACAGTTTGCCTTCCCTTGAAGCCTGTAGGACATACACGCCTAAGCAGGAGATGATAGTATTGACCCAGGACCCTCCCAAGTGACTGGCCTTACCTAATATGCGTCCATCACAGACTGTAGAAACTAGCAAGTGTTGGGTGGCTGCATACGCCCATCTGGGAAAGAATAACTTCATTGACTTCTTGGACTTTTCTGAGTCCTTCATCTTCTATAAGTCACTTCCTGTAGGCATGGGAATTACTGGTCAAGACAGGGGCTCTTGCTTGTTTTTCTTAGACCACATCTCCAGACCATGTCATAGACGTACACTGCGAAATTGGAGGAAGAGAGCAAAGAAATAACAAGTGTTCTGGAAATAAATACAAGGAAACAAGGGGAACTAAAGAGGAAACAGGCATTGAGACATTCAGAAAGAAGCCAGAGAAGTAGAGAACGTGTTTATGTGTTCAGAGTTATTTTCTGCAGTGTAAGTATGGAGGGGCCAGGTGCCTTCGCATTCTATTGTGTATTGTAAAAATAATTTTTAAAAACATTTTCCGAGCTTATCAAATGGTTATCCCTTCCTATATTTTGTAATACCTGCCCTAACATTCTGTTTTGAAATACGATTCATAGTTCTTCCTAGACCTCTTACTGGCCCACAGCATAAAATTCTGTGAATGTCAATAGCAATAGCAAACTGATGTTAGCGTTTCAGAGGCAATTACAGAGGCCTGAGTCTCTGACTTAAATCCAAAATCTGCATTTGTTACCATTGCTTTTAAAAAAAAGTCTTACTTGTAAAACTTTTTTACATCTTACTTCTAAGCTGTTTTTTGATCTCTTTAATGGTCAGTTATATAATTATTGAAAATTGATGTTGAAATGTGAAACAAGTTAAAGTTTAGATTTTAAAATGACTTATTCTTTAAAACTCTTTAAACACCTTAACAGATAAAATATATTATAAATGAATTTATTATAAACCTTATTACTGTCTGATTTGGAGGTAAAAATAATGTCTGATTTCCATGTTCCTGCAGTTAATAGAAAACTAGGAAGGGAGATTTTAATCAGCCAGAGAAAGGTTTTTATCATCTCTGCTCCATTTTAACCCCCTATTCCTCTGGGTGTGAACCCATTGTAAGTAGGTTCTTTTGGTGAGTAGGATCTTTTTTTGGTTTTTAATCAATTTTATTGAAATGTATTCATAAACCATACAATCCATCTGAAGTGTACAATCAGTGGCACTTGGTAGAATCACAGTTATGCATTCGTCACATCAATCTCTGCTCCATCTTTGTCTTTATCTTATGCTCCCAATGGAGGAAAAGGGCTATTATATCTTCCCGTGTACAAACATTCATCTTAGATCCTCTAGACAGCCTGTTTGTAATGCTAAATTATTTTTACAAACTTTGTTTCTGTTAACCACGTTATTTTCTTTTTGATACCCAAATGGTTGCAGGCTAACTAATGGCATAGTCTTTAAGCAGGTGCCTTTGACCTTTTAGTACTGACCCTCACAGCCTTGAAGGTATTTGTGCTTTCTGGCAGTGCCAGAAATTTCCAGACCAGTCTTGATTGTTTTCTTGTCCCAAGGCATGGAGTCTTGGTTCCTTTTGGTGGAGAGTAGTGTTAGGACCATATATATGAAATAAAAATAAAACAAACACCCAGGACTCACTGCCCAGCTTAAGAAAAAGGAATTACTAAACTCTAGAAGTTCCGTATATATGGTATCACATCACCTTTCAACTCCAGAGAGTAATCACCATCCTACATTTAAAAAAATTTTTTTTATTATTCTCTTAACTTTCTTTATGTTTTGACCATTTATGTGAGTATTTAAAAATAATTATTATTTAGTTCTTGTCTTTGAACTTTAAATATTTTAATCTTCTTCGGCTTTTTTTTTCCTCTTAATATTATTTTGAGATTCATGTGACTGCAATAGCTTTAGTTCATTCATATTCACTGCCTTATTATATTTCGCTATATGAAAATGTCACAAATTTGAGTTTTCCTGTCTTGTTTCCAGTTTTTTGTTTTTAGGAAAATACTACTATGAACCACTGCCATACATGTGTCCTTTTCACGTATATAGGGGTTTCTCCAGGTCATTGTTTTGTCAATTGTTTTTAACTGGGCCCCCATAGTATATACACTCACACAAACTCAGTACCTACACATGCCCCTGAAATAAAAACTTCACTATACTTGTGTGTCATAAGGTAAAATACAATACTTAGTGTGTAATAAGGGAAAAACATAACAAATGTTGTATTCTATTCTGTTTCATTAAAATACCTTTTGTGACCTACAAAGTGAAATTGTTCTAAAAATTTTTGTGATGATGAATGTACAACATTGTGATTATACTAAAAGCCATTGATTATACACTTTAGGTAGATCATGTGGTATGTGAACATATCTCAGTAAAACTGATGAATAAATAAATAGTTGTGCAGGAATAGCTAGAAATAGCAGCTATGTACAGCAGGGGAAGCTTTTTCTTATTTGACTGTCTGTCTTTAGTTTATTATTATTGTTGTTGAAATAATGAAAATGACCTAATAATGGTTGAAGTGATGAATGTACAACTAAGTGATTATATCAGATTCCACTGATAGTATGCTTTATTAATATGTATTGTTAAAATTTATTTGTTCAAAAAAAAGGAAAAATATAACAAACATTCTATTCCATTCTCTTTCATTAAAATAAAATACCTTGTGTGACCCACTGAATTGATTCACAACCCACTGGGTAACAACAGCAGTTTAAAAAACTTTGTAGTAATAAATTTGCTGGGTCTCGGGTGTATTTCATGTTAAATACAGGTGACTGTCCCATTGCTCCAATTCTTGGTATTTTGCATACTTCAGTGTTGCCATCTTTTGAGTGTGAAATGATATGCTCCATAGTTTTAACTTCCATTTCCACAGTGCTAATTGGATTATCTTCTGAGGGAGATCTTAATTATAGGTAGTATTATATTGCAGTAACAGAGGTGTGCACATAGTGTTTGTAGAAGGCAAAGATGAAAGCACCAAACCCTCCCCAAGGCAGTCAATTAGGGTTTTCAGCAGATTGGAAGAAGCCATTTGGAATTTCAGAAGTCATTTCTTTTCTTTTTTCTTTTTTTTTTAGTAGTAGTAGTAGTATTTGTTTGTTTTGTCTTTTTTTATCTTTTTTTTTTTTAAAGATTTATTTTGATTTATTTCTCTCCCCCTCTCAGTTGTCTGTTCTCCGTGTCCATTTGCTGCGTGTTCTTTGTCCACTTCTGTTGTCAGCGGCACGGGAATCTGTGTCTCTTTTTTTTTTTTTTCTTTTTAAAGATTTATTTATTATTTATTTCTCTCCCCTTCTTCCCCCCCACCCCGGTTGTCCGTTCTCTGTGTCTATTTGCTGCATCGTCTTTGTCCGCTTCTGTTGTTGTCAGCGGCACGGGGAATCTGTGTTTCTTTTTGTTGTGTCATCTTGCTGTGTCAGCTCTCCGTGTGTGCGGCACCATTCCTGGGGAGGCTGCACTTTCTTCCGCGCTGGGTGGCTTTCTTACAGGTTGCACTCCTTGCACGTGGGGCTCCCCTATGTGGGGAACACCCCTGTGTGGCATGGCACTCCCTGTGCGCATCAGCACTGCGCATGGGCCAGCTCCACATGGGTCAAGGAGGCCCGGGGTTTGAACCGCAGACCTCCCATGTGGTAGGCGGACGCCCTATCCATTGGACCAAGTCTGCTTCCCTTTATTTATTTTTTAATGTTACATTCAAAAAATATGAGGTCCCCATATACCGCCCCCACTCCCCTCATCCCACCCCTTCCACAACAACAACTTCCTCCAACATTATGGGACACTCACTGCACTTGGTGAACCCATCTCTGAGCACTTGCTGCACCATATGGTCAGTGGTCCACATTTAAGTTTACACTCTCCCCCAGTCCACCCAGTGGGCCATGGGAGGACACACAATGTCCAGTAACTATCCCCACAGTACCACCCAGGACAACTCCAAGTCCTGAAAATGCCCCCACATTACATCTCTTCTTCCCACTCCCCACCCCCAGCAGCCATCATAGCCACTTTCTCCACCTCAATACCAAATTTACTTCTATCACTGATCACAACAATTCCAGAATAGAGCATCAGCAAGTCCACTCCAATCCATACTCCACTCCTCCATTCTGTGGACCCCGGGATGGCCATGTCCACTCCACCTCTGTATCAAGAGGGTGCTTAGATTCCACTTGGATGATGGACGCAGTTCTCCTGTTTGCAGTTGCAGGCACTCTTGGCTCCCTGGTATGGTGGTTGACCTTCTTGAACTCCCTGTTAGCTGGCTGGGAAAAGTCCAATAAACCAGAGGATAGGAGTTGCAAGTCTGTTGAGGCTCAGGGCTTGGCTATCACATGGACAGTCCAGAGATTCAGGTCCCCTGAGTATATACTAAACCCCAGCACCAACCACAGGTCCAGTAAAAGTGACAGGAGAAGCTTGTGAACAAAGATCACATCTGAGTCCAACTCCATCACACTCAGGAACACAAACTCCAAAGTAGGGCCAACTGACCTGGCACTGAACTCCATCTGCCATGACCATAGAACCTGTGGGTCTCTGTAGCCCTCACAAGAACCAATACCTGGGGTTGTATCTACTTTACCTGAATCTGGGACTCTGTTGAGGTGTGCGTAAGGGCGACCCCTCTGATGACCTCCCAGCTCTTTTTTGGAGACTCATAGCCATATAAACTCATTTGTCCTTTCCATTTCCCCCTTTTATTCAGAAGTCATTTCTAACCTGAGTTCTTGCTAGGTAAAATACTTCGTGCTATTAAAATGCACTTTGATGTTTATCTAAATGAAGTAGGTCTTAACCTTTCTTATATCTTGAAGCCTTTGAAAATCTGATGGAAATTAAGGGCCTGTCTTCTAGACTAACTATATATGCACAACCTAAGTTTGATATTCAATTTCAGAGAGTTCTTGGCCATTCTAGGACCCTTGGGAAGGGGTAACCAGTCAAAAGTTCCACATTCTACTGAAAAGAGAGATGTCTAATTCTCTTTTCCACATTAAATCATTGACTCTGCTGGATTAAAACTGCTCTCTATCCCCCATCCTGAAATCCAGTAAAATTTGATATTTCCTACAGCTTTGCATTCCTGGTAAAATTTGGGTTGATGTCCATTATTGGACCACAAGATAACGTGTATAGATGGTGTGTGTATGGCCACCACAGTGCGTGTATAGATGGTGTGAGCAGAAGTTGAGTCACAGAGCAGAGATTATGAATTCAGCAGAACTAAAAAATCAAAACTGGAAGTGATTAGTAAAAGAAAGACCCTAAGAATATCCAGAGACAATGAATATTCATTTTACATATGTTTTCCCTCATATGTAAAATGTTAGATTGAGCCAATTTTATTTAAATCAAATGACAGGATTATCTAATAACCTTGAGGCCTTGGTGACACCTTGGTAACTGATAAAGTGCCACATGAACCCCAATTATACGAAACAGTTTGTTCATGTTAACTGAAATAGTTGACAGTTGGGTATAATTTTACATGTTTAAATTGATCTTAAAAGGAAAAGGGGGCGAGGCTTGTGGAAAGGTCAGAGTAGGGAGCTCCAGGACTTAGTGTTTCCACCAAAACAACTATTAAACAGGCAGAAACTGTCTGAAACAACTAGTTTGAAACACCAGAGGACAGAAGAACATATACAGCATCTAGAGAAGAATGGGGGGAAGAGGCTGATAAATTAGGTAAAGAACAGTAAATTGCTCTCTCTGCACAGGTGGCTTCTGGCACCCATCCTCCACTTGCAGCAGGCCACCATGGGTCCAGCTCTGGATAGCTTGCTGGTGACAGAAAGGGACATAAAAGTCCTCTTCTTACTGTTTCAGCCCTCCCTGGACAGGGACAGCAGGGGTAGAGAATTAAAGATGCCATGCTTGCTCAGGCCTGTGGAATGCAGTTAGTTAAAGAACTGCATGTGCTGGGCAGGCCAGGAAAGTTCAACTTTAAAGGGCTGTCAGAGAAGCCTTTGACACTCTTCCTGATCCCCCTCCCCAGGAAACTTTGGAGCTGGTGTGTGCCCCCTTTGTGTGTCCCTGGCCCTATTTTGGCTGGGAAAGCCCACTCCAATGTGCCTGTCCCCTCAGAACTTGCCCTCCAGGCAAAACGGCTGGAGACAATGAAAGGTGTAAAGAACTATAGAGGCAGACGGCCTGGGGCAAAGACCTGTGGGCTTAAAACTCCCTGGGGAGGCAGTTCTATCTCCAAGGAACCATAGGGGACAACCAAACTGTAAATAGGAGAACTTGTAAACAACTAACAAGAGCCTGGCACAAGACAGAGGCCCAGACAGGGAAAACCCTGCAGGCTGCATTGGCTTTAGGCAGGTCCTCCTGATAGGAGGGCTGAAGCTCTGTCTTCTCACTAACTGGCTACAAAACCAAGAAACAGATATCACAGGGAGTAAATCCTAGGGCTAACATTTTCAAGTATTAAAATGTACAATGTAGAACAAAAGAGTATGAGACAAACAAAGAAACAGGAAATGATGGTCCACCCAAAGGAAGGGGATAAAAATACAGGGGAAACAGATGAAGAAGACAGAATGTGGATGTACTGAACAAAGCCTTTTTAAAAAAGATCTTAGGGAGTGGATGTGCTCCAGCAGTTGAGCTCCTGCTTCCCATATGGGAGGTCCTGGGTTTGGACCCTGGTACCTTCTAAAAAAGACAAGCAAACAAACAGGGAAAGAAAAAAAAACTCAGGGGAGCCAATGAGCACTGCCTTCCTGCATACAAGTTCCCAGTTCAGTCCCTAGCTCCAGTATCTGGGGAAAAAAAAGATCTTATTGCTCCAAGGGGTTGAAGGAAAGTACAGTAAAAGAACTAAAGGATATCAGGAACAGAATGAGTGAGCAGTATGAGAGTCTAAGTAAAATTTTAAAAAGGAACCAACCAGAACCACCAGAGTTGAAGACCACAATAACTGGAATGAAGAATGCCGAATGCCCAGAAGTGTTACAAGAGCAGATTGGAGCTGGCAGAAGAAGGAATCAGTGAACTTGAAGATACTTGAAACGAGTCAGGGCTGAGGAGCAGAAGGAAAAATATATTCAAAGTGAAAATAGCCTAAGATACCTCTGAATCACCATCCAGTGAACCAATATACATATTAGGGGAGTCCCAAAGGAGAAGAAAAAGAGAAAGGGGCAGAAGGAATATTCAAAGAAATAATGACAGGGAACTTCCCAGACTTAGCAAAAGACATGAACATGCACATCCAAGGAGCCCAGAGAACACCAAACAGGATAAACATGAAGAAAAATATATTCCATCATATACTGATCATACTGTTGCAGTAAAGGACAAGGAGAGAATTCTGAAAGCAGCCCATTACATCCAAGTGAGTGCCAATTATATTCAGCCTCAATTTCTCATCAGAAACCATGGAGGCAAGAAGACAGTGGGTTGAAATACTTAAAGTGCTGAATAAAAACAACTGCCAGCCAGGAATTTTATATCTGGCAAAACTCTCAAAAATGAGGGAGAGGTTAAGATATTCTCAGGTAAACAAAAGCTGAGGGAAGTCAATTAAACTCTCCAGTCAAAAGGAAGAGACAGGCAGAATGGATAGAAAAACATGACCCAAATACATATGCTGTCTGCAAATAACTGACCCTAAATTCAAAGATCCACCTAGGCTGAAAGGGAAAGGATGGAAAAACTATACACCATGCAAGTAGTAACCAAAAGAGAGCGGAGGTAGCTATACTAAAATCAGGTCTTAACTAAAAAAAAGTTATGAGGAACAAAGATGGTCATTGTATATTGATAAAGAGGACGATTCAACAAAAAGATATAACAATTATAAATAAATATGGACTTAACAGAGCCCTCAAAATATATGAAGCAAATACTGACACATTTGGAGGGAGACTATTAGGAGACTTTAATACACCACTTTCAATAATGGATAGAACGTCTAGTCAGAAGAGCAATAAGGAAATACAAGACTTGAACGATACTCTAAACCAACCAGATCTTATAGACATGTGTAGCACACTTCACCCAATAAAACAAGAATACACATGCTTCTCAAGTGCACGTGTATCATCCTCTAGGATAGACTGTATGTTAGTTGACAAAACGAAATCTCAATAAATGAGAAAATACAGAAATCGTACAATGTATATTCTCTGACCACAACAGAATGAAGCTAGAAATCAGTAACAGATGGAGAAATGGAAAACTCACAAATATGTGGAAATTAAACAACATCCTCTCTTGAGTCAGAGGTTACTAATGGTCCTGAATATGTCTCTGATATAAGGTGAACATTTAGGGTGAGTGCTAGGTGGAGATGGTGATGCTCACCTTACAGGCCATGACTATAGTGTCAGGAAAGACTGGTTTGATAAAGGCTTAGGTTTTTGGTGGCTTTGGGGTTTTTGTTTGTTTTGTTTGGTCTTGATTTTTGCTTTTTAAGATTCTTTTGGGAGAAAAAAAAATCAGGGACTTAACTAAAAATTCAACACATGATCCATTTCACAGCATATCAGCCCCTGCAGCGCTTTTATTTTGGAACCAGTGCTGTAAATTATTCCTTGTGAACAAGAATCTGGCTTTTTTTCCCCCTACTGGGGAAACATGGTTGCATGAACATTATCCTAAATCAACATTTCTCAACTCTTTGTTCTCAGGACTACTTTATACTCTTAGAAGTGATGGGTTTATATCCATCTATAGTTACACAGTAAGAAATTAAACCTGAGAAGAATTTAAAATATTTAATTCATTTTCAGATAATAGTAATAAGCCCTTTACATATTAACATAAGTAATACAAAGAAGTATTTCCAAAACCAAAGAAAAATGGACAAGAAGAGTAGTATTGTTAGTTGTAGATCTCTTTAATGGCTGACTGAACAGCAGAGAGTCAGATTCTCATAGCTGCTTTTCCACTCAGTCTGTTTCAGTGTTTTGGTTGAATTATCTGAAGGAAATCCAGCCTCATCCAGATGAGCATTTGGAAAAAGAAGATGTATTTTAATAGTCTTTTCAGGTAATTGTGATGTCCTTCTATGATACTACACCAAAATTTGGATGGTAGTAGTTTCTTAAAGTTAGGTGCAATATGAAATCTGAAAGCATTGTAGTGGTTTGATATGGTTATGAATTCTAAAAATAGATATTGTATTATGTTTGTAATCTGGTCTATCAGTGGGCGTGACTGAGTTATGATTAGGGCTTTGATTGGGCCACATCATTAGGGCATCGAGTCCCCACCCCTTGGTGGGTGGGGACTCACAGATAAAAGGCATAGTAAGAGACAGAGTTGGAGCTTTTGATGCAAGGTATTTCTGATGGTGGAGTTTGATGCTGAAGGCTTAAACTGGAGCCCCAGGAAGTCAACATGCAGAGGAAAGAGAAGCAAGCCCCAGGAAGAGAAGACTTGAGCCAGGAGAACGCAGAGGAGTAGAGAGGGCTCCTTAGACAGGACACAAACCCCAGGGAGAGAGACAGAGCTGTTTGCCTGATAGTCTACAGCTGCCTTGTGGAGAGAGGCAAAGTCTAGAGAACCTCTTAGTCTACAGCTGACCTTGTGGAGAAAACAGAGGTGCTGAGCCCGGAAGAACCCAGGAAGCCTGAACCCTGGCAGACTTCAGCAGCCATCTTGCCCCAACACATGAAAATAGACATTGGTGAGGGAAGTAACTTATGCTTATGACCTGAAATCTGTAAGCTCCTACCCCAAATAAATACTCTTTATAAAAACCAACAGATTTCTGGTATATTGTATCAGCACCCCTTTGACTGACTAATACACATCAATAAACTTCCTTTGTTTTATTACATTAAAATCCTTTGGTCTCCAAAAAAAATTGCTTCTGGCAGAGAACAGATGTAGCTCAGTGGTTGAGTGCCCACTTCGCATATACAAGATTCTGGGTTCAATCCCTGGTACCTTCTAAAAAAAATCCTTTGGTCTCTCTCAACTTTGAATGATTTTTTTTTAACCCATTCCTTATTTGTAATACCATGCTTTAGTCATTTGGAAAATATGAGTTCACTGAATTATGCAGGTCTAATGTTGACCAATCTCATTAGACAATATTAAAATGTCACTGTCAATCTTATCAGAAAAGTCTTTAAATACTGGGGAGTGGTCCACTTGACAGTGCCATGGAAACAACTTTTTCAAAGCTCTAAAGATCAAATTTTATCATTGACAGTGACTACTGGCAGTTGTTCTTTTTGAAGTAACTGACATTATTCATTTTTGAGAAAATGTCTGCTAAATACCCAATATAAATAACCCTAGTTTGTTCTTTCAAGTAAAAATGATGTTCCATGGGGAAAAAAGCAGATAATTTACCTTGCAACTCAGTTCTACAAGTGATTTTCTTGGAGACAACAATCCCACTTTGGTATTCGGTAGAAGTACTTAGGATTATTTCCCATTTCATAAAATAGAATGTTAAAAGGTATTCTTTTTTTTTTTTTTTTTAAGATTTATTTATTTATTTCTCTCCCCTTCCCCCCCAACCCCGGTTATCTGTTCTCTGTGTCTGTTTGCTGCGTCTTCTTTGTCCACTTCTGTTGTTGTCAGCAGCACGGGAATCTTTGTTTCTTTTGGTTGCGTCATCTTGTTGTGTCATTTCTCTGTGTGGGTGGCGCCATTCCTGGGCAGGCTGCACTTTCTTTCGCGCTGGGCGGCTCTCCTTACGGGGCGCACTCCTTGCGCATGGAGCTCCCCTACGCGGGGGACACCCCTGTCTGGTAGGGCACTCCTTGCGCGCATCAGCACTATGCATGGACCAGCTGCACACGGGTCAAGGAGGCCTAGGGTTTGAACCGCGGACCTCCCATGTGGTAGGCGGACGCCCTAACCACTGGGCCAAGTACGCCGCCCAAAAGGTATTCTTACAAATCAAGATTTAATTATCTTATTTAACAAAATTATATCTGTTTCATTATAAATATTTTATATAATTATATTTCTTTATGCTAGTTATATATGTATATACACACATTGGGATGGATAAACAAAACATATGTCCATGCTGTAGTATATTATTTGGCACCATAAAAGTGATTGAGGTACTGATTCGTGCTGGAAAAAAGGGGGAGATGAATCTTGAAAACATTATGCTAAGTAAAAAAGCTAGACACAAAAGGTCATATAGTGTGTGATTCCATTGATACGAAATCTCCAGAAGCAGCAAATCTATGGAAACAGGCAGATTAATGGTTGTCAGGAACTGCAGAAAGGGGAATGGAGAGTGACTACTACTGGGAATGAGATTCTTTTTGGGGTGATGAAAATGTTCTGGATTTAGGTCATAGCAGTGGTTGTACAATCTTGTGATATACTGTAAATAATCATTGAAATGCGTACTTTAAAAGAGGGAATTTTAAGATCTATGGATTGTATCTCAATTTAAAAAAAAAAGTTTGCAGTGAAGAAAAAAGTTAAGGTAAACCAGAAGAAAAAACAACTTGTAGTCTACTCCAGTTTTCTAGTACTTCATGCCCCGTGAGCATTTCTTTTCTATTCACATGTCCCACTTGAAAAGATGGTGACCACCAAAGCAGAGCCTGGGAAGTTCTAGGCTTTGAATTTAAATGAATTTGTTTTAACTTTTTTATTTTAAAATATTTTTATTTTTAAAGCTTTATTTATCCTCCCCTCCCCCCCACTCACCCATTGTCTACTCACTGTGTCCATTCTCTGTGCATTCTTCTGTGTGTGCTTGTCTTCTCTTTAGGTGGCACTGGGAACCAATCCTAGGATTGATGACTCTTTTTGTTGTGTCTTCTTGCTGTGCCAGCTCTCCACTTCGGCCAGCTTGCCATTTGGGCCAGCACTCCTGCATGGGCCAGCACTCCATTCAGGCCAGCTCTCCACTCAGGCCAGCTTGCCACACGGCTGGCTTACCTTCACCAGGGCCCCAGGAATCAAACCCTGGACCTCGCATATGGTAGACAGGAGCCCCATCGCTTGAGCCATATCCGCTTTCCCCTGGAATATTTTTAGATTTCCAGAGGAGTTATAAAGATAATACAAGGAGTTCTTATAAACCCTTGCTTAGCCTCCTCTAATATCACCATTTTGCACAACCCTAGAACATTTATCAAGACTAAGAAATTAACATTTATACATTATTAACTAAACACAGACTTTATTGACATTTTGCCAGTTTTTCTGCTTGATGTCCTTTTTATTTTCTAGGATCCCACATTACAGTTAGTTCTCATGTTTCCTTAGTCTCCTCCAATTTGTGCCAATTTTTCAATTTTTTTTTGTTTTTCAAGACTTGGATACTTTTGTAGAGTGCTGGTCAGGTATTTTGTAGAGTGTCCCTCAATTTGGATTTGACTTAGTTTTTTTCATGTTTGGGAAGAGTACCAAAGCAGTGGCATACCCTTCTCATCACAGATGATATCATATGTTGATACATATGGTGATATTAAGGTTGATCATTTGGTTAAGGTGGAATCTGCCAGGTTTCTCCACTCTAAAGTTACTATTTTAAATTGATCTTTTTTTCCTTTTGTTTTTCCCATTTTTTAAGGTCACTTTGGATTGGTGTTCTCTTGATATTATTAAAGGAACCTTGGCACTTGTTACTGAACTTGAGTCCCCAGAATGCATTGTAGCACCAATTGCATGCTGTCATATGGGAAGAATGGATTAGATATCTGCATTTTCCTGAGGAAACCTAAGTTACTTTGGAGGTTTGGGGGTGCCCTGTTTACTAATTGGATTCCCAAGTCTTTGTTATGCAGGAAAACATTACTTCAGAGGAGAGTAGAGCAGGATTATTTCCAGAGTTTGGAGGATATAGCTCTCTCTTTTTATAGGGAAGTGTTGGCTTTTTTTAGCAGAATTTTTTTAAGCTGTCTTGGAAAATCAAAGTATGCCCAGTCTAGAATACCTAAAATCTTAGTAATTTATTATTTCTTCCTTTATCCTATCTGCTCATCTGGTACTATGTGCAATAGGGAGTTTAACCTCCAAGAGCATTGGCAAATGGACATTTCTGGTCCTTGCTGTACTTCATTTACTCTTCCTTGGCAACTTTTATGTCAGAATCCAGGACATAATCTCACTACCTTTCTGTTATTCTCTGTCCACTCACTGTGTGTTCTTCTGTGCCCAGTTGGATTCTTGTCAGTGGCACCAGGAATCTGTGTCTCTTTCTGTTGTGTCATCTTGCTGTGTCAGCTCTCCGTGTGTGCGATGCCACTCCTGGGCAGGCTGCACTTTTTTTGTGCAGGGCGGATCTCCTTACGAGGTGCACTCCTTGTGCATGGGGCTCCCCTATGCAGGGGACATCCCTGAGTGGCATGGCACTCCTTAGTGCATCAGCACTGTGCTTGGGCCAGCTCACCACATGGGTCAGGAGGCCCTGGATTTGAACCCTGGACTTCCCATGTGGTAGGCAAATGGTCTATCAGTTGAGCCAAATCCGCTTCCCCCTTTAAAATTCTTTTAACCTCCATTTTTTAAAAATTGAGGCAAAGTTTACCTAGCATAAAACTAACCATTTTTTTTCAAATTTATTGATTTAAATTTTTTGTTTATCCCCCTTCTCCTGCAGATGTTTTTCTCTTCTGTCTGTTCATTGTTTGCTCAGCTTCTCTAGGAGGCACCAGAAACCAAACCTGGGACCTCCCACATGGGAGGCAAGTGTCCAACGGCCTGAGCCACATCTGCCCCCCCCCCCACAGGCTGTGACATTGGCTGGCTTGTGGCATCAGCTTCTTTAGGTTTCTGCTTGCTGTGATGGGTGCAGCATCTAGCTCTTCACAATGGGTACGGGCTTTTGCTCATCTTCTTTAGGAGGCCCTGGGACCCAAACCCAGGACCTCCCATATGGTAGGCGGATGCCCAACTGGTTGAGCCACATCTGTTTCCCAAAATCATTTAAAAATGTTCAATGTATTGGCCTTTACTACATGAGCAATCTTGGGCAACCCTCACATTGATTCCTTTTTTTTTTTAATTTGTGTCTAGCAATTAAATAAATTGTATAGGCCCCTGTGTTAGTCACTAAAGGGTTGCCGATACAGAATACCAGAAATTTGTTGGTTTTTATAAAGGGTATTTGTTTGGGGTAGGAGTTTACAGACACCAGGCCATAAAGCGTAAGTACTGCCCTCACCAAAGTCTATTTGGAGCAAGATGGCTGCCGACGTCTGCGAGGGTTCAGGCTTCCTGGTTTCCTACATTCCTGGGGCTTCCTTTTCTCTGGATTCAAGGTTCCTTTCTTCCTGGGGCTGGCTTCTCTTTACTCTGTGTGCTGACCTCCTGGGGTTCCAGCTTAAGTCTTCAGCATCAAACTCCAACATCAAAACTCCAACATCAGAAAACCCTCAACTCTGTTCTTTCTTTGCCATGCCTTTTATCTGTGAGTCCCCACCCACCAAAGGGTGGAGACTCAACACCCTAATCATAACTCATTTGTGCCCAGGTTACAGATCAGATTACAAACATAATCCAGTATCTATTTTTGGAATTCATCACCATATCAAACGGCTACAGCCCCCAAAGCCTTCTGTAAGTTGACAGACAAACTACTCATTGGCTTCAAAATTTGTACACTGCTGCTGGCGGTTGGGTAATTTTATTGACAGCCAAATAATCAGACCATTGTGTTTTATTTTATTTTATTTTTTAAGATTTATTTATTTATTTCTCTACCCTTCCCCCCTGCCCCCGTTGTCTGTTCTGTGTCTGTCTGCTGCATCATCTTCTTTGTCCACTTCTGTTGTCAGTGGCACGGGAATCTGTGTTTCTTTTTGTTGTATCATCTTGTGTCAGCTCTCTGTGTGGGCGGCACCATTCCTGGGCAGGCAGCACTTTCTTTTGCTCTGGACGGCTCTCCTTATGGGTGCACTCCTTCCGCGTGGGGCTCCCCTACGCGCGGACAGCCCTGCGTGGCACGGCACTCCTTGCACGCATTAGCACTGCGCATGGGCCAGCTCCACACAGGTCAAGGAGGCCCGGGGTTTGAACCACGGACCTCCCATGTGGTAGACGGACGTCTTAACCACTGGGCCAAGTCCCCTCCCCGACCATTGTGTTTTAAATAACTATAGTGTATTAATAGCCCATTGTCTTACTATAATTGCTTGAAATAAGAGCTCTAAAATTATTCTCACTGCCTTAATTTGGGGCTAATGGGACTACTACTGTTTTTGCTAGAGATTCCGGAAATATCTTTATAATTAAACAAGTGCCATAAAAAATTCCACATAAAATGTTACATGCCTAATCCCTTGCCTAATCTACTCACTTTTGAAATCATCCGTAGTATATCATTTACTTTTCCTGGCCTCCTTAGGAAATCAGCCTTGCATAAGCTGATTGGGCATTATTTTGTAGTAGTATGGCAGAAAGAGACTAGAGTTAGTCAGTATTAGAATATTGGTCCTTTTTATTTCGTCAGGCCACCTTTGAGAATTCTATTCCAGATAACTAGGGTAGTTCCAGAACTTACTATTAGGTTGGTGCAAAAGTAATTGCGGTTTTGCATTGTTGAAAAAAGTGCCTTTTATATGACAACCAGCGATGACCAGCTCAGTGGTTGGACTGAGAAGAAGCTCCAAAGCACTTCCCAAGGCCAAACTTGCACCAAAAAAAAGTCGTGGTTACTGGTGGTCTGCCTCCCATTACAGCTTTCTGAATCCCAGCGAAACCATTACATCTGAGAAGTATGCTAAGCAAATCAGTGAGATGCACCTAAAACGGCAATGCCTGCAGCTGGCATTGATCAACAGAAAGGGCCCAATTCTTCTCCATGACAGTGTCTGACTGCACATCACAAACCAGTGCTTCAAAAGTTGAAAAATTGGGCTACGATGTTTTGCCTCATCCACTATATTCACCTGACGTCTCGCCAACTGACTACCGTTCCTTCAAGCATTTCAACATCTTTCTGCAGGGAAAACATTTCCACAACCAGCAGGATGCAGAAAATGCTTTCCAAGAGTTCCTTGAATCCCGAAGCATGGATTTTTATGCTACAGAAGTACATAAACTTATTTTTTGTTAGCCAAAATGTGTTGATTGTAATGGTTCTTACTTTGATTAATAAAGATTTAGGGAAGCAGATGTGGCTCAACTGATAGAGTGTCCGCCTACCATGCAGGAGGTCCAGGGTTCAAACCCAGGGCCTCCTGACCATGTGGTGAGCTGGCCCATGCGTGGTGCTGCCATGCACAAGGAGTGCTGGGCCATGCAGGGTGTCCCCCACATAAGGGAGCCCCATGCGCAAGGAGTGCGCCCTGCATTGAGCTGCCCGGCGCGAAAAAAGCGACGCAGCCTGCCCAGGAGTGGCACCGCACATACAGAGAGCTGACGCAGCAAGATGACGCAATCAAAAAGAGACGCAGATTCCTGGTGCCGCTGAGAATACAAGAGGACACAGAAGAACACACAACAATGGGGGGGGGGGAATAAGTAAAATCTTAAAAAAAAAAAGATGTGTATTATCTATGACTGCTATCATACTACAATAGCACTAATTTCTACAATAGCAGAAATTAGTAGTTATGAGAGAGAATGTATCATCTGCATAGCTTAAATATTAACTATCTGGCCCTTTACAGAAAAGTTTGCCAACTCCTGGATTATATAATAGTATTGTTACTGAGGTTAATATCCTGATTTTGATAATTGTACTGTAGTGATGTAAGAGAAGGTCCTTATTTTTCAGATATAAAGGAAATACACAATACACATTGAAGTATTTAGAAGGAAATGGGTATCATATCTGCCACTTATTGTGTGTGCATGTGTGTGTGAGTGAGAGAGGGGCAAAGAGAGAAAAAATACTTTTATATTTGGAAAATTTGGTGAAAAGTGGTATATGAGAATGCTTGGCTCTAATTTTGCAACTTTTCTGTAACTCTGAAATAATTGCAAAATAAGAAGTTAAAAGATTGAAAAAAAAAAAAAAAGATGTGTTTGAGCCTAGTTATAATAATTTAAAGTTCACGATCCAAAACTATAATTCCTTTTGCACCAACCTAATAGATTCTGTTTGGAAAGTTTTTAAATAATTGAGCTAGTTGTGAAGTCCTGAACTCCTTCCCAGGCATCCGTGATGTTCTTTGGGGTCTTGTGCTCCCCTCAAAACTGAGGATTGCCCCAACTGGTTTGCCCTGTTCGTATATTTTCTCTAAAATGCCTTTCCACCTTGGATCAGTTCCTATAGCATTTGTCCTTCATCTGCATGACTTGAAGCGGCACTTTTTTTTCTGCTAGAGAAAAATGGGTCAGCACGTTAGTGTGAGCCTTGGACGACCGCTCAGAAGTGGAATTTTCAACAAAGGAGCTGCTATTAAATAAGAGAGTAGAGCATGTGCATGCAGAGAAAGCTGGCTATGTAGTGCTGCCAGCATTTTGTTCTCTAATCAGCTAAAATGTGATGAGGTTTTTGCTGATTGGCATTTAGAAATGTTTCGTGTCATGCAGGATAGTCTTCAAATTTAGTCCAGGAACTTTCTCCGATTTTCTTAAGAACCATGTCTTAGTCTCTCTTCCCCCAAAACAACCAGACGTTGGTACACATGGGGTGTGTTGACTCATGGTTAGGACCTTCCATCTCGTTGCTTTCTTCAACAGCTCAGAGTGCTTTATCAGGAAGACCGCGGTCATCCTTGCCGCAGATCTCTCCTTGGACAGACTGAGTGCCTTTCACCCAGTGCAGTGTCTCAACCACCACACCCCTGGCATTTTGGGCTGGATAATTCTTGGTTGTGGAGAACTGTCCTATGCATTACAGGATGTTTAGCAGCAACACTGGCCTCCACCCACTAGTTACCAGTGCCTCCTCTCCTACCCCCAGTTTTGACCAAAAACGTCTTCAGACATTGACAAATGTTCCCTGGGCGGAGATCACCCAAGGTTGCAGAACCTGTGTCCTAAGATTTCTCCTTAAGGCAAGATGAGGTTTCCTATCTCTTACCTCAGCTCCCTAACCTCAAAATGTACTTTCTTCTTTTTTCTCCCAAGTAAGAGCCAAAGAAAGGATGCCAGCGCTGCTTATGTGAGTGGGTAGCGGGGGGTGGTCAGAACTGCAACTTGGATTTGGTTTGGGATGGAAGTGATGAGGAAGCAGTGACCTCCTTACTATCTGCCCTTCTGGTTCCTGTTAAACGAATTTTTAGATTCTGTTAATATTTCAGCTGGTAAAGAAAACAATCTTCTGCCAAAGCTATTGTGAAGCAGAGACATAGCTGAGTTTTGTACACGTGGATTCCTGTTCTGACTTTTTCTTCCTGGAGAATGGGGAAAAAATACCAATGAAAATTAGAAGAGCTAAAAAGAATTTGTGGCTGTAGTAACACTTTTTAAAAGCAGAAAATCCCAGGATTTTCCCAACAATAATAACTAGAAAATACCACTGTTCTATACATCTTATGGTTATAAAAAAAACAAAAACAAATACTCAGATATAACAATATTATAAAGCCAGTAGCATAGCAGATTCGACGATTGGTCCTGGCAGTGAATTTTGTGGCAATGTGCTGTTAATTGGAAACTTCCTAGGTATGACCTGAGATATTCAGGTACATAAGGTACATATTTGAACTATTTAACTTGAGATGTGTGTACTCTGCAGATACTGGGAATTAATAAAATGCCACTGGCATTTTAAAAGTGAAAGACTCAAGGGACCTGCTTCTTTCGCAGAGAAATGACACTCAGAGAGGCGAAGGACCAGAGCAGAGCGGGAAATGTAGGTCTTTTGAGTCCCCAGAGCAGTTATTTTCCATTTCTCCATACCACACCCTTACCTGGCTGTCCGAGATACCAAAAAAAAAACACACGAAAAGGGTGTCTTAGAAATGGTGGCAAAGTCCAGTGGTAGAAAAGGGACCACAACAGCTTGGCCTCCTCCAGAAACACTTTGGCTGCCTTTCCTTTCACTGGCCTGTCAGCGTTTTGCTTCAGGGCTGGGAGGAGTATGTGGAAAATCCAGCCTTTTTTCCTTCTGTGTCCTGCTGAAACCTGCTATTTACAGTCAGGCTAAAAGAAGCCTTCCTAGGGCTTATTTGCCAAAGCAATACAAATACACAGCAGCTCTACTTAGAATTCACCCACTGAGAGGTTTTACTGTACAGTCTCTGCTAATCCAGGCAGTCGCTTATTTTGGAGGGGAATGACCAGCTTGATAGCGTGATGTTTGCTCAATCTTTCATAGTTCCCTCCACAAGGTAGATGTCAGGCCCAAAAGAGAGCCCTTCAGAGCTTTATAGTATAACCATTGGGTTTCCATAAGGTTATTAATGCCCTGAATCCCACTTAGGACCGTGACCAGTAGGTCACAGTGGCGAACAGCAGCCATCAAGGAGAATTGTAGTTGATGGTATGTGATGCAGGTGGATGGGTGGGCAATTACTGCCGAATTTGCCTAATTTAAAGCCATTAGCATTTACATAAAAATTCATTTAAAAACTGCTGTGTTGTCAGTAAAACCCAATGAGGTACACATAGCATCATTAGAACATAATTAACGGAGACCTAAAAAGCATTAGAAGTGCTCTGGGAGTAGAAACCCCATGCTTGCCCAGTGTGCTTTTGGGCCAAATGTAACACCAGCCTGAGAAGAGAATAGTCATCATGAAAATATTTTCTCTCTTCCAAAGTCAGGAAACAGACTCACAATGGAGTCTGCTTCGCCACTCTGAATTTTTAGATGTGCAGGAAACAACCGGCCACTCTTAATTTTTAGATGTGCAGGAAACAACCAGCCATTACCAACTGAGGTTTTCCTGCTGATAAATGAACCCTGAGGCCACAGTGACCTGTCTTGTTAATGAATTAATGAAGATTCTGGTCCTTGCATTGACTCTATCCATAAAAGCTTTCAGTAGAGCTGAAACAACATTCCTCTAATTTATGAGTTAACTCTTTGTTATTTAATCAATGAGAAACATTCATGAGAAATTAATCTGTCTGGCAAAGAAGTGAGAGTAAACCAGGAAGCTTCTGATTTTTTATTTGAACATTTGCTTCACTTATAGAAAAATTTCATTCAAAAACACATTTTCCTCTCATCAACTTTGATAAAACTGGTCTTGCTTTTGCTGTTTCTTTTTACCCTAAAGCAGTGACATTTTATTGAAGGATTTCCCCACCCATTCCTCTGACAGAAGCTGCCTAGAATAGAGCAATATTAAGTGGTTTGAATTTTAAGTAAACATTTCAGTGTAGGGAAGAGAGAAAAGAAATTTTTATAGCTGGAAGTAAACGTTATTAACCAAGCACCTTATTGAAGGAGACAGATCCTCCCTTTAGCTCACTAGAGAAAGAACAGTCTCCTTTAAATCAGGTTACCTTTGAGTAACCAGAAATTATTTATTTCTTCTCCTCTTTTATTTTCCTTCTAAAGACTAATTGTTGGTGATGTTCGTGATTTGAACGGGATCCCAAGTTTGCTATAGCTAGCTCTGTTACAGGGTCATGTCTCAGCTTTGCAGTTATAGAAATGTAATTTTATCAGTCAGTTCGACTGATCATTGATTTGTGACAGTCATAATACTGGTGTTACATTTGTTTTAGAAAACCAGTGTGCTTGTTTGTCAACTTATAATTACTATTATGGTAAACAGAGGTGTTTGTCCTAATGGGACATCCCAAAATGAGTACGTGGAAAATCATAAAAAGTAATAAGATGCTTTGTTTGAACAAAGAAAGGAGAACAGATTGGTCATCTTAGGACACTTCCCTGTGCAATGTGGAGACCTTAAGGAATCTTTTTCTTCCATTCTAAGGCATGTCTTTAGTACTTTATTAGTGGTTAATCCGTAGATCACTGTTACCTGGTCATTGCTAAATGGCCACTGCTAAGGTGGCTCAAAGTGGTAAACTGAACGCTTGCTTCCACACATGTACCCCAAGCCCCTAAATACATTAGAAAGGTGTGTGCCTTTAACAGTGCTGGTAAAGGAAGAGTGTCCAGGTTAATCTAGAATTTTGAGGAATTTCTGAAGGACAGAAAGCAGATGGAATCAGATTAAAAGTAGAAATCAGAGTCCTAAAGTTCTGTATCTCCAATCTCTCCCTGTGATCATTAGAGACTGGCTGTGGTGAAGAAATAGCATTTACACACAGGGGATCTACAACATCAGATAAGCACATAACAAAGAGTCGCCAAACATTAGAGGAAAACCAGCATCATGAAAGAGGAGCACCAAACTCAAGAAATTGAAAAGCTGACACTGGAGGAGCCAAGTAACTGGAACATAAGGGAGGAAACTTTAAGAGAAGTGTATTTATATTCTGAGAGGGATAAAAAGAAAATATTGCAGCCATGAAACACGAACAGGCTATTATGGGAGAGAATGCATTTTATTTCCTTGATCTGGGAAAAAAAACATGATTGTAGGAATCAAATGTTGCTCAAGCAATTGGGCTCCCATCTACCAAATAGGATGTCTAGGGTTCAATGCCCAGGGCCTCCTGGTGAAAGGCAAGCTGGCCCACACAGAGTACTGCCCTGCACACCCCACGTAGGAGTGCTGGCCTACGCTGAGAGCTGGCACAGCAAGATGAAGCAACGAAAAGAGACACGGAGGAGAGAGAGTAAGAGACGCAGCAGATCAAGGAGCTGAGGTGGCGCAAAAGAATGATCACATCTCTCCCACTCCAGAAGGTCCCAGGATCAGTTCCCAGAGCCGCCTAATGAGAATACAAGCAGACACAGAAGAACACACAGTGAATAGAAACAGAGAGAGACAACAGGGGCGGGGAGGGGGAAGGGAATAAATAAATCTTTAGAAAAAAAAGAAGATCATTTAAACAGAACCCCATTAAAGAGACTGAAGAGCAGAATAAACATAAGGGAGTTCCTGAGCAGGAGGAGAGAGCAAAGAATTTTTCTAGAACATAAAATATAAAAATTGAAAGTGTGACAGAAATTGTAATGTCTGTCTAATATGAGTTCCAGAAGGAGAGGATAGAAAAAATGGAGTGGGGGTACAAATACCCAAGGAAATAAATGAAAGAAAATTTCCCAGAAAAGCAAGAATCTTTAGAATGAAAGGGCCCACTGAGAGCCCTATGAGAATTTATGAATTCAAGAAAACTTGCATTTTATATATATAATGGAAGTTTCTAAGCACTAAAGATAAAGAAAATTCCTAAAAATTTCCAGGGAGAAAAAATAGTCCAACCTGTAAAGGAACAAGAATTGGATTGCCAGTAGAGTCTTCTTGGCAGCACTGGATGCAAAAAGATGATGAATCCGTCTATTCATAGTTCTGAGGGAAAATAACTGAAAAACTAAAAGTTCTTACCCAGGGATGCCTCAGGTATTAATTGACATTTTTCAGATACGTAAGAACTCAGTTTCTCACTCAGGATCCCTGTTTTATAGAATTACCATGTCGGGTTTTGTCCAGAAAGCTGAAAAGAACACAAGAAGCATTGATAAATGGAAAAACAACAATAAAATGTATTAGGTCAAGAACAACTGGAACTTAGGCAGTTGCTTGCCCGACAGCAAGGCCACCTGTAGCTGCAGACGGAAGCAGTCACCAGGGGTCCCCGACCACAGAGCCCTCTCACGTCTGTTGCAGTTGTCCCCCATAGTCCAGACCTCCCCGACTGTGCCCATGCTGCTCTGAACATTCCTGAACTGACCCTTCTCTCAGCCCTCTCCAGCCTCCTATACCAGCACACTTGGAACTGTGTCATCTTCCTTCAGTTCTGCTGCCTCCATGAATGATGCCCTTACCTTCTTGCCTTGGCTGAAACGGGGCTCATGGAGCCCCTGAACACACCACTTGCCCTGCAGCCATCTCAAGCTGAGGCTCTCTTTTCTCCCACACTTCACATTTCTTCAGGTCTGGAGGTGGAATAAATGGCTTCCTAGTGCCCCATCACTGCTTCCAAAGTCTCTCCTTCTTCCTGGATTTGCCATTGAAGTTAGTGGAAGTACTAAAGTATCCACACCAGGAGAAGAGGAGATGAGCAGAGAGGGAAACCTTTGAAGTAAAGGTTGTGGAGAAGATGCTTTCCTTGGTTATGAGAGAATGCTCACATGAATCGGTGGTTGTGTTGGGCTAAAGAAAAAGATAATTGGCTCTGATGAAGTAAAGAAAGTTTGGATCATTTGTGGATATTAACATCATATAGAATCATGACCTGAAAGAGAAGGCAAGCAAATATTTCCCGAGCACGGCGGTCACCAGTCACTGAAGAGGGAGTGATTAGAGAAGTCAGTGGATGGTCCCGATAAGGAGGGACAGAGGGCTGTGAAGTCTGTGACCTGTGCTCCAAAGTCAACCAGTGTTTGCCTAAGAAAGGGGAGAGATTGGAAGCAGCGGCTTCACCGCCCTCCAGCCCCTGTGCACCGCATCCTGCCTGCCTTCTGGTGGGAAGACCTGCCTCCAGCCCTGGCGGCGCCCACTGGGCCCCTGTGTGCCGGGAGCCCTCCCCTCCTGCCGGACCGTTCCCATCAGCAGTTTTTCTGTCACCCATGTTAGGACATCCATTTTAACTATGACACAAAATCCTTAGCAGCCTTAGAAGAAAGAGAACACTGGTACCTTCAAAAAAATAAAATAGAATAAAAAATAAAACCTTCTGCTTGGCAAAGGCCACCATAAACAAAGACAAAGTATGAAAAACCTATTTGCAACTCAAAATCAAAATGCAAATTTCCCTAATAAGAGCTCCTACTAATGAATAAGAAAGATATCAATAGCCCAATTTTTAAAAGGGCAAAGGAACAGACAGGAAATACAAGAACCGGAACGGAAATACAGATGGCTCTTAGACATTAGAAAAGATGCTAAATGTTGCTAATAAAAAGAGAAACACGAATTTAAATGATGAGAGATGCCATTTCCCCCCAGACAGGCAAAAATCCAGATTGTAAACCACCAAATGTCCACTATTAGGGAGGTGCTTGATAAATTATAGTTCTTCCATACAGCTTTAAATGAAGAATGAGCAGGACAGGTGTAACTCAGTGATTGAGTGTCCTGCTTCACACGTACGAGGTCCCAGCTCCTTAAAAAATAAGTGAATAAATAAAAAGGAAGCTGTACTTTATGTACTGGTAGGGAATAATCTCTGAAAACATAGATAAGTGAAAAAAGCAAGCAAGGTGCAGACTAGCATTCCAGGCATACCACCATCTATGTGAAGAAATATGCTTGTGTACGCAGGAAATCACTCTGGGGGTAAGAAACAGGGCCTGCTCGCGCACATGTCAAATCAAAGGCTTTCCTGTGCTTTGACCACTCTGAGAGTTCAGGATCGCTAGCTGTTCTTGCTACTTCCCTCAGGCTTTCCTATTGCTCAGTACTTCTCGCCACCAAGTTCTCAACGCACTGGTGTCCTCAGGGAGGCCTCTTTAGCCCCTTGCTTCCTCAGCCCCCGCCCCACCGCTCACCCCTACCATGGTACCTTCTATCCTACCTTCCCTCCACTCACCAGGACGTGGCGTCTTCTCACTGGCGTGTACCTCTGGTCTAAGCTCCTTGGCGACAGAGATTGTCTGTCTTGTTCTCTGCTCTATTCCCAGTTCCCCCAAACAGCGTCTGGCACTGGATCATTTTTGTTAGACTTGGCCCCCCCAAAAAACCATGTGGAGATTTGTCACAAAACGCTTGTAGATCATTTGCATTTAATATCAGAAATACAGACTTAAGAAATTAGGTTCTGCCTAGAATGCTAGGAAATCAGCTACTGGATTAGGAAAGTAGTCTATGAACTGTCAGTTTTTATAAATGCAGAGAAATCTCTGTAAGGACACAGTTGAAACTGGTAGCAGTGGTTACCTCAGCAGTGGCTGAGGGACTGATAGGAGATTCTTTTTTTTTTTTTTAGGTTCTTTTTCACTGCATTCCTTTTTGGTCATTTTGAATTTTGACCATGTACACAAACCAAATAAAGTTGTAGGTTTTTTCCGTAAGGGCAAAGAGGCACGGATAAGACATCTAGCAGTTCTATACCTCCTGTTCAAATAGGGAAAACGTTTTTTGTTTTAAGTCAAGGGACCCGAAGGCACTTGAGGCCTAGCCAGAGGCCCCCGTTAAATAGGGACCCCAATCAGGTGAGTCCATGGACCGGAGGCCCCCGTTAAATAGGGACCCCAATCAGGTGAGTCCATGGACCGTAGCCCCTGGGGAGACTAATTTTAGGGGCACCGGAACCACTTCTCAGCCTCTGCAGGCCCTTATTCATCAGTTGACCTGCTGAGCAGGCATTTTCCTTTGTCTCCAGACTGTTCGTTTTGGCAGGATTTAGGCTGTGGTGGGAGTGCTCTACCTTTTGTTTCTTTCTTAGCCTTGTTTTGACAGATAGTGAAAGGTGGGCCAGTGCCCGCCTGATGTCGCCTCCTGTGAGCTGCCCTGCCCGCCCCAGCCGCCACCCACGGCCGCGCTTCCCGCAGCCCCAGGCCAGGCCGCCCGGCAGCCTGTTCTCCCAGGGCTTGCGTCCCAGTCCCAGGCCTGTGCAGATGTTCTCTGCAGCACTGCTGCCTGGCAGCATTGCCCGGACAGCTGGGGTTGCTGCTACAATTTTATCCTCTTTCCCGTTCCTTTTCACCTGTTTTTGTTGTTTTAAAGGGTTTTGTTTGGATTAAGTAATTACAGGAGAAAAAAGCAAACCTTTCCACAGCTGCGAGTGGGTAGAGAGCTGCAAGGAGGAGGACAGTTGGGCATCATGATGGGGGAGGGGTGGTGACTGGCCTTTCCAGATGATCATGAGGGAACTAAGATTTCAGTAGCTCAGGTCCAGAGGGTCTTGCAGAGAATGAATGATTAATGAAGCTCACAGCCTCTCAGAGTTAAATTGGTCTCTGTGTCTCAGTTACTGAGGTAGAAAATGTGAAGAAGTGATTTATCGAGGGTGGGGGTAGCACCCACACAGCAAATGAATCTGGAGTGCAGCCCAGAAGTCTTGACATTGTAACACATTGCTCTAACAATCATAACTTCCTTCCTTATTTCTTAACTTGTGGAGAGCACGCAAGGAGAAATTGGCTGTATAAGTAACCATAATGTGGTATGAGAGGCTTTAAAGACTTCCTCTCTTTTTACTTCCCTACTCCTATTAAAAGGGAAAAAAAAGGCAACTTTCTGGTTTGATGACAATCTCAGTGGCATCTCATGACTTCCCTTCCTAATTCTCATTTGGCAGAGGCAAGTCCCTTTTTTGTCCTTTCCATGGTTTACTTTGGCTCTGTGGCACTGCCTCCAGAGGTGCAGCCAGCAAAGATTTTTTACTTTAAAACTTAACTTGCTAACATATGGAATTTGCTTCTAATAGCAAATAGTTTAAAGAAGAACTAACTGCTGATTAACTTTTCTTTAAATCTCTAATGCTACTACTTGTTTTCCTGTTACATTGACCCTACAATCATATAGATAACCCTGGTTTAGAGAGAGAAAGATTCTGGTAGTTTTGGTCCCCTACAGTTCCTATTTGTTTTTCCATCTTCCCATTTAGCACCTGCTCCTGCTTATGCCAAGAAGCAATCCTGCTTTGAAAGTGGTAGAATCATCCCATCTGTCAGTTTTCCCTGTACAGGACTAGAAGGTGATAGGTTTGGGCCTCTGCTCCATAATGGTCCTTTGTTTTTGTCAGGATGAATCTAATCAATGCCTTCTAGATTCTGTACATTTCCCAGGTACATCATCTTCTCCACATACCTGTTTTTCATAAATTAGTTTTTAGCTCTAATCTCACAATATCACTTTTGTTGAATTCCTTTTCTTTTGGGGAAAATAAAAAAGCCTACTGGCTTTTATTATAGAAATGGCCATGTTGATTTAGATTTAGGTCTACAGAATAATTGAGTTCATGGTGCATTAAGTTCCATCTACCCATTTTAGGCATATAATTTACCCTATTATTAACATCTTGGATTAGTGTGGTACATTTGTTACACTGACTATCATCTGTAGCTTAAGGTTTACTCTCTTTGTGTTGTATGTTTCTATAGGTTTTGAAAATGCACCATGACATGTACCCACCATTACAGTTTCATGCTCTGTGTGTCACCCATTCATCCCTTTCCTCCCTACCTCCCCTTCCCCAAACCCATGGCAACCCTCGATCTTTTTACCCTCTCTATAGTTTTTGCCTTTTCTAAACTGTCATGTAGTTGGAATCATACAGTCTGTAATCTTTTCCTACTAGCTCCTTCTACTTAGCAATATGCATTTGTTATTTCATTTCTTTTTCTGACCGAATAATAGTCCATTGTATGGAAGTACCAGTGGACTTTAAGTTTTCAACCCAGTTGGCTAAATACTGAAGAATAGCCTTGTAAGAAACTGCCATCCCATCTTCCAAAATGGTTGTGCCCTTTTGCATTCTTACCAGGAATGAGTGAGAGCTGGTTCCTCGCATTTGGTGTTGGTGTCTTAGATTTCAGCCATTCCGATAGGTGTGTAATGATATCTTTGTTGTTTTAATTTACAGTTCCCTAGGGACATATGATATTGAGCATCTTAAATGCTTCATTGCTATCTGTATATATCTTCTTTGGTGAGGTATATGTTCAGATCTTTTGTCTACTTTTTTTAAATAAACTTTATTTTTAGAGAAGTTTCAGAATTACAGAAAAATTACAGTGAAAGTTTAGGGAATTCCCATTTACCCTACCACCACAACATACACACATAGTTTTCCCTATTCTTAACATTTTTTTTGGTCCATTTTTTAATTAGATTAATTGCTTTTTTATTGTTAAATTTTAAGAATTTTCTGAATATTTTGGGTATAAGTCCTTTATTGGATATGTGTTTTACAAATATTTTCTCCCAGTCTGTGGATTCTTTGTAATCTCACAAATACCACTTTTGTTGAATTTCATTTCTTAAAAAAAAAAAAAACCTACTGGTTTTTTTTTGTGGAAGTTGGCGTGCTGAATTTAAAATTTATATGGAAATGCAAAGGATCTAGAATAACCAAAATAATCTTGGAAAGAAGAAAGTTGGAAGACAAATTCTATCTGACCTTCTATAAAAAGCTACAGTAGGAAAGCAGATATGGTTGAAGTGATTGAGCTCCCGCCTCCCACATAGGAGGTCCCAGATTCTATTCCTGTTACCTCCTGGAGAAGACAAGCTCGCACGACCAGCAGGTGTGGTAGACTGGCACAGCACGATGCCACAACAAAGACACAAAGAGGAAAGGCAATGAGAGACACAACAGACCAGGGAGCTGAGGTGGCTCAAGTAATTGAGTGCCTCTCTCCCTCATGGAAGGTCCTGGGTTCAGTTCCCAGTGCTCCTAAAGAGCACACACAGAGAGCACACAGCAAATGGACACAGAGAGCAGACAGCGACCACGAACAATGAGGGAGGGGTGTAGAATAAACAGATAAATCTTTAAAAAAAAAACAAAAACGAAAAGCTCCAGTAGTCAAGACAACATGGCATTGGTGAAAGGATAGAAGAGTTCAGAAATAGACACATGCATATAGTCAATTCATTTTTTTTTGAAGATTTTATTTTTTTATTTATTTCTCTCCCCTCCCCCCCCCCCAGTCGCCTGATCTCTGTGTCCATTTGCTGTCTGTTCTGTGTCCACTTGTATTCTTGTCAGCAGCGCTGGGAATCTGTATCTTTTTGTTGCATCATCTTGTTGCATCATCTTGCTGCGTCAGCTCTCTGTGTATGCAGTGCCACTCCTGGGCAGGCTGTACTTTTTTCACACAGGGCAGCTCTCCTTATGGGGTACACTCCTTGCGTGTAGGGCTCCCCTACGCGGGTGACATCCCTGCGTGGCATGATACTCTTTGCACGCATCAGCACTGCACTTGGGCCAGCTCACCACACAGGTCAGGAGGCCTTGGGTTTGAACCCTGGACCTCCCATGAGTGAGCCAAATCTGTTTCCCTCAATTCATTTTTGATAAGGGTGCCAAAGCAATTCAATGGGCTGAGGAAAATCTTTTCTTTTTTTTTTTCTTTCTTTTTTTAAGACTTATTTATTTATTTCTCCCCTCTCCCCACCCCATTGTCTGTTCTCTGTGTCTATTTGCTGCATCTCCTTCTTTGTCCGCTTCTGTTGTGTTGTCAGCAGCACAGGAATCTGTGTTTCTTTTTGCATCATCTTGTTACGTCAGCTCTTCGTGTGGGCGGCGCCTTTCTTAGGCAGGCTGCACTTTCTTTCGCACTGGGTGGCTCTCCTTACGGGGCGCACTCCTTGCACGTGGGGCTCCCCTACGTGGGGGACACCCCTGCGTGGCACGCACTCCTTGCGCGCATTAGCACTGCACATGGGCCAGCTCCACAGGGGTCAAGGAGGCCCGGGGTTTGAACTGCGGACCTCCCATGTGGTAGACGGACGCCCTAACCACTGGGCCAAGTCCACTTCCCAAGGAAAATCTTTTCAACAGATGGCGCCGGAACAACTGGATGCCCATATTGGGGGAGAGGGAGTAGGGAGAATTTCACCACAAAAATGAATCTGCGCCACTAAGGCAGTAAATGAAGTGATATTAAACTTTTCAAAAAGTTTTAGAGTAAACCTATTTTATTAGATTACTTTAGTGTATTTATTGCTTTCCTTTTTTTCTCTGGAATGTAGCAGTAGCTTTTTTATTTTAAACTCTCCTTAATGCTTATTAAATGCAGTGACTTAAGATTTGAGGGTGGTGGACTTGGCCCAGTGGTTAGGATGTCCACCTACCACATGGGAGGTCCGCATTTCAAATCCTGGGCCTCCTTGACCCGTGTGGAGTTGTCCATGTGCAGTGCTGATGTGCGCAAGGAGTGCCGTGCCACACAGGGGTGTCCCCCGCATAGGGGAGCCCCATGCACAAGGAGTGCACCCCATAAGGAGAGCCGCCCAGCACAAAAGAAAGTGCAGCCTGCCCGGGAATGGTGCAGCACACACGGAGAGCTGACACAAGATGACTCAACCAAAAGAAACAGAGATTCCTGTGCTGCTGACAAGAACAGAAG
Organism: Dasypus novemcinctus; assembly: GCF_030445035.2. Taxonomy (NCBI): domain Eukaryota; kingdom Metazoa; phylum Chordata; class Mammalia; order Cingulata; family Dasypodidae; genus Dasypus; species Dasypus novemcinctus. Next base: position 14,335,890 of record NC_080690.1, read on the forward strand.
CGACGAAGAAGACGCAGCAAATAGACACAGAGAACAGACAACTGGGGTGGAGGGGGAAGGGGAGAGAAATAAATAAATCTTTAAAAAAAAAAAAAAAGATTTGAGAGAGCTAAACACTTGGATTTGGGGTAATGAACTGACAATTTTGTTGTTTGTATAATTATATGCAATCTGTATCATACATACAAAGGATATGGCTACCTTTTGTTAAAGCTGCACTTTCTAAATATAAAAAAAGGAAAATGGAGTATAAATCAAATTTTTTATCATTTGTTGGAAACGAGTTTTATTTGCTCAGTATTAGGGATTTGCCTGTTTTCTGTAAGTCTCTTGGGATCCTATGTAGAAGCTGTTCTTATTAAATAGCAGTTAAGTCCATTCTCTGGTACTAATGACAAATTTGGTGGGGTTTTTTTAATCATATTCTTAATGATTTAAATAAACTGAGGTACTTCTAGATGGTCAGCTTCTGTTCATATAAAAATAAAACTTAAAAAAAGGAAAAGAATTATTTGGGAAGTGTCATAGACCTAAATAAGCTGTAACCATAAAACTTTTAAAAGTAAAAATAGGAGAATACCTTTATGACCTCGGGGTAGGCAAAGATTTCTTAGGGCATAGAACGCATTAACCATAAAAGAATATGTGATAAACTGCTTTAAATAGCATTTAAAATTTCTGCTCGTCAAAAGATATCATTAGGAAAATGAATAGGCAAGCCACAGACTGAAAGTATTTTCCAAACACATATCTGACAAATGATTTGTATCCAGAATATGTAAACAACAATGGCTCAATAATAAAAAGACAAATAACCCCCCAAATTTTTATTTTACTTTATTTATTTATTTATTATTATTATTATTTTTTTTTGAGGTACTGGGGACTGGGGATTGAACCCAGGACCTTGTATGTGGGAATCTAGTGCTTAACCACTGAGACACATCAGCTTCCCTGAATTGTTTTTGTTTGTTTTGCTTGTTGTTTTGTTTTTATGGTTTTTTTTTTTTCAGGAACTGAACCTGGGATCCCCCACGTGGGAGGCAGGCACTTGAGCCACATCTGCTCCCAACCCAATTTTTAAAATACCAAAAAAAATTGACAGACATTTTACCAAAGAAATACAAATAAATAAGCACATGAAAATAGTATTTATCATCATTAGTCTTAGGGAAATGGAAATTGAAACCATGTAGATCTTAACTTCACACCCCTAGAGACAAAAATGAAAAGGACTAACAATTCCTACTGTTGGTGAGGATATGAAGCAGTCAGAACTCTAACACATTGCTGGTGGGAGTGTACAACAGAAACCCATTGACATTTTTCGGTACAGGTGAGCATATGCTTGTCCTGTAACCTTGCAATATATAAAGTTCCAGAAAAGACAAAATAATCTTTGGTGATGGACGTCAGAATAGTGGTTTTTGGCAGGTGGGGAGTTGGGAAGGGAACTTTCTGGGATTATGGAAGTGTTCTGTATCTTAATTAGGGGTATGGCATTTGCCAAAAAAATGGCCTGATGGCAAAGACCCAAAGGCAACTCATCTTTCTCCCCGGCTGCCAATGCACAAATCCTGGCACAGGGGAAAGAAAGAGCCTGCATTTGGCCCAGACTGGAAAGGGGCAGGTCCAGAGGCAGGAAAGTGCTGCTACTTTCATTTTTCCTCAAACCCACAACCTTCGAAGCTTGATGCCCCCACACAGTGGGTGGAACAGTGCCTTAGGGAAGAGGAGGCCCGTGGGAACAGCAACAGCGTATGCCCCATTGCCCATGGAAGTACCCATGGGTAAGAATGCCCGCTTTCTGTTTTTTCCAACCATTGATAGCTGGACTTTGCTTCCTTTTATCATCACAGGAGTTGGCTTGTTGTCTGAGAGGCACCCTTCAGAATAGCAAAATTGTGCTTCCTGGTCTCACTGTACATTGGGATGGGGACAGTGATTTGACTGTTAGTAAAATGAGTGACATTTTCATTTTATGAACATTATAAACCATTTATACCTTTATTCAAGTTAATGGCACATAAAATCTCCTGAAAAATAAACGTATTTCTGTAAAATCTTTTATATTTGATAGCAGAAGACTTTGCTAGCGTTCATCTGTTTCATCATTTCAGCAGATGCTCCCTGGGGAACAAATAATTTCACCTGCTTTCCAGTGGAGAAACAGCACTAGTCTATTTTGACCTCTTAATAAGGAGTTCAATACCAGACCTAGATGACAAACCCTGCCCCCAACCCCGGCCTCACTTCCGTCCTATATCTTTACATTCACCAAGCTTGAAAACTACTTCATGGCTACCAGATGACTTGGCCCTGCTGACTCTGATTGAGTGTCGCCTTATGAAGTGCTCAAGGCTTGCTCAGTTTCTCTTCTGGCCAGAATGCCTTTCAGTGGGAGACATCAGGCACTTGTTCTAAAAATAGAGACCCTTGAACCTTAGTGTGCCTCTAGTGAAATGCACATCCCAGGGCCCTATTCCAGAGATTCTGATTTAGGAGGGGCCCTGGAATTTGCATATTTAATAACCTCGGGGGATTCTGAAGTGGGTGTCTCTTGAAACTACCCCCAATACTTAACGAAACAAAACAAAACCATTAAAACAGGCATTTGAGGGAGAAGCAGGAAAGATTTCATTCTTGTTATTTTTCAGGCACTGTCAGGGGCAATAAAGCTCCATAAGAACAAGAATCGGGTTCACACTGTTTTTCTTGCCTTGCTTCCATGTGGTTGCTAGCACATAGTAGGAATTTAAGACATTTTGAATGAGTCAATGAGTGGATTAAAATAAATGAACAGGGAAGCAGACTTGGCCCAGTGGTTAGGGCATCCGTCTACCACATGGGAGGTCCATGGTTCAAACCCCGGGCCTCCTTGACCCATGTGGAGCTGGCCCACATGCAGTGCTGATGCACGCAAGGAGTGCCATGCCACGCAGGGGTGTCCCCCGCGTAGTGGAGCCCCACGCGCAAGGAGTCCTCCCCGTAAGGAGAGCTGCCCAGTGCCAAAGAAAGTGCAGCCTGCCTAAGAATGACGCCGCCCACACGGAGAGCTGACACAACAAGATGACACAACCAAAAGAAACACAGATTCCTGTGCCACTGACAACAACAGAAGCAGACAAAAGAAGACGCAGCAAATAGACACAGAGAACAGACAACTGGGGCTGTGGAGGGGGCGAGAAGGGGAGAGAAATAAATAAATCTTTAAAAAATAAATAAAATAAAATAAATGAACAAGTAACCTCTACACAGAACACCACCATATCCAGCTGAGTTCAGGTACATTGGTGTTATGGAAAGGATTGCACATGTAGAAGATTTTGATCATGAATAAACAGTAGAAGCACTTCAAGCAGAGGTCATACAGGACATTCAAAAGTTAAGAATGCAAGGAAACTATGGCCAGACTGATAAGTTTCCAGAAAAATCCCCTTCTCATCTTTTTCTGGTAAAAAGTACTTGAAAATCAATTATTGGTGATTTTGTTGTTGTTATTAAAATCATGCAGGTACATAGTTTGAAAAGTGGAAATGTACTTGAAGTAAATTATAGCTCACCTGGCCCAGTCCTGAGTCTTGCTTTCCCAGAGGCAATCCCTTTAAATTCTTCTAGCAATTTCTTCTGGTATTTTGTCTGTATTTCCTAATAATTTGATTATGCTGCTATTTCTTGACATGTCTATTTTAGACATTATTAACCACTGTTAATTCTAGTTTCTAAATACCAACTTCTGTTATGGAAGAGGAGGATTTAATACTCTTGTATCAACTTCTGCTCCTTACCATCCCAGGTGGCTTTCCATTTTCCCATTTAATTATAGTATAATTTTGGTGTTACTTTTTTTTTTTTAAGATTTGTTTTTTTCTTTATTTCTCTTCCCTTCCTCCCCACCCCACCCCCCAGTTGTCTGTTCTCTGTGTCCATTTGCTGCGTGTTCTTCTTTGTCCACTTCTGTTGTTGTCAGTGGCACAGGAATCTGTGTCTCTCTTTGTTGCTTCATCTTGCTGCATCAGTTCTCCGTGTGTGCGGCGCCATTCCTGGGCAGGCTGCACTTTTTTTCGAGCTGGGCGGCTCTCCTTGCGAGGCACACTCTTTGCGCATGGGGCTTCCCTACGCGGGGAACACCCCTGCATGGCACAGCACTTCTTGCGCTCATCAGCACTGCGTGTGTGCCAGCTCTACCTGGGTCAAGGAGGCCCTGGGTTTGAACTGCAGACCTCCCATGTGGTAGACAGACGCCCTATCTATTGGGCCAAGTCCGCTTCCCAGTGTTACTTTTTAACTCTGGTACTATTGTTCACTTGGGCCAGGGGTGCTATCATTAGTTTTCCTTTTATGTATGTATCTGTATATTTGTTTGTTTGTTTGCTTTTCTATGTCTCTATCACAGATCCTTTCCAAACTCTCCAACAGAGCTATGGAACCCCTCTGAATACTGTTTCTACTATGTCAAATAATCTGTCAGTTACATTCCCCCACCCCCAACCCCGCCCTTGAGATATCCCTTCTGGACCCTTCCATCCTCCTGCTCAAGTCTGGGCTCTTTGTTCTCTTAGCTTTCCATGTAGCTGCTTAGATTTCCACTGAATGAGAGAGAAAGTTAGCATCTGTGTAATTAATTCTCTTACCTTGGGTGTGACAGCTGGAAGTGATAGTCATCTCTGCTGCAGTTTAGCTTGCTGTCTGTAGCCAATCTGTACACCTGAATAATTCTTTCTGGCAGATTCTGCTAAATGTTCAGTTGGCTTAGCGAATTGCTCCAATGCAAGTGTCCTTTCAATGTTGATTTTAGTTTCCAGAGTTGATTCCAGCATTGCTTCGGGCTCATAACGAAGTAAGGTATATCACCTTAAAGTTAGCTGCCTCTAGTATAACGAAAAGCGTGACTGGACTTAGTGTCTGGTTCCTGGTGAAGTAACCCTACATCTTTGGAATTTCCAGTGATAGGCTTTTGTTGTTCTTGGTGAGCTCAGGACCACGCCTGATAGTTCCTATGCTAATGAGATAACAGGGAGTGGCCAGAGACACCTGCAGCCTCCAGAAAGACCAACCAAGTGGTTAGGGGTTGGGGCTTTGAGCTACATCATATCAGCCCACTCCTGGCCCTCCCCGAACAGCTGGAGATTGAGCTCCACCACGTGGACATTGATTCCACCAATCAAGCCCACGGAATGAGACCCCATAAACTTGGGACACTCAGAGCTTCCATGATGGATAGTGGCATCTCTGTGCAGAGAATGACACATTCTGACTCCATGTGGAGAGGACACAGCAGCTTGTGTTTGTTACCCTGCCATGTTACAGTTTATGACTAGAGTGTCAAGCTTTCTACAGGCTTTCACAGGTTGGAGCCTAGGCCAGCCAAGGACAAATTGCAGGCTACAGATAGCCATTTAAACATGTCTGCCATCTATTGAACTGGATAAATGCTTTTCCTATACTTAACTCCGAAGTACTTAATTCCCCATAGAAAACCTGGCTAAGGGTGTTCGCAACAATTAGCCAGTGCAGAGAATCACTCTAAAAGGTGTCATTTACTGGAATTTCTTCCTGTATAATGTATGTATATGGTGTTCCAAGACTCATCCATTCTTTTAACAAATGTTTATTGAGTACCTGTCATGTGCACTGTGCCAAGTGCTTGGGTTACATCAGTGAACAAAATGGGCATTGATTGGTTCCAACCCGTGTGGAGTTATTCCAGCAGGAAATTAGACAATGAACATAGTTTTTGCTTGCCTGGTTTTCTATGTCCCTATCACGTATTACATGGTATGTTAGCAAATAATGAATGTTGCAAAGGAATGAAAATCTGAGGAGGGTAGAGGAATCAGCAGTGTAGGGTGAGGAGGAAGCATTAAATGGAATGGTCAAGATAGTAAGCCTTATTGAGAAGTTGAGCTTTGAGCAAAGACTTGACGGAGGTGAGGAAGTTAACCAAGGTGAGATCTGGAAGGAGAAAATTTTGAGCAGAAGTGGCTTGAAGAAAGGTTTATAAGGTGGTCACACACCTGATGTGGAAAGGATGAGCAGTAGTAGGAGAGGAGGTCAGAGAGGTCATTGCCGCCAGATGTTGCCCTCCCCTGAAGATGTGGACAGCTGCAGCAGAGCAGGCCTGCAGGGGAAGTCTAATGGACATCCGAGGGTCGTGTCCAGTTGGCAGCTGGGTGTAAGGCTGAATTAGGAAGGAAGGTCTGGGCTGAAGAGAGGCATTTGGGAGTCATAGGTGACTCAAACATACAGGTTGTGTTTAAGCCTTGGGACTGCATGAAGTCACCCAGGTAACAGGTGTGGAACATGAAAAGTTCAGGGATTGCGTGTGGGGGGACTACCTGATGCCTTCAAAGAAGCTGACATTAAAAGGCAGACAAGTTCAGGTTGAAGGCCATCCTACAAGGTGGCAGACCTGAATACTTTAAAAATGTTAGTGTTTTCAAAAACAAAAATACCCAAAAAAACCCAGGCAGGGGAGGAGACTGTTCTAGATTAAAGAGCATCAGCCTTTCTTCTATTGAAAGTTTTCAAAACCACCAAGTTTGAATTACCATATGGCTAAGCAGTTCTACTCCTGGTTATATATATCCCAGAGAATTGAAAACAGGTGTTCAAACAAAATGTGTATACAGAAGTTCATAGCAGCACTATTCACAATAGCCAGAAGGTAGAAACAACTGAGATGTCCATCAGCTGATGAATGGAGCAACAAAATGTGGTCTATCCATACAGTGGAATATTATTCAGCCATAAATAGGAATGAGGTACTGATACATGCAACAATATGGGTGAACCTTGCAAACATTGTGCTAAGTGGAAGAAGCCAGGCACAAAAGATTACAGTTAGTATATGATTCCACTTAAATATGATATCCTGAGTTGGCAAATCCATGAAGAAAGCAGATTGGTGGTTGCCAAGGTCTAGGGGAAGAGGGAAATGGGAAGTGACTGTTTAATGAGTACAGGTTTCCTTTTGGGGTGATGAAAATGTTCTGGAACTAGATAGCAGTGATAGTTGAACAACATTGTGAATGCACTAAATATCACTGATGGCAAGGTTTATATGTATTCTGTGACACTTGAAAGAAAAAGGTTGTGGGGGAGAAATGCTGAAATTAAAAATGTTTAGTTGCCAAAGATGAATTAGCTTCAGAAAAAGCTAGAACAAGCAAGTCCTAAATCCCTAATCTCTTCATTTTTCCTAGCAGCAGCAAGATTTTCATTTCTTCCAGGATTCTAGATATCATCTTGACAAGGACATAAGGGTGGGGTGACAGGAAGCATTGAGTGCAGTGTGCCAGGCACTGTGCTGAGTGCTTTCACACACATCACATGCTGATTCCTCATTTTGGACTTTTCTATCCGAGCTTCACCTCCGGGGAGAGTCCCCTTACCCTCTCAGCAGCATTCCCCAACTTCCATTCTTAAGTGCTTTCTGCGCTTCCTGTGGAGCAAAGGTTTCTCATAATGTAACTACCTGTTTGCATATCTGTCTCTTGCAAATGCATTAAATGAGAATAAGAAATCTGTGCTGAATCTCCAAGGGCCAACAAAGGGACTGGCATGCTGAAGGCACTCAGTAAATACAGGCTAAGTCAATGCATATCTCATTTAATCATCACTCTTCAAGGTATTTATTATCTTCATTATACTAAATGGTTTCTTGAGGCTCAAAGAAATTAACTTACCTAGGATTTTTTCAGGAAAAAAAAATTGTATGGCCAGGCAGGTTTTGTTCTGTTTTTTTAACTTTTTATTTTGAAATAATTTCAACTTAATGGAACAGTTGCAAAAATAATTAACAAAACCCATACAAAGGGGGAAACGGGTGTGGCTCAACTGATAGAGCGTCCGCCTACCATATGGAGGGTCCAGGGTTCGATCTCCAGGGCCTCCTGGGTAAGCAGACCCACGCGCAGGACTGCCATGGGCAAGGAGTGCACCCCGCAAGGAGAGCAGCCCCACATGAAAAAAAAAGCGCAGCCCACCCAGGAGTGGCACCGCATACATGGAGAGCTGATACAGTAAGATGACGCAACAAAAAGAGATGAATTTCCCTGTACTGCCAAGAATGCAAACGGACATGGAAGAAGACACAGCAAATGGTCACAGGAAGCAGACAACAGCGGGGAGGGGAGGGGACAGAAAGAAAATAAATCTTTAAAAAACTTTTTAAAACGCCATACAAAGGATTCCAACATCTCCACTCCCAGATACCCAATTGGTAACATTTTGTGACATTGGCTGTATCATACTCCCTATCTGTCTTTCTATCCATCCATCCAGAGGCAGGTTTTTGTACTGATTTTGCAAATCTCTTGTGCCCCACTGCTTTAGGAATAGATCTAAAGTAGAACTGGTGATATAAGCAATGCTCAGATAGTCTAATATTCTTGTCTGAAGACTAGACTTCTGGTTCTTCTGGCCATTAAGAATTTATATATGACTATCAGTATAGAAAGCAAATTAAGAAAGTTTAAATATATTTCCTGTAGGAGGCTGCAATAGTTACCAACTGAGAGAGATGTGTTGCTTCTGAGTGCTTAGATTCTGCCTTAAACTTGTGGTTTAAAGGGACAGTATTAGCTGAAAGAGTAGGCAGATCTATATATAGATAAAGTAGATAAGTGGTTGCCTAGAGCTGGGGGTGGGGTGAGGAGTGACTGCTAATGGGTACAAGGTTTCTTTCTGGGTTGATGGAATGTTTTAAAATTAGATTGTGGTGGTATGGTGAATATACTAAAAACCACTGAATTGTACACTTTAAATGGGTGAATTATCTATTATGTGAATTACGTCTTAAGAAAGCTGTTTTTGGGGAGCGGATGTGGCTCAAGCAGTTGAGTGCCTGCTTCCCACATGGAAGGTCCCAGATTCAGTTCCCAGTACCTCAAAAAAAAAACACAACAAAACCAAACAAGCAAAACAAACAAACAAAAAAAAACAATTCAGGGGAGCCAATGTGGCTCAGTGGTTGAGAGCCAGCTTCCTACGTATGAGGTCCTGGTTTCAATCCCTAGCCCCCAGTACTTCAAAAAAAAAAGCTTATTTCTCAAAAATATTAGCTGAGAATAAGATATGATTGGTCTTCCGATTTTCCAGTGTTCTTTCAAAACACAAATTCATTAGTAGCTTATATATTTGGGTTATTGTTTCCATTGCTTTCATAGTTAAAGGTAAACTCTTATTTTGTGTTTAGGTTTTTAATATTTTTGCCTGCGTGCCGTCCAGCTAATCACTCAAGTGAGGCTCCCAGGCACCTCCCTTCGTCTGGACAGTGGAAACGATGAGCGTGTCCACGCAGACTCACGCAGAGTTTCCAGCTGAGCCATCCAGTGAGGGGACAGCAGCAACCCCAGGAGAGCTGCTTAGTCACAGACTCACAGGCTGCTCGCTGGCCTTGTTCTCCCAGCAGGGGAGAGTGGAGCCCCTGTGTGCTTGTTAACTCTTCCAGAGCAAATGGCTAATATGCAAGGACGAATTGAAAAGCTTAGTAGTCTACCCACCATGTCAGCCACCAGCCAGGAATTGCTAAAGCACACTGTCCTTCCTTCCTCCCTCCTTCCCTCCCTTCCTTTCTTTGTTGTCTTTTTTTTTACTATTAAAAAAAAATGCACGTATCATTATTGCATAATTCAGTGACTTTTCAGAGTGAACCCTCCCATGTAACCAGCACCCAGATCAAGAAACACATGACTAGACCCCGAGAAGCCACTCCTCGTACCCCTTTTCATATACTCACCCCCCACAATGTGTCCATGGCCTGACTTCTAATGACACAGATTCACTTTGCCTGCATTTGTGCCTTGTATAACTGTACTCATATAATTTGGATTTTTAAAAATTAGTTTAAGAATTTCCCATTTAAAACAAAACATCACTTTAGTTACATATACGTCCTAAAGTTTCCCCTGTTAATCACAGTCAGATATATAATCTGGTTGTGTTGATCATAGTCCCAATGTTGTGCTACCATCACCACCTACCGAAACTTTTCTATCAACCCAAATAGAAACAATTTAAGCATTACCCCTCCATTCCTTATTCCCATCCTTGGTCCCTGGTAACCTATATTCTAGATTCTGAATCTATGAGTTTGCTTATTCTAATTATTTCATATCAGTGAGATCATAAAATATTGGTCTTTTTTATCTCACTCAACAAGATTGAGGTCTTCAAGGTCCATCCATGTTGTCATGCATCAGAATGTCATTCCTTTTTATGGCTGAATAATATTTCATTGTATGGACATTCCACATTTTGTTTATCCAGTCATCTCAAATACAACATTGTGAACATTATTAACAGCACTGAAATATATAAATTTGAATGTGGTCAAAAGGGGACATTTTAAGTGGTATGTATGTTACTAGAATAAAATTTAAAATAAAATGCCACAGACTATACAGCACAAACAGTTATCCCTAAACTATGGACTGATTAATAGTAAAATTATAAAAATATTTTCTGTCAATTATAGCAAATATACCACACTAATGCAAGGTGTTAATAATAGGGGGTATATGGGAACTCTGTATTTTATGCATGATTTGTCTGTACACCGTATAACTTCTCTAATAAAAATTTATTTATCCCATATATATGTATATGAAGCACCTCTTTCAAACTTTCTAGCCATGACCCATAGTCACATGTTTTCCATCCTGTCCCACTGTGGACCATGGTCATAACAGCACATGCTCTGAGGGGGTCACAGAATGCACAGAAAATACCTTGTTCAGGGGTTCCTCTGTCATTCATTAGTATGGATGGGTGAAAGGAACCTTGGAGAACAACCTATGTTTCTGAATGAAAAAGCTGTTCTAACAGCCCCTGGTTGGCAGATTAAGGGGATGAGACTCTATGTAAGACACATAAAGGCTGGTTTTTTCTTGCTTTAGAGATGAGGGTGGGAATTCTTTTTGGTGGTCAGTGAGGCAGTGGCTAAAAATTCTTCCATTTAGTAAAGAGAAACTATGTTGTGGTTATACAGATTGCCCAGCTGCGGTTAGCATCTATGAAAACCATTTCCTGCATGCAGTAAAAAGAAAGTTCTCTGCTTTCTGCACTAAACTACATGGGAACATATTTCTCTTTGCTGAAGTTCATTGCATAGCCTCGGCAAAATGACATCTTGATGCTCATATTTAAATGATCTCCTTCTTTTGATTTCCCTTCTACAGATAATTGCTTCCCAAGGGCTTTTTCTTTCAGTCTGGGTTGAGAGGTGATGTGACCAAGGGGAAAACTGCTGGTGCTGATGCTGGTGAATCCCAGGTTTTTGAGGAGAGGTGGGAGCTGCTGTGGTGGGGGTGGGAGGGGGCATGTTGAGGTCTAAGCCTCATTATGTTGTCCCTCAAGGTTAGCAGGATTGTGGACTCTGGGAGGCCAGAGAACATTCGCGCTGGTGACTGAGTGGGCAGGCGGCGTTGCACGTGCCGCCCTGAAACAGCTTTGGGAGTCAGGGCTGGGCAGGAGTTCCAAGTGCTGAAGAATCACTTTGCCTCCCACTTCAGACTCATCTAAGGAAAGGCCCATAAAGCATACGTTCCTGGGACACAACTGAGACATCTGGCATTGCAGCTGTGTCCAGCGTCCTTATCCTTCTGGCTGGGAATTTAGCGTGCTTGTTGGGGAGCAGTGACAAGTTTGGGAGGGAGGTGGAGGAAGTTTTCAAAATGTCTGCCAGCCATCTCATATGAGTTTCATTTAAATCCAGGTGGTTAATGACCCTGCCCATTTGCAGAAAGAAGCAGACATGACCTGTTTTAAATGAGGTCTTGATGATGTCAGAGTAAAGGAATATTTCTTGTCTGACTGAGACCACCCCCATATCCTGGAACTTTAACCTAGTCTCGACCTGGGAAGTACACAAGAATTTTTTATTTTATGTTGACGTCTTCAGGCTTTTTCATGAGGAGATAGAGACCTGCCTGGCAGGAAAAAGAAAGCAGAGGGTCAAAGAAAAAAACAGAATGCCAAAGGTTGAAAAAGCAGGCCAACTCTGCAATCAGCAATTAGCCAAATAACTCATAACAGGCACATTTACCTTCTGTACCCTGGGCTTTGCATCTCAAGTGCAATAGTTTGAGAGATGTTTTTTTTTGTGCACGCGCGCGCGCGCACACACACACACACCTGCCACGTTTTCCTGATGGGTGTGATGGGGGTTGGGGTGCAACTTTGTGGGTGTGTGGCTCCTGTCTCTGAGTCCAGGGAAGGCGATCTGCAGGCCTTTGGTGAGGTCACTGGTTTGTTAAATGCCAGGTCCTGATTTTGCCTCCACTTCTCTTCTCCATGGCTGTGATTAGTTGGGAGCCCACATGGAACCAGTGTCTGGAGAATAAGCTGTGGCCTCAGTTGAGCTCCCAGGGTTCTGCATAAAGAAAAACATCAATATGGGCTTTGTTAGAAGCTGTATTTAATCATTCCTTTAAAATTCTGCCCCAGAAATGTAAGCAGTCTGTTTGCATTGGTCAATAAATTATTTGCCCCAGCTGTATCTGATCATATAAATTAAAGCAACAGCAGTTTGCACCTCGGGGAAAGCACCCCTCCTCTTCCCACCCACCCAAGGCATAATCCTCATTCCCATTAAGTGAAATAGTTCTTCTTGGAGAGCCCACAGGCCTTCCTCACTCCCACACTGGTGAAAATGGTGGGCTAACCCCTGCCTTGCCCTTGTCCTCCCGCACAGGAATGGTGTAAGGAAGGAAACGGCTGCAGCAAAGAGGCAGGAAGGGAGGTGGCACCATCTTTTTCCCAGGGAATGCAGTGAAACCACATGGGAGTGGGACAGAAGGGAAGGGGAATTGTAAAGTGTCATTTCCGAGAAGTCTGGGTGTGGGTCAGAAGGTTTTTTTCTTTGCCACTGGCTTCATATAGTTTAACCCTTTTGCCTCTCAGCCACCCAGGCCCTAGAGAGTAGCGGGGATCCAGGTGAGGGCTTCCGTAGCAGCCACAGTCTAGGACCCTGCTGCTGATGCCCTAATAGTTTGCCTCTTCTCTAGTTACTGCTTTGAATTTTTTAGAAACTTTCTTACAGCTGGGTCCTTATTATCCCCTTGGATTTTTTTTATTATTTGCCTTTCAAATAGAATCCTTTACTCTTCATTCACCCCAGTCTGTCCTTAGGCCTGATCAGAGCATTACAGAGTAAGGCACCAGAAAGAAGCAGCAGTCAGAAAGAGAACTTCAGGTGGCAGACTTGGCCCAGTGGTTAGGGCGTCCGTCTACCACATGGGAGGTCCGCGGTTCAAACCCTAGGCCTCCTTGACCCGTGTGGAGCTGGCCCATGCGCAGTGCTGATGCGCGCGGGGAGTGCCATGCCACGCGGGGTTGCCCCCCATGTGGGGGGCCCCACGCGTGGGGAGTGCGCCCCGTAAGGAGAGCTACCCAGCGCGAAAGAAAGTGCTGCCTGCCCAGGAATGGTGCCGCACACATGGAGAACTGACACAACATGACGCAACAAAAAAGGAAACACAGATTCCCATGCCGTTGACAACAACAGAAGCGGACAAAGAAGACTCAGCAAATAGACACAGAGAACAGACAACCGGGGTGGGGGGGAAGGGGGGAGAAATAAATAAATAAAATCTTTTAAAAAAAAAAGAAAGAGAACTTCCTGAAGAGTATTATCCCACATATTAAATAATAATTACAGATTAATTACAGAGGAGAAAATGTACCTTTACAAATGAGAGATCTGGCCATAACCTCTCTAATAAGAGGACTAACACCTGTCCTGGGATGACCTGACATTATGTGCCCCTGATGATACAAGAAGAAGAATCCAGCCTCATCTGTATTCTTGGCAAAAGTCTTTAACCCAAATCTATTCATAGGAAAGAGATATCCAAGATGAGGCACATTTTATAAGACAAACCACCTGGACTCTTAAAAAATTGGCAGTGACGTCAAAGAGCAAAAATACAACTAGAGACAATACCACTTTACACCCATTACGATGGCTATTATTTAAAAAAGAGAGAAAGAGAAGAAATGCTGACAAGAATGTGGAAAAAATCAACTCTTGTGCATTGCTGGTAGGGTGCAGTGACTGTGGAAAACAGTTTGATGGTTCCTCAAAAAGTTAAACTTATTGCCCATGACCTCGTAATTCCCCTTAGGAAAGAATTGAAAGAAGGAACTCAGATTCTTGTGCACCAGTGTCCATAGTGACATTATTCACCATAGCCAAAAGGTGGAAACTAAGTGAATGGTTTAAAAAAAAAAGGGGGGGGGGCAGGAGACTGTACAAAATTCAAAGAGTCAAGTAGAGAAGAAAAACTACCAAGGCCATTTGGGGGGCATTTAGGGGAATTTGAATATGGACTTCATACTAGATTGTATCATAGTATCAATGTTAAATTTGGGAAGCAGATTTGGCTCAATGGCTAGAGCGTTCGCCTACCACATAGGAGGTCCACAGTTCAAACCCAGGGTCTCCTGACCCATGTGATGAGCTGGCCCACACGCAGTGCTAATGTGCGCAAGGAGTGCCATGCCACGCAGGGGTATCCCCTGCATAGGGGAGCTCCATGCGCAAGGAGTGCACCCCATAAGGAGCGAAAAAAGTACAGCCTGCCCAGGAGCAACGCCACACACATGGAGAGCTGACACAACAAGATGACGTAACAAAAAGAAACAGATTCCCGTGCCGCTGACAACAGAAGCGGACAAAGAAGAAGATGCAGCAAATAGACACAGAGAACAGACAACCGGGGCAGGGTTGGGGGCAGAGAGGAGAGAAATAAATAAATAAATCTTTAAAAAAAAAAAAAAAAAACAACTATTTTTACTCAATGTAAAATACATATGAACTTGAGAGACCGAAACAGAATAGAAGCTATATACGGCAGGGAAAACCTAGAGAGAATTTTATGTTTGTTTGCTTATTATTATTATTATTATTATTATTATTGAAATAATGAAAATGCTCTGAGAATGAAGTAATGAATGCACAACTGTGATTATACTAAACTGCATTGATTATATACTTTGGATGGATTTATGCTTTATTAATAATTTATCAGTAAAATTGATGTGTTTTTTTAAGAATGCATGTGTCAGGAAACTTCTCTTTGGATGCTTTTGTTCATCTGGGAAACATATTTTCCCTCTAAAAGACTTTTCCTTTACTTCCTTTTATTTTTCAGAATGAAATGTAAATTGGGCATATAAATTTAGTGCCTACAGAAAGAGTAGTAGTTTATCTTTTTTTTTTTTTAACAGCTCTATGGAGATAAAATTCACACACAGTACAATTCACCCATTTAAAGTGGGCAATTCGGCTGATTTTAGTATATTTACAGTTGTGCGTCTATCACCACAGTTTCAGGACATTTTCTTTACTCCAGAAAGAAAGCCCACACCTCTTAGCCATCACCTACCAAAATCTAACTCCCCCAGCCTATTCTATTTCCCTTCTCTATGGATTTGCATATTCTGGACTTCTCACATAAATGAAATCATACATGTGTGGTCCTTTGTGACTAACTTCTTTCACTTAGCCTAATTTTTTCAAGGTTCATCCATGTTGTGGCATGTATCAGTACTTCATTCCTCTTTATTGCTGAATAATATTCCATTAGGTAGTTTATCTTATTGCAATTGAATGTTATTCACTAGTTCCTTTTCTTCCCATCTAAATTTGACTTGAATGCATCATATTTGCTTTGATTAGGAGCAAGTTCTACAACCCGAACTTTTCAGCTTGAACTTCCATCTGGAATTTGTGTTATGTAATTCAGAGATATACGTGTCGAGGGAGAAGGCAGCATGATGGTATTTTGCTTTTTGAAGAACCCAGGCATGTTCCATCATGATTACATCCCTCAGAAATAGGAGAGGGTGAACGCTCACATACCTTAAAGCTTACATGCCATCGTCAGTACAGGTCCTTTTGCATCTTCTTGCTGTATTCTTTCTGCCTTCTGTATGGAAACCAAGCATTTCAGAGGCCTGTGTGCATCAAGGGAAGGGCGTGCAAAAGCACCTCCTCCTTCCTAACACTTGACAAACTCAGACCCTCTCTGAAAGATTTGAAATGGTCAGATTAATAAAAACAAACAGCATATTACCCTTTGTGGCTGGTTTCGGCGGAAGAGTAGACCAGTGGAAGACTTCAGAGAGAAGAGGGATACTAACTTTCTCTTGGAATAGGGTGCTAATAATGAAATTGCCCAGATGGTCAATTAGTTTGTCTCAGAGAAAAAATCCATTTTAGTGTCACCAACAGTTAAGTTACTAACAGCCCCTAACCCCAGTCACCTTCTGAAAATGAAGACCTTTGATCACAAGACACCAAGAGACTGTGCAGTTAGATTTCCTATACTGCTTTCGAGAAGATAGCTCGTGGCTTATTGCCTCTCAGTGGATGAAGTCATCCAGTGCAGGAAGAGCTCTTACTAGAACCTGAGTCAGCTAGAATTAACTCATCCTCTTTGACAGTGCCAGCTTCGAGGCCAGAGCAGGGCAAAGCAGAACTCTGCACTCAACAGATTGGGAAGGAAGAGTTGGAAAGGGCTTTCTGTAATAGATTATTTCAGGATAGATGAGCATTCAGGATTTTTTGCCACCAGCACTAACCAGTTGTGTTAAATAAACATATTATTAAGATGTATAGCAGCTGAAATCAAATCGGACCAACTTAAGCATCCTCTAGTCTTGGATTGCCGTAAGAACAACAGGCAAGTAGCTAATCATGTTCTATTTGGATAAAAACTGTGAAGCTGCTATTTGCCAGCTTTTTTCCACCTTTTGCAGAAAGATGCCACTTTTTCTTTTGCTGGCACTATATCAACTTCAGTAATAGATTTAAGGGTACTGACAAGTTTAGAAACCACCAGATGTTTAAGAGCATTTGAAACTTCTTGTCTTTCTTCTGATTTTCCATTTTCCTGAGCCTGAGGTCATCTAGAGTAGAGTAGTGTCACTACAGCATTTGGAGTGAATGAGGGTTAAACTGTCTCCCCAACGTATCACTGGCTTCCAGTCATTTCCTTGAGTAGTCTGCTTGGGCTTTGGGGAGATTATTTAGAGATTTACACAAGTGGGTAGAGAAACTGGCCCAGAGATTTGGGTTTAATTTTCCATTCTTACGGATTTCCGCAAAATCTGAGACAGTCTGAAAGAGACCAGTGCTTCCAAGCAGACAGTACTCACCAAGGAATCACCATCATAAACCTTCTTCCCATTTCTCAGGGAAAATCCTGTCAATTTCAGACCCTTGTCTGGTCTGGAAAGTATCCCATGTATAAACTACCAAAAGGTCCATTCCTGTCTTATAAACACATGACAAATATGTAGGAAACTGCATATTTCTGCCAAAGAATCTTTGCTCCAAAGAATTTGCATTTTAGTGGTTATGCAAGTTATGCGAAAGAAGGCATAGACTTGGCCAGGCTCAGTATGTTGAAGGCCTAAGGAAAGGTCACTTCATGCTTCCGTGCTCATGTTTTGCTGGTCACTTTAGGAGCCGGCTTTTCTGGCCTCAGTTCAATTGCAGTGTTAAGTGCATCTTTTAGTCATGAGAAAAAAATTATTTGGATATGTCCTTTATCCGATAAATGAGAAAGATTCACTGTAATGTAATGTAATGATCCTACGTCATGGGTAAGGCTTTGTGTAACACTGGGTGGGAGAGTCAAGAGTCCCTGTGTAGGGAGCTCCATGGCAATAGGGAAAATAAGAATACACACACACACACTAAGTAGTGGTGGAAATTTAAGTGTGGAAGGAATCTCCGAAGGTCATCTACCCTTCCATCATATCCCTAGAATCAAGTACGGTGGCAAAGACAGTGGGCTGGGCATCAAAAGCACTGGCTACTAGTCCCAAGTTTAATTCCCACTGTGAACTTGGAAGGTTTCTTACTTTTTGGATTTTAGTTATCTCTTCTCATAAAACAAGGAGGTTGGGTCAGACAGCCTCTCAGCTGCTCCCTCTTTTGTGTCCTCATAGTAGTCTGAATGCACTACTCTCTTCCAACTCGTCACAGGATGGCATGTGGCTACAGTTTGCCTGTATGTCGATTGCCACAAGATTATCTCCTTGAAGCTAAGGATCATGTCTTATATTTTGTGTCCCCAGTTGTGATCCAGTATCTGCTACACAAGCAAGTTCTCAGAAAATCTCTGTTGGATGAATACAATGAATGAATGACTCTAAATTCCATTCTAAACCTAAAATTCTATTCTTTGAGACAGCTGGGTGCCTGGTGGTGATTTTAAAGCTCATGTAGAAAGACCTTCCAACCTTCCTTCACAACCAGTTGTTGTGTCCTGTCAACATTTCCACTTAGGAAGTTATTTTCCCAGCTCCTGCTCAGTAACACTTATAAATAAGCAGCAGGAGCCAGAGCCTCAGAAAGAGCAGTGCTCTCACGGCAAAAATCTGCGGGTGACTCCACATCTATCCACACTAACTGGAATGAAGCAAAGCAAACAAATTACTGTGATAGCTTTATGACAGATTCTTCAGGATGCAGTTGATTATTTAGTGGGAGGGAAATTTTGTTTCACATTTCTTGCACTAGAGAGAAACAGAATAAATTCAAGTGAATTATAAGCTAATTCAGAAAGGTAAAAGACAACTTGTCATTTTGCATTCCTTGTCCCTTTTATTTTTCTTAGTTTCTGACTCTGTTGTGTGTGTGAGGTCTTGGGTGATGTCTGCCTTTGGGGTAGGTCATTGGGTGCTGTGCAGTGAGAAAGTAACTGATAATTGCTGATTGATAGATGACTGTACAAAGTACACAAAAAAGACAAGCCTGCTATAGTTCCTTTCACCATTATGCAGACTGCATGAGCCAGTCTTTTCAGCTCGGGAAGCTGTCTATTAGAGCGAAAGGCCACATTCCTAGGACAGGATTAGTCTTTACCTAGAATTTTTGATAGTAAGATCAATAAAGTAGTATGGTTGATGTTGCGGAGGAGGTGGTAGAAATGCCAGCGTTACCTTACAAACATCTTGGTAACTGAAATCTGGATGGAGTCTGTGGGTGTACTTTTGGATGAAATCTTCAAGTGGGCAAGTATGTGCTGCATTATTTTGGACTTGACTTGTGTGGTGGTTTGGAGCTGTATGTACCCCTGGGAAACATGTTCTTAAACTTAATCCATTCCTGTGCATGTGAACCCATTGTAAACAGGACTTTTGATGAGGTTATACTTCAATTAAGGTATGGCCTAATCCAGTCAGAATGGGTCTTAATTCTGTTACTGGTGTAATAAATACCCATTGCACGGTATTTAATTGAGCAGTGGAGGAATCTAAAACAACTTGAAACAAAGATAAGGATTCTCTTTTGAACGAAGTGCTCTTGTCTTCTGTGACAGCATTTGCCACACTTTAAAACCAAGACGAAAATTCTAAGCCAGCCAGAGGGGAAGGAGGAAAGTCTGTCAAAGCAGACTTTCTGGCAGTACCTCCCCGTACAGGTTAGGATCCTCCACAAAGAGAAAACAGTGATTCTGTTCTGTTTATCTGGTGTGTAGTCCACTGGCTCCTAACAGCAGAGAAATCTCCAAGGAAATTCTGACCTCCCTCCTTCCACAGCTTTCTAGAAGACACAGCTGCTAAGAGCCTATAGGAAAGCAGTCCTGATCTCTCCCTGCTAGCTAGCCACAGTTCTTAGAAAGGGAAGCATACCCTAAGACGCTCTCTGCAGTGTTCTTTGATGGCATAGAGAGTTAGCTGCCCCCTGTCCAGAAGCTTGTTCTTGCCTCACTCAGCTTTTTCCTGAAAGCTGATGAACCTTGGGGACAAGGTCATGGTTAAATCTGCCTTTCTGAAAACAATGATGGAATAAAGCCAGGATTAGGCCTCTAAAGCCCCCTGTCACCGTGGGAGTGAATCTAAGAGTGTGGAAGCCTGCAGGGATCCCACATCCCAGGTTCTAGAAAGAAACCAAGATGCTCTCAGTTATGATGAGCCTCTCACAGGTTTTGGCTGCTTCTGTATATGTGTCATTCATTTTGATGTAGCCTCAAATAAAAGAGAAGTTATATTACTTTAGAGATTATCAGATTAGGAAATCATAAACTAAGTTAATAACCCAGTCAAGGTAGATCTAGAAGTTTTCCCCAAAAACCTAATAGTGCAGATGATATTTTGCTGATATTTTTAGTGGTAAACAATGCAAAGGTGGACTATGTAGGGGTTTTTCCCCCCTTTTCTGAAAATCTCCATACTGCTATCCTCAAAATCAATTTTTCATAGACTTATCATTGTGATTTGTCAGAAAGTTGGTATTAGGGAATCCCATGAGAGCTGTAAGCAGAAAGGGAGAGGTGGTGTGCAGGAATGGGGGGTACCCAGATAAAACTGGGAACCCTAGGTTTTTTAAGAGCCGATTGGAGAATGAAAGTGGCATTATATTTCCCTTAGAAGTCCCACGTTTGAAAGTGTTCTGAACTTCTTTAATCAGCAAAGATCTGATTACCTTCTATTGTGTGGTGATCCAGGTGACAGAGTTGACATTTTCAAGCACCCACTGAAGAGGTTTTGAGACATGGGAACTTAAATATCCCCAGGAAGATAGAGCACACACGAGGAAAATCATTTAGACTCTACTCAAGGAGAAAATCAGTTTTCTCCTAAACATCTCCTCTAAGCAGACCCTGAGATAAGGATTGGAGAGCAGATAGTTTATTTAGGAAGTGACTCCAGGAAGCAGGAGTGAGAGAGCAGAGAAAGTGATACAGGAAGCAGAAAATGCAATAGTGTCTGTTTTAGCTTGCCAAAGGCTGCCGGGGCAATATAACAGAAATGAGTTGGCTTTTGTAATGGGAATTTATTAGGTTAAAGGCTTACAGTTCTGAGGCCATGAAAGTATCAAATCAAGGCATCATCAAGAGATGGCTGTCTGAGCAGGTTGCAGCTGTTGGCAGTCAGGCACATGGCAGTGTCATCTTTATGCATACTCTCCAAACTCAGCTGTGGGCGGTCAGGCACACGGCAGGGCATAATGATGGCTCTGCTCATCAATCTTGGCTTCTCTATGGCTTTTTTCTGCATCTCTGTGAGGCTCTTATTCCTCTGTTTATAAAGGACTCCAGCAAGAGGGCCAAGACCCGCCCTGGGTCATGCTTCGCTGAATTAATCCAATCAAAGGGTCCCACACCCACACGGAATGAACCAACTCCAAGAACATGATCTTTTCTGGGATCTACAAAAAGCCCCAAACTGTCAGTGTCCAAGGCCACAAGGGCTTGATACCACCAGAATATCTGAGAAGTATTCAGAATACCCCCCAGGGATGCCTGTGTGAGGCCAGGAGGCTGGGCCATTACCCACCGGCTCCTGTCCTCAATGAGGTTTGCCCCGTGTTTGTGACATGCAGGCAAGTTTCAGAGAAAGCCCTGCAGCCAGACACAGGAAGACTCCAGGCATGCTTTGGGTGGGATGTGGTCAGCGGGGAGGCTGAGCTTGCCCAGAACCATCCAGTGCCTCTGCAGCCGAAATTAGTGTCTGCTATGGAAAACATCAGTACTATCATAGGAAGGGAAGTGGAAGGTGATAGAAATATCATCAGGAGCTATCTAATCCAGAGATTGGGGGAGGGGGAGGGGAAGACTTCTTGGAGGAAGTGGTTTCTAAGCTGAGATGAAACTAGACAAAGGAGAGGGAACCTACAGTTTCCTACTGCAAATTTAGGATTGTGTGGTTGGAGCATGGATTACAAGGGTGGATGTGGCAAGAAGGACTCTGGAAGAAAAGATTTTAAATGTTATTACAAGGGCAGTAAGGGTCAGGAGAGAAACGTAAGCAGAACAACAGCTGAGATTTGGTAGTCCTCTTTCTAAGGCTGGTGTGAGATTCTGATGAAGAAAATGGATATGGAAGCACCTGGAGAACTGGCACGTGAAAGCTACCATTACTGCTGATCCTGATAGGCCTTGTGGGCTGTTGTAGAAAATTCACTTAGTGTGCCGGCTTCTCTTACAGCTGTCACACACAGGTTGACTTAAACAACAGAAACTTCTTGTCTGTCATATTTGGAAGCTTGAAGTCCAAAACCAGGATAGCAAAGGCTGTGCTTTCTCCCGTCTGTAGTGTTCAGCTGGTGGCTTGCCGGCCGGCGGTCTCTGCCTCTGGCCCATGGCCAGCTCTTTCTTTTGGTCTCCTAAGGCTTCTGCTGCTACTGTATCCAGCTTCCTCTGCTTAGTCATATTGGTCAGTCAAACTGGATTGAGGCCCACCCTGACTTATTTTCCATGTTCCCACTTTGTGCTCTACTTCTGAGAAGTTAAGGGGTGTGTGTGTGTGTGTGTGTGTGTTGATGAGAGATTATTGTAGGGACTTAGTTAACTGGAAATGAATTTTTAGAGGATGTGAATTGAAAGCTCATAAAGATCTATTTGGAGTCTTAAGCAAATTTGGGGAGTAGAATTAGCTGTCAGAAAATGATCTTGGGAAGCAGACTTGGCCTATTGGTTAGGGCACCCATCTACCACATGGGAGGTCCGTGGTTCAAACCCAGGACCTCCTTGACCCATGTGGAGCTGGCCCACGTGCAGTGCTGATGCATGCAAGGAGTGCCCTGCCACACACGTATCCCCACGCACAAGGAGTGCAACCCATAAGGAGAGCCGCCCAGCGCGAAAAAAAGTGCACCCTGCCCAGGAATGGTGCTGCACACACATGGAGAGCTGACACAACAAGATGATGCAACAAAAAGAAACACAGATTCCCATGCCACTGACAACAACAGAAGTGGACAAAGAACACACAGCAAATAGACACAGAGAACAGACAATTGGGGGAGGGGGGAGAGATAAAATAAATAAAAAGTATTCTTAAAAAATAAAATAAAATGCTCTTATCTTAGAGGAGAGAAAGCAAAAGTGCAATACACTGAGATGCAGATGCAAGAGGGACTTCGATGTGTCCTGGGTGTGCCTCATCCATTGGTTTGACCTCTGTTGTGTCAGAGGACCTCTCTGAACTGTGTTTATTTGTCCAGCCCATAAACGAGGATGCTGTCAGCTGCACAGCCAATCCGAGTTGGTCTTCAGCTTAGCACGTAGTGGGACATGGTCGCCAGGGAAGCTCACCTCCTTGCCGCCAATGTTAATAGAATGAGACTCTCAGGGTAATCGTTCAGCCCCAGCAGTCTTGTGTCAGTGTGAGACTGACCAAGTGGCTCAGCCCAGAGCAGAGGTGGGACATCGGCCTCCAGCACCACCGTGAGCAGGGAGGTGGCGAGTCAGGAAACGCTTCATGGTCTCTTAAGGCTCCCCCTCCAAATCTGAGGCTCCAGTGGTTGCCTTTCTCAGGCTGTAGTGAGACACCGACGAGAAAATGATTATGAAAGCACTTCAAGGACTAGCATTCTCAGCAAGTGAAATGTTTTGTTATCGATGACATCAGTCTGCCTTGTGACATTTGCTCATAACGTTGCCAAATGCTCTAACCCTCTTCTATATCCCTTGGAAGCAGGAAGAAACTTCCAGTTGGCTGTATGCTGATATATATGATTTGGTTTCATAAGGAACCCAAAAGCAATGTGCCTTCCATAGTTCCTTCTCCTACACCCCATTTTTATTTCCTAGATTTAACATTGCTGGAAACATTTACCTGCCAGGACTTCGGTTTGGCCACATGGGATTTCTTCTACAGTCCGTGATAGCCTTACCAGCAGGAAGAACCCAGGCTGCACATTCCCTGCTTTCGGGACAAGGAATGTTCTCCAACCTCCTGGGAAAAACCAGGGCCCTCACTCCCAAAAGTTGAAAGGAAACTGACTTTAGAGTCCTTTTAAAATAGTGTGACTTCTTGCTCATTAATATTAGGATCTGGTTCTCTCTTTAAAACTAATTCCCTTGGCTTTCAGTGCACAAAATATGACAGTGACTCAGAATGACTAACATTTGTTAACCTTTGCTATGAGCCAGGTGCTATTTTAAGCCCTTTACCTATAAGATACACTCTAACCCCATAAGTGAGTATTTATTTTGTAGATTAGGAAGCTGGTGGACATGAGGTTAAACAACTCACCTTGTCACAGACATGAAATGGAATTTGAACCTAGGCATGTGACTCCAAAGCTGCCATCTGCACTGCATTGCTCTCTCTCCTAGCAAGATGAGGCCTGTTGGACAGAGCATACGAGGGCTCAGAAACGAGAATTGCTTGTCCTCGGTTATTTAGAGCAGTCAGAGAAGTTAAGCAGGACAGGCACACTGGAATTCTTGTAGGCTTGCAGGGTTCCCCACACAGATATAATCATGGCTCCCATTAAGAGAAACCACTCTAATCCAGGGAAGGCCATTCCAAGCAGAAAAACCATTCATCTAGAGTTCCTCATTTTTACATGCTGCTTCCTATTTATCTTATTCCTTAGGTTAAAAAGATCAAGTGGCATAAGCAGCCTCTTGGGGAAAATTGGAGCCAAGAAGCAGAAAATGAGCACCCTAGAGAAATCCAAGTTGGACTGGGAGAGCTTCAAGGAGGAAGAGGGGATTGGTGAAGAACTGGCCATCCATAATCGAGGGAAAGAAGGGTAAGCAAGTGGGAGCAGTTCCTGGTGAGACAAAAAACCATAGTACCTTGGTTTGCCGGTAAAGAGCTCTTCTTCTGAGGGACCGATCCTGTCAGTGAGAAAGCTACAGGGGTGACGGGAGGGGGAGGCATATGAGCAGCCCTTGTCAGGGAATGTGTCGAGCTGAATGTGCTGAGGTACAGCTCCAGTGAACTGTAAGTTGCCTGCTTTGTTCACATGGGCAGATCTGGCTTATTCTGTCAGCCTTGACCTGGTCAGAATTATCTGGCCCTCTGAGAAGCCGGGTAACTCAGATTCTTCAAAAGCTAACAGAGTATCTAGAAGTTACCACGTTAGCATGAGGTGGACTCTTTTCTCCATGTCCTTATTGCCAAGGTGGGGCCCCCCTCTTCCCACAGCCTGTCTGGCCTCCGGCCTCTGCCAGCATCCCAGGCCGTCGCTTGTATTGGCTTCCTCCCCGCTTCAGAATGCAGAGAGAATGTCCATAAACCATGTGTTCAGATTGTAAAAAGGATCCCTTCTTGTCATATTTGTCTTCTTGGTGACAGAAAGAGATTAAGAGTGAGAAAGAGAGAGATTAAGAGGGAGAAAAGAAGCTGTGTTTAGTGAGTACTTTGGGAACCTCCTAAGGCAGCTACAGAACAAGATTCCTGAATAAATGGCTCAAGGTCACCATTCCCCATTCCCAGGCCTGGGTGCTCCTCTCCCTGCTCCTCACCATCAGGGTGTCCTCTGGCAGCATGCCAGACGTCTCCAAGGATAAACATCTTTGCTGGTAATATTAGGATAATGCCACCCTTGTGGGTGGTTGTGAGGATTTCATGAGATGATATGTAAATGTATGTGATGTGCGTCTTACACAGATACACGAAATGTACATAAAGCACTTTGTGGAGAGGCTGTCGCATAAAGGTGTGCAGTAAGTGGTAGTCATTCAGGTTATTCATCAGCGAAGTTACAATAAAGACAGGTGAAGGATTTACTTTGGAGGTTATGTTTCTAAATTAGGCTTCAAGATTATTCGAATGAACTGAGAAGTTGACCAGTGGTTATGAAAAAGCAAAAGCTGCAATTTATGTATGAACTTGTTTAACTCCCAGACTTCCAGGATCAGCCTGACAGAGGCCTCTGGGGCAGGCCTGGGGTGACGCACAGGTAGGGACAGCCAATGTTATCTAGAGAGGCCTTGCTCTCCAGCATTCCACTGAGGACCTCTTCCACTCTGGTTCAGCTCTGGTGACTCCTAGCTCCTTCCTGTTTGCCTGTTTTGCACAGTGATCCGAGGCAGCAGAGGAACTGCCAGTGCTGCCTTTTACTGCTTCTCTGAGTACTGATACATGGGTTGGGCATCATTTGCTGTGCTCAAGTTAATACAGGCCTCATAAAAGTAAGGAGTGGTGCCGGTAGTGATAAGGGAGAGCTAATAAAAGGTGGCTTGGAAGAGGAATCAACATTGAAATGAGGCCTTCTTCAGGCCATGGCAGATCACATGAGGGTAAGGAGGTTGTAGCACAGCTAATAGAATACACAGCTAAGAGGTGGCTAGGTGGTGAAAGAAGCATGTCTGGTCGCTCTGGGCCAGCCACATGATGAACTGGAGAGGGATGCCAAAGCATGGCAGCTTTGCTCCCGGCAGAGCCTCCCAGGGCCACGTGGTACCGCACGGCAAGATGGAAGGAGGCTTTGGAGGGCAGAGCCAAGGGAGCAGACCCAACGATGCCCGCTTCACTCGTCGCTACTAAAGATTTCCAATACTGGGTTCACATGATGTGGTACCAAGAATATGTTCTGGGGAAACGGACTTGGCCCAGTGGTTAGGGCTTCTGCCTACCACATGGAAGGTCCGCGGTTCAAACCCCGGGCCTCCTTGACCCGTGTGGAGCTGGCCCATGCGCAGTGCTGATGCACGCAAGGAGTGCCGTGCCACGCAGGGGTGTCCCCCGCGTAGGGGAGCCCCCGCGCAAAGAATGTACCTGTAAGGAGAGCCGCCCAGTGCGAAAGAAAGTGCAGCCTGCCCAGGAATGGCGCCGCCCACACTTCCCGTGCTGCTGACAACAACAGAAGCGGACAAAGAAACAAGATGCCGCAAATAGACACAGAGAACAGATGGGGGGGGGCTTAAATAAATAAATAAAATCTTAAAAAAAAAAAAAGATGTTCTGTTAGGAGTTACCTTAAACTGTGTAAAAATAATTTTTTTTAATCTGCTGCCATATTTTAGCTAAATACAGCGTAAATTTTTCTTTTTTTTCCCGTTTTTTATAATAAATGTGTTTCTGTTCACATACCCTTTTTTAAAAAAAAAAGAATGCACTTCTAATGCTTTGTTCATTCCCGCCTCCTGCCCCTGAGGCCTTTTCTCCTTGACTGGGTGATTCCACTGATCTGACTGAGTATGTCCAATGCAGATCTGATTGTTTCTGCACTCTGTTTCCCGCTCTTCTCAACTGCCTTCTTCAGTGGCCACCGCTACACCATCACTCCTTTACCTTCCCAAGATCTTTCCTTCAGGGAAGGGACTCTAACTCTGGCTCTCACCATTGCTAAGCTTAAAAACCACCTAGGGAACTTTTCCAAAGTTCAGGTGATAGGGCCTCATTGTGTTTCCTGTTTATCTCCTGAACAAAGAGCCTAAAAAAGGTGAGTCACAGATACGTATCTTTAAATCACCCCTTCAGTGATTCTGATGCAGAGCCAGGGTTGAAAGTCACTAGACTGCCAGGTTAAAATTCTAGAGGAGAGAGCAGGAAAAACAGCTGCTGGGTGAGCCATTCCAGCATACAACTAGAACCAACCTCAAAACAGGTGATATTGGGAAGAGCACAGAGATTTTTGTTGAGATGTGTGCCCAGTGCCACACTGTCAAAAAGGAGAAAAGGGGGAGCAGATGTGGCTCAAGCACTTGGGTGCTCACCTCCCACATGGGAGGTCATAGGTTTGATTCCCAGTGCCTCCTAAAGAAGACAAGCAAGACAGCGAGCTGACACAATAGGCTGGTACAGTGAGCTGATGCAACAAGGTAATGCCACAAGAGGTGACTCAATGAGGAGACACAACAAGAGACACAACAAGCAAGGAGCAGATGTGGCTGAAGTGATTGGCTGCCTCCCTTCCACATGGGAGGTCCCAGGGTCAGTTCCCAGTGCCTCCTATAAGAAGACGAGCAGACACACAGAGTACCCAGTGAACAGACACAGAGAACAGACAGCGAGTACAAACAATGAAGTGGGGGAATAAATCTTTTTTGAAAAAGAAAAGAAGGAAAACACAAGAACCAAACCTGCAAGGTCTGTTTGAACAGAAATGGGTCAGTCCCCTGAATTCTGTCACATAGTTGCTGACAAGAGCAAAGGCAGCACCGCCTGGGGAAAGGGAGCACTGAATCCCCAGCAGTGTGCCCCCAAAACCCAAGTGATCTGCACTTAACTTAAGAAGAAGGGGAGACGGTCACTTATCTCAAAAGAATTCCTATGAGCAGTGATTGTCTGCTTCCATGTTTATTGTAGGACTATGACCTTTTGCAAGTACCATGTTTAAATTGATCTCATAAACCAGAATTCAGGTCATGAGTGACTGAGAAAATATTCCTGTTCAGCAGTCCTCATGAAAATAAGATGGGATTGCGGTTAAAATATCATGATTGTGCTTTTTTGTGCCTTCTTAGTAATTCCAGTTCAGCAAGTCTATCTCCCCTTTCCCCTTAAAACAGTTTGATTGGCTTTGAAGCTAGATTGCTCGGTATATGGTTATTCTTGTCCAAGTTTTTTTTTTATTAACTTTATTTCACATTCACAAAAATAAAAGAACAGAAAAAGGCAGCTCAACAAGTTATGAAAGCATTACTCCTAAAAAGTTCTTTTTCAGGCACTTTTATCTCTAGGTCCAGTTGCTAACTCGGTTGTTCCTCTAGCTTTCAGAACAATGCACAAATGAACACAGATTATTTAAATGACATAGTCAAGGTCTACTTATTAATGAAAAAAAATGAAGAGGAGGAAAAAAATGCTTCATCATAGTCATAGCTCACAAAACTAAACCCAATATTCTTTTTTTGCCTTTAGAATTAATATAGTATCAATTTTGCTCTTGCTACAAAAGATTACAATGTTGTTAACTATAGTTATATTAGCATTTTCCCCATGTATCACCACATTCTTAACACCCTACAGTAAAAATTTCATGCATTCATATTAATGACAATCCTCATCTACTTCCAAAATCATTGTTACACTTTCCCAGTATTATCCTCCAGCTGTCCTCCAACTGACACATTAATCTTCCTAGACTACTTGTTTCAGCCACAAACACATCCATAAATCAACATTGTCTGTTACATTCAATATAGTGTTACCAAGTCCAACCATTACCACATGTTTACAACTGACCTTATTAAAACATTTTACACACACCCAGCATCTTCACCCCTTCTCATCCCACATGCCATCTCCCACCAACCTACGTTTCATTGTCCAACCCCATAAGACTATTCATTGTTATTTAGTTTATACCAGTGAGACCATACAATAGTCATCCTTTTGTGTCTGGCTTATTTCACTCAGCATAATATCCTCAGGGTTCCTCCAGTTGTCATATGCTGCCCTAGTTGATTTCGTCTTATAGCTGACTGATATGAATATACCATATGTTTATCCATTCATTGATTGATTGATGGACACTTGTCTTTTCCTAGCACCCTTTAAAATCTCTTGTCAGTTCGTTCTCTGAGATTTTGTTTTTCTCTGAAGACTTTAAACTCACCTTCATTTCTGAAGGATAGTTTTGCCATATAGTCAATTCTTGACTGGCAGTTTTTCTCTTTCAATACCTTAAATATATCATACCACTGCCTTCTCGCCTCCATGGTTCTGAAGAGAGGTTAGCACTTAGCCTTATTAAGTCTCCCTTGTAAATAATACATTGCTTTATCTCTTGCTGCTCTCAAAATCTTCTCTTTATCTTTGGCCTTTAACAATCTGAATAGATGTCTCTTAGTAGGTCTATTAGAATTTACTGTTTGGGCTACATTGTCCTTCTCAAATATTGATATTCATGTCTTTATTATGGATTAGAAATTTTTCAGTCTGTATTTCCTCAGGTATTCTTTCTACCCCTTTTCTATTCTCTTCTTCAGGGACACCTATAACATATGTTTGTGCATTTCATGTTGTCATTCAGTTCCCTAAAACCCTGTACAATTTTTTACTTTCTTTTCTGTCTCTTCTCCTATCTTTTCAATTTTAAATGTCCTATCTTCAAATTCACTTACTCATTCTTCTAACATTTCAAATCTGCTGTTACATACCTATAATGTATTTTATCTCATCCATTATATCTTTCATTCCCACAAGCTGTTACCTTTTTTTGCATGCTTTCAAATTGTTCTATTTTAATTATTTCTCTTCCCTCCCCCCCACCCCAGTTGTCTGTTCTCTGTGTCCATTTGCTGCATGTTCTTCTTTGCCCACTTCTGTTCTTGTCAGTGGCACCAGGAATCTGTGTCTCTTTTTGTTGCGTTATCTTGCGTCAACTCTCCGTGTGTACGGTGCCACTCCTGGGCAGGCTGGACTCTCTTTCGCGCTGGGCGGCTCTCCTTATGGGGCACACTCCCTGCATGTGGGGCTCCCCTACGTAGGGGACACCCCTGCGTGGCACGGCACTCCTTGTGTGCATCAGCACTGTGTGTGGGCCAGCTGCGCACGGGTCAAGGAGGCCCAGGGTTTGAACCGCGAACCTCCCATGTGGTGGACAGACGCCCTATCCATTGGGCCAAGTCCGCTTCCCTCAAATTGTTCTTTAAGCTCACACATTGTCATCTTAATATCATTTATCTCTTTAGTCCTATTTTCTTTCTTCTCCTTAGATTGATTAAGGAGGTTTGTTTGAACATCATTTATTAGTTGTCTTAAATCCTGAATCTCATCTAGATTCTTGGCTTGTTCTTTGAGTGGGCCATTTCTTCCTGTTCCTCAGTGTGAATTATCTTTTGTTGATACCTCACCATCAGCTTATGTTGATGAATTTGCTCTGTTGATCAATTTCTCTGTCTTGCCTAGTGGTTTTTTGTTTTGTCTTTTTCTTCTTTTTTTTTTGCCAGTTTAATTTGCCTTTTAAATGAGTAAGGATACACTGTAATTTAGTCTTCCAGGAATGAGGATGTCACAGAATCAAACCAATAGTGAGGCTTCTAACCTGAGATGTGCCTTGGGCAAATCTCTTACCTCTCTACCCATACTTCCTCTTCTAAAGTGGGAAAAGAATAATTCCTTTGTGGGTTGTTAAAAGGATTCAATATATCATATGTAAAGTTTTAAAAACTGCACCTGGTGTGTGGTATGTGCTGTAAAAGTGCTATGTAAAAGTTTTTTTTTTTTAAGTATTAAAAATCCTTTTTTGGAATTGGTTTCTTGGATTACATAGAAGAGAACTTCCAAAGCAAAAGTTATATTCAGCACTTGCCTAGTGGTTTTACTTCACAGCTCTTCTTTGATTTTTAGTTTAATTTTTTCTAAAACTTTACTGTTGCCCTGTTTAAGTAGTCAAAACTGTGGCAGGGAGCTGCTAATGGGGCCTGGCCTGGAAAGCATCAGGAGAGGCCAGTCTATCTTCCTTCACTTTCCTGGCTGGCCAGCAGACGATGGTCCTCTGCAAACCCTACCACAGAGATGAATCCTTCAATTTCCTATGGAAGTTACATTCCCAGAAGAGAAACCACAGTCAGCCCTCTGCCACACCTCCCTCTTCCCTGGGAGGAATCTGTCCTTTCCCATCTCCAGTGGCCACTCAGCTGCAGGTTTTACTGAGGCTGTTCGCCTCTGGGTGGGGGAACGGGTGGCGTTCCCAGCCACGAGGGCATCAACTCAGTTTTCCCTTTGGCCTCTCCGTCTCTGCTTCCCCAGCCTCTCCATGTGAGAAGTCCCGGGTTAGGTTCCCAGTACCTCATGGAGAAGGCGAGCAAAAACGAGCTGACAGATGAGAGAACCATCTGGGGGGAGGGGGATAAAGAAAAATAATTTTTAAAAACTAATTGGACGGCCCCTCCCACTAAGGGCAGGGAAGGAAGATGGCAGCACCCAGCAGCCAGTTAGGAGAGAGGACACAGGGATCCTAGGGAACTGCCAGACTTGTGCATTTTGGCCACATCCATCCGCACTCTGTCTTCAAAAAGCCTCCTGACAGGTTGAGTAGGACGATGCCTCTAGTGTCTTGAAAAAGCTGTGCAGGACTCTCTCCCAAGTTTATGCAGCTTTTCAATAAGTGGTTGTTACATTTCCTCACTTTTCACTTCCCCAAGCACTTGGATCCCACACATCTGAACTGAAGCCTGAACCATCATGTCAAACCTAAGCCAGAACCAGCGGTATCTCCTTTCTTTGAAAAAGCATCTTCAGTTCAAACCAAAGCAGAAACAAGCTGAGACCTCTTTCACCCCTTCCCCCCAGCCTGTCTTTGTCAAGAGAGCCAGATGAAAAGGAATTGCTGGAACTAGCGTCTGCTTCAATAATTGAAGCCCCAGTAAAAGTGGAAAAAAAGACCAAAGATAAAAAGCAACGGGGGAAGCAGATGTGGCTTAAGCGATTGGGCTCCCATCTACCATATGGGAAGTCCCGGGTTTGTTTCCCGGGGTCTCCTGGTGAAGGCGACCTGGCCTGTGCAACAAGCTGGCCTACCTGGTGAACTGGCACAACAAAAGAGAAAGAGGAGAGACAGTGAGAGACAGAGCAAGCCAGGGATCTGAGCTGGCTCAAGCA
The DNA here is from genome assembly GCF_030445035.2 of Dasypus novemcinctus. Taxonomy (NCBI): domain Eukaryota; kingdom Metazoa; phylum Chordata; class Mammalia; order Cingulata; family Dasypodidae; genus Dasypus; species Dasypus novemcinctus. The sequence goes on from NC_080690.1 coordinate 14,368,146, forward strand.
ATTGAGTGCCTCTCTTCCACATTGAAGGTCCCAGAATCAGTTCCTGATGCCTCCTAACAGAGAAGATAAGCAGACACAGAGAGCACACAATGAATGAACACAGATAGCAGATAGTGAGTACAAACAACAAGGGGGGGAATAAATAAATAAAATCTTTAAAAAAAAAAAAAAAGCAATGAGGGAAACAGACAGTGCTCAAGTGGTTGAGCACCTGCTTTCCACATGGGAGGTCCCAGGTTCAATTTCCGGTGCAAAAACAAAACAAAACAAATGAAAAAGCCAACCTGGGAGCCAGTGTGGCTCAGTGGTTGAGCACCGGGTTCAAACCCTGGCCTGTGGTACTTCAAAAAAACAAAAAGCAATGCAATGCAGTGATTGTGGACAATTTGCCATGTGCAACTTTGGAGTGTGGAGTTGTGGCTTATCTACCCAGAATCAGACTCACAGCTCTATTTGTGAAAACCACCTTAGCTGGGTTTGCATTGACTCCAGGAATTTATTATTATTATTATTATTTTTAGGTAAGCCAGTAAAAAGAGTGTACTGAGGAATGGGAGAAGAGAACAGAGTTTATTGAGAAATGGGGGGATGGGGAGGATGAAAAACAGAATTACGCATTTAAGGTATAGATGAGAGCTCCTCTAGGCAGAGAGAGCCCCAGGACCTTTTGACTTGCCCTGTTTCCTGCTTGCTTTTGCTGGAACAGGCCCTGCATCTAGTGCTGACAACTCCATCAACCACTTTTTCAAGGTGCCGTTTGATTCAAACATGACAGGATAAAGAACAAACCTTGCTAGCCAAGACCTGTGCCCCTTGCTGCGCTGTCCCAGCTGCAGCCCTGCTGACCTGGGGGGTGACTCCACTCGCGCAGTCCCTGGGGGTCTTTGACATCCTCTCCTATACCTGCTGTTCTGCATTGTTGACGAGGGTCGGCATTGCCAGCAACTGGGTCAGAGCCGTTGTTGGGCCCATCCCTCTCACTACGGGCTAGACAGCCGCTACTAGCAGCCTGGGTGCTGGAGCATTCCTTTTGGGAGGAATCCTCTGCTCCTGGCATTTCCTCATTTCAGCGCCCTGAGCTGGAGTCTGGAAGAAAACTACTTCTGTGGAGGCTACTGTCCTTCACCCACCCCACCCTGTGCTGGCATGTCATCCTGCACCACTGCCCGGCCTTGATCAGGCTCTCGTGGTAGCACCCATCCTGGATGTCACCACATGGACCTTCCCCATGATCTCCCTCCCCATCAACTTCATGTGTTTCCTACTTTGGTTTCTGGTTCTACACAGACATGGACCAAAAGAGCTCCAAGAAACTTCTTCCACAGCCTCTGGCCCCTGCCCCTGCTGCTTGTGCTGACCTAAAGTGGCCTCCCAGTGGGCAAGGTGACCAGGGGAGCCTCGAGGCTAACATCCACCTGGCTTGGGGGAAAAAAACAGAAAAGCAAAACTTATGGGAGATGTATTTTTTTTCTTTGCTGTGAGGCAAGAATGTTTTGGTAATTGTGGAGTTCAAGAAGGAAAATTGATAGTAAAGCAAAAAAATAATTTGGTATTCAATGATTCCTTGACAATTCTTAAAAAAATATCCAAAATACTCCCCAGGTAAGGGAGTGGGTTGGCTCAGTAGATTAATATAACAAATGGCTATTTTCTCCTGGAGGGTCTTTGTCCATCCCTTCCTCATGCACATGTGCATGTGTGCATCTTTCCTTTCTTTATCCCACCACACTACCCCACATAAACCCTGTCCAGCCAGAGCCGTACTTGGTGGCCAGGCATGGTGAGAGTTTTAGTTTGTCAGCTGCTAAAATAAATACGACACAATGGGCTGTCTTAACAATAAGAATTTTTTGGTTTACAGTTTCAGAGGCTAGAAGGCTTGTTTCCTCCTGGGGTCAGTATCTTTTGGCTGGCCAGCAATCTTTGGGGGTTCCATAGGGTTCTGTCTAATGGCTGTGCACATGGCAGCATCTTCTCCATCTTTGCCAGGTTCTGTGACTTCCAGCTTCTGGCTGCTCCCTGTGGCTTCTCCTTTGGTGTTCATTTTCCTTTGCTAAAGACTTCCACCATGTTGGATTAAGGCCCACCCTCATTCAATGTGGGCGCACCTTAACTAAAACATTTTCTAAGGTCCTATTTGCAAATGGAGTCACACCCACAAGACCAGGGGTTGGAGGCTGAACGTGCTTTTTGTGGGGGCCATGATTTAGTCCCCCACAGTGAGCACTTAACTTGTCATCTGATATCCTCAGTTCTATATCCTCGGGTCCCAATCTCCACCAGACTTTGGTGATTTCCCTCAAAGCCCAGTCAGGGAAAGTACACCCTGAGCCACAACCCCGTCCTGTGAACCAGCTAGGGCCCCTGGTCCCACCTTTCTCTGCCCCCCACCCCCACCCCATATTTCCACTACATAGTACCTCAACTAGTAATAGCATACCAAGGATAGGCCACTGCATGGCACTGGAGGGAGAATTCCAACTGTTTTCTGGGAAATCCTAGACTCGACTGCCAGCCCTACTCCCTCCCCATTACAAATCAACATGTCAAAACCTCTGGGATGTTGGTGGAAAGGTAATGTATGGGAGTTCTGCACAATATCCATGATTGTTTTGCAAGCTCACAGTTTCTCTAATAAGAATATATATATTGAAAAAATATATATTGAAAAAATTTTCTGGAGAATCAAAGGCATTTTTATAGTTCTCTTTAAACTACAGTAGATGTCTGCAGCATTTCTTTCTGGAAGGGTAGCTCTAGACATAATGTCATCAATCCCATCACTACCTCTTTAGTGGCAACTGAAAATTGTCGGCTCATCTTTGCTGTACGACTTTCTTGGGCTGTGGAGATGGGAAATTAGGAAACAAGGAGCCAACTAGCTAGCCTGCAGAGCTCACATTTCCATCCTGGTATCAGAAGTTGGCCTCCACATGTTAAAAAAGCTTAAATAGCACAGCTGGGCTATCCAGAGAGGATGGTTTCAATTCCAGCTGGGCTATCCAGAGAGGATGGTTTTCTGGGTGCTGCATAGCCAGGTGTGAGTTGGGTAGGGGTTACAAATACAGTGCAGTCCCTTTTGCCTAAAGGCTAATTAGTCACTCTCCAATAGCACTGCTGCTCTGTAGAAATGCATTCTGAGGGTTTAAGCACCATTTAAACAATCATTGCAATCTGCAGTTATTTTCTCAAACCTTTCTAAAGTGATTGCAGAGAGTATCTCATCCCTGTTTCTACTTACCTGAAATATACTACTTCCTGGTTGCATCCGATTATTTACTATGGGGATCATAGTATAGAAAAGTCTGGAAAGAAAACTTGTTGCAGCCCTTGAATTTGTAAAATGTTTTGCTTTGTTTTTCCTTCTGCCACAAAATAGTATATAAGAAAGAAAAAAAGAAACTCAGTGGATAGATTTAGCAGTAGAAACAGACTGAAAAGAGAAACCGTGAACTGGAATATAGAAGGAACCATCCAGAATATAGTTGGCAGTGACAAAAAGACTAAAATTAAATTAAAATAAAATAGAGGTTAAACAACTTGGAAGAAAAAGTGAGAAGAACTAGCAGATATTCAATTGGAATTCTACTGGGTGAGAAAGGAGAAGAAAAGTCTTGACATTTTTCCAGAAAAGATGAAAGATAACCGCTTTCAGATTTTAAAAATCTAAATAATCCTAAGAGAAATAAAATGGAAATCCACACTTAAGACCCATCAAAGTGAAACTGCAGAAAACCAAAGACAGAGAGAAAAATCTTAAAAACTTCCAGAGAAAAGAATGGATAGACTTCCTCAAATGAGGGATAAATTAGACTGACAGGTGACTTCTCATCAGTAACAGTGGGAGCAATGGAACAATGGAATATGTTCAAAGTTCTCAAAGGAAACAACCACCAATATTGACTTCTCTTCTACTCATGTGTGTATAGATATAGAATAAGGGCAAATACAGACCTTTTCAGAATAATAAAGGCTAAAAGGATTGCCACCAGTAGACCCTCACCCAAAGACATGTACAGGATATGCTCTGGCAAAAGAAAAGTCATTCCAGATGGAAAGTCTAAGAGACAAGAATCATTGAAGAGCAAAGAAAGAGGCAAATATGAAGGGTCCATGTGTGTTTTAGTTTTTTAGTTTTTTTTATCTGTTTTATTTTTGCAAAAATACAGTAAATAAGCATTGACTATATAAAACAATATTAATAATAATGTCTTATTTGTGTTTTTTTTCCCCTTAAAGCAAGACAGTATTAAAATACCTGGTAACAAAGACCTAAAATTTGGAAGGGAGTAAATGGAATTTAGTTTTTCCTTTTTTTTCTTATATAAATTGTAGATTTACAGAAATATCATGCAGAAAATACAAAGTTCCCGTATAACCCCATCACATACATAGCTTTCCCAATTATTAACAGTTTGCATTAATGTGGTACCTTTGATACAATTGATGAAACAAGATTGTTATTATACTATTTTACTCCATAGTTTACATTAGGGTTCTCTATTTATGTATGTAGACATAATGTCATCAATCCCATCACTACCTCTTTAGTGGCAACTGAAGATTGTTGGCTCATCTTTGCTGTACAACTTTCTTGGGCTGTGGAGATGGGAAATTAGGAAACAAGGAGCCAGCTAGCTAGCTTGCAGAGCTCACATTTCCATCCTGGTATCAGAAGTTGGCCTCCACGTGTTAAAAAGACTTAAATAGCATAGCTGGGCTATCCAGAGAGGAAGGTTTCAATTCCAGTGGGGTTTTTTTGTTTGTTTGTTTTTTTAAAAGATTTATTTATTTATTTATTTAAACAAACCCCCCCTCCCCTTGTCTGTTCTCTGTGTCTATTTGCTGCATCTTGTTTCTTTGTCTGCTTCTGTTGTTGTCAGCGGCACAGGAAGTGTGGGCGGGCCATTTCTGGGCAGTCTGCACTTTCTTTCGCGCTGGGCGGCTCTCCTTACGAGGCGCACTCCTTGCGCGTGGGGCTCCCCTACGCGGGGGACACCCCTGCGTGACAGTGCACTCCTTGCGCGCATTAGCACTGCACATGGGCCAGCTCCACAAGGGTCAAGGAGGCCCGGGGTTTGAACCGCGGACCTCCCATGTGGTAGACGGACGCCCTACCCACTGGGCCAAGTCCGTTTCCCTCCAGTGGTTTTCTGGGTGCTGCATAGCACCTAAGGTGGTTTTTTCTCTTTTAAATTTTTATTCTATTAATGTACATACAACCTAAAATTTCCCCTTTAAACCACTCAAATATATAATTCGGTGGTGTTAATTGCATCCACAGTGTTGTGCTACCGTTACCACCATCCATTGCCAAAGCTCTTTCATCACCCCAAATAGTAACTGTACCAATTAAGCATTAAGTCCCTATTTCCTACCCCTACCCCAGTCCTGGTAACCTGTATTCTAGTTTCTGACTCTGTGAATTTGCTTCTTCTAATTATTTCATATCATTGAAATCATACAATATTTACTTTCTTGTGGTTGGCTTATTTTACTCAACATAATGTCTTCAGGGTTCATCCTTGTTGCATGTATGAGAACTTCATTCCTTTTTATGATATGTATAGGCCACATTGTTTATCCATTCATTGGTTTACGGATACTTGGGTCGCTTCTATCTTTTGGCAATTATGAATAACTAAGCTGTGAACATTAGTGTGCAAATATCTGTTCAAATCCCTGCTTTCAATTTTTTGGGGTATACACCTAGAAGTGAGATTGCTGGATTGCTGGATCATGTGGAATTCTATGCTTTAACTGTCTTCCACAGCAGCTGTGCCATTTTACTTCCCACCAACAATGAACAAGTATCCTCTCCAGCACTTGTTACTTTCCATTTTTTTAATAGTAGCCACCCTTATGGGTGTGAAATGGTATCTCATTGTGTGTGTGTGTGTGCATGTGTGTTTCTTCCCCTCCCCCTCCCCGCCCTGCTGTTTTAGCTGTCTGTATCCATTCACTGTACAATCCTCCGTATCTCCTTCTCTCTCTGTCCTTTCTTCCCGTCTTTCTCCTCTAGGATTCACCAGGACTCAATTCCAGGGATCTCTGATGTGGAGAGAGGGTCCCTGTCAATTGTGCCACCTTAGTTCCTGGCCTCTGCTGTGCTTCACCTTGACTCTCCCCCTGTCTCTCCCCTGACGCGTCATCATCTTGGCTGCATGACTCACTTGCATGGGCACTGGCTGACCACACGGGTGCTCAGCTCGCCATGTGGGCACTCGACTTACCACGTAGGCTCACCACACAGACACTCAGCTCACCACACAGACATTCAGCTCACCACACAGACACTTGGCTCACCACGCAGGCACACTTTCTCCTCTTCTTTTTCACCAGGATGCCCCAGGAATCGAACCTGGGTCCCCCCATATGGCAGGCAGAGGCCCCATCATTTAAGCCATATCCGCTCCCTTGAGTATGTTTTTGTTATTAGAGAAGTTGTAAGTTTATAGAAAAATCATGCAGAAAATTGTAGATTTGGTTTACATTTCCCTGATGACTAATGGAGCTGGACATCTTTTCCCATGCTTATTGGCCATTAGTATATGTTCTTCGGAGAACTCTTTTGAAGTCTCTTATTTTTCAATTGGGTCGTTTATCATTGCAGTTTAGCTTTCCACGGGTCTTTTATTACTCAGGAGGAGGGTAAAGGCATTGATTAAGTATATGTATTGAATTTCCAGAATAGAAGCAGAGTGTACAATCTCCAAGGTAGTGGAGCAAGGAAAATGGAGGGCTTTTTGGTTTTGGTTTTGGTTTTAATCCACCACAAAGAAGAAGACATAAAAGTGTTAAAGAAACAGAACAGAGAAGCAGATGTAGCTCAGTGGTTGAGCCACCTGGGTTCAATCCCTGGTAGCTCCTAAAAAAAAAAAAAAAGTAGGAAACGGAACAGGAAGCACAAAGTAAGATAGTAGATTGAGAACTAAATATATCAGAACTTTCATTAAATGTAAATAAATGAAACAATCCAGTTAAATATAGATTGACACCTTGAATTAAAACAAAACCAAAACTATTTGTTGTTTTAAAGAGCTACATATAAAATGGAATGAAAAAAAAAAGCTGAAAATTAAAAGATAATGCCAACACCAACCAAAAGAAAAATGATATAGCCATATTAATATTAGACAAAATAGACTTTAAGGCAAAAACGTTGCCAGAAATAGAGAAGTCACCTCATAATGATAAAACCTTCGCTTTACTTAGAAGATATAATCATTCAAATCAAATGTGCCATTTGACATTCTCTGTGGGGGCTGAACAGTCGTATTCTGTAACTCAGCAGTTCCACTCCTAGCTCTATTCCCAACAGGGATTCAGTTATATGTTCCCAAAGACACATGTGAAAATTGAAATAATAGTACTATTCATAAAAGGCAAAAACTGGAAACAATTCAAATATCTATCTGCTAACAAATATAACAAAAAATAAAGTGAGTAAACAAAGAAAAAATATATCAGCAGTATAATGAATGAATTATCATATATTCACATAGTGGAATACTATTCAGCAGTGAGAATGAACATGGATAAATTTCAATAACCAGGCGGCAGACTTGGCCCAGTGGTTAGGGCGTCCGTCTACCACATGGGAGGTCCGCGGTTCAAACCCCGGGCCTCCTTGACCCGTGTGCAGCTGGCCCATGCGCAGAGCTGATGTGCGCAAGGAGTGCTGTGCCACGCCGGGGTGTCCCCTGCGTAGGGGAGCCCCACACGCAAGGAGTGCACCCCATAAGGAGAGCCACCCAGCGCAAAAGAAAGTGCAGCCTGCCCAGGAATGGTGCCACACACACGGAGAGCTGACACAACAATATGATGCAATAAAAAGAAACACAGATTCCCGTGCTGCTGACAACAACAGAAGCGGACAAAGAAGAACACGCAGCAAATAAACACGGAGAACAGACAACTGGGGTGGGGGGGAAGGGGAGAGAAATAAATCTTTTTTTTTTTTAATTTTCAATAACCAAAGATGTACATGCTTGTCTATAATTCCATTTATGTAGATCAAAAACAGGCCAGGGAAGCAGACTTGGCCCAGTGGTTAGGGCGTTCGTCTACCACATGGGAGGCCTGTGGTTCAAACCCCTGGCCTCCTTGACCCGTGTGGAGCTGGCCGCGCAGTGCTGATGCACACACACAAGGAGTGCCCTGCCATGCAGGGGTGTCCCTGTGCAGGGGAGCCCCACGTGCAAGGAGTGCACCCCATAAGGAAAGCCACCCGGTGTGAAAGAAAGTGCAGCTTGCCCAGGAATGGCACCGCACACACGGAGAGCTGATGCAGCAAGATGATATAACAAAAAGAGACACAGATTCCCATGCCGCTGACAACAACAGAAGTGGATAAAGAAGGACACAGCAAATATACACAGAGAACAGACAGTGGGCAGGGGGGGGATAAATAAAAATAAAATAATTCTTAAAAAAAAAAAAACAGGCCACACAGAAGCTCCACTCTGATCAAGATGGTAGAATGTTTTTTTATTGAAAGTGCTCAAAAATGGTTTTCTAAGTATTTTCAAAAACAATTGAAAACATTTTGTATTTTTAAAAAATTCCCAGGAAGCAGATGTGGCTCAAGTGATAGAGCTTCTGCCTACCATATGGGAGGACCCGGGTTTGATCCCTGGGACCTCCCAGCGAAGAAGAAGAAGAGAAAGTGAGTACAGTGTGCCAGTGCCCACGTGGTGAGCTAAGTGCCCACGCATGTGGCGAGAGTGCCTGCGTGATGGGCCAGTTCCCATGCATGTGAGTCACGCAGCAAGATGATAACGCAACAAAAGAGAGACAAAGGGGAGAGTCAAGGTAAGGCACAGCAGAAACCAGGAACTAACGTGGCGCAGCTAAGAGAGAACCTGTGTCCACATCAAAGGTCCCCAGGATTGAATCCCAGTGAATCCTAGAGGAGAAAAAACGAGAAGGGAAGACCAAAAAGAGAAACAGATATGGAAGATCACACAGCAAATGGACACAGACAGCAAAAACAGCGGGGGGTGGGGTGGGGGTAAAGTAAATAAATAAATCTTTAAAAAAAAAATTTCCCTAGGGTTCAACAGCACATTGGAGCCAGCAGAAGAAAGATGCAATGAACTTGAGAGGATAAGACCATTGAAATCATGCAGTCTGAGGAGCAGACGAAATAAAGAATGAGGAAAAGGGAGCAGAGACTGCACAGTGCACACCATATACAAACCATGGGAGTCCCAGAAGGAGAAGGAAGTGGCAGGGAGAATATGCAAAGAAATAATGGCTCCTAATGAAAAAACAGGCAAAGCAAATGTGCCCATTAGGTCAGTGTGTTAAAGATGCAAGTCACAAAAGAATACGTGCAGTATAATTTTGTGTCAGTTTCAGAAATAGGAAAACTAAATTCTAAGGTGGAAGGCACAGAGTGTTGAAAGCAACTGAGGACGTAAAGGTTCTGGGCCAGATCACTGCTGGCTGCAGTGGGGGCTCTGCAGGGAGAGGTGCACCCAGGCCTCCACTGGCCTGCGCGTTCTTGACCCTGGCCTCAGCTGTGTGAGCGCTTGCCTTTTAATGACCCATTTGTCTTGCCAATTATATGCACTTTTTGGTATGTGTGTTATATTTTACTTTTTGTGTTAAAGAAAGGACATGCAAATAAGCTGAATTCACATCTTGGCTCTACCACCTACCTGCCATAGGTACAAGCCCGTTTCTTCATCTGTAAAGTAGAAATTCTTTAAATTTACCTCTCAGGGTTCTTGTGAGAATTAAGCAGGGGGAGTGCCGTGCACGTTTCTAAACAGCAGTCGCCTCCCTTTTCCCCAAGCCCTCTGTTCACACTTCTTTCTCCCCACCAGCCATTCCTGACTGCTCAGAGTCCCAGGCTTTACTGGAAAGCTTAGTGCTTTATTCCCTTTAAAGCCCTTCCTGATTTATTCCTTCCCACCCTTCAGGACTGTTTTCCACGGTGATGACAAGTACAGCCTGGGGGCCTCTTCCCAGGCTCCCTGGCTGGCCTCTCTTCTTCCCCAGGGCTTGTCTGCCTGGCTGTCCCATACACATGTCATACTTAACATCCAAAACCAAATCCTTGCTTTCTCTCTTAAGGGACTCCTTCCTCAGACGTCTTGGAAAATGGCCCCCTCTGTCCTCCCCACTGTTAAAAGAAAAACCTGGGAATCGTCCTTGGTTTCCTCGTTCCACTCACGTCCAGCAAGTCCCGTGGGCAGTTCCTTCACACCATATTTCTGTCACTCCTCTATCCAGACTCAGTCTCCCCAACTAGCGCGAGCCCCCAGCATCTCTGCCCTGCACAGCTTTGGAAGTCTCTGAACGGTGCTCCCTGAGTCAGCCCGCTGTCCACACGGCAGCCTAATGATGTTTTATTTCTCATCTCTCCCTTGCTGAAAGCCCTCCATTAGCACTTAAAATAAGCCTTCGCCTCCTTCTCCCGGCCGCCCAGGGCCTTCTGCGCCGTCCGCTGCCTGCCTCTGGTCCTCTCGTTCCCCTGTCGCCACAGCGCAGCCACACTGCCCCCCTCACCTGCTGTGGACATTCTGAGCCTGCCCGCCCCTCGGCGTCAGCAGGGGCCTGGCCTCTGCTGGCAGTGCAGGATGTCGCCCTCTGAGCACACCAGCTCCCACCAGGAGCTCATGCCCAGGAACCCTCAATCCCATCAGCCTTTTATATTTCCACCCAGGTATTGTCAGCTGGGGCCTGGGTGAGCCCCAAGAGCAGATCTTGCTCACTACTCTGTCACCAGCACCACCAGTGCTACCTACCCCAGAGCCAGGCCTCAGTAGTGTTCTCATGCCCATCCCATCAGCTACCCGAGAGCCATGACTTTATTTAGCAGGATTAGAATTAACTGCCCAGAAAAGAAGGGCCCTAACACCTCAGAGTGGTGCCTCCAACCGCACATCACTTTCAGGCAGCAACATTGGTTTAGATGCCTGTCCCAGAGAGTCTTCGGGACAGCAAAGAGCTGCTGCTTTCCTCTGAGCCCCAGACTCCCAGGACCCAGCCCCGCATTTGGGGATCAGTGCCTGCAGTCCTGCACCTCGGGCGTTGAGTGCCACTTTCCTCTCTAGCCCTGTAGCCTGATTGTGCAGGCTTCTCAGCTGTGCTTGGCAGCAGCTCTCGACCTTTCTAGCAGTGCTAAGAAAGAGGCCAGCAGGCTTAGGGGAAGGAATTGATGCATAGAAATTAAGAAAAATGCAGCCTGCAACCTTGAGGGCCTTTGGCCACCACTGTCCAATCAAAGTGAAGGTCGTGGAGCTCAATGCTTATAAACCAGGTGTTTGTGTGACTTGGCAAGGCATGAAGGAGGGACCAGAGAAAATAATTTTCTTTCTCTGAAGAATCTCTCTCTGTGATGCCATGAGTTACTCTTTCAGAACAAACACAAGTTGATATGGGAAGAAGGCAGTGGAGAAGAAAATTAAAATCAATGCCCTTTCACTCTGGCCCTCAGTATGTTAGCAAGTGGATCCTCTTCCAGAAGGAGGGGTGGTGGGCAGGCCAGTGCAGTGCTGGGCGGATTGCTGCTTTGAGTTGCATTTCTCGGTTCTAGCCCAGAGTGCTTCCACTGCCCGTTGCTTTGCCACTCTTAGGAACTGAAGTTTACCCACTGCCCCTTTCATTTGTGCCACACTGAATCCTTGCTTGGGTAACTGAACGCTGACTGTTTTTGGAGCAGTCCTAAACAACCTTAGTGAGAGAAGGTGTCCTTGTGTCTCCTGTGCTTTTTTAAAACCTCGTCCTCTTGGGAGGGAGTGTGGCCATCTTTCATTTGCAGTGTGGGTTCCCAGGCAATAGGCACGGACATATTTCCTTGTAGCATTTCTACCTTCTCTTGTCCTCTTCTTCCCATGCTCTTCTCTTTCATCCCCCCTCCTTCCCCCACCCCGGCCTGAATCTCAGGAAAATTGGTGGCAGAAAAGTAATTTGGGTTGGAAGAACAAAAAGATGTCAGAGCCAATTGCGTCTAACCTGGTTTTGAAAGAAAAGGCTAGAAAATCCCTTAGGTTCTTGATGCTATTAGCACATTTTATTAACCTCGGCCTTGAAGAGCTGCTGCCTCTTAACTGGGCCCCACAAGGCAATAGTAGTGGGAAGGGACATTGGGCCCCCCTCACTCCCAGGCTCCTCTGTGGACTGGGCAGGGTCAGGCTGTGTCCCCAGGAGTGCTGGGCACAGGCCAGAAAAGCCCCAAGACAGAACAAGCAAGAGCCCGGCTGTACCTGGCAGCTTTCTGTTCTGCCCTGAAAGTGGCTAAAAAGTCCCCAGGCTTAGTTTAAATGGGCTGTACATTTGGGCCACCTTCCATAGAGATGACATTCCTCTTTCCAGAGCATTTGACTCTGTTCCAGTTGTTCCCACATCTGAGGCTTCGCAGTGATACAGTCAAGTCAGAAATGGGAAGCGGGAGTGCCAGGACAACTCTCAGGGCTTGTGTTGGTCTTATTGTTTGTATAGCACATGCCCAGTTTCACTTTCTTGTCAGAGCAGTATTGTAATTGTTATTCCCATTTTACAGAGAAGAAAATAAGGCCCAGAAAATTAGGTATCTCACCTGGAGTCCCACAGGCAATAAATGTCAGAGCCTCGCTGGAGCCTGGGTCCTCCTCAGCACCTTTGCTCTCCCAGAGGCGGGGGAGTCCTGTCCAGCAGCAGTAGACTGAGGCCTTCGAGGGACCCTTAGCAACTGCACATGGCTGTGCGTTGGGGATGGGTCACTAGGCCTGCCTGGGTGGGCCCTGCTGGCTGCCCTGGAGAGCTGCCCACCTCCTGCATGCAGGCCCCCTCCTTGCGTTCTGAGGCCTTCCCTAACCTGAGCTCTGCCCGCACCTGCCTCCCTCCCGCCTAACCTGGCTGTCGTTCTTGAGAGCCTCAAGGTGAGATGGCCTTAGCACAGCCTCCGCGGACCTGCAGGGCGAGTATTCCTAATTCAGATATCACTTTGTGTCTTTAAAGGAGGACAGGAAGAAGGAGCACAGGGCCCCGAGGCTGCGTACTTTCTCCTCCTTCCCCTGGGACAGTAGCCATGGGTGATGGCCTTCTATCCCCTCACCCCCGCGGGTGCCTGGAAACCCAGCACGCGCTCATGCCGTGGGTCACCCCTCTCTTCTTCTGGGCTCTTCCAAGGGCAGTTAAGCACACTACCATCAAGACGCCCACCCCAGAGCAGTGCTCTTCACCCAGGGCCAGGGTGGTGGTGGTGGTGGGGGGAGTTGTGAAAGTGACGAAGCCCCACAATCGGTGTTGGCTCGCAGCCCGCTGGAGAATCCCGGGTCCTGCTGAAGTGAGTTTGCTCTGTCTCGCGTCTACACTTCCCCACCATTGTCTCCCTGGTCTCCTTATCAAAAGGGGTCCCGATGTCCGGGCTTCCCTGGCCACCAGAAGGTGACCTGGGAAAAGCGTAGCGCTGTCAGTGAGCTGCTTTGCAGTCCTCTTCCTTGTACATCTTAATTCAGGAAGCCTCAGCCTTGGCACAGGCAGGTTGGCTGACTGATTTGCAAGCTTTCTTCTGACCCTCAGAACCGCTGCTGTCCGCCCCCCTGCTGGTTGAGCAGTTGTTTCTTTAGAGTAGAATCACCCTCAGAGAAGACCACAGAACCCATCGCCACCCAGGTGCTGGTGAACAGTACGGAGGAGACCAAATACTCAGCGGGGAGCCCTCCTCACCCACTGTCAGCGTCCTTCAGCCTTGCCTCAGCGGGGACTGTGGGCTTTGACTTAAGACAAAAAGAGGGGAACATGGATGTGATTCGATGCCCAGGGCCTCCAGGTGAGAGCAAGCTGGGCCCACGCGGAGTGCTGGCCCATGTAGGAACGCAGCCCCGCACAGGAGAGCCTCCCTGCAGGAGTACTGGCCACGCAGAGAGCTGGCACAGCAATTTGATGCAACAAGAGACACAGAGGAGAGACAATAAGAAGACGTAGCAGAACAGGGGAGCTGAGGTGGTGCAGGAGAGTAATCACCTCTCTCCCACTCCGGAAGGACACATAGCAAGTGGACATAGAGCAGACAATGGGGAGAATGGGGTGGGGGGTGGATAAATAAAATAAAATAACTTCTTTTTAAGAAGAGAGCAAGAAAAAGAGGTCTGTGGGCAAGTTTAGGCCATACCACTTTTGGGAGTAAAATGCCTGCTAGTGGGTCCTTTGGGGAAGAGCCCCAGGGTCACATTTTAAAGACCAAACCCATGTGAACTCTGACCCAGAAGATCCCAAACGGGAGGTGTTTGTGACAGAGAATTCCATGGGCCTCCCTTGTCAGGGAAGGGCCCAGCCTCCCTTCTCCACCTGAGTAGGGCTGCCAGGTAAAATGCAAACTGGACTTCAGATAAACAACAAATGACATTTTAGTTAAGTAGGGAACATTGCCTGGAACAGATTCATACTTAAAAAAGATTATCTGAAACTCATTAAACTGGACTTCCTGTGTTTTTAGTCACTAAATCTGGCAACCCTAATCCTGAGGGCTGTATTAAGCCCAAGAGCAGGCTGTGCTGTTGTATGTCCAGCCCGTTCTGGCCTCTTATTGACGGAGTTGACACGGCAGCTTTGTACCTGATCCAGAAGCAGAGGTGACAACATGCATCCTGAGAGCTGGCAGCTCCCTTTGGAGCCTTGTCCATCCTCAGAACCCAGCTTCCTGGGATGCTGTGATAACATCAGCCTCCACTTCTCGAGCAGTTGCTCTGTGCCAAGCATTATAGATGTAGAAAACAGAATTGGCCAGGTTATGTGACTTGCCAGGTCTCATGGCCAGCCAGCGGCAGAGTCAGGATTTGAACTCAAAGCTCTCTGGCCTCAGATCCCGTATGTTGCTCACCACCCATTGGTAACAAGGCGTAGGGCTGGTAGCAGGCTTAGCTGGCAAGCAAGCAGGGTGGCTTGGACGTCACAGGACGCTGCTGGGAGGGAAAACTGCTGCTGGGAGGCCCTGAACTCAGCAAAGGAGCTTCGGTTCCTGAATCTGGGGACATTCTCGCCATAAACATAAATGACCTTGTTATGAGGATGCACATTTTCCACAGTGCAACAAAAGAAAAATTAGTGCCGAGATTCAATTATGTGTCCCATTTCCAAGGGCAATTTCGCTTTCTCGGTAGATTAATTAGCAGCCAAGAGCTCCCCCCCGCCCCCCCCCCCCCCGTGGCCGCAGCACACGGGGTGGCAGGGAGGTGCGGTGGGAGGTGGCTGCGTCTCGGGGAGCAGCCCCCGCAGCGTGGCTCGCCTCCGTCTTGCCTGGGAGGACCGAGGACTGGGGGAAACCTGGTTTCCTGGCCCAGCCCACGGCGGGGGAGCAGAGCGCCGGCCCTCTCGGGGGCCCTGCACGGGCACTGGGGGCGGCAGAGGCACTTGATCTCATTCTCTTAGAGGAATTTAGAGAATCAACCTGGCCCCAAATTGGAGACGAGAGAAGGGGGAGGGGAAAGGCACCTGAAAGCCTCTCATGCGTGCACCTTGGTGCTCATGGACCGCGTCGCTCTCCATCCCACAGCAGCGGGCATTTTCAACACCGTTTCTTCAGTTCTCGGGTGCGCCGCCTTTCACGTCCTGGTGCGGATATGCGGGAAGCAGAACCTTGCCTTCCCCGCCAGCTCAGCACACACACTGCCCCAGGAGCTGCCCACAGTAGGTGGCCAGGAAACATGCTGTTGCCCTTTCATGCTGAGGAAAATGAGGCTCAGAGATGGTCTGTCCTTGCCCCGGGTTGCCCAGCCAGCGTGTGACTGGGCTTGGATTTGACGCCAGGCTTGACAAAGCCCCTGTTGGTTTTTCTTTCCCTCTGTCTTGTTACAGAATTGCCCCGTGTTGCTGCCACATGATCTCTAGTGTCCTTTCCTTTGATAAATTGTTGCCTTCTCCTTTTTGTTGTAATTTATTCACATCTGAACTAGAAACATCCTTTAATGGACCAAATGAGAGGTAGGGATGGTTGCCCTGGGCACCAGCCATGATCATCTGTCGTAACCCCCCTCAGCCAAGTGGCCCAGCGCATAATGGGATGGGGGCAGGGGTGGTACAGGGAGGCAGCTCCTCTTCCTGGGTTCTGCTGACAAATGTCTCTCTCTTCTTCTAGGTACATTGAACGGAAAGCTTTTCTAGACCGAGTGGATCACAGGCAGTTTGAAATTGAACGAGATCTCAGGCTGAGCAAAATGAAGCCTTGATGTTGTGGGGAGAAGTCAGTAGCAGCTTAATCCTGTTTACAATGTGAGCTTCTTGTACATTTGTGAAACGTTTCCAGTTTTTATCATCAGCTCTTTCCCAGCAAGGTCTTTTTTCATTGGAGTTCTGCCGTGTATCTTGAGTGCATGTGGTTTCATTTCTTTTGCTTTTAAAATTTTGTCCTTAAAAATAAAAATTTAAAAAAACTTAAATTTTAAAAATTTAAGTTTAAAAAAATTGGTCCTCTGAGAGGCTGGTGAAGACGACATCTCTTGCCTTCCCTTTATTCTGCTGCCAAGTTCAACCCAGGCCAAGCCGACACATTCCAGGCCTGTCCAGGCTGGCAGAGTTCTTGCCAGCCATAGCAAAGAGAGCTGACCAGACTGGACGTGAATTTCCTGGGCCACTGGGTCCATGAGGCTGTCTCCTGTGA
Organism: Dasypus novemcinctus; assembly: GCF_030445035.2. Taxonomy (NCBI): domain Eukaryota; kingdom Metazoa; phylum Chordata; class Mammalia; order Cingulata; family Dasypodidae; genus Dasypus; species Dasypus novemcinctus. The sequence goes on from NC_080690.1 coordinate 14,384,737, forward strand.
AGTCAGCCTTGCCCCCTAGACCCAGGGAAGGAGGCCAACTAGTGCTGGGGGAACGCCAAGTCCCTGGCAATTTCATACTCAGTTTGCTCTTGCTTCTCCTCTAATCTCTCTCCCTCTCCAGAATGGGATTCCCATTAATTGTAATGTAAGGTAGAAAATAGGGGAGTGGGTGGAGCTCAGTGGTGGAGCACCTGCTTTGCATATACAAGGTACCAGATTCAATCCCTGATACCTCCTTAAAAAATTATAAGAGGATATACTATTGGCAAATTACAGGCTTTTTTTCCCCTTTAGCCTATTTGATCCTACCTCAGTAATTCAGTTTTTGGTTTGTCAAACTAGATTCTTAGGCTTTTTTCTTTTTTATACTCCCTTAAGAAAACTTAAATTCCAAACCTCCTGCTTAGAGTCAGAAATTCTCTGGGGAGCAGCAAGGAGGGGAGTAACAAATCTGCATGAAGAGAGCAGTGGAGGCAGAGACCATGCGTATTCGCATTTTAATAAATTATTAAACCGCAGGACCTGCTCTCTGTGTGTGTTTCCTGAGCAGCATGAACAGGTTTGGAGGGAGGCAGAATTTAGAAGACTGGGACGCAGTTCCTTCTTAGACATTGACCAGCCACATGACCTTGGCTGAGGGTCAACTCTCTGAGCCTCCATTTTCTGGTTTGTAAGTGGTGTTAGTATCACCAGTACCTCAAAGGACTGAAGTGAGCTAATGGCAGACCTAAGGAGTCTAACCACTAGTGCAAGGCCTGTCTCCTGTCCAGTCCATCAGTGTGTCCTAAATGGTTATGGGATTATGGACCTCGCTACTTAGTAATTTAGTTTCCCCGTTGTCTGTTCACATCCACTCTGATAAGGGATTCTGGAAGTGGTAAGTACTTCAGGCCAGAGTCAGGATGGGTGGCCTGGGAATCCTCAGTTGGGGCCTTGCCCCAGGACACAGGACCAACAGAGGAACACCCTTTACTCTAAGACCAGCCAGCATTTCAATCCAGGCGGGACGTCCAGAACTACAAGTGCCAGCTGAAATTCAAGCTGAAAATCCCACCCACATGTTATGCTCTGGTGCGCCATCCATTAATTACTTCACTGGCATTTGGCTCTTTCCCTAACTCTGCTCTGGAGTATCTCTGGCATTCCATTTCACACATTTCTTCATCTCAGCAGCCATTGTATCAGCAACCCATAAGTTGGCTCCTCTCCCCATTTGAAAAAGCATCTGGAATCATTCAGAATGGTGCTAAGCTCATTGTACATTAGGGTTTTTCTCTTTTAAGCAAATATTCCCTACCTTTGAAACCTCAGAAATAAAGACAAGTTGCAAGACCATGCTGGGTAAGTCTGTTGTTGTTTTTTAAGTTGGTACCCAGGAGTTGAACCCAGGACCTCCTCCATGGGAAGCAGGCACTCAACCACTTGAGTGGTCCCCAGTCTGCTAGTCTTGCTTTCTTCAAAGCAAGGAGAGAAAAGGCAGATATGTCAGCAGTGTGCCTTGCCCTGTCCGTTTGTCCAGGCTCCCACCCTCGCACAGGCCTCTCCGTCTGCGCTCTGCAGTACATAACGTTACAGTCCTGCAGGAGGGTTGGTTCCTTTCTGCTGTCTCTTCATTTGGTGGGTCTTTTCCCAGCAGGTTGGCTGCACACATCTGATCTCCAGTCGATGACTCTTCACACATCCATGAATCTTTTGAAAAGCCCCTTTGGGCAGAATCTGGCAGCTTGTCAAGGAGTAAATAGCTGTTGACATCAGTGTCCTGGTACAGATGCTCTCCCTCCCTACTTTGGAGTTCCTCAACTTTCACATTTTAAGCTGTTTCATTTGCCTTGACTTCAGCTGCCTCCCCTTTGATCTCCATGTAACATCTTTAAAAGGTGCCTTTTTGTTTTGTTTTTAAGGTACCAGGGACCCGGGATTGATCCTGGGACCTCATATATGGGAAGCCAGCACTCAGCCACTGAGCTACACTGGCTCCCTTGAGTTAGTTTATTTGTGCTTTTCTTTTTTTTTTTTTTTTTTCCTTTTTTTTCTCTCTCCCATTCTCCCCCACCCCCCACCCCAGTTGTCTGTTCTCTGTGTCTATTTGCTCGTCATCTTCTTTGTCCACTTCTGTTGTTGTCAGCGGCACAGGAATCTGTGTTTCTTTTTGTTGTGTCATCTTGTGTCAGCTCTCCACACGGGCGGCGCCATTCTTAGGCAGGCTGCACTTTCTTTCGCGCTGGGTGGCTCTTAGGAGGCCCTAGGAACCAAACCTGGGATCTCCCATGTGGGATGTAGGCGCGCCACCTCTTGAGCCACATCTGCTCCCAAAAGCCACCTGTTTTTTTGTGTTTGTTTGTTTGTTTTTAAGATTTATTTTTATTTATTTCTCTCCCTTCCTCCCCCCCCCCGCCGCCAAGTTGTCTGCTCTCGGTATCCATTCACTGTGTGTTCTTCTGTGCCCATTGTATTCTTGTCAGCGGCACCGGTAATCTGGGTCTCTTTTTGTTGCATCATCTTGCTGCTTCAGCTCTCCGTGTGTGCAGTGCCACTCCTGCGCAGGCTGCACTATTTTTGTGCAGGCGGTTCTCCTTACACGGCACGCTCCTTGCATGTGGGGCTTCCCTACGCGGGGGACACCCTGCGTGGCACGGCACTCCTTGCGTGCATCAGCACTGCGTGTGGGCCAGCTCACCACACAGGTTAGGAGGCCCTGGGTTTGAACCTTCAACCTCCCATGTGGTAGGAGGACAGCCTATCAGTTGAGCCAAATCTGCTTCTCATAAAAGTCACCTGGGTTTTTTTGGGTTTTTTTTTTAAAGATTTATTTTTTTATTTATTTTTCTCCCCCACCCCACCCCCCAGTTGTCTGCTTTCTGTGTCCATTCACTGTTTGTTCTTCTGTGACTGCTTCTACCCTTATCAGCGGCACTGGGAATCTGTGTTTCTTTTTGTTGCATCATCTTGTTGTGTCAGCTCTCCATGGGTGCAGCACCATTCTTAGGCAGGCTGCACTTTCTTTCGCGCTGGGCGGCTCTCCTTATGGGTGCACTCCTTGTGCATGGGGCTCCCCTACACGGGGGACACCCCGCGTGGCGCGGCACTCCTTGCACGCATTAGCACTGCACATGGGCCAGCTCCACACGGGTCAAGGAGGCCCAGGGTTTGAACCGCGGACCTCCCATGTGGTAGGCGGACGCCCTATCCATTGTGTCAAGTCCACTTCCAAAGCCACCTGTTTTGATCTAACTTCACCTCCTTGAAGAATCCCTTCCTCTGGCTAATACAGGGACATCTTGCAGTGAGGCTTTTTTTTTTTTTTTTTTTAAGATTTATTTATTTTTCTTTTATTTATCCCCCTACCCCACCCCAGATGACTTTCCCATCTACCCACTCATTGTTTGCTCACCTTCTCCAGGAGGCACTGGGAACCAAACCTGGGACCTCCCTAGTGGTAGGCAGGTGCTCAAGGGGTTGAGCCACATCTCCTTCCCACAATGAGGCTTTTAAGAGCAACTTCAATGCAAGTGTTCATTTATGTCTCCTTGGCCATAACTGGATCACATGCCCCGCCCCTCAGCTGCAAGGGAGGCTGGAAGAGTGAGTGTTTAGCATCTTCAGCCTCTGTCCTAGAAGACAGGCAAGAGAGAAGGGGTTGGGAGTGGGGAATAGGTCAGCCAACCAGTGTTACCTGTCACACTCAGTTTTTGTAATAAGCCAGGTTTCTCTCAATTTGGTCTTTTTTTTTTTTTTTTTAAAGATTTATTTTTATTTATTTAATTCCCCTCCCCCGGTTGTCTGTTTTCTGTGTCCTTTTGCTGCGTCTTGTTTCTTTGTCCGTTGTCGTCACGGGAAGTGTGGGCGGCGTGTGGGCGGTGCCATTCCTGGGCAGGCTGCACTTTCTTTCGTGCTGGGCGGCTCTCCTTACGGGTGTACTCCTTGCGCGTGGGGCTCCCCTTCACGGGGGACACCCTTGTGTGGCACAGCACTCCTTGCGCGCATCAGCACTGCGCATGGGCCAGCTCCACACGGGTCAAGGAGGCCCGGGGTTTGAACCGTGGGCCTCCCATGTGGTAGACGGACGCCCTAACCACTGGGCCAAAGTCCGTTTCCCTCAATTTGGTCTTTATAATTGTCCCAGAGGAGTGGGTGGGGGTGTAGATGAAACAAGATGCACCATATGTTGGTAATTGTTGAAGCTGGACAAAGAGTTTCTCTGAATTGAATTGTGTCCCACACACACACACAAAAAAGTTGAAGTCCTAGTCCTCAGAATCTCAGAATGTGACCTTACTTGGAAATAGGGTCATTACAGATGGAATTAGGAAATGCAGTGAGCATGTACTAGTGTAAGGTGGGCCCTTAGTCCAACCTGACTGGTATCCTTACACGAAGAGGAAAGTTGGACAGAGAGCCGGGGAGAACACCATGAACTGCCAGGTGCCAGGAAATGCATGGAAGAGATTCTTCTCCACAGACCTCAGTCCTGACCCTGCCGACACCTTTGCTTCAGACTTACGGCCCCCGGGATGGTGAGGAAGGCCTCTCTTTATTTGAAGCCACCCAGTTTGTGGTCATTTGTTACGGCAGCCCTGGGTCACGTTCATTCTACAGTCCTCTCTACTTTTACATAGATGTGCAGTTTTCATAATGAGTTTTTAAACATTGTTCTAGAGAGGCACAAGGATGGACTTAGTAGGGGTCCCAGCCCTTCTAGGAGAGCGGGCAGCCTCCCAGAGCCCTGCTGCCCCACCCTGCAGTACTGGCAGGCCAGGAAGGTAGGGGAGGGGTCCCTGGTCCAGGAGGGATGTCCTCTCCACCTCCTGAAGCTGTGCTTCTTCCTCAGGACTCGGAGACCACTCTCTGCAGAGTCTATCTTGTGTCATCTTCCTAGACTTTTTTTTTTCTCTCTCACCTTCCCCACCCCCATTGTCTGTCTGCTCTCTATGTCCATCTGCTGTGTGTTCTTCTGTGTCTGCTTGTATTCTTGTCAGCAGCACCCAGAATCTGTGTCTCGTTTTGTTGCATCATCTTGCTGTGTCAGCTCTCCGTGTGTGCGGCGCCATTCCTGGGCAGGCTGCACTTTTTTCGCGCTGGGTGGCTCTCCTTACGGGGCGCACTTCTTTGCACTTGGGGCTCCCTTATACAGGGAACACCACTGTGTGACACAGCACTCCTTGCACCCATCAGCAGTGCGCGTGGGCCAGCTAATCACACGGGTCAGGAGGCCCTGGGCTTGAACCCTGGACCTCCCCTGTGGTAGGCGGACGCCCTAGCCTTTGGGTCAAATCTGCTTACCTCTTCCCAGACTTTGAAGCACCTCCTCTTCCCCCTCCTGCTCACTCCTCACTTTTGTGGCTCAATTCCGAGGCACAGAGGACCCGACCGTCTTTGGGTACGGGCAGCCGGACTCTCTGTGAAGTGGCTGTTTCTCTTAGAGGCAAACCCAGGCCCCAGGAGACATGAACAACCACAGTGGGCTGAGGGCTGCGGAGTGGAGAATCCTCTCCCCAGCAGAGGCTTGAGCTAGTGTGAGAGGGAGGCGCTAAGGAGCAGGTGAGCGTGACTCGGTGAGGGCTGAAATCTTGCGAGGCAACGTGGGCATCCTTGGAGGTGCTTGGGAAGAGTGGACCACGCCGCACCTTGCTCTTGGCTGCCTGTACCTGAGCCCTGCCCACGCCCTTGGCGGAACCTACCTTCTCAGCCTGCATTGCCACCTCTCTTCCCACCTCATTCTCAAGGGCCCATGAGCCGCCTCACAGGTGCCTGGCCTTTCTCTGGGGGCCCACTGAGGCCAGGCTGGACCGTTGTGCTGACAGAGGTGTGTCATCTTCAATCAGGAATCACCTTTTTTATCAAAATCTTGTTTGAACCACAGAGACTCTTTCTAGTCCACAGTTTTTCAGAAGAAATGGAAACATTTTAGGTAGTACATCCACATTTAGTGAAAACTTATCCCCTGCCTGACCCCCAAAAGAAATATGTCCTCGTACCCAGGGGCTGGGAATTGACCGAGAGAATGAGGTAGCGCGGCCACCCTCTGCCAGGGTACAGTGCTCTGCTCTTGCTGTGGCCTCATGACTGACCAACGGGACCTATGGTGCCTTCCTAGTGGGTCCTGTGGAGCCTCTAGAATGCTGGGAGTTGCGCTTCCTTGCCTTGCTCTCACCACCCATGTTTCTTCATGTCCCAGATGGGTTTCCAGGGCATCTGGTACCTTCCCATTACTGAAGAAAACCTGCTCTACCGCAGCCTTAAGTTCATCGTGTAAAACCAGCCCCTGCGTTGTGCTCACCTACTTCCTGAGGAACAGAGTGCTCTAATTAGGAAGCGCTGCCTCAAGTCCCCAGGGGTCAAGGAGGCGCATTAAGGACTAAGTGTTCAGTGAGCTGTGCGTCATCAGAGCTGACGAGCAGGAACTGGTCTAAGAGCCCTGGCAGGCCCTTAGCAGGTGCCCGTCCTCGTGAGAGCTGTGTAGGGGCAGCAGCTTGGCCAAGCAGCAACTGCCTAAGGACGAGGAGCTGCCTCCTTAGGAAGGACTGTGGTGAGGCGGTCGTGCTTCTGTCATCCAGGCGGGGACCAGGAAGGCCTAGTGACAGGGCCCGGTCGGCTGCACCGGCAGAACAGAACCGGATGGCCAAAGCAGGCGCCTCCTCTCGCCTCCTCTCGGGCAGGGTGGAGGCCAGGCCAAGCTCTGGAGCCTGGGGGTGGAAGAGCCCAGGGGTCCAAATTCAGGGATTTCGGGAGCCGGTTGTTCAATAACTTGAAATCAGCCCCCCGGGGAGAGGGGATTATTTACACAGCAGAAAGTGGCAAATGCTCCACTGCAAATCAAAGCTGCTCCCTACCCCCAGAGGCAGTTGGCCTCTCTCCCAACATCCCCTGAGGCTAAGGTAAAGTTGGTCGCCTTGGAGACGGAGAATGAAGGGCCCCTGGGAAAGACACTGGAGAGAGTGAGATTTCACAATCGAGGGACACACCAATGTCCGCTTTTCAAGGATGAGCCCTGCTGTTTCCCACAAGGCACCACCATCTAGAGAGAGTGCTGTGTGGTTGGTGTGATGAGGTGTGGTTGGTGTTTGGTTGTGGTTGGCATGGTGTGTGGTTGGTGTGTTAATGTGGGATGGTAGAAAAGACCTAGGACAGGTTTTCTTTTCCTTTTAATATGTATTTTAATTACAAAGGAAACTTACAAAACAATCATGCACATGTGTAGAGTTCCCATACACACCCCTTCATCAGCACACCACATCACAGTGGAACATTTGTTACAGATTATGAGATAATATCAACCATGTTCCATAGTGTACATTTAGCACACTTTTTCCATACTCCCCATTATCAACACAATACTTCTTTAGCCTTGATGCAAGAATATATTTTTTTTTTAAAGATTTATTTTTATTTATTTATTTCCCCTCCCCTCCCCCGGTTGTCTGTTTTCTGTGTCTTTTTGCTGCGTCTTGTTTCTTGTTTCTTTGTCCGCTTCTGTTGTCGGCAGCGGCACGGGAAGTGTGGGTGGCGCCATTCCTGGGCAGGCTGCTCCCTCCTTCGCGCTGGGCGGCTCTCCTTATGGGTGCATTCCTTGTGCGTGGGGCTCCCCTACGCGGGGACACCCTGCATGGCGCGGCACTCCTTGCACGCATCAGCACTGCGCATGGGCCAGCTCCACACGGGTCAAGGAGGCCCGGGGCTTGAACTGCAGGCCTCCCATGTGGTAGACGGACGCCCTAACCACTGGGCCAAAGTCTGTTTCCCATGCAAGAATATTACAATATTGCTGTTAACCACAGTCCATAGATGTCACACCAATTGTATTTTTTCCATGATTCTCCGCATTGCCACCACCCTGCAATGGTGATGTACATTTGCTCTGGCTCACAGAAGGTCACTCTTGCATCTGTACCACCAACCACAATTCTCATCTACTTCTGGGTTCACTGTATTACTTAGTCCCTAGATTCTTCTCTAGCTTTCTTTTAAAATCCCTAGACTACCCTTTTCAGCCACAATCCCATTTATAAACCAGCTGCTCCTCACTATAATGTGTTACCATAAGCTACCCATTTCCTCCTTTTGACAGCAGGATGGGTTCTTGATGGACTTGGGTCCCAGCCACAGCTCTGGAGCAGCTCTGGCCATGAGTTGTGTTACACAAGGTCTCATGCGCCATCCAGCCCTGAATCCCAATCCTGACAGAGTGTGGTCTTGCATTTGGTATCAGTCCTTAGCCAGAACTGGCAGTGCTCAGTCTCTTTTGGGGACATGGTAGGTGAGACTGCATGACCCCAAAAGAGGAATTGGTCTGAGAAGTGGACTCCTGGGGAAAGATCAGAAGCTCTTAGATTCGTCTACAAATGATTGAGTTGTCCACTCTACTGGGCTCTTCCTTGGTGTGTTATTTCTTGGAGTCACTCCCATTTTTCAGAAGAGGAAACTCACCCATGGCCACAAGGTGAAAAACCCAGTGATGACATCCCCTTTACGGGGCTGGAAAGGCAGAGGGTGGGGTGTTGCGGGATTAAACAACCCATCAGGGCCCTTCTGGACCTCAACTCCATGTGGAAGAATTCCTGTTGGAAAGGGACAGAAAAACTGAAGGATGAGGGATGCTTGCAGTTGAGAAGAATGGCAGCTGGCCCACTCCAGTGCCAAAACTGTCAGGAGTCACCGAAGACATGGTGCACCAGCTTCAGCCTCCAATCCTGCCCACGCACTTGGGGCAGCACCTGAGCCACTCGGCAGGGGCAGAGGGACACAGCGGAGAAGGGTTCTCACCTGTACACCGTTCCTGGGTCAGAGAGGCTGCATGTTGAGGTGTCAGGCTTTGATACGCTCTGTCCCAAAATCGAGTTCCTGTGCTCTGCCCTCTTTTGGATAATGCCTGATTTGGGGGAGCCCAGGGAGGAGCAACTGGGTACCCAGATGACTGCAGCCACACAGTTGTGTGGGCGGCTTAGAGGGTTGGATATTCGATGCCATTTCCCACCCCACCACCTTTCCTGGGTTTATAGGAGTGCCTACCAGGGCAGCCCAGAGTTCATGCCTCAGCCTTCTGGGAGGTGCCCCCCGCCCCCTGTGAATGCTTCCATGCTTTCCTGTGGCAGCTTAGATCCAAAAATACTATTAGAAATAATTGATGGTGCAGGAAACTTGACTGCGACAAGGAAAAGTGGAACATGGAAGCCCAGAAAATTCCTCCCTGGTCCCCTGCCAGCCTGGAATGGCCCCAGCCACAGGGACCTCGCTCTGCAGTGCGCTCCTCTCCCTGGCCACCAGCCAGCCAACTTCTGGATTCTGTGTGTGATCTGAGAACGCTGACGTAGTAGACTGCCCGAGTCCCTGCCCTTGTAAGCTCCAAGGCGTCTATGTTTGGGAGCCTAAGGAGAAGTTAACATGGTACAGGAGGATCTGGGCTCAGGTGCACGGAGGCAGGAGCTCTGCCTCTACCCTCTCTAGCACTCTAGCCTAGGTCAAGTCTTTTAAAATCTCTGAATCTCAGATTCCTCATCTTCAAAATAGTGGTTAATAGTCTTGCCCTCGGGAAGCAGATGTGGCTCCAGCGATTGGGCTCCTGTCTACCATATAGGAGGTCCAGGGTTCAGTTCCCTGGGCCTCCTGGTGAAGGCAAGCTGGCCCGCGCGGTGAGCAGGCCTGTGTGGAGTGCTGATCCGCGTGGTGTGCTGGTCCGCACAGAGTGCTGACCTGTGCAGGAAAGCTGGCACGGCAAGATGACTCAACAGAAAGACACAGGAAAGACGATAAGAGACACAGCAGACCAGGGAGCTGAGGTGGTGCAAGAGATTGAGCACCTCTCTCCCACTCCGAAAGGTCCCAGGATCAGTTCCTGGGGCTGCCTACAGGGAAGACAAGCAGACACAGAAGAATGCACAACAAATGGACACAGCAGAGAACAAGCACAAAACAATGAAGAGGGGGGACAAAATAAATCTTAAAAAAAAATAGTCCTGCTCTGCCTACCTCACAACACTTTATAGAGTAAAATATACTTTCCAAGTGACAAATTAGTACCATGAAACTGTGTGCTGGCTCCTAACTCCCCTAGGAAGCTAAGCTTATGGCAGTATACATGAATACTACTTTTCTGTTCTTTTTGAATACTACTTTATTTTTTAAAATATTTATTTATTTATTTAATTCCCCCCCTCCCCCAGTTGTCTGTTCTCTGTGTCTATTTGCTGCGTCTTGTTTCTTTGTCCCCTTCTGTTGTCGTCAGCGGCACGGGAAGTGTGGGCGGCGCCATTCCTGGGCAGGCTGCACTTTCTTTCGCGCTGGGCGGCTCTCCTTACAGGGCACACTCCTTGCGCGTGGGGCTCCCCTACGCGGGGGCACCCCTGCGTGTCACGGCACTCCTTGCGCGCATCAGCACTGCGCATGGGCCAGCTGCACACGGGTCAAGGAGGCCCGGGGTTTGAACCGCAGGCCTCCCATGTGGTAGATGGATGTCCTAACCACTGGGCCAAAGTCCGTTTCCCTTGAATACTACTTTAAAGAACACTTTGGCACTGCCCAGTCAGCCCAGCACTCCGCATTCTGCAACACAGTAACTCTGCACCTGTATGTATACCCCAGGGAAGCAGCAGCCTGTGCCAAGGAGGTAGGGGCAAAAAGCTAAGGCATGACCCAATTATATACATTTTAAAATGGCAAGCATTACTGGTTATTGGTTCAGACCCCCATATATAGTAAAAATAGAAAGGAATGAGTGGTAAACACAAAGCTCAGCATGGTGATAACCTTGTGAAATAAGGAAGGTATAGAATTCATGAAGCCTTTCTATTTATCAGAAATATTTCAAGATGAAGAGTTAAGGGAAGCGGTCTTGACCCAATGGTTAGGGCATCCGTCTACCACATGGGAGGTCCGCAGTTCAAACCCCGGGCCTCCTTGACCCGTGTGCAGCTGGCCCATGCGCAGTGCTGATGCGTGCAAGGAGTGCCGTGCAACGCAGGGGTGTCCCCCGCGTAGGGGAGCTCCACGCACAAGGAGTGCACCCGTAATGAGAGCCGCCCAGCGCGAAAGAAAGTGCAGCCTGCCCAGGAATGGCGCCGCACACACGGAGAGCTGACACACAAGATGATGCAACAAAAAGAAACACAGATTCCTGGTGCAGCTGACAACAACAGAAGCAGACAAAAGAACATGCAACAAATAGACACAGAGAGCAGACAACTGGGGGGGGAAGGGAGAGAAATAAATTTTTTTTTTAAAGATGGAAAGGTTGCCACGGTGATGAACTTGCTGGGTGTCAAGTAGCTTTCTCTGCATCCCATTCTAAGCTAACAGGCATTCCAGAATGACCTCCCGAAGTGATTCCTAGAATCTTTCCCAGGGGATAAGGAGCTCACACAGATGACCTGCCAGGGGTCCCAGCCCCTCCACGCCCACCAACACCCCTTTCTTTGGAAAACAGGCTCAGAGGGGCTGGGGAAGCTGAGCCGTCTGTGCCGGGCCATATGCCCCCCTGGCAGAATTCTCCTGCCCATCTTTGCCTTGGCGCTTCATCCCTGGACCTTTGAATTGAGGCTGCAGACACAAGGAAGGGAACCCGCCCACCCCTCCCACCCCTGACCCTCCTGCACCAGCAGTGTCTGACGTGAGGTTTGGTGAGCCCTTAGCCTGGAGACCACTGAGGACAGAGATGAGGCCCACGAGCATCACTGCAGGGGGCTCTTTCTTGCCTTTGCAGGGCAGGTGCTGGTTTTCAAAAAAATGCAAGTGCCCACCCCCCCGCCCTTATCTAAGGCTACCTTAACCCAACATCTGCCCCAGGGGACTGAGAAGCCGTGACATGGGAGAATAGACAGGGGAGTGGGGACACCTGGATTCCAGCGCCCACTCCGCTGACCTGGAGCACTCCGCTTGGCCCCGCCTTCCTCCCCCGCCCCCCATTTCTGCACCTGTCTAACGAGGGGGCTGGAGTACATCACTTCAGGGGCTTAAGACTCAGCAGCACCTTACAGCAGCCAGGGGATTCTTCTGTATCCGACGTTTGAGAACTGCAGCTGAGGCCTCCCTACTCATGGAAAAAAAAAAAAAGCCTCCAGCTGCGCATTTTTTAAATCTCATCTCCCTTTTTTTTTTTTCTTTAAATTTTTTATTTTGAAGTAATTTCAAACTTCGGGGACAGTTGCAAATATAATTCAAACCCTTACAGTCAGCTCCAACATCCCACCCCCACCCCAGACACCCAGCTCCATCCCCTTTAACATTGTCACATTCGCCGCGTCATCAAGTCCCTTCTTCCTGTCACTACTTGTCACTGCGGATTCCAGCCGCTCCAGGCGATCTGCCCGAACGAGCCAGTCCAGGCGCCGTCCCCACCGCCCTCTGCTCGGACACACCCTGCAGAACGCTTTCTCCAACTTGCAAAAGGACTTCGGAGCCGCAGCTAAGAGCTTGGCTGCACGTGCCCGGAAAGGCGTCCGTAACTTGGAAGAGGAACCGAACGAAAGCCTGGGACGCGGGTGACAAAAGCCACTGCCACCAGCCGCGCGCGTCCCAACCAGCAGCGCTGGGCGCGGGGCAGGCGGGAGCCAGGTGCGCGCGGGCCCGGCTTGCGGCGTGTCCGCAAGGTTGCCCTGCAGTGGGGACGCGTCTCCAGCCAGCCCGAGCCCAGCACGCCTGTCCCAACAAGCCCCGTGCGAGGCTCGTTGCCCCAGCGGCTCCGCCCTGCGGCCTCGCGGGCAGGCGGGGCTCGGCTCCTGCGGTGCTTCTCCTGCTCTCTCCCCCTCGGATCTACGGCTGATTGTTCTTCTGATTATATTAGGAACCTGTTCATTGTTTGAACATTTGAAAGGAGAAAAATCAAACAAAGAAAACTAAAATCTCCCATCATCTTACTAACGGAGAAAACGACTGTTAACATTTTGGGTTATTTTCTTGCAGTCCTTTTCATGTGTGTGTTGTTTTTTTTTTAAGATTATTTTATTTATTTCTCCCCACCCCACCCCCACCCCCGTTGTTTGCACTTCTGTCTGTTCCTCTTCTTGGTTTCTTTAGCAGGCATCAGGAACTGAACCCAGGACCTCTGATGTAGGAGGAAGGTGTCTTAATTGCTTAAGCCACCTCCGTTCCCTGCATTGTTGCGGCTCTCCCTTAGTTATGCTTTCCTTCTTGTGTCTCTTGTTGTGTCATCTTGTATCAGCTTGCCGTGCCTACCCTGGCACCAGCTGGCTGTCTTCTTTAGGAAGCACAAGGAACCGAACCATGGACCTCCCGTGTGGTAGGCAGGAGCTCAATCACTTGAGCCACATCTACTTCCCTTCATATGTTCTTTTTTTTAAGATTTATTTTTTATTTATTTCTCTCCCCTTCTCCCTTCCCCCCAGTTGTCTGCTCTCTGTGTCCATTTTGCTGTGTGATCTTCTGTGACCGCTTCTATCCTTATCAGTGGCACGGGAATCTGTGTTTCTTTTTGTTGCATCATCTTGCTATGTCAGCTCTCCGTGTGTGCAGCGCCATTCCTGGGCAGGCCACATTTCTTTTCATGCTGGGTGGCTCTCTTTACGGGGAGCACTCCTTGTGCGTGGGGCTCCCCTACGTGGGGGACACCCGTGTGGCAGGGCACTCCTTGCGTGCATCAGCACTGCGTGTGGGCCAGCTCCACACCGGTCAAGGAGGCCCAGGGTGTGAACCTTGGACCCTTTTATTCAAGTCTTTTTCTAGTTGCATCACCAGTTAGTGTATGGTAGTAATCCCTTGGCACCAGGGAGGCTCATCCCCCAGGAGTCATGTCCCACAGTGGGGGGGACAGTAATGTGTTTACATGCTGAGTTTGACTTAGAGAGTGGCCACATTTGAGCAACATGGAGGCTCTCAGGAGGTAACTCTTAGGCACACTCCAGCCTAGGTCTAGTTCAAATTTCAGGCACACAGGCTCATAAGCCTAGTCATCAGTGTCAAGGGCCCATCATTGGAGCATCCTTCTTCACTGGTCTTTGCCCTTGCACTTGGGGGATTGTTGCTGTTCCACTGGGGAATGTGACAGAGCTCCCCTGGCGAGGAACTCAGCACTCCCTCAGTTTTCATTTGTAACTGTAACTACTATGAAAATACCCAACATATATCCGAACATTTTTATGTGCCTATATACGTGCCCTGGAGAACTCCCTCCCAACCATATGTCCCTTATCAATAACACCCCACACCAGTGTTCCTCCCCTGACATAGTTGAACCTCTCTGTGGTTCAAAACTTCTTCAAAAATGAAACCTAATATATTGCGAAATTCAGTTAATAGGAAAATGAAATAGTAGTGGTAGGTTTAAAGATTAGAAATAGAACACATGCTAATTTAGAAAAAATAAAATAAAATAAGATAAATTGGGGTATTAAAAAATGAAAATGGGAAGCAGACTTGGCCCAATGGATAGGGTGTCCGCCTACCACATGGGAGGTCCGCAATTCAAACCCCAGGCCTCCTTGACCCGTGTGGAGCTGGTCCATGCACAGCGCTGATGCACACAAGGAGTGCCATGCCATGCAGGTGTGTCCCCCACATAGGGGAGCCCCATGCGCAAGGAGTGTGCCCCGTAAGGAGAGCCACCCAGCGCGAAAGAAAGTGCAGCCTGCCCAGGAATGGCACTGCACACACGGAGAGCTGACACAACAAGATGATGCAAAAAAAAGAAACAGATTCCTGGTGCCGCTGATAAGGATAGAAGCAGTCATAGAAGAACACACAGCGAATGGACACAGAGCAGACAACTGTGGGGGTGGGGGGGAAGGGGAGAGAGAGAAAAAAAAAGAAATCTACCAAATAATCAGGGAATGAATAACAATGTTAGATCTCATGTGGGAAATGGTGCTTTCAAAAACCGTGATAATATTAACAAAGCAGGTGACAAGATTTTATTTTTTAAAAAATCATAAAACTTTGTTATTGATGTTTTGCCTTTCATCACATAATAGGTGTTGGCCTGTATGTACAGTGGCAAGGCAGTTTCTTTCCTTTCTTCCTCAGTGTCTACCTCCTTTCTTTTTCTTTTCTTATTATTTTTATTTTGTCTTCAAAAAAGTTTTAGATCGCAGTAAAGTCACATGTACAATATAGGGGACTCCCACATATCCAACATCAAACCCTTTTCCCCCTTCCCCAGCAATGATCTTTTTACATGTTCATGTTATATTTGCTGCAAGTGGTGTACAGATATTGAAACATAGCTGTCAAAATGGTTCCATTTTGGTTTACATTATGGTTTATATTTTAGACTATAAAATTTTCTTAATTTTTAGTTACCTTATGTTTTACATTATGGTTTATATTTTAGCCTATAGATTTTGTACATTTTTGGTGTAATTTAACATGTCCTCTATCCATCACAGCGTGATCTTATGGAACACTTCCATTTCCCCCCAGTTACCGTGCTTCCATCTATTCTATTCCTCTCTCCCCTCCCCTCAGGGCACATAGTGACAATCAATCTTCCCTGCTTGAAGAACCAGATTCACAGATACTTGCAACAATGCTGAGGGCTTGACATACTAGACTGTCCTCCCCCATTGGGAGCCACCAATTCTCTTCAGAGACACAATTCCCTCTATTTCAGAACCCCAGGATGTGGGGACACCTTCCCATTTATTGTATGGGTCTCAACCCAATGATATAACACACTATGACAAGATATATGACAAGAGCACTCACACACTCCCTAGAAGCCTGCCCCTGTGCCAGATGCCCCCCATTAAGCACCTTCAACAGGTAATCCTTCCTTATAATATTTTCTAAAGACTTTTCTCAATGTTATAGTTTCAACCACATACCCGACAATCTCCCACGTTCAACTGTTCTCCCCAGCCCTCCCCCCAATTCCTTGGGCCATTTAACCCATTCTCCCAACCCTAGCCCCCCTTAAGTCTGCAAAACCCCACCCAAATGTATCCCTATGCCCCCATCTTATCCCTTACCTGTACAAATACTTACCTTCACTTTATCATAGATTTCACCAATCTAGGTGTCAGCTCACAGCCTTCCTCCCCTGCCCCCCCCCCCCCCAATTTCCTATAAGCCTATCCAGTCTCTACCTCTCTGAGACAGCTTGGTGTGCTTATTTCATATGAGAGAGGTCATGTAGTATTTGTCCTTCAATGCTTGGCTTGCTTTACTCGACATAAGGTGCTCAAGAGTCATCTATGTTAGAATTGTTTTTTATAACAATTATTTTTTAAAATAGGAGGTGGATGTGGTTCAAGCAGTTGAGCGCCTGCTTCCTAACATAAGGGTTCCCAGGTTCAGCTCCTGGTGCCTCCTAAAAAAAAGAAAAAACCAACTCAGGGGAGCTGATGTGGCTCAGTGGTTGAGCACCAGCTTCCCACATATGCGATCCCAGTTTCAATCCCTGGCCCCTGGTATCTAAAATTAAAATAACATTAAAATGCTGTGATTAAAATGCCTTGCCCTTAGACTTTGTCTGCATCCCTGCTTATTTCTAAATGACTCCAAGTGAAGCTCTTGCATGAGAGAAGATGCACATTTCCAAGGCTTTGTAATATAATGCCTAGGGACTTCCCAGAAAGTCTCCCCTCTCTCGGCAGAGCCACTCCCTGTCTTCATAAACCCTTAGAGAAGAGGATGCTCAGCGAGGAAGCATGGAGTCAGTGCTTTGGGCAAGACGTGCCCTGATCTAGGGGAAGAATGGCCACCCGTGGAGAAGACAAGTAGATGGTCCCCGAGTTCCAGAATCTTCTGCTGTCTCAGCTCAGGGCTCTGTCTCCAGAGAGGGCAGTTGGACAGGGCAAGAATCTGCCTCGATGGTCTTTTTTTTTTTTAATATTTTTTTAATCCTCAATGATCTTTGATTCATCCCAAACCCAGTTTTATGGCACGTCCATTTGTGAGCTGATCTGAACAATTCCCATATCTATTTATCTCCTCATTGCTCCTAGTGAATGAGTTGTGTTCTTTTGTAGGAGGGAGTTCACCTCTCTTGCATTGTGCTAAGCGGTTCTGGGGTTTGGTGAGCAGGTCCATGTTCGCCTTATCCTATTATTCACAACCGCGTAGCCTTTGACCTCACCGCCCCCCTGACTCCATCTCCCTAAACTATGACTCCTCTTCCTGACTTAGATGCAAGGACTTGCCCACGCTCGTCTCAGTTCAGCTACCCTTCTCTGTGCATCCTCAGGTCTGCGACATCTGCTTGACTTGGGAGCAGTCCCCAAGTCAGTGGGAGCTGCAGCGGGGTTGCAGGTTTGTGGTTCAGGCCGCGAGCATCAGTCTGGCACCAGTCTTTCTTTAGTAGTTTTGGCAGCATGGCTGTTTCAGGCCGTGTCCCTTTTGTTCTCTGTAAAACAGGGGTACCTCTTGACAATTTCTAAGCAGTGCAAACTGGACTTGCGGCAACTGCTTTTTTTTTTTTTAAGATTTATTTATTTATTTATTTATTTATTTCCTCTCCCCCACCCAGTTGTCTGTTATCTGTGTCTATTTGCTGCGTCTTCTTTGTCCACTTCTGTTGTTGTCAGCGGCACAGGAATCTGTGTTTTTTTTGGTTGCATCATCTTCTGTCAGCTCTCCATGTGTGTGGCACCATTCCTGGGCAGGCCACATTTTCTTTCGCGCTGGGTGGCTCTCCTTATGGGGCCCACTCCTTGCGCGTGGGGCTCCCCTCTGCAGGGGACACCCCTGCGTGGCAGGGCACTCCTTTCACGCATCAGCACTGCACATGGGCCAGCTGCACACGGGTCAAGGAGGCCCAGGGTTTGAGCCGCAGACCTCCCATGTGGTAGACCGACGTCCTAACCACTGGGCCAAGTCCACTGCCTACGGCAACTGCTCTTGATGCATCCCTCAGACCAGAGGAAATGCCCCATCCGTGAAGGTGGAGCAGGACAAGAGCCTGAGCTGGCCTGGACTCCTGGGCTTGGTGGTGGAGAAGGCCATGTTCCCAGCTAAGGCAGGACCCTGGGACCACCCTGGATGAGCTGCGCTTAGACCATCAGTTTTCCCCAAGAGTTTCCTTGTATCTAGATAGTGAAAGGGTCATCTGGGAGGAAACTATTTAAATGCAATAGCACATCCTCCTCCAGAGCCTCAGAGGAGGGTGGCAGGAACCACACCCTGCACCTCCAGAGCTCCCAGGCCTCATTCCAGGCTGGGTGATGTGTCCTGCCTCCCTCCGGGGTGTCCCGGGGGCGGCTGCATTCCTCCGTGTGCAGCCTCCCTGTGGCTGGGGTTACTCAGTAGCCGTGAATCAACAGGCCCAACAGGCCCGGGAGCCAGGAAGTTGGGAAGGGAGGCTGCCTCTGCTCACCAAGGGTGCTTTCCCCAGCCCTCAGCCCCCAGGGAGAGTCTAGGCCTCCTCAGGGAGCGCCTACCCCGGGCTTTCTTCATGGATGGAAAGAACGGGAAGTTGAAGACCTGGCTGCTCGACCCAATTCTGGTGGTGCTTTGGAGAAGCGCCTTCCACTGTTCCTGGGGCTCCTTCTCCAGTAGGGAAGGTTTGGGGCCCAAGACGATCTGGAAGAGTCCTTCCCTTTCTGGTATGTCCAGGGACCCCCAGTGGGCTGTGCTGCTGGGCTGGAGGGTGGGATGAGAGCCAAGAGAAAAGAGTGTCTAGAAATCTGCTGGGAAAGTTGGCCGCTCACCACTCACAGCTGCCCCTCGGGAAAATTGTTCTCTGAGGAATCACCAGCCTGGCCCAGGGGTCACACACTTCCTGCAGTCGGGTCCTGGCCAGTGTCTAACTGCTGCAGGGGGTCTAACAGCCCCAAGGTGGGCTCTTCTGTGGTTAGACCAAACTCCAGAGCGGCTTAGCTGTCCCCCGTACCCATCCTGCTTCCTCCCCTTCTCCTGAGGCCTTCCTCAAAGAGGTGCCATCAGCAGAATCCCGGGCTCAGGCTCTGTTCCCGGACCCACCGGCCTATGACAACCCCTCTCCGTCTTGTCTGCATATTTTAGGGACTCAGTGAATATATTCTAAATGAATTACATCTTTTATAGATAAAACCGAAGCCCCCAAAAGTTACATACTCACGCGGTGGTGGCAGCTTAGCTGAAATTGAAATCCAATCTTCCAAGGCCAATACATATATTTAAAAATGTGATCTCACCAGATCAAATCAACATAAATCAAAACAACAATGAGGATACTATTTTCCGATTATCACATTGGCAAAAAATAAAAATAAATAAAACTTCTTCTTTCTCTAATAATCCTGGGAAGGTGCATAGCGCAAGAGATACGTTTGCTGCTCAGGCAGTATAAATTGCACAAATTTTCTGGAAAGCAATTTTGCAGCGTAGATCAAAAGCCTTTCAAAAGTTCATACCCTGTGTTATAGCAAAGTGTGAGTGAAAAAGAAAATGATTCTCTTTGAGAAAGGTATTTCTACTTCCTAAAAAAAGACTCCACTATTTGAATAAATTAAAGTTGTCCCTCATTTAAAGAAAAAAAAAGTACTCTAGTTTTAAACTTTGAGAAGTTTGGGGACGTTTTGTTATTAATACTTATGGATCAAAAAGTCATGGTATTCATGGAGCTGGACCAGAAAAGAAATTTCATAGTTTTGACCCAGTAATTCAATCTCTAGGAATTTATCCTAAGAAAATAATCCGATTGTGAGGAAAGATGCATTTAAGAGGCAATTCATCACAGTGCTATTTGCACTAGCCCAAAGGGAAAACAACCCAACTCCCACAGTCAGAGAACGGTTAAATGAGCTGTGGGAACCCTGGACCATGAATGACTATTTTGCAACTTTTAAATGTTTCCAAAGAACAGGCTCGGGGGTTGACAGCCCTGGCGTTTTCCCAAGTGCCTCTCCTGTATCAGCCCCACAGGCGCCCTGACCCTCCGTAGATCCCGAGTCTTTCCTGAACCCCGTGAAGGGCACGCTGTGCCGTTCCTGGGCTGAGAGAGGGCGGTGCTCCCTGCAGGCGGGAGAGGCCGTGGCTGCGTTAATTCCCGGCCTCCAGACGGCTTGGCAACCTGCCGAGAGCGCGTCGGTGCTGGGCTGGAGTTGACTCGGTAGGACCGGAACCCCGGCCAGCCCCGGCCGCGCCCAGCCTCCACGGGAGGTCGAGGGACCGAGCCTGGGTCCTGGCCCAAGCGCCGGCCTCACTCCCTGCAGCGAGCTCCTCCTCACCAGGGTCAGTCTCCCCGCAGGGGGCGGTGAGATTTCCCAGCGCCCCGGGCGGAGGCCTCGGCCACAGGCCACCGCCTCGCAGGGAGGAGGGCTGGGGGGCCGTGCACCTGCGACCCCCACGGGCAGCCGCGCTCTCGGGCTCCTCACTGACGGAGAAGAGCCGGACAGATTCGCTCACACACCCCAGCCCGGCTCCGGGGCTGCCCCTGCGACAGACCCTCTCACCAGGCCCAAAAGGGACGGGGAGGTGGGGGGAGGTGACCTGGGAAACCCCTCCAGGGCAGCGCAGATTTCTTAGAATTTGTTAATTGCATTGTTCCCTCAAAAATTGTTCTTTAAGATAAATTACATGGTTTTTCTTTCCGGAGTAATGCAATTGTACTGATATTTTTTGTGGTGATGAAGGTGCAACACTGTGATTATGCTAAAAGGCATTGAGAGTACACTTTGGAAAAAAAGGATAAATTACATAACTAATGAATATTGATTTTCAGAAACCATAGACAAATAATTTTAATTACACCCAAGCCCTGCCCCATCCTCCACCACACACACAAGTTTCTCGTGAAATTCTAATCCATCAAAGCTGGGAAAAGGCACTACTTAGTTGGAAACCAGCAGCACAGTACTAAGCACCCAACAGGCCCTCCCTAAATATTCCACGCTCATGGAAAAGAACTCTACCCTCCCCCCAAGACTGCTACAGTTGATATTTTAGTGTTTCTCCTTCCAGGCTTTTCCAATGCAAATATATGACATAAATGTAAATAGGTGAATTTTTATGAAAATAGAATACCTATTGTTCTGAAGCCTATTTTTTCTCACTTAGTATATGGTAAGCCTATTTCCACGTCTTCCTTATTCCCTATTGTTTCTAACAGCTCCCCAGGATTCTGTTTCTTGACTGTTCCGCGATTTGTTTAACTGTTCCCGTTATTGAACATAGGAGTTTTCCATATCATAAGCAAAGCTGCAAGTAACATTCTGGGATGTGTATCTTTGGCTATTTGTGAGTGCATTTTTGAGGATAAATTCCTGGAATTTCTGGGCCAAAGGGTTTGTATGTGCTGGGGTTCTGCCTCATCTGGCCCGACTGCACACTGGAGTAGCAAGCCATTTGTAGCTATTCCCATAAACGGGGTGTGAGAGATGTGAGCAAGAAGATTCTTGCCCTGGCCAGTGGGAGAGCGACTTGGCGAGGGGGTGTTGCAGCCCCAGAGCACCACCGTCTTCTAGGGGAAAGCAGCGCCCTGATGCGGCCTTCATTTGGACCTTCTCTTAGCCCCAAACCCTGAGCAAGTTAACCTCCACTGTTTCAGCTTAACCATTGCATGGTATTTGTTTGGGCAGTCAAGGAAACTAAGATGGGGGGTGTGGTGGTTGAAGCTGTATGTACCCCAGGAAAGCATGTTCTTAAAGTTAACCCATTCCTGTGGGTATGAACCCATTGTAAGTTGGATCTTTTTTTTTTTTTAAAAGATTTATATTTATTTATTTATTCCCCCCCTTATGGCTTTTTCCTTTTTCTTTTGCTGTCTCTTCTCTGTGTCCATTTGCTGTGCACTTTTTCTGTATCTGCTTGTCTCCCTTTTGTTGGGTCATCTTGCTGCGCCATCTCTCTGCTGCGCACAGGCCGTCAGCTCTCCATGGCGCGTGGCCCAGCTTTGCCTTCACAGGGAGGCCCTGGGACGTGAACCCAGAACCTCCCATATGGTAGACGGGAGCGCAACTGATTGAGCCACAGCCGCTTCCCTGTAAGTAGGAACTTTTGATGAGGCTACTGAAGTAGGTGTGATCCACCTCATTCCAGAGGGGACTTAACTTTTTTACTAGAGTCCTTTATAAGAGAATGAAATTCACACAAAGAAAAGAAAAAGCTACAGAAACAAGAAGGTGAAATCAAAGAACCCTAAAAGAGAAAAGAGAAGGGAGAGACCAGCAAACCCCACCACATGCCTTGCCATGTGAGAGAGGCGTCCAGAATCTCTGGCAGCCAGTCTTCAGGTAGAAAGCATTGTCTTATTTTTTTTAAGATTTATTTATTTTTCTCTCTCCCACCCCCACCCCGAGATGTCTCCCCTGTCTGTCTGCCCGCTCTGTCTGCTTGTCTTCTTTAGGAGGCACTGGGAACCAAACCTGGGACCTCCCATGCACAAGGTGAGTGCCCAACCACCTGAGCCACAGCCGCTCCCCAAGAAAGCATCGCCCTGATGATGCCTTGAATTGGATATTCTCACAGCCTGAAAACTGTAAACTTGTAAAGTAATAAATTCCCATTGTTAAAAGCTTACCATTTCTTGTTTGTCTGGTTTTTGTTTATTATTATTGAAATAATGAAATGATCTAATAATGATGATTGAAATGACGAATGCCCAACTATGTGATTATATCACATATGATTATATCAAATACCACTGATTGTACACTTCAGATGAATTGTATGCTTTATCAATATGTATCAATAAAATTGATTTGTTAAAGAGAAAGCCAACCATTTCATGCTATCTTCTTGAAGCAGCCTAACAAACTAAAACTGTGTGTGTGGGGGAGGTGGCCTAGCCCAGGGGACAGCAGTGAGTGCAAGTGTTGTCAGATTTTCTCTAGGTTCTTGGCTATGTTACAAAAAAGAATTGAAGAAGATGCCAGTTTAGTTAGGCCAGTAGTTTATTAAGAAAATGAGAGGTGGGAAAGAAAACAGATTATAGGTCCCAGATATAGCTGTGGGCTGGTCCAGGCAGAGAGAGAAAAGAGGGAAAAAGGGGGAGAAAAGGGATGATTTAACTTCTGCACTTGTTTTTTTTTTTAAGATTTATTTATTTCTTCCCCCCCTTGTGGCTTACTTGCTGTCTGCTCTCTGTGTCCATTCACTGCACGTTCTTCTGTATCTGCTTGTCTCCCTTTGTTGCGTCATCTTGCTGTGTCAGCTTTCCATGGGTGTGGGCCATCAGCTCTCGGCAGGTGCGGGCCAGCTTGCCTTCACAAGGAGGCCCTGGGACGCAAACCCACCCAGGGCCTCCCATATGGTAGACGGGAGCCCAATCGATTGAGCCACAGCTGCTTCCCTGTTTGTTTTTTTTTTAAAGATTTATTTTTTATTTATTTCTCTCCCCTTCCCCCTCCTCCCCCCAGTTGTCTGCTCTCTGTGTCCACTCGCTGTGTGTTCTTTTGTGAATGCTTGTATTCTTGTCAGCAGCACCCAGATCTGTGTCTTGTTTTGTTGCATCATCTTGCTGCGTCAGCTCTCTGTGTGTGCAGCGCCATTCCTGGGCAGGCTGCGCTTTTTTCACGCTGAGCGGCTCTCCTTACAGGGCACACTCCCTGAGCGTGGGGCTCCCCTACGTGGGCGACACCCCTGAATGGCACGGCACTCTTTGCGCGTATCAGCACTGCACGTGGGCCAGCTCCACACGGGTCAAGGAGGCCTAGGGCTTGAACCTTGGACTTCCCATGTGGTAGGTGGATGCCATTTCCATTGGGCCAAATCCACTTCCGTGTGCTTGCTTTTTAAACCACTAATTATCTCTCCCCTTGTTAACATTTGGGGGAGCAGTCCCAGCTGCTTGCAGTTTTGATTGGTCACCCCACCCATCAATTCCCCCAGGGGGGCCCAACGATCGGGCCCCTTGAGAGTATCCAGGGCTTTTCCTTGATCCCATTCCAGATGGAGGATTCTTGCCAGGTTCTTCCAGCAGCCTTGGGGGGTCTCCTTGGCCACTGGTCTCATGGCCGTGTTTGTTTTTCTGCCAAGTCCCCGCTTTGTCTTTTCATTCCCTAAACTAGCCTGCTTCATGAAGCCAAATAGTAGCCCCCAAAGATGTCCCTATTCTAATGCCTGGCGTCTGAATACGTTATCTTATGTGGCAAATGGGACTTTGCAGATGCTATTAAATGAAGGCTCTCGAGAGGGGGAGATTACCCTGGATTTGGAGGTGGGCCCAACGTAATCACAAGGGCCCTTAAATGAGGGAGGCAGGACCGTCAGCACCAGAGGAGATGTGATGACAGAAGCAGAGACAGGAGTGGTGTGGGGCCCTGAGCCAAGGAATGTGGGCAGACTCTGGGAGCTGAAAGGCAGGGAAATGGATTCTCCCCAAGAGCCTCCAGAGCCAGGGTGGTTCTGCCAGCCGGTTCTGGACTTCTGGCCTCCAGGAATGTAAGATAATGGGTTTGTGTTGCTTTAAGCCACGAGTTTGTGGTAATTTGCTACACCACTGATAGGAATTGAATACACCGTCTCAGGGCGGGAAAGCCCCATTGTTTGAGGGATGATGGTCTCCCTCTGTCGCCAGCAGCCTGATGGCCTACACGTCACCCTCTCCCCTAAGCAGGTGTCTGGCCCGAGCTTCTGTGCATGGAAGACAGAAGAGGGGAGGCCTGCCCCAGCCCACAGGGCCCACCATTGGCTGGACTATGAAAGTACCCTCAGGCGGTGGAACCAGACCTACGTAGGTCCAGGGTAAGTTTGAGGTCATGCCAGCAAGGGACCCCCAGGGTGCAGTGTGGGTGACTGGTGGGTGCCCCACTGACTTCACTTTGCTGAGCCTCTCTGTGTCAGGCCGACTTCTTCCTGGAGAGAGGCTGTCAGCCACACACAGCTAGGATAGCTGGCTCTAGGTACTTCCCTACTGCCAGTGCAGTTTCAACAGAGTCAGAACTCGATGCTTGGGAAGCAGATGTGGCTCAAGCAGTTAAGCGCCTGCTTCCCACATGGGAGGTCCCAGGTTTGGTTCCCGGTACCTCCTAAAAAACAAAACAAACGGACAAACAACAAGCAAACAAATGAAAAATCAGCTCATGGCATCCGACATGACTCAGTGGCTGAGCACTGGCTTCCCACACACAAAGTCCCGGATTTAATCCCCAGCCCTGGTACCTCAAAATAAACAAAAAACAAAACAAAACAAAAAACCCTCGATGCTTATGTTGAAAATACAGGGTTTCGGGTAGGTAGTTCCCATTCCCATCCTCTGCAGAGATCTCGGAGTCCTGTTGGCCACCCCCCACACACCCTGGCAGGTGCCTTCCTGGCTTCCCAAGAACAAGTATCTATGAGCCCATACTGATATAAATAAAGTGACTGAATAAGTAAAGAAATGGAGAAGAGACAACTCTCCCTGCAGAAGAGTTCCCAGTAGTTTAGGTAGAGACTTCACCCTCAGGTGTGGGCTGCACATAGTGACTTCCTTCGTAGGGGTCCCTAAGGAAAAGGGGGAGGAGGGGGAGTACCTTAACAGTGGAGAAACCTGACAGTCACCACCCAGCCAGGTGACAACCAGGCTTAGTCATGCTGCGAGCGAGTATCCCTGAGAAGGCCGCTTTACTTCTGTGCTCTGCCTCCTAAAACCCATAAGCTCTGTCTAACTGTAAGGAAAACGCCACGGGGAGCAGATGCGGCTCAGTGGTTGGGCACTGGCTTCCCATATGCGAGGTCCTGGCTTCAGTCTCCTGCCCCAGTACCTCAAAAAAAAAAAAGCAAGCAATACAGAAAGAAAAACACCAGACACATCCCAAATGAAGGGCTCTACAAAATCCCCCACCAGTGCTCCTCAGAATTATCAAGGTCATGGACACAAGGAGTCTGGAAAACTGACAGCCAAGAGAAGTCTAAGGGGACAACTAAATGTAACATGGTATCCTGAGTGGAATTTTGGGACAGAAAAAGAACATTAGGGAGAACTAAGGAAATCTAATAAAGGATAGACTTTAGTTAATATCAGTGCATCAATATTGGTTTATTAAGTATGAAAAATGTACCCGACTAATATAAGACGTCAATAACAGGGCAAACTGAGTATGTGGCATATGGCATATCTTCACAATTTTTCTGTAAGTCTAACACTATTTTAAAATAAAATTGTTTATTAAAACAAACACAAGGATCTGACCACACCAAGCCTGAATTCCTACACAGCAATAACTGGAGCAGCAGCCACTCTCTCTGTCCCAGTCCCCACCACTCCCTAACATCCTACACTGGAGGTTCTCCCAGGGTTTTTCTCTACCTGGCCCCCCGCACTGCTGAGTTTATGACCCTACTCCATGTGGCTGAGACTGAGAAGAGGTGCTGCCTGCCTTCCAGGATGCAGGGCAGGCCCCCTCTTCCAGGAAGTCTCCCCGGTTCCCCCAGCCCTCATGTTCAGTGGGCTGGCCCCTCCTGCCTGTCTAATGGGGCTCTGTGAAGCCCACCTTTCTCTCCTCCATGGCCTGTCAGATCCACGAGGCAGACGGCTTGGCCCTCTTATCCTCGTGCCCATGGCACCCAAGAGATATCCCAAAGGAAAACAAGATCTCGCAGTCCAGGGGCTCCTCTCCTGAGAAGTCCCAGGTTGCTCTAGGGAGGAGGAGCAGGTGGAAGGAGCCACGTCCCAGTCCTCGGCCCGTCTGGATGCTGCAAGGCCCAGGGGACCGAGGCCAGCTTGGGTGTCTGGGGAGCTATGCGTGAAGCTCATCCCTGCCGGATTTGCTCTGCAACGGTGCCCCAATTCCCTTCTCTCCCAGTTGTTGTCAGGAACAACAACTCCTGCCTCCGTGGGCCCTGCGGGTGCAAGGGCCCCCCCGCAGCCCTCAAGGACCCTCTCAGGCACTGGCGCCAGCCGAAGCGGCCCAGCTGTTGGCTCTGGCCTGATCTGCCAGCCTGGAGGACCCAGGAGCCTCTGCAGGCCCAAGTGGGTCATGCTGGGAGGAGCAGACCCCACTCGACCTGCACCTGGTAGTGTCAGGGAGGGTGCTCTGGACCCCGCTAGGGCTTCTCTGGCTGTCCCCACACCTGAGGCCCTGGCTCCCTGCTCTCGAGAATGAGGACGTGTCCCTGTGCCATGGGCTGAGTCACCCTCCCCAGGGGGGCAGCTGGAGGCCACGAGTAGTGGCAGGGGCTTTGTCCCTCCCCCACACCACCCTCAGCCCTTTCTGGCCTGAGGCACCTAGAGATTGGAGAGAAGGGGAGAGAGAAGTGGTGGGCGAAGAGACAGCTGCCAAAGCAGGGGAGAGCGAAGGGAGGCCGAGCCTGGGGGGCTCGGTGGGGGGGCAGAGGGAGCTTGGAGACGGCGGGCGGGCGTGGCCGGGAGCCAGGGCACCAGGCTGAGCTGCTGCTCTCAGCTCAGGAGTCCCGTGCCAGCTGGACGCGGGCGGGTGGGCACGGGCAGGGCTGCGTGCCAGGCACACACAGAGCGCCCTTTGAGAACGTGGCAGCTGTGGGCCTGGACCCCTCCCTGCTGGCGGTGGCCCTGCCTGCCCTTTCCAACAACTCCTTGCCGAGCACCGGGCTGGGGAAACTGAGGTGGACAATTGGGAACCCCCACATAAGGTGTGTGTGGGGGGTATCCTGGATCATCAGTCCTAGAACCAGGCCTCATGGTGGACCTCGACTGACTTCCCCTTTCCTAGCTCATCTTGTACTCCCCACCCCCCACTGCTGGTGGCTGCTGTTAAGGACTGTCCCCAGGATGTGACTAGGGGAGGAGTAAGGCAGGCCCCCCTGGGGGAAGGCGGCTGGAAAACCTTTTAAACCCCAGTGGCTGACCATCTAATGATGGTGTTGAGGTCTGGGGTAACTGGCGAAGCCCTCTGCCACCTCTCTCTGCCTCCCTCATCCAATCATCTTGGACCTCCTGACACTGCGCACCTGGCAGACAAAACGCCGGTCCCACTGAGGCTGTGTGACAGATTTTCCAGGGGGCCAGAGCTCTTTGTCCAGGGCTCAGCTCCTCCCTGAGCTGGGCTGGCCCGGCCTGGTGTGGCTGCTGCTGGCGGGCCTGGTGGAGCCCCGTGGCAGCGCAGCCCCCCCTGGACACTGCCTGCCCCCAGACCCTTGGTCTAGGTACTCACAGGTGCTAACTCCCCAGCCTCCGGGGCACAACCCCCTGGGGTCCCCCAAGAAGCGGTGCCATTTCCCCGGGCCTTTCTGGGCCTCCACGAGCTGCCCCAGAAGGGCCCCCAAGGAGCAGGGCCGGACCCCCAGGCTCTGCCTTTCGGTAGCTGAGGGACCTCGGAGCCTCAGTCTATTCAACGTAACACGGGAACAGCAAGGCCCGCCTGGCCGGGAGGTGGTGGATTCGGGTGCCCACGGGCCAGGCCTGTGCGTGGAGCTGACGCAGGTACAGCGTTTGGACACCACGTCAGATATGGCAAGGGCAGGAGCTGGGGGGTGACCTTGGGGAAGGGAAGGCCCAGCTCCGCAGTGTGGGAAGGGCTGGCCTGGGGCGCAGGGACGGCCTGGCGGCGGGTGGGCCTGTGGTGGAGGTCACCAGGCGGCAGGACCCTCGGCAGATGCCCTTCCAGCTCCAAGGGAGGGTGGGCAGGGCTGCTCCCCAGGGAGACCGGAGCTCCTGGGGGCGGGGATGGGGGTGGGCGAGCGCAGCAGACAACCCACGGGTGGGGGCTTCTGCGGGCCCAGCTCTCCCCATCAGCAGCGGCCCTCGGGCCCCCTAGGATGTGCGGGGTGGGGTGTGGGGTTTCCGGCATCCACAACCGGATGGGCGGACGGGAGGGGCTGCCATTGGCAGTGGCTCTGCGGGATGGATACGGCGCGGAGACCCGGGAGCCTCCGCGCCGCGTTGGGCCGACAGAAAAAAGCCGGGGTCTGGGGTCCTCGCCTTTAACGCGGCCCTGGGCGGTGGAGACGGGAGGGGGAGGGGCGGCGCGGCCGGCGCATGCGCGGCGCTGGCTGGAGCGGCCGGACCGTCCGGCCCCCGGGAGCGCGCAGGAGCCCGCGGGGAGCCGGGAGAGCGCGGGGAGCCCGCGCCCGGGGGCGCTGAGCGGCGCGAGCCGAGCCGAGCCCCCAGCCGCCCGCGCCGCTGCCCCTGCGGGCGCCGGGAGTGGCGGCCAAGATGTCCGTGCCGGTGAGTACCGGCCCCCGGCCGGGACCCCGCGCCTGCTGCCCCCCGGCCTGCGACCCCGCGCCCGCCGCCGCCGGCCTAGCGCAGCGGGGGCTCCGGGGCAGGCGCTCGGCTGGGGGCGGGGGGCGTCTCCCCTAAGCCCGCCTCTCCGCCCTGCCTTCCCCTCCTCTCCCAGGAGGGCTGGGGTCCGCACTGGCTCCTTGGGGACCGCCTCCCCCGTTCGGGGGCTCCTTGGGGCCGGGCGGGGTCTGTGCCCCCCGACCCCGGGACATCCCTGGGACAGCTGGCCTCGACGGGTATCTGTGTGTCCCCCAGGAACCCCTGCCAGGATAGCCCAGGCCTCGGGCGGGGGTGGGGTCCGGGCTGCTCCCCGGGACCCCCACGGGAAGGCTGGGCCGGGCATGCCCATGCGCGCCCCCGGGAAATTC
This sequence comes from Dasypus novemcinctus, assembly GCF_030445035.2. Lineage (NCBI taxonomy): Eukaryota > Metazoa > Chordata > Mammalia > Cingulata > Dasypodidae > Dasypus > Dasypus novemcinctus. The sequence continues at coordinate 14,414,089 of NC_080690.1, forward strand.
CCCGGACGCCGACCGTGCTGCCCTCCGGGAACCCAGCAGGATGGCCAGGCCCGGGGCCGGGGCTGCCCTTCTCCCCGCAGACCACCCCCGCCCTCTCGGCTTGGCCTCCCCCCGCCCCGCGCCCCCGGCTCGGCCTGTCCAACCCCCTCTGGGAAAACTGATGCGCTGGCTTTCCCGGGAAGTTCTCCTCTGACCCCTGAACCCCCGGGCTCAGGGCCCGACCCCTGACCCCCTTCGAGCCGTCGGCGCTTCTCTTCTTGTCTGACCCCCCGCTTCTGTGGCCGACGGGGTCGTCTCTGGGTCCACGGCGCGACACCTGGTTAATTTGGAGCACGGCGTTCACGCCTGCGGGTGGTGAGTGATCTTGGCCACTCTTGGCGACCCTTGGCGACTCCCAGGCCTCAGGCCCAGGCCCCAGCCCTCTTTACAGATGGACAGACTGAGGTGGGAGGCAGACCCGGGGCAAGCGTTCGGGCCCCACAGGGGCGCCGTGGGCCCCCTGGCGCCTCCAGCCTTTGTTTCTCTGGGGGCTGGGGGCATTTCTCTGTCACCGAATGGCAGTGGGCCAGAGCGGGCCGTCCACCTTGGCCTTGTTCCTAGGGCTGCCCCCCACCTGGGGGGCCCCCTCCTTACGGTGAAGCCGACGTTGGGGACCTCCTGGCAGGATAGGTTGGCCTCTTAATTAGCCACCCTAGAGTGTGTGGAGATTATTCGGTGCGAGTGCAAAGCATTGTTATTATGGAATTAAAGATCCCAGCTCCTGCCCGCCTCCAGGAGCCGTAATGCCGAGTTTCAGATGAAAAAATTAGGGCTTCCGGGCGGCGCTGATGTGAAAACCCTACCCCCCATCTGTTCTGGTTCAAAGCGTAATTGCTTCGTCTTTAGAAAGCAGACGGAAAATGCCTGCCAAGCCTTTCTTCTCCCCTGCTCTGCCTTCCTGCAAAGCTCGGGGTCTCCCCCTGGCCCACGGTACCGGGGGAGCTCCCCTGCTCCTGTGGGCGCTGGCCAGAGAGAGAGAGGGATGATTTGAGTCCGCTGGTGAGCGTGGGTCTCCAGGATAGTGAGCAGGGACTGTGACCCCTGGGGTTAAGTGGGGGACCCAAGCCTGGGCTGGCCTCTGTTTGGGAGGCATGCCCATGATTTGGTTTCCGTGTTCCCAGTCACTGCAGAGGGCTGGACAGGCACCTGGCACCCAGACCCCTTGCTTTTCAGAACTTTGGGCAGCCCTCCTGGACTCTATGCCTCTGTAATAGAGGGGTGGGCAGAAGGGCCAGTGCCTGCTTGTGACTTGGGCAGGCAGGCAGCGCTGTGGAGACCAGCAGCTGCGGTCTGCACCCCCAAAAGGTCCAAGTCAGTTCCCACCCCCCCACCCGCAGCCCCAACCTGCAGAGACTGGGGGGAGTGGAGTGGGTGGGTCTCATCCTCTGCGCCCGCGTGGACTCAGATCACCCCGGCTCTTTCCTGGGACCTTGGGAGTGTGTGAGCCGTGGGACTGGGAGGAGAAGCTCGTTTATGAAGCAGCCGTGAAATGCTCTGAAAATTGCTTTTATGTGCTGGGGTGGCCTTGGGGAGGCTTCCAGGCCAAGCCGCCTGCTCAGCTTTGTCCTCGGAGCCCAGAACGGTGACTCCCGGTGTAGCGTTCAGACACATGTGTGGGTTTTAAGCACACCCGCTCATTTGGGCAGTCTTTTTCTGGATGGGGCTGACGCAGGCAATTTGAGCCACAGAAATTACGAGATTCTTCAGAACCGGACAGGGTGGGCGGCGAGGGAAGAGGCTAGGAGGGGCCAGGTTGAGTTGCCAGTGGCCCCGAGTGTTAGAGCTGGAGGGTGCACCAGGTGTCTCTGGCCTGACCCTGTCATTTGACCCTCGTGGGGTGTGGGACTCCGAGAGGCCGGTCCCCTGACTCCCTGCCAGTTGCCTGGAGACTCACTTGCTGGCTGTTCCCTGGCGTCTGCCTGCTCTCGTCATGGCCGCCCAGCGCCCCACGCCTGCCTCCTCTCCAGGCAGGCAGGAGGCATTCGAAAGGAAATGGCTGTGCCACCACCTCCGACCCCTGGCCGGCGCTGGCACAGGATCCTCGTGAGGGGCGGCAAGATGCTGGTTGCCCCCCGCCCTGTGGCGCTGCTGCCCCCTGCGTGGTCCTGCCTCTTGTTTCCTGTCTGTGAAATGGGCGTGGCCGTTGCAGTCCCCGCTCTGCTCCTTTCTTGTGTGGGTTTAGGCCCTCTCGGAAGGAAGGGTGCACGTTCTGAGGGCCTCCCAGGCTCGGGGAGGACGTGCGTCTCGCCAGGGTCACACGGCAGTGCCAGACAGAGCCGGGGCAGGAGCCAAGCCAGCAAGAAACGGTCATCCTGCATGGCATCTCTGATCGTGGGGGCTGCGGCCCGTGGGGACTGTGGTCCGTGGGCCTCGGCAGAGGCTGAGGCTGCTGTGAGGCTGGCCCTTGGCTTGTGGCTTTCCAAGCATGAGTTTGTGTGACCCCCTCGGTGCCCCTGGGGCCGAGGCACTGAGAGGTGAGCAGCAGGGGGCAGTCCAGCCCCAGCCGGCCCCAGCACTGGGCCACTGGGGAGCAGCAGGCTCGGCCTGGGGCACACATCCTGCTCACAAGCCCAGGAGCCCGCTCTGGGCCTGGCTCGGTGCCAGCCAGTGCTGTGAGCAGGACAGCTGGCTGAGGAACAGGGAGGCTGCCCTGGGGCTTGCAGCTGACCTGGCAGCCAGGCAGTGGGTGCTGGGGCCTGGCAGGATGTGCTCAGGAGGGGACAACGGAAAGACGCAATGTCCAAGTCCAAAGTCCTGCCTCAGCCCTGGCCTCACCTTCTGGACTCCAGGACACCCTGACACACCCTGTCCTGCCCCAGGGCCCTAGCTGTGTCTGTCCTCTGCCCCATTCACTAGGTCACTTCTGCTCACCTTCTGGCACTCAGCCAGGGTGACCCCACCACTGGGAAGCCCTCCCAGACTGCTGTTTGTGATTGTGCCCTGATTTGGGGCTTATTTGGATGCTGTCTGACTCCCTTGCCAGCCTGGGGACTCCAGCCCCGCTTGCCCCTGGCTGCCTGCTAAGGGTTGGCCTTGGGAGTCCCGCAGGCTGTGCCCTTTTGCTGCCCTGGGAGCCTTGCTGGGGGTGGCAGAGTCTCCGAGAGGCTGCCCCAGGAAGGGGAGGGTGTTTGGTAGGTTGAGGGCATGGGCTCTGGAACCAGCCGTGCTGGCCGCATGCCTCGAGGGATTTGCTGAGCCTCTCTGAGTCTCGGTTTCCTCATCTGTGTGATGGGGATGTTGACAGTCCTGAGCCCATGGGATTTTGTGAGAACTTGGCAAGGGACCCGTAAAGCTCTTTGTAAGTTGTAGCAGTTACTGACGTTGCAGTTTTGTCTTTATCCTGCCCCAGCTGGCTGGTGTGGCGCGGCCTAAGACCCATTCCTGGCTCCTGTACAACGAGTGTGGGGAGAGGCGTCCATCCCTCCGCTGGGCCAGGCCCAGGTGACCAATCGCCTGTGCCCACGGTTCTCGGGACCTGCTGAGGCCGCTGGCTTGAAGGCCCAGGGGCCCTGTCCCACAGAGACTGTAGCTGTGAGATGATCCTGCTCCCGACCCCCACCCCCGTGGCCTCTGCCTCTTGAGCCTTGCATGAGTCTTGGGTGGGCAGATCTTTGTTCTCATTCTGCCAACAGAGCAGCTTTCAGCAGAGCCACCAGCTGTCCCCCTTCATCGCAGGCCAGGGGGCTCCCCTGCCCCAAGCGTCCCCAGGAGTGAGGCCCAGAGGTGCAGGTGGTAGGGAGCACAGGGTGGCACAGGTCTGTCCTCAGGTGTCTGCAGCAGTGGGCTCTAGCAAGGAAGGAAGGTGAGCACCCCTGGGGTGGTCTCGCACCTTAGGGGAGGGGGCGCAAGCCTGCCGTTGAGGCAGGTGGGCAGCGAGGCTGTATGTGTCTGGGCAGGTGATGGCCAGTGTCCCCCCACTGGCGTGAGGTCCCCTGCAGGCTTTCCTTTCCCGACTTGTCTTCGCCTCCCCAGCCTTTGACTCTGCTTCATCACTGATGACTGTTTTTCTTGCATCCTCGTCAGCCCTCCCCCCCTCTTTTTGTCCATTCTTAGTGACTGTTTGCTATGACATTGTCCCCCTCTCTCAAGAAAAAAAGCTGGGGACAGGTTGGGGGAGCTGGCTGGAGGTGACAACAAGGCCTCTGGCGGGGGAGACTGTCACAAGTTGCAGCTCTAGAGTTAATTTCTTCTCTGAGAAGGGATTAGCGGCTGAGGGAGTAATTGTAATTCATTATTTAAACCTCACCAGACTCCAGAAGGATCTGAAGCAGATTATAGTGAAAGACACAAATAGTCCGGGATCTCCAAAAGACCCAGAATTATGTTAATTGTGGGGAAAGAAGAAAAATCATTCCAGAAAACCTAGGCTAAGTCGGCATACCAACTGGGCTTTAAGCTCCCTGACAGCCAAGGAAGAAGGATATAACACTGCGGGTTTAGGACCACTGTGTGTTTTTTTTTTTTAAAGATTTATTTTTTATTTATTTCTCCCCTGCCCCCCAGTTGTCTTCTCTTACGTGTCCATTTGCTGTGTGTTCTTCTGTAACTGCTTCTATCCTTAGCAGTGGCACCGGGAATCTGTGTTTCTTTTTTTGTTGCATCATCTTGTTGTGTCAGCTCTCCATGTGTGTGGTGCCATTCCTGGGCAGGCTGCACTTTCTTTCGCGCTGGGCGGTTCTCCTTACGGGGTGCACTCCTTGCGTGTGGGGCTCCCCTATGCGGGGGACACCCCTGCGTGGCACGGCACTCCTTGCAGGCATCAGCACTGCGCATGGGCCAGCTCCACACGGGTCAAGGGGGCCCTGGGTTTAAACCATGTGGTAGGCGGATGCTCTATCCATTGGGCCAAGTCCGCTTCCCACAGTATGTTTTTGCTATTCCTATATGCCACGTCATTTTACCTTTGTGCCTTGTTTGATTCTATTCCAGCTGAAACTCTTATCGAGGTAGGTTTTATACATAAGGGAATGTCCTGGTGTTGTGTGCACATGGGTGAGTTCTGACTAACACAGACCCCATGTATCCAGCAGCCAAATCAAAATAATGACCATTCCCTTCTCCTCAGAATGTTCCTTGAATGGCCCTTTCTGCTCAAGCACAAGCACCCCGCCCCCTGCACGGTCACCAGGTCCTACTTTTGCCTGTTCTTGAACTTTAAGTGAAGACATACCTGTGTATTTTTTTGGAGTTGGCGTCTTTTGATCCACATGATGATTTTGAGGTTTTTGTCCACATTGTGTGTTGCGAAAGTGTGTTCTCTTTGTTGCTGAGTGGTGTGCCCTGTTGTGAGCATACCACGAGGCCACTGCGTTCTCTTGCTGATGGATGCTGTCTCCAGTGTTTGTATGCTGTGTGCTTTGAAGTACCAGTTCGCCGGCGTTACTGTTAGTGTAGTTCTCTTGTTTCAGTACTTCATAAAACCTGCTGTCCTATCATCTATACCTGCAGGCTTACCCAGAGTTCCATGTGCCCCCAAGTCCCAGTTCTGCCCGGTACGTGCTGTCTGTCCACAGCCCTCCCACGGTATCCCAGGGTGTGAATCCCCAGGTTACCTGGGAGTTCAGGCATCTTATGTTTCTGAGTCATCTCTACTTCCCTCAGGGCCCCTGTCCACTCCCAAGGGCCTGGCTGGGAGAGGCTCTAAGAAGAGCAGGAGGCGAGAGAGGACAGAGCCTGTCCTACGCACGGGCACTTCTTCCCCGCCTCCTCAGCCCAGGCTTTGTCCCTGCCTGTCCACCCGTCATTTACTCCTGGCTGCTCCTGCTTCAGCTCTGGGAGCCCTGAGCCTAGTGGGCTGGCACCAGCCGAGGTGGGTCACCCCCACTCCAGAAGCTGGGGGTGGGGTGGGGTAGCTGGCACGCCTGTGCTATTTTTACAAATCTCTATATATTTTTTCTGCATAGTGAACTTTAGACACTTACAGCCAAAGAGTCACACATCTACTCAAATGCCACCTCCTCAGAGAGGCCTCCTCCATGCACCCTAAAAAATAGCCACTGCACACCACTCTGTCCCCATGCCTGCTGTATTCTCCTTCATGGTCCTCATTACCATGAATATTTTTGTGTTTATGTTTATGTGCCAACATGGACTGCTGTGTTCTTGACCCCAGCCTGGCATGCTCATGTAATAGCTGCTCCGTCGTTGGCAGTGCCGAGGGAGTGGACATCATGTCATATGCACAAGGACAGGCCTCACAACCAGCACGGGCCAAGGGGAGTGCTGGCTGGTGGAGCTCAGGGGCACACAACTCCCAGGGAAAATTTTGCCCCCAGGCCCCAGATGAGGTTTTGCCCCTCCTGTGGTTTAGGGCCTTGGGGGGAGGGTAAGGGGAGCCAGGGACCCTGGAGGAGGAGTGTCTGGGCAGGGGTGGGGGCAGGCTTGGTTGCGCCCAGAGCGGGGCTGGGTTTCTGGGGAGACCGCTGGCAGGGCTCACGTTTGACATTGAGCAGACTGAGAGGTGCAGCTGGGTGAAAACCACAGCAGCTGGAGCCATTCATCTTGTCTACCCCGGCCTGTCCCTGCAGGCAGAGCTGGGCTACGGATTGGGCCTGGATCCCCGATGGAGCCCTTCTCGTAGGCTGGAGAGGTGGGGGGCCAGCCCCACAATGAGACCAAAGGAGGGAGAAGAAGCGGCGCTTTACCCACGGGCTGCCGTAGTTCTGCCTTCACTATCCACTCCTTCCTGAAACCCCACCCCACTTTCCCCAGGGTCCCTGCCCATGACTACATGGGCCCTCTGGCCCACCGACCCAAGATGAATGACTGGGCAGCCCTGTCTAGCCCCTGTGGGCATCTGTCCTCCAGCAGAAGCAGGCCAGAGAGTGGGCAGCAGATGGCATGTGAAGTTGCCCCCCTGTCTGCCCTGCTGGGCTAAGGCGGGTTGCCTTGGGTGAGAGCAGGTGGCCCGGCTGGGAGGCTTCTTGACCACATCCTTGTCCCTGTCCGCCCAGGCTGCCAGACTGAGCCGGGCGGCCACCAGCAGCTGAGCTTCCTCTCTGGGGACAGGGACTTGTCCCCTTGCACCCCTCCTCCAGGATTCTCCAGCCAGGACAAGGCCCCCTCCCCCTTCTGCCAGCCTGCTCCCCCGCAGGCAGCTCTGAAGGATTGTGGGGAGGGGGGAGCAGCTGCCTCTGCCACGGTGCTGAGGCCACAGGGACGGTCCCGGTCCCAGCGCCAGCAGGGAGGACAAAGTGGGCATAGAACCCAACCCTTTCACTACACCCAGGGAGACTGCAGGGGTGGGTCGCTGGCCCAAGCCTGCATATACCTGCCAGCTTCCAGGGAGGACCCCTGCCCCAGAGGGAGGTGGGAGGGAGATGGAAGAGGGATGCATGGAAGGGAAAGGGACTGCAGGCTGCTGTGGGCAGCGCCCTGGGCTGGGGCTGGGCTGGGGCTGGGCTGGGGCTGGGATGGGACTGAGAACCTCTGGAGCAGTCCGGGGCCCAGCCACGCCCCAACCTTGGGCTGGCTGCCCACAGAGAGCCCCTCTCTGAAGCTAGCTCCGCCCTGTGGGGGCCTCTGCTTCTCTGTAATTTTCAAATTAGGAAAGCAATTAAAATAATGAGAGTTGGCCCTCCTTCCAGGTCCTCTTCCTTGAGAGTGCCTTTAGGGGAGGGGACGGTGCAGGGGTGGGGGGGCACTGGATTTTCCAGGGTCCAGGCCTGCATCTGGAGGGAGGCCAGTCTGGAATCTTCCTGCACCCGGCACCCCCACCCCAGGCTACATCCCTCACCTGGGAGCCCTACTCCAGCACCCAGGTCTTAACCTGCCGCTTTTGAGACCAACCTGAGGGGCTGCTGGAGGGTTGCTGCTGGATCAGGAGGGTGGGCTGCAGACTAGAGCTCCTGCCTCTGCGAGGGAGGCGGGGGCCAGTGCGGAGGGTGCTGGCGAGGAGGCGGGGGCCAGTGCGGAGGGTGCTGGCGAGGAGGCGGGGGCCAGTGCGGAGGGTGCTGGCAAGGAGGCGGGGGCCAGTGCGGAGGGCGCTGGCGGGGAGGCAGGGTGCCAGTGCGGAGGGTGCTGGCGAGGAGGCGGGGGCCAGTGCAGAGGGTGCTGGCGGAGGGTGCTGGCTCCTGACTGTAGGGCCCGCCCACCGTCCCACAGCCGGTCACTGTGCTGAACAGATGAGTTGCTTCCGTGGGCCACTCCAGCCTGGGTGAGCAGGGGAGGCGGGGAAGCTCTTTAGACATGACAGCTCTTTAGACATGGCAGCTCCGTCAGCCGCCCCTAAGTGCCATGTGCCTGCTTTGCTGAGTCACGTGGGATGTTTCCCGTGGGGACACGCCTGGGAGGCTGCAGTGGGACCTGGGAAAGGCACTGCCATCTCTGAGCCTTTGGGTAGTGACAGTTCCATCCAGGTCCCCAGGGCGGCGGTGAGGACAGACTGACCTCGGGTGTGTGATGGGTCCGGCTCTTGCTCACCCGGTCTCTGGGCCAGCCCATCCCTGAGGGTTCCAGGTGCACCCTCGCTCTGTTCCCTGGTCCAGGCAGAGCTGGCTCCTGCTTGCAGCCTGATTTAAACTTGCCAACGTGAGTGACCGGCCGAGGGGGAGGCATTAACCCCCCACAGTCTCCAGTCATTTCTTCCTGTCCTTGGGCCTGGCAGTGTTTACCTCCGGCCTCAGGAAATCCTCTCCTGCTGCTGCTCCCAGAGCCAGCCATCAACCAACCGTAGAGCCCACCCTCTCTGCAGCTGCGAAAAGGGGCCGCGTGCAGTCACATTGTACAAGCCGTTTACAAAAATTCCAATGCCGTTATTGAAAAATTTCAAGCATATTCAAAAGTTAGAGGCTAGTACAGTGACCTGCCCCATGTACCCATTGCTCAGTTTTAGCTATCATTAACATTCTGCCATTCTTGTTTCACCTGTCCAACCCTCTCTCTAATGTGCAAGCCATTTTTAACTTGCTTTTTTTACATAACATTGTCATCATTTTTCTGCATTTTTTCAGTCAGAGGTTGTGATTAGCCTCACCAATCCCCTAGAGTTGGGCATTTAGGTTATGCCTTTTTTCCCCCCTGTTATAAATGCTGCAACAGACATCGTTGGGCTAAAGCACGAATAGTTCTTTTGTGCAGCAGTTCTGTACTGAAGGATAAGACCCAAGAAAGCCCAGAGGGCAGGAACCATGTCCCAAGCTTTTCTCCCCACTTAGGGTCCCATTTAAGCAGTAGCTCCACTCACCCCCAAGTGGACACTTTAATGCCCCTTTGTGCTGAGACCACCATGTTCTCTGCACGAATAGCTGTTCCAGGCCCTGAGGGGATGGCGATGTCCCCTCCCAGCCTGTGAGCTCACCCTTAGCCTGGCAGGAGGTGCCAGGCGACTGCTCAGTGAATTGGCCATGGCCTGGGGAGACAGCATCACGGTGCCGGGGCTGTGCTCCTCCCACCTCCTGCACCCAGCAGCATCCTCTCCCAGCTCCTCCTCTCCTTTCTGCCCACATCCCCCCGCACGCTGCCCTTACTGCCAGCCTCACTGGGAGGGGCTTGTGAGGTCGACTGTTCCCTGTCCAGGAGACCAGGGTCCCCTCAGATTTCCTCACCCAGGCCAGCCCTTCCCACCCTGAGGTCCCACCCGGCCAGCAAATATGTACTGTCCCCCTCCCTACAGCGCAGAACTTAGTGGGGCTGCTGCTGGGCCCCCGGTCCTGAGCTCAGCTTTGGGAGGGGGGCTTGGTTCTCAGCTGTCTGTCCTTTTGGGGTCTCTGAGTCTAACAGGCCACAAGAGCCTGGAGCGTCCCTGTCGCTAGATTCCCTTCCTTGCCCCGAATGCGAGCAGTCCGCGTGCAGGGTCTAGCGCCCCACCGTCCCTTCCCTCCTGCCAGCCCTGTCCCTTCTGTGGGCAGTTTGGGGGGGCTGCTTAGGGGCAGTAAGCTGGGTCTGAACTTCATCTGTAAGATCGGGCTAACCTGGCAGCCTGCCTCGTGGGATTGTTGGGGGCCTGAAATGAGCACGTGGCTGGAGGTTCCCCGGCTTGGGGCCGGGCACTGAGCGGCTGCCTCAAAGCTCCTTGGCAGTCAGAGGCCAGGGAAGCCACCCCGGGAATGAGGCTCCGCTCCCCATACACCCCAGGCAGAGCCTGTCCAGTGGGTGCACCTCCCTCCGCTGGTGTGGGAGGGGGGCATTCCGCCCCCAAACTCCCCCCCCACCCCTCACGCACACAGCGGGGTGCGGACCCCGGGGCCTTGGTTTCAGAGCGGAAATGCCATTCTGGGAGGCATAGGCTGGGGGTGGGGGGCGGCAGTTAAGTGGAAAAGGAGCAAATTTTTGAAATGCCTGTGCCTAAGCCTGGCTCCCCTCCCCCCCTGCCCGCCCACAGCAGCCCCAGCCCCAGCTCCGCTTTAATCCGGCTCCAGAGATGCGGAGGGTCTCTGGTTCCCCACGGCCCCAGCCAGCCTCCTCCTGTCTGCCTCCCCCTTCCCGCAGCTGTGGCAGAGTAGCCGCCAGTCCCCGCAGACCTGGCCGGCCCATCCCTGCCCACCCCAGCTGAGACCTCTGCCTGGAGCCCCGAGACTGGGCACTGCCTGGCTCTGAGCGCCGGGGCCAGTGCTGGTCACCCCCACTCCCCAGGATCCAGTGGCTGGACAGGGCCAGTGTCTAGGGGGGCCCGGGCCCCCACCTTCCTGTCTGACCTTGGGGCACAGCCTTTGGGAAACCAGTAGGAGGGGTTGCCCCAGGTGGTGTGATCCTGAGAGCTGCCTCCTCTTCTGTGGGGACGAGGGTTGTTTGGGGACCATGGGGCAGGCTGTCTCCAGCAGGCTCAGGCCGTGCCGTTCCTGCCTTTTTGGGGACCCTGGGTCACACGGTGCCCAAATCCCCCAACTTGCCCTCCCCCCACGCTAGGAGTTCTGAGGAGCGGTTCCCCAGAGAGGGGAAATGCAGACGTCCTGTTTGGGAGGAATGGGCCCCCAGCTCCCCAGGGACCCTGTGACCAGCTAGATGGGGCTGCCCTGGCCCGGCCCCTTCCTTTTGCAGATGAGAAAGGAGCCCAGAGAGGGAGAGGCCCGCCCCGGGTGGCTCAACTGGTCTGAGGCTGTCGGCTGTGCCCCGGGTCTCAGTCGGGTCCTGTGTAGGGGAAGCTTGGCCTCCTGTGTTTTGTGGGCTGTGCCTGAGGCTCCTGCAGGGTGGAGCCATCCACCCCGCTGCTCCCCTGGCGCTGTGAGCGGCCTGGGGGCCTGCGAGTGCTGTGGTTGAGGCTCCGGGAGAGGAGGCACCTGGGATACCAGTGCGCTTTCCCTTGGCTCTGCCCTGCCTGCGCACAGCCCCTGACTGGCAGCCGGCGCGGGTCTCGCTCAGGAGAGCCCGGGCTGTAGCTGAGGTGTCCCTCCTCCTGCTGCTCGTCCCCACATGGTGCTGACAGCTGGACTCGGAGGCTGCTGAACGCCCGGCACAGGCGTGCGGGGTGGACGGGGACTGACCGGGATGGGAGGGGCCGTGGGCAGATCTAGGGGCACCCTAGACCCCGGGAGACATTTCAGGAGGGTGGATTTCATTCAGTGGAGGAGGAGAGATAGCCAGCCCCTCGTCCCTGGGTGGAGACCCCCGGGTCGGCGGGCTGCGTGTCAGAGCCACAGGCCCGAGCTCAGTATTTGTAGCGGTTGCGTGCGCATTATCAAAATGCAATCTGCGTGTGCCCCGTCCCCTCTCTGAGAGCTAAGCCGGCCGGATGGAAACTCCTGAAATGTGAATGCCCCGGGGTTGGTGGGCTGGGAAAGCCACCGTGGACTAGAGGCCAGGGACTGCAGAGAAGGGCAATCCGGGCAGTCTTCCTGGAAGAGGAGGCGTTTGCGTAGGCCTTGGAGAAGGAGCACGTTCCCGCCGGCGGTGGAGAGCCGGGACAAGGATTTGGGGAGAGGGGGTATCCTGCGCACTGGGTAGGGAGCCCGGGTCCGGGAGGGGCCTAGCGCCTGCGGGGTTGGGCCGGGTCCCAGTGGGCTCTGGGTGTCGAGCGCTGCCTCTCACGCCCCCTGTCCGGGCGGCTCATTTGCATGGGGAGCGCCAGCGGCCAATAGGCGCGTGGCCGGGAATGCTGGGAGCAGGCGGGGCGGGGCGAGCGGGGGCGGGGCGAGCGGGGGCGGGGCGAGCGGCCGGGCGGCCCCTGCGGGCGTGGTGGCCGGGAGGACCCGGCGTCGGCGCCCGAGTCCGGGAACCCAGTCAGGGAACGCGCGACCGCGGCCGTTCGGTGTGCGCCCCGCGGAGCCGGCGCCCCAGCCCCCGACACAATGAACTACCTGGTGAGTGCTCGCGGCCGCGGCGCGGGGGTCCGCTCGGGGCTCCCGGGGCCCGGCGAGCGGCGGGGTCCGCGTTCGGCTTCGAGGGGAGCGCCCGCGCAGCCCGGGCGGGAGAGAGTTAAGCGGGTGGCATTTCCTGCCGCACCTCGGGGTCCTGGGAACCCCCGAGGCCCCGCGGGCACCCGGGCCGGGGTCCGAGGCCCTGGGACCTCCTCCCGCCCTGACGAGGGCGCCTGGAAGCCCGAGCCCGGGCGGACGCCGAGCCCGCGCCCGCGGGGCGGGTGGAAGGGCCGGGCGTGGGGCCGCGGCCCGCGGCAAAGTTCCTGGATCCGGGAACGTTCCTGGCACGCGGCCCGCTCTCCCCCTGCCGGCCGCCGCCTGCCGGGTGACCTTGGCCTGTGCGCCCCGCCTCGAGCCTCGGTTTCCTCGGCTCCCAGGGGCGGTCGAAGGTCCCTTGAGGTCGGCACCTGGACTTCAGGCGACTGGGGTGCTGGTCCGGCCGTCGGCCCATCGTATGTTTTGGGGTGGGGGCTTTCCACCCTCCCCTCCAGGCTAAGGGCTGAGGGCCGGACGACCAAGTGCGGGGCGTCCGCGACCCCAGCGCCAGCCCCGGGCTGGTTACTGACTCAGCTCCGGCGCTGGGTTCCGGCAGCCGAGACGGCTGCTCTTCTGCCTTTGCCTGCCCCGGTTGCCAAACCGTTGATAGGAACGGAAACCTGGAGGCCACCCCATGGCAGGAGCCTATGGGACACGGCCAGGGTTCGGCTTCTGTAGCTTACACGTGAGGATTTGGGGGCTCACTGTTGGGGGATCCCCTGCTGCGAGAACCCTCAGAGCTGGAGCATCCTGCCTAAAACTTCGCAGGAAGGGTTCCGCCCCTTCCAGCCCCTCTCCGCTGGTAAGGCCAGAGCCTGGAGCCATTGAGGAGGCCAGGAAGTCGAGATTTGCTGAGGGCTGGAGGTGGGCGGGGAGCGTGGGCCTGGGGGTGCTTGAGGTCGCAAGTCCCAGCCTGGGGGCCGTGGCTCCCCTTCCCAATGACGGGGCCCCATATCGATCTTGAGAACTTGCCGTTTCCCTCCCCCTCCGCCTACCAGATCTGGGTTGGGATGCAGTCCTGGGTTTGCTGTGGCTCTGGCCCCCTTCTCAGAGTGGGGGTCCCTCCCCTGCTGATTGCAGCTGGGAGATGCTCCCCATCACCCTATGCTGGCAAACGCCCCCCACGCCCACTTCCTCTCCCGCAATGGAGAGTTTTTGGAGAGCTGAGAGCTGCTTGGGAGGTGAGGGCTGTGAGTTCCCGCGGGGTTACGGCTGGCAGGCCTAGGAAAGAGCAGGTGTGTGAGCCTGCCTGGAGGAGCTGGCCCCGGCGCAGGTGGAGCCTGCAGGCATGCAGTCCTGGGGAGGGGCTGCTGGCGTGACCTGCGCTTGTCCTGGTCAAGAAGGTGCCCACTGGGGCTGGATGGGGGCTGGGTGGGTCGGTGTTCAGTTCTGCCAAGAAGGTCAGTTGTCCACAGGGGGGGAGGAGTGGAGTTTCCAGCCATTTCTGTTTGTATTGGCAGGAGGGTGAGTGCGATGGGCTGGGCCCATCTCCCCAGGTCTGGGCAAGGGGTGGAAGAAAGGGCAGTGCCACTTAGGCATCCAGTCCAAGGGCACAGAGGGGGTAGGCACTTGTCTTCGCAGAACCTGATGCAGTCTTCTGGTGTGGCCCTCTGCCTTCCCCCTGCCTAGGGTTCGTGGGGTGCTGCCATGCTTCATTGGGGCCGTCAACCTGGTGGGGCCTCTCTGGCTGCTCCTTGGTAGTTCCGGGCCGCTCCTGGCATGCTTTGTTCTCCACCCTTTCTCCGGGGCCAGTAGAACCCTCTGCACACCCAGCCTCCCCATGCGGAAGGGCACAGTGGGGTCACCGGAGGTGTGCTCCCAAGGAGGCTTCCTGGAGGAGGCAATCCTGGAGCCAGACTTGAAGGGTGGGGAGTGGGGTTAGGGGTGATAGGGATTGCTGTTCTGCCAAGAAGCTGGATGGGCCTCTCTACCTCTGGTTCTTGGGACCCTGAAAGCAGGGGCTGCAGAGTGGTCTCCCTCTGAGCAAGTGGGATTCTGCCGTTGGTCAGCCCTCACCTGACCCCTTAGCCCACTGTCTAGCTGCCCTAATTCCCTCCTGACTGTAGGTGAGGAGAGGGGTGAAGGAACTCGGGGTCGGGAGGCAGGCCCATCTCAGGCCCTCGTCTCCACTGCCCATCCCAGAAAGCAGGGGTATAGTCCCTTTTTTTGAGCTGGAGAACCCCATTTTTTGTAATGTTCTGTCTCCCCCCCTCCCCTGCTGTTCTTGTTCAGGAGTTGGTATTGCTTTGAGGACTGTTTAAAGGTGTCATTTAGGATAGAGTGGCAGAGCTGTAAGCAGCTTCAAGTGCTAGTGAAGTCTCTGTGGTCCCTCCTTGACTGGACCTTGTATCCCCTGGCCCCTCAGCCCCTCCACAAAAACACAGTTGGAGCAGAGGCCTGCGGAGGGCCTTGTGCTGTCCCTGAAGTGAAAGGCCAGCCTCATGTGAACCCCCTGCCAAGAGCCCAAACACGAGTGTCCTCTCAGGCAGGGGGGCTGCCAGGCTGGCTTGAGCCCCCAGCTGAGTGCCCACGTGAAGAGTTCTGGGGGGTTGGCAGCCAGTAGAGCCGTGTCCATGCTGCCGCAAAGCCAGAATGGACTGGAGGACCTCGGGGAGGGCAGAAAGCTCTGCCCTCGCGCCCACCTGGCCTGCTTGGTGCTCCAGCTGCAGACCTCCTGTCCCACCAGCTGCCGCGTGTCAGGGCCTGGCAGATATCGTGTCCTGCAGCAGGAGTGCCCGCCCCACCTCCCCATCCCCGCCCCAGGCCTCCTGTCCCCTGGCCAGCCATCCTGGGGCATGCTTCTGGTTTAGGGCTGGCCCTGGACACAACGGCATCTGCTGTCACCTTGCAGCCAAGGCCATGCCATGGCTCCGTGCTTGAGTCAGGGAGCCCCTGGCAGGGAGCACCCCATAGGTGGTGTTTACTCTTCCATTTAGCAGATCTTTCCTCAGGCTGCAGAGAAGTAGGGGCTGCGGGCTGCCAGCCCCCCAGCTCCCTCGCTCCTTTGCTCTTCTCTGTGACTCGTTGTCCTCCTGAGGCAGGTGGGGCAGGCTATACCCTTCCCTGGGGCTTGGGTCCCTGGGACTCCTAGGCTGGGTGGCTCACAACCCTCCAGGGACTTGAGCCTGCCCTGGGCCACTCAGTTGCCCTTGGAAGTGTCAGGATGAGGATGAAGCTAAGGCTGGTCCCAGAGGACCTCCCAGTGTGGGGAATGGGGGCACCTGGGCAGGGAAGAGCAGGAGCACTGCCCCTCAGAGGCGCACCCCACCTGGAGCCTGTGGCCAGGAAGAGGTGGAGCAAGCAG
Source organism: Dasypus novemcinctus (assembly GCF_030445035.2). NCBI lineage: Eukaryota > Metazoa > Chordata > Mammalia > Cingulata > Dasypodidae > Dasypus > Dasypus novemcinctus. The sequence continues at coordinate 14,429,761 of NC_080690.1, forward strand.
GCCCTGGCCCAGTGGGTGAGGAGGGGTGGTGGGTGTAGACTGCTGGTGAGACACATCCTTGTTGAGCCTACATCCATGGGCCACCCGGGGCTCTTGGGGACAAGTAAACAGAATACCCCAGAAATAAATTTGGCCCACATTTGAGATGGTTCTGGGTATGAAGGGAGCCAGTGTTTCCCGAGCAGCTCTGTGTGGGGCTCTGTGCTTGGGGCTGGTGTGTGTGTGTGTGTGTGTGTGTGTCGGGGTGGGGGCAGGGAGGGAGAGAGAAGCCTGTGGAATTTCCACTCCTGGCTTCCAAGAACCTAAGCACTGAGGAGGGAGCCCCCAGCCCCATCTTGCCATCCAGACCCAGCTCTGCCTCTGCTGCTTCCTGACTGCGTGACCCTGGGCAGGTCAGGAAACTGGGAGCCTCAGTTTCCCCATCTGGTCTAGAGCTGTTTGAAGGGGTAAATGAGGTGATGAGCACAAGGGCAGCGGCTCAGCTGGTTGTTAGGAATCTGTCAGCCCCCAGGCTCTAGGGCAGGGACCAAGAGGCTCGCTCCCTGTTTCATCCCCACCTCCCACTTTGGCCTGACTGGTTGGCGCTGGGTGCCGAGAGTCTGTGTGCCGTGGAAGCGTGCAGGCCGGACGCAGAGCCAGGCCTGGTCCAGGGGTGCGGCGGTGGCTAGGAGGCCTGCGGGGCCCCCAGCAGCTGGCCCGGGGCCTTGCTCACGGCGGTCTTGGGGGGCTCAGGGCTCTGGGGGAGGGGGCACAGGCAGCAGGGGGTCGCCTGCACCTGAGGCAGGCGGGGAAGGCCCCTCGGTCCTCTCCTCTTGCTGCTCCCAGCCACCAGATTGCACCCCTAGCCTGAGTCAAAGTGTGGGGCTGCTGGGCCTCAGGCAGGTCCAGGGCTCCTCGAGGAGACAGACCCTAGTCCCTGTCAGGCGGCTGCGTCTCCCAGACGCACGCCCGCGGCCAAAGCCCCAGCCGCCCTGGGTCTCGGGGCCGCCCGGTCTGGGTGGGTCTGGCGCCCGGAAGGGCCCCGGGGGCACAATGAGGGCCATTCTCAGAGCCAGGCAGGGCCTGCGGGGCCACCCGTTGGCTCCCGCGCACAACAGCCAGGATGTTGTTCCGAGTGGTCCCGGCTGGCAGGGCCGCCAGTGGGGCTTCTCTGTCCCTCCTGGGGTGATGGGCATGGAGCCTTCCCCGGCTCCTCCGGGTGGGCTTCCAGGGAAGGACCCCGCCTGCCTGGGCAGGGCTGTCCCAGCCCAGCTCTGCGCCCTCACGCCTACCCGTGCCACCGGCGCTTGCTCTTTGCCTGTTGTGTGCCATGCTGAAGGAGATAGGTGTGTCCCTCCTGTCCTGGAGCCCCGGGCCATGCTGGTCAGTGCCGCGAGGCGGGGGTGAAAGGGGTGAGTGGGTAGGCGGGGAGGGCCCGGGAGTCCTCGAGGCAGGCGTGAGGGGTCTGAGCCCAGGTGTCTGACAGCGTCTGCTGCGGGGGGGTGGGGGGGTGGGCATACACCGACACTGGAGCGCAAGAGACTGCGGACACCAGGCTCAGGGGGTCCCTGGGAGGGGCCCAGAGCAGGACTGCTCGGGGAGCGTGCCTTTGTCCCGGTTAGGTGACGCATCAGCCCGAGGCATCCTGCAGCGAGGGCCGCTGCTGCCCTGTGCCTGGCACATGCCCTGTCGGGGCAGTTGCTGCTGGGTGTCCGTCTTCCCACTGGAGTGCAGCCCCATGAGGACAGGGCCTTGTCCAGCTCTTTTGTCCTGTCTCCCAGAGCCTAGCCTGGAGCCTAGCGGAGAGCAGGAGCCAGGAGTCTTTGTTGAACTGAAGGACAGCCTGTGAGGCTGGGACCACCTCCGTCCGCCTTCCCGAGGGCCTCTGGGTGCTTCGAGGGGTGCAGGCTGGGCCCAGGTCTGGTCTCAGCTGCTCCTTAGTGAGTCGAGGAGGAGGACTGCGAGGAGCCTGTCCTGGGGGAGGCAGCGAGGCCCAGGGCGCAGGGGCGTGGCCAGCTGGAACACGGGTGCCAGCCGTGCCCAGGGCACAGGGGCTGGGCAGGGGTGGCTGCCCGTGGAGGCTGGGGTGGCACACTGCTGACGCAGGCGGAGGAGCTGCTGGTGCCAGGCGCCCGTGCCCAGCCCGTGAGTGCTTCCCGGCTGGCTCCAGCCGCCCTGAGACCAGAGGTGGCGGCCGCTCAGTTCAGGCTGCCTGAGGGACTGAGGGACGGGGTGCTAGCCACCCTGAGAGGCCCGAGGCCGCGGTGCTCACCTGGCGCAGGGTGCAGCTCTGCCCTTGCTGGCCCTTGTCCTCTTAGAGCCTGTCCAGTCTTCCTGCCTTAGCTCCTTGCCTGCTGGGGCCTGGACGCCGCCCCTCAGCCGCAGCCCCTGGAACGCCCCCCAGGGTGAGGGGCTGCCGCCGTTCCCCTCTCTGTGCCCCGCCCCCTCTGACTGGCTGGAGGGGAATTTTCCTCTGACTCACTCTGCTGGCACTTCCTGTGGTCACTAGGGCAGGGGCTGGGGGACCCGGCTGGCCGGCTGCTGAGTGCTGGGGTCACGGGGGAGGGGTCCGCCCCCTGACTGGCCGTGATTCCCGGAGGCAGGCTCCAGGCCATATTTGGGAAGTTTCCTTGCTGGCAGCCAGGGGAGGGGGCATGGAGCCTGGTGGGCTGCGGGCTGGCCCCTGCCCCATCCTGCCGAGGAGTTAGCCCACTGCCTTTTCAGAGTGTGTATTTTTTTTTTACTTCAAAGCAAGAAATCCTCATTAAATATAAATTGAAAAAAACAGGAGAAAGTGTCCCCCATCATCTCAAACATAAACACTGTTACGCTTCGCCACTCTGCTCTCCTGCCTGTTTTTAAAATTCAAGGTGCATTTTGTTTTTTCATTTCTCTCCCCTTCCCCGCCTCCCCCCCCAGTTGTCTGCTCTCTCTGTCTATTCGCTGTGTGTTCTTCTGCATCCACTTGTGTTCTTGTCAGCGGCACGAGGAATCTGTGTCTCTCTTTGTTGTGTCATCTTGTTGTGTCAGCTCTCCGTGTGTGCGGTGCCATTCCTGGGCAGGCTGCACTTTCTTTCGCGCTGGGCGGCTCTCTTTATGGGGCACACTCCTTGCGCGTGGGACTCCCCTACGCAGGGGACACCCCTGCGTGGCACAGCACTCATTGCGCGCATCAGCACTGCACGTGGGCCAGCTCCACACGGGTCAAGGAGGCCCGGGGTTTGAACCGTGGGCCTCCCATGTGGTAGACGGACGCCCTAACCACTGGGCCAGTCCACTTCCCTCAAGGTGCGTTTTTAATTCGCTGCAGCGTAGGTGTGACAGACAGGGTTGCAGTGACCGTGGCACTTTTCGCCCAGGCAGCAAGCCATTCTGGCAGTGGCACAACTGATGAGGGGCCTGCGCCTTGCTGCCTTCTGGTCCTTTCCACGGCTGGAGGCGCTGGAGGAGCGGCTCCCTGGCACGTGAGTGCCTGTGCCTGAGTCCGACCTGGCCTGGAGTGTCGCCACCACCCGACCTCCTTGGTCATGCTAGAGCCTCTTCTTCTTCCTCTTTTTTAGGAGGTACCAGGGATTGAGCCCAGAACCTTGTGCATGGGAAGCGGGCTCTCAACCACGGAGCTACTCCAGCTCCCAACCCCACCCTGTTTTTTTTTTTTATTGTTTAGGAGGTACTGGGGAGCTATGAGCCTCTTCTGTATCCCTGCTCCCCCAGGAATGGTGTGCGGGGCAGGGAGCTGGAGGTCAGAGGGGCACTTTCCGCCCCCAGGTGCTGGTGGGCACAGGGGAGGGTGAGCCCTCCTGGACTCAGGCTTCACCCCTTCCTGCCTGGTCCCTGGGACCCAGCTCCCCACTGCCCATTTCTGGTGAAGGGGCCTGGCCTTTCCCACCTGGAATTTCAGCTCTTCTTTGACTCCTTGGAGATGGAGTCTAGAGGAGTGGACACAGGCCTGAGTGGGGAGGTCACGCGGCTATGGCGGCTGTGCCCTCAACCAGGCTGTGTGTCTTGGTTCCCCAGGACGCTTGGAGGAGGGACCCTGCAGGGGCGGCCAGAGTGGAAGCCTGCTGATGGGGCCGGCAGAGCGTTACCAGCCCGTGGGCTCGGGCCCTGAGGCTTGGGCCTGGCTCCCTCTCTTCTGAGGCCTGGGCCCCCTGCTCAGCCCAGGCAGCTCTGTGCTGCCCTGGAGGGGCTAGAGAAGCCCCGGCCTCCTCACCCGAGCAGACTCCCATCCTCCTCTGGGCGCCCACTGGCCACAGCCCTCCACCTGGGCCCAGCCTGAGCCGTCACTAGGGAGCAGCGGCAGCAGGGGACCAGGACAGCTTGTGGGGTGACTGAAGACTGCAGAGGGGCAGGGGAAGCCTCTGGCTTCTGGCTTCTGGGCCTGCTAGTGCTGTCCCCAGAGCGCGTGAGCCCCACTCTTGTTCTATTCCTGCCCTTATTCCCCATGTCCTGTTTCATTCTCCTGTCCTCCTCTAGAAGCACCCCCACAAGTGTAAGGTGTGGAATCTGTCCTTGGATAAGTGTTTTTGAAAACCATACCGAGTTGTTTCGTAGACCTTATCACGTTTACATAAAGCATGCTGGGCCCTGGACCTTCTGTTTCTTACTTTAACTCATAGGAGTGGCTCAGACCCCCATGTGCCCTGCCCTGGGAGGGACCATGGCAGCCTTGGGCAGGGCAAGTAAACCCCTGGTGCCAGTGCAGGTGATCCCGGCTCCTGGGGCCACAGGCTGAGCCTCCGAGTGTTCTAGCAGCACCATCCTAGGGGTGCCACCGCCCAGCATCTGTCCATCCAAGCCCTGAGGTGCAGGGCCTCAGGTGGTCTCCGTTGGCCTGTGCCCGCCTCCTGGTGCCCCAGGCACCCTTCCTGCAGGCCTCGGCCACTCGGTTTTGTCTTTGGAGAACTTGCTCTTCATGTTTCATCGGTTTTCCTGTCAGTGTCTTGTCTTTTCGTTTCTGATTTGTAGGAGCTCTTCCCTTCTAAGTTAAGCCCTCATTTTGTGGCCTGTCGCCCTTCTGACAGCTTTGTTGTCACTTATCAATCAGAACTCTTCAACTTTGATGCAATCAAATCCATTTTGGCGGCGTTATGCTTTTGGGGTCTTTTGCTTTGGGGCTTTTGTGTCCTAATTTCTCTACCACAAGATCACAATGATATTCTCCCACAATTTTTTAAATTTCACATGTAATTGCCCTTGTTTATAAAGTAAGTATCCAAATTGCTTTCCTTTATACAGTGAGTGGCTTTTCTCAGTCATATCTGTGAAGTAGTGCATGTTCCCCTTGCTTCATGGTGTTACCGTATCGTCCTCAGCACCCCTCAGAGAGTCCACTAGCCCTGGGGCCTGTCCAGTTATTGTTGGGAAGGTGAGTGTTGCTCTGTCTGAGTGATATTAATTACATTCAATATGGGAATCCCTTATATTTTTTATGTAACATTAATGTAATCTAAAGCTTCTTAAAAAAATTACAAGTTAGAAAATTATGTTCACAGTATTGTGCTACTATCTACACCATCTATTACTCCAGTTTTTCATCACCTTAAACAGAAACTGTACACATTAAGCACATTGAGCAATCACTCCCTCCTCCCACTGCCACCAGCCCCTGGTAGCCAATAATCACTGTCTGTCTCCATGAAATTTGCTGCTGCGAGATATTGCATATAAGCAAGATCACACAACATTTGAATATTTGTCTTTTTGTGTCTGGCTTGTTTCACTAACATGTCTTCAAGGCTCATTCATGTCATAGCAGGTCTTGGCATTTCATTCCTTTTTATGGCTGGACATTAGTCCAGTAAATGGGTATGTACCTCGTCTTGTTGATCTGTGCATCTGTTGATGGACGCTTGGGTGGCTTCTACCTTTGAATTGTGAATGATACTGCTGTGATTATTGGTGTACAAAGCTCTGTTTAAGTCCCTCCTTTCAGTTCTTTTGGGTATATACCAAAAAGTGGGCTTGCCAGCTCATATGGTAGTTCTATTTTCAACTTTCTGAGCATCTGTCGGCTGATTTCCGCAGCGGCTGCACCATTTTACCTTCCCACTAGCAATGCGTAAGGGTTCCAGTTTCTCCGCAACCTTGCCAATGCTTATTTTCTGTCTCCTTAATAATGGCCATTCCAGTGGCAGTGAACTCTCCTTGGTTTTTATTTCATTATTTTTAATTCTACAGAGTGTGGTTTTTGTCATGTTTTTCTTGCATCTCTTGGGACAATCACTGGCCTTTCCTCTTTTTTTTTTTTATATATTTCCTCCGCCACCCACCCTACTGTTTTGCTGTCTGTGTTCACTCGCTGTTCGATCTCCTGTATCTCTTTCTTTTTTTGTCTTCTCTTCTCGTTTTTCTCCTCTAGCTTCACAGGGATTCAATCCTGGGGACCTCTGATGTGGGAGAGAGGTTCCCTGTCACTTGGGCCACCTCAGTTCCTGGTTTCTGTTGTGTCTCGACTCTCCCCTGCGTCTCTCTTTTGTTGTGTCGTCATCTTGCTGCGTCGCTCACCACGTGGGCTTGGCTCACCTTTACCAGGAGGCCCCGGGGATGGCACCTTTGTCATCCCATATGGTAGACAGAAGCCCAGTCACTTGAGCCACATCTCTTCCCCTTTCCTTTTTTTTTTAAAAGATTTTTTAAATTTATTTCTCTCCCCTTACCAACCCCCCGCCCCAGTTGTCTGTTCTCTGTGTCTATTTGCTGCGTCTTCTTTGTCCACTTCTGTTGTTGTCAGCGGCACAGGAATCTGTGTCTCTTTTTGTTGCGTCATCTTGTGTCAGCTCTCCGTGTGTGCGGCACCATTCTTGGGCAGGCTGCACTTTCTTTCATGCTGGGTGGCTCTCCTTACGGGGCGCACTCCTTTTGCGTGGGGCTCCCTTGCGCGGGGGACATCCCTGTGTGGCAGGGCACTCTTTGTGCGCATCAGCAGTGCATGTGAGCCAGCTTCACACAGGTCAAGGAGGCCCGGGGTTTGAACCGCAGACCTCCCATGTGGTAGATGGATGCCCTGACCACTGGGCCAAGTCCGCTTCTCCCCCCTTTCCTTTCAATGTGGTGGCTGTCGCCGCCGCTGTCCGTGGTGTTGATCCAGGCTATTGTGTGCCTGGGAGTGGGTTTTAGGATGATCTCGAGTGCCATTCCTGGAGTGCTGATGGGGGCTGCTGTGGAGAGGATTTGGGGGTTCTGTCCAGCACCAGCTGGGCCTTTCTGCCGAGGTGCAGGTGAGGCCACGATCTCGCCAAACCCGATTCTGTTCCTTTCTGGGTGCCCCATCTGGGGGTGAGATGGGTGGGAGCGGTCAGGCACACTGGACCACAGCACTGCCTCCCTCACACCCACCTGTGTCCTCTCTCCCAGAACGTGCTGGCCAAAGCCCTCTACGACAACGTGGCCGAGTCGCCGGATGAGCTCTCCTTCCGCAAGGGTGACATCATGACGGTGCTGGAGCGGGACACTCAGGGCCTGGACGGCTGGTGGCTCTGCTCGCTGCACGGGCGCCAGGGAATCGTGCCCGGGAACCGCCTCAAGATCCTGGTGGGCATGTATGACAAGAAGCCTGCAGGCCCTGGCCCCCCAGCCCAGCCCCAGGCCGGCCTCCACGCCGCAGGGCCCCAGGCCTCCCAGTACACATCCATGCTCCCGTCTGCGTACCAGGCCCCTCCCGACAGCGTCTACCTGGTGCCCACACCCAGCAAGGCTCAGCAGGGCCTTTACCAGGCCCCTGGGCCCAACCCACAGTTCCACTCGCCCCCAGCCAAGCAGCCGTCCGCATTCTCCAAGCAGACGCCCCATCACCCATTTCCCAGCCCGGCCCCAGACCTCTACCAGGTGCCCCCAGGGCCGGGCAGTCCCACCCAGGACATTTACCAGGTGCCCCCATCAGCCGGGCTAGGGCACGATATCTACCAGGTGCCCCCCTCCATGGACGCACGCAGCTGGGAGGCAGTGAAGCCACCGGCAAAGGTAAGTGTTGGCAGAGGCCCGGGTGTCTGAGTGCAGCAGGGCCCAGTTGTCCTCAGGTTCTCGGGGGCTCCAGGATGGCTGTGCTTTTGGTCTGGGGTCAGGGTGGGTGGCGATTGGGGTGTGCTCCTGTGCCTGGTAAGGTGGGTGTGAATTACCATGGCAGCCCGGAGGGGCGGCATCCAGGGAGCCTTCAGCAGGCAGAGGAAAGTGGAGTGCTGCCCGCTGCCGGCGGCGTGGCGGAGGAGGCCAGGGCAGCTGGCCAGGGCGGGTCCCTCCCCAGGGGCCCAGGTGCCCCCCCAGCGCCGGAGCCCGACCTCAGGACGGGCGAGCTTGATGGGAATGACCTGCTCAAACCCAAGTCTTGGTAAAATCCTCCTGACCACAGTGTGGAAGGTGTGGCTGGTCATAGAAGGGCCACGGCCAGGCCAGGGGTCCAGGAAAGGGTGGGCTCCATGAGTGAGGGGCAGGCGGCCCCTCGATACGGGGAGGCCAAGTGTGGAGGGTGGGGTGCCAGTTCAGCCAAGGCAGTAGAAAGCCCGCGGAGGGGTGGACTGAGCGTGAACTCTGCGTGCAGTGAGGGCCCGGGAAGCACAGCTGCCGTCTTGTTGCTCCTTGCCCATGTCTCATGGCCTAGGGCGGCTCGTCTGGCAGCGGATCCAGAAGGAAAGGGCGAAGGAGGAGGTGCCCTTTCTTTAAGGGTGCTTCTGGAAGGTGCGTTTGCTGCTCCGCACACCCTCTTGGCCAGAGCATCAGTCCGGGGCAGTCTCCGGTCCAGGTGGCCTTCCAGGCCGGGGTCTGTGAAGGAGGCACCAGCCCTTTGGATGGGGCCGGGCACACCTGGCCACCCCTGGCTCCACGGGCCGCCAGCACTTTTCGTTTCTGGGGCTCGTGGGGGACCAGTGGGTGCAGAGTGAGCTGTTGTGACTCCTAGATTTTGGAGGGGACGCTGCCTGTGCCATTGCCAGAGAAGGGACACCCCAAGAGCGACTCAGGTGGGCTGTTGCTGGCAGGACGCCGGACCTGGGGGCAGAGCTCCCCCTGGCCTGCGGCCTCTGAGGCCGGCACGCCCTGTCCCCCTGCCCGCTGCCCCGGCCTGGCCCCCCTGGCTACTCTGGGCTGGGTCAGGAGCAGCCTTTTCTCCCCATCGGCCTCTGTCTCCCTGAGGCCCAGAAGTAGCACAGTTATCTCATGAACTTTGAAGGTGAGACGCCCTCTTCTGGGGACAGTTTGCCCCCAAGAAACCTGACCCCACTTTACCACTGGAGGCACGCTGCCCTGGAGGGCCTCCTGGTGGAGGAGGCATGGGGCTGGGCAAGCGGCTGGGCAAGCGGTCAGTCATCCCCCGGCACCGCACCGAGCCTCTGTCCTTGCAGAGCTGGCCCGGGGCTGAGGTGGAGCCCTGTTGAGCGGTCAGGGTCGCCCTGCCTTGCCCACAGGGTGGCGCCCCAGTGCCCGGGAGGCCTGGCTGGGGCTCAGTGGTGGCTGAGGACGGGCTCCACGGACACTGGCCTGCACATCCCGCCCCGCTGGGCAGCGGTGGGCCGGTGGCGGAGCGTGCCAAGCTGGTCCGGGCCAGCCTGGATGTGGCTGTTCCAGCTGCTGGGGAGGAGTAGCTGCCCTGAAGGGAGGCGGCCGGGAGCCAGGCCAGGAGCCTCGGGCGCAGTCCACGCTCTGCCGGCGCCCCAGGGACACACCTCTGCCCTCCCCTCGCTGCTCGCCTTGTGTTCTTGCAGCAAAGCTCATCCTGGGGAGGTGGGGGGCTGTCCCCAGGACCGCTTACTTTGCGGTTCCACAACTGGACTTGGCCACAGAAAGGTACCCCCCCCAGGCAGGCGTGGGGTCGCTGTGCCCGGGGGGCAGCAGGCGGACGAAGCCCTGTGGGCGGGAAGCAGCGGGGACCACGGGCAGTGGAGGCTGGGACTGGGCCGCGGGGCTGCTTGAAAGCAGAAGGGGCTGGCCCCCCACCCCGCAGCTGGCCACCCACCCCCTTGCAGCTCGTGGGGCCTCCTGGGAGCCCTGGCAGGCATCCCAGGAGGGAGCACCCATGTTCTAGGGCCCAGGGCCTTCCCAGGAGGCCGCCTTGTACCTGCCGGGTTATCCTCGTCATGCCTACGTTTTTGTCCCCGTGAAAGTGACGCTTGCTTGTCATAGGGTGTAACACATGAAAACGCCTAGAGGTGGAAGTCCCCAGCCAGGAGGTGGGTGCTGGGAATGGGCCCCATTTGGGAGCAGCCTCTGCTCGTCTTTCACAGATGTGGCTGGAGAGGGGTTTGGGGCCATCCTGGGGGCCCCGACGCTGGGCCGGCTGGCCCTTGGGGGTGCTGAGGCTGGAGGCTCATTGTCAGACCCTGGGGGTGCTGCTGGGTGCTGGTTGATGGTGACAGAGACAACCCAGCAAGGCCACCCTCCCCGCTCCTCCTGGATTCCACCCCTGGATGCCCCAGGATGCTCGGACCCCCAGGGCTCCTGTCACTGGCCGGCTGGGCAGCCCCTCCCTCTCGGTGAATCCTGGGCTGGAGGAGGGAGGAGATGGCCCCCCCGCTGCATCCCCCCGCACAGTGCACAGCGGGAGGAAGCCGCATCGTGGGTCCAGAGTGGGGTCAGGCCCCCTGGGGCGATGTCCACTTTGCAGGAGGGGGGCCGGCAGCTGGGCAGCTTGGGGTGGGCCAGGGCCCCCAGTTCAGAGGCAGGAGCCAGCGCAGCCACCAGGGGTCCCCCGGCCCGCGTTGCCCTCCCCGGTCTCCGAGTCTCCGGGCTCTTTCTCTTTGTCTCCTGCTCTCTGCCCCTCTCCAGGACTGGCCTGAGGTGGGCTCTTTTGCCAAGTTCGCTTGCCCCTTCCCTGGAGACCGTGGGGGGCATGTGTGTAGGTGGGCACCCGGCGGTTTGTCCTGGGCCTGGGCGGTGTGTCGGAGGCGTGTGGGTCTCGTGTCAGGGCCCTGAGGTGCAGGGCAGGTGGCCCGGGCTGTGGCTTGGCGGCTCCTGGAGAGCAGCGTCCTGACAGCTTGTCTCGCTTGTCCCCGCTCATCCCTGCTGGTCCCCGCTCATCCCGGCTCGTCCCGGCTTGTCCAGGCTCGGCTCGTCCCTGCTCCTCCTGTCCCTGCTTGTTCCCGCTCATCCCCGCTCATCCCGGCTCTTCCCCGCTCGTCCCTGGCTGACTAGTGTTTTCCAACAGTGAGCTGCTTGCCGTCACCGGTCTCAGCACAGGAGTGGCTGCTTCCCCCTGACCGGCCCGGGGACCAGCTCCCCCGCCCTCTCCTGGCCCTCCTCTGTGTGAGGGTGGGACCCTCTTGGCAGGCTGGGTGGGGGCGCACTGCCTGGCCCGTGGGGCTCAGCAAACCCCCCAGGCCGGGCTGAGTCTGGAGAAGCCTCCAGGCCCCGCCCACTTGCCACGTCCACCCCCTCCCGTCCCTCCCGTCCCCTCCGTCCCTCCCTGCCCTGCTGTTGGCAGGTTCTGGAGCCTAAAAATAGGTCTGGAGGAAACTCAAGTCTGGGGCGCTGGGAAGGAGATGAGTCTGGGGAGGCCGCCGCCGGCCTGACTCCCAGACGCACTGGGGGAGGTGCGGAGACGCCCAGGACAATGTGGCTGTCCCCGCCTGGCCCTGCAGGCTCTGCCAAGCCCTGGCTGCGCAGGAGTGCGCTGGCCCCTGTGCTGCTGGGAGTGCAGGGTGCCCAGTGGGTGCACACGCAGCCTGCACCTGCAGCACCCGCGGGTCTCGGGGCGCAGGGCGGGCCTGGGCACGTCGCCAGGGGCGTTGAGGCCTGCGGGAGGGGCCTTCTCAGGCCCTGCTGCCCCCGACGCTGCGGGGGCCTCGGTTGACCCTGCCCCGTTAGTCCCTTTTGATTGGGGAGCAAAGGCCTTTCTCATAGAAGCCAAACAGGGGAGGGTCCCCCTCCCCTCTAGTGGGCCCCCGGGGAGGGGCGCCTGGTCCCAGGGCTGCGCACACATCAGAGCAGGCCCTGCCATGCCGCCGCCCTGGGTCCCCGGCCAAGGAAGAGCTCGGGGGCGCTGGCCTGCTCTCAGGACCGTTTCCCGCCGCTGGGCCTTGTCCTGTTCTGCGCTGGTGGTCCCACCTGCGCCCAGGGGGCTCTGAGCGGGGGCTGGGAGAGGCGGGTCCAAGAGCTGGCAGAGACGCTGTCTCCCCAGCCCAGCTGCCCACACAGGCCTCCCCTCGCCATCTATCTGAGAACTGGTCCAGGGTCGGGAATCCCTGGTATTGGGGCCCCCTGTTCTCAGGAACCTTCCCACGATGTGCCGTTGTGGGGAGGGGACGGAGGGACAAGGGTCCTCGCAGCCCTGACTGTCGGGGGCAGGGGTGGGCTCCAGCCCAGCTCACACACCCCGTCTGTCCGGAGCGGAAGGCTGGGTGCGTTGCCAGGCCTGCCCAGGACGCGGGCAGAGCTCTTGTCCCACCGCGCGGGGCACCCACTCAGGGCGGCCCCTCCCCCGGAACCTTCCCAGTTGCCGACTTGGGATTCCTGGCCCTGAGCTGGGCACGCTCAACAAGACCTTGGGGTCTTTGGCCCCTCAAGGACTCCTGTCGTTAAAGGAGAGTCCCCGAAGACAAATGGTCTGAGGCCCGGTGCTTGGGAGCCATGCCTGGGGGCACCCTCCCTCCCCAGCACCCCCCCCATCTCGGAGGGTGCGCCTGGGGTCTCCCGAGGCCTGTGGCTGGCACCTCCTGGAGGTGGCTCCAGAGCCTCGGTGACGCTGCCGTCTGCTGCAGGTGGTGGTGCCAACCCGCGTGGGGCAGGCCTACGTCTACGAGGCCTCCCAGCCCGAGCAGGACGAGTACGACATCCCGCGGCACCTGCTGGGCCCGGGCCCCCAGGACATCTATGACGTGCCCCCTGTTCGCGGGCTGATGCCCGGCCAGGGTGGCCAAGAGGTGGGTGCCGGGGCAGGCGTGCCGATGCCAGCCTGGGGCCTCTGCCTGGCCCCTGCTCGGGAGGCTGGGCTGGGGGCCACGCCATAGCCCAGGGTCTGGGGCGGTGCTGTGGGGGGTCTGCCCACATCCCACCTCTTCTGCCTCCAGGTGTACGACACGCCCCCCATGGCCGTCAAGGGCCCCAATGGCCGGGACCCGTCGCTGGACGTGTACGACGTGCCCCCCAGCGTGGAGAAGGGCCTGCCCCTGCCCAGCCAGCACTCGGTGAGCAGCCGGCGCTGGGCAGCCCTGCCAGGCCCGGCCCCGGGGGTGGGCGGCGGAGGCAGGCCGCGTGAGCGCCCACGTGTGGGGACAGAGGTTTCTGAGCCTCGGTTTCCTCATCTGTAAAACCGACCGGTGCAGGGCCTTCTTCAGCATGTTGTTGAGGGTCACAGGGTATCAGGCAGGTGACCATAGAATTTGTCCTCTAAACCAGAACACTTCTAAAAGTGAAAGGACATGATAATGATAATGTGGGGTAACAGGCCTGAGCAGGATTGTCCCGGGCGAATCGAGGCACGGTCACCCTGGATCTAACACGCAAATCTCAGTCAAGTGCCTGAGAGCAGAGTAGAAACTGCGATGGTGGCAGTGGCTATGGTGATGGTGATGGGGTGGCGGCAGTGGCAGTGACAGTGAAGATGATTAGAGTGGTGGGATGGTGGTGATACGATAACTAACCTCTCACTGGGTGCCCGAGGCATGTGGTTGCATGAATTAACTCATTAAATCCTTGTAACAAACCTGTGCAGGAGCGACCCCTGTCAACAGGCCAGAGAAGGCAAGTCACTTGCCTCAGGCTGCACAGCTAGAAAGCAGTCAAGTCAGGGTTTCGCAGCCAGGCCTTTGCCTTTGTGGATGAGTGGTGACGAGTGTGTGGGCCTGGGCGGTGGGTGGTGGCTGGGCAGATGCGCAGGCAGCCCTGACCCTGCTCCGCCCCCAGGTGTACGACGTGCCTCCGTCCGTGGGCAAGGACATGCCCGATGGCCCGCTGCTGCGTGAGGAGACGTACGACGTGCCCCCTGCCTTCGCCAAGGCCAAGCCCACCGACCCGGCCCGCCACCCGCTGGTCCTCGCCGCACCCCCCGCAGACCTGCCACCAGCCGAGGACGTGTACGATGTCCCACCCCCTGCTCCGGACCTCTACGACGTGCCCCCCTGCCTGCGGCGGCCGGGCCCCGGCCCCCTGTACGACGTGCCCCGCGAGCGGGGGCTTCCACTCGACGCGGCCGATGGCAGCGGGGTCGACGACGGCGTGTACGCAGTGCCGCCCCCAAACGAGCGAGAGGCGCCGGCTGACGGCAAACGCCTGTCGGCCTCCAGCACGGGCAGCACGCGCAGCAGCCAGTCGGCCTCCTCCCTGGAGGCGGCAGCGCCGGCCCGGGAGCCCCTGGAGCTGGACGTCGCCGTGGAGGCGCTGGCCCGGCTGCAGCAGGGTGTGAGCGCCACTGTGGCCCACCTGCTGGACCTGGTGGGCAGTGCTGGCGGCGGGGGCTGGCGCAGCACCCACGAGCCGCAGGAGCCGCAGGGGCAGGACCTGGGGGCCGCGGTGGGCGCTGTCCAGGGGGCCGTGCACGAGCTGCTGGAGTTTGCCCGCAGTGCCGTGGGCAACGCTGCCCACACTTCTGACCGGAGCCTGCACGCCAAGCTCACCCGGCAGCTGCAGAAGATGGAGGACGTGTACCAGGCGCTGCTGGTGCACGGCCAGGCCCTCGATGGCGCCCGGGGAGGCCCTGGGGCCACCCCGGAAGACCTGGACCGTCTGGTGGCCTGCTCGCGGGCTGTTCCCGAGGACGCCAAGCAGCTGGCCTCCTTCTTGCACGGCAACGCCTCGCTGCTCTTCAGACGGACCAAGGCCCCCGCCCCGGGGCCTGAGGGGGGCGGCTCCCTGCACCCCAATGCCGCCGACAAGGCCAGCAGCATCCAGTCACGGCCCCTGCCCTCACCCCCCAAGTTCACCTCACGGGACTCGCCGGACGGGCAGTACGAGAACAGCGAGGGGGGCTGGATGGAGGACTACGACTATGTCCACCTGCAGGTGGGTGCTGCCTGCCCAGGCTCCCGGGTCCCCTTGGGGAGGCCCCTGCCCCTCTGGGCTCTGGCTTCGTCCCCTCTGCTGGGGGGACCTTGACCTCCCAGGCCTGTTGTGGTCGAGGAGGGTGGAGGC
Organism: Dasypus novemcinctus; assembly: GCF_030445035.2. Classification (NCBI taxonomy): domain Eukaryota; kingdom Metazoa; phylum Chordata; class Mammalia; order Cingulata; family Dasypodidae; genus Dasypus; species Dasypus novemcinctus. Next base: position 14,444,794 of record NC_080690.1, read on the forward strand.
TCGAGCAGGAGCCCAGGCCCTGGGCGGGGCTGGGTCAGGGTGTCCCCGGGCCCTCTGCTCACTTTGCCCTTCCAGGCCTCACCCCTCCTCCAGCCTTGGGGTCTTCAGGGTCCTGCGGCTCAGGACCCCGGTACCACGTGGAATTGTCCCCCGAGCTCCTGGTGGCCCAGGCAGGGGCCTCCATCCTGTTGGGGGACAGATTCTGGAGAAGCCCAAGCAGACAAAGCTCATTGCAGTCCTGGGGTTTAGTAAAGTGAGGGGTAGGCGGGCCTCTGAGGCTGGGCCCTTGAGTGGAGATCCCTGGCCTGCTGTGCAGAGGATGCCGGGCCCAGCGGCAGGACCAGGGAGGAGCCGGAGGCGGGGACGGGCGGGGAGGACTGGCTGTGGCTGCAAGAACACCCCGCCCTGCGCCCCTTCCTGGGCAGGAGCCACTTGCCTAGGAAGCTGCCCCCTCCCTGGCCCCTGGGCCAGTACCAGCCAGCGTGGCCCGCAGCGCGCCCTGGCAGCCGCTCACCTCCCATACCCCCTGGCCTCCGCCCCGGCCCACTCCTGTCCCTCTCCCCTCCAGGGGAAGGAAGAGTTTGAGAAGACCCAGAAGGAGCTGCTAGAAAAGGGCAACATCATGCGGCAGGGGAAGGGCCAGCTGGAGCTGCAGCAGGTGAGAGTCCAGACCCCTGCGCCGAGGGCTGCCCTAACAAGTGACCGCGCTGGACGGCCCTGGGCAGCAGACCCTGAGTCCCTCGCTGTTCTGGGGGCCAGAAGGCTGAGATCGGTGTTGGCAGGGCCGTTCTCCCTCCAGAGCATCCCGGGGAGCCCTTCCTGGCCTTACCTCCTGGTGGCCCTGGCTCGTGGCTCCTTGGCTTGTGGCGTCATCGCTCCAGCCGGTCTCTGTGCCCGGGTCCCTCTAATAAGGAAACCAGCCGGCTGTTGGCAAACGAGGGTGCCTTCAGAGGGTCAGCGGACATGTGTTTTAGGGGTACACTATTCAATCTAGCACGCCCGGCCAAGCCCTGAGGCCCCAGCCCTGCCTCTCCCTCCCACTCTTGCCCGCTGGGTGAGCGCCTCGGGCTTACCCGCCTCACCCAGCCCGTCTTCTGCTGGCCGCCGAGCTGCCTGCCGGCCCCCAGCCGTGCTGCCCTCCTTGGCCAGGTGCTTCTCTACCGTGTGGGCCTTCTCCAGCTTTTTGTTTGGTTTATTTAAAAGCTATCACCATAGAAATCATGTTAGACTTTTTTTTTTTTTAAGATTTATTTATTTATTTCTCTCCCCTTACCCCCCACCCCGGTTGCTGGTTTTTTTGTGTGTGTCTATTTGCTGAGTCTTCTTTGTCTGCTTCTGTTGTCGTCAGCGGCATGGGAATCTGTGTTTCTTTTTGTTGCATCATCTATGTTGTGTCAGCTCTCCTTGTGTGTGGTGCCATTCCTGGACAGGCTGCACTTTGTTTCGCACTGGGCGGCTCTTCTTACGGGGCGCACTCCTTGTGCGTGGGGCTCCCCTACGCGGGGGACACCCCTGCGCGGCATGGCACTCCTTGCACACATCAGCACTGCGCATGGGCCAGCTCCACACGGGCCAAGGAGGTCCGGGGTTTGAACTGTGGACCTCCCATGTGGGAGATGGACGCCCTAACCACTGGGCCAAGACTGCTTCCCATGTTAGATGTTTTAGAGTGCAGAAAAGTACGTGTGTATATATATATATTCTTAAGATTTTTAAAAATTTTATATTTCTCCCCTATTTCCCCCACTGTCTGCTCTCTATGTCTATTTGCTGTGTGTTCTTCTGTGTCTGCTTGTATTCTCATTAGGCGGCTCTGGGAACCAATCCTGGACCTTCCAGAGTAGGGGAGAGGTGATCACTCTCTTGCCCCACCTCAGCTCCCTGTTCTGGTACATTTTCCTATTTTCTCTCCTCTGTGTCTCTTGTTGTATCTTGTTGCTGCGCCAGCTCTCTGCATCAGCCAGCACTCCTATGCGGGGCGGCTTTTCCCACACTGGGCCGCATTCCCATATGGACCAGCACTCCACGTGGGCCAGCTTGCTCTCACCAGGAGGCCCTGGGCATTGAACCCTGGACCTTCTAAATGGTAGATGGGAGCCCAATTGGTTGAGCCACATCCATTTCCCAGAAAATATATGTATATTTTTTAAAAAGGCCACTCAGGCTTCACTGTGTGCCAGGCCGGTCCCCACACCCAGGCTTTCCCGCTGTGCCACTGCATGTTGGAGAAAAAGCTTTGGGAAGGCTGTATTCTGCTTTCCATGGCCTTCAACCTTCTTCATAAGCAGTTTTCAGAGCCTGTGTCACCTCTGTTGTTGTTGAGTGTTTACACTATACCTATTATTTTCCTTGTTATAAATGATACTGCTTTGTTTATCTGCAGGCATAAAATTTTGTGCATATTTTATATCATTGCCTGAAGGTAGGAAACGGGTATTCAAAAAAAAGTACTAAGGGTGGTTTATTCTGATTATGGAGATAAAGTAAAATGTAGAATAGCACAAAAAATAAACAGGAATTGCTGATAAGGTCTCTCCCATCCCACTTTCCCCCAGGCATGGAGAAGGAAAACAGTAAAGGAATAAGTGTTAGTAATTTTTAAATATATATATAAAAAAACATCTGTATGTACACACCAAGGGCATAAAATCTGCATTGTTTTAGGAAACAGGCATACCCTTTACCCCACCCCTGTACTGTTCCAGTGTTTATTGTTAAACCACACCCCTGTTGATTTGAAAGTTTAGTTTGTTACTGTTAATAGAAGAGTAGGATTATGTATGAAGAGCTTTAAAGAGTTACAATTCCTAGGCCAAGGATATAAAGTACCAGGGAAATACGAGTATGTATAGCTATATGGACAAAGACGTTTGTTGCTCCATTTTCAGATCAGAGATGATCTGAAAACCCCCAACATGTCCAGTGAGTAGAGCATTGGTTGAATAAAGTAATGACATTCACACAGTAGAATACTGTGTAGCTATTAAGAATTGTCAACAAATGAAAAAGACCCACCAGAATTTAAAACAAAAAGCCAAGTGTATTTGTTCTCGATTCTTTTGCCAGACGAGGGACCCAGCCAGTGAAGGACTTGACCAAGCGGCTGTCTGCCTGGGGGAGTGTTAGGAAGGCTGCTGCTCGGCCTGGCCTGCCCACTGAGGGCGCAGCCTCACGCCCTGGGGGGAACAGACGGTGGGGCCACCCTCACCTGGGCAGGCCGGAGGGGGCAGCCACCCCCAGGACCGGCTCTGGGAGCACGGCGTCCCGTTCTGCTGTTTCCTAGGCAAGGGCTGCCGTCAGTGGAAAGTTTTCCTTTCAGCAAATGCCTTCATTCATGTATACTGACACGGAAGAAAGTCACAGCACATTGTTAGTTGATGAAAGGAGGTTGCAAAGGAATACAGCGTACATTCCCATTTTTCTAATTACAAAAGGCATTCGGAATGTTCATATGTAAAGGGAAAGGTCTGGAAGAATATTTACCAAAATATTTTTTGTGCATGAATTTTTGTTTTCTGAGTATTTCACAAGCACCCCTAGGCCTTTTTTCTTTGTATAAAATTTTTATTATGGATATTTTCATACTTGTGTAAGATTGGAGAAAATAGTAAAATGAACCCGCAGGTACCTTTCAGCAGCTTCAGCCATTGTCAGCTCAGCAGCCCATTCTGTTTCATCTCCTCGCCCTTCCCCTGCTAACTGATTACAGCTTGCTGTCACTGCATCTGTCAGCGCTTGAGTATGCGGCTCTGAAAGATCATTTCCTAAAATTTTAGCACCCGTGGTTTGTGAGTGTGCAGGATTACAGGTGAATCCTTTTACAATGTATTTGTTACTTTTGAAGTCAGGAGAATGTTTTTTTCCTTCTAACTTCTCTGAACATTTCTAGAGTCATAGGAAGTGACAGAGACAGTTGGTTGGCGTCCCAAGGCCCCTTGCCAGGCCCCAGGGGTTGCAGGACAGCAACGCCGGGAGCTGCCCCTCCTGAGCCCCTGGCCACCACTGCTCTGTCCTTCGTCTCTATAGAACATTGGAGGAGTGAAGTCACAGGATGTGATCTTTTGAGATGAGTGAAGAGGTTGTTTTATTAGAGTTTTTTAACAAGGGAAAAGAACTAGAGGGCGAGGCCGGGAGAGTGCCTGCTTCCCCACTGCCCCGTGGGCTGAGAATTGCCGCTGTCTACACAACCCTGTGCCAGTGTGCTCAAGGAGACCCTGGCTGGGTGTGGCTTTTTTTTTTTTTTTTTAATTTATGACTTTTTAAAAAATTTTATTTCTCTCCCCTCCCCCCCATTGTCTGCTCTCTGTGTCCACTCATTGTACACTCCTCTGTGTTTGCCCGGACTCTTGTCAGCAGCACCAGGAATCTGTTTCTTTTCTGTTGCATCATCTTGCTGTGTCAGCTCTCAGTGTGTGCGGCGCCACTCCTGGGTGGGCTGTGCTTTTTACACAAGGCGGCTCTCCTTACGAGGTGCACTTTTTTTTTTTTTTTAAAGATTTATTTATTTTTATCTCTCCCCTCCCCCCTCAGTTGTCTTTGCTGTGTGCTCTTCTGTGACCGCTTCTATCCTTATCAGCGGCACCGGGAATCTGCGTTTCTTTTTTTTTTATTTCTCCCCCCTCCCCAGTTGTCTGTTCTCTGTGTCTATTTGCTGCATGTTCTTCTTTGTCCGCTTCTGTTGTTGTTAGCAGCATGGGAATCTGTGTTTCTTTTTGTTCTGCCATCTTGTTGTGTCAGCTCTCCGTGTGTGCGGCGCCATTCTTGGGCAGGCTGCACTTTCTTTCATGCTGGGCAGCTCTCCAAACCCCTGCGTGGCAGGGCACTCCTCGCGCACATCAGCACTGCGCGTGGGCCAGCTCCACATGGGTCAGAGAGGCCTGGGGTTTGAACCGCGGACCTCCCATGTGGTAGGCAGACGCCCTATCCATTGGGCCAAGTCCACTTCCCACGAGGTGTGCTCTTTATGTGTGGGGCACCCCTGTGCGGGGGACATCCCTGTGTGGCACGGCACTCATTGCGTGCATCAGCACTGCGCGTGGGCCAGCTCACCACATGGGTCTGGAGACCCTGGATTTGGACCTTGGATCTCCCATGTGGTAGACGGATGCTTCGTCCATTGAGCCACATCTGCTTCCCTGGGTGTGGTTTTTTTCTGCTTTCCCTGAGCCTAATAACCTCACTCCTGCTTTCCCTGGCTATTTCAGCTGAAGCAGTTTGAGCGACTGGAGCAGGAGGTGTCACGGCCCATAGACCACGACCTGACCAGCTGGACGCCAGCCCAGCCCCTGGCGCCTGGGCGAGCAGGTGGCTTGGGGCCCTCGGACCGGCAACTGTTACTCTTCTACCTGGAGCAGTGTGAGGCGAACCTGACCACACTGACAAACGCCGTGGACGCCTTCTTCACCGCCGTGGCCACCAACCAGCCGCCCAAGATCTTCGTCGCGCACAGCAAGTTCGTCATCCTCAGCGCCCACAAGCTGGTGTTCATCGGGGACACGCTGTCCCGGCAGGCCAAGGCGGCCGATGTGCGCAGCCAGGTGACCCACTACAGCAACCTGTTGTGTGAGCTCCTGCGCGGCATCGTGGCCACCACCAAGGCCGCCGCCCTGCAGTACCCGTCTCCGGCCGCCGCCCGGGATATGGTGGACAGGGTCAAGGAGCTGGGCCACAGCACCCAGCAGTTCCGCCGGGTCCTGGGTCAGCTGGCAGCTGCCTGAGCGCAGGGGACCAAATGGACGGAGGGCAGAGGGTGAGGGCAGCGAGGCGTTGAGCTAGCCCAGGCCCCTGTCCTGAGCGTTAACTGACCCAGAGACAGGGACAGGCAAGGTCAGCTCTACCCAGGCCGCGTGCCAGACTGCCTGGGGTCTGTGCGTATTTATGAGGGGCAGGATGTGGGCCAGTGCCTCCCATGGGGAGTCCGAGCAGAGCTGGTCTCCGGCCTCAGAGCCAAGGAGCAGGGCTTATTGTCCTCGCCGAGGGGATTCTGGGGGTCCTGGGGTCTGATGGGAGGACCCAGGTGGGTCCAGACCCTGGGGGCGGGGACTGCTGCAGGCCCTTCAGCCCAGAGGGCCTTCGTGTGACCCCGTGACAGGGAGGTGCAGGTGTGGTGAGGTCCTGATCTGCACCAGGAGAAAACCCTAAAGAACTATTTTTCATTATTGATTTTCCAATCATTTGACTAATAGTCCACATTTCAATAAAATTTTAAAACTGAAAAGCAGCCTCCTGAGGTGTGAGGTGAGGGCCCCTGGGTGGGAGGAAGGTGTGTCCGCGGTCCCACGGATGCCACGGGTACCTGTGGAGCAGGAATGACGGATTTGAGGTGGGAGAGGAAGAAAAGTGGGGCCCCTTTGGGAGAAGTCCATGGTCGTGGGAAGCAGGCCCTTACCGAGCTCGTGCAGCACCCAGGTGCCAGTTGGCACCCTGGCCCTGGGCCGGGGAGGTGGGCCAGGTTCTCCTGCAAGGTGGGGGCGAGGTGTGCAGTGACCACCAGGCCTCGGGCCAGGGCCGTGGGCAGTAGTGCGAGGGCAGTCTCTAAGACGCAGGCCTGTGGCCGAGGGCCCCGGCTCAGTGCAGCTGAACAAGGGTGCTGCGTGTGGGCAGCGTGAGGCCAGTGGGCGTCCCTAAACTGCCCCTTAGGCTGCGGCAGCAGGCGGGGCCCACGGGCGTTGACGCGGCCGAGCCCTGCAGGTTTCCACACACCCCAAGGCAGGGAACCTGGACCGAGCACGGCTGGGAGCACAGGATTGTGCACAAAGAAATGCGCTTTCACAAGCCCGGGCAGAACTTTGTGCCTGGAGAGCGGCCCCTCCAACCTGGGCCCAGGGCTCTGGCAGGAGGCCAGGCAGAGCCGGGAGTGAGGGGCTTGGGGGGGTGCGGGGCTTGCTGGCAAGGCGAGAGCCCTGGAATCTGAATCTGGAGGTGCTGCTCCCAGCTCTGACCATCCTGTGTATGACCTTGGCCTGTTTCCCTCTCTATGAAGGAGACTGTGCTGTGAGATCTGTCAGCTTTGGCTCTGAACTCCACAGAGGGGACCCCATTGAAGGCAGCCACCTACCCCCAAATCACACGCAGTCCCTGCCCGCCCTGGCAAGGACACAAAAGGGAAGGTCCAAGCAGTTGCTCTTGGGGTTTTATTTGGGCTTCACACAGATGGCGGGCAGCAGCGGGGACACGATTGGCCTCCAGAACCTCCTGCACCCAGGGCATGAACTTGGTGACGTGGGCGCGTACAGCTGGTGAGGATGGGCAGCAGGACCTCTGCCCCAGGACACGATGGCCACAGGGCCCAGGGCCTATCTGTCTGGGAGACCAAGGGGCCACCGGAGTGGCCCTGCAGGAGAGAGCGGGGCTCAGGGCTGACAGGCTGCCCGAGCAGGCCCTGGGGACCAGGCCAGAGGGATGGGAGTCAGGGGCCCACATCCCTAAGCGCCACCCAAGGCAGCCTCAGTCGTTGGCTGGGAGCTCTGGAGCTGGAAACACGCAGCTGGCAGCCCAGGGGGGGAGGAGAAATGCCAGGAGACACGGGCACCATGCCTGCAGGAGGGAGCCTGCAGCCCAGAAACCTAGTGCTGCTAGTCCCGGCTTCTGCTGGGGCATTGTGCCAAGAGTGGGATAAGTAGCTCCTGGCAGAAGGGAGTGGGGGCCCAGGCCTCCAGGGGAGGGGCCCTGCAGCCCCCGTGGCCCAGCCGAGAGGGGGGTGTGGGTGAGGCCAGTACCATGCAGGAGGAGACGCCACTGGCCCCGGCGCACACCATCGTGTCCTTGATCTTGTTGCCCCAGAACGTCTTGCATTCAGCGTTGGACAGGAGGGGCAGGGCCGCCTGCTGCAGGCGCACAGCGCCATTGACGGCTGGAGGGACAGAAAGATGAGGGTCAGGGTCCACAATCCCACACGGCCCACCCCGGACGGAAGAGGACTGGGGCCACCTCCAGACGCCTGCCCTCCCTGTGCATCTCCCTCGTTCATGGTCAGACGGCGAGGCCAGGTGGCGCTCCCCACCTTCCCTTACTGTCCTTAACCCGGACAGTGGACGCAGCTCCTCTCAGGTTCCACGCCAGGCAGTGGCGACTTGGCTTCCAACTAAGCTGCTAAAACCAGCCCCGCCCGGTCCAGCCCTGGCGCAGCCTTGGCACTGCCAGCCACCGTGTGGGTCCTGTCCTGCAGGGAAGGGGGTTTACTGAGGGGCCCAGGGAGGGGAGCTGCGGCCTGGGCAGAAGGACCTGGGTGTGAAGGAAGAAAAGCAGCAGAATCCACCAGGGGCAGAGGAGACACTGGACCAGACTCCAGAGCCCAGAACCAGGCCTGGAAACTTGACCCCAGCCAGGACTTCATGGTGACATTTTTTTTTTTTTTAAAGATTATTTATTTCTCTCCCCTTCCTCCCCACCCTGGTTGTCTGCTCTCTGTGTCTATTTGCTGCGTCGTCTTTGTCTGCTTCTGTTGTCAGCGGCACGGGAATCTGTGTTTCTTTTTGTTGCGTCATCTTGCTGTATCAGCTCTCTGTGTGTGCGGCGCCATTCCTGGGCAGGCTGCACTTTCTTTCGCACTGGGCGGCTCTCCTTATGGGGCGCACTCCTTGCGTGAGGGGCTCCCCTACGCGGGGGCACCCCTGCGTGGCAGGGCACTCCTTGTGCGCATCAGCACTGTGCGTGGGCCAGCTCTACACGGGTCAAGGAGGCCCGGGGTTTGAACCGCGGACCTCCCATGTGGTAGACGGACGCCCTAACCACTGCGCCAAGTCTGCCGCCCATGGTGGCCTTGACACCCCCACACAACCCAAGTGTGGAGGGAAACCCCAGCTAGAAACACGATGCTGTCGAACTCACTGCAGGTTAGTCAAGGTAATACTTGGACTTTGTGTTTCTTTTTTGAAATATATGCTATTCAAGTATATCGTTTTTGAACGTTGCTTTTATTTGAATTGGGTAGGTTTTTAATTAGGAGGATTTAAAAGAATTTGAAAGATTTGTGTGTTGGAAGTTGGACCCCCACTCCGGATAAAAGCAGCACATACTCAGGTCACGCCAGGAGACTTGCTCCACAGGCAGCCCCTGCCTCTTGAGGGGTCGTGTGGGCACAGCGGGCCTGGCCCGGAGGCCCCTCCAGCTTGAGTCCAGAAGGCCTGGGGCTGAAGCCCAGTCTAGCCTCCTGCGGTCCGGAGCATCTTGGACGAATGATTGATTCCCTCTGTTTAGTGATTCACAAGCCCCTGGCGGGGCCGTCGACTCTGGGAAAGTTGAGGGAGCCAGGCCTGGAACCAGGGTGCTGGGCAGCCAGGGGGCTGAGCAGGCTCCACCTGGCCTCAGGGTGGGCAAGAGGCGCAACTGAAGGCTCAGGCCGACATGGGCTGGTCGCTCGGGCTCCTGCGCTGTGGCTTGGAGGGGCAAGCGGCCCACTGTGGTCCAGAGGCACCAGGCAAATGGGCCGGGTTGAGCAGGCGGCACCCTGGGGTAAAACTGGGGTCCAGAGACCGGCCCCAGGCTCCTGCTCTCACCCAGGCAAAGGCACATGGGGTCTGCACTGGGCAGGGCTGTGGTGCCAGGCACCTGATTTGGGGCTTGGGCACCAGGGTGGACAGTGGGGTGGCTTCCCAGCACCTGGGAGCTGGGGAGGGAGAGATGTCGAGCAGAGGCAGTCAGGCCCGGTGCTCTCCTGACACTGGTTTCCATCGCCTTGACGATCGGGCTGGGCAGGGGCTCACAGCACTTTTTGGCACCACAGCTGGGGCCTTGGGCAAGTTTGTCAGGCTCTCAGGCCCTGTTTCTGCGCATGTGAAATGGGGTGACTAGGGAACGGGTCTCGTGGAGGTAAGGGTGAGCGCATGTAAGCATGCTAAGACCAGACCCAGCACAGCTCATTCTTGTCGCTGCTCTGTTTCTTCCTAGAATCGCCTGTTCTAGCCCTGTGCGCATTCTAGACGTTTGATGATTTGAGGGATGGGGCTAGCGGGCGAGACATCAGGACAGAAAGCAGAGGCACTGGGTGGGCCCATCTGCGTAAAGCCATACAGCACCCTCAAGCTCATCATCCACTCCCCCAGCGCCCCCTCCAGGTGCTCTGGACTCCAACAAAATAAACACAAATTTCTACCTTCAGCAAACTTACCTGGGAAGAGGGGTAGGAAGGCAGGGGAAAAGAGTGCATTACAAAATGAGTACTGGGAGGGGTTCAATCCCCAGTACCTCCTAAGAACAAAACAAAACAAAACGAAAATGAAAAACGTCTCTCTTATTGGGGAGCCGATGGAGCTCAGTGGTTGAGCACCTGCTTCCCTTGTACAAGGTCCTGGGTTCAATCACAGGTACCACCTAAAAAAAAAATAAGTAAAATATACATGTCCCAGCTAAGGAGTTATTTTTATTTTTAAATATACTATGGCCTCAGAGGGCCAGTTGCAGGCAACTGCCGTGGCAGGCTTGTGGCAGCCCCTGAAGGCAAAGGCAGCCGCCCTGACGCTGCGAGGGTCTGGCCTGGGGCACAAGGTGCAGGTCGCGCTGGGGGAGGACTGGGGAGGGGGGCCACGGCCCACGGCCAGGCCAGGCCCGGTTGCCCCGTGGCAGTGGCCATGGGAGCCGACAGTTGGCCGGGCGCACTTGCACCCCCTTCCCACAGAGGCTGCGAGGCTTTGGGAAGTGGCGCAGCTGCAGCGGGGGCGGGGAGAGTGCTCCGGGCCGCAGGGGCCCCCTTGCTACTCGGGGGATGGCAGCTCCAGGGGCCCTTTGCTACCCTGAGCACACGTGGAGCCAGCGTGCTCCCCACACCCCCACCCCAGGTGAAGGACACCTGAAAGGGGGAGTACTTGGATGCCAGGTGGCCTCTGCCAGGAGTCAGGGAGCAGGGCTGGGGACCTGGCCCCTTCCACGTTCAAGGCAAGATGAGAGACGGGGAGCGGGCAGGGTGCCAGCAGTGCTGGGGCCTCTGTAAGACAGAGAGAGCGGGCAGAGGTGTGTGTTGAGGTCCCCAAAGATTCCACGCTCCTGAGCCACCTTTTCCTTTTATTTTTTAAAATATAAGTATATTTTACTTAAGGTAATACATACCCATTTTGCATGTAAGTCTATGAGTTTTGACAAATCATATACCCCGTGACCGCCACACCTTTAAGATACATAGAGGGAAGTGGACGTAGCTCAACAGATAGAGCGTCTGCCTACCATATAGGAGGTCCAAGGGTTTGACACCCAGGGCCTCCCGGCTCATGTGAGCTGGCCCCGGGCACTGCTGCTGTGTGCAAGGAGTGCCAGCCCACGCAGGGATGGCCCCGCATAAAGGGTGCCTCCCGTGCAAGGAGTGGCCCCTGCACAAGGAGAGCCACCCGTGCAAAACTGTAGCCCGCCCAGGAGTGGTGCCACACAGAGAGCTGACGCAGCAAATTGACGCAACAAAAAGAGACACATATCCCCAGTGCTGCCTGATGAGAATACAAGCAGACACAGAAGAACACACAGTGAATGGACAGAGAGCGGACAATGAGGGTGAATAAATAAATAAATGTTTGGTTTTTTTTTTAAAGATACTTAGAAACCATTTCCTTCACCCCAGAAGATTCCCTCTTGCCCCTTTCCACTCAATCCTCTGTCCACAGAAACAACCACTGTTCTGACTTTTTTCCCCACAGATCAGTTTTCCCTGTTCTGGAATTCCACGTGAATGGAATCATGCCCTGAGTACTCTTTTTTGGTCTGCTCTCTTCCCTCAGCAGGCTATTTTTGAAGTCCATTTATGGCTGGCATGTATCAGCACTCCATTCCTTTTAATTGCTAAGCAGTATTCCACTGTATGAATGCACCCCAATTTGTCCATTCTCTGGCTTGGGGTAATTTGAATAAAGGTGCTATAAACATCGTGCCCAGTCTTTGAACCAGTTTCTCCCATGTTTGGGCGGGCACTATGAAGTAGAACGGTAGACTGGTAAGGCAGGTGTGTGTGGACTGGACACTGTTTCCACTCTGATTGTCCATCTGTCCTTTAAGAGCCAAACAGGAGGATTCGATCACGTGCCCCATGCCGAGCCTCCCTCATCTTCCTTCGCCAATTCTTCCTGCCCCTTCTGATGTGCTTACACACACACGTACACATACACATATGTTTCCCATGTATTTTTGCTTAAGTATTTGAGGGTTCGCTGCAGATATCGTAGATCATTTTTAAATTATCTTCATTATCTGTACTAAAAGTTTTAACTACAGAATAATGTGAGTGTACTTTTCAAGAAGTTGAAAGCAATAAAGAGGGAAGCAGACTTGGCCCAGTGGATAGGGCATCTGTCTACCACACGGTAGGTCCGTGATTCAAACCCCGGGCCTCCTTGACCCGTGTGGAGCTGGCCCATGCACAGTGCTGAAGCGCGCAAGGAGTGCCGTGCACGCAGGGGTGTCCACGGGTAGGGAAGCCCCACGCACAAGGAGTGTGTCCCACAAGGAGAGCCGCCCAGCATGAAAGAAAGTTCAGCCTGCTCAAGAATGGGGCCACACACATGGAGAGCTGACCCAACAAGATTATGCAACAAAAAGAAACACAGATTCCCATGCGATTGACAACAACAGAAGCGGACAAAGAAGAACACACAGCAAATAGACACAGAGAACAGACAGCTGGGCCGGGGGTTGGGGAAGGGGGCAGAAATAAATAAATCTTAAAAAAAAAAACGCAATAAAGATACAATTCAAATGATCTTTCAAACCTCATGTCTCCTCACAGTCCCCTTTGCACCTAAGACTTCAGTCACCGTTCTCCAAATCCATAATCCCAAAACGTCCTGCCTCTGTGCCTTTGCCCTGCTGTTTCTTCCAGTGTTATTGACCTGCAGAGAACTGGAACTGACAGACAGACACAAACACACGTGCACTTATATAGATACACATACATAGGTATGTATATCCTCACATGACTGGGCATTGGCAGATCCAAATTCCATAGGGCAGGCTGTAAGCTATCAATTCTGATGAGGGTGACGCCGAATTCCCAGAAGCTGGCTGACCTGAGGTAGAGAGAGAAATTCTTCTGACTTGTGAAATCCTCAGCTCTGGCTTTAAGACCACCAGCCAACTGTGAAATATGAGGAGACTCCCCTCATTGCTGAGGGCGCTCTCCTTTGTTGACTGTAGACACAATCAGCTGCAGACTATACACACAAATTTATCTATGAAATACCCTTACAGTAACATCAGGCCCCAGCTTGCCTGACCAAACAACAACACCATAACCTAGCCAAGTTGACAATGAACTTAACCATCACGCTCCCTTAGAACACCCCACCCCTCGTCCGTCCTTGGGGCTGTGAGCTCCTTCTGGCAAATTGGATGAATGCCCCAGACACCTCTGTGCAAGCCTAAGGAATGCAGCTTCACTGATACCCTTCTAGCATAGGGGGGGATACTGTGCACAAAGAGATGGACGTTGATAATTGTCAGACGGTTTTAGAGGCAGATTCTGCCAGGGAAGCCGATCTGCTCAACTGATAGAGCATCCGCCTACCATATGGGAGGTCCAGGGTTCAAGCCCAGGGGCCTCCTTGACCTGTGTGATGAGCTCACCCACGTGCAGTGCTGATGCGCACAAGGAGTGCTGTGCCGTGCAGGGGTGTCCCCCACGTAGGGAAGCCCCATGTGCAAGGAGTGCACCCCATAAGGAGAGTCACCCCGTGTGGAAAAAGCGCAGCCTGCCCAGGAATGGAGCCACAGACATGGAGAGCTGGCGCAGGAAATGAGACACAGATTCCCACTGCCGCTGGCAAGAATAGAAGCAGACACAGAAGAACACACAGCGAATGGACACAGAGAGCAGATCATGGCGGGGGGGGGGGGGGGGGGGGGGAGGGAGAAGGGAGGAGAGGGGGAGGGAGAGGGGAGGACGGGGAGGGAGAGGGGGAGGGACAGGAGGAGGGGGGAGAGAGGGGGGAGGGAGAGGGGGATGGGGAGGGAGAGGGGGAGGGAGAGGGGGGACGGGGGAGGGGGGAGGGAGAGGGGGGACGGGGAGGGAGAGGGAGGGAGAGGGGGATGGGGAGGGAGAGGGGGAGGGAGAGGGGGGAGGGGGGAGGATTAAAAAAAAGAGGAGGCAGATTCTGGTGAGACCGATTTAGGAACACCTTTATTTGGTTTGTTTAAATTTTGCCTTTTACTGTATGCACAAGTGATAGATGATTTAAAACTCTTTGTAAATAATGTACATCTTATAACTGGCAGCATTTCCCCTTAGTGGTATATATAATAATAGGCAAGTGGTAATCAATAGCATTGTTGGATTAATGTCTTAGGGTCCCAGCATGAAACAAATGGCACATGAAACACATGGAGAGCTGAAAAATAGAGTATTCACAAAGGTGTGGCAGGTTTAGGGAGACCAGGAAGATAATACAGGAGCTCAGGGCTAACGACAGGAGGGATGTGCTTTGGGGCTGACACTGCAAGACACAAGAAGGTAACATGCATGGGGGAGGCTCCCTCTGGGCTGTGGCCCTCCAGAGAAGACCACGGTCAACCCAACCATCTGGGCAGGTGGCCAAGGGAGAAGCACTTGACCTTCCCACCTTCTGATCTGCTGCTGGCTGACCCAGCAGCCAGCCCTTTGCCTGACCCCACCCGGAAGCCAAAGGGCAAAGTGGGCCGTGAAGCGGTTGCAGGGTCAGTGTCCTTGGGCACAAGCAGGGAGGAGAAGCATGCAGAGCGGGCCCGGAGAGGCCAAGGGCGGCTACACAGCATGGTCACCCCTCTAGTCCATTTTCTGGATGGGTACTTCATGTTCCATCTATAGTGCTCACTTCTTGTTAGCTTACTTTTGCTGCATAAGAAATTACCCCAAAATGTAGGGTCTTAAAACAATGAGCACTGACTGTTTCATCATCTCCTGTGATCAGGATTCCAGGAGCAGCTCAGCTGGGTGGCTCTGGCTCAGGGTCTCTCATGTGGTTGTAGTCAAGACGACAGGGCTGTGTCATCTGAAGGTTTGCCCGGGGCTGGAGAGTTGGCTTCTCGATGGCTCACTCTCATGGCTGGTGACTTAGTGCTGGTCGTTGGAGGGGGCATCCGACCTTTCCACAGGGCTGCTTGAGTGCCCTCCTGGTGTGGACCTGGTTTCCCAAAAGCAAATGACCCAAGAGAGGTGGCTTGTAGAGCCACAAAGGCCTTAAATGAAGGCTCGCTGGAGTGGGCCTTGTCAAGCCATCTCCTCGGAGGGGCCCCACTGGGGGCAGCATCCCCCCACCCTGCCTTCCTTGGCCTGGTTTCTATTGATTGCTTTTCTGTCTGTCTGTCTAGTGGCTCAGTCCGACAAGCGCAGGGCCGTGGTGTGGCTCTTCCTGGACGTCCACCTTGCTTAGAGCCGCGTCTGGTCCGAGGAGCGAGCCAAGGAGGCCGTGCATGGGGATGCAGAGACGTCACTGGTGGTGACCCTGCGCCATGTACCGCGGGCATCTCCTCTGCGCCTGCTCTTTTCTCAAACGACAGTTCAAGTCATTTGTTTCCTCAGTGTGGAAACGTTCCATTTAGAAGAAACTAAAACTTTATGAAATGACTAGAGAATTATCACAGACAGCATTCATGAGAGCACAGTGCAGGCAGTGGGGGGCAGTCAGCTAGCAGCGGCCTGGTGAGTGGTTCCTTCCCCTGCGCCTCCTGAGACCCCCTAGGTCTGGCCTGGTTTGTTTTTGATGGAATATGCCCAACACTCGCTTTCACAGGAGCTTCACCCACGTTCCTGAAACTGGGGCCCATCTGAGAACTCCTGAGCTGGGTCATCTCTTGTGCTCCTGCCAGCAAGGACCAGCTGGGCTTCTCTGAGCCCTGTGGTGGGAGTGCTTTTCCCTGAGAGCTGGGACCTCCCTGTCACAGCGGGAACGAGGACAGTGCCGGTCCCTCCTCCCTGCACAGGCTGCACAGAGATGGGCTCTGCATAGCAGCCCTCAGCCGGGGCACTGGCCCTATCCCTGTAGTGCCTTGGGGACGCCCGGCCTTGCCAAGGTTTATGGGTGACGTTGGGCCACAGCAGCTGCTTTTCCCAGGGGTTGGGGTGTCCCGGGCTGGGAGCCAGGCAGGCTCTGAGGGGCACGTGGCCCCGCTTATCACCCAGGGTCCTTGGGTAGGGGTGAGGGTGGCTCTCACCTCTCCCGAGGGGCAGGACAAAGCAGCTGGGTGGGGGCTGGGAGGGCCCCAGGGTACATAAAGGGGCCCCTCGGGCAGGCAGGTCCCACTCTGCCCTGCCTACCGCATCATGGCCTTCCTTTGGCTCTTGTCCTGCTTCGCCCTCGTGGGGGGCCGCCTTTGGTGAGTGTTGGGGTCCAGGGCTGGCCAGGCCCTGGAGGGTGGAGCCCTGCATGGAGCCACAGCCAGGCCCCATTAGAAGGGCCTGAGGGAGATCTGAGTCTCCTCTCCCTGCAGCCTCTGGCCTCAGCCAGGCACAGGCCATCTGAGGCTGCGCCGAGGGGGCTCCTTCTGGGGCTTTCTGGGGCCAGGGAGCAGAGAAGACCTGGACGGGCTCGCCTTGGCCCGAGCTCCAGAAGGGCTCAGCGGGGGGAGTGCTGTGGGCAGGGGAGGCTGTGGTGGAAGGAGACCCCCAAGGCCTCCACCAGGCCATTCTCTTCTGCCAGGCACTTGCTAAGCGGTTCCCTCTCTGCTTTCATAAAATTATGAGCTAGTAAAAAATACAGAAAATAATATGACACCCATGTCACTATTACTGGAATGTAACACTTGCTGACTTTCTTTACATTTGCTTCAGGTATTTCTTTTTAAAAAATAAAAGGTTGAGTTATGTGCTCCTTGCCACTGTTTTCTTTCTTGCAAGGTAAACCCTATTCTGAATTTGCCATGGATTATTGCTACATGAGTTTTCATGAATTGACTACATTATTTATATTTTTCATAGAGATGTATATACTTAATGGTAAAATTTATGTAAACAGTATTGTACTATGTATTTTAGTTTTATCCACGTTGGCATGTAGATCCAGTCCATTCATTTACATCACTGTAAAGTGCTCTGTCACTGAATACACCATTTGTTTCTATTTTTGCTATTACAAAAAGTAGATGATTATTACTCCTTTTGGGTGATAGCAAGCTTCAGTGAATGGCTTTGTCCACACACCCATGCGCCCATGGGCCGAAGTAAGAGGTGCTGGGCCTGTAGCAGGCGACTATGACTCTAGAGGTGACGTGGGGGCTGTCCCCCTTGTACCTGTTTCACTTTCCTTGCCCTGGGGACCTGCAAAGCAGGTGCTGAGAAGTCTTTGGTCCTGACTTGGCACAAGTGCCTGTTGGGTATCTTACACACACCTTCTCTTTTCTCATCGTCCTGGACAATTAGGTAGTGTTATCTGTTCCCCAATGTGTCCTTTTACGGTGTTGTTTCAAAGTCCCATTTTATTAAATAATTAAGAAACCAAAGCTTTTTGCAATGAATCTTTCCTTAGTGGTGAACTATGACAGAAAAAAGGGTATTCAACGTGAGCATAGCAGTGTGAATGGCCATTTACACCCCATCAGCAAGTGGTTAGAGTTCTCCAGTCCCTATAGATTTGGGCTCATCAGATTTTTCCAATACCCCACAATCCCCTTCCCACCAATTGGGGAACGAGCTTCGACCTGTGGAGGGAACATTGTTCTGCTCCCCACCTACTCTTGTGGCATAGGAATCAGTTCAGCGGCTGGTCTGAGGTCACACAGCCAAGAAGGCTGGCTTAGGATTGAGCCAGGAGGTCCTGGTCCCCTGCCTGTTTTTCGCTCCTGCAGGCAGCTGGGGGGCAGGGCCTGGTCCTGCTGCACCCCAGAAGCATGAGTGGGGTCAGCAGACTGAAGCCAGGAGATCCTGGAGCCGGGATCTTGGGGGCCAAGGAAAGTTGCTGGAGGAGGCAGGCGCAACGCAAGGGCTTCTGGCCAGCCTGATGGGCTGACGGAGAGCCCGCGAGTTTTGAGTTTTGCCCCATGGACACATGGGTCCCAGTTGGCTTCTGGCCTCAGCTCTCCCCCGACCCTCTCCCAGGCTGTGGGGTCCCCGCCATCCACCCCGTGCTGAACGGCCTGTCCAGGATCGTCAATGGGGAGGACGCTGTCCCCGGCTCCTGGCCCTGGCAGGTGTCCCTGCAGGTGAGGAGCTCCCCTCGTGTGGGTGGGTGGGGGTGCAGGTGGGGTGGGATCACACTGAGGTGGTGGCCAGGCTGGCAGGAGCTCCCGGCTGGAGTTGCTGATGCTCGGGCCGGCACTGAGCCTCCGGGTCTTCCTGGCAGGACAGCACCGGCTTCCACTTCTGCGGCGGCTCCCTCATCAGCGAGGACTGGGTGGTCACCGCCGCCCACTGTGGGGTCAGGTGAGGGCCCCTGCTGCCAGCTCCGCTGGGGGGGAGGGGGAGTCCTAGCCCTCACCCCCCCATGCTTTGTCTAGAACCTCCCACGTGGTCGTGGCCGGGGAGTTTGACCAGGACTCAGACGCAGAGGACGTGCAGGTGCTGAAGATTGCCCAGGTAGGCGCAGGCCCTGCGAGGCGCCTGAGGAGGCTCCGCCGACGGCCGGGGATGGGGAAGGGGAAGAACCCTCCCCCTCGGCTCCTTGAGACGCGCTTGGCGGGCGGGGGAGGCGGGGGAGAGGCCTGGTGGCCTGAGAATTCTCATTCCGGGCCCCTGTGGGTCTCTTTCCCTTGAACGGGCTCCAGGCAAGAAGTCTGCCTCCTTGAAACTTGCAGCCCATTTCCAGGTCTCTGCCCTCATCCACAGGTTTTCAAGAACCCCAAGTTCAACATGTTCACCGTCAGCAATGACATCACCCTGCTGAAGCTGGCCACTCCCGCCCGCTTCTCCCCGACCGTGTCTGCCGTGTGCCTGCCCCAGGAGGGGCGACGACTTCCCTGCTGGCACCCTCTGCGCCACCACCGGCTGGGGCCGGACCAAGTACAATGGTGAGTTTGAGGAACATTTCTCCAGCAGATGCTGTCCTTGAGTTGGGGCTGC